>NC_136815.1:51935721-54335721 GCF_951394365.1 Tetrao urogallus | reverse complement strand
TTGTTTCTGTGTGCTACAGGCAAAAGTGACTTTGAAGAATCCATCAATAAGGAGAAAAATAGATGAAGCATATTCTTTAGTGAAAAGTAAGTTTTTTAACCTCAGCTAATTCCAATTCTGTATTTTTCAAGTAGCTCACTAGTGCATTTTAATATATATTGTCAGAGTAATTTTTGGCTTGCTGCTAGGTTTTGAGAGTATACTTTCATCTCTAAAATCATGAGTACTGATCAGATTTATAGCCAGACATCTTTTAAATGTAAATAGTAAAATGTCATTTGCTTAAAAAAATTCATACAAGATCTCAGGTGATAGATAAGGTTCATTTGCAAGAATAGGTCTGATTTTTATCTGCAGCAAATTGTTTTATTTTGTTTCATTCTGTATTCCTGTGTTAATGATTTAGGAAAAAAAAGTTGTTCTTGTAGCTTAAAATTTGCTTAAAGAGTTCTCAAAGTCACTATATTCAGTTACATAGAGAAGGAATCAGAGCAGATGGTTGTGCCAGTCCTAAATCACTATACTATTAATTAGTTGGCTTTTTGAAAACTTAAGGGTTTTCTGAAGTACCTGAAGATAACTACAGTTTTGAGTAGCTTTTGTATGATAGATTGCTAAATTCAAGAGCATTCATTTTGAAATGATATTCAAGCATTAGTCTGGAGCTGCAGCTTCAGTAGGTAATAATGCATTTGTATGTTGTAATTTGTTGCATCAGACTCTCATCTTGCAAAAACATGCAAATACTTAATTTTAAATCAATGAATTTTCCTCCTTAATTAATTCACTCTACACTAGTATTCAAACAGGGTTATCAGTGCAGAGGCTTGTGATACAAAGTTACTTTTATATTCTGAAAGACAGAATTACCACAAAATTTCTGCTTACAGTACACTATTTGTCAGGATCTTAACTGGGAGATGCCAAAACAGCTCACAGCTTAATTCTTCCTCAGAATCACATAATCACAGAGAGGTTGGAAAAGACCTTCCTCCCTGGGCAGCCCATTCCAGTGCCTGACCACTCTTTCAGAAAAGTAGTATTTCCCAAATCCAGCCTGAATCTCCCCTGGCGCAGCTTGAAGCCATTCCCTCTCGTTCTATCACCAGTTACACGAGAGAAGCAGCCAACCCCCAGCTCACTACAACCTCCCTTCAGGAAGTTATAGAGAGCAACAAGGTTTCCCCTGAGCCTCCTCTTCTCCAGAATGAACAATCCCAGCTCCTTCAGCTGCTCCTCATAAGGCCTGTGCTCCAGACCCTTCACCAGCTTTGTCACCTTTCTTTGAATCCACTCCAGGGCCTCAATGTCTTTCTTCCATTGAGGGGTCCAAAACTGGACACAGTACTCGAGGTGCAGCCTCACCAGAGCTGAGTACAGGGGGACAATCACTTCCCTGCTTCTGCTGGCTGCACTATTTCTAATGCAAGTCAGGATGCCATTGGCCTTCTTGGCCACCTGGGCACACTGCTGGCTCATGTTCAGCTGAGCATCAATCAACACCCCCAGGTCCATTTCCTCTACACAGTCTTCCTGCCACTCCGCCCCAAGCCTGTAGCGTCGCCTGGGGTTGTTGCGGCCAAAGTGCAGGACCTGGCATTCAGCCTTGTTGAACCTCATCCCATTGGCTTCAGCCCAGCTATCCAGCCTGTCCAGGTCTCTCTGTAGAGGCTCTCTACCCCCAGGCAGATTGATACTTGCAGCCAACTTGGTGTCATCTGCAAACTTACTGAGGGTGCACTAAATGCCCTCCCATATTATGTCAACTCTAATCCATTGTGCTGATGTTCCAAATTCATCCTTTACTAAGTCAAACACCAACTGCAGTATAAAGCAAGGTTTTCATATACTAAAAACATGCTTATAGACAACTTTTTGTTGACTTATAGCACAACAAAACTTAGACTGTTCAAATCATGAAGTTTAATCAACAAGGTAGAAATACGTGGTTTTCACAAACTAGTACTTAATAATATTGATCCATGTTTATTGATATACTACTTTACAATGGAAAGTCGTAGTCTGAAATATTGATTTTTTAACTTCAGTAAACATTTAAATATCAAAATAATGACTACAAAATACTTTATGGACCTGTAGTTGTTACAGTTTACAGTCATGTGAAGTTGTCTTCAATATTTTCCCGCATAAAGTTTCTTTATTGACCTGCCCTGGTGATTCTTCAATTAATTCACAGTGACAATTGAACTAAAATGATAGATTGTCTTAAGTAGTGGATTTTTTTCAACATGTCTTTTGTACTTTTTCATTGCTCACTTTGCTTTCCCCCAAAAGTTTTGGAAAAAAAAACCAAGGGATTATGTTATTGTAGTACATCAGAATCAAAAGACAGTTTTCACTTTGTTCTTACTTTGTTCTTACAACTGAGTGGGGTCTTGGAAAGCAAGCACACATGTGCACACACAAACTCAAACAAACACATAAACAAGAAAATTGAAACATTAAAGTATTTGTTTTAATTTTTTACTCCATAATGCAGAATGCTCATAAAATAGGATATGGATTAAATGCGAGGCATTTGATTTGATCTTTGGAAAATATAATTTTTTATTAAGAATCAATTCGAAATTAAAATCTTGCTTTTATTTCATTTTAGGTACTCCACAGCCAGAAGGAAATGAGCTAAATGCCTATTACGTAAAATGCTTAGAGAATGTAGTGCAGCTTCTGGATTGTTAACAACTATCAGATGAATTCTCATCTTGAAATCAGACAGATTGCTCAATGGGAGTCTGGAATTCAAAGAAAGCACTTTTAATTCATGGATTTATGGCAGCAGCATGCATGCTGTGGAAGAAATTTATGAAGTCTTTGAGAAAGGGAGTTGATTGCTTTGAGCCAAAGAAGTTGCATTAAATGTAGCTTAAACTTTTTGTACTCTAATCCCAATGGGGAATTATAGTGATGCTGCTATGTAAAGTACATATGAAGAAGAATGAATGTGCAGAGAAAAGAGATGTGAAAAGTCAGTAATTTTTTAAATTGTTACTATAAGTTATTAGAATTGATGTTTTGGATTGGTCTTAATAAAATTTTGCTTTTTAAAAAAAATTTGTTTAATTCAGTTTAATGTTTGCTTATAATCTGTAATTTTTAATGTTGCAGATAAACACACTGAAAACAGATTTAAGAACTTAAAATATTGACAGTCATGCTGTGTTATACCTGTCAGGTATAGAGTAGCAGTCGATGGTCCCTTCCAACACAACCCGTTCTATGACTTTACAAAATAGATTATGTATGTGACTTGATACTTCTTGTATGACATAACCGTGGTGCTTACAATAGCTGGATTAAGTCATTACTGTAGATGTAATTCAGTTATCAGCTATCTATCCTGTCCCTGACAAAACAAAACTCTGAGAGACCATCAAAGCCTGATTCTTTTTCATATATGCACTGTATATGGTTACTTGCAAAGTAATTGTTAAATGTTGTCGTTCTCATCCCACAGTATTGCAGAAATTTAAGCTGCAAGGCTAGTGAGAGTGAGAATGATCAACTGTTAGCTCTGCAAGTTAGTGTTTTCTGCCAAGTTTAGTGGATATGTATCACACTAGCAAGTACTGATTCCTCTTTTTTTCAGCATAATCAATCCTAATGATTTCTCTCAATTTAAGTTGTAAGTCACAACAAAGATTGCTTGCCACTTTGCTTCCTTTGTCAGAGACAAAAAATGAGAGCACTTATTGCCAAATTAGTTTTAATGGAAGTAAGTAATCATTTAGCAAGAGCTCTTTCAGAGTGCAGAAATACACGTGGATCTGATTAGATAAAATAGAGCTGTATTTTTAAAACTTATTCAGCCTTGAATTTTATTTCAGTCTGATTCATATTACAGTGTTTTTACTGATCCAGAATTCTTGAAGTCCATAGCCTTGTAAAGAAAGCAGTGTATTCTCAAGAAATGGAACTACACAATGTTGCAGAGTGCAAATCGAGAGATGTTTGAAGTCTCATAGCTCTAAAGGCAAACTAACAGCCTCACTATTGATCCATGCAAGTCTGCAGACAGGACTTTGTCTTGTAAAATCTTCACAGCATGCTGGAAATCAATTTATCTTTTTCTTTTTTTTTTTTTTTTTTCCCTTCTGAATATCTGTAATCATAATTTAATTATATCATTGAATTCACATACAGTATAATAATAAGAACATAGAACAGATGCCTGTACTCTTAAGCATTTCAATTTTACTGAGCTGTAGAAATTCTTGAAGAAATTATTCATGTTAAAAAATCCATAGAAATTGCTAGTACATTTGTTTTTACAGAGCAAAGATAGAACTTCTATTTCTCTGTATTTTGAGATGTTTACAGTATTGGGAGGCAACTGTAGCAATGGCATAAGTAAACAGTTGTGGTTGGTATTTATTTATTCTCAGGAAAATTTAAAGATTTTAGCCTCTAAGGAATATATACTTCAAATCTCTGGACCTGCTCCAACAGCTCGGTGTCCTTCTTGTGTTGAGGGCCCCAGAACTGAATGCAGTACTCCAGGTGAGTTCTCACCAGTGGAGAGTAGAGGGGCAGAATCGATTCCCTCAACCTGCTGCTCATGCTTCTCTTAATGCAAGCCAGGATACGGTTGGCTTGGGCTGCAAGCACACATTACTGGCTCGTGTTGAATCTTTCATCAACCGACACCCCTAAATCCTTCTCCTCAGGGCTGCATTTGTGCTTGGGATTTTTCTGACCCAGGTGCAGGACCTTGCACTTGGCTTTGTTGAACTTCATGAGGTTGGCATAGACCCACCTCTCAAGCCTGTTCAGGTCCTTCCGGATAGCATCCCTTCCCTCAGCTTGTCTACTGCAACCCACAACTTGGTGTCATCTGCAAACTTGCTGAGGGTGCACTCAAACCCACTATCTGTCATCTACAAAGATGTTAAATAACAGCAGTCCCAGCACTGATCACTGAGGAATGCCACTTGTTACCAGTCTCCTCTTGGACATTGAGTCACTGACAACAACTCTCTGAATGTGACCATCCAGCCAATTCCTTATCACGTGAGTGGTCCAATCCATCCTTCTTCAGTGTGATGATCAGGATGTCATGAGGGACGGTTTCAAATGCTTTGCACAAGTCCAGGTAGTTGATGGCAGTTTCTCTTCCTTTATCCACTAACATTGTAACTCTACCATAAAAAGACAAGTCTGTCAGGCATGACTTGCCCTTGGTGTAGCCATGTTGGTTACCACCAGTCATTCTCATCACGTATTTTCTATGCTCTTTAGTAGGGCCTTCAGGGGGATCTGCTCCATGGATTACCTGACTTTGTTCAGTAACTGTAATAAATTTACTGAAGACTCAACTCATCAGTATTAATGCGTTAAAATGGTAACAGGAACCAGTCATTATCAAACTACTCTGAAAAATAATGATTTGTTTAAATTGCATCATAGAACAAAAGGATTCAATATTATTTGTTTATTGAAAAACACGTACATTATTACATTTTCTTGTTGCTCATTACTTTTTCTAAATGGTATTAATTCCTCCTGCTTCTTAAGACCAGCCAAAAGTAACAGATGATTTCAGGAACCTGACAGATATCTGTTAGTCTGTGGTTTTACCAGGCGTGGGTGATGCATGCTAGTCCTTTTGGCTAATTTCAGACTTGTGAAAGATGCGTCTTACAACTTGCAGAAAATGATTATATCTGTTTAAAGGGTAAGACTGCTAACCTTGCTCACCCTTCAAATGTGCTCCAAGAAATTATCATAGTAACTAGTTGTGACAGATAATTAGCACAGACAAAAATGTTTTATTCATCTTAAATTGTATATATTAAAGTTGCAGTGAGCTACGTACTTTTCCCAAACACAATGTATCATTGCATGTGGTGCTTTAAACTGAAACTGAGGTTGATTTATTAAACAAGTATTCCAGTACAAACAAGTATTTTGTAGCAAACAGACACTTCCAAAAATGAAATCTGATGTAGGTTGCATGAAGTAATCTTTTATGATCTTAAGTATAGAGCTTTATTTACTTAGATGTTTTGAGATTTTAAGGCAGACGGAGAAAAAAAAACAATAAAATTCAGAATGGAAATAAGCAATATTTTGAGATCCTAGCGGGTATTTCAGGGTAAAATTAAGTTCAGTAAAATTATAGGAGAAAGCTAGCTCGATGTTTGCCCTGTTGAGAATTCTCTTCACAATCCATGAGGACAGAGAGTTGTACCTAAATTCGAAAGCATAAATGGCACTCATCCATATTTCTTTAATGGACACACAGGTCAAAGCCTGCTGGTTCACTTTATTTTGACCAGAAAATTCTGTCTGAATGCAGTGCCTAATACTGTTGGCAATAAGGATCAAATGAAATCAAGTCCCAGTTTGTCTGCTGCTTCTCTCCAAAAACAAGGGAAAAAGTGTTTTAGCTGTGCCCTCGAGATTCTTGGTTCTGATATGTAGCTGCTGATCACTGATTTGCAAATCATTGTAGTGCAAAAGATGTTGTGCAATGTTTTCTCAAAAATAAGAAAGAGGACCAAGAAAACTTGGTTTATGTCCTTTCACGTATCTGCTTTCAGAAGTATTACTCAGTAATGGGAGTTCTGACTGTATCAAAGTTGACAATCTGTTTTGAGGAGCCTGAGATCAATAACCCCAAATCATGTGTATTATGTGAGAGCTTACTATAAAATGATTTGTACCTAACTTGCTGCTTAAAAATAGAAATTTAGCATTGTTGTTGATGTAATGTTTGCTGAAGGCAGCAAAAAAAAAAAGAAAAAAGAAGTCTATTTTCTAAAAGTGATAAGACTCATACTAAAATTTGATGAAAAAAAAAATATCTTGTTTTTGTGTGAAATTTCTCGATCAGCCAGGCAGGATTGGTTAGTTGCAGCCAATATAGCCAACAAAGTGTAGGTCTGATCCTGCAAGCAATGCCCATCCACAGGTACTTTCTGGAAGAACTAATTGTGCTTCTTATTCACAGGTAAAACTTTTCTTGTTCCATAGGAGAAGTGCTTTTAAAAACAATGTGACACAGAGTAGCATGGGAGAAGTAACACTGCTAGTGAGTCAAATGATTGAGATGTTTAAAGCCATCAAAATGCAATTTGACAATTCTCAGACCTTCATGTAGGTAATGTAAGTTTTTTCACTAGAACAAGCAATTTGCATGCCTTGCAGTCTTTCCTAGGTGTTGTCTATCTTTATTTTAAAAGGCAGTATTAGAAATGCTTTATAATGAAAAAAATATTTTAGGAAGACTGACCTGACAGTGAGATGCATATGGGAACAAGCAGCAGCAAAGAATGACCTTTAAAATCAGATATCTTCTGTTCTTCCTCCTTCAATAATCTTAAGTAGCAGAGGAAGGATAGCAGATATCCTCTCGGACTGGGTCTCGATGTGTTATGGGCACAGGGAGCTATAAGACCACCCGTGTCCTTCTTTTGGATCCATTAATGATAAATGTGTGTTACGAAAAACTTGCTACCCAATTTAATGAGCTCTAAATCTTATGTAAGCCGTTGTTAGATTATGTCAGTCTTTTAATAAGTTTAAAAAGAAGATCATGTCTTCTCATTTAGTTTTCTATGTTGTTAGGTCTTCATCACAGACTACTACTGACTTCAGAAACCACCTGAACAACACTGAAGAATTAAAAAAAAAAAACAAACAAGAAAAAATCCACAACTCTTTAGAAGCTTCTGTGAGAAGACAGTTCTCAAAATCTAGGTGGGTTGAGAAAGATGCATGCTTGACTGAGGCAACAGTACCCAATATGTTAATATCAGAATAGCAGTGCTCATCACATAATTCCAAATTCAAGGTATTTTAGAAAAGCTCAAAATGCCACCACTTCAAAGTGATTTTTACCAAATCAAGAAGGGGAAAATTGCTTTTCCTATGAGTTCTAGGCTTCTCTGTAATTGATGATTTCCTCAGAGGGGCATTTCCTATTGCCATGGCAACTGGATTATGACTCACAACTTTTCTGAAACTTTTAGACTGGTTTTGAGTCTGTTTGTGTGAATTAAGGCATCTACTGCTCATTAATCCAGTGCTCGGGTGTCCTGGGTTTGCTTCTTGGAATTCTTGCAGTGGTTGCCTTGCACTTGCAAAAGATACCATTTCCAGCACTGAGAATAACTTTCAACCAAGGAATATCAAATTCCCCCATCAGCTGGTTTCTGACCTAATAAAAAAACGCTGCACTCGAGACAGAACCCTTGTATTGTCAGAAATTACAGTGCACAGTGAATGATTTGCAAAGCTGCTCTCTGAAGGATCCCATTAGCCCAGGAGCAGGTGTGGAGTCACACCAGGGGGGCCTCTGGGGTTTGGGGGCCCTGTGGCCTGCGGTCAGCCCTGTGGCCTGAGGCTTGCCCTCCTGTTTAGGGGCCAGGACAGCCAAAGCTCTGCTTGGGAGGAAGCGGTGGTGGTTAGCACAATGCTGGTGATGGCTTCAGAACACCTCTCAGTGCTGTCGTTATGTTTTAAGAAGTACCTCCGCACATTTGGAGTAGTTCTTGACAGTAATTTGGTGCCGCATTTTTTCACATTTATTAGGTTCATCATCCAGCAACAGGGGGACAAAAATTGAACTAAGCTACTTGCCAAAATGACCAAGTTCAGGGTCAGAAAAATGTCAGTTTATTTATTTATTTTTTTTAAGCTGAATTTCTTAATGACAACAGTAACAGAAAAAAGAAAACACACAACACTGTCACAGCAATAGGTTGTTTGGAGTCTGTACATGATTAAATAAACTTGTGGGTTTTGTCCTATGTACATTAAAAAAAACTTTTAATGGCAAAACAATTAACATCTAATACAGATGAAAAATTGTTATGTGTGTAATAAAAAACTGATTTAAGAAAATGACATAAAAATCTAAAGAAAAAATCTAATTTCAGGTGATGCTGGACTAGATCCTGGAAGGGGAAATATAATTATATAGGCAAATTCACTATGGAGTGTAGCAGGAATGAAGTCAAAGTGTAATCACCCAAAACGTAGCTTTTCAGGGCAGATTGTTTTATTCTTCTGCTGAACTGAAACATCTCTTAATGGTAATAAATGTTACTCTGTGCTGGGGGTGTATTTGCAATAAATTATCAGAAGAAAGTTCTTTAGCTGCCTACACATTTTTTCATATGACTCTCAAATATTCTGTGTTTTGTTCCCTAGTGTGCTTGCATAATTGTGAGAGATTAAATGCCCAGCTGGAAACAGTGGTAGGCGACAACTGCTAAAGCAAAGGTATGAAATCGAACTGATACTATCCATTTAGAAAGGGGGAGAGAGGTAACAGCCTGATCTGGTAGATAAGTTCAACAGACCACAGCTATAACACCTGTGAAAACTGTAACTGTCTGAGCCACCACACTTCATTAGAATTTCATTTGTTTGAGCTTTATTTTCTTATTTTTTGCACTTAGCAATGACTTCCTTCAAGTGTTTTCTATTCCTGCAGCTCTAGAAACTTTTGTTGAACCTTACTCTTTGAACTGCAGTCAAACCACTTAACAATTCAGTCAACAATTCAATAACGGTTCAGTTTTTTTCTGTCTGCCACTTAAAGCTCGCATCTCTTTACCCCCTCATAGATATGGTAACATAAGCTTTGTTTTGATGTTATTTATTTTGGTTGGTTTTATGCCAGTGTAACAATATTTTGGTGACTCTCTTACAAACTTAGAGATGAGTCTGCTCTGTTTATTTCCTTTCTCATCTTTGAATGAAAATGATTTTGTAGAGTAAACAAAAATTCGTACTGGTATAGCAGTGTCTATCCAAGGGCAGTGACGCTGCTCTAACTATTGTTGGCAAAGAGGTATAAATTTCATGCACAGCAAAGCTTTCATCTATTCCATTGAAAATACAGAGAATATAAGATGATCTACTTTGACAATTCTACATTTCTTTGGCTTAAAATGTCCTCATTCTACCATCTCCAAAATTGTTCTTTCTTAGTTCCAGTTAGAATTTTTGATTTCACAGGGACTTGCATAGTCTGAGAATTACAGATAATCCATTACTGACCAGCAGAGAGCAAAGCAATGCACAAACCCACCACCAGCTTCTGTGTCTGACAGACCAGCAGCTCACCTACTTGTGTTTGCAAAGTCCTTTTGAATTTCTAGATAAAATGAGATGAGCTGTGCTTCTGTTCTGCCTTTCAGGCAGTGCTTTTTATTACTGCTACGTTCAAAAGGAGTTCATATCTGCTGAGTGTCTTTAGTAAGTCTCCTCAAAGAAGAGGCAATATAAGTGTTTTGGAGAACTGAACGGAAATGCATTTCTTGGTAGGCAACAGTGATAATTATAAGCTTCGGATTGGTTTGTGTTGTCTTCTGCATTTTGATTTGGTTTGTATTTCGCTTTTGTTGCTGTTGCTTTGTTTACCCAGGACTTTCACTGGATGTATCAGTACAATAAACAAGACAGACTTTCTCAAATGCAGCAGAAGGTCATGTAGGAAAAACAGTGAATTCAGAGTGTCAGAAATTTCTCTTTTTAGAAGTAATTAACACTGTCAAAATCTTTCCAGAAAATCAAAATAAGAACTGTTTTAGATGTTTTAGACACTTACTGTCTAAGAATATCTAATACCAGAATGACACAAAATCTGTATCTTTGTTCTCAGAAGACTTTATTCATCATTTGATGAATTAATTGAGCTGCCACGTCCTGTATGTTATTTTATATATATATATATATATATATATATATATACATATTATGTAGAATAATATAAATCTATTGCTAAAAAAGATATATATATATATATATATATCTTTTTTAGCAATAGATTTCCTGCTCAAGGGAAAGGGGGCACATATATATATTCATCTCAGGTTTAACAGAAAACTCAATTCATTCAGCAGTGAAAAAAAATGTCCATTGAAGCTGAAGTATAATACAGGAAATACTATTCAACATCATCTAGAACAAAAACAGCAACAAAAACCAGTATATAAAAATCTCCATCAAGACAGGAATTGAAAGAAAAAAAAAAAATCAGACAACAGTTCTAATATTACAATGTATCTTTAATTTTACTCTTTGAAAAATAAACAAAAAATATTCATCGCTTCTCATTGCAAAATAAGTACTGGTAATGGACACACTACTGCAAAGAAGTTGATAAATGCAATTTTGTTCTTAGAAAGATCTTGATAAAGGATACTAGCCAGAACAACCAGAAACCTGAAGTTGTACACATGACAGGCCTGTGTGTATGAAGAACAACCAACTCTTTAAAATTATACTTGCCTTTGTTTATCTATTTAAATTCCTGCCTGCTTAATGCACCAGATTATTCTGCTAAGCCTTTGAGCGCGTCATAAAAACAGTTCACTTCCTTTTTAAAAATCTCTTTCAGAGCAACAAAAGAGAAATAATGTTTCAATTAAAAATCGAAGGAGATTGTTGTAGGAAAAGAAATATCTGCAAATTTTCATTTATAAATGGTTTAAAATGAACTTTATTTCAAGCTTGTAGGGGTTTAATATGATTTCAGCTAAGGAACCGTAAGAATAAAATCATAATATTTTTAATTTATAGTTGCATAAGCATACTGTGATAGTTATGTTAAGGTATTTGGTAAGCCCTCTTAGAGCACGTATACTACTTTATAGCCATTTAATGCTTCACATAAATCACAAACATATTTAAAAAAAAAATCTGTCAAACTCCAGTGCTTCCTTGTTATGAGAACATAAAAGAAATAAAAACCTATGTGGTCAGAATAATTAAATTCAAAAAATAAATCCTTAAAAAACAACTTGTGATGATTCTATAATGGGTGCTCTGAAGTCATACTGATGTAATATAGTTAAACTTCCAGAATCTTAGAATTCAGTGGTCACAGTTGCAGGTTAAATTTTGGAAAATAAAGTCAATGTACTATATTCCTTCTCTAACTGCAGAGACTAATTGAGCATATGAGTCACCCACTGCTTCATGTCAGTATAAATATCATTGATTTCTTTGCAACTGCATTAGCATAAAACAGATGTAAAATGTTGCAGTGAATCAGGCGGGACATTAAGATACAATTATGCTATTTCTACCAAAACAAATGATTACAACAGATATTCATGTGTTCCATTAATTTGCAGTTCACTGTGGATCCTTTCTTGAAAAAGCTTTCCTGCCCTGTAGGACTTTCCTTGAACAAATGAAGAGTAAAACAGCTCAGTGGTCAAGAAGCATCTATTCATGATTTTTAGTAAGGAAAGGGATTTTTACTTGAAGAATTGCAATGTATCATCATATGAGAGTGTAGAGTTGTAAACAAAATACAAGGCTAGTAGAGCTTAATTCATTACAATAGAACACAAGTTTTGATTTGTCTTCAGATTTGTTGTTTCTTGTTTCTTCCATTTTATTGCATATTTAAGCTTTGGGAGGAGGTTGCTGCTTTTACATGATTTTATTTGTCCTTCTAAATCTCCCTCCCTCTCTGTCTCCTGTGAAGGGGGAAGAATTTAGACCTTTATTTGCTCAACATTTTCTCTTGCAAATAATTTTAATTTTCTCTTTTGAAAATGTTTTGCAGTATACTCCAAGAGTAAGATGGTCCTTGTTCTGAAGCATACTTCTTTCAAGAAGTAGTTTAAATAGCTGGATTGGTACTTCTTGCAGCATTTAAAATCTGTTAAAGATTAAAAGAAGGAAAGAAAAAGATGCCTCTACTTTTGTGCCAAGTCAGAAGACCTTGAAGAAAGCACTGCCAGTGCTTTTCCTGAAGCCTGTGTACCAAAGGTATTCAATGCCTTTGGCTGTGTTTCATCGTAACGTAAGTATTGAAACAGAACAAGGTAATTTTGAAGAGGAAAGATCTCAGACCTGCTAAGTATGACAGATTAAATTAGAGTTCAAAAATAACTTTTCCCCCAAAGTCTGTGCCCTCATGGGAGCCCTTCTGTCTTCTAGTTCTGCCACCTGAGTGACAAGCTTCACAAGGCCACTGTCGTACGGGCTGTGGGTCTTGTCTGCTCTGAGGTCTTCTCTAATCCCAACCCCTTCACTCTGTACCCAGGCTGCAGGTGTGTGGCTCCCTGCCCCATCCCAGTGCCTGTCTCTACCAGCCTCATCTCAGCCAACAGCAACTTCCATCTCTGTTGCCCGATTACACGCTTCCCCTTACATTTTAACATAAATTAAAAAATATATATGAATAAGTCATCAAACTAGAAATAGTTAACAGAGCAAAAAGTTACCTGAGCTTCTGTTTTCACACATCATTACTGCTGAGCGTTTGGTGTTTGGATTTGGCTTTGTGTATTCTTATGGGTAGAAACTTTTTGATTGTACTGGGAGCTTGAATTGATCTTGTTGGAAGGAGATCTGCAATATCAAAAAATAATCCATCACTGTGCTCTTTATTGAGTTTTTCTCAACAGAAGGGCACAAAAAGGGCTTAAGAAAAGTTATATGAGATATCTTTCTTTGCTAAAGAAAGTATCAGTTCTGTATCAGTTCCTGAATGCATCAACAAAAATAAGATAGCGCGTACAAAAGATGCAGTCTTTTCTTTCTCTAGCTTTCTCCTTGGATTTTGAAGGCCATTTTTTCAAGCCATAAGCTTCTTTGCCGAAGGTCAGCTGCAGATCTTCCTCGAATACTTGTCTGAGCTGACAGTATCATATAATTCAGAATAACCTCAACCTCCTCAGGGGGGTTTAACATCCAGGCTGTATTTAAAGGGGACTGTTTAGGAAACATCTCAGTGAACCTCTCTGCCAACAAAAGGGAAAAACACCAACGTTCATTTCCTTAAACTGGGTTTTAACCGTTTTAAAGTAGAAGTTTGAATTTTTTTTAATAGCAACATGATTGACATGAAAAGTAGAGGTGAACCAGGAGAAGGTTAATTCAGGAAAGATTACAGTTACATAGGAATGGCTGTGTTCTGAAAGAAAATATCCCTTCCCAAGGTCCTTTGCTTGAGCACCTTAAAGTTTTTCTGCTTCCATTTTTCTTTCATTAAAATGAAACTCCTGGGTTTCTTTAAGTAATACCACTTTTCTGAAACTAACAAGCTAAAAGATTTCAACAGGAGGACAAGAACTAAGTTAGCAACTACAACAAAAAAGAACAACATACGAAGTTGACTAACAGTATTAGTACATTAAATTCATAGAGACTCAAATGTCATCTATTATTTTCCTTTGTAAATCAGTATATTGCAAATCGTTCAAATGACATCTTCCATGTTATTTTCAGGTAAAGATTCAAGGTCATAACATAAACCAATTATCAACAAAATGTGAAAAAAATCCTGTAGTGTCTTCCTATGCTTAAAAGAGAATAATTCATAAAATATTTTTTAAGGACATTTTCAGTATCTTATTGAACAAATCAATGGCAAATATTTACAGACAAGATCACCGAATAAAAAAAGTTTAGTTTGAAGAAAAATGCCTTGTGATATCTCCTATCATTAAGCAATTGCATAATTACAAATGTGAAGAAAATATTCAATACTGAAATGAATTATCTGGTTATTTTCTTGGAGTTATTTCTCAAGTTTTTCTTTCTCTTTTTTAAGTAGGTCAGTGTTTTTTTTTTTTTTAACTCAAATAATGTTATTTATTAAATTCTCTTTCTGTCATATTTTCCACATTTGTTTTATTCAGATAAGCAGAGGAGTGCTTTTGCTGTTTTAAGAATTCCCCCTGCACACAAGTAGACACAAACTTCTATGAAGTTTGGTAAGTTGTCACAGGCAAACTGTCAAGCCACGAATACATCAAAGGATCACCACTTACACAGTGAACTTAAAAAATACCACAGACCTTCTTATCTCCTACCAACACACCTTTCGCTTAAGAGTCAGCAGCAGTATTGCTTTATGGTGTCTAGTTCAAAATTTGTTCAGCAGTGGCGTTTCTCCCACTTCCTTAATCAGACCTTTATACTATTAGTGCATATCACCACGAGCATATTTTGTCATTCAGCATAGCTTTTCAATGTTCAGATTCCATCAACTGCTTGTGATTAATCTTCTTGAAAATAAATAAATATGAAACTACCCTTCTTGAATCTCAGCATTTAGCAATATCTAGCCGTCATGTTGCAGCTGTGGTTTTATCACTAACAGTCTTATCTTCCTGACCCATTTAGGTGCTCAGTGTTACATTAGAATGAAAATCCAGTTAGCATTTTGGGTCCAAAAATGTAGATAATTTTCCAGCTCTAGAAATGTAAAAAGATAGTCTATATAAAGACCCCTCGGTACATATCCTCTTGCACATGGGGGGATGAAACAATTCGTTGTAGAATTACAACTTATATAGTGCAACCTGAGCAATTGCCAGTGCATTTAAAAATAAATCATCAAGATTTTGAATATGTAAATCATTTTTTCTCTACATTTCTACTCTGCAGAAGGACTTTAAGTTTTGATCATTTTTTTCTTCCTCTGAGGAAGTAAAGACTTCTCTGAGTAAAGACTAATGTACCCTAAGATGTGACTGCATTTAAGTCAAATTTTTTTCCAATTTCTTTGGAAGAATTCTCGGTATTAACTTCTGCTCTGATGTTAATGAATACGTATTAAAGAATCTTATCCATTATGTTACTGCATCAGGCATGCATGTAGATTAATCCAATTTGGGGTCTTTATTAGAGCAATTAAATTAGCACAATGCAGAATAGGAGAGAGGAAATTGAATTATTTGCCTTTATCCAACTACACTCAGCCCTCCTGTTTAAAGAAACCAAGAATAGTGAATGGAAGAGGAGGTAATTTCCTTTATGGTAATTTAAAGGAAGACTGTCATCCATGGAGAGAGAGTTGTGTCATTTGTTGCTGAGCTACCATTCTGAGTTGATTAGCCTGGCTTCTAGATAGAAGAGCTGATCTCCAGAGACACAGAGGCCAAGACCGAACTATTCAAAACACTCCCTCCTTCCAGTCCATTTTCTTCATTCTCTTCACTGAAGATTCACCGAAACAGTCCCCTTGCCCTGACCATTTTTCCACTGGTCACGTTTATAAGTGAAACATGGAGCAATCTCCTTTTTGGCTGTTTCCTGCTTCACTGCACTGCCACAGCCAAGGCCTTTTTCCTGGAAGAAGCAGAAGCAAGTAGATTTCTCTCTCTTTCTGCAGTATTGCTGCGGGCCTATCTGTTAAATCTTAAATGCTAATAAATCATTAAAAAGGGTATTAACATATTGTGCTGGCCTTATGCGTATATCTTATTCTTCACTCACTTATAGCAATTTCCATTAGAGAATCTAATTACAGAAATCATTGTGACATGCTTTGAAACAGAATCCTTCATTATATCTTATCTATATATTGGACTGGGGGAAATTAATGCACCAGGAAACAAAATGATGCACCCAGAGACATAAAAGATCTGTGTTCAAGTCAAGACTGAAATCCAACCCATATATTTCCAATGTGTTTGTGCAATTGCTTCTGTTTTGTTTTGTTTCCTTCCAATTTTTGTTTTAAGCGACCGCTCTACAGTTATACATTCAGCTGTAAAATTACACTATGCTGTTTGTTTGCTGTTTAATTGTAATTGGCACTTAGAGAACAATTACTGAAATACAACTTGATTATCTCTGTGAACATCTCCTTCCTTTGCTTTGGGCTTCTCAGAATGGAGAGAAAAATGGGATTACTGGGAAAGAAGAACAATATAATGGCAGACAGAGAACTGGAGTGGAAGAGACCAAGGAACTACTCAGGTGACCATGGCATATGCAGTTGCTGTTTCTGTGAAAGTCTCTTCTCTATAGAGAAAAGTGTATTTTCCAGCCTTTTTCTGCTGGGGTCTGTAGAGAGAATCACAGGTTAGAGGTTCAAGGAAGTGGGAGGGAATGTTGCAAGATAACCTTCCCTTATGTTATCTGCTAGGTCCTCAGGCTAGAAGGACATGGTAGAGGCACTGTTTATTTGTCTTTTTTACGTATCTTATGTAAAAAAAATGACAAGTAAAGCTTGTGCCTTCTCCCAAATTATATCTGTGAAGTCAGTTTTCATAGTGGCTGTAGGTTCCTAATTTGTGAATCCAGGCATGCTGCACAGGTGTTCAGAGGGGACTTGTAGTGCAGTCTTTAGGGGAAGAATCAGTAATATTCTGTTTAAAGGCTGCTGCTTTTAGTGGGTGCGAAAAAGAATCCTGTTTTGAGAACCAAATAACTGACCAAGAATCCCTGGATTTTTGTAGTAACTGTGACTGTTGCAGAACAAGTGAATGTGTTTAGACAACATATAGCATCACTGATATTTAGCCATCATGTGGAGCTGAATGTTAATTTCTTAATTTCTGTTTTGCTCTTAAAGCCATATGGAGAGAAATGAGCATGAAATCCAGAACAATAAAATAGTAATTTATATATGAACAAATAAATGAAGATAAATGAAAAATAATTTTCACTGAAGGGAATTTGTTTTCATTTTGGAGATTTCCTGAGTACTTACTCTTAGTTTTAATTAAAAAAAAAAAACACAGATGTGCGAGGAGTTTTATTTATAATAATAATTTAAAAATATATTCATGTCTATTTATCTTTTCCTTCAACTTCAGATTTTGTGAAACATCACTGATTTGTAAACTAGTATAAGCATATGTAGTATGACATAAAAAATATTTCAGTGTAGAGAAATACTTCATCTTTTTGCCTCATTTGCAACTGCAACATGAGAAGAGCTAGCCAGTGAGTTCTTTAAAAACTTAAATATAAGAAACATGCAGGTGATTGAAGACCGTAATGCCACATAGCATCCTGGAGCCAGGCCTTATTAACTCACAGAATCCTTTTTTCTACTGTACAAATATCTGACATCTACTGTACAAACATTTGACTTCTGAACCTCCTCATTTCATGATGTTGTTACCAGCAATCATTCCATTTCCTGAGATAAGATAAAGTGGTAAGTAAACATTTAAATCTGATTGAAAAGATAGCTGTAATACAAATGAAACTCAGCCTCCGACTAATTTTTTTCTATTTAGATTTTTCAGATAGGATCAGATGGACTATTGACACTCTGGGAGGATCTTGTGAATCCAGATTATGATTTTTCCAGGAAAATAGTATGTAAGTGCTGCTCTTAGAAAACATGAAGATACTTCATAGAAGTTGGTTGAATTCTAAGGCTTCATTGGTCCTTAAAACTTGTGCTGTTATTAATTTGCTGTACTTGAGGAAATTCTTTTAGTATTAAAAAGAATTGAAAAGAACGCAATACATAAATGAAGACTATTAAGAGAAGATCATAAGAAATTTTCATTGAGGGTCATTTTTGTTAAGTATGCATCACTTTTGTTAAGTTTGCGTCACTTGGAATATGAAGCCCAGGTTTTGGGGGGGAAAAAAAAAATAAAGCAAGGTTTTGTGTATAGTATTTTCCTATTTTTGAGGATGTTATATTTTTGCAGTGAGATTATAACCTCTAAAGCATAAGAACTGTATTCTCTTTCAAAATTCTCACTCCTTGAATAGCAGACAGATGTTGATTTGGGCTAAATGGCACAGAAGAATTCTATTGGCTTGTTTTGATGAAACCTGAAAATCTCATCAGTTATCATCTACATCAGTTATCATATGGCTGGAGATTCAATAGTAGTGGAAAACTTTTCTCTGAGATAGTTTCACATATGAATTCAGCGCATCTTTGCCACAACTTTTAGAATGTGAAAGTAAAAAGCTAGTGATGTTTTTCATGTTTCAAAAGTAAGACCTTCCCCCTGAGAACAGCACGTGGTGTGCAGAGACTGCACAAAGCCCCATAGCGCCAGTCACTGATTCCAGTGTTCTTTGAGATGGACCATGCAGCTTTCCTTGTTGCTGTTCTCCAACTCTGTAGAAGTAAGATCTCTTTCCTATTCCTAGCTATCATATTTCTTTCCTCCTCTTACATAACTACGCATATGATCACAACTCACGAGTGTGTCACTGTGTGCTTCACACAAATAACTTTCCAGTCATACTCATACATTAGAAATAGTTACAATATCAGTGGGTTGTGGTTATTTTTTTATGAACATTTTCTTCAAAATTTTACTTCTGATGCTGCTAATGTCATTTCTGAGTTTTATTATAATTTCAATTTTTAATAATCTTTGTAACCAAACGGTATGTATTTCTTAGTTTTAGCCAGTGTGGAAGGAAGGTTTGTGGATTCAACTGTAAAGCTTTCAGAGAAGATGAAACTGGAATGCATATATCCAAAACAAGCTGTGATAATACAGACATCCTGGATGAAACAAAATGGAAGTCATAAAGAAAATATTGCTGTCTTGCATCCTATCTATGGCATACATATTGAAGACAAATACAGGGGAAGAATATATTATGAAAATACTTCCAGGGAAGACCAATCCTTATCCTTCAACAACAGTACTTTGGAAGATGTTGGTTTTTACTTTTGCTCCATTGTAACTTATCCAGATGGAGTTTCTGAGAAGGTAATAGAAGTTACTCATCCAGGTAAGGAAATTTCTCATCACTTTTTTAATTTCTGATATACGCAATACAGAAATTTATGCAACTATAGGGAATATCTGGCTCTGTAACTTTTCAATTATACTGCACATATAAATGGAGTAATTTAGGTGTAAGTACAAACACACCAGAAAATGATTATTTTGCTTTAACAAAAGTTTATTTTAAGAGAAGTGGGAAATAAGGAGTGGAACTGAAGGACACAGATGTATGTCACAGTACCAATGTGTCACATGTCAGACTTCACATAGCAACTATCATTTCAGAAGTGCATTTCTATAGCCTGCAGGATCTTCTCAGAGAATTGAATTAAACCTTATAACTGCCCATGGAGGGTAATGGATTTTTATTGCTGTGCTTTATAGTGAGGATGCTACTGTGCACTGGTCTCAAAAATAAGAAAAACAGGAAAATGAACAAAGAGACAAAACAGCAACAATAACAAAAAACAGCAAGAGCAAGTGAAAACATTTATGAATGGTGTGGCAGAAAAAAAAAAAAGGAGACATTTATATGAAGAAGAATGACCTTTTCTTTAAAAGGAACCTGCTTGAAGATGGAAAAAGGAAGAAGGAAAGAAAAAGATCAGACTCACTTATGCCTATGTACTTTCTGTACAGCTTCTCACGTACTTTCCAGAGGCTCTCTAACTATCTGACTCATCTGATTTGATTTCCTTTCCAATTCTGAGTGAGAAAGAGCAGAAAAAAACCATTCCAGTATTTTTCTATGCATGCCCGCTCAGTATTGGTCAATATTGGCGCAAAGTACAGAGATTCCCTGATGACAGGAGTGGAACTGTAGTAATTTAGTACTTAGAAGTTCATTACACACAAATGATAGAACAGCCTTCAGAAGACAACTGGTTTTGATTATTGGCTTATTGGTTTGATACAGTGAATGTAAAGATAATCTCTTTCTCATCATCCCAAGTGGAAATAGACCTCATTCAATATTTTATTGCATTTTGTAGTTAGGAAAGAATGAGTTGAAGGAGTTTAGTTCTGTTTCTTTCTGTTTGAAAGAAGATTAAAAATAATTCCTAGCCTGATCCCTCCAAATCTTACTTTCGAATTTATTTTCTCTAAACCTCTGTTATTTCAATGTTACAAATAAATAGTTGAGCTGATATTGTTGTAGATATGTAATTTAAATAATTTCAAGCTATACTGTTCCTACCTTTGCCATTGAAGACTTCTGAAACTTGATTTTAAACAACAATTTTGGTAATGGAAATGAGATAGGAATCCATATCTGCTTTCCTATCTGTATTAGCTTTTTGTCACTAAATATGGATGCTTATCAAAGCAGAAATTAAGCCAGACAAATTATTGGCCTGACTTTAAAAAAAAGCTATAATTCTACTTCTTTCAGATTAGTTACATAAGTTATTTCAGAACTGAAATTATTTCTGCCTTTGTAGTCCACTAGCATACTCATACAATTCAATTATTTGCATGGAGAGGGAATGTCCATCTGGTGGAAGAATTAAAAAGGTCCCTCAGGGTAGGCTTGCAGTTCAGATCACAGCTCCTCAGCTATGATTCCTTGAGTGTCTTCTCTGACTGCTTGCTTCAGCCTAGCATCTGTTTTATTATGTAAAGGAATAACTTTTAGAAACAGTACCTCTAGGTTTCTCTGTCAGTCTGTTCAATGTTAATATAACTCCAGGCATTAGAAACATTTTCTTTTTTGTTGCATTTAAATAACCCAAGATCTGGAGATTCAGGTTGTTATTTACAAAAAGCAGTAGACAAACTAGATCTCTTCTGAGGCTCTGTTTAACCAGAGTTCTGGCAGTGAGTTGATTTAATAAAAAATTAAGTTAGATGCAGTAGAGGTTTGCAAGCTCGTTTGGTCTTTTTTGTCTGGCCAAAGAAGTGCTGACCTCAGCTATTTGTGTCTGATTTTGTAGTTAGTTAGGTAGTGGGCTTCCTTGGGATTCTATCTGTCAGTCTAATACTTATGTAATCCACTTAAAGATTTCAGCACACTGTAAACTAAACAAAAAAAATATCATTTATCAGAGTCACATTTTTAAAAATGATAGCATTGGATATAATATTCACTATTTAGGATACCTCACTTGATTGGAGCACTTTAAACCTCAAAACTAAAACATCCATATTTCCATTGTATATATTTAATCTTGCTACAAAAAAAAAAAAAAAAAAAAAAAAAAAAAAGATAATAATGTTGAATAGAAGTTAATCTTTTCCCATTTAAAGAATTGAGGTTTCTCAGAACAGGAAAAATCAATTTTGCTTAGCTCCCAGTAGATGCTCATAAACAAGATCTTTGTACTCACTGATCTGGAGAAAAGGAAGCATATCAACAGCAAAGATGAAACATTGCAGCTTCAATCTACTCTGCAAATTAAATATGTTATTAAAAAGAGATCTCGGAGAAGGCATTTTTTAATGTAGTGGTTATAGAAGAATTGTTATTAGTCAGGCTTTATCTGCCTTTTAATAGTGCATTCATCAGTAATAAATATCTTAAATTCCTTGGATGACACCTTGCTTTGATTAAATCAACAGTAAACTTCAGTTCTGCTTCCATGCTGCCAGTATTTCAGCTTGCTGCTGATAGCATATGAATAATTTTTCTTTTTATTTGTCAGCTGGCAAAGTTAGGACATTGGTGTTTGCTTTGAAAGTTTTTGTATTCTTCACCAGAGAAAGCTAAGTGTTAGTCTCATCCTTTCATCAGAAATGGATCTGTCTCTGTAGGATGAATATACACTGCTTGATAGTTGAAGTCCAGGAAAATGAGGTCCTTTTAAAGGAATTTTATATTCTTTGTTATACACAAATCTGCCCAAAATACCAGAAAAAACATTTCATGGGTTATTAAAACGGCTTTTAATTATACTGCCCTCCTTGGTTTCTGGATCTGTTTATTGATTCACAATAAGCATAATTTTTTAGAAAAACATTAATTTGCCTTTACTACCCCAGATAAATGAGCAACTCACTGTAAAATCCATTTCTTCTGTTTAAACAGTAAATCAACAAATCTTTAATAGAGTAAATTTATTTATTGAATTGGAGAATTGCATTATGCCTAATGCTTCATAATTTATGGTTTTATTTTTCAAGATTGGTTGATTAAGCTAAAGTTGGAGCTGCCTTTGAAAGGATGCAACTTTGTGAGCACAAAGTTCAAAATGAAATAGAAGTTTTCTTTGGTATATTCACACAGATAAATTTAAACTGATATTATTAAGTTTTCTATGTTAACCAAAACTGAAACTTGGATTATAATTTAATTTGCACTACCTTGCCACTTAGAAGTTTCAGATTTTATCTGTACTGACTTATTACTCTATGGAACACAGATCTTCCTGCTAAATCACATAAGTATGAAAATTTGCATAAAGTGTCATGGATAAACTGTTTGTTTACCCAAAAAGGAATTCTTCTGCACTCAAATGGTTCTCTGTTGCTCTGGTGTTTCATTACTCTTAAGAGGTCAGGAATCAGATTCCGCTTTCCCAAGTTCTTTGTATAGTTAAAAAAAAAAAAAAAAAGTGAGTACAAAGTGAGTATAATTGGTATGATTCTGATTTGTCAACATTTTTTTCATTAGCACCATAGGAACATCAAGTGCTAATGCTTAATGAGTTAATATTTCATAGTGTCTCACCACTACAGCACCATTGAGCAACACAGAAGCGCTAGCAGGCCTTTAACATTATATGAGACTAATCAGTTAGAAAAGTTGGGGGATCATGACTCTCTTAAATTAAAAAAAAAAAAAAGTGTGCAAATGTGTGTGTATGTGCAAATTTCCACACTTACAATTTTTTGTATGTAAAGATTCAGTTATTAACTGAATCACATTTCAAAACAGATTGGCATTGTAGGAGAATCAGCAAAACTCTTTTTTACAGCTTACTCTCTGATCACAGAAAACCTCTTCACCCCACCATGTGATAGATGGTGTGAGCTAGCTTCGTTTTCCACCAAGGGAAAAAAAATTACAGAGAAGAAAATTTAATCCTGGATAAGGAATGATTGACTTGCCACAATGACCAGAAGTCCTGAGAAATGGAGGAGGTTATAGCTCTCATTACAGATGCCTTTTCTTGGAATACTATCAGTTTTGCATCTCTGACAGATGGAAGACCCTAGAAGTGGTGATAAATCATCATTTAGAGCAATTTTTGACACAATTGTTGTAGCAATTGATTTTGTTTTTCTTTCTGTTTTTTACCAGATCTGATCTCAAATTTGTCCTGGGGCTGTTTCAGAAGATATAGTAAAAATATTAGGACATACTCTGCTCTTTTTTTTTTTTTTTGCCTTTAATTTTTGCTAAGATTTCTAGGATATCTGTGAAACATAAGAAAGAGCTCTCCCAGGCTGCACGATGTTACCCATGCTTACTTTATTGATTCAGAGATACAGACAGTAAAGCAATAACAGTTGTGGCATAGCTACTTCACGCACTACATAACTACAGGATAGTTTTACAAGCATTTGCAGTACTGAAATTCTGTAACATAATTGCAGAGAACTTGAGATTGTTTTCTGCCTTTTTTTTTTTTTTTTTTTTTTTTTTTTTTTTTTTTTACTTTTACATCAATACTTTGGAAAAGAATAGTCTATTTATCCCACAGGAAGATATCTGCCAGCTGTGTGAATCTATTGCTTTTTTTATCTTGTAATGTGAATGTGCATGCAGCAGTTTTTGGAAGAGAATTCAAGAGCATTTTCTTAATATTCCTACATTTTATGAGTCACAACCTGCACTAGACCAATAGAACCCATACTTCCTGAAAAACTCCTTGCACATTTGTTGGTTTTTTTGTTTGTTTGTTTGTTTTTTAATGAAAAGATTCTGTAGGATTGGTTATTACTTACAATGTTTCACCTTAAGGAACAGTTTAAGGACAATCTTTTTCCTTATATACAGCAATTAGATGTGTATGACTGAAGACTGATTTTAGGTACCATGTAAAATGTGAGGAACACAGAATAAAGTCACTGCTAATGGAAGAACAACTAGACTTGGAGACATCGCACAGAAATTGTTGAGTTACAAAACATTACAGATGTTTGCTAGCTAGAAGGGAAAGCATTTAAAATGCAGATTTATTATATATATGTGTGTGTGTGTGTGTAATTTTACTTTTAGATGAAAGGACAAAGAAAAATATTGTCAGTCACCATTCATGTACCTAACCGTAGCAAAGAAGCAGAAGAAATTCTGCAATCCTCTCCTCTCCTCTCCTCTCCTCTCCTCTCCTCTCCTCTCCTCTCCTCTCCTCTCCTCTCCTCTCCTCTCCTCTCCTCTCCTCTCCTCTCCTCTCCTCTCCTCTCCTCTCCTCTCCTCTCCTCTCCTCTCCTCTCCTCTCCTCTCCTCTCCTCTCCTCTGCTCTCCTCTCCTCTCCTCTCCTCTGCTCTCCTCTCCTCTCCTCTCCTCTCCTCTCCTCTCCTCTCCTCTCCTCTCCTCTCCTCTCCTCTCCTCTCCTCTCCTCTCCTCTCCTCTCCTCTCCTCTCCTCTCCTCTCCTCTCCTCTCCTCTCCTCTCCTCTCCTCTCCTCTCCTCTCCTCTCCTCTCCTCTCCTCTCCTCTCCTCTCCTCTCCTCTCCTCTCCTCTCCTCTCCTCTCCTCTCCCTCTTTTTTTTCCTCTCCTCTTTTTTTTCCTCTCCTCCTTTTTTTCCTTCTCTAAAATATTTTCAGGGAAAAGTAACATTTCCAACGTCCCCCAGCTGGGACTTTGATCCATTTGTTTATGTGGTCCTTTGCCAGACCTGTCTTAAATCCTTTGGTTCCTCTCTAATTTATCAGTACAAGAGATATTTATATTTGAAGATACTATTCTAAGTAGCTTATTTTCAGCTAGAAAGTAAAATATTACTAGTGATTTATGACTTTAAAAAGTGATGCTATGTACTAATGGAAAATATTATTTTGACAGTAACTTTTACATCATGTAACATGAATTATGCATGGCTGCAGAATTTTTTATTGTTAAACTCTTTGAATTTTTTTATTTTATTGTTTTTATTTTAATTCATGGTTAAATTTTTGGTTTTGTAGTCAGTGACAATTGATCGTTTGTTCAGGGGATGTGTCTTGCTAGCAACTTTGAATAAGAATGGAAGTTCTTTAATAGAGTATTTAAATGACAGCTGTACCATGAAGTACTCCTATATTTTAAATAGAGTGATCAACCTCTTCTATGATAGCAGAGACAGAGCTTTTCTATTCTTAGCTAGTGTGATGATATCCATGCCACTCAGCCCTTACTTCTTTATTAATGTTCTTCTGCCTGCCAAAAGCAGTACAATGTATAGATTTTTTTTCAAGTCCCTATTCACCTGAAATAGCTTGCTTTCTATTTATCTCTGTCTCAGTTTAGATTGTGATTCATAGGTCTACAGTGAAACATTATCATCCCTTTAAAGGACACAGAAACAAGAACTAACACTGAGGGATCTTCATTCCTCAGCTCTTAGACTCTGAGCTCCCCAGAGCAAGGGCTATCTTTGTATTTTACACAGTGTCAACCACACTATCAGCACCTAATTAAAAAGAAAGAGGATGGAGCCAAGAAGAAGCTGCCTTTTTCATACCTCTGCTGTGGTTATTGACCTGTTAAACATTGCTTTTCTTTCTTTTTAATTCCTATGCTGAACTGAGGATTGGATCTCCCTTCAGTAAAAATGGCTAGGGGAAAAAAAAAAAAAAAAAAAGCCTGTTTGGAGCAGAGCAGAAGGAAAACCTTCCCTTCTGGAGGAAAAGCTTATATAAAAACAAATTACAAAAAAAGTGGAAAAATCAGGTTGGAAAAGACTTTGCGAACTCATCTCATCTATCTCTATTCTGAGGAAGTATAAGCATCATCCATAACCAATTCCCATATTGGAAATTTATGCATATTTTTGCATAGGTATTCTAGCGCTTAACCAGCCTTGGAATGAGATTTTTTTCCCCATTACATCTAACCTATATACCTCATGTTTAATATAAAGCTTATTCATTTTAGTACTTCCCTTTGAAAAATAGAAGGAAGACTCCCATATTATCAAAATTCGGTCATCCCTCTGTTCTAAACAAAAATAGTTAATTTTCCTTCTTAGCTCATTCTTCTGAATTTCACTATTCTTATATTCATCAGAATTGTCTCCAATTTATATATTACATTCTTAAAATAAATAAGCTAAAATGTTCCTGCTAAAGCCACAGCATTACTGAATGAAGCTGAATATTGTCCTTTATCTTGTCTATATACATGGTTTATATACATGAGAAAAATTATCTTCCAGAAACAGAAAGTGTGATTTTTGTTCTATTTGGCTAGCAGGCAGTTATAACCTCCTTCATTCAGCACTGTTTATTGTATTTTTGTGTGTGTGTGTATGTTGTTTTTGTTGCTTTTTTTTTTTTTTTTTTTTTTTTTTAATGATTCTTGTTGGTTTTTAAGAAGGAAAATAGTAGTAAGTACTCTCACTTTCTGTGTTTGTACCAGAGTGTGCAATGTTAAGGAAAAATCTATTAGGAGTAGTGCTCTTTACCAGCATAAGATAATTTTGAAGAGTTGGTTTATATATTTCCTCTAAGCATTTCTTAATGAACACAATTTTTGTGTTCACTGGATACTACATTAACAGATGTATGATAATTTGAAGATGAGTCTCACTTCTGAGTTGTTCATCTATTGGTGCTATTTGCTCTTTGTTGGGTTTTATCAGGGACCCTTTCGGAAGATCATGAACCATTAAGAAGAAGCAGGATCCAGATGAGCAAGTGGGGAAAAATCACCTTTCCCGTTAGGCTGGTCAGACTCAAAACTGGTGAGGGGACCTTTAACAGGACAATAGGAAAGTCAGATGGCAACCCATGAATGAAAAAAGTTGGCTGGGTTGGGATGACATCTAAGAGCAAAGCCTTGATAACAACAAATCGAGGCAGAAGGATGGCCTTCTCAAATGTGTGCACTCAAATGGGGAAATGCTGGGGGGCAGCATTGTGAGGAAGCTCTGGTACATTTTTTGGAAATCTGCATAACCATCTGAAGTTTCTGTGCTCCAGCACACACTGTAGGGGAAACAAAAAAGGAATTAGAACTCTACATGTAGCTACAAAGCTATGATCTCATTAGGATGGCTTCCATTACTCATGTGCTACAATGGATGGATACATGCTCTTTAGAAAGGACAGGCCAGATTAGCAAAGAAGTGGAGAGAAGGGCCTGGAGCACCTCTCTTATGAGGAAAGGCTGAGCAAACTGGGTCTGTTCAGACTTGGGAAAAGACAGTTGACAGGGAATCTGTTAAATATCCATAAATTTCCAAGGTATGAGAGGCAAAGGAACAAGGCCAGTCTCTTTTTAGTGGTGCATGGAGACAGGACAAAGGGAAATGGCGAAAAGCTGAAGCACAGGAAGTTCTACACAAATGTGTGTAAGAACTTCTTTACAATAAGGGTGACGTAGCACCGGAACAAGCTGCCTGGAGAGGTTGTGGAGTCTCCCTCTCTGGAAACATTAAGACGTGCCTGCATGCCTACCTGTGCAACCTGGTCTAGGGAGCCTGCTTTGTCAGCTGGGTTGAACTAGATGATCTCTAGCGGTTCCTTTCAGCCAAAATTCCAATTCTGTGATTCTGTGTTGCCTTTTATGCAAGAAAGCAGTGGGAATGCAGGAAACTATTTACTTGCAGATAATGAACCATCTGAGAGTCTGTGGGTTGGGAATAGTGGTCAGACCAACATGGGTTATGCTATGGTGGGTGTCTGCTACCAATGT
Organism: Tetrao urogallus; assembly: GCF_951394365.1. Lineage (NCBI taxonomy): Eukaryota > Metazoa > Chordata > Aves > Galliformes > Phasianidae > Tetrao > Tetrao urogallus. Next base: position 54,307,498 of record NC_136815.1, on the reverse strand, counting down.
CCTTGCAAGGAGGAAGTACATGAGGCCTTCTTCACAGTAGAGGAGGAAGTTTGCCATTCTCTGATCCTTGTTGGAGAATTAAACTACCTGTGTGGAGAAACATAGCAGAGCACAAGAATTCGTGGAGGTTTCTAGAGTGCAGTAATGATAAATTCTTCACACAGATGATTAAATAGCTGATGAGGGTGCATTATGTTAAACCTTAAACTTAGAAAAAAGGAAGAACATGTTGGAATTTGGAGGTCAGGGACAACCTAGCCTGCAGTGACCATGCAATGTTGGAGTTCATGATTCCATTAGAAGGTGATTAAAAGGTGATCTTCTGGGCTTCAGAAAACTAGACTTTGGCCTGTTCAGGAAGAAATCTATGGATGATGAAGAAAAACAGGCTATGAGAGAGCCTGCTGATTATGAAGGATAACCTCCTCCAATGGTCCATCAAGACAAGAAGGATACTAAGTAAGAACTCTATAAGTGCTGCATGAAACATGCAGGAATGAAGTTATGAAGCTAAAAACTAATTTGGAACTGAGTAAAGTGAATTCAATTATAATTTATTTTATTTATTTATTTACCTGACTGTATTTATTTATTTATTTATTTTGTAACTATTCCCCTGACTTCATAAGACAAAAATACACTTCCCAGCTACTAATCCCTAATTCTATGCCACTGCAGTAACCACTATGAAATTCAACTTTATTAACGTATTATATCTAGTATCAACTTTTACTTCTCTGACACCCAGATCTAGATTCAGATGTTTTATTACTTTGTTTTGTTGTTGTTTTTTTTTTTTTTTAAACAGACTTGAAAGAATATGTATGAGATTTTGAGATAATGGTGTTTGGAAATCATCAGTGTGTGCAATTGCAGAGGACAACAGAAAATGTATATTGACAAGTTGACAATTGACAATTTGAAATTAAATATACATATCATTAATTTATCCAAGACAGGCAATGTTCCATTTGGAAAAATATGTTTTAGGTTATGAAATGAACAGAGGTAGGTGAAAAGGTGAATTATAGATTCACATAGTTTTCTCATCCAACATTTTTCCAAAGAAGTAGATCCTCTTTCTACTGTTTATATTTCTAATTCTGAACTTTTCTTTCAGCTGGTCTATCTGACAGACAATATAATTTATAATTCAATAAGGACAAAAAAAAAAAAAAAAAAAAAAAAAAAAGAAGAAGAAGAAATAAGCAGTGTAGAATGTTGGTATATTGATTTCTTTTACATTCCTACCCGGTTCCAAACTGCATAACAAACCTATTGTGAAATATTTCTCCAATACATATTCAGTTCATGAAACAATCCATTAAAATAATAGTTATGTTCCCAGGCAATGTAGGTATGTATATACATTGTCCGCTGTTTTTCCAGCACTGGCTTTTCCTCCTGAGAAATATTTGTCTTTAAGAGCTAGTTTTACCATTCACACTCTTTCCCTTCCCTTCTCCCCTGCCTTTTCTATCCTGTATGGCTTCAATTGTGATGTACTGTGTTCTACACTGGCAGCCAAAAGAGCCAACCACACCCTGAGGTGCATCAGGCCCAGGCAGGGGAGGGATTGTCCCATTCCACTCTGTGCTGTGTGGCCTCACCTTGAGCATGGATCTGTGTCAGGGGAGGGACAGCTAGGGGTTAGGGAAAGGGTCTGCAATAGAGGACAGTGGGCATGACCCCAAGTGTCTGTTCAGGGAGTGTTTGGACAAAACCTCAGATATAGGGTTTGATTTTGGTCCTATATGGAGCCAGAAGTTGTGTTTGGTGATCCTTGGGTGTCTCTTCTTGCTTATGATTCTATCTCTGATTCTCTCTCTTATAAGATGTGAGCAATGCGGCACACAGCTGTACACAGGCATATGTGCACACACACATGCATGCACACACTTATGATGTGACATGCATTTTTCCAGTATAGCATTTACTATTTTCAACCATTTTGATAAAATAATAAGCAATAAGTGAAGGCTGGGAACAGTATCCTCTGTCATTCCTAGAACTCCAATTGTGAGTAAATTCCCTTTATTCTGAACTGATTAATTTCCTGGAGAGAGAGAAAATCTGAAATTCTGACCTCTTACACCATTAAGAATCTCCCACAGGCAAACCCTGGCATAATGTATTTTCTGTTCTTCTTGGATAATCTATTTCCTAACGATCAAATTCTTCTGGCTCAGAAATGTTTGTACTTAAATAGCAGATGATTTTCTTACTCTTATTGGCACCATAATCTCTCTGACTTCTTCCTTTCCTTGCACCCCATGTTGCTAAAATTCAGTTTTAAAGACTGAGTAAAATAACAAGGGGTTTTGCAGTATTGCACAAACAAACTTGAGTTGGAGGTGATTTAAAATTGGGTGCTAAGTGTCTATAAACTCACAGAGAATTAATAGGTGGTACAGACATATTCACCAGATTGTTATAATATAATTTAAACCGACATTGTAAATGTATAGGGGTATAAAAATTTTAGCTCTTACAATCTCTTTACTCTCTTTAACAAAAACAGATCTTTTTTGAACATGGCACTAGTGATGATTTTTAGGGTGATTGTAGAACTTGAGACAATAACTCATAAGAAATCAAGTTCTTTACCTGCTCCAACTTATATTGTAGCCAAATATCTCCATTTTCCTTTTTCATTAAAAAAAAAAAAAAAAAAAGATTTTTTTTAGAGACAGAATTATGTGGCATGTGCACACAAGATGTTAGTCTGGGAGCTAAAAGCAATTCCAAATCTAGAATATTGAGGAAGGGTGAAGGGGTCAGCTTTGAAGTATTTTTTCATCTAAAAGTTGATTTTCTTGAAGGTAGAAATCCCTGCAGAAAGTTCATCTTCATAGAATGTTGAGACTGCTTTTCATCTACAATTTCTTTTGTTTCTCATTATAAGCAGTGGAAGACAACAGTGTACACAAACAAAGCTTCATCAAACCTTGTTTCTGTGATGGAGATAAATTAACTTTGCAGTTTTGGAAAATCTCCTAAGCTCATTTGTTGTTTCTGGTGGAAATTAGTACTTCCTAAGGGTAGCAGCTTTAAAGATGGCTTTGATATCAGCAGTTTGAGTAGTATAAACTTGTCCTGACCTAGAGATCTGAGAAGAGCACAGAAAACAAAAAAAAACCTGTGTTCTGTGTTCTGGGATGGTTGAAGATATGGTGTGAGTTACCATCTTCATTTCTTATCACTGTGCACATTGATCAGCAGCTACTGATCTTAACAGTATAGCTCTAGTGCTGCTAGTCCTTAGGCCTCTGCTTAAACTTAATGCTTCAGCAGAGAAGCAGAAACATGCAAAGCGATATATGTATTTCTTTCAGTGCATTTTATTTTACTCTACTGAAATTTTGTTTTTCTGAAGTCGCAGTATTAATGTTGAAGTATGAATAATATTTTCTTTGTTAATAGCTTCAAAGTAGAAGGAATTATAGAATATCCTGAGTTGAAAGGGACTCACAAGGATCATCAAGCCCAACTCCTGGCTTTAAGCAGGACAATCCAGAAATCAGACAATATGACTGAGATTGCTGTCCAAACACTTTTTGAACACAGGTTGGTGCTGTGACCACTGCCCTGGGCAGCCTGTTCCAGTGCCCAGCACAGTCTGGTGAAGAACCTTTTCCAGATATCCAACATGAACCTCCCGAAAATGTTTGACATAGACATTTTTGTTGTCCAGAGTAAATCTCTGGAGTCTGATGTAAGATTAGAGGTATGAGACAGGTGAAAGTCATGATTAACTGTAATTAAAATGTCACAGGCTTTTCACTGACTTTAAAAATAAATGATCTAGCTGAAAACAAGATTAAGTATCTAAGTAACTTTCCAGTGATGAATCACAATGAGCTAATCCTTTCTGAGATCAAAAGAATGAAACAAACAAAAAACCAAACAAACAGAAGTAAATAGGACAGGAATAAAAAGTGGAAAGTCTGAATATATCTAGCCAAAAGAATGGGGAACAAAATTTTACATAACATTTATTTTGAGTTTTAGTTCTTTATAATAAGGAAAAAAAATACAGAATTACTTTGTTTTCCCTCCCAAATGGGGTTTCTTAACTTCATCGATTCTCTGCTGCAGAACTGCAGTTTAGTTGCTAAATCCTTTAAATCTTTAAAGAAGCTGGTTTGCACTCATTCATGCCTTAATGTATCTAATATTTACTTTCCAGAAATACATTGCATGATTATGTTTTTTTAAAATATGTGTGCTTATTTTTTTTCTCTCTATATGTCTAATGGACCTGAACCAACTGGAAATATGTGTAGTCACAAAATATGATGAGATCTCATTATACCAAAAAAAGATACAAGGAGGGTTTCAAACGTGGAGCTTTTATATTTTACTAAGCAAAGAAAAATGTGGCTCCCTCGAGTGCTGTCACCGCCTACTGCTTTCTCTTCAGGAGGAGCAATGACAGGACTGCAGCGGAGGCAGAGCGGACAGCAGCAGCTTAGACCAGAATGAGCAGAGGGCAGGGGAAGTCTTTTTATCAGGAGCAATAGTACATTTTTAAAGCATTTCTGAAAAATTGACATGGTGTGACACCTCGAGTTGTGTGCATGCGGGGGCGAAGATGTGCGGGTGTGCCTTTTTTCCATAGAAATATTTCTCAGAACAGGAGGTGCTCATCCCACACATACCAGGCTGAAAGCAAAGAAACTGTGTTAAGAAAGATGCTAAATAAAGCAAGTGCTTAAGCAGAGGAGAAGGAAGATGAAAGAACAGTTCTAATGTGGATGTCAAAATAAGAATGGGACAATTGTTTAGAACAAAAGCCTAAAACGTTTCAGTGTACTTGGAAAACTGAATTAGAAATATATAAGCCTGGTTCTCCACTGCTTGTCATTACATAATCAAGTTTTGCACAGTACCATACTGTAAGGATGAAAGTGATTTATATCTTTCATCAGGAGTGCAAATGCCCGAACTTTGCTTCATACTGCCAGGTAAAATATGCATGCAAAGCAAAGAATTAAAATCTATCACAGTGTTTGTGAAAATAACTATGATAGAGTCTATAGTGACTGAGAATATAAAAAAATCTTCCTATTTTAGTTTGGCTGTTCCTACATAGTTCTCTTAACTTTCAACAAGGCAAAAGTAAATAGCCTCAAGTTGCACCATGGAAGGTTCAGGTTGGATATTAAGAAAACATCTCTCCTCAGAAAGAACAGTGAGGCAGTGGCACAGACTGCCCAGGGAAGCAGTGAAGTCATGGTCCCTGGAGGTGTTCAAGAAACATGGGGATGTGGCACTAATGGACATGGTTAGTGGACATGGTGGAGATGGACTGATGGTTGGACTGGATGGCATTAGTGGTCTTTTCCAACCTACATAATTTTAGGATTCTGTGATTATTAGCATTGTGTACTGAATATTTTCACTGAAGTTGCAAGGCAACATCAGCTTTGTAATGTACAGGTTGCAGAACACAATAATATATAGTAGTATTGCACATTATTAGGAAGCTGATCCATTGTTGAACAAATGTAACACAGATAATGAATTAAAAGAACACATACTCATGATTGTGATTTTCTTGATTTTTTGATTCACAGTTCACCATATGTGTAATATGTATTCTTCTAGTAAATGTACAGCAGGGCAGTGGGGAAGAAGGCCATTTTTATGTACTTCTTGATGCTGCCTTTTTGGATCAGGTATAATTTCTCTGGAAGGAGGGAGGTAGATAGTCACAGGTATACATTATAATTTCTCTAATAAGAATGTTTAGATATAAGAAGCACCTTGGCATTGGGATGACATTGGCAGGAAATGAGTAGGACAGCAAGCACACACACAGGAGCAGATGAGGATGCATGGGGGCTCCCAAGGAATAGCAGTAGTAGGGCTTGCATATTAGAAGTATAAAGATTGCACAGTGAAGAAGACAAATACACAAATTATTTGTTAAGCAGGCAGTTATTGGAAGCCAGTGGAAAGCGAGAAAGGATCTAACCTGTTAGAATATGATGGTCAAAAGAGAGATGTGATATCAATTCCCTTTTTATTTATTAATTTTCCCTAGCTGATCAGAATCTGCTGTCTAAAAAATCAAAATAAAATAGAATTTTATAGTGGCTTCAGGAACTTGATATTTTTAAATGTCAAGTACCGTTGTATGAATAATACTTCTCTGAGTAAATTCTTAGAATAATAGAATTGTTTGAGTTGGAAGAGACTTTAAAGACCATCTAGTCCAACTCTCCTGCAATGAACAGGGACATGCACAGCTAGATCAGGTTGCTCAGCGTCTGATCTAGCCTGGCCTTGAGTGTCTTCAGGCATGGGACATCCACTACATCCCTGGCAGCCTTTTCCAGTGCCTCACCACTCTCACTGTAAAACACTTTTTCCTTATTATATCCAGTCTAAACCTCGCCTCTTCTAGTTTGGAATCATTTCCCCTTGTCCTATCACAGCACACCCTGCTAAAGAGTCTGTTCCTTCCCTTCTTGCAGCCCCCTTTGGGTACTGAAAGGCAGCTATCTGTTCTCCGTGCAGCCTTCTCTTCTCCAGGCTGAACAGCCCAAATCTCAGCCTGAGTTATGTCTTCTTTTTGGTTTAATGAATTTCTTTCTTTTCTGTCCTTGTCTACCATTAACTTTCTGTCTCCTTCATTGCAGTCTTCATGGATCTTCAGGTTCTTTATTCATTTTTTATTTATTTTTTTTTTTTTTTAGGTAAACTCATTAGACATGGTTCCTTTTCTCTTTCAGCATCTCAATATTTCAATCTTTCTAGTCTCCAAAGACAGAAAGAATGTAATTTTTCTGTTCTGTGTTCCATTGATAAATTATTAAAAACTGTAGGCTAGACATTTTCATTCCTATTTTTCATTGTTTCATGGAGACCAGGCAAGTGTCAGAAGTCAGACTGCCACAGTGAAACTTTCATCCTGCCAATATGAATGGAATCATTTGTTCCTAGATTTAGGGTGGTATTCTTGCCCACATGAAATCCTGCTATCTTTTGCAGCTGGCTTAGAGGCTAAGCAGGTCACCCCATACTGGTGATTTCTCCAGCACCTCTAATTTTGACAGGTTCGATACAACCAGCATTCCAATTAATACAATTTACCAGCATTTTTTCTCCTGTATTTATAATAAAAATATTATACCAAGTAGGATCTAAATTTAGCTCAGTCCCACAGTTTTATGTTTCATCCAGACTGCTGCTGCAACCATCCAATTCCATGAATCTGGCTATAAATTCATATTAAGATTTTTTTTTTTTCTTTGCTTGGTTTTTTAACTGATTTTCATGCATTTAATGAATGTCATTTTTCCTATGCAATTTTCTTAATTCTCCTTCATGAATTGCAGTTGTTACCTTACATAACAGAAAGCACACAAGTATATATTAGTGATATTTTTTGACATAAAGACATAAATAAAATACAGAATCTCACTGAACAGTTTGAAAGATCAGACCTTTTACAGTGTACAAAAAGCAGTGGGGTCATTAATCTTATTCAACACCAAAGTCTTCAAAAAGATGATAGTGCTAGTCCTAACTGTGAAAAATATGCATTACAAATATTGCATTCTAGAAGCCATGTGTGGTTGAGTCTCTGAATACCAGAAACATTGACAAATTTGCTTTGGAAGTTTTTTTAGTGTTTATTTGGTGTGTAAACAGTGAATTCTATTACTAAAAATAGAAACTCAGAAAAAGGAAATTTCAGTCTAAATGATTTAAAATATAATACATCTATGATCTGTATATGGCTGTAATCTTGACTTTATCTGTAAGTCTCCATTCAAATAGCCTGGCTGTCGTACAGACTTTTCCTGAGTACAGAAGTGTTTAAGAATATTTTTCATCTTAAATGGTGAGATTTTTGAATGAGAGTTCATAGGCCGGAATGTGATGTAATATAATTTGCTAATACATGTCCTCAAGGGCACATCAAACTATTTTAGTTTTATAAGCAATGAAGTGAAGGCAGAATAAGAATATCACAAGTTTTATGTGACTGATCCCATAATTTACATTGTTGAATATTTGCTTACACTGTTAATATATTCAAAATTCATAGAAATAGCCTTCTTGAAATGTCAGCACAACCTCACAGTTCCATTAAAGCTGATTGGGCTAGAAAAGTATTGAAATATACTCATATGTAGGCATAAATGACAGTGGGCTTTTTTCCTGTTTTTGTTTGTTTTTCAGCAGATGCTTCTGAAATACCTGAGAGACGAAGTAATCTGATGTTTGCCAAGCCAGGAGGAAGTGTCACTTTTACTTGCCCTTACGATATTGGAGGTTTGGTGCAGCAAGTGAAATGGGAAAGGATTAAAGCAGGTGGGACAGATACCATTGTCCTGTGTAACTCAGGAGGAGAGCGAAGATTTGGTTCAGATTTCATAAAACGTGCACTGGTGGATTGCTCTGGTCAGGCAAGCTCAACGATTGTCATTCAAAACGTCACAGCTTCCGACTTCGCAAAGTACCGCTGCATGGCTACTGGAAGAAATAAAACCTTTGAGATGAGTTTCACTGTGGTTGGTAAGTAAAGAAGGTAGTGGTAAATGTTTTCAGGACCTTCTGAGGCATTAGCATCTTCACCCATAACAAATAACACTCCAGTAACAAATGAGAGTTTATTCAAATGCCACATTCAAATTAGCAGTGTGAGAAAGATGACAAAGTTAACAATCAGTCTGGTTTCCATGGAAATAAGCTGGTTTAGCTTGTCTAATATCGTAACAGGACTTCAGATCTGTTTGTGAGAAGCTGATTTGATGATAGGAAGGAGACTCTTTGAAAGAGGAGACTGCAGAGTTTGCAAGGGAAGAACACTGCTCTCCTGAAGACGTGGGGCGGTCCCCATTAACACAGCGTACTGCAGGGCATGAACCTTGGTCCTAGGTGAGAGACCTGTCTTCCAGAGGGAACTAAGAGCAAACTTCTGTTGTAAATGTAGAATCTGTAGAATGGACTGTGCTTTGTTCAAGTAAGGAATTTCCATAGCGGGAGCTGAATAATTCTTCAGGTTTTGCTGGGACTATTTTCACAGTTTGATTATAATAGGAGCTTCGGTCTCCATACACAGACAGATAAAATTAGATTGCTCAAACTGTGAGCTAAATCCCACTTTTAGTTCTATGTTCTGTTATGACTGTAAAAACAGTTCAGTTTTAGTTCTTCTGTGTAGAAGAACTTTTTCTCCTTTTGAAAACAGAGTTCTTGTACCACCCCAGCCCTTCTTCTCCTGTTGTAGCATTCAGGCCAGCTCTCTGCTGTCTTTGGTACTGCCTTTGTTAGTGTTAATAAACGAATGCTGGCAGACATCTGTTTGGCAGCACGTAGAGCTGTGGCATGCTGTATAGAACTTCAGAATATGCTTCATCTCAGATACATGTATTGAGAATGCACTCAGGAAGAAAAAGTTGATATATTTTACTCTGAACACTTGACCGCGAAAGTCCATGAAAATGAACAAAATGTGATGAAGCATCAGGCAAATAATTTCTCTCACCTCTAAAATTTTTTAACATTCAACTTTCAAAATATTGACTATATCCATATAATTAAGCATTCACAATTTGTATAGCAATTAAAATATTTTGATTGCTCCAAACAAAGTGCTTCTTGTACCAAACCTAAATCAAATAATGAGTTGCCAAACAGCCTCAACTTTAAGACCTACCTATGCAAATTCTTTCTAGTTAAAAACAAAAAAAAAAGCAAAAAAAAGGTAAAAGGTATGAAACCACTGAAGAAGCTCAAGTGTGATTCAGAAAACAGTTCATTGTCCTCCTCTAAAACACTCTACATTTTGATACACTTTATTTTGCTTTTTTTTGTTATTCCAAAAGAAGTGAAGCATCAAAGATTTCCAATTGTTTGCCTTTAATGTTTAGATATGTTTCATAATGCATGACTAATAGTTCCATGGGGATATGGAGAAATGCTAAGAGGAAAGCAGAGGGAGGCCAGGTGTCGGCTCCCACAGACCCTGTGAAGAACTTCACTCAGAGTTTCTTACTCTGCTTTGGTGTAGTTTCAATGAAAGAGTGATGACAGAAACTAGATGTGTAGATTGTATATGCTCTATCAGTTCAGACACTTCATTTTCCTCGGGTAAGTGTTGCAGCTAAGCCACAGTCTAGGCTTGGATTTGGTACCAAACTCTTCCAATGTTTTTGTTCTGTTGATGTAATTCTGCATGGGTGCTGCAAATCTTCTTGCCTTGGCCAGTGACAGAGACATTCGGAAATACAGAGTCTAGGAGCCGGCAGAATAGTTGCGCTGTGAATAGTAATAGGGAGAACTCTGTTTTGGTTGAGAGAGAGTAAGAGGAAAAATAATAAACTTTTTGTGTTTATTTTAAGAGAAGCTGTGTATTTAGAGATTCTAAGAATTTCTGAAGAGGAAGAAACTCGTAGGAAAGGAGATATAAAGTAAGGACAAGAGATTATCTGCAGAAATGATAATAATTCTAACACCACAGATTCTGAGAGGTTACACAGTAGAAAAATGAAGGTTGCTTCTTGTCTGAAGGTGGAAGTATTATTGCAAGGAGAAATAACATGAAATTCCTGTGAAGAAAAGAAGAGGAATGTAAGAGAGCAGATATTTAGGTATGGGAAAAGCCTTGGCTGCTCTTGCAGTTGCATCAGTAGAAGTCAGCATGCTTCATTTAATGTTTTTCATCATCAGTGAAAACAAAACCGTGGGATCTGTTCAGTATCACTGCCAGCTCTTTCCCACCAAACATTGTTATTTTTGTTTAATAGTAACAGAATTTCCAGCTGAAATGGCAGTTCTACAAATCTGTTTTTGACCTTAAAACCTAGAAAACATAAAGTAACATATATGTAAATCAGTGTGGATTTGCCAAACAACAGCTGCAGAAACAGAAGGCTGAGTATAACATAATTATGTAACATGTTCAAGAGATTTAAGATTAATTTCTGTATGCTCCTCACTGTTCTGCTGTTTCTGAAAATTCTGCTAATATGGTCATGTCACCAGATTTCACATCTGATCCAATCTTTAATTTTTACTTGCCCCATTTTTCCCTCTGATTAATTCTTTTCAGCGAGTTTCTGAAGGAAAGAAGCAGATTTCTTATTATTTTGTTTTGGTATCTAAATAGGTATTCATAGGTACATTGGTATATAAAAGAAAGGGAGAATGAAAGAAATTGAAAACATGGAAGAAACTGTTATTTCATCCTGAAGACCTAAATGTTGTGGAAAGATTTAATTTCAAAATGAAAATTTACAGGCTTTGAACACCTTTCTCTGGCAGCAGCCACAGAATTGGGCTGACATCTGAGCTCAATGTGTGCAAATGTGGAGGCTTGCAGCACAAATGCACCTTTTGGTATTGGCAGGAGATGAAAGAAAAAAGGCATAGTGAAGTCACATTTCTCCCTACTGATTTACTTGTGTTATGGATAGACTTTAAAATGCCACTTCAGCTGTTTCAGGTGGCTGGGTAAGGCTCTGCAGTGGTTTCTGGGCCACCAGAGACAGTGCCAGCTGGGCAGCCCCTGGGACTACCTTCTGTGCAGTTTGAGACCTGGTGATCTGTGCATGAGCATGATGGATTGAATTTGGGTTGTGCCAGTGAGACGTGAGTTAATGATGTAAGGAAGGTCTGTGCCAATTTTTTTTTTTTTTTTCTGGTTTTGGCTTTGTTCATACTTTTTTTATTGTTACAATTTACTATCATTTTGAACCCACCTATTTTGCATGAAAACTACTGTAAAACACAAAAGCCTTATATGATTGAGCTCTATGCAGAATCTGTGTAGCAACTAATGCCTAAAATGGCTGATAGGAAGCTGCTTCAGTTTCAGAGCACTACTAAATTTTCTCCAGTGTATTTTAGCTATAAAAGAGACTTTTCACCTTGGGAACTACTTCCTGATGCCTTCAGTTTTAAAGAACAGGAAGCAAATAATCACAAAGATAACAGGTCAGCATAAAGCAAATCCAGCATTTAGAAAAAAATGGCAGATGAAATGAAAAGCAGGGCAGCCCTTGTACAGTCACAGCGGGTTATCACACAATCCTTCCAAGCTGGGAGAAAGCAGCAGTACTTCTGTGCCACAGAAAATGGACACAACATAATGCTGTTGTAGTGGGTGAGGAGAATCAAAGTATGAGTGAAATTAGCTTCCTTCTTCATACATGAATTCTTCCTGTATGCATGCAAGATATCAGTCTTTGTCTGTGGATCTCTACTCAAAAAAGCACTTTTCTCTGAACATAAATGCAGTCACTCTGGATTTCTATCTTTCACTTGTGGGCAAAATTATTTCAGTGATGTCTAGTTACATAGCTTACATGCCAGATCAGCAAGGCATGTGACAAGCTACATGTAGATATTCACAGTGCAGTTAAAATCTCTTGTTAGGACAAATAAATGTCTGCCCCACCAGTACTTTCTCCTCAAAACCAAAGCACTAAAGTCTTTGCACAGAAAAGTTTCAGAGTCTTGTAGAGAAAATGCCAAGGCTACAAAGCTATTGGGGGAGCAAATATTGTCTAATAATGGGAATTTTACTCAAATCAACATATTGCCTTTGATGAGAACACAAGAGCTAAAGAGACACATGGCAAACCTGTGACGTGTTTCTTCAAAACCTAGAATGTTATGTTAAAGTTGTTAATTATAATAGATTTTGTATTGTTAACAAAAACAGCTGCTTCAGGAAAGGTTTACTTATTAAGATGAGAAAAGGCAAAAGGTCTTTTGAGTTGTTATTGCTTCCAAAAAAAAAATCTAATGACTTCTCTCATCCAAATTGAACTGACAGCTGATAATCCCAGTTCTCAAACTCATTCAGTCATAGATTGTTATCTTGACCTGATAAACCGAAGGTGAAATGCCATGAAAAGAAAAAAATGAAGTCTGGAGGGATTGGACTGCAGGATGGAGACATTGCTGAAGTCTGGAATTCTATCCACATTCACCCACCCAAAATGATAATTAAACATACAATTTTAAACAGAGTAGCAAAAATTTCTTTGTTGCTTACAGAGTGTTTTCTCCTTATTCCTGTAAGTATTCATTGGCACAGATGAAGATTTTCTGTGGCAAGTAGCCAAGAACTTGAAAAAAATATTTTTTCTTGGAGCTGGACATATGCATATGCACTATTCTGTCATTTCAAGCATGCAGACATTGAAAACATGCTGGAAGTAGAGTGTCTGCATTTTGTAGTTGTAATGACAGAAGTCATTAGTTTGCGTAATCAGGTAGCATTCTCTATCTCATACCTTCAGCAGTGTAAACTTTTGAGAGAGTAAGTAATATTGGAATCCAGTGATAAGATTCATGTGTATTCAGTACTTTTTTGTTATCCTTTCCTATAAGCACATTAATACTAAACAGGCATACCTGAGCTGATTTCAATGGGTAGTTTGATCCAGGAGAAAAGCCAACTGATGATGGCTCAGCAAATGGTTTGCTGAGATTATTGTCATTAACAATACTGATTCTTTTTCATTTGTCTTTGAATTTGTCTTTGAATTAAGCATATAGTTTTCTAGTCTATCCAGAATTAAAGCTCTTTGGAGCAGCTGTGGCTTCATCTTCAACTGCTCTTTCTCTCTACATTGTCTAGAACGTTAAAGAGAGCTAACCTAAGTAGTTATTGCTCACCAATAACTTGTTAGTTTCTATCTGAAACACACAGAACAACTTTGTGTCCATAAAATATGTTCACTGTCTTGCATTAGGTAATACAAAACAGCACCCTATGACTTCTTTATACTGAAGTTTCCGTTTTTATTGTAGAATCACAGAATATCCCAAGTTGGAAGGAACCCATAAAGATCAATCAGTCCTGCTCCTGGCTCCATGCAGGACCACCCAAAATACAAACCCTGTATCTGAAAGTGTTGTCCAAATGCTCCTTGAACTCGAGCAGCCTGGAGCTGTCATCTTTTCCATGCTTGATCATCCTCTGGTGCAGACCCTTTCCCAGACCCCCAGCTGCCCCTCCCTTGACACAGCTCCATGCCGTTCCCTCGGGCCCCGTCGCTGTCACACGGAGCAGAGCTCAGCGCTGCCCCTCCGCTCCCTGTGAGGAGCTGCAGCCGTCATCAAGCCTCCTCTCAGCCTTCTTTTTCCATCCAGAAGCATCCTCACCTTTTCGTATGCCTTGGTTTGTTTTATTACTACATGTTGAGAAACTGAAGAACATGCAGGAAATATTTATTCAGTACATATTTGGACAGGCTCACGCTCTCATCAAAACGGCGCTATCACATAAGCTCACTGGAGTTTGCTAGAAGTTTGATGTTATTAGAAGTTGGTAAAACCACCTGACAAAGATATTTGCGGCTACTGCTAGTCACGAATACACTGTATACCATGTTTATTACTTTCTATTTGTGATTGCTTGTTTTTTGTGCTGTTTACTCTCAAGTTTGCAGACAGCTAGCACAGAGACGCAACAGAAGCAGGAAATAGCGCGCTGTGGTGGGCTGCAAAAAGCTGAGTTACAATTCTGTGGTTTGACATACTTTTTTTTCTTCTTTTTAAGGATAGCAATAAATGATGATAAAAATCATACATATTTTAAACAAATAACTATGTTGAGGACTAGAATTGTGGACTTGCTACGTGACTTTGAGCATATTACTTCTCCAGCTCTTTTCACTTGAAAGAATGACTCCCTCATGTTCATGGTGACCCCCTCATTATTACATGTTGATCTGCAGATTTATTTGAAGAAGTGATTCCATATTGGAGAAGACTATGCATTTGCAAAGCTCAAACTACAATAAATGTAACTTTCCCTTTCTCAGTTTTGATTCTTAAAGAAATAATTTTTGCTAATACTGGAACAAATAGGGTTGACATCCATCACCAAATTATTTGCAGTACAGGGCTATAAAAAATTGATCACAACAGAAGAATTTCTTGTAGAAATATTTTTATTAAAAAATGAACAGATTTTGTTTTGAATCAGAGTTGAAAATAACTGATAAAAGTGTGAAGCACTGAATTCTGGGGCTGAGAAATTGTCTGGTTGCTCATGGAATTAATGCAAGTTCATTATGCATGTATCTTATGAAAAAACCTTTACAATGTCATGGATGTTCATTTAAGTCATCGGAGTGCTTTTATTGACTATATATTGAGTCACTTATGAGTGCTGTTGGACTGCTTTTTCACCACAGGAGGGAATGAGAGGAAAAGGAATACGCAAGACATCTCTGTTGTTTTTTTCTCGTACTGCTGCGCTGTGTTCATTCACCTTCCATCATCTCAGTCGCAGCTTTTGTAAGCGCTAGTTCAGCATAACAAAGGCTCTTCAGAAATGAGGTAATGGTTGTGAGATCTGAATACTGAGCTTGAGATCTCATGGGATAATGTGTCTACATAATTGTTGATTTTCAGCTTAGTCTGTCATGGAAAGTTCATGATGTTTTATACAAAATTCTAACAATATTTATTGCAATCATATTCTAGCAACTTGGGATCACAAATGGTTTATTATCTACATAGCTGGAGGAACATCTGCTGCTGTTTTACTGTTAGTTTTCCTACTCATTTTCTGCATCACCACTGCTTATCGCAAAAAGTGAGTAACAAGTCAATCTGCTTGATATAGAAGCATGAAGCTATTCAGGTGTTAAAAGCTCTTCTATGCTTATCAGAGGCTATAAAAAAAATGTAGACTTGGATACTTAATTTTCTTGCTAAAATTTTAAACTTGAAAAAACTAATCAGTTAAGCAGGTTATGAAATAAGTTGCTTTATTTTTCCCATTACAAGAACAAACAAAAACAACAACAAAACAAACAAACAAAAGATCTTACTCAAGTTCCTAGCTAAATGCTTATTGTAATATTAACAGGTGGTTAGTAAAGACCAACATAAGCTTATGCTGGACTGTTCCTATTTCGTGCATAGAGAGCACAAGTGACATCTTGAGGTTTTCTTACATTTTGTAGCTTTTTGTATCTACTGTACGCTAAGTATACAGTAGTAGTCTGATCCAGAATTTCTGCTTCCAGTGGAAAGAAATATTGAGTAGAAAAAAATATGTTTATTTCCCGTTCACATCACATGAAGCTTCTGGAATTTGCTGGCAATCTGTCATTGTTCTTGCCCCTGAAAAGGAGCTCTTTTGATGTGTCTCCAGACCATTAGAAAAGAGTGCTAATCTCTTGCATGTTATGGTCTGCATTCAGAGGAAGGTGTATTGAATATTATTGATATCAATGGGCAAGTAAGTTACATCAGTGTTATCTCTTTTATGCTGGAATTATATAGTTTGGACTATATTGTAATACATGATGCAGTTCCTTCCATTCTGTTTCTAACTGAATGTATGTCACCAGGAAGAAGAGGAAGAGGATCACAGAGGCATTATTTAATGCTTTGTACTGTAGTCAGGACGAGGTGAGATCAGCTGGAGTTCACTCATACTTTGTATTTTGCATATTTTTTAACTTCATCTCTTCTGTATATGATGTTTATATTCCCTGAGTTGCATAGTATGATCTTAAACTACAGTTGGAAAAAAAGAAATATTTCTGTTCATACATTTCCATTGTTCTTTTTTTCTTGATGAAACAATTGTATTTAAAGATTTCTTCCATGTAGCTCTTTTGGTTTGCAAGATTTGAACTATTTGATTATTGGCAATATTTATTTTTTTTTTCCCTCAAGTTGCTAATTTCAAAACTGAGGCAAAAATCCCACCAAAAAATGTATCCTGTCACACTATTTGTATTCATGTATTTCTAGTTCAGCTTCACTATAATTTGTTGGTATAACTGTTAAATTGCTTCTTTTTGTATTTTAAGAATCAGTCAACTATTTGGAGCTCTGTGACATTTTCCCCCTAATAATTCCATTCAAAGCCTGAGTAGAAAGAGAAGATCCAACTTTTCTGCTTCTACCTTGTCTCTTTATACCCTGAGCCAAGGCATGAAGTAGCAATGTGCTCAGGAAAATGACCCACATAGTGGCTGTGACTCTACCTTTCTATCTATTCCCCTAAGACAGCACTTGAAGAGATGTTCACTATAGATACAGACTTATAAAAAAGTCCTTTAACCTTCTGCCTCTTCTGTGTCTCTCATTCTGCCTCTTGGGTCAACATTCACATCAGAATAAAGCTCTTGCTAGGCTAATCATAGCCTAGAGACTTGCCAATTACCTCAGAAACCATCTTCAGAAAGCATGGCAATTTTGAAAACATGACAACTAACAGAGGCACCACCATATTAATGATTTGAGTAATTCACAGTATGGTCCATGTCTTTACAGTAACTCACTTTTTAAGATTGATGTGAGTTACTATTTCAGTATGTAAAGTGTGTACATGAAGAGAATGAAGCATTCCAGTGATACTGATACTTTGATACTTTACCAGTAATGCAATATGACACAGCTGTGAAGTATATTCAAAGTACAACTTTGAACTGAATTCGAAAGTTATTCATGAAACACAGGAAGACAAAAACTACTTTCATGGTTGAGTATTTCCCAGTAACAAAACAGCATATGAGGAAAATTTGTTGGTTTTTTTTTTTTTTTTTTTTTTTTTTTTTTCTCCAAAGTCATTGTCAGAAAAGTCCTTCAACTTTCCCTTTTTCTTTTTTAAATGTTCTAGGCTGGTAACAATTATGCAGAACACAATTATCACACCACATGGGACATAGAAAGAGGAAAAGAAGAGTCATCATTCAGGACAGCACAGGAGATTTACGTGAACTGCATAAACCTAAGAAATGATAATTAGCTTCTTTCTTGTGAATGAAGTAACCCGAGTTCAGACCATGTCGTTGCATGTTGGACTTGATTTGTTTTGCACAGGTAGCTGCAGAAGGTTAAACTGGCTGCCAAGCATGGCCTACGCTGCCCCGTCCAGACAGCACAGGTACCCAAGCCAGTCAGAGTGCATCTGCATTATGAGACAGTCTGAAGCACTAACGCACCCTTTGATTCATATGTACAAGTGAAGACTATTGGCACTTCTAAAATTTAAACATTTTTACCCAGTAGGTGCACTTACAGGTAATAATTTTAGAACAACTATGCAGAGCAAAGCAGTATATGTTTAAATTACATTCATTTCATCAGAAGAAAAAATGTCTGAGAAGCCTGTGTGGCAAGGTGAGAAAGAAAATGTGCTCAATGTTCTCTGTATTCATGACTTTCAAATCTTAAAATTGAGAGCATTATAGAATAAAAAAAAAAGTCCATGATTTTCCGCACAGGAGGTGTTATCACACTGTTGGGCAAACAGTAGTATTCAGCTGGCAAAAGCAAATGTACCAGGGAAACTTGAAGTTAGATTTGAAAGCAGGAAGAGAAGCGTGCTGTCTGACAGTGATGTGGTTTACATGCTTCTTGCCACTCACAACAGCTATTCCAGTGCTCACTGCTTGTGATAAAGAATAGAAACACAGCCCCCAGCCAACATGTACTTTCACACGCATACACACATTTTTTTTTTTTCTCTCTCTCTTGAATGCTCAGGAGAAAACAAAACATTAAGACTCTGTTACTGTCAAGTTATATTTAATAATAATTTATTATAAGGTTTAGTTGAACGAAAAATAAATGACAACATGGAAGATACATGAATAAATGATGCAAAGCAGAAAAAGCACGATTGAGAACATTTACAAAACAATACACAGATGTGTGTTTGTATGTGTTGCATATGTATATTTTCTGCTAAAAACTACAGAACGAACCACACAGAAATTGAACAAACAGACAAAAATAAAAAAAAAATAAAAATTAAACAGAACTAGAAGGCAGACCTGAGAATTAGGATCTACACATCTTTTGGCCTTTTACAAATCTGCCATATTACTGAAGGATGGAATCCCAGTAGATGATATTACCATGAAAGCTGATAATTATACGTCTGTATTCTACAAACTGTATGCCTGGCCCACCTATGCCTGATTCCCCTTTTCTCTTGTAGCATTACTAAAAGTGTGACTGAATATAACTTTTGTTTTGGAAAGGTTTTGTGGAAGGCATCATCAGTCTGCCTACAAAACAGTTGCCGGCTCAACTTGGCTGGCTAAGGAGCAACAGGCTGACAGTGAAAAGCAGAAGGTATGTGGCTTTCTCCAGTGAAAGCTTTCTTCACATGCAAAGGAAAACATGAGTCTAGGTTCTTGAGTGGACACAAGACTACTTTGAACTATCTGTGATAATAGTATTGTACGGTTATCCTACACTTCAGCTAAAAATCTAAAAATGTAAGCCAGAGTCCTTCAACCTAGCATTGAAGACTCAGATTCTTTTACAATGTCAAACACCATTAGAAAACATCTCATTTTGGTTTTGTGTACTCCTGAACAAGGACACATACACATGACAAGGGATATATTTTTCCTTTCACTTCTTGAAGGTAATCAGATATATAAATGCTTGCATGTGCGACTGATGAGGATACACAGAACTGTACTATTAATAAGTTGGTTTATTTCCTGAGTTATCATATGTCAAAGCAGATAATTCTAAGTTGTGCACAGCATTACAAATAAAACCCTGTAGCACTGGGTCATTTCTTTGATGATTCCATTTATATTAAAATACCAAAATGGTGATGCAATGAATTGGATTACATTGAAGATCTCAGTTGGAATCCTGATACAGAAATATCCGTAGCCGAGAAGTTGCTATTGATTCACTGTTTGTAGAGACTCTAATCACATCCCTACTTCTCTGAAGACAGAGAAGGGGACAGGTTAAGTATCTGTGATACCAGATTGCTTTTATTATATCTGATAATGCCCCTATTTCTTGCTTCCCTTGGTGCTTTTAGCTTGTCTGCATGCATTTTTTTTTTTTTTTTTGAAAGAATTGCTTGTTTTTGAGATTTAAGGAAGAAAAAAAAGTTCTGTAGTGCACATCTTTGCAGATATTTAATCTAGTTTAATTCAAATTCCATAAACATAATACTTCTATCAAGATAGTCCACAGGGAAAAAAATCACATTACACATAACATAATAAGAACAGTATTTTTTTTTTCCTCATAAAGCAAACTCAAAGCAACAGTTTCATTTTTGTATCATTGTAATATCAGTGAACAGCAGCTGAACGTGAGACTGATACAAATAAAAAACAGAAAACAATTCATACCTCATCATTATTCTCTGTGGTTTAAAAACAAGTGAGTTATGCACAAGAAAAATGTCCAAAAGTGTCAATAGAAATGAGATATTAAATATCTTTAAATGCTTTATGAGTCCAGGAGGATAGGACCTAGCGAGAGCCTGTTTGCTGTGAATGAGTATGGATTATGTAAGTAGACTGTCCTGTGCAGAATAATAAAATCTATTGTTAATTTGTGTTTAAATCCAAAATTTCCTATAGATTTGCCTTTTTCTTTTGGAAACTGTTACTTTTTTGGGGGGTAAAATTGATCAACTGTAACTTGGAAATTTCATCCTGAACAGTTACTGTGCTATTTAATCCTGTATTACTTGCTTGAATAGTTGAAAGAGAGAGGAAAAAAAAAAAAAAAAAAATCAAGGAAGAAACATGGCATGTCCATGGACATCAGATAGCTCAGAACATTATCTCAACTGTCTTATTTGTTGTTTTAAAGCCTTAGAAAGTCTACATAAAGGAAATGAAGATAGTAAAGCATTTTTCCATTAAAGAGTGTCTTGAGTCAGTGGATAACTACTTCCTGTGCAACAGGAAAATGAACCTATGACATTTTAAGAAAAGGAGAACTAGGCTTCTTTTCCATAACGATAAAAATTCACATTTTGCAATCATGGTTTATGCTGGGTGAAAAGGCAGCTGTTTAAGCCTCATGTACAAAAGAAAATTCAATTTTCGTTACTTCTAGTATCTTTTAGATTAATAGAAATGCGAAGTCTTTAAGGAGCTTAAACTCATATCATTTTTAAAAAAAGAAATCAGAGAAAAAGAAAACATTTCAATTCTGTCTCTAAAACAAAACAGTCTGAAGTAGACATTTATTATTTTATTTATTTTAAGACAGGCAGTCACCAGACTTTGGATCAATGGAGAGAATACTAAACCCACTGTCTATGAAAGATGGTGCAAGTTAGAACAGTAAATTACATCACATCACCTCTTGTTACCATATCTTCCTTTCTTTATCTCAAATATGTCCCTGTACCTTGAAGAGCTTCCCTGACCCTGTAATATATTCATGACAGTGACTGTTCTGCTTGTCTTTTCATCTTCCTTGGCTGTGCATCTTCAGGTTAAACGTACCAGTTAGGAAGCAGTTTGCTACGAGGGCTGGATCCAATGAGGAATGGGAGAACATCGTACAAACTCCACTTCAAGAAGAGTAGTCTAACACTTAATCCTCTATCCAATCCCACCTGCCCTAAATTTCCAGGCACCTTTTCCATGAGGCTCCTTAAGTTTTGTAGTGACTGCTAGAAATAATTAGTTTTAACAAATGTGCTACACTAGCAAACCAACCACCTGCTCTTTGGATCTTGGTTTGATTTCAAAGGACTGATCTCAGCATCAGATTGATTTTTTTTTTTTTTTTTTTTTTTTTTTTGTGTGCATGCGGAACCATAAAGCCCTTTGGGATTCAGGGCTCTGTTTATTTTCTTTTTTATCTACATATCATGTCCCTCTAAACCTTTTGTGTCACTGAGCTATGTAAAAGTTCAAATCAATGATACTTATTTACACCACCTAACCCTGCCTCAGTGAGTACTCCCCAGCACAAGTGGAAGAAGGCTTATTTCCTTTAAAGTCCAAATACTCAATAGAAGTTAATCCTCTAAACAGCTCTGTACGTCTGATACTAAGGGTTAGTTCCAAATCCTGCCTGCAAGATAGGCTGGAGACTTCAGAAGCAGAAACTACACACCAGGTTCACAGACTGCTTTACTTAATGTGAAAGTACAGCAGTTCAACAGACATGTGATGTTAAAGTACATATGGGGGTCAGGGTGACCACTTTCCCTTTGACATCTAGTATGAATGGTCACACTCTGAGGCTACAGACACAGTGGTCTTCAAAACACTAAGACTGATTGGGCTTTTCACTGGTAAATGACATCCCAGATGTTTCTGCCATACACACCGAATCAGCCAGGGAATGAAAGACCTTAGCTAAGTTCCTACTCTAGGCTGCAGCAGACACATCCCATCCTACTCTCCCACTTGAAGCTGGGCTCCTGTACTGAAACAACTCATGCTTTAAGGACTAAGAAGAAGAGCCAGGAGCGGGCTCACAGGACTTAATAGGGTGCTCCTCCAGCAAGAACATTCTCATTTTTGCTTTCTCCCATAATGCTTTGTTTTCTCTGCTCTAGTCCTTCCTTACAGAATAATGACCAATGAGAAAAGGGTGAGAATGTGGATACCATAGGACAAATACATAGGAAGTTTGTGAACACATCCTTTGAAATAAGAGAGCCCCAGGTTTATCAAGATACCATCAGCTATGTGAGGCTGAGAGGCTGCTGGAGCAGAATGTCTCTGCTCTGATGAATTACAAAGGAGGAGTTTTACCTCACTGCCTGTGCCTGGGATATAAGAGTCGAGCTAGAAACTACAACAGAAATAAAGAAGTTTATAGAAAGTTTCAAAAAACTAGTATTTATTAGCTCCACATCAACACTGTTAGCAAATTAGATAAAATAACTAAAATAAATTTCTAGCACCATCCGGCATTTTTCTTCTAATTTTATGCTTACTTAAAACAATAATTATGCAGTTTTAGAAATGGTGATTTTGACGGAGATTTATCACTTTTCTTAACAGTTTACTTAATTACAATGTTACAGTAAGTAAATATTGATCTTATGAAGCAGTAAGTTTTCTAACATGATTTAAATGATAAACAGCTTATCACACTAAGAAACAGTCATATAAATAATATAAACGCACAGTATCTTTTCCTTTTTATCTTTCTCTGAAAAAAAAAAAACCAAACTGTCTGAAGCAGATATCTATCAGTTCATTCTAAATTTCCGTAACTTCCACAAAAATCAAATTAAGGGAGGACTTTTCCCACAGAACTCTGTTGAATTATAATCGGAAACATAAATGGGAACACCCATGTACATATTTTTAGGCATACTAAATGCAAACACTGCTGCTATTATCGCAAATCTGATCAGCTCTCAAATACTCTGAAGTCATATTTTTAGCAATATCTGGCTGCAGAATTGTATACTAACAATTATGATGCATTGTGCATATCTTTCACTAGCATTAGATTACATAATGCACTTTATCTGGGCTCTTGGCTCTTCCAGCCCTGTTAGGGAAAATGAACTGAGCGCTTCTAAGCCTGTTGCATAGAGCATCATAGAGCTGTGAGTTGCATTAAACACAAAATATTGTTCCCAGCTTTCATAAAAACAAAAGTTGAATGTCCTGGAAAGCTGTACTGCACTCAACATGGCCCACTGCTATGTGCTGAAATTCTACTAAATTCGCCCAGTCTTTTTTAAAGGTTTCAGCTTTGTTTTTTAATTATTATTTTTTGTTGTTTTTTAACCTTATTCCTATAATTTTCATTAGATTTTAGAACCTGCCTTTCTAAAATAGTGTTTTTCAAGGAAAGAGAAAACCCTCAAAGAAGTGAAAAAGAGTGAGCATATTTGAGTAGAAAAATCACATTTCTTCTGTGTTGTCTGATTTTTCCTTGTAACCATCTTAAATCAGTTTAACTTACAAAAGGCAGTCCTAGAACATAAATATCTCCTGTCACAGCCTGTCATCTACAGAAACTCAAGAAATGCAGCAATTAACATCAATGAGGACAGCTCTATTTTAGATATAGGAGCTACAATAAGAATAAACATTTAACTGAAACCTTTAGTTTTGTTATTAGTACCAATTTGCCAAGTTAGTTGATTAATTTTGTGCTGTTCTCAATGTGTGCTGCAGTCTTACTGTCATACAATCATAAAAAGATTGAAAACAACACGCAGCCCATGCTAAAAACAAAGGTTAAGTTCAGTCATGTCAAGTACTGTTAGAGAAAAAAAACACACTACTGCGAAATGTATCCATTCTCTTGACAATCTCAGGACTGCAAGAACAGAATGAGGTAAATCTGTTGAACCGCATGAGGATTTCTGTACTCAAGGAAAAAAACGAAACCTTATCTTCTCTTTGGGGTTTTCATTGGATTTAAAAAATTAACTCCATCTTTAAAGCATATTGGATTTTGAGCTTTCATTTACTTAAACTGGAATTTCCTTCTCCATTACAACTTGCAACATTCATATCAATATTGACATTTTAAAGTGTTTTAATTGTAATTCATCATGCTTAATATTACTTCCTTTCATATCTGTTTTAACCATATCTATAAATATCCATTAAACTGTGTATGCATATGAAGATGCTAAAAGTATATTAGTAGAGTGGAACCTCTATTTTCTTTCAGAGAAACCCTTCACCGCTGGATTTGTATAATCAATGGATATCAAGATGCTATAATCACAAAATAAACAAGAGAGTTAGGCGAAGTGGACTATGATAACAAGAGAGAATAAATGGAAGGCTTACCCTTATGCTAGGCTCACCACAAAACACCAGAAGGAGGGATCTCCAGACAAGATCCTTCCCTACTGGTAGCCAGCTCTTAAATAGGTCTGAATTCCCTTCACCTGTGCTCCTCTGGCTGGCTCATGGCTCGCCTCAGGTGATCAGAGGTTCAGGCCGTGACTCAGCAGTTCCCATACAGGATTGTAATAGTTATGCTTCAAAGCACATGTCATTTTAATAGTTGCTGAATATACAGCAGCTTCACCTGTCACTTTTCACTGTTCTGTAAGGGCATAGGAATGGACAGACTTCCAGTTGCAACAACCAGTTTGACAGTGTCCCTGGACTTTTATTTCACTATGTTTCCAGGATAACACACACCTTTATCTAAAATCGAAAGTGAAGAGTGTTTATTTAGAATATCATGAACAAACGCAGATTTCAAGACTTAGCATTTTCAGAATTAATATATCAAACCTCATACTCTTTGATTTTAAAGCTTTGCCACCTCAGTGGTTTGCACAGTTATTACCTTCTGCTAACAGAGCATAGTTGTCTGTGGGGAAAAATAAAGGGTTCTAATACATACAAGTTGTGAAACAAGTTGGTTTGGAAAGAGTCAAAATTTGGATTCTGTATGGAAAAATAAAATGTTCCAGTGCTGTTGGATCTGTTCCTATAATCCAGGAACTTTTCACACTTTCTCCACAGTCCATGCTACTCTGTATGTGGATAAAAGCCACATGTATTTATTTTCAGCAGGTAAAAAAGGAGATAAATACACTGATATTATACCCTAAAAGGCAGATTAATTGGAACACATTCCTCATTTCTTTTGAGGAAGAAACAGTAGTAAATTAATAACACCATATTTCATGCTAGAAAGCACAGCCATTTAAGAGACTTATATTTCGTCAGGGAAAACCATCCTGCAGTTTCTAGGTTACCAATTGAAAATTAATGAATATGGCTGGTGAGCTCAGTCTTAGTAGAGGTTTATATGGTTTATATGCTGCAGGCTGATGATTTTTTGCTAGAGATCAAATAGCTCAAGAATCACTACTCCTCATGGTATTGCCTATTACACTAGAGATCACGAGTTGAACAGCATGAAGTTCATTCTTTTTCTGATAAATGCAATAGAGTTATCTGACTAATGCTCTTTTTTTTTCTGTTTGCCATGAACAGGTGAGGGTTTTCATAGTCTGACTGCACTTAGCAAATCCTAAGTGAGTGGGTGCCACAGGCTGTATGCATGCTATACATTATTGCAGGCTGTATGCATGCTAAAATTATTGCTATAGAGAGCACTTCAAAAGATTTCTGACCTCAGGTAATTTCAGCCCCTCTTCCAGCAAAGTCTTATAAGTTTAGAACAAGTCTTGATTACAGATGTGTTTCCTACTCCCCATAAGGATTTCTGTTCACTTCTGATATGAAGTATTTTCTCGAAAGTCTTTTGACATTACCGCAACAGACTTCTGACAAAACAAAAGAGAGCAGCTATTGTTGTTTTTTAACAAACTTCTATGGTTTGTTGATATGTTTCCAAGCTTTATTTGCTAGTTTTAGGGGGAAAAAAAAAAGAGTTCTGCATAAGCTGGTTACATGTGAGGACCTGCAATCAGAGTTCATCACAGAAAGCAGTGCCTGAGCAGCTCTCTTCAGTAAGGCAGAAAACTCCATATTGTAAGACATTCTTGTTTCTTATTCTTCTACATCAGTAGGCAAATTTAATCCAATAGATCATACTCACAAATGATTGAAACTATTAATAATAAAATGTAGCCATTTAAGAAATATGGCTACTCAAGTACCTTAGCAATATTTTATGATTTATTACCAGGCTTTTTCAATTTCTCCTTTTCTACACCAAGTGACTTTAAAATCAAAAGTACTAGCACGCATCAATCCATGATAGTCAGTTAAGAGGTACTAGTAACTATATTTAGCAATGCTGTGTGTTGTTTATAAGGAATGAATGCATTCATAGTAAAGATCTTTTAAAAAGAAGTCATACGTACAGCTATTTCTTTTTCACATTTCCTCAGAACTGGAATGAAAACAATTGCCTTACTTTAATTTTAACATTTGGTAATGTACTAATGCTAAGTTCCTTTTTTGCCAGTTGTACCTGGCTACCACTGAAGATATGTTGTTACTCTCCTGTTCCTCTCAGCTCACTGGCTGAAAACAGAGAGCTCCTTTTGGGTCAGGAGAGAACATATTACCTGTGTGTCTTGCACATGAGGACAGCCGAGACTTGAACAGGGGCCAGTAGGACCCCTGGGCCTGTCTGTAGCCCCCTGTAGTCTCTAGGCAGGCAGCTCTACCACGTGTGCCAAAAGAGAGCTTTCCTTCTGGCAGAATCACTAGGAGCTGTCCAAAGTTGTCTCAGTGCGGAATCACTTAGGTTATCAACAGGCATATGGCAGGAATCTAAGTGATTCCATGAAAACAATTTTCTGGCAAACTGTTGGCCTAGCGCTTGCCTGCTTCTCATGAAGCTTTCCTGAGGAACAATTTTGGAAGCTGGACAAATACACATGTTACAGTGGTATCATCTGGTGTACTGGAGTGGCACTATTGGCAAATGCCACTAGATTCAATACGTTTGTGCTTCAGGTACCCAGTTTTCTTTGACTGTATTGCAGTATGTTGTGAAGTTGTATTCTTATCTTCAACTTCCAGTGTGCTTGTGCTTACTGTCTGTGAGAAATAGGTTCTGAAGAGGTCAGCTTTGCATTTGTTGATAGCATTCTTGAGTTCACCCTGGAGTTCATTTTCTGTCTATTGTTACTAGATGAAATATCATAGATATTTATAAACATGAATTGAGAGGACAGTTGCACTATGTAATGAAAGGAAAATATTTAGTGAAACTCCTTTATGTGGCCAATGCGTTCAATAAATATTTTTTGAAATAGCATCTACATTTTCACTAATGAGACAATATTCAGGCACTATAGAGGAAGACAAAATCACCTATAAGGGCCGGGAACCTTTTCGCAGGCAGTGGAAAGTGTGCACTATAAAGATCTGATGTTGTTATCCAAACAGAGCTAAAGCACGAGCTTTAGGATTTAGATTCTGAAAGTATGGATACTGAGTCTGCAAAGGAGTTCTGATAACAATCCTATTTTGCCTTTTTCCTTTTTTGGGGTTATGGAAAATATAAAAGTATCAAATGACTGGTATTCAAGTCACAGAGGAAAATAGTTGCATGGATATGGCAGAAAAAACTACAGAAGATATTGGAAATGTAATCTAAGGAATTTTAAAGAAAATAAACATTTTTAGGGCAAGTGAAAGAATCACAGTTGAGTAGAAATGAAAATAATTGGCCAGTTCCTCAAAAGGCATATATTTGGCAAAAGTTGCTTGATTAACAGAATTATGCCAGCATTATATCCTTTGTATCACATTTTGCATGTAACATTTGTAAACTTGATTTTTTTCCAAAGCAAAATGTCAACAAAAATTTTCTTAAAGTATAGAGTGAATGGAGCTTCCTTGATGGGCAAAGCTCAGGAAGCACCACGGGTGTAGCTCCGTGACAGCGTGGGAGAGCAGTTTTTCATTTTATTTCATCAAAATATTGTCTGTAGGGAGCCATTCTATTCCTGAGTATGGCAGCACTGTGAGAAGGAGAAGAGGTAGTGAATGAGACAGGAAAGGAGAGGAAAAATAAATAAAGTTGATTGTGGTGGGGTAGAAGTGTTTCATTCAAGCAGATCACAAAGCCTTTTTATTCAGCAGCTGTTCACTGAGGTGTAGAAAGCCGTAAGTCTGCAAAGTCTCTTAGTCTGTAAAATGGTTGGAGAAAAGCTGGACATACTGTATCAGTAAAAGTTTAATCAAAAGCAGAAGTTTCTTTTGTACTTTTTAATACATATATATAGATGTGTATATATAAAACAACCTGACAGCACTTTTTCAGTTAAATTATAGTACATAAAACTGATTGTTTAATTGGAATAGAGTATATGAGTCTCGTTCTTGATATGCTTCCTTGACATGTCCTGAGAAACAACTAATGAAAATAATTCTCTAGTAATCATGGCAATCAGTTTCACACTGAGAACAGAACGCAAGGCCTGCTCGAGATTAACAAGAGAGCTGATTTTTCTCCCCACATTTTCAGACATTTCAGGGTATCGTGAGAAGTACATAAATATTTGATATCACCCACAAAAATCTACATATTCATGATAGACAAAACTTGTTCCCCACCTACAGGTATGCCTTCCAACTTGTTT
Organism: Tetrao urogallus; assembly: GCF_951394365.1. Lineage (NCBI taxonomy): Eukaryota > Metazoa > Chordata > Aves > Galliformes > Phasianidae > Tetrao > Tetrao urogallus. The sequence continues at coordinate 54,278,751 of NC_136815.1, read as the reverse complement.
GCTCATTACCAATTACAAACACACCTACTACAGTTCACTTTTGAAAGACATCTTCCCAAGACAGAAAATTTCCATTGAGGTGTACTCATCATCCTTTTCGAAGTAAACTGATGCATACATCAGTTCATACAAGGTACAATGTGCATCTAAATCAGAAATCTAAAAGGAAACAGAGAAAACCAAAGAAAGGCTGACCAGAGAGACAAGACCAGAGCTCAGCTTCTGTACCATGCCTGGCCCAGTCATGAAACAGGAGATCACCAGCCAGGGAGGCAGCCCAGGTTTATTTGCTTGAAGAACATGGTTTTTTTTTGCTTTTTAAAGTTATGCTTGCAGGCACTGTTACTTAAATAATTTGCAAATGGTAAAACTTCTTAGCAGTTCTAAAGTCAAGACTTTGCTGCTCTTGTGAACGCTTGCAGCTCTTAAAGGCATTCAGGAGACTTATGCTCACATTAGGTAAAACAGAATTTATGCCCCAGGAATTTTAAAAAAATAAGATATGCAATAGTCATTAACTTTATCTTAGTACATCAAATTATATTCTCAATAAACAGCATTGGTCTGCCTCCAGTATCTGTTTGAGCCTGACTCAAAAACCACCTGGCCCTCTATGGTAGTCAGCAAACCTGCTTGGCTCTAAAGGCAATGCCTGCAGTGCTTAAGCTGCTTGTTTAACTGGCAACATTTCACTGAATCCAGCTGGAGTCAATGGGCTACAGCGAGGACCCAAACACGTCGCCAGTGAGGATGGGCTGACCTGCTGATGGAGATGGATAGGAAGACCCTGATGTCAAATGCACATCGTGACAGAGCCCCGTGACAGGGCCTTCTCTGGTCATGCAGAAACCTTCACACCAACACAGTTTCATTTGTTTCAACCACTTTCTTACAACACGAATGCTTGCCCTCCCCGCCCCACCCCCACTCCCCCACCACCTCCGTCCTAAACATACTGACAGAAGGAATGGCAAAACAAATAAATAAAGACTTAGCCTCTGCTTCAGGGAAGCTGCCTCTCCAGGTTCCCATCTTCATGGTGGCCGGGCTGGAGCTGGTAGGCCTCAGTTTTCATGGCAATTGTGGGTGTGGAGGGTGCACGCTCTTCCCTGGCCCTGGCAACAGGCTCCAGGCTTGACTGTCTCTCTCGGCCGGCCGCCCCCGGCTGTCATTGCACGAGGCCTGAGCCGTAGCTGAAGGTGTAGCTGCTGGCCAGTGAGAGGGACTGCTGGTGCTCCTCACCCTGCTCTGAGGGGTAGCTGGGAAACGTCTGTGCCCGGGACACCTTCGTTGCACCCAGGCTATGACCTGTGGGGAGTATGAAAGATGTATCAGAGAGGCAAGCCAAGGCTCAATGCTCGGGTTTGAGGCACCTTGCAAAGCAGGACTGGGATGCCCCAGCACAAAGTCATGGTGCTTTGTGTGTCTTCTGCAGCTTCCGGTGGTGCCCTGGGAGCAGATCTATCCTAGTGGGGCTGGAAAGGAGGGTTTTGGCAGCTCCTGCATCACATGTGGGCAACAGATAACCAGATGAGGCAGGAGATCCCCAGACCCAACACAGATGCCATTTAGGCTCAGGTTTTATATTCAAGTTGCAGAATATCATATCTATATATTTTATACTCTATAAAACTCAGTTATATTTCTTAGTTAAAGCTGATGCGGAACTATATTTCTTAGTTAAAGCTGATGCGGAACTAATGCACTTATTTATCTGAAGCCCTGCTTAAGTGGTAGAAGTTAAGTGGAAATGGAATATGCTCATATTGCAGAAGACTAGTTGATTAAAGGCTACTTGAGATCTTTTCTCAGTTAGATTTGAGAATTTCACACAATCATGGCTTGTTTGCTCACAGTCGGGGAGATGGAGAATCATTTATGAAAAGACATTAAAGAGCAAATGATGTCAAAAATTAGAAGCTTACTTCTATGACTTGATTCTTTGTTCAAAATTCCCGCTTGAAACTGAGATTTAATTAGTAGCTAAACGTTACATTCCATTCTGGATGCATCTTTATTCAAAGTATATTCTCTATATTTTGGAAATATATATTTAAGTTTCTATTCAAAAAGGTTTAAGAAATTGCTTTCTAAAACATTCTTTAATACATGTATTATATGTTGGAAAACAAAATACTATTTTTCTGTTGAGCACAAACTAGTAAAGAACGGCTTTAACAGGGTGTACACTTGTAAACTGAAGAATTCAGCTCATGTTAAAAGGTTCTAAAACAACTAGAAATTTTCTAGAATGCTTTAGTAGTACTCGTATTAAGAATACTGTTGACCAGACTTGGCAAAACTTTGTCATAAATGTTGTATCTGGAAAAGTTTGCCTAAAACAAGTTACTGACTGCCTCATGAGAAAAAATCACAGTTCCCCTAAATGTCTATACAAGCAATGATAGGACCAAGAGAGAAATAAAAACTAAATTAAAAACAGAATAAAACATACATCTCAGTGACACTGGAGACAAAACAACAGATGTAATTCCCAACAGCATGGTAATAGTCATAATATCCCTTTCATAATATGACCAAGAAGAATGAATTTTGCATATGTATTTTTACTGTTCACTGGGTAGACATTGGCTATCAAAACTTGACTGATATACCAAGTTTAAACATTTCTGCTTCAAGAATCTTTTGCATCAAACTGAATTAAAATGTATGGTGACCGTGATATCTGACCTGCAAAGCAAAAGCATTGAAGAGCCTGTAAATACATTGACAGTAGTCTTAAATGCTGTGTTTTGAGCAATTTTAAACTATTATATTAAGAAAAGCCTTCATACTTTTTTAATTTGAGAATTGCAGCAAAATTCCTGTTAACTTTTTTTATAAAAAATTAATTCAAAGTGAAACATTAAGTAGCATGGCAATTGGTTCTAACCTTGTGAATCAAATCTGGCATTTTTCCTTCTCAGGGAGTAAAATCATGCTTTCTTTTTGCTGGAATAATATATTTTTAAATAGTAAATTGTTGATCCATGTGAATGGCTATGGATTTTTTTCTTTAAAATAAGATAAATAAAATACGCTGAAGTGACAGTTTCCTTCAGTCCCTTTCTGTATCTCTTCCAAAAAAATGTAGAAGAAAAACAATCAGTCCTTGTGACAGTGAGCAGAAGTAGACTCTAGTTACTCAATCGAGTTCCTAAACTTAGGCCATATAGCTTCTTTTTAATTCCCTGCTGTAGAATAGTGCAGTTTTAGTGCAGTGATGAACAGTGCCGCTGCTAAACTCATTTCTAGATAAGGTATTAAGGCAGTCTTTTAGATTACTGAAGATAAATTTGAACCTATTAAGGTTAAAAGGAAATTGAATTCAGGTCTTCCATTTCTTGGATGTACACCTCAGCTGCTAGCGCATCCCTGTACCATTCTTTAAAAGAAATTTTTCAGCTGCTAAGTCTCACAACAGGACTTTTTTGGCTTCTGGAAAGAACAGTTCTATGCAAAATGTTTACTTTTATCTCATTATTTTTTAAAGAACTATATTATGACATTTAAATAAAATTATTAAAAAAATAAAAAAGGTATTTCAAATTGACTTATGACTTCTAAGTAGTAACATTTCAAAAATCAGAACCTTTTTTATAAAAATTATTTTGAGCATCCTAATTCAAAATCATAATAAATTCTTTTATCTGCATTATTACTGAAGATTATGTATATATCTGATATCTGACAGCTGATCAACTTTATGGAGCCTTGGCCATTGCAAAGTCTCCATGTTTATGTTTTATGTCAGCAGTAAGAACTGTGAAAGTAAACAGGAAAAGTTTTGCAGTAAAGAATTCTAATTCCAGTTTTCTAAGCTTCCTGCTTGAATAATATTTTCTGTGTCATTTTTTGGGGCTTAACAGGTTAAAAGGGAGGAAGGAGAACTCTTTCTGATGATTCTGTAGCTCTTTGGTTCCACAGCTGCTTTCAGGAATACAAAACTAACTCTTCTTTACAATTCTTCTGAAATCAGCATAAGAGGAATTTGATTATCGCACACTTTGTGACCTGAAGACACAAGCAGAATTGGGTAAGCTTTTTCCTGTGGCTTACGTATGAAATGCATTTTTGTTTCTGTTCTAGGATAGGACCTTGGTAAGTAATATTCAGTCTACTTCATCCCTTATTTAAACTTACTCTCAGGATCATAGAATGCAATGAAGTTGTTGTCCAAAGCAATTAAGTATGAATGATTCATAAAGGTAATTTAATGTAACCTGGAAAATTACAGCAAAATTAGATTTTTTCCTGTTGGAAGCAGAGGCATCTTATTTCATGACACAGTGCTTATTTATAACAATTCTTCAGAGGAAAAACCCGATGGTTTCCTAGTAACAGCAGTGATTGATGTACATACAAATAGATCGATCACTACTTCTAAGAGAAAACTTGCAGTACTCAGCTAAATTAAAAGAAAAAAAAAGAGGTGCAGGAATAAACTATAAAAGCTCCCATACTGCTGCTTTTTGGAAGACATTTCTCTCTCTTTCTGGGATTCAGAATTCAAATTCTTCTACAAAAAGCAGGTGCCAAACCTCTTTCTTTCCGAAAGCCAAAAAAAAATGGTCACACTTCTTTACAAATGCAAGAATTCAAGAAACTCTCTCATCTGATGTTCTCTGGTTAGAGCACTCAACTGTGATGTACAACTCCTGTGTTAAATTCCCCTCTGGGTAGGATTTGACATTACATTTTCTATAGTGGAAAAATCAGCTGAAAATGTTCCTTTCGTCCTCCTCTTTGCCCACAGCAGTTGTTCAGTTGTGCCACTGCGACTGTCTGAAAGGCTGCTTTGTGAAATAAAGCACTTTGGTCATCTGGCCTGCAAGAGAGCCCTACAAATTTGTTGCACTGGCACAGCTGAGGAGCAGGAATGAGCAGCCAAGGAGAAGAGAGGGCAGGATTTTTTTCAGATTGGCTTTGGTTCCAATTCGTTTGTGTGGGTAATGATGGCCATGAACAATATGAAATCAAATTCAGGCAAATGAAATTGACACCACGCTATTCAGCTCTCTGATGCAGGATCACTTTAAAAGCTCTGTAGCTAAGATGTTCTATCATGTATGTGTATATTCTTATATTGCAATGATTAAAAATTAATTGGAGCACAGACTGCATCAGCTTCTGTTGAAGATCCCTCTAAGTACCTCATATTAGATAGTTACTAGATGAAATAAAGAAACAGTCTTTTGCAGCTGCACAGCAAGCTTTCTTCTGGGATTTCCTAACCCCTGAACAGATGACTTTACAAACAAAACGATTTTCTTCTAATGCAGTTTTACTTTGCTAACTAATAATAACACACTTTATCTTTTAAAATAAAACTTGGCACTTCCCAAGATTGAAGTCATTAAACTAACGCCAATTAGATATTTTAGATATTATTTTGGATATTTGTACATGGAAGTGGCTGTGAGAATTTAAGAAGGCAAAAATACTTTGATTGTAAACGTTACAGAAAAACATAATTGTTGAAAAGAAATTTTGAGGAATCGGTCAATGTAAGCTAAGACTGAATTAAAAAAAAAAAAAAAAAAAAAAAGAAGAAGAAAAGTGTGAAGCACTTTCCACAATGTAAAGCAATCTCTACTTTAGAAATATCCACTGGAAAATTCTGTAGTTCTCAATGAATAGAACAGTCCAGAATCCACTGAAAATGAGGTTTCATCCACAAAGGATGGTGCAAAGAGGTGGAAAAAAACCCAGCAGTTAGCTAACAAATTTCATTTCAGGAATGAAATGTTAGTAAGAAACGTTTGTTCTTTGTTGTTTACCCACAGATTTCTCACTGGACAACAAATGCAGCTCTTCAGACAGAAATGTTCATAGAACCAATACCAGCCTTTAGTTTAGATTTATGTCCTCTAAAGGCTTTTCCAACAGCTGTGAAATCTCCTAGGTATATGAGAGGTGTTCCACAGATTGACCTGAGGATATGGTTTCAATGGGGAAGGGTATATTGAGATGGTTCAAGCTTTAATATTCTTTGTTAAGATGGGACGAAATGGGGAGAGGTTGTAGCTATGCAGTGAAAGTCCACTACAGGAAAAAAAAATGTTGTTGTAAGAAACTAAATGACTAAAACTGCTTATTTCTGATAGAAGCTTTTATTCTTCTAAGAGCTTTTGTTGCAAAGAAATAGAGTCCACATTTTATTTTGGATTAAAAAAAAATGGTTCTCAAAAAAACTCAACCCTGCTACAATCTGAAATCTGTTAAGTGGCTATTATTGCAACAGAAAAGATACTTTCATTTAAGGCAGAAAATAAATGATTGCTGTTGTCCTATTTATAAATTGATACTGGTTAAAATTCTGCCAGCTCTCTCTATTGAATATACAGTGTCTTCTATTGAGCTATTGATGACAAAGCAGCTTTTCCTTTTCTGCTGTTAGATGATTGGAATAACTAAAGCAAAGTTTCATAGCAGGACAAACTGCCACAGAGGAAAACATTTATTTTGCAGTAACTATGCGGTTGGATTGGAAGGGCATTAATTGGCACAGTGATTATTGTGCTGTCACTCACAAAAAAATTCAACGGAAGGGAGCAGATGGAAACTGAAAAATAGCATAAAGTATATTACAGCACATTGATTTTCATGCACTCATTGAAAGTGAAACTGTGGGCCTCTTTCAATTCTAAATAAAGACATACACATTCTCTCTTGAATTTAACTGCTGTTGGAATTAAAAGCCACGTGAGCACAGCTGGGCTCCAATTTTTAATATTTTCTAAAACGATTTTGTATTTCATTTCATTAAATATTTTTGAAAGGAAAAAGTATATTTGAAAATATTACTTTTGAAACATTATAAAATGTGAAGTTTTTTATTAGAAACATTTTACTACAAATAATTCAAATCAAGATAGTATAAATTGATCCTAGAAGATACAGTAAAATATGTTAAGAGAATGTATATATTAAAAGAATGCATGTAAAAAAGCCCTCCAACATTAAATATTTAATCTTTACATAACCATTTTAATTTTGTTTAGAATTTTAAGTGAAATGAATAATATTTTTTTGCTAACATCAAGATCAGTCAGTACCTGAATAGAATACATTTGGCACAGAGTTTTATCACTTTCCAGAACAGGAAGACTGTTATTTATTTTAATTTTTTTAGCACTGTTATGAGATCATGCTCTAGAAAGGAAGAAATTTTACTTGTGCGAGTGGAAAAGAATGTAAAACTGGCAGTTTAAAACAGATACATTTATAATATATCCAATTGTTGCATCTTAAGGAAGAAGTTTTTAACATGGCAATTTTGGCACAAGAATACGAGAGGTTTATGATAAACACATTTCCAAGGCGGTATTTTGAAACCAAAGATGCATGTCCTTGTTTCAAAACCTACAAATAAAGCTCATTGCTTTTAAAAATTATGTACAGAGAAATGAGAATTATTTTATTCATACTTCTGCCTAAAAGAGCAAGTATTGCTCTACACTACATTGAATCACATAACTAAAGCTAATGTACTGTCTAGGCGGCAGATTGGTTGTTTAATAGATTAACTGTAGTTTTGTGTTGCAAGACAGTGCTTTTAAATACCTCACTCTCCAATTTAAACTATATTTTACCTTCAAAATCCACTCTCTTCTCAAGACTACTTAAGCTCTCAGAAGATACAGCTGTTGTACGGAACATCAACCATGTTTTTCACAAAGACAAATAGCTTTACCTTGCCTCTGCCTTTAATTGATTATTCTTCATCCACTTGGCATTTTTTTTCTAGTAATGAATCTTTTTATTTACAGCACCAGCTTTCTATGTCTCTGTCTGTTTATAAAGGGAGGAATGCCCTCTACTTAAATTCTCCATCTACTTGCATGCTCACATTACCAATATTCTTTCCCCTTTTTTTCCCTATCCTGCAACCAAAATACAATACGCATTTGAGAAAAAGTAATCTATCCTGCATCTCATCAGTTTTTGTGCTCCTCTGTAATACATATTGGTATGCCTGCATGCCACAATCAAAGAGAGATTAAATAAAGAAAGTATCCAAGCAGAGTGGCAATATGTTTAGTCCCACACTCTAAGCCAACATACAGACAAGAACAGAAATCTTGTACTTTCCCTCTTCTTGTTGTCTTCCACATACAGACTGCAGTGGTCTTCACAAAGATGAACTCGTTTCTTCTTTCCAGCTTTTTGTACTTGTGTTAGTGCTACATATTAGAACTGCTTCTTCCCTACCCTGTTCTCAGTCCAGCTCCTTGACTTCAACAAATTGAAGGAAGCATAATAATCATGTTCTCATTTAACACAAAATTAGGCTATGGCCCAAGTTTGCTTCAAAATAGTTTGTCAGATGAAAGCTGTCAGATAGAAGGATTTTCCAAGGTCAGTTTCAAACATTCTGCAAAAGTGAAATTTTCTGCAATGATGCTTTGATTATCAATCATAAAGTATTTAACAGAGAAACCTGTTCTAAGCAAGCCTTGCAGTGAACAAGCAGTTGGAGCAAATTACTTCCGAAGCTGTTTTCTATCCCAAACTATTCTTTGGTATGATACAATACTTCATTTTCATCCATTTTGCTTTCTGAAAGGAAACAAACTACTTTGTTTTAGATCACTTAGCAAAAACACCCATCTGGTTTTCATGGCACACTAATTAAGAGACCTGGGATTTTCTCTGAATCACTATACATATGATAAAAATTGTGCATGATAGAGAAGTGACTACAGGCAGAGCTTTTGTTTTATAATGACAGATACAGGTATTATGACCTCAAAGAAAAGCTTTTGAGGGGAAATATGTGCAATTCAATAGTGAAATGTGTCAAAATGATCAACAGGTTACTTAAGATTCTTATTATGATCTTTAATGAGTGCCCTAACAAAGCTGCCTGAGAAGGCCAAACACGCTGTGCAAGGTGGCTAGCATCCCCAGCCTAATTTATTATTTCAGCCACAGACTCAGTCAACCAGAAAGTAATACAAAGCATTCCACATAAGCTGCAGGAATAAGGTTTATTATGAGAATAATAACTTTGTTCCTGAACTCTATGCCTGTCCAAAGTAAAGTAAAATAATTGCGTTTACCATGAAAGTAAAGAGAAACTATGCATTTTTAACAAATGCAGGCACTTTCATTGAGCTCAAGATCTAACGAACTTTTTAAACAGAAACAAAACTGAGACATTTTGTGTTAGTGACACTAAGTATGGCTAAGTATATACTGCTAGTAATACTGAGTATTACTAACTTTAATAAGCAAATGGAAGAGATAAAATTACTGCTGGTGTCTATTACTTTTACTGCAAGGAACATTTGAATTGAATAAGAATGCTGAGAAATGACAAGATGACAGAAAAAAAAAAAAAGGAAATAAGAAAATGCTCTGGTCCTAAATGCATATGGGAAAGGCTAAAATAGAAGAGTGAGAAAATAGCTAAGAAAAGCTCAGTTAAGAAGAAATTGATTTGTCTTTACAACACTTTGCCTTATGGGGACATAACAAACCAGCAAAATGAACCACTGGGAAAAATTATCTTTCTAGTGGAAAAATTCAAAAGTGAGGAAAATATAGAAGTAGTGAAATAAACAAATGCAAATGATAGCTAAAGTGGTGTGGACTACTTTGGCTCGAGTAATGAATCATTTTCTGCTATCTTTAAGTAGGTTAAGCTCTACTCTTCACTGTCTTCTTTCGCTTTTGGTTCTTGTGTAAAAGGATAGCAAGTCATTATACGAGACAACAGGTTGCTGATCTCTGTACATAAACGGATTTTGAGTATATATTTTTTTTTTCCTCCTTGAAACTTATATCTACCAGAGGAATTGAAAAAAGACATCTATGTATGCAGCGTTATCACCTTGGTTTACTAATTTGTTAACTCACTGTTGATTTTTTCTGTCCTAAAAATATTTTTACTGCATTTTTATCAAAGCTAAATGTCCAGTCAAAACATGGAATTATCACTTGCCATGTTAAAAAAATGATGAGCCTCTACATCTGCCACTGATTTAGCATGAAGAATCTTACTAAGAATGTATGCAAAAATGCAAATTTATACACTGCATATCAGTTTGATCATATAGAGTATCTCACTGTTAAATATTTATTGCATTTCAAATCATGTTGACATTTCCCCTTGGATACACTAAGCAAAAAAAACAACAGCTACAAAGAAATAAAGAGATTTTCTCAAACTACAGAGTTGAAGTGAAATAATGGATTTCTAATTTCATATTAAAATATCTAAATCAAAATGAAGAAAAAAAAGTCTAATTGACAAAAAATGTTTAATGTAGAGATAGTGAGGATACTGCTTTTGAAAATGGAATGCTACTGGAGGCTGATTGATCAGAACTGTTCAGTCTTCTTGGTGTTATAGTTCTGTTGATCTTTAGTGTGGCCAGTATTTCTTTGCTTGGTAGCATTTTCATTATAAATGCTACATTCACAAAGATTTATAAGTGGCCTATAAAGAGTTGCCATAAAATGAAACTCAGTACATGGGTTCTGAAGCCAGAAAACAAATCTGGTCTGACAGGATGGAGTGTGTATGATTTTAACCACATTTTACTCTCTAAGTAAAATACAGTTTTGATTTGAAAAAATGAAAATAAAAAGTGTCAAGCAGTACAGTTTACATTGCTTAGCATAGGAAAAGGTATGGATAATGGATTTACAGCACTCCAAACAGATACCTATTCTACAAATATTAATTTTCAAAAGACAATTTTATCATTGAGTATCATGTGAGATCTAAACACATATAAAACATGAAGACTAAGGCATTTAGTGTGAGTGTGGTGGTACAGCTTAGCTGTTCTTTTGTCTCTTACAGCAGGTTTCTTGGCACACCTGATAAGCAAGAGAAACGTGGAAATAAACAGTAACAAAACCTAACCCTTACCAAAACTCAAATCCAAACCAACTAACCAAAACCAATATTCAGACCCAAACTCAAAACATGCTTAACGTCTGCTTGACTTCCATTGTGGAGTCTGATGTTTTCCAGTTCTGGACTGTTCAAAGGCAGGAATGGCCAGCTGTTAAAAATGGTTACAATGTATAATAAGAGCATGTATTTTAGTGTCAATTATGTCTTAGATGACTTTAGAAAATTTTTGCACTGCAGCTTTGGTCTCATTTGAGCTGTATTCCTCACTGCACAAAAGTAGCTAAAATCATCAGCTGTTTTGGCCATATACTTCTACCTCCATTACAGACTTACCCTGTTATTGCACTTCATTAGTTATTTGAGGATGAACTACAGTTCCAGCTCCAAAGAAAGTAAAAATTCTTGGACTTTGTTGAACTTTTGTCATTTAAGGAACATTGAACTTACGGTGCAACATGGAGAATTAGTCTTGCTTACATTTATTTTTCCAAGAAGCGTGGGAGGGAGTGGTTTGTAGGTGGTAAAAATTTAATACCCAGTGTAATAAAATGAGTTAGACTGGTTTATTGAGGAGGCAAGTGATGGGTGCTACCACGTGACAATTTGCATCACTTTGTGGACATTTGAAAGCACCTTCCTTCAGAGCTGTTTGCCTCCAGAAGATAGTGCTTACGAGTGTTTACTGATGGAAGATCTGACCTGTGACTAAATAGCTCCAGCATGGTACGGGAAAATTGGGGAATGTGTCCTGTGAAAAACAGGATGCAGGTGGGCATCCCTGCTCCCTCTCATCTCTTGCAAGGCCTGGAGGATGGGAACAAAGGAGTTTCTGCCAAGATCCCAGAGCCAGAAGCTGCCACTCCAAGGAGAGCTGACTCAACCACTTTGGATTTGAGCTGTCACTCCAAAGAGAGCTGACTCGACCACTTTGGACTTATTACAAATAAGTTGGTACTACCATTGAAAACTCATCGTCTTCAATGGAACAAATCCCGATGACACCACTACTGAAGACAAATGACTGAAATATGAACCACACTGGATCCATAGCGGTGACTATCTGTTTCTTGCTTCCTACAAAGTCTCCTTGTTTCTCTTTCCTATCTTTTCTATTCCCCTCCTTCCCTTCCCCATCTCCTTGAATAACTAGATTTGTAAACTGGTCGGACCAACACTTGAACCATTGTTTCTTAATCTCTTGCCAGGTATACAGATATCAAAGAACATCCTTTCCCCTCCTATAAATTAGAGTCAGGCATTTACACACAAAAGAGAAAATAATTCAGTTTAGATGACAATATCACTACATGTTTAATGTCTGTTTATAAGATGAAGTTTTAACATTCTATCAGAAAAAGTAATTAATGTAAGGCATTTAGTGTGAGTGTGGTGGTACAGCTTAGCTGTTCTTTTTTGCAATCCATTGTGGATTTTGTAATCTATTGTGTGTTTATTTTATATTCCAGAGAGGTAATGTAATCTGAGATAATAATTGAATAGAAAAAAAGAAGAGTTGTTTTTCTATTTCTAACACCTTTAAGATTTGGATATTTCTTAGTCATTGCTTTATTTGCCTGAAGCAGACTTTTTGAATATTTTCTGAAGATAACAACTTAATGGTCCCTGCAGTTTCACAGGATTTAGTTCAGATTTCTCATATGAAGCAGTGAACCCAGGCATGATTCACCAAACAGAAATAAAGAACCCTTCCTATCTAAGATATCTCAGGGCTCAGACACCAAGTTATCATGATATAAAAATTCAGCTCAAGTAGGACAGTTTGACATCGACTTGGTAAAATCTAAGCAACTTGAGCAAATTCGGTGTTCTTATCTTACAGGACTCCACCTTCAGCTATCTCAACAGATGTGATGCCAAATGCTGACATGGTAACAGTGACCTGTTCTAATCACTGCTATTTAACTGAAGGTGTTACCATCTCCATGCTCTGTTCAGTGTCCAGACTGAGAATTAGTTTTCTTCCATGAATAAAGTTTGCATTATATTTAAAAATACTAATTTACTTATGATCATTAAAAACACCACCTCAAATTTCATTAATTTATTTACTTTCATTTCCTTACTTAGCCAAGTATTCTCTTGAGATAAACCAACACATATTGATCTGAATTAGAAATTCTACAATTCTCAGATGAGAAATACATACGCTGTAAAGAAAAAAAAATACAGAAAATTGATTTATGATAGATAGTTAAGGCAAATTTGGGGTCAGAGAAATTCTCTAAGCATTAGGAAATTTGATAAAACTAATTTAGGGGACAGATGCGCCAGATGACCAAATGTTTCTGTGCCTTCTTTTGAGTCACTGGGTCTCAAGGCCATAGTAACGGTAGATCAGTTTACTATATACATATAGCTCTAACCCAGCAGGAAAATTCCTAGTCCTCTTTTCACAGCTAGACTTCTATGCAGGCACTGAAGGCACTGGGAACAAAGGGAAGTCTTCTGTCTGTATTGACCTTAATAGCACCTTGAATTCTTTCTTTTCTTGCAGAGATTAGAAAGAAAAAATATGTGGAAACAAGGCAGTTCACACAGGCTAAACAAATTATTTTCCTCTATAATTTATTCTCTAAAATGAAGAAGTTCATTGATTTTAGATTATATAAATTTAATTGGAATAAAGTAGATGCCTAAAACATCAATGAAGCACTCAGGAAAGTTAATCCATTTTTCATGACTCTATAAATAATTTCTTCTAGCTGTAAAAGCCTTCAATTACCCACTAAGAAATCAAAAACAATGGTTGTAATTCACTGAGGGATGCAAGTGATGTTCTTTTGCTTTTTTCCTGAAAGGGAATTCACAGTGATTCAGTGTGAGCAAGCTGTGTCATTTTCATCCGACTTGTGTAAAGCTAGAGGAAATGAGCAGAGGTAAATCTTAGAAGGGTATCAAACAACTTGATGTGCTTTTGTCTAGAGATGGGAGGGGTCCTTTTTCCTTTATTCTCTTGGACCACATTAGAAACAAATTAAGTCAAAGCACTTATTTCAACCCCCAACACACACACAAATAAGCAAAAATATATAAAAAGAACTTAAAAAACATCAGTAATACTAAGACACATAGGAATCACCATCCAAGTGTCTAGAAATTTGTTACTAACTCCATAAATATTCCATTATATTTGGTCTATTTTCTTTCTCACCTTATTAAGGATATTTTTTTTTCAGCCACTCCTTTCATGAACACTTGCATTGCAAAAACCATAAAAGCAGTGCAGCAGCAGTGCCTTCAACAGCTTTCATTAGTCCTAACAGACTTGTAGAGAGTGCTGACAAAAAATAGTGGATTCTGGCAAATCAGTTGACTAACCTGCTGAAAACATAAGTTAAGAAAGAAGAGTAATGTGGCACTGGATCCAGGATCTCTTTCTCCCTTTTATTTCTCTTTTGTTTTCTTTTTCCTCTTTTCTCTTAAAATTATTAAGGAATGCTAGGCCTACTAGAATTTCCTATAAAACTGCACAACTTAGGTAGATGTTGTGGCAGGGCCAATGCATATAGGATAACTGCTTTGTAGATAATTCCTATTAAAGTTGATCTTTTTTCCACTTATGTATGGACCTTGATGTCATTTCACCTTAATCTAACCAAGGGGATTGCAAATCTGGTCACTCATCCCTTCTTTCACAAGCAGGATGTGAGAAAGAGAAATAGCATAGAGAACCTACTTCGTAATTTCTGAATGAAATCTGGATTTCACTGTTTCATTTCATCATTTGTGTATGGTTAGAACTTGTTCCATATGGCTAAACCATCCAGTGATTTACTCACTTTCAGCTATTGGCATCAACTCAAAGGCAGGTGAAATTCACAGCAGCCTTTTGTGTACTGCTGCTCAGAATACACTAGACCACAGAAATGACTAAAATCAGCTTTGCCTTGTGCCTTTCCACTGCCTTGGCCTGCTGCTTTTTATGCTATTTCTATTCAGATTTCTATCATGTCAGAACAGCATATACTAGATAAGCATACAATATGAGATGGTATTCTTGAGTTACAGCGCTGCTTTTCATGAACACTGTAAAACTCACTGACTTGCATGTAAAGTTCTAAGTTTATTAGTACAGCTCTAAAAGGAGGGAGATAAATATTAGAATATAAACAGATTTCCATAGGGACAAAAATGTGAATTTAGAGAACTGGAGATCAACTGTGATTTAAAAAGTAGCTAATGCACAACTTTAGTAGAAATTAATCTGAATGTACTGTATCTAATGAAACGTGGTGACATACTTTTATAATAAGGCAAAACGGCAGCTGGCAAACCTGAGCTGTATAGGTACTGACTCTAAGTTGTAAGCATAAAGCCAAATTAAAATTAAAAATATATATTCTCTATTTTATGAACATACCAAAGACACTTTTAAGGGAAAAAATTACAAACAAACAGGCAAACAAACAACTCCACCAAAACAAACTAAAAAGCAAACAAACCCACAACAAAACAAAACAAAACTCAACGAAGCAACTAAAAAAAAAAAAAAAAAGGTTATGGTTTTTTTTTCGTTTTGTTTTTCCAGTTATTTTCAACTTATATCTTTATAGCTCCTCTCCAATCTCCAGGAAAAATAATAATTAAAAATTACTAATTTTAAGGGCTTTCATTCATCACCCATTTAAACTGAATAAAGGAACGCAGAGGAATTATTAGCTGTTCTTAGCTACAGAGCAGTTCTTAGCTGAGTTCTTGAGCTACAAGAGCTGAGGTGTGAGATAACTCCCATAGAGCAAGAATGCTATTAACAGCAAAATATAAATAATTTATACTATCAGAAGAACAAAACCAAAAATCTTTGTGTTATAATAACACACGTTAGTGATGAATGCACCATCCTGATTATTCAGGACATTGATTCTGCATCATAAAATCACCATTAAGTTCCAAAGCTAGGACTTGCAGTTAAAATAATTTTATGTATATAGTCTTGCAGCTGCAGACATGAGAGCTACTAATGAAAAGATGAGAGTGTTACATATATCTTGAAATCATTGTCTCACAGAAACAGATTTTACAACCTTTTAAGATTTCATATATGTGTATTTTTTCATAAATGTGAGAACAGGGTCCAGGTAACAGCTTCTTCCCCTTTTGTTTCTTTAGGATGGATATTTCACGAAATAGAGGCGTAGTTATAGAAGCCTCTAAAATAGCTAAGAAACTGATATACAAGCTCAAAATGTAAACTAGCAAGAACTCACTACTAAAACCCCTAGCTTCTGAAATGCACTTTGAAAGGCAAAACAAAATTAAACAAGCATTTCTGCTTTTTAAACAGCCTCATGGGAACAATCATATGGTAAAAAAGGATTTCTCTGGGGGCATGGAATCTGTCTGTCCATTTGCTTTAGAAGGTAATCAGGAACTGACTTTAAAAGACAACTGGCAAGCTGTATGAATTTCAGAAGGCATTCAGACTGAAGTCTTTGAGAATATATGCTTTACTCCTGTAAGTGTGCTTTTCAGAAGATATTCAGGAATTTTAGTAGAGGCGATGAGCAAGGAGAGATTTAAGTCTTTGGTTGGGTAACTAGAAACAACTCAGGGAGCTGGGCTACCACAGTGTATTACCATGTAAAACCATCCTATCACACAAACCAAACAAAGGGAGGAAATACCTTGTTCAATACCTTTAGAAACAGAGGCATCTCCTAATCAGTACTAAACTGTTACTTTCCTGTGAAAATAAGGAATTCGTAGCAGCAAGGAGCACGCTGACAAACACACTGTCACTGTTTCTGCCAGTTAGCTAGTTCTCTTCATTTTAGAAATCAATTGCCTTGAAAAAAGTAGCAAATATGTCACAATATCTTGCAGTTCTTAACTCCAAAATGCACTCCAAAAGGATTCCGATGGGAAAGGAAAAGGATAAGGAAAGGAAAAAGGAAAGAGAAAGAATCTCTCTAGCATACGCTTTTTTTTTTTTTTTTTTTGTGTGTGTGTGTGTGTGTGTGTGTGTGTGTGTGTCTTTGAGCTCTTGAGTCGCATAAGAGAAAGAAAAAAAAAGTGATGTAATATCAATTGCGCTTCAACAGCAACACATTTGCAAGAAATGCAGATGAGGAAAGGGAAGTACTTTAATGTTTTAACTTGGAACTGAATAAAGAATGCAGATAGTGTCCTTCACTAAGATTACAAAACAGAGGCATCATCTGACAGAAAGCACATCCCTCTTCTCATAAGTAGGATGTGATTTTTGGTTTATTGTGCATTACTCTTTGACCAGAGACTTCATGTCTACTGTAATCACTTCATTTTGCAATGGATCCATTCTTTTCAATTCTTTCAGTGCCATATTTTTGCCTAACAAATCCTAGTATATATGTATTTTTTAACTTACCAACAAGAAACCAGTGAGTGTAATTTTAAATGCTGAGCAATACCAAACCAAACAGCTAAAAAGGGTATGTTCCTTGCTTAACCCATCTGTAATGCAGTAGGTATAAGGCTGGGAAGTTTCCAGGCTTGTAATCTTTCTTCCCAAAACATCATACAGAGGGCAAAGCATTCTTTTCATTACTCTGTAGTAAAAGCACTGTTCTACTTCTGGGTGATCAGAGGTAAGGCATAGGAATGGAATACAGTCCTTTTTAGCAAGACAGAAAGCATGTTGCCAACCAGAGCCTTTTCTTATCTTCCTCCTATTAGTATTATCTTCTGCATCTAGCTCCTGCCTCACTGGAAATTACTAGAGCACAGAACTATTGCAGCAATCTTTATTGCTAAGTTAAATGACAGTAAATGTGCATATGCAAAAGATAGGAGGACTTTGGCAAATGGTGCTGGCTGATGTATTCATTAGCAGCTTGTTCCTTGTGACTGTCTCAACGCTTTCTTTTTTTTTTAAACTTATTTCTCCACTGTATGCAACATTTACAGTTATTTATCAAGTTAAGAGGTCCTTCATTTTTGAAAAACAATCTCCAGATGCTAGTCTTTTAACAAATTGCTTGAGTTTGCATCGCTATTCATTTTAGATGACAAAATATTTATCTATTCAGCAGTTACATGAAAAGGAATAACTTTACCCCTTCTGGCAAGCATATTTCTTTGCTTATCTTTGAGAAATCTTCTGAATACTTAAAATTCAACAGAATTCAAACATATTCATTCTGTCTGATAGATGAAAATAGATATTTTTCCATTTGTTTTTGTTCAACTTAACTGAATACAAATTGAAAAACTGGTCAGTGATAGATGACAAAAGAGGCCTATCTGCCTTCATTAAATTTGAAGAAATATTAATTTCAATATCAAACTAAAAACACTACATTTTTCACTTGTACTTGCTAATCATTCAAGTACTGTGAAGAAACAGTTGATGATGGAAAACTGAATTTCACTAAGGGTTCATATGTCCATTATTTCCATATCATTATAATTTGTTTTTTAACTTCACCAGCAATGTCAGACAGACGTTTTTCATTGAGGGTTACAAAGTAACCTGTGGTAAAAATATTGAAAATATTTTTAAGAATAAATAAAAAAGAATAAAAAAGAATAAAAACAATATTGAAAAACAGTGTTTTGTAGCTGAAAATTTGCTCTATGAAATAGTGTTATTGTGCTCCTTGTATCTGTTGCAGTTTCTATGGAAATGAAGGCATTACTTTTGGAATGGCTTACATATAGTTCACATTTTGTGACGTTTTTTTGACTGGCTATATTTTGTTGACAAACAAGTAGGCCAAAACCTTGTTCTGATTCAAACATTCTTGATCAGCTGGATTATTTTGCTTTCATCAGAAAACAACATTGAAGCAAAGTGCAGCTTTTAGTGCACCCAGGTGTTGCTTCAATCTTCATCACTGTTGGAGTTATTGGAGTTGCCTTTCCTTTTTTCACATCTACTTAACCAACAGTGCTTAACAACTTCTTGTGATGCTTAAAACCAAGTTTACCTTGGAGGCTAAGTCAGCAACACCAGTATGAACTCTTCCACTGTGCCCCATGATGCTGCAGCTGTGCAATTTCCACCTCTTCCAATGGGATTACTTCCAAACTCCACAGAAATTGCTTATGGGTTTTGAAAACACAGACTGGTTTAGGAGCTGTTTCCCTCCTCCCCACTTTCCCCAAGGGGGATACACTCACTTAGCAGTGTGTCTTACACAGCATTCCAACCTGCTTGTCCCATATGCACTTGGGACACACTGCAAGTGCAGCATCAACAGTAGAAGAAAACTACAGCCTAACTCAGTAATTGGGCTGCCTTGCAATGCAGCCAGTTTTCTTTACACTGTGCCCTGCATGGATAATTGGTATGACATTTCATTTCAGGCTGTCTCTGAGAGAAAGCACTCAGGCAGAAAGCTCTTTCTTCCAGTGTGTGCCTCTGGCCTTTAGAAAGAGGGCAATTATGGTTCATGGTTCGAGGTGGACACCTTTCCCAGGGTGGTCAGGAGTGACTTTCCCCTAATCTATTACTCTGTTGAAAAAGAGGCATGATGGAAAAAGAACAATCACGCTTCCTGCAAATTTGTGCTGTCAGGTAGTTAAATGCAGGTAAAACTTGCTAGTCATGTAATTAGGTATGATAGGTATGATATCCTCCTGCAAAATCCACTGTCAAAGCAGTATTGCTTACCAGGTGTGTGGCACATAAGATTAACTATTTCAAATAAACAAACTGGAGATGTCTGTAGATTAACACTGACCTTGTTCTTTCTGCTGCTTTTCCTTATATCATGTCTGTTCTTTGTTAGCCTTCCAGAAATTGCACAGCTTATAGAATCATAAAATCATTTAGGTTGGAAAAGATCATGGAAATCACTAAGTGCAACTATCAGACTGACCAACCAAATGCCATCACTAAAACACATCCCGTACAGCCATGTCTACACATCTCTTAAATACCTCCAGGGATGAGATCTCCACCATTTTCCTGGGCTGCCTATTTTAATGCTTGATCACCTTCTCCATGGAGAAATTTTTTCCAATATCCAATCCAAACCACTGCTGGCATAACCTGAGACTGTTTCCTCACATCCTTTCACTTGTCACCTGAGAAAAGAGACTAAATCTCTTTTCAGATAGCTGTAGAGAGTGATGAGGTTTCCTTTCAGCCACCTCTTCTCCACAGTTCCCTTAGAAGTTCCTCTGAAGTTTTGTTTTCTAGTGTCTTCACCACTTTGTTGCTCTTCTCTGTACATATTCAAGTTCTGGTGTGACAGTGAACAAATACAAGGGGACAAGCACTACCCTCTCCAGTTGATCACACTATTTATGATGCAGGCCAGAAATATCCCTGGCATTCTAGATACCTGAGCACAGTGATGGCTCACGTTTATTCAGCTATCAACCAAAATTTCCAGGTCCTTTTCTGACAGGCAAGTGGCTTCCTAGTCACACTTCTCCTGTCTATATCAGTTGCATGGTGTTGTTATGACCCAAATGCAGGACTGAGCACTTAACCTTATTGAATGATATGTGATTGGATGTGCCCATCAATTCTGCCTATCCATATTTCTCTGCAGAACCTTCCTACCTTCACACAGGTCTACAGTACTGTCTAATTTGGTATTGTCTGTGAACTTACTGTGGGTGCACACAATCTCTTCATCCAGACCAGTGACAAAATTCACCCAAGTACCAAGTCCTGGGTAATACCATTGTTTACTGACTGCCAAGTGGATTAAACACAATTCACTGTGACTCTTTGAGCCCAGCTGTCCATCCGTTTCTTCACCCAGTGAACTGTACACCTGTCCAAGCCATTAGCAGCCAGTTTTTTAGGAGGATGTAATGGAAGACAGTGAAAAATACTTTACTGAAAAAACTAAAATTCACCTTTCCCTCATTTACTAAGTCATCTTGTCATAGGAGGAGATGAGGTTAGTCAGTCAGAAAGGATGTGACCTTCATAAAACCATGCTGACTGCTTCTGATCATTTAACTGTCCTGCATGTGCATGTGTACTCAAGAGGATCTGCTTCACAATCCTCCCTGGTCCTGAGGTCACACTGACAGGCTTGAATGCCTGAGGTTCAGTTGCAAACATTAATGTGTATCTTCAATTTCATAAACCTATGCTATCTGCTTCTGATCACTTGACTGTCTTAAATGTTTTGTGTGATGGAATTCAAAACGGTCTGCATAATATTCTCTGGTTTCAAGGTCACACTTGTCAGTGTCTCACACTGACAGCTCTGAATGATGGAGGTTCATTTTCTTATGTTGGTTTGATATTGAATTTCTGAGAGTAGTAATCTCACTTCACTTCAGAAGAAATCTTGGTTTAAAATACCGTTGTGGGGGACTAGGGACTATAGAAATCCTTTAAATGGGGTTGGAATATTGATCAAAGCATTAGGAAAGATATTGTAATCTTATAAATGAGATCTAAGTAAGGAGAAGAGTTAGTGTAACATTTTTTTTTTTTTAATCACATTTACCATTATACAGGCAGCACCAGTAAAGGAATACAATATAAATCGTAAAAATACTATTCCAACTAACTATTTTTACATTCAAGATATCATAAGATTGATGAGATGCAATTGAATAAGTAGGTAAGAGTTAAAGATTATCATCTTTGTTGCTGAGACAACAGAGTATTCTCTTGGAAGAAATAAGTGCCCCCTCCCCAGCATAAAAAAGCAACTAAAAGAATGGTCTCAACCTATGAATTTTTATAAAATGTACAATCAAAGACAAGCTACATTCACCAGAGGGCAAACCAGCTCTTTCTAGTATGACAAAGGTTCTGCTTTATAAATATTCATATATAGGTATATCAATTAGTCAGATTTTCTAAAGCTCATAAACATAACAGTAACAAAAATGGCAGCTAAGTTATTTCTAAGTGAAACAAATTGAGCTTCTTAGAATGAGAGACCTATAGAAGATGCTGTTAAGGTTTAAAGCAGCCTAGAAACATTTAAAGCCTTTATTTTCTTTATTGTTGCAGATATCTGTAAGAACAGATGGCTTCAGAAAGATGTGTTTCCATTTAGGCTTCTGTTGTAGTGTATTTATGAGAGTGTACAGTCACAAGACATATGCCACCTGGCTTTGAGCTGTGATTCATTCAGCCACAGAAATGTATTAAGTGAAAATCTTTTGAAACATTGAAGAAGGTGCTGGAATTTTGCATCAATAAAATTCCTGCAGTTTAAAATAATCTCCATTCTTCCAGTAATAACACTTACACCTGATATTTTGTCTAGAATAAAAGGGTACGGAAGAACAAAGAGGAAATAATTCCTGTAGATACATGAGGTAGCCTCTTAGTTTAGGATTATTAAACAGTAGTTGACAAAGATCAATGAACAAATCTCATAATCCATACGAGTAATCAAAGAAAACAATTTCATAAAATCTAGTCCTGATGTCTAACTTCCAGCTACAGATCCAGTGCATGATCCATAGAGCTTATTTATTTCCTTCTGAAGAAATCTATGTGGCTGGATACGTGAACAGTTATGTAACCTTATTATATTGAAGGGCCATAAATTCATTTTCAGTCCATGTGTTGGCTTTTCCTTTCAGCTGTAGCCCTTTGGACAATACTTTATGGATCCTTCTTTTTCTGTTATAGTCATTCTAGAACAGTGAAAGGTAACAGAGAATTAAACAAAGACTCCTGCCATTACTCCACTCAGTGGCTGATTACACATGTGCCTGAAGCACAGAGATGAGGTATCTGCAAGATCTGATCTGTATAGATATAACCATACTGCTGACAGAAGAAAGCAAAGAGAAGGAAGTGACTTGCCATTTGGGTCTAAAGGTGGACCACCAAAATGGTTATTCTCTCTCCTGTTCAATATTCCTCACTCTGAATCCCATCATCACAGAAAAATTCTGAGTTTGAAAACATATAATGTAGGAAATTTCTACATATTAATGCACCCGACTCAGAACAGTTTAAATTCGGTGACACATTTAGGTTAACATGGGAGTTCACCTCCCTCTATTCCATTCGCCTAGTGCCCTAGGATCCAAAGTCAAAAAAAGGCAAAATACTAGTAAAAAGAAAACAAGCTTCAGTGCTTACATGAAATAAGGATAAAAAGCATTAGCTTACTAAAGGATAAATACATCCTTAAATTATCAGAGTAAAGTGATCACAGAATCACAGAATCACAGAATTGTAGGGGGTTGGAAGGGACCTCTAGAGATCATTGAGACCAACCCCCCTGCCAAAGCATGTTCCCTACAGCAGGTCGCACAGGTAGGCGTCCAGGCGAGACTTGAATACCTCCAGAGAAGGAGACTCCACAACCCCCCTGGGCAGCCTGTTGCAGTGATATTGTAATCCTTCCACTTGAAATAGCTAGAAATCGAAAGCACCTCTTATGTTATCCAAAGTCAATCTGGTTGATCAACTCAGACTTGCAAAAAATTGCAAAATATACTCTGCCTAATATGACTCTGAAGTTACATGTATCACAGCTCAAAAAAGGAGATGATGTACATGTATTTCTGATCATTGTTAAAGGTATGAGAGGTACTTTTAAATTAATGCCTCCTAGTTTATTATTTTTGCTCACAATGTCAGACGTGGATGTTAGCATCATTGCAGTAGAGTCTGAATGGCTAATATTCTCTAACATGTTGTTCCTGTGTGACAGATGGCAGCAGGGGGGCAGTCTGATGAAATGGCGTCTGACATAGAAGTGTGTATGAGGTGTGGAACTGAATTTCTCCATGTGGACAAAATGGCACCCATTGGTATTCATCAGTGCTTGCTGAATTCTGGAGACCAAACAGTGGATGTGAGCACAGTGAGGTGGTGATGGTGTGCTTCAATACTTTACCACTGGTGACAGTGACATGAAAGACCAGCTTTGTTCCAGACAGCATGTAGATTTTTGTGAGTATGGCATGCAGGCTCTTGTTCACTGATGGTGAAAACGTACAGCTAAAAATGGTGACCATGTTGAAAAATAGTGTTTTGTATCTGGCAGTTCACTCTATGTTTGCACTGGTTGTAGTTTCTATGGAAATTGAGGAACTACTTTACCAAGTTCTGAACAATATCTTTCATCTAATTCATTCAAAGCTTATTTTTTAGGGAAAGTGTCAATACTGCTTTGAAACTTGGTGAAGATAGTACTTGAAGAGAAAAGAAAAAAGAAAAAAAGGATAGATAAGTGTAGAGACAATCACTGTTAACACCAGCCTCATACATGGGCAGGTTCTTTGATTGATTAGCCACATAATGAAGTTGTCATGGATATTCACTGCAGATGATTCAGGATGGATTCTGAGCTCAACTCATTTACAATATGCAAAACAGTACTGACAGTAGTTTTACATATAAAACTGTAGTTGTGCATGTATAATTGTGTAACACACTGGTCATGCTATAACCGAAGCATTATACAAGATTCAGGGACAGAATTTTGCACTGTTTTCTAGATGTATTATACTACCCATAAGTATATAAGGAAATAAATAATGCATTCCAAACAGAAGTATAGATATTATCAAACAGTCATTTGCTCATTTGAGTTAACTAAAAAAAAATTTAATAAAGAATATAAAATAAATCTATTTTTAAAGGACCTCTCTCTTTGAATGCAGGAAGTTTTAAAAAATGCAACACAGTTTTAAAAATAATCATCCATTTCCTGAACTGAAATTTCAAACTCTACTTTGAGAATATAGCACTACTTTTAATTTACTTGCCCACATCTCCAGCACGTACAACAATTGTTGCAGATATGCATCAGACTGATATCTTTTGTGAGAATCTTCACTTTAGAAATTGAGAGGAAAAATGACCCGTATTTCATACGATCTGCTGAAAAGAAGAGAGAACCTTCTCTTCTCTCAGATACTACATGTTCAGATTGCTAATGGAGGTGCAGAAGATTGCTTTTATAACCACAGTATCAGCTGAACTCAACACTATGACTAGGGAGGATGACATATATGGCATATTTCTGGGAACCTGGTAAGTAAAAAGCACAACGTGAAAGAGCTTTACATATCTGTGCTGTTATACATATCTCTGCTGTTGCCGTACATTATCACAGCTGGTGGCTGCAGAGAGATCCAATTTAAATGAGATTCCCTTGATACAGAAATGTGTATCATGGGGAATCTATTATTCTTCCCTTCACTGTGGTAGCTGTCATTTTGGAGAAGAGACTCTGTTTTCATGCCTACAATCCAAACTACCATTTTCTTAACTAGGTAACTCATGAAGATAAAGATTGCAACCATGCGAAAAGAATGTTATTTGCCAATACTCATTCATTAATTGCCATGATGCTGGTCACTGCCTCACTGTAGTAAGCCACTAAAAAAGATGAAGGGCTTGGGTGTCATTTAAATCTGTCTTCCCTTTATCCCAAATCATCATTTTTAGTGTCATTAAATGTATCACATTAAACTTACGCAAACTGAAATCACAACTGAATACATTTTCTTGATGTAGGATTATTTTTAAGGAGAGCAGATTCTGTGTCTCAACTCTTGCTTACATCAAGAAAACTTTCAAGTAATTCGAGTTCTGAAGCAATATTGAACTTAGTTACACCCAGAAAAACAAACAAATGAACAAAATGAACAACAAAATGAACAACAAAAAAAACAACAGCATAAATGAGCCTAGAAATGCTTTTTTTTTTTTTTTTTATTCTATCATAAAGAAATATGCAGATTTATCTACTATATATACTTCCAGAAGAAAGATGAAAAGTCTGAGGACATATTTATTAAGAAGCATATTTAAAGCTCTGATTTTCTATTATTAACCATGTGTTAATTTGGCCATCTGATATCAGATATTGTATAAAAGTACCAAATGACAGCATTTCTGTAACAATTTTTTAGTGTATCATTAGGTAAGCAAGAGAATCATTAGAATGAGTCATGAAATGGAAAGTAATTATTGGTAGCATCGATGCTTTCCCTCCCTTTTTGCTTTAGAGCAATAGGGAGCTGGGAACACACGTAAAAATGAAGTGCTAAATTGAAGCTGCATGAAAATGAAATGAAACATTTTTAACAACTCAGGCGGCAACTCCACAACAGTTTAAAGAAAGAATATCAAACTAAGAAATGCTTTGATTCTCTAAGCTTAAATTCAAACATGCTCCAGTGTCTAGATTTACATTCCAACCTATAGAAGAAGTAATATTTTAATTTCCTAAAATTTTCACCAGAAAACAAGTGTCCCATCCTGCAATTACACTAGAATTACTGAAAATGAAGCCAGCACTGTAGGTTTAATATTACTTAGCAAACAGCAGTTCTCCTGTTCTTCTGCCAGGGCTGTTCTTCTGCCAGGGCTACACACAGAACTATGACAAACCTGCTCTAAGAATTGCCTACTTTCATGTAAGAATGTATAGTAAATCATTTCTCGAGGAAATGAATTCTTGCTGCACTTGAGATCATCAGTGTGTCAAACAGAAGGAGAAAAGTCTAAAGATATATATTGGAAAGTTCTTCTAAACAGCAAAAATACATACAAACATGAAATACAGCCATCTCAATAGATATTCTGCTTCAGTCTGATGAATTGTCTGGGTGGAACTTTATGAGAGCAAGAAAGCTAAGAGCTCTGTTCCTCTGTCATAATGTTTCAGTGACTACAACTCAACTCCTCTTATCAAATACACTTCCTGTGTGCTATAGCTTTCCTTTGAAGCTGTCACTTTTGATTGGGAAGGGGCTGAACAGTTGGGCAGACAGAAAAATGAACTGAGCATCATCATCAGAATTTTTTGCAGCATCCTAGATAGACCAATCCAATCAAAATTGTGTCTGAATAATTTAATAATTATTAATCTTGAATCAAAACAGAAGTTGCATAAGTTGCTACATTTTAGTATTTCTACTACTCTACCATAGATTTAATTGATGGTTTTAAAAACTTATTTATATGCAATTACACACACATTAAAAATAATAGCTGCACAGATATTGCTATACTGTTTTAGCCTTTTTCCTTTCAGAGACCCAATGCTTAATGATACAAAGCTCTGTCTGGTGGAGTATTTATGCTACTTTTTTTTCAAACAGCAATATGGATATGCACTTAATCTGCCTCCTAAGTGATCACAAAATAGCAAAATTTCCTGTAACTCAATTAGTTTTCCCAAGTTTGTAAATTACTGGAGGGACCTTATTTGTAGCCTTCAGAAACTCTTTCATACATTATTTTGATGGCTTAGATGTTACGCTTTATTTAAACATTAGAGCCCTTCCTTACTCATTACCAGCTAATGGACTGAGAGCAAAGGAAACAGCTATATTTATATTACAAAGTCATCTTTAATGAGAATCTCTAGTAGTACACTGAAATCAATTAAGCATTCTGAGAAAAACATAAGAATTTTAAAAATAGGAAATAACCTATCTCACAGCTAGCAAAAGAAACATGATAAATTATGGACTGAGAAGTTATCTTGATCATGTATTTTCAATTGCTCATCCCATTTCTGTCCCCCACTGATTTATTCTAACATCTGAAATTCACAGAAATGCCCACTGGTATTCAACAACTTCTGGTGAAGGTCACAAAAAATACAGAATTTCCATACAAAGTGAGGTCTGAGGTAATACTTGCCTTTTTCCACTTACAGAAAAACAGAAGACTTCTTAGGCCAAGAAACACATTTTCTGTCAGTGACATGTACCTTTTGGCATTCAGTGGTAATAATGACAATAAATATAGCTCCCAGAGCCCTCTAATTGTAGACTGTAGCTACAGGCTGTGCATTTGACAGTGAAGCCTAGCATGCCTCAACCTATGGAAAGCTAATTTGCTCCTTTTTGTAGAAATAGTGCATTTATCTTGGTCTTATGACAAGTGGAGAACGTGCCCTTCCTTTGGGTAAAATCTAGGTGCATCTGTTCCAAGCAGTTGTTTCAGCTCTGCAAGCTCAATAATAAGAGTGTGTCATAAAGCCAACTGTCTTCATCATAGTTATTCTATACTTTTGACCAAACCACACAGATGCTGATTACAGAGTATGATTTTACGACACTTACGGGTATAGTATATAATCTCACTGTAAGCTTATTTTTTTAGAACGACAGAAATATCAATGGAGAAAAACAACACATTGTTTCTTATGTGGATATCCAATGTGAACAACAGAAAAAGTCTACATAATATAAAGAAAAGGCTAAGCATTAAGATAAAATTTGCACTCAAATGAGTATCAGTACTTCTGCATTCATTTGTCTTTTCATATGAGTCTTTTATCACGGTATTTTTCCATTTCTCTTATAAAGAGCTGAATGCGCAATGACAGTTTTTTGCTATTGTCTTTGCCTGATTTGCTACACACAGTGATGGCCTTTGCTAACACAGTGAGCAGAATTACAATTCTATCATCTATTACATTTACATTAGAAGGAAACATCAGAATACAGCAGTGGATTGCATGTCTCAAATGACAGTAAGGATATGTATTAGAAGTTAGCATTTTTCTTTAGATTTTTTCTCTTTTATGCCAAAAAAATTCAATTGGAAATGAAAATAATTAACATGCTTAAGATAAAACTGATTAATAATTCAGATATTCACTAAAATCTATGTGTGTGCTTACTCTTTGGGAATGATTACTGGTAAGGTAATTTGCTCACAGGCAGTTCCTCTTGTCTGAAGTCCGTGTTTAATCTCCTAGGCATGTTAAATAAAATCCAGAAAGTAATAAAGCTGCTGTCACCAGTAAGTATGAAAACACAAAATGGAATACATCCTTTCAAACAGTTGTCGAAAACTGATTTTGCTTGTTAAAAACAAGGTAAGGAGCATGAATATAAAGAAGTGTGAAAATATCAGGTAAAATGCTATTTCTAAATGTTCTAAAATGACATCTGACAAATACAAAGACAGTGACACTGACATACGCCTAGCCAAAAGCAGATGTAGAATTGAGTTAGCTGACACATACAGTGAGAACAATGCTGCTATAGGCAGGGATGCTTCTCTCTAGACCTTTAAGCTTGCTCAAAGCCCCATCCAGCCTTGAATGCCTTCAGGAAGGGGGCATCCACAACCTCTCTGGGCAACCTGTTCCAGTGTCTGGAACAGGAACATGCAAAGAAGTAGTTAATATTTAGATAATGTATACCTCCAGTCTTTTCTTTCCTATAAGCCACAATTACAACTTGTAGAACACATTTTCTATTTTCATCATTACTTCGTTTTGTAGAATTGTTAATTTAGATTTCATATATTTCAGTACGCAGATACTACGCTTCTAGAAGCATTATATGTACAGATAGATTTGACAGATAAAACGCGAAATCATTGCTCTTGCCAGAAGGCAGAACATACGTTTCTGTTCTTTCCTACCCTGGAAAAGACTATATATTATTGTCACCACAGTGCTTTTATCAACATTCTAGGGCAGAGAACAAAATGTTTCCTTCCTTTCCTTCCTTTCCTCCCTTCCTCCCTTCCTCCCTCTCTCTCTCTCTCTCTCTCTCTCTCTCTCTCTTTCTTTCTTTCTTTCTTTCTTTCTTTCTTTCTTTCTTTCTTTCTTTCTTTCTTTCTTTCTTTCTTTCTTTCTTTCTTTCTTTCTTTCTTTCTTTCTTTCTTTCTTTCTTTCTTTCTTTCTTTCTTTCTTTCTTTCTAGCTTAACTGTAAAATATAACCTCATCTTCTTATTCCCTCTCTGTTTTCAATAGACTACAAAGGCCTATGATATTAAACACACTGCTTCCTCTAGGTCAAGTAAATGATAGACTACACAGCTCCATGACTGCACAAAACATAAATGTGCTCATTGCAAGTAGTTGTAATATAAGCCACAGATACAATGTACTGTTTCTAAGCAATTAGTAATCAAAAGAGAAAAGAATGCAATGCATTTCCCCTTTCTACTTAGATTCTAAAGCATAGATCTGAACAAGTTCTCCATCTGTGAAAATACAGCACTTATTAAAAAGAAACTTAAATCTTGGCACACAGCTTCTTTGGTGGGAGGGACCCAATATAATACTGATTATTCAAATTTTTGCATGTTCTCAAAGACATCCTCCCACTTCCACCTCCCGTTCCTTCCCATCCTGAATATCTCTGCTACTTTCTGTCTACTTTTGGCTTCTTGAATTAACTCAGATTTTCAAATAAAACAATGAATATGTCATAGAAATTTCTTATTAAAAAAGTAGAATTTTCAAAAGGTTCAGATTTTAATGGACATTTTATAATAAAAAACACAGAAATATGAATATGGAACGTTTCGTTTTGAAACCTTTGCCCTGACACTTTGTCTCGAGGAGTGAGAATGTTTTTACAAGATTTAAAATACTTTCCATACCAATACTACTATCCTGATTGGTAGAAACTTCAGGAACTTCAATTACTGCTTTCACAAGAATCACACACAGTAAACAGAGGGAGTCACACCTTCAGCTTGTATTGGCAGCACTGATCATATAATTATCAGTGTTGACTTCTATTTAGGGACTTAATTCTTCTAAAGGCTTAAGGGAAGATACTTACCTGCTGCAATATTAAGCAAATAATCATCTTCATCTGAAAAACAAAATTAACTGATTTAGAGCCATTTTAATATTGGACTGGTTCAGAGCCAGGATCTAAGTATGTTTTGTACCTAACTGTGGGCGTTATCTCTTGCATCCATGTTTGTGATCTAGTCTTTGAACACTGACCTGAACCTTACATTTGCAGCAGCCAGGAGAGAAATTCAAAATGGAGATTTAGGTCATTGTTCCATACTAATTAGCATCAGTAAAGCACAGATGCATCATATGGTCACAGAGATTGAAACTAGATCAAGTCTTAGAACATGATCTTATTTATGGTAAGGAAAAACACAGACCGTTTATGCTAGCCATATGCCTTAACGCTGGCATAATGCCAGCAACAGGAGATGAGACAGCATCAGATTTGATATAAACTTCAAGAGATATCTAGTTTGGCATGAAGCTTGCATGCACAAAGCTACCTATCAAAATATTTTGAACAATTCTGAATCACACAGCCATGGCATTTCTTAACAAACAGCAGGCACTTTCAAGCTGGATTTACTGTTTTGTCAAATAACAGTCATATTCCATGCATCAATAGGATCATAAGCAAACAAGGCAACAATTTATTCAAAATAGCATTACCTCTTATAATAATTAATATCTTTTTATTTTACACCAACATCCATGCACAGATTCTTCCCCTATTAAAAATGAGCAAACAAACAAATCAACTGTAAATATCTTTGATTAGATTAGCACTTGAAGGTATGAAGTCTTTCAACATAACAATGCCCAGCAATATGACTGCGGTATCACAGAATCACAGAATGGCTTGGGTTGGAATGGACCTTAAAGATTAACTAGTTCCAACATCCTGCCACCCACTAGATAAGGCTGCTCAGGACCCTATCCCACCAGTCTTGAAGGCCTCCAGGGATGGGGCATCCACAGCTTCTCTGGGCAGCCTGTGCCAATGCCTCACTACCCTCTGAGCAAAAAACATCTGACTAATATCTAAGGTAAATCTCCCCTCTTTCATTTCAAAACCATTCTCCTTTTCCATGAGACCACTATGGACCATGTAAAAAATTGGTTTTACTCTTACTTATAAGTTCCCTTTACAATACTGGGAAAGTATTGAGTTCTGCAATGAGGTCTCCCGAGAGCCTTCTCTTCTTCAGGCTCTGAATAAACCCATCTCCCTCAACATTTCTCTAGCCTTCTGATCATCTTCATGGCCCTCCTCTGGACTGCTCTAACAGCTCTAAGACCTTCTTGAGCTGGAGGCCCCAGGCCTGAATACATTACTCCAGATGGGGTCACATGAGAATAGAGAAGAGAGGAACAATAATCTCCTTCATCCTACTGGCCCTCTTTTGATGCAGACCAGGAAACAGTTGACCTTCTGGGCAGCAAGCACACATTGTTGACTTATGTCAAACTTTCTGTCCATCACAGTCCCTAGGGCCTTCTCCACAGGGCTGCTTTTAGTGAGCTCTCCCAGTCTGGGGGACTCATATATATCATACATACAAACATACATACATACATATATATATATATACACACGTATTTATATATATGGAATCTCATATCTATCCATCTATCTGGGATTGTCCCAATCCAAGTGCAATATCTTGCACTTAGTCTTACTGAATTTCATTAGGTTCAAATGGGCCTGCTTTTCAAGCCTCTCCAGGTCCCTCTGGGTGACATCTCTTCCTTCTATTGTATCAACTACACCACTCAGCTGGGGAATGGAGAGCTCTTTTTCCTTCCAGTAAGGTGTCCTTACAGAGATGCCAGCTTCTTTCCATTCTTTTGTCCCTAAGTTAGTTTCCCAGGGGATCTCATTCAATAATTCTTTAAACAGCAGGAATTTTGCTGTTCTGAAGTTTAGTGTCCCGAGATCCCCATATTCCATGAGATCACAAACTCAACCAGGATGTAGTCACTATTAGCCAGACTGCTTCCCATCTTAAACCCTTTAATGAGCTCCTCAGCAATGGTGAGCAAGAGGTCTAGTAACACTAAATCTCTGGTTGCAGTACCTGGACCAGGAAGTTATCTTCAATGGATTCCAGGAATCTTCTGGATGGTTTGCACTCATCATGTTGCTTTCCTAGCAATCAGGTGACTGAAATCCTTCATCAGGATAAATGTCTTAATTATGATGCTTCTTGTAGTTGAAACAAGGCTCCCCTTGATCAGGCAGCTTGTATTAAGACCCTGACTAATAGATACTCTTCATTGCTCTGGTACCTAATTTTAACCCATAAGTTCCCAGCCTGATCACGGTTATTTTTTAGAGGCAGCTCTTCAAGATCTCTCACTTCTTAACATAAAGGGCAACTCCTTCATCTCTCCTGCCCTGCCTATCCCTTCTAAAAAGCTTGTAGCACGGGAGTGTAGTATTCCAGTCGTGTAATTTATTCCATCATGTTCCCTTAACAGCAGTTAATTCATAATTTTCTACCTGCACTGTGGATTCCACTTCCTTCTGCTTATTTCCCATGGTGTATGCATTGGTGTAGAGGCACTTCAATTGGAAAGATAGACATGTTGGCTTCTTGGAGGAGCCTTCACAAGGTAGACTTTCTTCTCTCTCCTTCACTTTACTCTTCAGTGGTCATGGTAAAGATGACAACTCTGAACTGCTTACTACCTTACAAAAAACTATTGTCAAAAGCATCTGCATTACAGCCTAACGATGCAATATTGCAATAGGCATTATGCTTTCATTATCACCATCCAGGTCAGAAAACATTTCTTTTTGTCTTTGTGCCTGAAATGGCTGTCATTAGGAAAGAGGCTTCCAGCTATCATGGGGCACTAAGCATGTCTATTACATTTTCCAGAGACACCACATTTAAACAGAAAATATTTGCCAGGGATATAATTTTTTTTTTTTTTTTTTTGCACTTAATGCCAACATTAAAAAAATAAAATAATAGCTTCTCACACATAACAAACAAATATCATATTCATCTATAAAGTAAAGGAACATTTAGATAGACCAGAAAGATTTTAGAATGACAAAATATTTTAGCATTTTATAACGGTAACTATTAACAAAAGCATTTATGTAGTAGATACTACAAGTACACAATACTAACACATAAAGGACAACTAACTGTGGTGAAATAAACATGCTTCGGAGATATTATGCAGAATAAGAATATAAATCTCTTCAGCAAACAAAGTAGGACATCTCTTCAGTAGAGTTAAGCTTATCTATAATTGTCTTGTTTCTTGCACTCTTTTGGTTCTGTTGCATATCCTGGAACATTGGACCTAAATGTCGCCAACTATTTGTGTTTCATAGACATTGTATGAGAAGTGAAAACAATGTTACATATAAAAGTAGAGAGAAGTGATTTTGAGAGGAACGTAATGTAGTATGGGTAGATGTATCTTTCACGTCTAGGGTGGGTGTAAGAAGAAATATAGTATGCTGTATGTGACCATGTGTTTTATGTATATCAAATTTGATAAATGTATGTTAAAATATGGTAGATGGCTTTCTGTTTTATCTAACAAACACTTCTATGAAGAAAAAACAGCTGGATGTGAGTTGGATTCAAGGTTGCAGCTATTAAGAACTAAATAAATAATATATAAGACATGCATATGTGAGACATGGCATAACTTGATGTAATTGAGCTGTAGAGTTTAGAAGAAATTAGAGGCTGAAAGAACATTTGAGTTCTAATACAACGTCCAAAAGTAATGGATGAAACTCTTCATGCTGTAATGATCACTTTATAATAAGGTTTATCTTGACACATAATATAACTAGGTTTGTTTTAATATGTTCATCTTATCTACATTAAAGTATTTTGTGCAAGAAGCAGGCCAGGACTCGCGGAGTCTAGCTTTAGAGCTTCTGCTGGCAAAGAGCTGTTCTCAGGGGGATAAGGGCATTATCACTCCCACAGTGTTGAGGCTGAATATTGCTTTCTCTAGGTATTAACCTATACTGCAATATTATAGGTGTTGAGATAATTTCTGTTATGCAAAGAAGACTTCATCAGACAATTTCTACAATTGCAATGTCATTCTGAGTTTACTTCTTTTTGTCTAGTCCCATTTGCAATGTAATGCAATTAAAAAAAGGAATCTCTTTCATATAGAAGTCCACAGCAAATGTACAGGTATTTTATCATACAAAATAAATCTATATTTCCTTGTAAAAATCCCACACAGATCCATGACCATCAGAATAAAGATTAACTTCAATCAAAAAGGCTCAGAATAATCACACAGGTCACTGCAGAAATGCACAAAAGCATTCATGCTACAATGAACTTTGGACATGAGTTATAAGGAAGGGTTTTCATCCTCAATAGGTGAACAGAGATTTTTTTCCGAGAGCAAGGATAACTTGCAACAGCTGAGGACAAGTGCTTTAACAGCAAATTAACTTCTCTTTCTTGTTTAGTTATGAAGGTCTTCTCTTGCATCTCATATGACTTTGAATATTTAGGTAAGGAAAATGAGTAAGCTTCTAATATTCACAGCAATGATATCATTCGAATTTTCTGTACATTTTCTTTTTTCATAGTAGTTGTATAGTAGCATAATGTCATTCATGTCCCTGGTAATATACCTGATTTACTGCAGCATAAGCAAAAAACAGTCACACCTTGAAGATAACAGCTTAAATTGTCTCCCTCCTTGGTATTTTATTACACAATAAACACCACTGCAAAATTTATGGCTTATTCCTACAGTTCAGTACAAGGTTTGAAGTACAACTAAGGTAATAAGAGTATGTGAAGAGGCATCTTGGGCCTTTCTTTATATTTCCTCAGTTCTAAAACCCTTGATGCTGGCCAATCCATGAGCATAAATGCTAGTCAGCAAATTAAGAAGCAATAAAGGAGCTCAAGAAAAAAAACTTTTACTGAATGAATACAAGAAGATAAACAGTCTAGAAATTATGAGTTATGCAGCCACTGCCTCTGAGAAGAGACCTTCTTACAGCTGTAGTACAGAGTAAAAATCAGTTACAGTTGCACTCAAAACTCAGAATCACAGAATCACAAGGTTGGAAACAACCTGCAAGATCATCCAGTCCAACCACCCTCCCATTCCTATTAGTACCACAAGCACTAAACCATCTCTCATAGCTCCTCATCCAGGCGCCTCTTGAACACTGCCAGGGACGGCGACTTCACCACCTCCCTGGGCAGCCATTCCAGTGCCTGACCACTCTTTGAGAGAAAAAGTTTCTCCTAATATCCAACCTAAACCTCCTCTGGTATAACTTCTTGCCATTTCCTCGGGTCCTACTATTTGCCTGGGAGAAGAGGCCAGCCCCTTTTGCACCACAACCTCCCTTCAGGAAGTTGTAGAGTGCAATGAGGTCTCCCCTGAGCCTCCTCTTCTCCAGACTAATGTAAACTATATGTATTATGACTGAAAAATCATGCTCTGGTACAGATAACGTACAGGATTTGTCATCCATTTCCCCCCTGCAGTTACTTGTTAAAAACACAGTGCCTTAATTAATATATGGCAACAGTTAAGGAAAAAACAAGACCTTTCAGAAGCAGATTCATGGAAAAGCACTACAACATATTGACACTTAAACCAAAATGCATGTACTTGATCAGAGGAAAGTGTTTCTATAAGAGGCATGAAAGAGATAAAAAACTGCTGAGCCATTTCTCAGAATTAAATACCTGCTATGGTGAATGGAGAATAATGAGATAGTTGAAATGACTGAATGAAATACATTTCCATTTTCTAACCCAGAACAGGTCATCTCTTCCCATCAAAAAATGCTTGTGACATCAAATATTCAGTAATGATAGACTACCATCTCACAAGCAGAAGCCTTGCAAAACTGCTGAGACACCCTGGAACAATCTAACAGTAATAATGGATAAAAACAAGGGGCCAGTCTGTCAACAATCATTCAATCAAAATGATGCTGCATTCATAGCAATAACAATGAGAACAGACTTTTTCAAATTAAAGTTTAAGCTCCAACACTTACATAAGCAGGCTGTGAACCCTACTTTAACCAAGAACATTACTTGGAAATATTCCTGAAACCTGCAGAACAGCAAAACACCTTGTACAACTTACAGCTCCACTTCTGCAGTCTGTAGTTAGGATAGGTATGGCTTTATCGTGCACTGCTCTGCAATATCCTGCTGAATGTTTAGTCAGAAGTAGGGAAGGATATGCCTTCAATAACTAGTGTAAATCCCAAATCACTGAGCAGCTAACTCCACTGTTCTTCCCTTTTCCACCAAGTCCTTTCTTCTCTCTCTTCCAGTTCAGTAGTACACTCTCCTTTTTTCCAAAGCTTTATAGACTACTATTTCTTTTACTATTTCTATTCTTAAAGTCAGAGCAATAAAATCTCTTCCCAAAATTAGAATTTGGAAGGATAAACAAATATCCAGCAGCTAAGCAGCAAACTTACTTCCAGTACTCAAACATGGAGTTGGCAAACTTCAGTTTCAGAAAGGATGAAAAACTTTCACTTTGGTGAAATCTTGTTAACTCTGCACTGCAAAGAAATTCATATTATTGTTCACAGTTCTTACTTCTGTGAAAATAATTTCAGTGTCTTAGAATGTATCATTCTGATTAAATAAGAAGTTGGCAGGATACAAGCATTCACCAAGATGAAAAGGCTTTTTTGAACAAACAGAGAATGAAAGATGTCCTAAGTATATTTTTGAACATTTCTCTTTTTTCCCCACTTCTGAATAATGCTATGATTTATTAATCAGCTAAAATTCATTGTGGAGTTACAAAGAGCATACTCTCATGGGCTGAATAAATTGACCATACTGTGTATGGTGTCTATTTAGCTTAAATTGGCATTACTGTGAAAATAGTCTGTGCTAATAGTGTTGTATTACAAATATTGCTACCATAAAATTGTTGCAGATTACTAAAGCGGGATACATGTGATAGACAATACCAAAGAAACTTCATGCATTTGAGATTTCATGATACTCTTTCTGAAATAAATATATTGCAAGCTTCATAATAAGCAATTAATAGGCAGTTAGGTCAATATTACGTCACTTCAGACATGGTGTTATATAGATATTTTTAAGATGTCATTTTATATAATAAACACTGGAATGAGAAATAGAGGGAGTTGTAATTTCCCTCCATTTAAAGCAGAACACAATCAATGGTATTCAAAGTCCTTGTGCTTGGCTTCTATTACTGCATTACTGCAGGCAAAGCTGATGTTATTAACATTCCCCCACTCTTCCAATTATACACTTTAATTTCAAAACCTACACTGTTTCTAAATTATAACAATTTATAATGTTTTTTGTGAACATGTTCTATAGAGGTGTCAATATCAATCACTTTACATTATTTAAAATAATAACTGAAAGAAAAAGAAGTATAAACAGTTCCTTCAAACAGGCACTAAAGAAAATATATCTTTTTGCTTATGTATGTTTTCACAGCTATGCTGGGTTGACTTTTATTTTTTTCTTTTTTAAAGGGATTAATGCACTCATGATTTTGAATAATAGTTGACTAGAAAATATGTCTTTTCAGCATAGAAATAACTCAATTTATTTAAAATTACAAAAATGAACTATTAAGCCTACTGACAATCTTCTTGATAGTGACTGTAATGACATACTTAACACAAAGTATCTATCTGGAACTGTTTGGATTTATCGCTGAAAAGATTTAATAGAAAATGTAGTTTTCACAAAATTGACCTTTGCAAAATAATTTGTTTTTCTCTTCAAAATAACATAGTTAACCTTTTTTGCTCAGACAGTCCTCTGCCAGCTGATGATTAGCATCCAGGGAGCTGGCTACATCGGTTCTCACACAGCACACATTCTTCCTTTGAACTACAGATCTCAAGTACAATGCAGGCCTTTGAATTTTATCAGAAGCAGACAGATCAAATGACTGTAGCTGTCCATCTTCAGTCAGTAATATGTATGTTGTCTTAAGCTAATTCAGGCTAAAGCTTCCGGCGTTTGGTTAATATAAGCTAGGACCAGAGCTTAATTTGCTTCTCATATTGAGTGAGAAGCTACCTTTTTAATGAAATCATTAACCTAAGATGTAAAAATTGATTGATAAGTAAGAATTTTTGTAGTTGGTATTGAAAATTTTATGTTTGTAGTTAATCTTTTTTTTTTTTTTTTTAGAGGAGAAGAGGCAATCATCCAATATTTACCTGTTCTTTGAACACTGTTCAGGATTTTAGTTGTAAGTTCAGATAACAGTGCCCCTCCTAGTGTAGTACAAACAACCTCATTGACAAGAGCTCTTGCTGGTGGGCTATCTAATGAGAGACAGGGCATTGCAACACAAGCCTTAAAATGAAATCAGAACTTCTGTATTTGACCACATAATATGCTTAATTTACCCTTTTTGACTTTTCCCTCTGGTTTTTCATGGCTTGTAACTGTAAAAATCTCTTTATCTCAGCAGCCATTTATCAGAAATAATATTTTTTTGAGCTTGTCAGTAATGCTTATAACTAGTTACAGCAATTATCATTAGGCAAAAATCAAGTGCTAGTTTCTGAGTAGGATGCTTCTCATTTCCAACATGCCATTTCAAAATCAGCCTAGTGGTGCACTGTTTTGCACAGAACTTCAAAGTTCACAAGAAAAGGATCTATTCTACAGCATAAGATTTAAGAAGTCACATAATAAAATTATATTAAATAATGTAGCTCTAACACAGTCTCTACTCTGTACCTGCTTCAGCTGTCTTTTATTCATATTTCAAATTTTATAGGCTTCATTTACTAATGTGAAAGTCTTGATGAGATTCAACAAAGGAAATGGGAAGATGGCAGGCTATAAACCATTTTAGCTGCTGGTAGATGCTTAGTGAAACATTAAGGAATGATCAGGTATATTCTAACAGTTTATATCATTCACATTATTCTAGAATTGAGATTAGATAAGGAAATGAATTCTGTTCTCTGTTGCCAGGCATATGAACAAACAACGGAAATGTCAAAATAATGAATGTCCTTCAATTCATTATACATACTTTCATTTATGGAAAACTACAGAAGACCACATAGGAAATTCCTGCTGGATTAGCCTAAAGAGGGCTGAACAGAATGATTCAAACTCCTCTAAATATGTAGCAACTCAAATATTCTCTAATTATTTTTAGCCTTATATCAGTCTTTCTGCTTTGAAAAGGCTTTGGTATGCATTTAGAATAGAATTTGATAAGCATTTGTGATAAGCAAATTCTGATAAGTAACTTACTGTAGAAAAAAAGCATTACTGTTCTCTTTGATGGGAAAACACATAAGGTGCTACCAGAATAATTCTTATACAAATGCACATTCATTCACGTGAGTGCTTGCATAGAAACAAATATGATTCCGTATGTGGAAGGTATTCATCACTTTGAGTATGCAAAGACATAGTCCAAATAAAGAATATAAAGCAGACTCAAACACAACAGAAGTGACTGAAAGCAATTCTTGATTTTGAATTTCTTGCAGAAAGGCCAGACTGTAATTAGATTTTATGAACACAATTTCCAGAGGGAAATTCCATAACTGCAATACAAAAACTAATGCAGGTTTCCACAGCAAAATTTTATTTGCCTGATTTGTTTAACAATATCTAAACCAATTGCATTCAAAATCTATACTGTCTAAACCTCTAGAGCAAGAACCACAAAAGTAAGTTTCATGCAACTGAAAAATCTGTCTTCAATCTCTTTTCATTCTAAGCAAATTTAAACACCCAAATGAAAAGTTTCAAAACATATCAAAATTTAAAGCTTTTATTTGCTGTTTAAAAGTACATTCTCTACTTATCAGTTTTTAACATCTTGTGAAACAGTGATAAATCATATTCTAGATAATAAAAATAGACAATGAGTTGTAAGGGTAGATGCTGTTTTTGTTTTGTTTTCTTTTCCTTTAAGTGAAATCATTCTAACCAGAGGTTTAGAATGAAATTCAGCCTTAAAAATGTTTTGGTGTTTTTCTGTGGAAGCAAATTCCTCATGCAACAGTGGGTTTGCCAGATGCCCATCAGGCAGCAAGGACAGCCAATGCACAGCACTGTGAGGAAGTGACTGTCAGCCAAAAAGGGCCCACCACAGCACCTATGCAGCGGCTGCAGATTGTGCATGGAAGTTCTACCAGACCTGCAGCATTATATTGTAGAATTTGAAATGAATACTGGTGGTGATAATGTTACCCCAACCTGTTCCTTTATGTAAAATTAATTAGACAACTAAATTACCATTTTTATTGTAGAAGTGCAATCAAGAACTGAAAGAGTGTAATGATGACCAAGTGAAAGAAAAGCTATATAAAGAGAAATCAGCCCACAGCATTTTATGATATTTTGTGCAGCCTGTGTTCCTTTGACCGTATTATTTGGTGCTTTAATCTTTTCAGATCTTTACATGAAGGGTTTTCATGGATAGATGAAGGATGATAAATCCAGAATCCATCTATTGAATTACCTTTTCTCATCCAAAATACAGACTCTAAAGAAACCCCACAATCCCCTCATCCTGCCCCTTCTCACTCTACTGCATATTTATTATCAGATCAACTCAAACTACTAATTAAGTTAAATTTGACTGCTAAATAGCTCTCAAAGAGCCAATTTATCCAAGGTAGTATGAGCGCATATTCATTTCTCCTTATACATCACCAGCTGTTATTAATTAAATTCTAGTCAATTCAAACTGCAAGTCTGAAAGAATTGCTATTAGGCAAACATTTCTGC
Source organism: Tetrao urogallus (assembly GCF_951394365.1). NCBI lineage: Eukaryota > Metazoa > Chordata > Aves > Galliformes > Phasianidae > Tetrao > Tetrao urogallus. Next base: position 54,237,699 of record NC_136815.1, on the reverse strand, counting down.
ACTGTATTTAACAGTGTGTTTGAATGCTACTTTACTGTAATCAATAGTAATCTGGATATAAGTAGACCTGGTGATAGTTATATCATCAGAGCATATCAAAAAGCTCTGTCATAAATACACAGTGTTGAACTGAATTTGATGGACTATTCCCTAAAGAAAAAGCCTTGTCTCTGAAGGGGGCAGTATACCTTTTCAAGCTCAGAGAAGATCAGAGCAGCAGCAAGTGATTTTTCCCTCTGCAACAACTCCTCTCACCTGTCTGTTGTGGTAGGGCGAGGGTTGGAGTGAAGCTTGCAATCTGCTTCCTCGCTACGCACCTTCCACCCACGTGTGTAAAGCATCTGCAGGCAGATGTTTCAACAACCAGTAGATCTCTGCTGTGCAAAGACTACCAGTACAAGCAGGTATCAGAATGAAAGTGTATTTTCCTCTCCCTTAAGCTTCTGCACAAATATACAGAATTTCATTAGTCATAAGCACTGCAGCAGAAAGTTCAAAGAGATCCTCATAACAGATAATGAATAATGTTACTGCATATTGAAGTCTTGCAATTGGAGGCAAAGAAAATAGCCCTCTAGGTATATTTCTTAGCCACTGATAGAACTAGATTTATCACTCCTGAAACCTACTATGCTTTCTCAAATTTCAGCCATCACAGTACATGTAAGAGGAAGGAAAATCTTATGTTCTGAAATATTTATTTGTTCCATATTTCAGGGAAAGTGTGAACAAAATCTGCCTACTTCTAAAAAAGCAGAATTCTTACATTTTTAGTAATACACTTCCAATATGTTATCTTCCACAGAGCGAGTCGGTATGCATATTGAGTGTGCATTCCATGTATAAACTTCTGCTTTCTTTTAAATTGCATTGAATTACAAAGGCTACTTATGAGAAACGACAGATGCAGCAAACAACAAACAACGCTCTTTTCTTTCACTTCATGTATGTCACAACAATTACTATTTTTTCTCCAAAGGAAGTGCTCAACAAGAACATAAGAAGAGGAGCCCTAACACCTTGACAAATTACCTTTCTTTTTTTTTTTCTTTTCTTTTTTGTATTGTCTTCACAAATGATAACATTATATAGTGAATGCTTTTAAGGTCATCTACTACCTCAACTTTTTTCCACAACCAAATTCTGAAAGGTTATTTACTTTTTTTCATTAATGTAATTTAACTGTAAGTCCGTAACAATGATTAGAACTTCGCTTTATCCTTGTTCGATGAGGGCTGAGGTACAATGTTGTACCCTTTAATGAGTCACCTATTGAATTCACAGCTCACCTGCTGATTTTAATTTATGTGATAATTTACAAAACAAAACACTTCATGGCTTTCATCTATACACTGCATGAAAACATGTAATACATTTTGTTGGACTTGGTACTGTGGTTTGTGAGCAGTTTCTAGCTTCCTATCTAAATGTAAATTGCTTATGCAAAGAGCTTATTATTCCCTTATAAAAGGGAAGTGAAATGAAATCCTTAAGTTCTTGATTAAGGAATATGTTTATTACAGTTTTGCTTTTTTAAAAAGGCGAAAACAATACTATTAATTACTGTCTATATTTTAAATAAAAATTTTCAATTTCCTAAAAGATACAAATTAATTTCAGCTTGTGTGAAGTTAATCCTCTTCCTCCCCAACTCACTTTAATTACAGCATTTAAAGTCATAAAATACAGCATATTTAAAGTCATAAAGTCATATAGTTAGAATCTATCTATATGAAGGAGATTTGGACACTGAAAAATATGATTGGTATATGCTGCAGGTTTGTAAGTCAGTCTAATCAACAGTTCGTATATATGATCCTCTGAACAAATTCATCAAGAGTAGCTTTTATTCCTAGAGTTCCTTTGTTTTAATCTAGCAACTCATACAGCCATCTTATGTAGATTTAATTGGGCACCCTGAGGTTGCCCAAATACATAAACAATCTTCTTGGAAGAAAAGACACTCATTAGCTACTGAGAAGCTACATTGAGCCAAATTGTTTATCCAATTTTATGTAGTGATCCTGGGAATAATTTTCACCAGTGGTGTACAAACTGAGTAAAAGAAACCTGGGTTATGTAAATGTGGGAATCCCACTGTGGTTCCCAACAATTGTTAAATGAAAAGGAGAGAAAGCTACCAGTGACACTAAAAAGCAATTTGCATGAATTCTGGTCAAATGGAAAGGAGCTAATAGATGTGGCATATACTTGCCTTGAAAACTGTAGATTTCTCCAACGCTGTTCTGCCGGGTGATATGATGCCAGTACGCACTACGAGGAAGTGAGATCGACTTGGATAATGTCATTGGTTCAGATAGACTGGTCTGGAGCTGAAAAATAAAGCAAACACAAGGGGAAGATCATACATAACCATAGTTGATAGATAATTCTAAAAACCATAAATTGAACCAATGTCATTATGGAGACTGTATTTATTGAATTACCACAGAAAGGTATTTGAAATTATTTATGTGCCTTATAAGCACCAGCATATTGAATGCTCAGGAAAAAGCTGCAGACATATACATGGCTAGATAGGGGTTTTTTTTGGTAGACATTAACATATAGAGACATGTCCCTAGTTGCTTACAGCTATTCTTGCTGCTAACAGGATTTTCTCCTTTAACTTTGATATAATGATGGATTAGAATACGTCTGAAATCTTATAATTTTCTAAGGTCACATTCGTTTTTGGTCATTTAACCTGTATATTGGATTGAATATCCAGAAAGATGATAAGAAAGAATCTGAGACAAGCAACAGAGAATTAGTAACAGTCATTACTTTCCTAATCCTCCATCCAGTTGGAGGCATCTCATCAACAGTGACAGACTACAACCTCCAAAGCAAATTTTCCACTCTCAGTGACTTTATGTAACTTAAGCCATGAATTACATAATAAGTATCCATGTGTACACAAGAGGTATAACACAGAAAACTAATCGGAGGAATGTAAATTTTATTGAAGACAGTTCTGTCTCCAAAACACATCCAAAATGAGATACAAAAGAAAGACAAGACTAAGCAACAAGAAAAAAAAAATATAGAGATGTTGCATACTGATGACCTTTTTGGATACACCTTTGTTTCTTATGCTTTCTCTCTTTAAAAGAAAAGAGAATATATCTGCAAAATTTGTGTACTTCTGGCTTTAAAGAATATAATATACAATAGATAATTTGTATCTAATAAATCAAGATGACTCTGATGATGCTGTTTCTTCAGGAGACATCTGGAACACTAGAAGTCTCAATTACTCTGAAAGATTTAGAGTGGAAACCTTAATTTCAGGAGTAAGACCAGGATGGTTGTCTGAAAGTGTATGCCTAGAAGCCCACATTTTCAGAGTCCAGCTACACAGCAAAATATATTCAAGGCCTGGATAATTTACTGTAGGATGATGATTAACTCAGAGGAAATCCTCATTCATAATGCAAAATTCAAAAATCCATTTTCATCTGTATGAATACATGATGTTCAGTAATATTAATAAAGTATTATAAATAATAAATATTAATAAAAAGCCTATCTCTTTTAGAAACAGAATCCAAAGATCTTCAATTATTTCATTTTTAAGCACTGATACACACTGATGTGTGGCAGATATGTAATTACTTCAGTTATTGTTTTCTTGAGAATTGTCATCAAAATTACCCCCTTTCTACAGCTAACGTCTTCTCAGCTCATGTATAGCCAATATTCCATTTCATTTGTCAGTGGTGCAGATAATCACTACAAGCTATACAATATGAAGAAAAGAGCACAAAGAAACATTTTGATCATTAAGTTCAAAAGCTTTACAATTCTGTTTTGAAGAGACTTAGGAATTTAAGTTTTGCAATGTGGAGAGCTTTCTTTATTGCGGAGATCAAGGCAATATCAAACCTTCTAAGAATTACTCTCTAAGTTATGATACTGCCTTATTATAGCATTGGTAACAGGTAACTTTGTTATAAAAAATAAATAATAAATAAAAATGAATAAAACATCATTTAACAGAGATTATTTATTTATAGTTTGTTCACTTAAAAGGTGAACTTGAGTTTAAGCCAAAACTCATTATTATTATGCATTATATACAAATTCCAGTAAAGAGAATCTCTGACTAGTTTATTGTCTCAAAGCTAAATTCTTGGAGTAAATAGAAGTGGTTAAAGTTCTATGATTATTCCTCATCATAGGTGATTAGTTCTTGCCTGATCTGACCAACAGTGATGCAGAACTATACATTAGGCACTACTGTAGTACATATAGAACATCCACAATATGTTTTCTCAGATTCTCTAATTAAGGAACTTTTAAGATCACCTTTTGAGTAAGAAGTATCAAAATACACAAGCAATTGTAGGGCCAGGTAAACTGGATTTCCTTGGGGATACCATAGAGAGAAAGAACAATTTATCTTTTGTGAAAATATCATCCTCAGAAAACAAACAAAAAAATCCAATGACTCCAATCTTTAAACTACATTATTACCATTGTTATGAAGTTGAGAACTTAAAATATAAACACGAATCATCTTATCTGTTATAGAATGGATGACAACTTAATTGTACATTATTTTGTCCATAAAGTTATTCTAAATAATTGTTAGATCATTACTAACCACAGTGTCTTTTTTAAAAACTTTTTTTATCAATAAAAACGAACACCATGGGACAAATGCACGTGATAATGATCAAAAGCAGACTCCTACAAACTGCTGTTTGCAAAAATATTGTTGTGTCCAAAGAAAAATGGATAAGCTACTGACAGAAACCTGCTTTCTGTAGAGAACATCTTATGTGATAGACTGTGGGTGTTCCAAATAAAAAACTTGAGACCAAGGGGAAGAAAATAGGCATATAAACATACATACAATCAGTATGTCATTACACAGCTTTTTCCTATATAAATTACAACAGGTTAAACAAAGCTACAGAGATTTACTGTTTCAGAATCCCTTTTCCACAAGAGTAAATTAACTTCTGTCAGTTAACAATGTTAAAAATAAACAATTTGCATGTTATGAAAGATGAACCATAACTGTTAACTTGTTACATGATTAGTCATTCAGGTTTGAGACTTCTGATACTTCTAACCAGTGAAAGAAATAACTCTGAGTAAGTTTAGAAACTTCTTCCTAGGTATTCTTCTTCCTCTTCATCTTCTTGTTATCAAAACAAAGCAAAACAAATCATACCAGAATTTCCATAGAATTTTTCTGATTTAGCTAAATCAGAGAACATTTCCTTATGGAAAAACAAAGAAAACAACTATTCATTTTCTCCTTTCTTCTAAGCATATAGAGCTTTCTTTCCTACACAATTTATTTCTGTCCTTAATTTAACATAAATACAGCAATTCAAAAATATTTTAGAAAATTACATCACATACCTCCTTAGGCTTATTTTCCCATTACAAAACTAAATCAACAGCTCTAAGTATGGAGGCTAAAGTTCTGCTGTTGCTTCCAACCCTGGTGTATTCTCCGCACAAGCTAGCAAAACATGCTCACATGCACTAACATTAAGTTAGCTCAGATAAGCTCAGATAGGGTCCATAACAGCTGAGATAGCAAAATCACACAGAAGAAATAAACACTTTTCTCTATGAATGAACTGTCCTTAATCTTTGCTAACTAGGTGTAGAATTGCAGAGGGAAGTAGAAGCTATATACCAAACCAAGCTTGCTAATAAAACAATGTAGCGTTAACAAAAGCATGCGTCTAGATTTATTTTGCTACAAACATTTCTCAATTCAAATTAGATTTCAAGAAATGAAAAGCATAATCTAGACTTTCTTGATCAACTTGTGAGGGAGAAAACTAGGTTTCAACTAGAATGTGGGAGAAAAACAGAACTACATACATCAAAAACACACTAACTCAGATATTTTTTGTGGGAACATTAAAAAAATCCATCTCTGAAATTTTTATTATCTGGTATGAAATCCGAAGTACTTAGGTTTGCTCTAGTTTCTTATAGTTTCTTATATTTCTTAGTTAAGAAATATTTCACATCATGGACACTACATTTATTTCTTGATTATCCAAAAAAACTTAAGTCATATGAAGCTTACCTTTGCCAGTGACAAGTTAATAATCCTTAAAGGACTATTTGATTAAAATAGAAATGAAAAAAAATCTGTGTTCTGTAAGCTGATCCCCATATTTTTCATTATTGTACTTTCATGAAAGGTCTAAGTACTAAATTTTTGTTTTAATTCCCACAGAGCAACTCCACTGACTTAAAAAGATTTGTATGATGTCAATAAACAGAGGATGATGTTAATAATTAATACTGTTCCAAGAATGGAGCCTGAGCTATGAGTTGTGATTTGCTTAGCATATTATTCTCTAATTTTCTGTTTGCATTAGAGAAGTCAAAACACAGAAGTGACAGAAAATAGATCTGGCTTGGGGAGAAGAACAGATCAATATACATTTCAATCAATTTTTTACCCTGCAATAAAGACAGTTTTTTACAAATATGCTTTGGAAAGAAGTTAGAAAAAGACTGGCTCATTTCACTTTCTCATTAGTAAAACAGCAAGATAACGGGGTCACAGAAGAACTAACAAGAATTGCAATCTAGAAACATGAATATTATTATTTAGATATCTTTCTTTATAACTCTGAAGAAGGTTTCTCTGTGCATTATGCTTTGAAGAATTAAATGACTGGTGTCAAGAAATAGATTTCACTTCAAGTGTCTGTAGGCTGACAGTAGAATAGCATGGTCTAGTTTCATTGGCATTCACAGAAGCAAATTATTGGAGTTTAAAAATCACATAGTCTAGAAGGTAGTATCTACTGAGCATAAGTTAGGGCACAAGCAAGAGGGAAGTAAAATGCTTTTTTTTTTTTTTTTTTTTTTAATGAATTTTAAGTTACACCCATGAAACAGGTGCCATGTTTTTGCAAAGCAGACACCACTGTATTATGTTCATCTTGTGTATTATGACACATAGATCTATTCTACATAAACCAGTTACCAGCCTGAACTGTAGAGAAGATTATTCCAAGTATAGTCATTTCCCTATGTTTCTGTTGAAATTATTTTGCTATTGCAAACAATTTATTCAACTTGCCTTTTAAAGTTCTTCTTAAATTCTGTCTCTTCACTCACCTTATTTAATCTGGTCTTACAAGATCTGAATTTCAATAATTAATAATAGAATCTTGATCCAGGACTTCTTATGCATGATGCAGGATATATTTCTATGATGGTCCAATCAGAATATGATGCTTTTTGGTGATCTGTTATTAATCCATGGTTAACATTTTCCTATAATTTTTTGTTCACAATCACTCACCTTGCTTACAAAATAGTCATGTCTGTTTTTGGGCTGAGCTCATTACTTAATCGTATCCATTAATAATATAAATATTTACAGATATTAGCACACTACTTCTTTCCTACATTCTCCTTTATCTTTCTTTTTATGTTTGTATCTAGCTTGCTGTTCCTGACACAATATTGGCAAAGAACCTCAAATACATGATCTCATAAGTCTTCTAAAAAGACAGAAAAGCTAGCTGTGAAAGTCATTTCAGTGACTTCAACCTTTATAACATATTTCTAGTGATTAGGTTTTCAGTAACAATTCTAACCTTGTAAGGACCTTTTAGAGAGTTTCTTAATCAATTATGGAGGAAAAAATCTCAAAATAATAACATTCTTTTGCAGTACCTAGCTGTTTGATGATTAGTCTTTGGCTGTGGAATAATATTACATACAAATAATAAAGCAATGGGGAAGAAAAGCATTCTGAAGGGAAATTCAGTGGGACTGATTTTTTTTTTTTTAATCTCTTTGGCCACACTATAAAGAAAGAATTGGGACATTCTGCTCCTTTTCTGGCAGAAGAGATTTTTTTTCTTTTCTTTTTTTTCTTTCCTTTTCATTAAAAGGAGTTCATAATAGATCACTTTGTGCCTGATAGAATGGATTAATGTTGCACAAAAGTAGCTGGATTTTATAGTGCACTGAGATTATATTTGCTGAATGTCAGTAAGGTGTGTGTCCTCCCATTTATGTTACAAAATTCTATCTTTGTTTCTTTCCTTCTTTTACTGTTCACAGAAACTGCTAATTACTGTGAGAGCAGAAGGTCAAGTTCTTGAACATTTAGAAGGTTTGAGCTGTTTTATTATAGCTAAGCCGTATTTGAACTACTTCATCATTTTTTTTATTGCATAAAACCATTTACTAATAACACAGGAGACAATGCTGCCATGATCACAGTTGAGACTATTTGCAAGCTTGACTGTATGGTACACAGTATACTTATACAGTGTACCTATATAGTAGGTCTTGGTGAAAACTAAATATTAGGAATCTGTATCAAATAGGAGCAATTACTAGCAGGTTTAGCTAATATACGTATGTATATATAATGGAGTATCCATAACTTCTATTGCATAGACATTATTTGCAGATATTGATTGCCCTTTCTGTCACCAAGATATGGGAGCTTTTATCAACATAGAGATTGGTGCTGGATGACACAAAAGAAAAGATTTTTGCAGACAGAATTTTGGGACAAAGCTGTGTAACTATAAAATAATTTCTCTAAGCAGATACGCCTAGGACAGAATCTCCAGGATTAAAAAGTGAAAATATTCTAGGGTATTTCAAAGTGGTTTGTAGTTATATACTTAAAGGTATAACTATTTCCAGATGGAAAATGAGGAGGATCACAGCAAAAAAAAAAAAAAAAAAGAAAGAAAAAAAAAAGAAAAAAAAGAAAAAAGAAAAAGAAAAAAAAGAACACACTTAAAAACATAATCCAAAATAACACCACCCCCCTATGCATTTTCTTCAAGTCAAAAATGGAAATGAATAATAGCCCTAGAACAATTCATCATATTGACTCATGAATGCTTAAAGGAAGGCAGGTGGCATTTAATGCATTGATATAGATCTGCCTGAACTATGTTTTATTAGCTTAACCTTCAAAGGTTAAGGGGTCATTCATCTCAAGCAGTTCATCACAGAAATGCTCATTTACAGCTTTGTCTAATTTCATAAACAAGTAAATTATGTGCATCATTATGAGTGTTAGTTGGTGATATAAAGAAAACACATCAGTGATGGGAGGGCTAGGAAGAGTTTTGGTCTCTATTCAACAAATGAGTTAGTAGTAGGACAGTCAAGTACAGCAGATGCATTCCAGCTTGCAAAAGGACTAGAGGAAAGCCAACGCCTCTCATATCTTCTAGAAGGGCAAGAAGGAGAACCTGTAGGCTGTTCAGCCTCACCTCAATCCCTGGGAGTCTAAACTTGGAAAACATTTTCAGGCACATGAAGGACAAGAATATTATTGTGAGTAGTCAGTATGAATTCACCACAAGAAAGACAAGCTTCACCAACTTGATAACCACACCTGATAAACTGATTGGCTTGGTACACAAGAGGAGAGCAGTAGATTCAGTAAGGTTTTTGACACTGTCTTCAATAAAATCCTTGTAGACAAGCTGATAAGTATAGGGTGAATGTGCAGACAATTAGTTGGATAGAAAACTCACCAAAAAGGGCCTGGAGAGTGGTGATCAGCAGCATGAAATCTAGTTGGAGGCCAGTAAATAGTGGTGTGCTACAGAAGTCAATACTGGGTCCAGTTCTGTCCAGCAGTGATCTGGATGAAGGAGCAAAGTGCAACCTCAGCAGTTTTGCTGATGACACAAAACCAGGAGTAGTGGCTGATACATCGAACAGTTGTGCTGCCATCCAAAGGAACCTTGTCAGGATGCAGAAATTGGCTGACAGGAACATCATAAAGTTCAACAAGAACCTGAATGTGAGGAGGAACACCTTGTGCACCAGTATATACTGGGGGCTGCCCAACTGGAAAGCAGCTTTGCATATAGGTTCCTGTGGGTTCTAGTGGACACAAAGTTAAACATGCCCTTGGCTGCATAGCAGTCTAAGGGACTCCTGGGAAAAGTGTCGCCAGAAAGTCAAAGGAGGTGATCCTTCCCCTCAGCACAGGTGATGACACATATGAAGTAGCTAGCATTCAGTTCTGGGTTTCTCAGTGCAAGAGATATGTGGAACTACTTGAGAATTAAGCAAAGGGCCAATAGCATGGTTAAAGGACTTGAGCATCTCTTTTGTGAGGAAGAACTGAGACACTTGAGACTGGTTAACCTGGACAATAATTGGAGGCTCAGGATGGATCTTATCAATGTATACAAATATTGAAAGTTAGGGTAAAAAAAGGACAGAGCCAGACTCTTTTCAGATGTGTCCAGTGTGTGGACATGAGGCAAATGGGCACAAACCAAAACAAGGGAAGTTTCATCTGAACAGGAAGAATCACTGTTGTGCAGTGACCACGCACTGGCACAGGCAACCAGCCTCTCTAGTTGAGTTTGCTTGACCAGGTAAGTTGGACAAAATGCCTCTCAGTAGCCTACTGAAATTCTGTGCTTGGTATCTCCAAAATTAAAGAGTAGGTTTTTACAGAAAAGGGACAGTATTTGATATATCTTCTGAAATACACAGGGGTTAACAAATTGGGGAGGAAAAGATGCAGTTAAATGCAGGAGTTGGAGATGTCTAACGGACTGCCAGTGGGAATATGTTGTCTTTGGATATCAGCCTAAAATTTATTGTATTCTAGAAGGTTTGCTTGCATGAGATGTGTAAAAAAAAAGTTAGTGAGGTTTGCTATCAGCGCCAACTTTCATAGTCTTGTCCTCCTTCTTCTTTCTTTTTTTAGATGTCCTTGCTCTGCTGGGTATCCCTCTCTTTGACAAAGCTGCTCATGTCTGACCTCAACCTGATATGCTTCAGAGATTTCAAAGCATGTGATTTTTTTTTATTATATTACTTGCCAAAAGGTATGACATATCTTAAAGAGGAATTTGAGACACTTGAAGTCTTCAGTGTTTTACTTGAGAGTACTGGAAGGACAGCCTTTCTGACTACATAGAAGTTGCTCTGGTCAGTTTTAGAAGTGGTATGATAAAAGTTATGGCATCAAAAATGTCCGTTTGTAGAGAACTACTTAAAAAAAATCTCCCTACTGTGCTGCAAGAAATGCAAACTAAGAATGAACTCAGAATGCCCCCATATGGGTAAACATTAAGACAATAAGTTGGGGACTGAAAATTTGTAATTCTAAGGACTATATACATATTTTGGCAACAAAACATGGAGTTATTTAAGTTTCAAACTTTCTAATAAAGCAAATGCTACAAAAGCCTGCTTAAGACTTTTTTTTTTTTTTTTTTTTTTTTTTTTTTTTAATAGTCAAAAACTGATCTGTGGCTTTCAATAGTTTTTTAGCTACTTCATTCATTTCAGTAAACTGATGGTACCAATGAATTTTAATAAAATGGCAGACAATTTTCTAAATACTTGCTAAAACAACAATTATCAATATTTTGTCATGAATATTCCTTATTAGGCTTATGAGTGCATGACTCCAGCATTCAGTAACACATGGAGATCATATCATGTTAGACGTAATTCTTGATATTACTAAATCTTAAAATTGTAATCATCAGTCATTCATAGTAATTCACATCCCCCTAAATAAATGTACATAATGTATCCATGGAAGAGAGACAAGACTATCCAAATGACAGTCCAAATTTTTGCATACACAACAAGCTAGCGAAATTTTTGCTTCCTTGCTGATGCTAGTTTAATAATGTGACAGAAATAGCTGCAAATTAGGAAACCAATTTGGAAACAGAGTGGTGTGTGTAAATTGCTATATTTCTCAGTACATTTGCATAAGTCTAATAAACCTAAGATTGGCATATTTTCCATTGAATTTCATTTTCAGACAATAACTCTCCAGTTGTTTTTTTTGCTTTCCCCTGGCATAAATTGCTTGATATAGTAGAGGTTGCACTTGCCTGTTGCCATGTACTGAAAGCTATGCTAAGGCACATGGAAGGCAGGGAGGTGATACGGGAGAATCAAAATGGCTTCACCAAGGGCAAATCCTGCTTGACCAACCTAGTGGCCATTTATGATGGTGGAACTGCATCAATAGACAAGGAAAGAGCCACTGATGTCATCTAACTCAACTTCAGTAAGGTCTTTGACATGGTACTCCATAAAATCCTTCCCTCCAAATTGAAAAGATATGGATTTGATGGGTGGACTGTTCAATGGATGAAGAATTGACTTCAGGACTGAGTCCAGAGAGTCAATAGTTCAATGTCTGGATAGAGATTGATTATGAGTAGTGTTTCCCAGGGGTTGGTGCTTGGATCAATACTCTTTAATATCTTCATCAGTGACATTGACAGCAAGATGCAGACAACACACCAGAGGGATGGGATGCCATCCAGAGGGACTTAGACAGGCCTAAAGAGTGGGCCCAGGTGAACCTCATCAGGTTCAACAAATCCAGATGCAAGATCTTGCACTCAGGTCAAGGCAAGTCCCAATACCAATAAAAGATGGGGAATGAAAGAATTAAGCACTGCCCTGCTGAAAAAAAAAAACAACTGAGTGTACTGGTAGATGGGAAGCTGGACATGGCCAAGCAATGTGCCCTTGCAGCCCAGAAAGCCAACTGTATCTAGGACTGCATCAAAAGAAGAGTGGCCAGCAGGTCAAGGGAGCTGATCCTGCCCCTGATGAGATCTCACCTGGAGTAGTGTGTCCAGATGTGGAGTCCTCAGTACAGAAGAGCCATAGACCTGCTGGAGCATATCCAGTGGAGGGTCACAAAAATGATTCATGCAATGCAACACCTATCCTCCAAGAACAGGATCTACATTCCTGGAGGTATTCTTAACTTGACTGGATAAGGCCTTGGACAACTTGATCTAGTTTTGATGCTATCTCAGCTTGGAAGAGAACGTTACATCAGTTGACTAACAGCCATCCTTTCCAATATCAATTTTTCTGGTTTGAAAATCTGGGAGATAAAGGCCAGTAAGTAAACCTGGCATTATTTCACTTACTGTAGTAGCTGCATATCTTTATTCAATATAGCTACTGTAGTAAGTGAAATAATGCCAAGTCAACAGTAAAGAATCTGATCTGTCTGTACTACTGGCTTTTATATTTCTCCTGAACCAGATTACTGGGCAGCACAGAGCAGCTTATAAATATAAACAGCTAGCATGGCTGGATTCATACAGAGGATATCAATCATATAACAGCCATGACCCAAGGCTGAGCAGAAAAGAAAACATAAACAATCCCGGTCTGGACAGGCTTTGATTAATACACATCAAAAGACTGCTTGTACTTGGAAAAAGACCAATATTTCAAGTATGTTTTTTTAGATACTAAATATCAGTTGTCTTCAATCTAAACATAATCAGAGACATTACTGTAAGTAATTGTCAAGTTCAAAAATCCGTTGTCTTCAGAAAAAAGAACAGAAACAGGGGAAAAAGGAACAAATTTATAATAAAGTGTGAACTTCATCTATTTTCTGTCATGCCAACAGGTACTTGATGGTCCAAAGAACATAGAGCACAGGAGGGATTTACAGAGTAACTTTAGGACTAGCATGAGAGTTCCTGATCACCTCTCAGATTAATACATTTTATAAATCTTCCATTATCTGAAAAGCACTGGGTCCATCTGTAAATCACTGATAAAGAGGTTTCTTACTAATCAGAGACAAAGCCTTAACTATTCCCTTGTGCGATATAAAGAACACCTGAACTGAGTTGATGAAACAGATGAAAACCTTGCTTGACAGAAAACATAGAATGATAATATAGTTTCTAATGCTGATGAAAACTGTATGAAAAATGTGTTTTTCAGAAGTTAATTCTTCTGTGTTCTGTGAATAAGTAATTGACCATGATCCAGGATTTATTTTGTTGTTGTGCTGCTCCCAGTGTACAGCTGATTACTCTGTGACCTTGGAAAATTCATACTTAGTTGAATTTGGCCTTAATCTTTCTGCACCTCATTTTACTTATTAGCATAATTATTATAATAATATCTGTCTCAGGAGAGCATAAGGTGGCTTCATCAGCTGTTATTGTGGCTAATAATAATAGGATCTCTATAGGCTATGTTAGTTTATTTTACAATAAACGGTTTTCCCGGAATAACAGATAGGAGATTAACAATAAACTGAGCCCACTGGAAAACTGTCCTGAGAATTGCTTTTCTAGTAATACTTAGGTCAACACAACCTGCTCCTCTGTTGAGTTTAATGATTTAAACCTATCAGCACAGTTATACAAGCAAGCTGTTTAAAATGTGCAGAAGGCCGAAGAAAACTTCCCTTCCATGCTAAATATTTTTCCAGGTTTATTAAGAGGAGGGTTGGGAATAGACACAGAGGGTTCAGTCAGGCATGCAACAACTATTGTATAATTACAGCATCATTTCTAATTTATCGTTCATATCACCCATGGCTATTAGCAAATAAGACTGCTAGTCAAATCATCTATTGTGTTTATGGAAAGTTCACTGCTTTCACTTCCTTGCACTTTCTAGAAACACAATTTTACAGTGTCAACTAGTTTGACAGTTATGTAAACATGCAATATTTAGCAAGATACATGCAATATTTAGCAAGATATAAACTCATCCTAATTTCAAATATGCTTGTGCCACCAACCTTTAAACTCACTTGTATTAAAACGTAATTTTGCCCCACTGCATTTAAACAAACTACACAGACTCTAGTTACTGAAATCAAAATGTTTAGAATACAGCAGATTTACATTCAAACAGAAAACAAGCACTCAGAACAGAGAAAAACAGTGTTCAAGGATTCATGCATGCAGGTTTAGAACAGATTCACAGGATGGAGTAGGGAATCAGCAGACAAGACATTCTATTTCCTCAGTTATGTGAAACTTTTATTATGAATTGGTTTTGGTTCAGCTCCTACATCGTATCAGGAAGAAGGCAGATTTCAATCAGAGTCTTAGCACAGTAAGACAGATAGCCAGATGAGTACTATGGAAATGTACAACATCTTTCAGAAATTTTTAAGAAGAATGAGAATAATTTCTAGGTTAGGATACATATCCATATAAGGCACCTGTGTTTTAGAACCTATAACACCTTTCACATTCAAGCTTATTCAGATGGATAGCTAAGGGGAAGAGTTCAAAATTCTGGCAAGCAAAGGAAAGAATTGAATTCATCCCATCATGTTCTGAGTGAGTACTGCCACTTCAAAAATGTTTAATACTCCAGTGCAAGCTCTAGCAAATAACTTTAAAAAGGCAAATCTGCATTTAAATTACATCACCAACCACCAAAATATCTGATACACTCTTATACAAGGACTTGCAATCTCTGCTCTCACACCTACCCACAGCACTTATCTAAACACTTCACAAACCTACATGTGGTCTGCAGTGTTTCTGATGACAAACAGCTCTATTCTCCCACCTGCTCTGTCACTTTGTACCAGCAGCTCCAACACTTTGTTTCCATAGAAAAGACTTTCCCTATCCTCAGGTTTCATTCAAACATGCAGTAAACATTCAACATCAACTACTGCATGCAGCTTCCTCCACCTCATTCTTCACCATATGGGGATAGCAGATTCCTGCAGCTGACAGAGGACAGGCCAAGAAGAGGAGTAGAAGGCATGACTTGTGTTAAAAAACACAAAGATATTGGACAGTAATGGCTGTGGAATATCAACTTTAGCAGCTGGGAGAAATGTTTTCTTCTGGGAAATTAATGGCATCTACTGCATAGTTCTTGAATGTTGCCACAGTATTTGAATGCCTATTATTGGATGTGAACAATAGCCTTAAAAAAAGTCAATGAAATAAATCAACTTTCAAGAAAATATTTTCTTTCAAATAAGATTAAAAAAAAAACAACCCAAAAAACAGCTCCAGACAGCATATTCATGAATCCATACATTCTTCTGAAATGGTGAATGTCAGAAATAGACATGCTTCACAGTTCTAGGATTTACTTAAATCATATACACATAGTTTTCTGAGTCCAAAGACTAACATGTAGCCTGGCAGAATTCTTAAAAAATTCTCACAGAAAAATAAGAGTCAGAAAAAAATGTCATTATGTGCTTAGTGAAGCAAAAATCCTTATTTAAAAAAAAAAAAAATTCTTTTTTTTTTTTTTTAATTTCATTAGATACTTATGGGAATGGGTTACAAAACTCAATCCAAAAAGTACAGTATTAAGGGGGAAAAAAAAAAGGCATCATTTCTATTTTTATTAATATCTTGGCAATATTTCCAGATGGCCATGGTTTGCCAGTGGATTGACAGGTCCTGCAGTAGAACACTCCCAGTGTTCTATTATTGGTATCTACTGCATAGAAGAGCAAGCCTTATTTCCCTAGAAGTCTTTTCTGTCAAAAACACTAAATTATTTTAACTTTAACTTGTAACTTTCAAAGACCTCTAGAACCAGTAAACAAAGCTTCACAACATATGTGTGAATCAAGTAAACATTTCAGAAACTAAAAGCACACAGATTATTGTGTATATACTCGTTACAAATTTTATAAACATTGCATAACATCATACATTCATCAAACATCATACATTAGTTTCAGGCTGGAAATACCAATCTGCACTGAGTTAAGTATTTGCAAAAATAAGTGGCCTGAAGCTACAGTTTATTTTCCATCAAGTATATGAATTCATGAATGATTATACTTATTCAGAACCTCAATACTTGAGCTTTTATCTAATTTGGAGACAGAAGAAGGCATTTAAAGAAACCAGGGACCTTCCGTAGGTGACCTCTGAATTTTTCTCCTCTATTTTCTCCTGGTACTAACATCCCCCAAATACACTTATGCAGAATCACAACATCAAAAAAAAAAAAAAAACAAAAAAAAAAACAAACAAACAAAAAACAAAACAAAACAAAACAAAACAGAACAACAAAAGCTTTATCACATTAAGTGAACTACAGTGTTGAAATGAAGCCCATAAGACATATGTTTTAACTAAATATTTCATATAATCATCACTTCTGAAACATCCAGTAGCATGTTCATGAATTTCCAATTTTTGACAATTGGAAAATAATAGGTGATATGTATGACATGACATAAAAATATGCATAACAATCATGAAAAATCCTTTAATGTGCATTGGCAAAGATAGGAAACCTCAAATGTAAAAGGTCATTTGAAAATAAAAAATTCAGAATCTTTTTGATGTAGTTATTCTTGATGTTTGATTCTGTAAACTTTTGATGAATATCTATTTAGGTTGCTATCAGCTTAAAATATGTGAAGAAATACATAGTAAAGAACTGAGCTTACTACAAAAGCAATACTGCTATTTTCTCTTGTCTCAAGTATTTTTTTTTTCCTAATTATCTGACAATTTACCGCTGACATTCTTCATCCTATCTACATTCTCATTAATATTATGTCTGACAACCTTGTAATTTATGTTTATCATCATACTGGTCTTATGAACTCTTCCTCATCCTTTTTCTAAGGAATAGAAAGATTAAATAACTTACAGCCTTATTTCTTATCCACCTTATTCTCCAATTTCTCCTTAAGTACAGTTATATTGCCTGATATTTGTTTTCACTGCCACATTTGTTATTCCCTTATTAATAACTTTAAAAACAAAGAGAATAAGTTCACTGGTACTAGTTTATTGAAATGACAGAACACTATCACTGTGACTGATTCAATTATATTAGACACAAGACTTGAAAATAACGAGGAAAAGGAAATATACAGATGTGTTTTGTTAATTCGTTTATTTTCTGGTAAATGTTAAAAGTATCACTCTAAAACTACATTTGTTTGCAGCTGTGATGTACAAAGGAAAACAAGCATCACAGAATGTATTCTATGATTACGAATTATGAAAAATTTAACCATTCATATTTCTTTAAGAATTTATATTTCAATCTTTGATACTTGATTAAAATCAAATGGTCAACATCAACTACAGCATTATCTTGTTTAGAATTTTTGCTTTACTTTTTGTTTTGCCTTTTTTTTTTTAATATATGTTTTTTTGAGATTACACAATGCGCCTCCTTTGTCAGCCTTGGAAAAATGTAATTTACAAGGTTACAAAGATACAGCTCTAATTCCCAAGCGTGCATCTGTCATATATACAGTCATAATAAGAGAAATGAATATGAGTAATCTACAGTTCTTAACCTTCAATTTTATGCACTTAGTAGAAGTGTTTTCAGTGAAGGCTATATGAGAAGAATAAAGATGCCATTGAGAAGGAAAATCAAGGCCTTAAGTTACACTGCCAGCTGTAAGCAAATTGTCATCATGCTGTAGAGGTTAGATAGACAAGTGATGCTGAGCACAACAGCTTTCATACGCTGGTGCATGAAAGTTATCTTAGGGATTCCTTGAAAAGATCACTAAAACCAGTATCATTCACTGACTGCAAGAGGGAGGATGCTCAGCATTTACGAAGCGTGAATCATTCATTTTCCTTCTCTCTTTAAGGTACAACTGAGAAGATCTAATGTCTCGGTGCTGTTTCTGTAAACCAGTTTGGCTCAGTACCTCCAAAGAACCCTCTTGCTTTTAGCTAGCTTTTTTTCAATTGATCAAATTAGCTATCTGAACTGACTCAGTCAGATGAGAACCTGAGTTAATAGAAGGGAAGTGGAGCTAGCAGCCCAGCCTGGTGACAGGAGAGAAATCTAGCTGAAACTGATATGTGCATCTTCTGTGCACAACATCTCACTACAACTGGGGCAAGATACCTGATACTCCTGAGACTTTTTTTGAAAAAATTCCAGAACTACAAAACCAAATAGATTTATAAATGGTATATTAAAAAAACATATATAAAAACATGGTGGTAGTGGTGAGACAGTAGATATATGAGGATAGAGACTATTCTGAGGATAAAACCAAAGTTGTTGATACTCTCATGCAGACAGTACAACAACGTGAAAACTCTGAAGTAGAAAGCCAATCGCTATTGTTTTAAATTGAATATTTGTGTTGATAATGAAGAAAACTACCGACACATTTCAGTATCACTCTCTCCTCCCCCCAAAAAACTCCATACAACTTTAAGGCAAAATTATCAGCTATGTTATCTATTAAAAAAGAGAAGACTAAAAAAAGATGTACATATGATATACACATACAGATGAAACTTTATCTGAAACTAGTTTCAGTTTAAGTACTAGCATTGACCCGAATTTGCTACTGTCCAAAAGATAGTGAACATCAGCCATTATAGCCACGATGATTTAGCACTTCAAAATCAATCAAGAAGGGCACCTAAGTTGCGACTAGGTCACAGTCCAGTTGGTCTTGATTTAGTATTTCAGTAAAATACCGTGTCTTTTAATTACAGTAAAGCCAATAGTCAACTTAAAAACATATGTATGCCAGTGACAACTGATCTCATGTTTCAGGTTCTTCTTCTAGTGTTATAATTTGAAAAGGACATGAGTAAAAGAGAAAAATATGCATATGAATAACTACTTAACCTGTTCCTTTTTTACGTGTATGTTTTATGTCTTTTTTCTTTAATCAGTACTGTTGACATTTCTTCTTCTGATTTGTATAATAATTATTATATCATTAAGTTACCCTTTTTAAAGTTTCTTGCATAGTTTCTTTCATTTTCATATTCATAAAAAAAAGAAAAAAAAAAGAAAATAAAGATATAATTCTATAATATTATACATGAGTGTTCATAACTGAAATAGTGAAAAAGCAAAGCAAAACAATAAAAAAAATAACCAAATAGTATGGAGCTATAAAGAAAAAGATCAGGATTGAGAAGGACGTGTAGACCTTGATTAAAAAATATACTCTTGTTTGTGCTTAGATTACAGATGTTAAGGGAAACAAATATTTATATGACATACAGTGAAAATGGTATTTATACTTGATAAAAGGAAAATAACCTATAGTGAGTCTATTTAATACCTTCAGATTTTCGAATATGAATACAACACAAATACTGCAGGTAACTCAGAAAATCTGTTGAAGCTTCAGCACTCGATCAGACAGGAGCAACAGAGCTTCCAAAACCAAAACAACCTTAACTTACTAGTTGATATATAAAAATCAACAGATTTCTGAGCCATTTTTTGTACAGCCTACAGCTTCTACACAGCCTACAGCAGGCCACAAAGCTCTATCGATCTCCCTATGAAGATCACAGTGAAGATTCATCAGGAACAAAGTATATTACATGCTGCGTGGATGATGGTGAGTCATTTCTATCTCTCAGTCTTTTCTCAGAGTTTGATATTCTGTACCATATGGCCACAGTCTTCATAAATGAGGTTTTAGAGAAGTCATCTGATGGCAGAATGGAAACAGCTTTGCTAAGCAGCAGAGTTGTTAATCAATAGGTGGAAGATCTTAAAGTGGTGATTCCATGGAAAGAAAATCCCATATAATCCCGGATTCAGGTCTAAGCACTTATTAGGGCAGCAGGAATATAAGCAGATATATTTATAATAGTGCTTCTTCCTGGTTTTGGACTATTAACCAATCACTTTCTGCCCTGTAGAATGCAGTTTGTTGCTTTCAGCAACTGTTTATTTGTCCCTAATGTTATATCTTGATTGTGAATTTTCCTCTACCTATTTTCTTTTTGTCCAAAATTTTTGTATCTCTATTTTTCTTCACACAGTCCTAGATTGTCTAGTTTTAATGAAAAAATCATCCATCTTTTTTCAAAAACCACAGAAAAAAACCACTTTTTATAGCTTTCCATCTTAAAGACATGCAGCGTCTGAGGGAGCATTCAACACAGCAAATTTTGTTATAGAAGTTTTTTTCGAGTTTGTCATACTGCAAAGAAAGAAAGCTAGACTGCTCTGGGGAGTAATCAGGAATGGGATTTGGACTCTGGAGAACTGAATGGCCCTTTGCTATTCAAATATACATGGACCCTGCATGGTGGACAAGGGAAGGAAGGAAGAGTGTGTCAATGGAAAGGGAACAATTATCCTCACATCTCTTTCTAGGAGCAACAATACATGGAGAATTGTCATCTCAGAAGAAAGGTGAAAAACATCCCTGCCCTTGGCAGGTAGGTTGGACGTAGTTGATCTTTAAGATCTTTTCTAACTCAAACAATCATATCATTCTATGAAAAGCATGCAGACAAGGTTCACCGGACTCCCCATATGTTTCCTCTTTGGTTGATATAAAAGTAGCTTCAAACCACACTTAAAAGTTAGCTTTCCAGAATGATCTTTTTAAAAATCTCCAAAGTTTTCAGAAAGTTCTCTGAGCACATAAAGATAACTTTTAAAAACTGCAAATTCAGACTGAAAAATTAAAAAATAGTTCTTTATGACCACAGTGTAAGGGTAACTAATGTCTTTCCTAGATTAAGAACAACAGACTTTGACTGCCGTCGTCTAGGTTTTCTGTGTTTACACTGGACTTTTTTTCCAGCAAAAGGTCTGAACTCTGAGTAACAGAACAACGATTTTCGAGAAGGTAACCATGCACCTAGCATTTAGTGGTCTCTACAGTTCCAAAAAGACACCAGCAAAAGAATTGAATGCATTGAATATTCTGAAAATCCATGACCACAACAATACATGAAAATTGTTTTCTCTTAGCCATGCAGCTATTATCTTTATTATGGCTGAATTCATGGACTGCCTAAAGACTTTACTAAAGACTTTTACTGAAGACTTCTTTTATTCATTACCAATTTTATAAGTTTAAATATTTTGGTGAAAGGATCTTACCCGTGCTTTCTGCTCCATCTCCATCATTAATCTTTCATGTTGCTCTGCTATTGCCAGTGTTGCAGAATGGACTTTCTGATATATCATTTCTCCTTCTCGTGTCTGAAAGGTGAACAGCCCTTCTCCTGTGTCACACATCCTGCAATAAGAACAGAAGGAAAAAAATGAATACTGTGTAACTTTTATCTATTATAAAAAGTGCACACCTTACGATGGAAAATGCCAACTTTTATAGTTAATCTTTTATAGTTAATCTCTGGGATTCTGAATATCTGCAGTTATTTTTACCACTGAAGAGAGACATATTCCAAGAGACAAATGCAGAACTCTATGAATGTAACCTCTAAATTCAGTTTTAATCATCCTCTGAACAATAAAAAAGAAGTTTTATCACAGAATAAAACTGGAGGTAATACAGTTAGATGTTTACGGCATTGTTTCAAATGTCTGCAAGGTAAGTAAGACCTGAATTTTGTTCTTCTAACCAACTGATGAAAGAAGCACAAAGCATATCATGACATTGAAAAGCTGACTTTGACTTTTTAACATAACACTGTTCTTTTCTTTGAACTCTGCAAAGAAGCTGCATGGAAAACCAGCATTACAAGGGTTAAAATACAGCTGCCTCAGTATGTTTGTGTGAGGCGGCATTTAAAGCTATCTTGATAATAACAAGAGACATTTGGTCTGTTTGACAATAGGAACAGTAATTCTGTTGCATAAGAAGATTAAGTAAAAACAACAACAACAAAATCAACTGTCTCCTTTTGAGAGAGCTACTATTGTTATCCTTATCTGTGATATCCTTGTGGGATTGTTAAGAGGAACAGAAGTGTTATATATGCTAAATGCAGTAACAGGGGTCTGGGAAACAGAAAAAGTGACTGGACATCAATGATTATTGAGTTACTTTGCAGCCCTATACCGTGTTAAACAGTGGTGCAATTTGACACACTTATATTAGCAATTCCATTGTATTATCTGGGGCTGATTTTTGCATTCTTTATCAAATTCCTCTTGCAATTTTAGAAATGGAACAAAATAAAACCCTCCCTGTAAACATTTCAGAATTATCTCTGACAGAAAATTGTTATTTGAGTCACCAATACATAGCATACTTCAACTGTATAAATATTTCCATTTGCCCTAGAACATCAGGTTTTTAAATTTCTTTTTGTTTGCTTAATTATTTTTCATGATATCTATTTTTTTTTTTTTTCTTTTTTTAATATCCCAGCACCTCAAAGATGTCCCCAGAAAGCCCAGGGCATAGAGAATGAGCAAACATTTTACAAAAATGTGTACTGATAAGCTGAATATTAAAACATAAAGATATAAATATCTTTAAAGTTTGCACCCCAGAATCTAGATTATTATTCAGAGATTAGATTTTCAAAATATTGTTCAATCAAATTACATATAGAACTATATTACTTGAATTAAATAATCATTAAATACTTCTATTTTACATGTACAAACACAATTACAAAACAGCTTTTTGAAAACAGAATCATTTTTGCCAGTTCTTTTTAAAAGATAAGAACAAACATTTCTATGTAATTTTATTTTAAAACACCTCTCTTTAATTCTTAAAATTGTTTCTAAATAATTCAGAGCAGTTCATTTTGATTTCAGAACTGATGAGTGAAAATAAAACCTTTTTTTAACATCTACAAGATCTTTGCCTGTACACTGGAGGGGGCATGCTTTCGTTGACTCTGCTATAAAGAATGCGTGGCTGTGAGTGAGTGTGCTGGGCACAACAGAAAGTATAGGAGGCAGAAACAGATGAAATAGAAATGCTTCTGGAAAATACCTGGTGAACATACTTAGTAATGATAAATCGAGTTGCCAAAAAGAAAGCCACAGCCTTAGGAATAGATGACTTACGATATGACAAACACCCATAGCTCTGAAATAGAACCAGTCTCCTCCCATCCAGAGATGTAATGAAAATACAATTCAGTTTGCAGGGAGGAATTATTTGATCAGCGTTGCTGTGATAGGCTAATTAATAAACAAAAGGAAAATTAAAAAAAAAAAAACACTTAAATCCAGTGCAGATTGGGATCCCTGTTACAAACAGTTAAGATACTTTGTATCCTTAGACACAATGCATTAAATGCTTATAGTAGAAATAAAATGTCTCGAGAGTTTTGAGACATAATGGCAACAGTCTTTTAGATCCCTCAGGGCATCATATAGCTGGTACTCTGTTTTTGTGTAAAGATATCTTAATAAAATTCAAACAGCATGAAATGGAAAGTCTGGAAAAAAATGACAGGGTTTCAGAAACTGAAGCAGAATACAGTTTCTTTGTTGGTTTCAGAGGATGAAAAATCCTACAGGGATAAAAACAAGAAAGCAAGGCAATAGAGCGTGATTAAGATTCGATTCAGGAGTTAAACTGTTTATTTTGACCAAGCAAATATAATCGTTCCCAGTGTCGATTCGACCACAATCTGTATGGCCAGTGTGCTGCTGAGGCAGAGGCAGCCACCCAGGCGCCTGCTGCACCTGGGGTCCTGGCTTTCCAGCAGGAGGAGGTTACTTCAGCAGATGTGACATGTCAGTGGCAGAAAACTCCTGGCAGCAGCTTCCCAGCATCTGGATTTTCAGTTTCCTGGCTAACAGCATACAGCTTATATGCAGAGGTTCCAGATTGGACGTGGAGGAAACTATGCTGAAGTATTGATAAGGACTAACTTGCTTTTACATTTAACATGGCTGAAAGGTGACAGAAGTGAAGCATCATCAGAACCTGGCAAACTTGAGCTCCATAAAAGGAAAAACAGAATTAAACTCCGTATTTTTCTATCTGAACCTGTTATTTGCAATCAGCTGCTCAAAGAGGTGAATCCCTATGCTATAGTGCAGTTTCTCCTTTCTTCTCCTCAGTGATTTATTGTGATTGGACCTTAGGACATCAGGAAAGGTGTGTTTAAGGCTTTGTTTCAGTCCTTTGAGGAATGTTTGAAACATATGAAAACACAAACTGATTTAGAAGAACTTCTGGAATTAGAAGAAGAATGATGAAGATGAAAACAGATAAAGGGGATCATGTTGAAAAGGCACGGCAGCTTCACTTTTATGGTCAAGCAGGCAAGAGAAAAGAAGATGAGTTGAAATACACTTCTGTATTTGTTCTATTTACAGTCAAAACACAATAGACCAAAAACATTATTTTCTCTACAGACTCTTCTAGACATCAGAGAACTGCCCGTTTCAAATGACAGTTGCAGGTTTTACCTTGCTAATGTGTTGAAATGAATCTGAACAAACTGTGGGTAAATTAATTTATATTTGTTCAAACTACACATGGTTATTCTTGACCCTATAATCTCTGGTTAGTGAGAATAATATTTTAAATTCAATCAAATCGTTGTCACTTGCAAACTGTCCTCAAAAACTTCAAAAATCTCTGTTGTCTACAAATCTTTTGAAATGAAAAATAACCTTTTCTGAAACAGACACTAAAACTTGTCATAGTTATCTCTTTTTACTACTCTGCAAAAATGTCTTCATTTTCTTTAGTCCCTAATAAATGAAAACTTGGTAATCATTTTATTTAAATGTAGTAACATATTTATAACTTTGATATTTTCCAACATAACTTATAAGAAATGACAGAATGAAGGTGTGGACCTCTTATTTTTCTGCTACTGCCATAGGCTTGCTCTGCAGTTCTACCAACATTGTATGACCTTCACTGTCAAAAAAAAAAAAAAAAAAATCGCCAATTTTGTATATCTTAATTTTTTTAATGAAGCTTATCAGCCTGCAGATGTTTGAAAAATGCCGATGTTAGCTTCTCTATTTCTGTGTATTCCATCTTTAAAACAGGGATATCATTAACCTATGCTTTAGGATATTTAAGGATTCAAGAAATTAAAATGTATGAGATGCTTTGAATGAAAAAGAAAAAACTTATTTTTTCCTGTATTATTACAGAATGATATAAATTGATAGATAATGAAACAACCAGGTAAACAATCTCTGAAGATTAGCATAACATTTTTAGTTCTTAAAATACCGCTTCAGCTTTTCATAGCTGCCATTGTTAGCAGATCTGGCTCAAGACACAGGAACAGGAATAAGGTAAGTGCTAAGGTTGGGGCTTAGGACAAACTGGATTCCGAGATCCACAATGAATGTTCTTGTTTTTACTCAGAAAAAGAACTTGCATTCAAGAAAAAGGAATTTTCCCACTATTTCTGCCAGATTTTCTTAACATTTCTCAAATCGACACAATGGTTTCCCACTGTCTCTACTTGCTACAGTAGATCTGTCTTTTAGAACAAAATTAACATAATAAAATCAGCATTGTAAACCCACAGAATGCTCTCAAAAAGAGAAAATTTGTTGAATTGACCACTATTTACATACAAATAATACTGTTTCCCAAACAGAGGTTCATACTCTCATGCTATGGTTGAAACATATAAGTTTAATAACCAGTACAATATTTAGCTAGTGAATGTATATTTGCATGAGAGAATGACAGTTTGACAGCTTTGTTTCACTATTTCAGTGAAGGGTAGAATGCATTTTCACAGTAAAGAAGGCTGCTGAGATACTCAGGAACAAAGTTTTCTGGGTCTTTTCCTTAAAACAGTGGATAAATGACAGTAACTACAAAGGTTTTACTTCTAATATATTTAAATCTATTTTCTAATGGTTTTGAGTGATTCCTTTTTATCCTCAAATAGTATAGCAGTGAAGAAATAACAGCTGATATGTAAATTCATTTCTTAGCAGTATGTAAAACTACAGAAAAATAACAAAAAAAAAAGTAAATATCATTAAAAAGATACTGTACAAATGTAATAAATAACTTTTATTATTATTAAGTAATTAATAATTATATCTCTTAGTAGCTAATATATAATAAATAACTAGTACTTTTGTTTGGCATGTGTAATTTTTCATGTAAAAATACTTCAATTTTTGTATGAGAATGGATCGTGATTAGGTACTGCCCAGGAATCAGAGCAGTAAAAGCCAGCAATATCAAACAGGATGTAATTACTTTTGCATAGCCCATATTCAGTGTGTGAAAGATGATTTCCTTTAAAGAGCAAAGCTGTTCACTTGGACTCTTCAAGGTGCAGATAAGAAGTTAGCTGGGTCTTACTTCCTGTATGCAAAGAAAGTGTCAGTTACCATGCATGGAACCAGACGTGCTACTGTCACAGGAATAGAATAAATTTTAAACGGCTTTTCTTTAAAGATGTGATGCTATGGATATTGCTCTGAAAAGAGCCAAACAGGATGCAGTATTTAACTCTGTACTGAGGCACTTATTTCTTGTGTTGCTACAGCTTTGATTTTTTAAGGAGTAGTAGAAACTAGCAATTTTGCCTTCAATTTAACTAGATTATCAGAGAAGATACACAAACACTGCCTCCCTTGTGGGTATCTCACTTTCATTCTTCCCTTGTTGTTATCTCAACTTGAGCTAAGCCGTTTTGACAGAAAATCTGTTTGTTCTTTGTGCGCAAGGACGTTACACACAAACACAGACTTGCTAACCAGTAGAGCTCAGGGGAAATGAATACAAAGCTCCCTCGAGGTTCTAAAAGCATTGCTAATTCCAACTTTCAACACATGCTAGCTTACTTTCTCCCACAGTTGCTCCTTCTTGGGAAAATAATAATTAAAAAAGCCCAACAAAACAAAGAAAGCAAATAAATTCTTTATGACAGGGGCACATTTAGACAAAAAAGCTCTATTAATACCTAGAAATAGTAATCACAAAAATCGTAAAATAAATTATGTAGATTTTTATAAAGCCGTGATGTGAATTTTTACAAAGCTGTGATGTGAATTTTAAAACTGTGATGTGAAAGGATAGAAAACCAGAGGAAGAAGAAAGAAAATCTTGCTAAGAATTCAACTTACAATAATGCAGGCAAAAAAAAAAGTGACACATCTGGGAGTAAATCAGTATGAGAAAATGATAACTACATACATAGAATATGTGTGGGATCCAGGAAAGGTCTATAAGTGAAATGGAGAGAAGGCAATTAATAGGAAATGTACAGAAAGTGTAACTTATTCAGAGACAGACATGGTTAGAAAGTCATAAAGATGGGATGAGGTCAGTGAAAGTAGGGAAATATCTTGTGAAATATATTCGAAAGGCAAATGAAGACCACCAACACAAAGCACAGCAGCAATAAAAAGGGCAAAAGACAGAACAAGCAGACACAGAATCTCAAAATCTGCTGAGCTTGGCCTGTTGCTCACATCCTATGTGAATAATGAGTTAGATTGCCTTGCATTGCTGTCAGCATTTCCGAATTTCATCAGAGTGTCGAACAGGGATACCCTGGCAATTTTATGATCTGAGGAGCAAATAATGAAAATCATTTGATATATGAGAGCATCTGCCTCATATATTTAGGCATCCTTCTAGATGATAGTTATTTACCGGGAAGAATATGAAACAAGAAAAAAGTAATTATGCGTAATTTCTAATAATTGCTGGCTACAGACATTTGTTCCTCTGTAGAATTTATCGTCATGTTGTTGCAGTTCAGTCAAGATGGGTAACTTTCTGCTGCTCCTGCACATGTTTATGAGGTAGGGCAATTTACAATGTTAAGCTAGTGCTCTTTCATGTGGAAGCTCCTTGAATTTGGCATTAGTTAATACAGAGA
This sequence comes from Tetrao urogallus, assembly GCF_951394365.1. Lineage (NCBI taxonomy): Eukaryota > Metazoa > Chordata > Aves > Galliformes > Phasianidae > Tetrao > Tetrao urogallus. Next base: position 54,209,425 of record NC_136815.1, on the reverse strand, counting down.
ATGCGGATTACCACACTATGTAGTTCAGTAACTTGATCACACAGCTTAGCCCTGAAGATTTGTTCAAGGTCAGATCTTATATTTCTTGAGTCATCCTCAGCAATTTCAACTAGAAGAAATAAAAGTACCTGAATAGCTTTCCTAATAAGTCCTTTTATGGAAACATTTTGCAATTCTGAGAAGTTAGAATGAAAGGGAGTGATGATTTTCTCCCAGACAGCTGGCACTCCATCACTCAGAGGAATCCAGCAGTCCTCTAATATTTCCTACAGGACCATGATACTTTCCAAGTGATAGCTTTTTAAGAGATTACCTGCAGTCAAGGTAACAAAAAAATGTACGTGCTAAAATAATTTCTTCCCTAAATCGAATGATCACTTAAGGGGCATAATAAAATACAGACTTTTTTTTTTTTTTTTTTTTTTTTTTTTCCTCATGGAAACTTATTTTTATTTGTTTTGTCAAATGGGAGAGATTTCAGTACAGTACTAGAGGTAATTATGTCTCTAGGGATCCTTTTACTTCTCATTGCCTGGTCTGTCACTACAATTGGTGTCTCTGTGCTGCCCTTCATGATAGCACATTTAGACTAGTGGGGCATATATCAGACTGTTAAAGCTTCAGAAACTATGCCAGTCCTCCATGTCAGACTCTGTGCACTTATTGCTTAATGAAGGTACAAATAACAGGCCGCGTTTTTCTCTGGGCTATACAAAAAATTGTCCACTAGCACTGTAATTCCCTAATTCATTTCCATCAAGTTATTCCTATCCATAATAAGACACAGTGGCAAGAATTTGCATTTTCTTTCCAAGCTTTGGTTTTGATAATAAGCAGGATTCTGTTTTGGACTTGTTTCAGACCATCTTTATTTGAGTAGCTACAAAAATTCCTCACCTACTCTCATTAAAATGTTTTCATATATTTTAATTACCTTGGTATATCAGAATAGAGTCATTAGCCAGTGAGAGATATCCTAAAGTCAAATATGCTGAATCCCAAATACGAACTTTAATCTACCTACAATGTTTTGTTTTGTTTTGTTTTTTAACAAACTGCTAAATGTTTTAGATAAAATCATCTCACTCAGCATGGTTCAGCTATTATTTTTCCTGTCACTTATAAATGAAAGGGATATAGTTCCTGAGTGCTGGAACCTAGGATCATATTCAAATACAGTTATTTGTTACAGGATATCTGTCATCCTATTACTCCCCAGTGACAACAAGATCACCTTGCAACAGTATTACTTAGTTCTCTTCACCGCCTTAAGCAGCGCAACACAGGTGAAACAGTGTTAATCTGCAGTAATAACATTGATTTTACCAAATACAAAAATGGTAGAGAGAAAACCCAAATAAAGTCATTACTGCTTAAAACAAATAAGAGCATAATATCACTAGAACCCTGTGGCAGTGCATCACTACTTGCTATAATAGAGGCAATAAAACTTAGTGGCCCAGGATCTTTATTTTCTTCTTTTTCTTTTTTTTAGAGCCCTAAAGCCAAATCTTTATGTGTGGGACTGTTTCTAGCCAGAGTCTTGCTGATAGAAACCTTTTAAGGTGAGACTTGCTAGTGTCCAAAGTGTTTCTTTGGCATGGAATGTGCCAATGTGGCACAACTCCAAACTCATTCAATTCTCTCTCAGGAGTTTTGTAAGATGGATGCATGTACCAATTTACAGATGTTAGCAAAGAAACAGCCAAGGAACGAATTCTCATAGGTACAATAGTTTCTTTCATTTTTGAGGAACTAGGGGAGCTATGATATTGAACACTCTTGTTCATGTGCCAAAAATATTTGGAATAACTGATTATGCTCAATCTAAAAGTTCAGCCAAAAAGAATCAATAAAATATCACTTTGCATCTGCACACACCAATAAATGTGATGTTAAATATTTAGCGTGTGACCATGTTCAAAATGGTCTACAGAAGAATTTGTCCTATAATACCTCTAAATATTAAACGTTATTTGAAACACTTTGTACCTACCATGATGAAGACAGACCTTGTGTTTGGATCATTACTTGGCTATTTATATTGACAGAAAGGATAGGACACAGGTATTTCCTATACTTTGATAAAAGTACAAGAATATATTCACTTAAGAGGAGTAAGGAAAATTTTTGCAGAGTTGAACTCTAGTAAGATTTTTGATGACTGAATAATATTAAGATAATAGAAGTAACAAAATATTAATGAAGTAATACTGAGCTATGTTTATAAACACAGAACCTGAAGAAAGGCAGGGAAGAAAGCAAATTAGTTACAGTTAATGTTAATTACAGTTAATTACAATGTATACTAAAAACACAAGTTATTTAATTTGTAGAAAATTAATGCTGCATTCTCCCATTTCAAAAGTGAGGCACATAAACTGCAACAAGAACAAGGTTGGCCACTTCTTCCACATAACTAGTGATAGGACAAGAGGTAATGGCCTTAAGTTGCACCAGAGGAGTTTCAGGTTGGAAAAATGTAATGAGGAAAAATTTCTTCCCAGAATGAGTGGTTATGCATTGGAACAGGTTCCCAGGGAAATGGTGGAGTCTGTGTTACTGCAGGTCTTCAAGCAAAAGGTAGATGTGGCACTGAGGTTACCACTGGTTATTAGGCATGGTGGGGATAAGTCGACTAAATTATCTTAGTGGTATTTTCCAGTCTTAATGATTCTATGATTCTGTGACAGAGGGAACACACTGAGCACTCCATGCTGTTTGTTCTTTGAGAGAAAACACTGCAGAACATTTCAAGTGGTTGCCCCCTCAGCTCTTTATAACACTGTCCTTAATGGATCTGACCACATAAAGCACTGATGATTAGTGCTGAAACCTTCAATACACCAGGATTTTACTGTGATGGGGACTTAAGCACTGTTGTTTTCTTTTAATGTCACTCTGTTTGCAAGGCATGAGAGCTACAGCTTTGACCACTTTGGCCAAAGAGGAATTTTCAAAAGGCCATACGCAAATACCATGGGCATGCAGAGTTGTCTGGAGAAACTCACCATGCTATGTACATCCACTAATGAGTAATTAACATATGCTAATGATATCCAAGGACTCATCAACACTAATCACAAAACTGGCAGGTTGTCATGTCCACTTTGGGAACAGCCTGGCACAGCAGCAAACCCTGGGACAGACTAAAGCACCAGGGATGAGATATGGGACAGGGATTTGCTAAAAAAATAATACAGCCAGAAATCCTAACTAAGATCACATTCCTGGTCTGCACTTTAGCTAGACATGCACGCAGAAACATGGAGTGAAATAAGTTTCTTGTGGTAAACTGCATATGCAGTAGTAACATCAAAAAATAATTGCATGAAAAATATGCCATAAAACATTCACTGAACTTCCACCAATATCCTGTATGTGGTACTCCCTCTCATTTTCATTAACTTCCTTCTTTTACATAAGCCAGGAGTAAGTGAAGTAGGCAGCTTTTACCTCGTCTCTCAGTTGCAAACAGCAGCAATTCTATTTTGGATCAAACCCTCAATTTGCCTGGCATCTCTGAGACCAGTCTTGATGAGTTATATGATGATATCCTTCTGATGATGCTTCCAGCTGTTGGAAAACATACTGCTAGGATCTGTCTTTAGCCAGCTTGCTAAAACCAATTGCAGTGAGTCTTCAGGTAAGTAGCAGCTTCATAAGGACTTGAGATTCCTCAAAACATTTTTGTAGAATTTTCTTTCATTAAGGAAGAAACTCCTTTCAATTACTCAAGTAAGTGGGTAGAAAAAGTACTAATTAGCAGAAGTGAAAAAAAAAAAAAAAAAAAAAAAAGCAAAAAAGAGTGGCCTGCAAAATGAAATCATGGCAGAGAAACACAAAGATCAAATGATGCAGAAAAAAAGAGGAATTCATACAAAAGGATGAAAAAGAACCAGAAAGCAGGAGTTATAGTTTGTAATTAGACACTTAGAGAGACTACAGGCATATTTTCCAAGAATTATATTTTTTCCAAAACTCTGTTGGGTGGAATGGCTATCCATTTTTTGATGTTTTGTTAAAAGAATATTTATACCTCTGATTAACAGCAAACAGTTTCATTAAGTTCTCTTACCTGAATATATACCATGGGTTCTATGTGAAACCACTGATACTATACTAAATAATATGTTTTATGCTGGTTTTAGCGATGATTTTGCTTAAAATAAAATGGTGTAATGTCATAGAAAGTATATGAATGACAAGAATTGGCCATTATGAGCATGTGCCATTTTCTATCTTTGCAAATATTTCTTCAAATTGGCTTTCTGCATAGCATGAGATGCCACTAATTGACAAGTCCACCAGCAGAAGGAAAACACAAATAATTCAAAACAAATTTGGACCAGTAGAATCTAAAGGCATGAAATCCATCTTCTCTAATGCATAAGCTTTTTAAATTCAGAGTACTTGCTGTCTTCCCAGAAAACTTGGGGCATTGTTATAAAGCTCTGAAAAAAAAGCAATCTGCCTTTGCTGCAGAAAACAACCAACCAACCGACCAACCAAACAAACAAAAAAACCCACCAAAAAAACCACTAACAAGATACTTTTACACTTGACCTTACTTGCCTATGTTCAATATTTCATTAGTTGGGTTTCTACTGTTTTACACTGCTTTAGTAATATTTTTATGAGAACTTTATAACATCCATGGAACTGCTCTGTATACTGTACTGCATCAATTCCTCCTGTTCATGATTCTGTATGCCAAGTTTAAAAAAATCCATGAGCAATAGATGCAAGGTCTACCAGATTCATTAAACATTTGTATATATAGCTATCCAAAAAAAGGTAACATCATAGGTGGCAGAATGCAAAGGGTACAAGACTCTTATGGGAAAAATCAAATATAATGGGTACTTCTGGTTTCTTATGTGACCAGTCCTTCCTTAGATATTTATGCATAATAGATTGAGCAAGTTTAGGGTTATGTCAAGTATGCCATAAAACCCATTTTGAGTATCCCAGTCAACATCCAAGTTTTTTGAAGTATTTCCCTATTTTCTCACTCAGGAACATTCATATTATAGACATCCTTTATATCTCAGAGCATTATTCTCAAGACAAATGCTAATATACATTTCTATTTCTGTGTATTGCTATTTCTGCTCTAATTTCTCTGACGGCCCTTTCTACCAGCTATTTGACACTACTTTCACATGCACTGAACACTTTTTTTCTTGGCTGCCCTCCATTTCATCTGCACTTCTAAGGCTGAGAGCTAATCATGCTCATTTTTCTTTTTCTTTTTTTCTCTTGGAGAGAGAAATCAGTGTAACACGGCTTAAGCAAGCCTAATATAAAAGACAAACTACCTGTGAAATAAAGAAATTTAGATGGTCAGCATTTGCCAGTGACAAGCACTTATCCCAACCAAACTCTTTTTGCTACTTTTTGCTCAGATCTTCCACAGTTTTTGAAAATATGTTATTCCTAAAACTCTAAACATATTCCAAAAGCTGTTACAGTGCTTCATAAAAAAAAAAAAACATCTACCCTTGCTAAAAAACTCCTTCCCTGTTTCTGTACTACCAGCTCAAGTATGTCATGAGCATATCCTCATCCTCTCACACCATACACTTAGCCCATTCTGTTCTCCTATACAAAACCTTCCTATTGATTTTCATCAATCTCTTGAAGTTCTACTAGTCTTAGCTGGCTATTCCACTTGCTGTCCAATGTGCGTGCAAAACACCTTTGGCACACTTATGCCATGGTTCACTACAGACCACTGCTGGTTTGGATCGCTGCTCTCACCCTTAATTCTCTGGCTTTTTATTCTCTGGTGGCAGTGTCGGTTCTCTGAGATAAGTAAGCTACCAGAAAGACAGATCATCTGACCTGTTTTCATTAAATAAAGGTTAGGCACTCTCAATCATCATCTGAAAGAACATTGAGGCTTTCTACTGAATCATCATCTAAACTGCCCTTCAATTCTTTCTCTGACAGTAAATGATAGTTAAGGTCAGAGGATTTCAGTTTTTTCTTTTTTTTTTTTTTCTTTTCTTTTTGAGTTTTAAAAATTCTGCATATTATTAAATGTATTTTTATTTACTTTGTAAGTCAACTTCCATGATTTTTCAAGTATAATAGCACACAGCTAAGGAAATAAAGGTCTCTTTTGCTATTCCCAAGACACTGTTGTTTTCAAAATCAGGTATCATTTAAAATATTTTGAAGGAGGAATATTTTCCAAGTTGGACAGAGAATTAATATATATATAAACATATATCCATCTTTAAAATGTAATATGCATTGTTGCACTGACTCAAGAAAGCCATTCGAGAGCAATGTTATATTTGACTTTTTGGCCACTGACAGGATAATCAAGTAGATGAAGCAGCTCGGTGAGTTATAGCACTGTACTGAATTTTCTTCCAAAAAGTCAGGAAGATCAAATGATGTTTGGAACTGCTGAAACTGAGGGATTCCATTAGATTCTGCCTTTCCTTCCCCTCTCTCTAATAAGACGGAAGCTTTTTAGAGAATGTGTGACAAGTGACTACTCATAGTGGAAATAAATCACACACCATCATGCTATTACTCAGAGCACAGAATTATTAATAGTGCAATAATAGCAATAACTTACAGTGATAGTGAAGAAGTACTATTAGGAGGGACACAGTATCTAATAGCATTTTCACTAAGAGGGACTAAGGGACAAAATTTTCTTTGGTACTTTATTGACAAGAGGAAGATTAAAGGAGCCCTTGCGACCAGTCAAGCCCACCTCAAGAATAGCCTTGCTTTTCTAGAATGCTACTGAGCAGACACTGTGTGTAAAGTGCTCTCCATCTCCTTTATGTGACAGTATTTTAAGTGTTCTTTAGTTAATTTAAATTAGAACGAGAGGACACTTAGCTGCAGTGAAAGACTTGAGGGGGGCAGAATGTATGATAATTCTGGGAGAGCTGTGACATGGTTTTCAATTATCAGCTCCTTTTTCTCCTTAGCATAATGCTTTGCGAAAATATTAACTGGATTTAGCAGACATACTTGTACTCCACCAGAGCACTATCTTAAAAATAAAAGAAATTATCCACAAATGTTCAATTAGATAATTCATCCAGGCATTCCTAATTACATATATACAGCCATTTGCCAGAGAATTTACAATGGGGAAGAATGCATATCATAGAATTGTGGTATCACAGAATCACAGGGGTTGGAAGGGACCTCCAGACATCATCGAGTCCCACCCCATATTACATTATTTTATAAGTATCATACGTCTCTAAAAATATTTTTTTTTCTATTTGAATTTGTCTTGGTAGCAAATGCTTGCAAAATGCAACTTGGATTTCAATAAGAATTCAGACGCTGAGAAGAGATGAAAAACCTGTATCAGTTTTTTTAAAGTCTTTAACCAATCCTAAGTGTTATCTGCTTTGTATAAATATATAATTTAAAAAATTTTGCACAAAAAAAAGCAAATAAAAGCTAATTCCCCATCAATTTACTTTTAATATTACCATCATGATTTTTTTTTAATTATAGCCTCTTACAGTGGAAAAGACTTTGTTTTTCTAATTGACAACATAATTAATGGAATTAATCATTAATTAATGGAATTAATCATTAATTAATGAAATTAATGGAAATGCAGAAACAATAATTTAATGAAACTGATCATTACTTTAATGATCATTGATTGATTTTTTAAATGAGACTTGAAATAAATACAGCAGTAGAAAATAACTAGTCAGTAACCTCCACAAATGCATATTACAAGACAGTTCCAAGTGCAGGTATTACACACGTATGCAAATGTATGTATGCAATATGAATGCACATAAAGCTCTGTTGATAACTCAATGAAAAACCAGATTTCAATGACAGATGAAATGAACACACAAGGAAATTTCTGCTCTCACACTCTTTCTGTATCCAGAACAACGAGGTACTTCTGGAACTGCTGCACTTTTGTGAAAGACAGCATGAGACAAAGCCACTCCAATATCCCCTTTTTGAAGCAAAGAAGCCAGTGGGCACCCTGCAGAAGTGCTACAACTTAGTAAACAGTAAGATGCCAATATGTATTTCACCAGTTAACATTGTGAGAACAATGAATTAACGCCATCAGAAAGAACAGGGGGAACCAGGCAGACAATAGCAAACCTTCCAAGACTACCCTCTAAAGCAGGTTTCTCAGCTCTTGAGTAGAAGTCCTGCTACACAAATCTTGATTCTACCAAGATCAAATCCCAAGATTGAGGGTAAAACAAAGAAAAATTAGTACAGTTTTTCATGTGACACACAAGAGACAATTGTTCAGACATCCAAATGACCCTTAAAACAAATCTATGTGCCACCTGAAACCCAGGAACCACAGTTCCTCACAACAGATGAAGCCCACAACTGTTTAGAAACACACCCCTATATGCTTTTGCAGTGCTGTGTGTGTGCAAGTGCAAGCAAACAGGTTCCTACATATTCATGAACAAGGCTCTTCTGTTGTGCAAATCTCGCTCTTTGCATATTGATTACTTTCCTCTATGTTTGTACAGTGCACAGCACAGAGAGGACATTTCAAATCTCCTCAGTCATGGTTCTACATTCACAACTTTGGAGATAAGGATTTACTTGTGCTTAGTATTTGTGCTGGCTAGATGGTCTCTGTTCAAAGTGTGGCATTCTGAGCTTCCCTGTGTTAGTACTGAACACTCTCCTGCTGTCTATATAGATAATTAGGTGCCTAGTTTTGGCAGTTTTAATCAGCTTCTGCAAATTGGTTTAGTTTGGAATGGAAATGCAACACTGTTTAAGAGCTAAAATAGAAATTCTGGTTCTTACTGTAAATGGTATCTATATGAAAATAAAAATGGTTAAGAAATGTGTTAGCATTCTGTAGAGATGTGTGCTAGAGTTTTGCTGTTTTTTTGTTTTTTTAACTGGTGACATTTTTTTTTTTTTAGAAATTGTTACATGTTTCAAATTTGTGATGCATCAGTCCTCCTGTATTTTGAGGTAGAAAGTTGAAGGTTGTTACAATTTCTGCAGAGAAAAAGACCTGGTGCTGGGGAATCTGTAGTTGTTCAGAACCGCTGTATGAGATTAATTTTAGCCCACTGTGGAATTCAAAGGTTAAAATGTGGAGCAGAAATAATAATTGAGTCCTAATATGATTAAGAATGTATGAATTATTGTGTCTGTTCCTTTCTGCTCATATATTGCACAGCAATAACTTCATTAGTCATATTCAGCATCAGGAATACTAATGCAAAAATACATGCCTGCAGCCAAGCAATACGTGTGAAAAAGCAACAACTGGAAAATGGTAAATACATAGGTTGCTTCAAAAGTAGTGCTTCCTATTTATTTCCATGGAAACTGCAACAGATACAAAGAGCACAAAAGCATCTGATGGAGCAAATTCTCAGGTACGAAACACTATTTTTTTCAACACAGTCAACACCATTAGCCATGAACAAGAACCTCCATGCCACACTTGTATAAATCTGCACCAGAGGAGGTGATCCTCTGTCCCCGTCACCACTGATGAAATGCACAACCCACTGCCTCACTGTACTCACGCCCACTGGTTGGTCTCCATAAATGTTCAGCAAGTGTCAATGGGCTTCAGTGGGTGCCATTTTTATCACATGGAGGAATTCAGTGACATACCTTTGTTTCATGTCAACAAAATTCAGCGGTTTATTGGTGGGAAGATTCAACCTCTAATGCCTTACTACAACAACCCAACACTGCTGTGGCTCAATATAATAAAATAGGAGACGTTACTCTCAGAGCAAGTCCTGATATCAAATTCTCTGGGCTCAAGTATGGATGTAAAGTCATCAGAAAGCAAAATGAGGCATACTCAAAATATTTTAAAACAAGACCTACTTTGATTTTGCCATGCAAACATGTTACAAAGGAGAAAGGAAATGATATGCTTCAGTTTGAGGACATAGTCCCTGTTATCTCACAATCATAAAAATAAATGTAACATGCTATCTTCTAGTATATTAAGCAAATACAATACAGTTATTAGTGATTTCATTAATAGCTTTGTAATGTTTAGATCACCCAATGATATGGGATTTAAATTGATCAGCTGAAAAAAAGAAACCCACACTGGGCCTGCCTGGTTGGAAAATACCACAGAAATGCCTTCTGTTTTGAATTGCACATCTTTTATGTTTGTTAGACAAACTGCAGATGACCATACATTCCACTTGGTCCAAATTCATCAGAAATTAATTAATCATGTTTTCATTCCTATAGGTTTAGTATGTATATATTTTTTCATTCAAATGCTATACAATTTCTCCTGTGGACCTTATAGCTGTAGGAGTCAATGACTTTTCAATCTGTTTGCAAAGACTCAACAAAGATAACTATATTATGCAAATACATTGTGTTTTTGACATTGTTTTTTTCTCATAGAAATTAGAGCTGTTATGGCCAAGTCCAATCTCTCAGGCATTCTTTATCAGTTAGAGAATGGGTTTTGTAGGCGTGTGTACAAATACAGCGGTTGAATTTTTATAACAGGGACAAAAGAAAAACAGAATACTTTTGAACAGAAATTTAGAATTAAAAAACTACTACATAATCCCTACTTCTGTTTGCCATATTTGGTTATATTGTAGAGAATTTTACTGTATGAATTTTGGTGAATCACACTCTTCCTACCATCATTAAATCATTGTGAGAGAAGACTTGGCAAAGGGAAAATGCAATGAGCACTTTATAAATCAGTTATAACAAGCTATATAATTTTTTTTTTTCTTCTACTTTTTTTTTTCTCCCCCAGGCAAAAGAGCTCTCAGATTAGGTACAATGATCAAAACCAGAATAAAAGTCATGTAGATAAGTTAAACACACAGCTCCTTTTAAAATAGGGCTTAAATGAATCAGATTTAACGCAGAGCTTATTCCAGGTCAGGAATTTGGCAGAAGGAAACTGAGAGTTGGAGTTAAGTTGCAATGGACAAAAAGTAGGAATAGAACTACAGTTACAATGTATTAGAATGTAACCTTGGCATTACAAAACACTAGGAACTAATTGAATCTTGTCAGTGGAGGTATTGTCTCTTATCCTAAAATTAGAGCTACATAATTAATAAACAAACAAAGAAACAAACAAGGAATATTAATATTAAATATTAAATCACATAATATAATTATTAAATATTAAATATTTCTTGGTTTTAAAATATATTTTTGTATATATTTCATATATATATATATGTTATATATTATATTATATATATTATTTCTTTCCAGACTTTAGTGATAAATGCCACTTAGGGGGTGAATATGAGAAGAAGAGGAACATGCAGTGTGAAAACACAGATAAAACAAAAACATATAAAGTTCACATGGTGGGTAAATAATGCTTTTTAAAAAATATTAAAAGGTGTAATAGAAAATATATAATAATAAAAAAGTGGAGGTTACTGAGAACTCACAGAGAATGCTTATGTGAAACTACAAATCTATTTACTGCATCTGCACACAAGCATTCACTGAGATTGCTTTTAATCCCAAGCAAATTTAGAAATTCTGGTATGTATTTGAACATATGATAAGCTTATTTCACAATTTAGACATTACATCAGCAATCAGGAATGGAATATTTTTCTTCAGGATGTGTGGACTTGAGCTGGTGCATTTATACCAGCAGGTTGAATCCCCAGAACAACTACTTCATGAGGTGCACGTACAAGGAACCTCTCCCCACTTAGAAGGCATTTCCCACATCTGAAGGGTTAAGTGACTAATATTTTCCACATTAATACCAAAAATCACCGCAGAGGACTGACAGACCAAATGAAAGACTTCAGTCAGATGTATTGCCTGAAGCAAACACTGAACTTTCTGCTTCAGATAACCCTAGCATCTGTGTATCTACTGCTCAGAAAATGAGTATGTCAGTCTTCAGTTGTATACATAGAAAAAAAAAAAAATAGTATCTGAGAAAGCCTCACACAACCAATCACTCTGTCATCTTTGAGCTTAATATTTTCTTAACCAAAGAAATGGATTTCAGATCTTGGAAGTGTCAAGGAATACCACATTTCATTATTTTTTCTCTGATGAATAATAAACACAATCAGAGTAAAATAAAGAAGGAATAGTTTAATGTGGCTTAATGTCACATTATTCAAACCATGTTCTTCAAATGCATGGAATAAACAAACTTGGAAATAGACGAGATCATTTGAATTCCAACATCTTGTATACAAAATAAAAGAAAGTAAATTTCAGAAAAAAAGGAGTGTGTCATGGATTCACAGCTATTTCTATTCTTCTCAAAACTCCAGGAGCATAATTACTGCCTCCACCTTTCTACTTAGCTGGAAACTGAAGGTATCTGACAAAGTTTGGTTTGGGCATCTACAAAAAATTACCTTACTGCAATTTCTCACTGTACATAACTTGATATCAGCATGACTTTGGCTTGTTTTTCAGATACCTCAGAGCAGCATTTAACAATGTAACAGACTGGACAAGACTGTTTCCAAATATACTTAGAAAATGTTGCTTAATGTAAATGGCAGAATTGCACGAAAAACAAAGAAACAAACAATCAAAAACAAACAAAAAACCAAAAAAACCATTTCAACAAGAACAAAGTGTCCAAATATGTTTACTTTTCCTCACCCCAAGATATGAAAAAAATTCTGAATTCCTAGGAATTCTCTTCTTATGGTCCTAGAAAAATTGCTCGGCCAGGAAATTTTTTTTCTTTTTTTCTTTTTTTTCTATAAGGAAAGCTTGAACAACTTTTGCTTTTGCTTTTTCAGAGATTAAATTTTAAACATTTTTTATGGCCTTAAGATTGTTTGGTTTACACTGGAGAAATAAAATGAATATTGAAACTTTGGCACTGAAAATAGTGACTTCTCACCTGATCTGGTACCTGAGATAATTTATCTGAGCCTATTATTTTACTTTCTTTGGCATGCTTTTTAGATTGCACAAAATTAATTATTCCAGAGCATACTTGCAGTATCTTCTTCTAGTAAAGTAAAGTAAAGTAAAGTAAAGTAGGCACTTCCCTAAGGAACATGTTTTCCATTTCAGGGCCTTAAAATCAGCATCAGTCACACATTAACACCCATGTGGAACAGTAATTCCACAGATTCCAAGAGAAATGAGCATGTTTGCGTAGATCAACCACATTCTTAATTACAGTATTTCCAACACATTCATTATCCAAAATAACAATAATGAGGTGCCTGAACAAATTACCTGGGTATGAACATTAAGGAAAACTTGTTAACTTATTGATGATTCAACAATAAAACCAGTCAAGCCTATCTGAATCTAGTTTGGTGTAAAGCCTGGCTTTTGGAAAAATATTGTAAATGTTCCAAATTATTGAATTCTCATCACTATGTTAGAGGAACAGTATCAATCAGTACAAAGCCATTGCTATGCCCAAGAGAAGTGAATTAATATTTTTTGTTTGATGGATTGATTGTATGGGAATACCTTTGTCAGGTTGTCTTAGTTTCAGCTGGAATTGAATTGTTTTCTTCAGAGTGTCTGCTATGATGCTATGTTTTGGTTTAGGAGAAAAACAATGTTGATAATACAGCATTTTTACAGTCAGTTGTGTTTATAGTTGCTGCTCAGCAGTGCTGTACAGGGCCAAAGCCATTCCCAACTAAGGGCCTGAGGAGCTGAGGGGGAACAGAATTAGGACAGCTGACTTAAACTGGCCAAAGGGGTATTTCATTCCATATAACATCAAATTGAAACAGTGGGGGTGGGATTTCATCTATCTCTCTTCTGCTTCTCGTGGTCTAGCCAGGCATTGGTCAGGGGATGATGAGCAGTGCTTGTGCATCACTTATTATATACATTCATAGATACATATACATATACAATCATAACTATTTTTCTTTTCCTATTCTTTATCTTAGTCAAAAGTTTCATCTCAATCCATGAGTTCTACTTTATTCTCTTGGATTCTCTCCCCCATCCAGCTGGGAAGGTGGGGAGTGACCAAACGATTGTGTGGTGCTTAGCCTCTTGCTGGGTTAAACCACAACAAAGGTACTTCAAACTATGACAATCTCAGCATTCTGCATCAAACTAAGCCATATGAAACTGTGCTTTCCCCTCATCCCGAATAAGGAAGAATACAAATCGACTAAATTGGTTTGCAAGGAATATTTTCTTTTTGTGATGCAATGAGAGTAAGAATGGGTTTAACTTCAAAGCTAGTGCAAAGATACTTATTCACAAACTCAAATTGAGTGGAAAATCAGCAGAAAAAAAAATATCTGTGTTCACTCCTCCAATGATTTAGACATCTTCTCAGTTGTGTATCTATTAGATTACTTTAGACAAATGAACAGCTTAGATTTATATATCTGAGTCCATATTAAATTTAAATGAAAGGCAATATGATTATTAAAAATAAATTTAATTGTTTGAAAGCTTCAGTTTGATCCCCTTTTTTATCACAGTATCTTTTTTTTTTTTTTTTTTTTTTTTTTTTTGTGAATATGTCCACTTATTTTAAGTTGAGGGATTCACTTTGTGAAATAAAGTAATATGGATAGATAATAAATATATATAAAACTGACCTCTTAACATTCATACAAATTAACCGCATTGACATATAGCTGCTATATGGTCAGTAAATAATAAGATCCTGTTTCAAAATATTTTCTTGAAAACAATTGTTTCTATTAACATTTAAGCCTTTGGCAAAAAATACAGCAACAACACGTATACCACTTTTACTATGTAACATTCTCATAAAACATGGATGAGCACTTCAGTTTCGATGAGACAGCATGCATAGGTATTTACTGCATTAAGGTACTAGAAGATCAAGGAACAAAGATAAAACCATGTTCAGAAAGATAAGAAAGATGCTGAATAAAACATAAAAACCCGCAAAAATAAACAGATTTTTAAAAAGAGCATTAGTATTGCCCTATATAGTTTTCAGATGTTACTGAAAATACTGATTTTTCTCTCATTCAATTTTTTACCTCCGCATTTTTATCCTAATTTTATCTAGTCTTAATGCATTTCCAAATCAGACATATAAAAAAGCACTCCCAAGCAAGGAAACAGGAGGAATCAGATCAAAGACAATAAAGCATGACAGATAAATGCAGAGCTAGCTCATAATCATAAACATAAGAAAATAATCTACTTTCATCAGGTTGCATGGTCTATGAATGTAGGGAATGATGATACTAGTACTCAGATACTAGTATGAAATTAAAGTACTGTAGGAGGCTTGAAAAAAGCAGAGATAAAACTCCCATTTTATCTGAATATATACAGCTACTATATATATTCTGTTAGTAGTGATGTACAATAGAAATAGAGCAATACAGAAAGTAACAATTCTGCAAAAAGAGAGATTTCAGTATGATATAAAATGATGTTTTTTCGTAATGAAAACACTGCAGAAAAAGCATGCCCACTTTCTGAGAGATAAATAACAAATCTATTTCAAGTGATTAATTTGAATTAGTTTTTGCACCTTAATTTTTAGTTAATGACAATTCTCATTTTCAAGTAGAGTTTCCTCCAGAATCAATTAAAAAGAGTGGATCTTCTCAAGAGAGATATATTATATGATATAAACAAACACATCAATCACAACCCTTTTAATGCAAAAGTTACCCTTTCTTTCTTAACAGAATGCATACTTGGAAATATAAATTACGTTGAAGAGTCAGATAAATGGGATATTCAGAAAGAATAGGGTAAAGCTAAATCCTTTATTTTCCTTATTTTTCCTTCTCCTTATGAGTATGGTATGTTTTAGGCATTGTTTTTGGCACTTCATTCACTTTCTGGTGTTGAACAGCATGCTGCTTGAGACAGTTTAAGGCCTGAGTGAAGGAATAATATAGCAAATTACTCTAGCTAAAATCGTAAACTTGAATGAGCCCCATGGCTAAATCATCAAAATTGAACTGAAGTATGGTTCAGTCTTTGCCGATTTTTGGAAAAACAGTATAAATAAAAAAAGGAATTATGTCTTCATGATTGATAATGGTGAATTTACTGCAGAAAAGTAGCAGGGCACTAAAATTCTCTGGTAATCAATCTGGATAAACAAACTTACAAGTTGAGTAATAAATCATCAATAAGAAACAGTGGAGGAATTTTGCTTTCTACCTCGTTAGGCTGTAAGTTCTAATTCATCTGTCTTTTTGTTTGTGATCATGAACTGTACTTTTGAAAATATTTGATATTTGTGAACATTATGATATTTAATAATTACACACTGAAATGCATATAAAGCTTTTAACAAGGCAGTGCTAAGCAAATAGTATAGAAACAGTTGTGATTCCATAGGTTGCTCCAGCTAATTCAAGCTTCAGTATAAAACAAACTTTAAAAAGTCTAGAACCTCAAAAAGAAAGACTAATCATCAAGGATAGAAATAAACCTGGAATGTATCAGAAAGAAAAGGTAGTGAACCTAATAACTGAAAATGAAGGCTTGAAATGCATTAAAAAAAGATAGGAAAGGGAAGCAAAACAGAGCTGCATGGATATTTAAAACTGATCTGAGAATAGAAATGACAATGAGGATTAAAGAAATGCAGACAGGAAAATAGAGCTAGCCTTTTTATGGGCTCACAATGTTCTCTGTACTCTTGCTTGCAATTATACACCAGGGTGGCAATCAGTCATCAGGAACATCCAAAATACGGTATCTACTGTGATGAAAGATATTTCCCTATATGATGAGCTTTTTCCACAATCCAGAAGTCATTTCTTTTATACCAACAGAATTCAAATATATATCACACTAGTGTATAAGCATAGTGAGACCTATAAAACTTAAGGATGACAGTTCAATGGCAGTTAAATAAAAATCAGAGGAAGGGGATGTGACAAGCAGGAAAGTTTAAGCTCATTTTAAATATGAGATATATTAATGTTTATTTCAAACACTGGTCTGAATATATTGGAGTAATATTCAACAAATGGAAGACTATGGAGAAGCCATGTACTCTGTCTTCCTTACTGTAAGGTGAGAGGGAAATCTAACTGAGACTGAATCTCAAAAATAATTTACCTCTTCTTGCTGTTTCCCCTTAGCTCTTACCTTCCAGATTCAAACGTGAACCATGTTGAGTCCCGTCCATATCTCCTCAAAGAACTCAGAGGCCACATGACCAGCTTGACCTTGGCATTGTGGATGTCCCAGAGATAGATGTTCTCATGTGTGATCTGCATTGTACATTCCCCATAGATATCTAAATTTGGTGTAGGCATAAGATATACATTGAATCGCTCTGAAAAACAAAAGCAGAATAAGGCATAGCCACTTTATAATTTCTTCTTTTTTTTTTTTTCAATAAAATAAAGTCTAGCTACTGAAGTTTTAGAAATGAAGGTCAAATTTCTAGCCTGTGAACAGTGATGAGGATTCTCTGATGCCCAAGAAGCACTGTCACGTGCATGAGAAGGATAAGAGGGGAATCATCGTTTCATTTTCAGTATAACTATTACAACACACTGAAACATCTTTCACAGATGATCGTCATATACCCCCAGCAACATAGCTGTAATCATTATCCAAGGTTCACCTAAGGTCCAACAAATCAAAATTTGCTATTACCTAGAATAGAGACTCTATGAAAGAACAGAACTACAGACTGAAGCCTGTTAATAACTATTTTCTTTGTGTTTAGTTTCTGTTTATTTGCCAAATTCAATACAATTCATAGTATTCTTAATAATTTGTTGCTTTCTTGAAAAATCTTGAATACATTATTATGGCATTGATGCCAATTGCTATCAGCTGCCCTTCTACACTGTAGTGCACTCATTGCAATAAAAAGTCAAGAGCATGAACAATTTTCTAAAGTGCCTGAATTGCATGTGAATTAATAAGCAAATGAACAACTATCATAACAGGAAAAAAAAAAAAAAAAGGGTAAACCACAATAATAGCAAGAGAATTTTAAATAAAAATCTAATTTGTTTTGAAGAAAGCTAATATTTCTATGGTTTAGCCCTACAAAGAGATGAAAGCAGTTAAATTTCAGGTTGTACATTTGCAAGTGCTGGAGTGTTTTTTAACTCTAAAGACGCCAAAATCTTAGGGCTCAGTAGCATAGAATGGGAGAGAGCAGATGTTTCACACCTTCTTCTAGCAATGTCCTTTCATCTTTGAAACAGGTTAGAATTGTGGAACGTCAGTGGTGTTACACTGAAAGATGTTGACGAAAAAAGTAAAAGCATGAAATCTTGTACAAATAGGACAAGAAAAATGCACTTTAAAGGGACACCTGTTAGAAAATCTCTCTCTTGCTACTTAATAAATGAATGGCAGTTTGATTACAGAATATTTTCAATTCACTATCTACACAGAATTTTCTTGTGTTTAATTTTTAAGAGTACAATGGAATTTAAAGTAATCAAAATAGGTATAAAGTGAAAAAATTACAAAAGGCAAAATCAGATGCTGCTTCCAGTTTGTCAATACCTCCAAAATTATTTCTCCATTTTTACAGTGTTCGCTATATGTACTTTTCTGTGAAATCAGTGAAAATGCATCAAATAGTTGAGATAATATAAAATATATTGAAGGTGAATGAGTATGGGCATATCAATAAAGCTACAAAAGTTTGGCTGAAAAATTAATAGAACTGCTGACTGGGCACTTAGATTTGCTGTCCTGCATTGCTATAAGCAAACAGGCCATTCTCAATGTAATTGTGTTCCAGCTAATTTAATTTTCTCCCATCGATGACTCCCATATTGATTCGTTCCATCTCATAGCCATTCACCCTCTTCTTCCAGACTCACGTTCCCATTAATCACATTAATGGGTCTTAGCCCTATAAGTCGTATTTTATGAATAAGGTATCAAGTGAAAAATTTCTAATGTTTTGCACAAGTCTTCTGATACAGAGTAAAAACACATTAGTACATGCTGTTGAAATTGCTACAAAGAACTTTCCCTAACTCTCAGAAGAAGGTATTGAGCATGGGTTGAATCTAACATCTGCTGAATGAAAAACCCTCACACAGAATTGAGAACCAGTGACTGCAATGGGAAGGGAATGGTGGAAAATCAGATCACTCAATTTATTATGAAATTATATATTTGCCCTTTTTCAGCATTTAAATGCTGATGTGGTACACCACACAAAATTGTCTACGAGATATAGAAATGTGCTTTTGTCATACATTAGACTCCAGTTTTGCACTACCACACTGTTGCTTCCTGTTCCTTCTCTGTTTGAAAGATAGGTATGACTGGTGTATCAGCTGATTCACTCCACCTTTCCTTTACATCAATTGAAATCACACAGTGCGTGGGCGAGAATGGCACTATTATATGAGGTGAAATCTTTCCCTTAACATCACTGATAGAATGCCTGAGACAGAAGAGAAAATGGAAAGGTACAATTACTTTCTGAAGTAGACATTATACAATCGTATTGAAGACATCGAATATTTCAAGCTCCTTTAGAAGCCACCAGAACTCTCACAAAATGCTGTACTGCTCTGAAGTGTAAGAGAATATTGCATGAAGGGTATTGAGGACATATAATATCCTCAAACTGTCAAGAGACATTTGTTGACTTTGCAGTGGAGGTCAGTATCTGAGGTGAGGCGTCATGGATTAAAGAAAGTCTGGCTGATTGAACTGAACATCAGCTTCAGGGCAAAATGTAGGACCATTGGTACTTAAACTGGCAAGAAAAGAATGTATACAAGAGTACTTTTGAAACTAAAACTTAGTAATACTTTCATGTAGCAGAAAAATGAAGACATCAGATGGTGTGAATAGTATTAAATGATTTCTGTAATTGAAATGTAGAGTCTATTTTATCCATTTGAACAGGTTTCCAGATAATGGCAATTATATCATTCTGGATGTAGAGAGAAGCTTTTCCTTTAAACTCGTATCAGCACGAACATTCAAAGGCTATATTTGGAATGTCTGGACTCAGTCCCACATGAATTCAGTTTTCAGATTTTCTGATTGACATGAAATAAGATATTTAGCCTCTCTGTGGATCAGTCATCATCTATGTATCATTGGGATGAGATGATAACAGTCCATTGACTAGTAAGACTAAGTAAACAAAAGTTAATGAACGCTTTAGAAAACAGGGAGGTGGAAGATGATGCTATCCTTTGGGACAAGGCAAGACTGAGGCTGAGCAAGCACAGTTTATCAGCATCAACAGTATAATCCTTCTCCCACTAAAATACCTAAGGTTCAGGGAGTAGGGAAGACAGTATGAGCGAAAATGCTGACATTTTGCCATACTTATTTTAATGTTTTGACTGGAAACCCTACTGATCTTGTTCTAATCATTTTATCACTGGATTCCTTTGCCTAAACCATCTCAGTTAGAAAGCTCGGCAGATAACATTGAAATCCTGTAACCCACAGGCCCCATTTCATTTCAACTTTAACATGAGGGAAGAGGTGCTTATGGAAGGAGGCAGTCAGATTGGTGTAATCCAAACAAGAGGAGGCTTTGAAAACAAACATTCAATTGGGCTGAGGTGAATGGGATGAGGTTCAACAAGGCCAAGTGTTGGGTCCTGCACTTTGGGCACAACAACTCCACGCAGTGTTATAGGCTTGGGGATGAGTGGCTGGATGAGTGTGAGGAAGAGAAGGACCTGGGGGTGTTGGTTGATGCTCGGCTGAACATGAGCAGACAGTGTGCTCAGGTGGCCAAGAGGACCAATGGCATCCTGGCCTGCATTAGAAATAGTGTGGCCAGCAGGAGCAGGGAGGTGATCAGCCCTGTGTACTCAGCACTGGTGAGACACCACTCTACATGTACCTTCTCTTTCCCTGTCAGTAGCTTTAGAAACTTAAGCAATATGAAAGGCATGTGTAAGAATCATGGCATAAAAGATTACTTGTAGTCATTGTTATTAGAGTTCAGCTGAGTGCAGACTTTCTTTTCCAGAGTTGTTACTGCATATTATTATTTGTCCTATCATTGTACATACAGCTGCACTCCTACTAAGTTCATTATTTAAGTGAGATCATGTAGTCTTCACTGCATTTGATTTAATTCTATATTATCATTCTTAATAAAATAATCTAAATAGATATTCACAAACAGTAAGAAACTACATTTGCTGTGGGAAAAAAGAAAATAAAAAATTAAACAGGACCAAGGTTGCTGTTTTAGGGATGAGGAACACAGAAAAATCCCATGAATTAGCAGGAAACAAATAGGTATAATAAAAAGCCTCAGAAAACATGGAGGTGAGAAATGATGTTATCCTGCAAGACTGAGGCTGAGTAGTCACAATCAGCATCAGCATTACAATCCTCTTCTCTCTAGAATAAGTAAAGTTCAGGGATGTAAAATTGCTGGATAGTGAAAGAAGCTTCACTTAGATCTCAATTTTATTAGAAAATTGGTATCACTGCAAACTAACCAGCCATTGGTTTTGAGCCATGGATATAAAAATAAAACAACATAGGGGTCATTTTATGCAGTGCAGTTTACACGGTCATGCTTGTGGTAATATGTGAAGGAATAACAGAGCTGAAACAGTGAGAAGCTCTCTGATACTAATGTGTTTTGCACAAGTATCACTTAGAATTCTTCTCTGTTCTTCCCACAGTAATATCTAGAATTGTCTCCTCTAAGCAGTGGATATCTATAATCTGGCCTTTGTAACTTCCATCAGCACAGAACTGTTTGGTGCTAGAGGGTCAAGCAACGATGCAGTCCTGCAGTCCCAGTAAAAGAGATCTCACTGATACCTACTGAACAACCTGAAATTATACAAAAATTAATCTGTTTCAGTTACTGTGCTGCAATGTATTTTTCTCCCAGGTGACAGAAATATGTAAACAATTTGTGGCCATCCACCCATGACAACTGTACACTAAACACCAATTTTGCCAGTCCTTGAAACAAACTGTTTTATAAGCCACACTTTTGCATCTGTCACCAGAGAAAAAAAAAAAAAAAAAAAAAAAAAAAATCACCTTAGGGGAACTACAAGAATGTAGAGAAGGACAAACAAGCTTAGATGTTTTTAGGGACATGGTTTAGTGGTTTGATGGTAGGTGATGGTTGGACTAGATGACCTTAGAGGTTTTTTCCAACCTTAATGATTCTATGTTTCTATGAAAAAGAGATGTTAGACAAATCACAATAAACTCATGATTTATTGCAAACCTTGCAAATTTGGAGGGCCATATACTTAGTTTTAGCAACTAAAACAGAAATCTACACAACAGAAAACATACTCTTTTCTCTAGAGATAGCCAAGTTACTCGATCTTTTCACTGAATACCCTTAGGAGGTCCTGCTACATATTATGCAAATGTCCTATTAAGGACAGGAATGGGTAAGTACTTGGACAGATGAAGAACAGAGTATATTAAAAATAACATTGCTAGGATAAAGTCAAGTAGTTATGAAACAAAACCACTTCCTTTGGTTAGTTCTTTTCTGATCCAAGAAGTATCAGATTGCAAACACTTCAAAAAATTTTTAAGGCAAAGAAACCATTTAAGAAAGAAAGTGGGATGGGATTAACACCTACTCTGTTGGAATTAATGATGTTAACACCCTGTCATATCATAGAGATATAAGTGGTACATTATAACACTATTACTCAATTGCTTTTAGCCCTTAAAATGTCAAAGAAAATCTAAAACTGTAAACCTACTGATACTGTAGTCTCACAGAGAATGCAATCTGTGAACTTGGTATACTTGGGCAGATGAAGAACATAACATATTAAAAATATTAGGATGAAGCAAACTATATGCAGAACACATATGAATAAAAACGAGGAAATTGTGCAAGAAAATACACTTGAAATTTTTATTAGAGTTCACCAAATGATTCCACCCTCCTATTAGTCACTTTTTTTATAAAATTGTCATGCAGAGAGCAACACTGAAGTTTGCAGAATAAGATAACTACAATGAGCTGAAGTCACTGTTCCAGTTGACTAGCTGTACCTAAGGAATCCCTAACAAAAGCTCCTACAGCACCCAAGTGAAAAAAAAAAAAAAAAGACTTCTTTCCATATTTTCCTTTCAAACTGATTAAAAGACACTTCCAAATCAGAATTTACTTTACATCCAGAACAAGACAACTAAGGAGACAACGTTGAATTTCAAACATGCTTATTAAAAAGTTGAGTTGTGGATCAAGAGGATGAGAGATGAAGCAGATAGGTATCTAATGTAACTAACGTAACTAATGGTTTAGTAGAGCTCTCAAATATTGGATGATATGTGTACAGCCACTGGAGTAATGAAAATACGGTTAATTATGCCTTCCATGCATTCTTATTCGCGTGAGCAGAAAAAAATACACGCTTTGCCTCTTTGTTTTCTTTCACTGACTTACACAGAACAATGAAGATGCTAATTATGTTCATATATGCTGGTTGGGAGTACTGCAATTAATTCTACACTGAAGGAATTGAATCAAGACTAGTTTACACAATAGAACTAATTTATGTCTTTTGGAGGTCATGTGTATAGATGAATCTTTCCCTTCAAAGGACAAGATGGAATAGAGTATTTACTATCCAGGTCTGAAAGCTGCTAGACACTACATGATTTCACTGCAGAAACAGCTTACGGATTTTCAAGCTATTTTCCTGCTCACACTAGAGACTCTTCACGAGATTTATTTCCCTGCTAATTCATGAGCTAACTTCACCTGCTCACATAGTTCTCTCTTCAATGCTATGCATGTAAGTCCTACACCGATAGCCTACAAGCGTACAGCAGGTAAGATACTTTGAGTGGTATCTGATCATTATCACTTTCCTACAACATTAGTAGCTTTTCCTTCTATACTTGCATGACAGCTTGAGATAAGTGGAAAGTTAAAACAAGACACAAATTAAATGCCGAGTCAGAGGGTGGAAACAATTTCACAAACATTTGAACTTCCTTTAAATTGCAAAAAGGACAATAACTGATGTTAGAATAGAATTTCTTGAGGATATTTCTGTATACTTTATGTTATTAAGTTCAGTGATGTCTGGAAGCTGATAAGAATTTAATAAAATATAATTGACATAGTGCTATTCATTCTGTAATCTAATTACGTCATTTTGTTTATAATGATAGTTGGCTTGTTTCGTTATGAACACTGAGTCAGTTTGTTTTATTACTTTGCTAAAAGCTATTGGATTTTATAAAAGCATCAATACAGTAATAATTATTGAGTGCTATAATTTAGGGAGGAATGAATGAGCACATTTTGGTTTTGCCCTCATGTTCATTAATTGGAACTAAGTGACAGGATAATCACAGATTTTTTTTTGTTATTGGATATTCCATCCACTAGCAACTTTTCTGGACATGTATCTAAATTTATGTTTCAAAGACTTAAAAGCTTGACTTAGTGCTAACTAGAATATTCCGTTGTCCTTTCCACCTGTAACTGACAACATATGGATGTAGATTTTTCATTATTCCAGGCAGGTATGAGTTTAAAGCAAGTATGAGTCTTCTGGTTCAAGATGCTGTTGAAATGTTCACTGTTGCCTTTTAAAGGCTGTGGAACAACACCTACTTTTTTTTCCCACTGCATAGAGTCCATTGTTTCACAACCAGAAAGGTCATCACTGCCATCCACAGTGAAGACATGAAGTCATTGCATGTGTACTATTTGGTATAGAATTTAATCATATTTATTTGTAGAAAAACAAAGAAACCAACAAACAAAAGACCAATGATGAAGCATTGAAAAGACATCTATATGCTTAGTTACTAATGAGTTACTTTTAGGTAAAAAGAAAAATCCATACAACTACACAAACACTAGCAAAGATAACATGGGACATAAGCTAATATCTCATATAGGAGCAATTACAAAGTAACTTACCATTTTGTTCTCTCTGGACTCCAGCAGCAAGCAAATCTGGTTCTCCAAGACTTATATCATTAAGCCTGGTTCCTAGACACTCCATGCAAAGATGTTTGCACCATTCTTCTGCCTCTAGTTCTGGAAAGATAATAAAAATATTTAAGATATAATGTTGACAGTTTACTCAAAAATGGTGAAAAATCACTACCTTCTCACAATCTACTTGGAGTTACTAGCATAAAGTTCCACATCTCTTTCTTAATCGTGATTTAGAAACCTATGTAAGAGTTTAGAATATTAGGACTAAATTTCTCATTTTCGAATTTGGGGATAGGACGTGAAGTTAACATAAAAGAGAAAGAATAAGTGAATTTTCAAAGCAGCATCTTTCTAGAAAGCTTGCTTGAAATATAGTATAATTTAGAAAAACTTGAGATATAATATCTGAAATAGCATTTGCTGCTCTTTAGCTAAATCTGAACTATTGAAAGACCTTTTTTTAAAAGGGTCTAGAGTATTCTTCTAGGACCTAAGGAAATGACTGCAATCGGAAGCTCTTCAAAAACAATTTTTCCATCTTTGCTGTACAGAATGCCTATGCCTGTCAAGTTAGACAGCACAAGGAATTTTTTCAGTTCAGCTCAACTACTTCTGGTCATGTAACAACTTGTTCATTAGTTGGAACTTTTATATAAAAATTCAAATCTTCCTTTCTGAGTCTTCCTTGCATCCCAATGATCTACATCTGAGTGCTCGCTAACTGCCAGTCTACTGAAATGTGAACTCTCCCTGAGACATTACAATAGCTCCTCTGCACACCCAGCCTCATGCTATCCACTCTCAAATTTGATGTCACAAAATCTCTGGCACTGGCCCAACAAATGTCTCAAACTGGCGTTCACACAGTGTGAAACCACAGTTAATAAGAATTACGCATATAAGCTGACTGCCTTTTATTACAGAGCAGGCTTCACCTAAGGGAAACTTTCTGGAGAGCAGGCTGGGCACAAGGCCCAGAATGAACACCCATTGTCATAGTCTATGTCTGATTGTCCTTAAGACTGGTTGACTTCATGTAAGAGATTATTCTTTAACATCATTGTCTCAAAGCTTACTTGGGGACACAGATGAACAAGTCCAAGCAAGTCCTGTGCAAGGAGTGTGAAAGGACTGTGAAACCCTTTGTCAGAGGGACACAGATGGACGAGGCCACGGGCAACGAGAGAGAGATAAGCCGCAGCTTAATGGCCATGAAGCGGCCAAAAGGCGGAAATAAGCCTTTTACGTGGGCTTGTTTCAAGGAAGATGGCCATCTCAGGAGGTGCTGCACATGACTTACCCAAGCACCCAGGAATGCCATGCTGGCAGAAGGATAAAAATGGGACCTACAACCATGAGGTTGAGGTTTTCTTCCTGCTACCTGCTTGCTGCCCAAGGCCAGCCATACTGCTGCTGCTCTCCTGCTGCTTCTGCCTCAGACCTTTGAAATGCCGTGCAGCGGGACCGCTGCTGGATCCTGGTGCTGACTATCCCAGCTTTACGCGATTCTTGCTTCTTTCCTATCTTTTCCATTGCCCTCCTTCCCTTCCCCACCTCCCTGATTAGGATTTATAATAAACTGGTTGGACCAACATTTGAACCATTGTTTCTTAATCTCACGCCAAGTGTGTTATATTAAGAGAACCTCCTCTCCCTCCCTATAAAATGGAGCAAGACACTTCAGTCATCTAGAAATGTTTCCATTAAAATGCCATGCTTTTTTTTTTTTTTTTTAAATTATTCCTATGTTTGGAGACATCTGGAAAATACTTTGGTGACAATATCTCCAATGCAGCACTGAAATTTGATCAGACACAAAAACCAACAGTGCATGCATTCCTTGAAGCAGCTGGTGATGATGACTCACAGTAATTAGCACAAATCTATATTGAAGCAAAATCTTTCCATGTCTAATTGCTACAGTCTTTGAATCATTGCCTGGCTAGGCAAGGGCAGAAACCTTTGCAGAAAAAGAAAGGGAAACAGGTCTTTCTTCCAGGTCCCCAGGACACACTTGGATAAACTGTTTTATTCTGGGCTGTGAGTAATCCAGACATTGATTGTTCCTAAATCATTTTGTCAGCTGATGGAGTTTCTTGACAGAAAGCTCAAATGACAAAGCCTGTTAGGAGAGTTTTGATACTAACATGGTTGCTGTCACAGAGACACAAAAAAATTTAGGGGATTCTTCAGAGAACTGCAAGTCAAGAGACTTCCCCTAGCCCTTATTGATTTTTTTGCAGTCTTTAGCATCCAGATTCTCAAAGTTTGTCTTCTAATAATATCCTCACCTTCCTGTAGGAAGAGACAGAACTTTCTTTCGGTAACCTCAAGGTAACATTTACTTTTGTATATAAGATGAAAATATTGAGGTAGCAGCATACTGCTTCTTAATACTTTTAATAAAGGCACAGTCTTGATGGAAAAATGGAGAGAGCAGGTATATTTCTGGACAATAAAAACTTAAGGATTTTAATAGGAATAAGATGAATTCATTTAAGAGCATAGCTCCAAAACTTATTATCTGCTCATGCATGAAGAAATCTCCCTCCAGCTTTCTCTTCCTTCTTCCACCTTAGTTGTTTCCTTGCATATTCATGATGTCTGCTGAACCAGAGTTGTGCCTATAAATCACACCTTCCCATGGAGGGGGTTTCACAAGACACACTGCTGTATGCTGCCAGCACAGGGATAGGGCAGTGCACTGGCAAATGAGTAGGCCAAGTCCCCAAAAGAGGGCTTCTGCAGACTTGCCCTGGAACTCCAGCTGCAGATAAACAGTGGAGAATCAGTTCAGAAAGGCCAGTAGCACACAGGTACAAATCTAGTCTACTGCTCCTATGTTTCCTTCCCTCTCACTTGTTCATTTTTGCCTAGATTGTATTACAGAACAATGAAAATGCTGTGAGGGTGAATAACTCCATAAAGAGCTTGCATTATTTCCTGGAGGATGACCAAAATAAAATGTTTTATATTTTTACATTTTTTTTCAATTTATATTTTATTTCATTGTGCCTGCACCCAGACTGAAAGGCTATACTTATGAAATGAGTAAACATATACAGAACAAACTTTTCTAATTTAGGAAACATCTAAGGAGAAAGAGAAATGTATTGGCATTTCCATAAATTTCACTTAATATCAGTATATATTCATAATAGTACTCTCAAGTTAAAGCAGCAAGATCTGTTTATATACATTCTCACACCACAATTCCAGCAGATTTTGGGGAAATCAAGCTGTTTCTTGTGAACGTTTTTCTATTTTCACCTTCCCAGTCCACTCTCCTCTCTGTAACAGCAACATCTGGATCTTGAAAGTTTGGATTCAGAACTTTCAGTACAGCCTTTCAGAGCGGCAGTTTTATTTAAGCTGCTGTTTCTTCTTTGCAAGACTCTGATGATAAGACCCAGATTAACCCATTTCCCACCTGTCACACAGAAGAAACTCTGTAACTGTAAGCACTACAAGATTTCGGCTGTACCTTGCAACATAGACTGTAACCCACACAGTACTGTTGCATAACTCAAAATTTGTATCTTACAACAACTGTCATCTTAATATGACAGAGAATACAGTTTCAATGCAGAACTGAAATATCTTCACAAAGAACTGTGAGGATTTGTGTATGCTGTCAGAAGCATCAACATTATCTACAAATGTGTTTGGAAGGTCAAGAGTACAAGGATACTGCGTGAGTTAGTTTCACCTAATGCATCCTGATAGCTATTGCTTACTTGCAAGGGATTTCCTTAGACCTTTTCCTTGTCTTACATTTGAAATCTTTGGAAGCAGGTGAATTACATTTCAAAGCTAAAGTCATATTTCTCCTTTCACTGTGCATATCTTTAACATAGCTCACCATTCATCTGTAGAAAGCCTGGAATGCTTTGTGTTTCTGGGTAACAAATGAAATATTAGTTATGAATTTTAAAGTGTATTTATTATAACTTATAGTACATAAATTGATAAGCCAAAGTAGTAATCTTTAAGAATGACTGCTGCCACATCACTAAAGAGATATACCACTGTTAAGAAACTTATTTATTTTGATTATATGCATATATAGAAACATGAAATATTACAGTGGAATAAGGCAATACAAAACTAGCAGCAAAATTCTCTTTAATGCATATAGATTAAATTTACTGGTAGTAAATGCTGACTTTTTAGTGGTAACTGGTACTTGTCACAAAAAAAAAATTAGTTTCTTTTTAAGATAACTGAATTCTTGGAGTGAATGATAGATTGTAAAGCATGTTTTCACAGCTATAAACAAAATCAGAATGATTGCATTTTCACCTTGCTCATAATTTATTTATATGATGCTGCTACACAAATGTCATGAGGTGTCACAAAATACATACTGATGGGATACTTTAATTAGGCACTGGTTATTGTACAAATATTTTTGGGAGCACAGCTTTAAACTTCTTATTTGTAAATACACACCTTGATACTGGCAATGCTTTCCTGAAATTTATCTGAGCTTCCAGGTTATGCCTAAAGATATATGCCATTTGTACATCTGTTCTCAGAGGGATAAACTGGTGTCATACATACTCCAGCCACTGACACTGTACATTTCAGTAAGCTATACCACAGGATGATGAATGCATTTGTTGATATAATATGATACAATCTCAATGATAAAATATCAGCAAATGGTGTTTGAAATATAAATTTGTAATAATTAAGAGCTTTTCCAGCACTTAAAGTTTAAAACAGATCATGTTACAGAACATATTGTAAGGGATGGAAGTGGTTTTATACATATTAAGTATAAACATAAGTACAAATATAAATTTATTCACCATCCTTAGATATCTTTCTCTGTATTTGCTAGAAGTGTGGCTATCTTCAGTCTCCTAACTTAGACAGCCTTTTGTTTGAGGACTAAACCCCTATGCACTGTGACTGCTAATAATATCTCATTTTTTTACATTCATTTCCAAAGTTCACATTCTGAAGTCTTATGGAAGTTTATCATCATCCACCATTATGGGCTTCCAGAAGAGCAGAAGAGAGGTGATCACTCTTCTGGCTCTGTTTAACTTTTGTCTCTTTGAGCAATTCCAATCTCCAGATCCATAAGATTGTGCTCTATCCCCCAGGAGAATTGCTAGCAACAATATGTTGTTGCATTGGTAAAAACAAGAAAGGCTCAATATAAATGCGGCTCATAAACTTCAAAATAGGGTTGAGAAGCAGCCCACCTAAAGGACCAAACGTTTAAGTTGGAAATAACACATATGCAGTATAATAGGAGGATAAAAGAAACTGTCGTTATGCAGACCCAAAAAACCCATGTCATTTTCCTAATGTTAAAGTCTGTGATCTTAAAAAGTTAAATTTTTTTTGAAACATTTTCTGCACAAGTTGTTTGGCTTGTCTTCCCTTTAAGTTGCACTTATGAGAAGAGCAAATCTAGTGGAATATCTTTACTCTGAATAGAAATGCAAAGTGTTTCCAGTTTGGATTAACAGGACTTAGATCCGATATTTGCTACCAAGAACGAAAGATGGCACAGAAAAGCCACGTGTATCACTTTTTGTCTCTTAAAAGTCACCTAACTTTAATTAGAAGTTAATAGGAAAAAAAAACAACACCACAGAATACCCACAGGACCACTGTGCTACTTAACTGAGCCGTATACAATATACACAGCAACTTCATTTCTATGTGACTACTTCTTTATGGTTACTCAGAAGAGTACATGGATATTACATTTTGAGTAATAACACGCACTACTGATTAATGTTGGTAATGCATGAATGACACAAATTTTTATAATAATAGATAGGCAGTAATGAAGGCAACAGAAGTTCTATTAAATGTAAAATAACAGAAAATTAATCTGTATGTAAACGAAAAATTTGCTTCTCGTTTAGGTAGCAACAAAGTTAGTGGGCTGCAATTCTAAAAGCAAATTATTTATTAAAATTATTTTTCCACTGGCAATTACACTTGAAGATCTAAGATCTGAAACTCACACACGGACCTTTTTCTTGTGTTTCAATAAATACCACCTCTGGAAACTGCTTTGTGTTTTCCTTGTGCTGTGATTCTTGAATCTTTAACCTGCAGTAGTTTCATTTGTTATTACATAAGTGCATATAACTAAGGAAAAAAGTAAAATGAAGGTTTATGAAGCATGCATTATTTTGTAACTTTAAACACTAGTATATTTTCCTTATGCTTTTTTTTTTTTTTTTTTTTAACTGGGTGAAGACACAGTCTAAGGGCTATACAAAAAGAAGCTTTTATTCTCCTACCATTTCTTATTTTTAAAATGTTTTGGCATGAGGGTAGCACTGTTCATTACAACGATTAAGAAAAAGAAGACATTTATTAATATTTCTGCTAACAATCATCAAAACTTATCTGGAGCTCTACAAGATTCATCACAGATAGGGTTCCACTAATTTTACTCTTGTGCAGTTATCTCTGTTTGCAAATGGCCAGCGATGTGTCCTGGTAGTTCCCCAGCTATGTGAAAACTGACATTTTCCTGAAAATTTCATTTCTGAAAGTCTGATCAAGAGGATTAGGCAGCACCCAGACACCACACAGTACCATCTTTAATATAAATACCTACTGCACTATGTGAATGCCTTTGAAGGCACAAATGGTATTTAAAAAATTTATCATATTGATGTTACCTTCCATTAAGCTATTTCCCTAAAGTGCACTTTATTTACACATAATATCTACATTCTTACCTACACTGCTCCTTTCCAGTGCACACACATGAATCAGACAAGGAAAGCATACCACTCATTACACAAGCTGCTGGATATATGACACAGGGGATATAATCTCCCCTTAAGTCAGGCCCAGAATGACTCTTCTGAGAGCATTTTTGTGCAGCAAAAAAAAAATCACTGACACCATAGCAATATGAAACCGCATACAATATACGTGGTTTGTGTATTAAAAGCATTAATCAAATGCTTTTTAAGGAATTCTGCCTACTAACT
The DNA here is from genome assembly GCF_951394365.1 of Tetrao urogallus. NCBI lineage: Eukaryota > Metazoa > Chordata > Aves > Galliformes > Phasianidae > Tetrao > Tetrao urogallus. The sequence goes on along the minus strand of NC_136815.1, from coordinate 54,177,610 downwards.
GCAAGACTAGTTAATATGCCAGCATCATCACAATGACTCTGGGACTGCAAGAGTCCATGAACAGTGACAGCAAAGGAAATACTCCAGGAAAAAAGAGCATCCTTCTCTCAAACTCAGAAATACCACACACAGTTGACTAGTAGACTGTAACCAAAGTTACAACAGTAGGAAACAATGAAATGCTGCTTGAGAACATGGTTTCCATACAAAGAGAAAGAGAACTTTCTTGCTCAATTGTTACAAAAAAGTGAATGTATAAAAAAAATGAAGAGAAACAGTTAATCACTTATAGTTAATAAGTGATTTCCTCTGCTCCATGCTAGTACTAATGTAGCTGTTTTCCTCCTGTTCCTCTTTATCATTATTATTTATTTTTATTTTTTCTCTTTAACTATATAGCTATTTTCTGCTCTGAATTAAAGTGAACATCACTTTGTTCAGTGATTAATCTTACAGAAACAAATTATGGCATTCCAAAAATAAAATGCCATCACAATTAATTAGTCCTTGAGGTTAGATTTCTAGGTACCTTTACAGATTGGGTATATTACTTCACACTGTGGGCTAGTGCTTTTCATAATGCCATAAATATTTATCAAGCATTAGTATGGCCAATGGTACAACAGCAAGCTGACAGAGCATCATTACTTGAAAATATCCCTGGCAACCTTTGCTCTCAATTCAAGTTTGCTTTCAGGTGCAAACTAAGAATCATGAAAACCTGCCTGAACAAAGAGGAAACATTTGCATTGGGACTGAAACTAGCAGGCCAGCTACAAGAATCTGGCATGGGAATTCGACAGTTCCCCAGGATTGTCAATTCATACCTGTTTCAACAGTTATTAATGTCAAATGACAATGGCATGAAAGTAAAATTACCTCAGGCAGCTTGTCTGTAGTGGGAATGTCAAAAACACCATCAATCAAGTGTCCAAAAAGGATCTGTCACCACAAACATAACATGCAGAGGATGCTATCACATCAACTTATGCAGCTACCCTGTGACTGGCAGTCAGCAATGGCATATGTCTGGTTTAAAACTTCATACTGTTTCAAATCTAGTTTACTCCTACAATACTTTTATTTCACTCGGGAAAATTAAAGGGTCCTTTTCTTAAATGTGTGGAAAATCTGAAGTATTCTTATCAAGTATTCCTGTTACATCCAGTAAGAGAAACTATATCCAAAGAAACTATTGAAAGTCCTAGGGTTTGTTTTACTAGTTTTTATACTTTTTTTTTTTTTAATATTCAGTCTTACATTTGAAGTAGTGACAAATTTTACTGATTGAAAACTAGAAGTTCTGTTTGATAAGTCAAATAATTCTAGTAGTATAATTTTCACACACAAAATCAAGGTGGTAATGACATGTTTCGATGTGGAGGAGAAAAAACATGCAACACCATCACTACATGCTTCACTGCTTTAATATCTTTGACCACACAATTTTTACTCCAGCCATCTGAGCATCTTCTGCATTAACTCAGTAGGAAGATGATTAGTAGGAGACTAGGAAGTCTTGGGAATCTCTCTGACTAAATGATATTACTGAAGCAAAAATAATTGCTTTGAATGCTGAGATTTATTAAACACTTTTTCATTTTGGCTGGGCACAGTGAATTCAGTGTTGGTGCTGCATCCTTCCAATGTTGCAAAGAATCTCCTGCATGGTGCTATATGCTGCTTTTGAAATACTAGCAAAGCCACTAACAGAATTTTTTTTTTTTTTCTCCTTTGTCTGTGCTTCAATTTCTTTGATCCAAGAAAAAGAGTATTTTGCCCCAAACCTGAAAACCATTGATGTCAAGAAGTGATTCTTTGCTATTATTGGACTTGATAACCAGGATTTTAAGACACTAGAAGTGCAAAGAAACTGATTTACAGCAATTGTGATCATCTTCTTACTTACAAGATCATAACACAGTGTTCTACTTGACTTTCAATTGCATAAAATTTTACTCTCAGACAGAACTAAATATTAGCAGGAGAGGACTCTGTGTCTTCTATTTTATTCCTGGAAGACTTTAATGAGGTATTATTGAGGAAAAAAAAAAAAAAGAAAAAAAGAAAAGCACCTTAAAATCTGAATGGTCTATAGTTAGTATCTTAAGAATCATAGAATCATCTAGGTTGGAAAAGACCTTCAAGCGCATCATGACTAACTACCTATCTTATCTGCTAAGGCTCTTTACTAGCGCATGTCCCTGAGTACCTGAGTTGTGAACTGATTCATAAACATACACAGTACTGTAGGACAAAGGATAGACTTCATTTATCTCCTTTATGGAGAGAACAGATGGGTGGCTAAGATTCAAACACTAGAAAAGTGTCTACTTGCTTAGACCACCAGTAATAACCTCCTTGGGATCCCCATAACTTAAAATAAATTCAAAGACAGTTCTCCCTGGCTGATAATTTTATAGTAGAAAAAATAAGCTGGACAAGAGATTCTTAAAGGAGTTACAAAGGTAGTTATGAGAAAACCAAACACTGTCATTTAAAAAGGAGTTATCTAATGCTGCAATATGCTTTTCCATACTTTCTATACTAATGCTTTTAAATGAGGATGCTTAGAATGCTACTATTCCTACTGATTGGAATGTACTTCTAGTTCTGCTGTTTTAAACAAAATTGCCGAAATATATCTTTTTGACATTGTGATATACGAGAATAATGGGTGGCTTAGTAATAAACCAATGAATCTGCCATATATATGTATTTTTTTGTATATATATTTTTTTTCCTAGATGCCATTAGTACAACAAGAACAGCTAAGCGGCATAACTCTCTTCTTTCTAAGTCAGATAAGGGCAGGAAGGCAGGCATTTATTATTCTTCACATATTCATAATATCCACCCAAACGTATCTTCACATAGAATCCTTATAGCTTAAACACAGAGCTGGTGACTTAATTTTTAATTTCAGAAAGGAATAATCAACCATGATTGTAATGGGAAGGTAACTAACCTAACAAAACTGCACAAACATGGCTCTCTCAGATAGTCAGCTGTATAATCAATAGATGTCAAGATGTTATAATCACAATATAATCAAGAGAGTTAGGCAAAGTAGACAACAATAACAAAAAGAGAATAAGTGGAAGAGCTTACCCTTCGGCTAGGCTCACCACAAAACACCAAGAGAGGTGATCTCCAGAAGAGATCCTTCTCCTCTGGTAGCCAGCTCTTAAATAGGTCTAGGAGCACAGGTGAATAGGTCTTCCGGCAGCACAGGTGAATTGCCTTCACCTGTGCTCCTCTGGCTGACTCATGGCTCGCCTCAGGTGATCAATCAGAGGTTCAGGCCGTGACTCAGCAGTTCCCGTACATCAACTTAACAGAAACTGCTTGCATATTCATTTGAATGCTGCTGACTGTGTTGGGTTTGAGGCAGACGTCAAATAACTGTAGTATCATCAAAACTACATTCAAAGAAAATCTTTATTGAGGATGCAGATTTCTAAACACAATTTTAAACAGGCTAGATTTATGAATTTCTGATACAAATATTTTCTTTTTGTTCTATACGGTATTTTTAGCAGGTGAAAGGAAAATGTCACAGTTACTACTATACTCAGAGTACATTTTAATAAAATTGGAATTGTTCATGTTAAATCCTACTACTACTTAGTCATACTTTTTAAAATTCATATTGAACCTGTTTTTCTTCTGTTTCTGACATGACACTATATTGCTTCACACTTGGGGCAATGGAATCTTTGGTCAGCAGTCTTTATTACGTGAATTTTAAAACTTGAATTCGAACAAGTTCGAATAACCATTAATAAATTTGATATTTTATGTTTAAAAATTAAGTTAGGAGGAATTTTATTAAATTAAAGATTTTGCAGAATGCATCCACACTTTGCTTCCTCTTTTGTCTTCTGGAGGGAAAAAAGACAACCAGGATATTTTTTTCTGCCTGACTCTGATAATTTGAAACTGAAAAAAGACAAATTTAAGTAAAAATTACTTTTGATACACAGTCAGTGCTAATAAAAGTAAACCTTTTCCTGATGGTTCTAGACTGTAATTAACAATCTAGCACTTTTTTGAAATCCTTTAATTACTCCTTTTCCATGTTAGCTTGAAGACAACTCAGAAAATAAACATTTCAAAAGATATTTGTTTCTCACACCTTCTGAATTCTTAGCCAACTGCTTTGCTCTTAACTAATTCTGACATTATAGGGATGAAAAAATATGTCTATATTCAGGGAAGAAAAAGGAATGGAACAATCTCATAACCTCATATTTGACACAAATAGTCAAAATCTACTAACCTCATTTGACATGAAGCAATGGATTCTGTTTTTAAATGTATCATTATGAGTTCAGTAAAGATGACGACAACTAAAATGTAACTTAGAGAAGTATGACATGTTGTGTTTTAAAGAAATGAAAAACTACAGATATATTTTAAAAAATACAAAAAAGCCCCAAATCTAAAGCCAAAGGCCAAACACGGACACACGAGACACAGATCTGACTTCAGTACAAAGCAAGATCTTAAATTAACCACTTTCGAAGTCATGGTATTACACACATTATTTTAGAAAGAAATCCAAAGTTGTCCACCTCTATTATTTTACTTCTAAACTTAATGAATGTATCAGTTTTCATGTCATAATAGAACAGTAAAGGGATTCATAACAGTCTTTGTCAAGATACAAACAGATTCTTTTTTACTGCTGTTATCTGATTCACTCACAAAGGAAGCTAACATTAAAAATATGCGATGACCTCAAAATTAAAATAATTTAAACATAGTAATTCAGGAAGTAGTATTATTTTCATAATTTAGCAAGAACATAGATAAAAACTGACTATCAAGTAGTGTGCCAAAATCACACAAAGAAACACACAACTCTTCTTGTAGCTTCTTCCTAATCCCTTTCAGATTTTCCAGAGCTAGATTATCATAGAATGTAAAACTAAACATTTAGAAATCAAGATGTTATCCTTACATCATTGTCTTACATTACAGAAAAAAATGTAATCTTTGGTATGAACAAGCTATGAATCTGATGAAAACTCCAAACATCAGGAAATGATCAGGCTGTTGGAAGGGTTAAGTAGGATTTTCTTCAGTCGGTCTTAAGGCACTATAAACTATGTTTACAACTAAGTTATGTTTCTACAGAATGTGAAATACTTCTCAGTCAAAAGTATGATGGACAATCTGAAATATAAGACAAAAGAACTAGTACTCAGTAGACACTGAAGTCACTCAGACAAACATAATACAGAAAAGTTATGCATCTGAAGAATGCTGACTTGTATTTCATTTAGATGAGCAAGAGCAGCAAGGATAGAATTTATTAATGGAAAACCATTGATATATCCAGTAGCATATGCTGGGAGCCCTACTTTCTGAATTACACAAATGTCATGGATATTGTACTACACTTGGAAAGCATTCACACTGTTACTGAGCAAAACTATTTTGAAATGACATTGACTTTGAGTTTCTTGCATTAATTTTTCATCACTAGAAAGAATAAAAGAGCAAAATGTCACATGCTCTTCTTAATTCAATTCTCATTCTTTCAAGCAAGCTATAGCAAAGTTTAGGCACCTGTCTTTTCTAGATAGGTTTGCTTAATTATCTAGAGGTTTGTCCATTAGTACATACAAATGTTCTTTCATTTTACATTTATTCGCCATACTCATTTTATATGCCCAGAGAAAATTCTCTAATTTGATTACTTCAATTTCTAGGTTCAGTTAAAATTATCCATAACACAATCTAGGCAGAAATAGCAGTTGTATAATTGACTTCATGTTTTATTTATGGAATATAAACTTCAGCTACAGGAATGATTTTATTTTTTCCCTTGAAGTTGAAATGAAAATGCTGTGCTAGTGAAACATTTGGCCACTGAAAAACATGAAAGAAATGGACAAATTTATACTGTCATTGAAAAAGTACCATTCTGAAATGGAAATGACTTTCTTAAGTTTCATGCAGTACTCCAAAGAGTGCTTTGCAGGATATTTTACAAAGAACTTCCCATTTTTTCAAACAGAGATACCATGCATTTCTGAGGCATTGATCTTATGCGGAAGACAACTAAGTGGTCACATTGCTGGCAGCCTCAGTTCCTTTTCCCACTTCACAATTAAAAAATTGTTTCATTCTTCTGTTAGCCAACAAGCTTACTTTCTTCTAATTTATTCTGGAATATTTTTAATCATGTCCAGTTTAGAAAAAAAAAAAAGATGCTTTACCTTAGATCTGTTTTTATGGATTCATCAATTCAAATTTAGAACTATGCACAATTTTAAGGAAAGGCTTGATTTAAAAACAAACAAGGAATTTGAGGTTATCCATTCTACAACTTTAAGTGCATGCTAATTAGTCCTCAATGCTACCCCATGAAGTCCATAGTCATAGTCCAATACGTTACTTTATGCTGAAGAAATTCATTGCAAAATTTAGTCCAGAAGCAGATACAAGAAAGACTACGAAATGTCCTGCGTTTTCAAAATGAAATGCTTTCCAGAAACTAAATGGATCTAGATTTCCATCATCCAGAAGCAGACTAAGATTCCTCATAATTCTAATGAGTGTATAACTTTCACAGTAAAGCTCAAATCTTCACATGACATCAGAAGACTAATACATGTCATATGTATTTCACTGAATACGAACCTCAAACTCTTAACACATGCCAGCACACTATACAAACATGTTCTAGAAGAAAAGTATGAACATAATTTGGAAGTATTTAAGTTACTTTTCTGAAAAGAATTGTTGATTTTCTCTTCATCATAGCATAAAAAAGAATTTAAATGGGTGTTTAGTTGATTTTAATTAAGAAAAAAAACAAGTCTAAAACTTGCCTGAATGAACAGTGACCTGTCACACAAAACCACTGAACAGCAGTGCAAGTTTGATTCAACAGACATCTGCAAAACTTAAACATATTACAAGGTTGATTCTACTTTCTAAAACATGTACAAATGGATAAAAACAAAAATGATAAAGAATCAAAGCCAAAAAGTAAGATAATAAATTTCATGTCTTTTGAATATTTTCAAATCAGTGATAACTATTTCAGCAGGAATAAGAAAATTAATATATTTGCTACCACTGCTCACCTTATTTCACATTACTACACTAAGTTTCAAAACTTCTTGGAATTGAAGAACAGATTTAACTACTTGTCTAATGAAAATGCAACTTCAAAGACTTGTATAGTCAACCGCTTCCCTTGATTGGTATTAATTCCATTAATTAACTTCAGTTTTAACTTCAAAACAACTTGCAAGACAACTTTAGCTGCAGTTGGAATTGCTTAGAACAAAACTTGAAAAGCAGACACACTTTAGAAATTTGAAAATGAAAGCATTTCCAGAATTGAAAGATTTATTCCTCTGTTATGTAAACACTATAAATGTAATTGAACTGCAGCTAAAGATATGTTCAGAGAGACTGTATGCTAGTGAGATGCTTCAGCCTGCCCTACAAGGTCCTCAGTACAATGAAGCACATCTGAAACACTTCCACACTAATGCATGCAGCACAAGGAACAAGCAAGAACTGGAAGCCTTGGCTCAGTCCCAGAGCTTGATGTCAGTGTCATAAGTGAAACACGGTAAGAAGAGTGCTGTGACTGGTGTGCTGTGATGGATGATTACAGGCTCTTCAAAAGAGAAAGGCTGGACAGCCAAAGAGGGAAGGGGCACTGTCTACAATGGATGGACTGGATTGTATAGAGCTGTCAGTTGGCGGTGACACAGTTGAGAGCCTCTAGGCAAGGATTAAATAACAAGCAAATAAAGGGTATGTCATTGAGAGTGTCTGCTATAGACCACCCAGCCAGGATGATGATATCAATGAATTACTTTTTAAGGAACTATGAGAGACATCTAGATCAACTGCCCCTGCTCTTACAGGGAACTTCAACTTGCCAGATACTAACTGGGAACACCACTCAGCTGATTCAAACAGGTCCAGGAAATTCCTATTCATTCATCAGCTTGATGATAACTTCCTGGTACAGGCACTAAAGGAGTTGAAGAGGCAAGGTGCCTTCTTAGATCTGTTCTTTGTTGACAGAGAAGATCTCATAGGTGAAGTGGTGATTGGTGGCAGCTTTGGCCATAGTGATCATGAAGTAGTTGGATTTAAAATCTTTGGTGACAGGAAGAAAAGTGCTACCAAAACTTCAGCCCTGGATAGGAAGACTAATGAACTACCCTAGTTAAATTTCCAAAACAAGATTCCTATTACAATAATAGTAAGACTAGACTGCTCTCAGAAATTAATCTTGATAAGATTTATAATTGATGGATAACTGGATAACTATTGGGAAGGATTTGATGTTTTAAAAGACAAACACACACACACAAAAAGCATAAAATTTACAAAAGAATTGGCTACTTCTCCAGATATTAAGTATACAGGGTGTCAAAAAAACACAAAAAGAAATTGTTTTGCATTCTTTTCTTGGAGAATATAATGGCATTATTATTCACTAGAAAGCTTATTGTACTTTTCTAAAGTAAACACATTTTCTCCTTTTATTTGCAGGATGTAACAAATTATAGATGTGGTAGCCTTTCCAAATACACAGGAAAAATGTAAATTCTAAGTTGATGAATTTTAGAATTGATTCTTTGCAAAATTTGTTTGCTTCTGTTCTTAAATCATAGCTCAGTATATTTACCATTAAATACTGCCCAAGAGATTATATATGGTCAGAAGACACATAACATTTCATTTTCCCTTGTAACTGTATGTATACGTGTAGTAGTTTCACACATGATTCAGTCTGCAGAATTGTTTTAGTTCTCACTTCTAGCTAGCAGCAAGCATCAAACTTATAAGCTCTGTAGATCATTCTGACAGCAATTATGACTTTGTTCAACAGCCCACTAGGATTTTAATGCTGATTGTAACAGTACATTGGCAATAGAATTCAAGCAACATCTCAAAATGATCTGAAGACAAATGGACAATGAAAATGAAACAATACATTTTTTTTCTGTAATATGCACAAATTTGTTCATGTCTAGACTGCATATGATTTAGAATAACCCATGCATGGTTAAGTACATATTAGTTGCACACACAACTTTCTGTACTCATATACACACGCTATTCTTATTAGTTTGTCCTCATTCCACAAGAAAAGTGTTCTAAAAATGTTGAAATTGTAAGTCTGCTAACAGTACCATTTGCCTTACACATTGTAAGTAGCCAAATGTAATTCAAGCTGAGCAGTGACAGAAAATGAAAAATAGATCTGGTGTTTCATGTTTGGAGCAGTAAATTATCATGTTATTCATTGAACTCTCCCTAGGCTCAGCCAGTCATACATCATCCGTCAATACTCCAAATTCAATCTATAAATTAATGTCATGATTTTTGTGCTGTCACTAAATGTACACTATTCTCAGGGGAGGTCAGGAACCACAGAAGTCACATTATTTTACAGGGTGACATATATTCACATATCCCAAGAGATCTGACCTACATTTTGCATAAATGAGCAGAAGCCTTTTTATCTAAGATGATATGTGGTTTCCACTGCAGCACAGTCAAACTTGTGGAGCGCAGGTAGGGTATTACACCAATGATCCCAAAGGTAAAAGAAACAGAAATAAGCTCAGACACAATACAGACTGTCAGGCATGAATTAAGTATTCGTACCTTTCATTATAGTTAAAGAAAGGGAAAATAATGGAAAAAAGGAAAGGAAAAATAAAAAAGGAAGTCTACCACCTGTATACTTCTCTGTTATCTCGAGACAGAGCCAATGATATCCCAGTACCTTCCTTGAAACCACACTGTGACAGGATAAGGAATTTGAGTGACTGATAATCAAAGCAAGTAGCTGAGCTTCAAACCCAAGAGTCTTAATAATGATGGTACTGATAATTAATTAAAAAATATTTATATAAATACACAAAGCAAATGATATACTCTTAAGTAGGATTGTGTTACAGTTGCTTATTTGCCACAAGTTCCTTAATGCATCAATATTTCTTCACATAACTGCAGGTTCTGTGGGTCCTAGATACGCTTGCTGAAAACAGGTAGTAAAAGCTAACTCTAAAGCCTGAATAGTACCACAGAACACGGCTTGCCGCATTGCAAGTCTAGCATCATATCCTATGGTACAAGAAAGTGGACAGGATTCTATTCTAATTCCACTGCAAACCAGATGAGAAGAGCAGTAAATGTGCAGAGACGTGATGCCTTCCTATGATAAAGCAGCGCTATTTACAGACCAGAGCTGGCTTGCAGCAGGCTGGCTTGACAGCAGAGCAACAACTGGTTGTATCTAAATACAAGTATATAACAATAAAAGTTCTTTATCAACCCAGCTCTTCATCAGGCATTGAAAAGTACAGTTCTTTGCAGACGACACATCTTAATATGCTGCTAACGCTTCTGCAAGATTTTACAGGATAAGCCTCAAGGCACCAATTATTTGCTTCTAAGAGTGCTATTCCTAGAGCTGGCTTGGACTTTTCTCATTAAATGTAGATTCATCAAGATGTAAACACACCATCAGAAATCCACCCAATCATTCTGTCTTCCTGGCAGGGTACTAAGAATCCAGGATTTTGGTGTCAAGAGGTGTTGCACTATGTTGATGGGAGTCAGTAGTCTAAAAGCCTGGGGAAGTATAACTACACTGGAATAGTTACACGGTTCTCAAGTTCTGCCTATATTTCCAATAAAAAAACGCTTGTTTAAATCTTATTTTCACAAGAACATTTCTAACATTGTTGAATTGTAATTGAAGAACATGGGAAGGAGAAGATTTGAAAACAAAAATATACATTATTCTGTTTTGTTGTGTGAGGTGTTAGGTCTAAGTCTAAGAAAGAAAATAAACCTGTTTCTCATGGGTATACAATAAACTTCTTAAAAGGTAGGTGCAGTCAATTCTCTTCTGAAGCGTGTAGCACAGCAGAGGCCCTTGGAACACATTATTGAATAAAAGGCATAACTCAGTATGGGATGGATAAATCAAGGCAGAGAAGACAGGCTTTTATCCTACTTTCAACTATATGCCAGTATGCCATTATTTTTTCAGTCTTAGAACTCCTTATATATTTTTGTCTAAATTCTAAACAGACAAGACAATCTACAAGTTACATTACACTACATATACACAGTGTATGTGTAGTGTATATGTATATATACACACACAAATACACATGAGCTGCTCTGAAAGTAATGCCTCCTATTCTACTGGACGCATTGACGTAGTCTCACAATGTCAGAGGCAGATGTTGGTTGAACCTTCTCATCAATATTTCATTACATTTTGTTGCTGCGTGACAGGTGACATAGAATTCTATGATTCTAGGCGGCAGTAGAGGGGCAGTCGAACAGAATGGTGCCTGACATGAAATTCCTTCACGTGGAAACAGCTGAAACCACTGACATTAATTGATGTTTGCTGAATGCTTATGGAGACCAAATAATGGATGTGAGCACAGTGAAGTGATCAGTAGTGCATTTCAGCAGTGGTGACATGAAAAACAAACCACATTCTGGATGGTCATGCACAGCTGTCACACCACAAAATGAAGAGCTCTTGGAAATGCATAGCTGCTGGTGGTGTCAATGTGAAAAAACAGTGTTTTGTAGCTGAGAATTCACTCTGTTATTGTGATCTTTGTATCTGTGGTAGTTTCCAAGGAAACAAATAAGAGACATTACTTTCAGGGTGACCTGTGTTATATATATATATATAAAAACTTATAGCTTCTTATTTCTTAGGGCAAATTACTTTCAACCTTATATTCTATCATAACTGTAAATGAAAAGTGATTGTTTACTTCACTTTTTTTTATTTCAGTCTAGGACTTACTCTATATAGTTCTGTGCTGCCTAATAATGAAACCACCAATTAGCTAAATGACGGTTAGACTGTCATCTCAAATGCAGGGGCTATTAAGAATTCAGTTCTATGATCATATAATAAAATCAAGGAAATATGTCAAGGAACCTGACTAGCATGAAGAAAAAGCAACCCTAAAGAATATAATATCTCAAAGTATTTTTAAAAGTTGAAAGTCTTCTATCTTACAGAAAGATGGTAAGAAATAACTTTTCTTTACGCAGAATGACAAATACTTAGTATGACTTTTTCCATGAACACCAGAGAGGTTGTTAACATGCATGTTTAAAATGTACTTTAAATATGAAGACATTGAATTTGCTTGTAATCCTTTTTCCAGCCCCATGTGTCATTTCACAACTTGAGTCTCACATGTAAGAGGGCATTAAAAAACAGTGCTGGAAAGGATTTACTTTCTCTGTCATACAAAATAGTCTGCAATTTGAATGAATGGGTATGTTACTTTGTTTTGTTTTGAGGAGGAAGACATTCTGGACTTGTTTCAGATTCTTGTTTCAGATAATAATTAATCTATTCTTATGTAGTTTGGAAAGTCAACTGTGCAATTTCTCTGTTGAATACCTAGATATGGCTACAGGATATAAGCATCTACATAAATCACTAGATCAGATCATATATGTGGATTGAATAAGAAGAAATTTTTCTCTATTTTGATTTTTTTTTTTGATGAATTCACATTTCTTACAGATAATAGCAATTGCAAATACACGCTACAGCTTTATGCTTGAATAAGGAGGCAGATTCTATATGTATATATATTTATATATATACACACACATTAAATAAATAATACCTATAGAAGTTCTCCGCCTTAGATTTCTAGGCTTTATCACATGAATCTGTCACTCAGCTAATTAAGCCTCACTTCCATGCCTTCTGCAAAATACTAATAAGATCTCAACGTATGATACATTTTTATGTATAAAACTCACTGAGATTTCCAGATAGTCTCCAGAAGTAATTTTATTGTTTTGCTCAACAGATCAATAGTAAAAGCAAGACTTACTTATATTGTGAGATATATAGCATCGAAGGTATATTGAAAATAGATAGTGCCTTATTGCTTTACTTTCCAGTAAAAAGTATTTACACGTTGAGATGCAAATTTGGACGTTACCAATCAAGATTAAAACTATTCAGTCATTGAAATTAATTTATGCCATGAATATTATAAAGGATAAAACAGTATCTCCATATCTTTCCTTCATAGGACTGGCAATTATTTATGATACAGTACATTTATGAAATCCCCTAAGAATCTGAAAATGAGATTAGGAAGAAATCCTGTTATATGGCAGTAGTAATACTGCCATATTCGAATATTAAGGTAAACAGCCAAAGGTCAAAAAGAACTTTATTTTTCTTGTTGTCCAAATGTTAGACCATGTTTTTAGACAGCATTTTTATGGGCTTGTGCCACTACACTTGTACGGACTTTATTCTGTTATAAAACATGGAGTCTGTAGTTACTGCAAGGTTCTTTGAATGTTTAACAGCTTAGGAGAAAAAAATTATGAAGTTTGTATTAAATTAGATTCTTCCATATCTCTGTATGTCTGACTTCACCATCACTAACCTACCTTCTATCTTTGCACAATGGGAAAACTAAACACATGCCAAACTTCTAGGGCAGAGGCTTGAGATATTGACATATATGCACTAGTCTCTCTAAAATCAACATTCAGCTGAACGTGTACTGTCTACAAGATGAAGCTGAAATCTGCTTTCCTTCTCCTGTCTGCAGTTGCTCATCTTCTGCAGAAAGGAAGATTTTTTTGTACTCTTTCACTCTTGAGTTCTACACACTCTAGCATGCATGAATTGCTATTATCTTAGCTATCTTGCTTAACTTTTCTTCCTATGGGAACAGTTTAAATTTAAACCCTTCTGAGCTGAACTGTGATAAGGAGAGCACTTACAGTGTCTACGCTTCAATATATTTGCCTAGAAAGAAAGAATTAACACAGAACTACTCCTCTTACCTAGGTCCAGAGTGTTCAACGTTAGTAAAGAGTGGCAGATATTCAGTAAGTGAACAGCAAGTGTAACCAATGCATATCATATCTGTGTATTAAATCTTTACTGAAAAAAGGAAAAAATTTCAGCTTCCTTCAAAACCTGATTTGCCATAATGTAGTCCCACCTGAAGCTTAACTTTTCTAATCTCTGCAGTTAGAGATAGTACAACTTTCCTTCTCATCTTGTCACAATCTCCATGTGTGCTCCTGCAATACCTTGTTCTCTCCATGTCCCACATTTGCCTAACAGACAGGGAACGCAGCATTGAGTACAGCTTAAGAGAAAACTATGTGAGAGAAGTGGGATGAAGATCATTTTGTGCATCCCATGCTTTCAAATTTAACTGCTGGTAATTCTTCAGAAGCATTTGAGCTTCTTTTCTCTCTCTCTTTTTTTTTTTGTTGTTGCTGTTGTTTAATACTTATTAGCTCAAGAACTATGTGTGCACCTTAATGAATAATCTCAAAGTGGCTGAAAAGGATGGAATTTAATGGTGTAGTACCTGTCCTATCAAATAATGTTTCCTGGAGATAGGGTAATTTTTTTTTTTAATCGTCTTCCATTTATTAATTATACATACCACTAGCGTGTGCCAAAAATAATGCAGTAATGTACTTCATTAAGTTACCCCAGAAAAATGAGGAACAAGAGTGATTATGAGAAATGAATGAAAATCCAAATATTTCTAGTTTATAAATATTTATACAAAATTATAATTTTTAAAGTCAGAATAAAGAAATATATTTTTAGGCAAACATAAAATAATTAATAAATAAAAATCATTATTAATTACATGGCAACACTGGTCAAGGAAAAAAGAGAATATATATCCTCAATTTTGATTTTCAAATGTGACATTTAAAAGCACTGCTCAGATATACTAAGACTCTATTTAGGAAACTATTTTACAACTTCATGATGAGTTTCAAATACACAAACCTAACAGTGCAAATCTGGTTGTTTTTAAAGCTTATGTACTTATTTGTATTGATAGTAACACCAGCAGGAATGATCGCTAGTTGTTCATCTTAAAGCCACATTGTATCACTGTGATTTCAATCCCAAACCTTCAGGCTTCTTAGCTGTCAAAGGATACAGTGTATGATTGCATCTAACGTTCCAAACTATTCAAGCACAGGGTATAGAACAGAGTTGCCTTTGCTTTCACTTGTGAGAACAAGAAGCACTGCACATAATTAGTGGTAATTTGGCAATAGTCTCTAAGGTTTTTCAGTTAAAAAATGAACAGAATTTGTGTCCTTTCTTAAAAAAACAAAAGTAGAAGATGTATTTTTTTTAAGAAGTTTCAAAGAAACAGAAGAAAATGGTGAAAATAAGATTAAAAGAAAAAAATATATACAAAACTAAAAGACACTACTGAACACATTCACACTCAACACAGTGCATCATTCAACAAAACGTAAAACCATTTTTTTACAGTTAAAACAATACCTATCACATACTCTATACTCAGGAAAATATAATACAAAATAAAGAACTGCTTATTTTATGAATGTATAAAAGAGCTTTATCAAGGTAACAATTATTATAATAAGACATTTAAGAAATTAAAATGGTAACTTCTACTGAAGGAAGGGCATGAATATTATTAGCAGTTAGGTTAGGTCAATATACTGTGTTGATAGACAAGGTATATCTTTATGCTATGTTGAATTGTTGTGGAAGTTTCAAATGAGCAACACTGACATTTTTCAGTACCACAGTTCTATTTTCCCCCAGACTTGTATAGTGGAAATTTTAAGAGAATGTTGAAATATAGCCTTCTAAAAATAATGAAGTTGTTGGCTGTAATCACTCTTCAGACTGCAGTTCATGTATTCCTGAGAACTTCTTCAGTTCACCTACTTTGTAGAATATGGCACTGTACTGAGGAGAAACCAGGCTGTATCTAGGGGGCTGTCTACATTTGTTCCTCATTTTGAGTTCTAAGATTGTTCTGTGGCTATGGTTTTGCCACTTTCTGTTGCTTGTGTCACATCTCACTCTCTACTCAAAAAAATCACTGAAATCACATTTAGCCCTAATTCATCTTTTGTCTCTGAATGCACATCATTGGGAAAACAAAAAATAATAAAAAAAAAGAGCAAACAACCAGTCAACCAAAACTGCACATAAGTATTTTTCTTCTATCAGTAAGTTTAAAAGTTCGTCAATTTTCCTCCGCAGTTGAGAATTTGAAACAAATTTTACACAAGCCTATGCTTCACTAAGCTTAAATGAATGTCCCTTAATATTTTGCTGATGTCACTGAAGGAAAAGTCATGCTCCCATGTGGTTCATAACTGACACGGTACAAACCATTCAATTTCTGTATTAGCAACTACCACAGTGGTAGCACAAGCTTCCAGCTTTAATCAGCATTCATGTCCTCCAATTTCATTTTCCTGTTGGTCATGCACAGCCAGAACGGCACATTGCATCATATCTACAACTTCAGAGAGGCATTTGGGCATTTCAGAATGCCTGTCTGACTGAAGATACTTGGGTGACTGCTGTATTACGGACATCAGCTTTGTAGGGAAAAGAGCTTCTCAATAACTACAGTTGTCTGAGCACAGCTATATCTATACAAAAGACTAACAGCATTCTTACAGGAAAACAACAACAACAAAAAATCACAACATTTTTTTGAAAAAAAAAAGAAGTATTAGGAAAAGACAGCACTTCAGACACAGTAGCTAGAATAGTTCTACTTTGACATTATGCAGTCAGAAACTCAGCACTGGGTAAAATTAGCAGGAGGCATGGCAGGTACAAAAGGATGAAGGCAGTTTTTTACCTGGCAGCAATGTACCAGGGTATACTGCAAGTACTCCTAGCCACATGTCCAATTTATTAAAGCATGGGATAAATTATGCAAGAGGGATGAATGAAAAAAAACAACAACACATTAAACATTTTAAGAAGGTCCTTAAGTGCTAAGAGGTCATAACGCCTTCAGTCTATATTGCTGTGGATATTCAGCTGTCTATTTTTACAAGGGCTGCTCCGAAAGTAATGCCTCCTATTTTGTTATGTCGGCTGCTGATGCCAGAGGCAGATGTTAGTAGTATGGCAGTAAAGGCTGAAGCTTCCCACCAGTATTCCATTACAGTTTGTTGCCATGCAATTGATGGTAGCAGGGGGGCAGTTTGACAAAACAGTGTCTGACATAGAAGTGTGCATGAAGCAGAAGTGTGCCAATGAATTTTTCCATGCAGAAAAAATGGCATCTACTGACATTCATCAATGCTTGCTGAACATTCATGGAGACCAAGCTGTGGATGTGAAGACAGCGAGGTGGTGGGCGGTGCGTTTCAGCTGGTGTCACTGGTGACAGTGACAAAGGGTCCCCTCCACTGATGCAGATATTTAGGAGCATGGCTTTCGTTCACCACTGGTGAAAATGAATAGCTAATGGTGGTGACTATGTTGAAAAATAGTGTTTATAGCTGAGAATTTGCTCTATTGAATAATATTAATTTGTTCTTGTGATAAGGTCACTTTTTTTCAATCACTATTTTTTCCCTGATGTATTTAAAAGACAACAGTAATATATTTTCAGCTTTAATTATGCTGGAGTAAATAGGCTAGATTTCTCAAAACTGCTTCAGTTCTATTCACAGTATTCTATCCTCCCACTTTTAAGCTACTTATATGTTTGGCAACACTGAATTTTATCTCATCAAAATGTCAGCAACCTGAGAGTATAGCATTTTCATCTTTCTAAAGCAACTCAGAATTTTATGATTTTGATAACAAGGTTGTTAAGGCTCCCCTAATGACAATAACTTTCACATGACTTTCAAGAAGGCTTAAAATGAAATATCAGCATGTTCTTCACTAAGGTGGCAGCAGTTTCCCATAGTCTGAAGAAGGATTCCCACTGCTTAGAGTTGAATGAGTGACAGACTACATTTCACATTCTTTAATGAGCCATGACTTCTCATTATTTTACTTCCACTGAAACAAATTTAATTGAGATGATTTAAAAACATTTCTTGCTAATCTTCACAGTCATAACTCTCTGCCAGTCAAAAAGAAATAAAGCAACAATAAGCAGGTTCCTTCTCTTCCTGAAGAGAAATGAGTCTCAAAGTCTTGCTACCCTGTGCTTTCAATTGGAACTGTAACATCTGATATTACTTAGCTCTTCAAAACTTTCAGCAGATCTTCAGAATCAAATAAATCCTGTTGTAGAGCTGGGAGTATTGGTGGTAGTGATGGGAAGAGTTAGTTGATAACAAAAGCATATTGAATATTTCTGTTTTTCTATAGAATATCTTCATTATCAAATGAAGATATAAAATTAGGTGCTCTTTGGAATGCTATTTTGATGAAATTCTAATGGAAATATGAGGGCTATAGCACATCCAGAGCTCAGGCTTGCCAGCAGCTGCCTTAAAGGCAACAAGAATGCTGAAGTCCCAGAAGCCGAAGGAACTTAGTAAAAACACATAGGCTCCCATGGTGCACACCCAGTGGGCTGATATCACAACTCGCAGGCTTTCTGTTTTTCAAAGTTTTCTCTATCTTTAGAGACCTATTTTAGATCAGAATATCATTTTACTGGGCTCAGTATCATGATTAAGAAAGCTACACATCGGACAAACATGCTGATTTTCATCCTACACACTTTGTAGGATTCTAGACTATATCAGAAAAGATATCAAATCATACTATCAAAACCAAAATAATATGTGTTATTTTATAACAGCCCCAGGTACAAATCTGATAAAAAAAATCTATCTCATATTGTTCAGTCCCTACATCAACCTGACTTAGCTTTAAGCACCACTTCTTCCTCCTTTCCAAGAAATTACTGACACTACGCTCAGTAGACCTTCTGCAATGGGATCAGCACTGCTGTCCTTCCATTTGCCTCTGGAACCTCTTCTGTATATCTAGAGACTCTAAAGTGGAAAAACATGAAACTTTGAGCTCAAGAAGGTCAAACACCTATGATTTTTGAATAAAATTTTTAACTGAACCAAAACCATTTGAGCATGTCATCTCCACTAAAGCTATGGGAGAAAAAAAAAAAGAGGCATTAGTGGAGATAAGGATTTTGGTGTTAACTGAAGAAATGGCCTGATCTGACTAAACAAACCCTATTGTGTATATACACCATGAGAATGTTAAAAGTTTAGGCATTGTTCCATAGCAACCACTGCCATTAAAACATTTCTTTAGATATCTGAGAAGAAAACATTTTTTAAAATACCAAGCAACTCTCTAACTATTCCCCAAACTTCACATAGTTTCATAAAGTAAAGCAAAGTTCTTAATACGCTTCAGCAGCATTAAAAACAATAATAGTTCGCTGCGGGAAAACATAGATTTGGAATTCTACAGAGTCAGATTTTAATGAAACGATGCAATGTATCTATCTCATGCAATGAAGGCGAAGAAGTTTGGACTGTTGAGACAGACTGAAGGCACAGAGAACGACAAACTGGTTTAAACTCCATCATATCATACAATTGTAGAATTGGAAGGTTGGAAAAGACCTACATAGATTATCTTGTCTACCTACTCCACCACAGGCATGGACATCTCTTATTACATCAGGCTGCCCGGAGACTCATCCAACCTTATCTTAAACACTTTCACAGTTAAGCTTTGTAAATCGTCAGAAAATGCAAAATAGCCAATGCTTTTATAGCTCCATCTGTATTCTCAGATAAGGTAGTTGTAGGCAGCAATATGATCCTCAATCTGTTTCTTTTCCCAGGCTGAACAGGCTCAGCTCTCTTAGACTCTCTTCATTGATAATGTGCTCTAGACCTTAGGCAGCCCTCCACTCTCTTTTTTCCAGCACCTCAAAACTCTTACTGTATGGGGAGCCAAAACTGGACAAAGTTGTCTCACAGATGTTGTCTTAAAGAATAGAGGAGAAAAAACACCTGGACCTGGTGTCAACTCATTAAAAACACAGTCCAGAACACATTCAGCTTGCTGTCTTTTCAGATACTTGGCTCCCAGTCTGCAGAGTTGCCTGAGATTATTCCATCCCACAGGCAAGACTATTCATTTGCTCTTGAACTCCACAAGATTTCTGCAGCTCATTTCTCTGGCTGGTCAAGGTCCCCATAACAGCAGCCCTGACCTCCCAGTTTGAACCGCCCCCATTTGTGTCATCTGAAAACTTACTGAGAGTGCCCCTCATCCCATCATGCAAACTGTCAATCACAGAATTGCAGGGATTGGAAGGAACCTCAAGAGATCATTGAGATCTAGTTTGCACAGGCAGGCATCCAGACATAGAATCATAGAATTTTAAATTGGCATGGGCTGGGAGGGACCTCAAGGATCATCAAGCTTCAAGCCCCCTGCCACATTCAGGGCTACCAAATTCCACATCTACTACTAGATCAGGCTGTCCAGAGCCCCATCCAAGGAGAATACACAACCTTTCTGGGTGACCTGTTCCAGTGCTCTCTCACCCTCACTATAAAGAAAGAGGACATTAAATAGTATGGGTGCCAGCACTGATCTCTGAGGGACCCACTTTATAATAGGCACCAGACTGGCTCCGCACAGCTTTTCACAACTCTATGCCTGTTTTCATCTGTTTTGTCTTTTTTCTATCCTCTTTACCACTACATGTTCCATTGTTTTTTGGTGGAGCTACAGATGGAGTTTATTGGAGGCTGTCAGAGGTTGCTAAAATCAAAGTGCATAACAGCCACTTCATCAGTAACAATTTATTCTTTAAACTAATCTTTCAAGTGAAATATACCATAAGACTGTTACATACAAATGCATTTCCAAACAAGAAAACACTGCACTTTAATAGCGCAGTGCTCAGTGTCACATAAAAGTCATAGAAATGACCTGTCATTATATACCACAATTCAATCATTCATTATATTATATAGCAGTTTAAACTGCAGACTGTTTGACATCCGGCTTTACAATATCCCAGGGTTTTAGCTGTTAATTACCTGCTCTCTGCAGTGGCATTATACTTATTAGGTAGTAAGTGCCTATAGTAAAACCTGTGGAAAAATGAGTGTGTTTCACATGGTGACTTAAGTCAACAATATTGCATAGGTATTATTTACTCATATTTACAAGTTTGACTGCAAATCTCCAGCCTTTATACCATCTTGCTCCAGGCACAGATGAATAATGGAGGAAAGAGCTCTAAAGTACCTCAAATATCTCTCAAAGTATATTACAAAAGAAAAAAAAAAAAAAACTTAAAAAGACACCTTAACATCTAAACCCCAAAGTTCTTGTTTACACCAAATTCCTTTAAACTTCAGATTTTTCTCTGTTGTTTTAATTCATCTGAGTAAGACTTTGATGTACAGCTTGATTACTTCAAGCTAGAGATGCAGTACCAGTTGCTTACCTGACTCACACGCAAATGTCTTTGACGTCTCATCATGAAAGATAATTGCCACTGCATGCTTCTTTGTCTCTCGAGGCAATCTAGTTATGTTTTTGATATTGTGCAGCTCAGTTACCTAAAAATGAAGAAAAATAACTTGTATAAATAATACAAGTAAAAATACTACCCATAAGCGCTCAATTTTTTGCTACCATCTATTTTTTTTCTCTCAAAGGCTGGCTATATTTGTAGGTTTGTCACTGACAAAAATACATAAATTAGTTAAAATCTGAAGTTACAAATAATTCCATAAAATCTAATTTAAAAAAAGATGAATAGTCTACTTCTTCTCTAATGAAGTTCTGCTTGTAATAACTGCATTTTCAAAGATACTGGAACTCTTGCTATTCGTCTGTAACTTTCTTAATTTCTATATTCATACAACTTTGTCATGTTTAAGAATCTACATTAAATATATATCTAATGTAGAAACAGCAGTGTCTTATTAGTTAAGGGAAGGAAATCAATGGCTGTGCCAATCAGTAACACTATACTTATGTGGTGAAGTCTTTGTCTGTCTTTAAAGTGTAATCATAATCCTCATAACTCACAATTTCATTTTTCAAATAATAGAAAAGCTTATCAATAAAAAAAAAAATCTTGCAGCAAATTTACTGAATAAACAATCAATTTCCAGCTTGCTTTGATGAAAGTACATGACTACAATCAACAAAAATAAAGGAATATTATTTCATTACAGAGTTGGTAACACAGTCTATATTATGATGCTTAACACTTGTTATAAAATGTTCTTGGTTACTTCTACTTCTCAGCAAATCTTGTCTGTTTATCCATTAATTAAGTTTTTCATCCAGGCAGGACATATGCCTCAGGCAGAATTAATTTCTTTAAAATGTCATCACTATAAGTTTGGTCACCTATGGATAGGGAAAAAATAGAATGAAAGTAGGTACTTTATTACTTTCCATTCTTATGGTCTGTGCACAGCTCTGACATTCCTGCTAAGATGCTAAGGAAAAAAGTTTTTATGAGATATAATCTTCATACACTGCTTTAAGGAAAAAAAAAAAAAAAAAAAAGAACATGTTAGAGTAAAGAATTCTAAGAGTTGAGAGCAAACAGAGCAACCAAGAAGGAATGGAAAGAAACCGAGACAAAGCATGAAGTGGACAGTACAGATGCTGATGACAAACTTGAGACCCTGACTTCAGCAAAACTCACTCTATTTAGCCTCTGCTGCACAAGTTGGGTCTAAAATGGCTCCAGATATGGTCTAATAAGTATAGCACATATACAGATAAACACTGCCTGTACTGGCAGTAGTGCTCCTGTTCATACAGCCCAGTGAACTGCTAATTACCTTTGCTATTTGAAGCTAAGCTCACTGGCCCACCTCTCTTCCTGCAGGGCTGCTTGCAGTTTGTCTGTCCCCATCCTGTCATTAGAGGGCTCTCCATTCCACAGACAGCACTTGGTCCAGTCACAAGGTCCCTGTTGGCCTATTCCTGCAGCCCACTCAGGTCTCTGACTTTGGGCATATCAACACAACTTGATATCATCTGCACAAGTGTTGAATGAGTGCATCCTCTGTTACCTCCTCCAGTTTCTTGATGACAGTGTTACCCAAGAGATGTCCCAGAATATACTTTGAAGACAGTAGCAGTCTTACACTTATTATTGACTTCCTGGTGGAGAACAAACCATTAACTATGACATTCTGAGTCTAACAACTTGACCAGCTTTTTGCAATATAGACATACATCCAGCCACCCAGTCAGATTATAATGCCTGAACTTGGATACAAGAACAAAGAGGGGGACAATGTCAAAAATTTTGCTAAATTTGAGGTATTCAATGGCAGACATTGCTCTCTCTTCACTCCCACATCTGGTGATTTCATCACAGATGACTAATCAGATTGGTCAGGTATCATGTACTCTTGGTAAATTCATGCCATATCCCAATACCATCTTTTCCTTTACATACTCAGAAATTTGTTTTAAAACAACAGTCTCCATGGTTCTTCCCATATTCTAAGATGAGATTTTTCAGACCCTTAGTTTGCACAGGGTGATCTTTGGACTTCATATATACATACATATATATATATATATATATATATATATATATATATATAAAATGCAAACAAACAAATAAATAAATAAATTTAAGGACTAAAGCACTTGCATTAGAAATGGGTTCTTAATCCAGTACAATTTTAATTTCAGCCATGCATTTTCTAGGCTTTGCAAAAATCTATTTGTTTTTCTATTTTTTGCTTAGGGGACAAGAAAGGATCTGACCAATGCAAATATCACTGTTTCATTAAGAGAAAGTGCATGACTGCACAATATTGTAGAAAATTCTTAAATCTTATTATGCTAAAAATGGGAAATGTTATTTTCTGGAATTGCAGGAAAGGAAGCGTAAATGTTATTAATAGTGACAACAGGACATAATAAGTCTTCTTTCAATCTCTCTTAAACAGTAGAAACCTATTATTTTCTTTATAATTTAAGCGTTAAAAGATTTTGAACGCCCTCTTCTTAGATGCATTCAAAGCCAGGCTGGATAGGACTTCAAGAAACCTGGTCCAGAGGGGCATGTCCCTGCCTATAGCAGGGGCGTTGGAACTGGATGATCTTAGAGGTCCCTTCCAACCCACATCATTCTATGATTCTACTACAGAAAGATCCTGCAGTGTTGGTAAGTTTAATAACAGATTCAAAAAACTTACATTACTGGTACCCAATTCCATCCTCTAAAAGCCTCCTTCATACATTTATATACGTTGCTTAGATCCCCCTCTCTGTCTTCTCCATGCTGAACAATCCCAGGTCTCTCAGTCTTTCCTCATATGAGCAATGCTCTTGTTCCTTCATCATCTTTCTTACCCTTCATTGAACTCTATCCAGAAGCACCATGTTTCTCACATGCTGGAAGACCCAAAATTGGACATAGCCTTCCAGGTGTAACCTCACCAGTTCTGAGTTGAGGGGGAGGATCACCTCTTTTGACTTGCTGGTGATACTTTGCCTAATGTATCCCAGTATACTGTTAGCCTTCTTTGTGGCAAGGGCACATCATTAGTTGATGTATATCAAGCTGTATATAAGTATTTGCTCTAGTTATAACTATTGGATCAGTCAACAGATTGACCAGAAAAAGAAAAAAAAAAAAAAAAGTTAATAATATCAACTCATACTGATGAGATAACAAAAAGGGAGGTCATGCTAAGTTATATGGCCCCTAGTATTTCTATTGAACATGTAACTTTTAAGATCAAGTGGAGGTATGAATCTTTGTTCCTATATTCATCTTTTGAAATTATATGCTTCCCCTCACAATCAGAGCAAAAAAGACAGAGATGAGCAATAATGCTATGAATATCTTTCCTCCCACCTTCTAGAGAGAACTGAAGCCGAACAAATTCTAAATTCAGGGTTTAATATTAAAGAAGCATGAGTCATTTTTCTAACTACTGAATGTTTATAATTAAAAAATAAATATCTTAAATATCTTAAAAAATAAATATCTTGAACATTTGTATTCTTTTGTATGAATGAAAAACAAACTTTGTTTTGGCAACCAGACTGCTTTATCTTAGTGATTTTTTAAAGTTCTAATTTCTATATGTATTTTAAACACTTCTTAAAGGGAAACTGCATCATTTTATATTTGTATCCAAATATCATTGTAAAGAAACAAAATAGCTTTAGCTTCTTTTGAAATAAATTGTCTCTTCAAAATCTTCAAGAAGTTTCAGAAGACTAATCAAACTGAAAATTTATCAAAAAGAAAAAATACTACACTTCTTTTATGAGAATGAATTATGTAAATTGACATTTACTAAGCAAGACATGTTATGCCAAAATTTGCTCACAGTGTACTGTTTTACTACTGTAAAACCTTGTTCAAAAAATTCTGTCTAATACAGTAAAACACTGCTTCTTTACAATAAAAGTTAGTATTCTGTAATTATATAGACCAATGGTAACCTTGTACCAGCAAAATGAAAAACAAATAAAGAAATAATTTAATATGCTTATAACTCCTACTCAGACTTTCCACAAAATAAAATGAAATATTCAAATGATGGTATTAAAGTTTGCCTACTTAAAAAAAAAAAAAAAAAAAAAAAAAAAAGATTAAAGAAAACAACAAATGAAAAACATTGAAAATTTCTATTTCCTATCCCATTGTATCTCCCCTACTCATAATTATGGGTAGGGTTATATCCCTCTAGAAAAAGGTTAGAATGAAAGAAAACAACAAATACAATCTCTAATATTATTTGTTCAGTGAGTAATCTTGCACATGGTTTTCTTGTCTACTTTTACCTGTTGTGATTTCTTCCACTAAGCAAAACAGATCTTTTGCATTAATCTATGATTACACAGCTTACAATTTTTTTTACTAATTTTAGCATGTTAACTTAGAGCTTCTTTTCTCCACTTAGACATTGGCACGTTCATTTAGTTAAGTACTCCATATGGTGCTCAGAGTGGTACATGTAAGAGACTTATACCAGGCAGCAGGCCTTCTTAGTTCTACTCCTCATCAGCAATTTCTGACTCACGTCCATCACTCAGTATCTCACACGTATATTTCCTCGGGTTTCTTGACCTTTTCCTGTATCGAACTCCAAAATTATTTTATTTTTTTCTAAGATGACAATGAACATTTGCTGAAGAAAATAACACAGTTAACAGTTACTTAATGTATACATAACACAACTTCCTTTGCCAAGCTTTTTTCTTTTTCTTCACATACAAAAGCTTTTATTTTCATTCTGGGCAGCTTTTTGACAGTTAGTGAAGAGACCATCTTTTTTACTTCTGGTTAAGACTAAGTGGAAGGACACTGAAGAGCTATAAGGTAGGGAATATTCTAGGATAGGTATAAACAATATCTCATTCCCTTAGTGCAATATTAGGCTAGCCTACCCTTGTAACAGGGTCTCAAGGCTACCCATTTGTCTTATCTTCTCTAGCTTGCTTTCTCTCATAGTCCCAAATTTAAATAACCTCTAAGTTTCCATATCAACAGAGCTAATCACCAGCATGGCCTCAGGAAGAGAAATGTAATTGATCAGAATAGAAAATACTGAGTCTCAGATATTGTTCATCAAAATGCAAAACTTCTTCACAGAGGAACGCTGAGGGTTGAACAAGAACAAAAACAAGGCTATAGTTAATTTTCTGCTACCACTGCTCATACATCTAGAGGACTTCAGAATCATTCAAATATTGCTTCAAGATGCACCATCCCATCCTCATCATTTTTTGCTTATTTTTGTCTGCAGATGACACAAAACTCACACATGCTTTGGTATAGGATCTCATCTACACTCAAAAAGACAAGAAGAGAAAAACAATTTATGGCCCCTCTTAGAAAGCAAAAATACTAGTTTCCTTGAAGATTTTCCCAATTTTATTTCTTGTTACAATAATGTGTATCCTGAGATGTTCACAGGAACACGAGGTCACCTTTCTATGTGGAGAACCTAAAGTTGATGCTAATGCCAGCTTGCTGTCATGTCTTACTCCCTGTTGGACTTCCTAAGAGTGGCCAAATGCCAGGGGATTGAGTTACATGAAAAACTAAAGGGCTGGTCTATGTTAGTTTACATACATTTCCCAAGAGATGTGTGAAAAAAACATTCTGATAAATTTCAGAAGTCTAACCTCAGTTCTCCTTACATGAAACAACCATCAGTTGTTTCCTACTGTAAAGTCATGAAGTGGATTACTAGTAAATAGTTCAAATGAAAGGAAATTATTAATGTAAGACAGTCTCCAGTGGAAAGAGTAATAGGCTAAATCCAAGCAAGATATACAGATGTGGGTTGATATTTGGAACTGTTACATGGGAAAGAAAATTTTTGTATAGTAAATCAATAATCAAACTGCACAGCTACGTCTAGCCAGAAGAGGTCAGATAATAGATGGTAGATAAGACTTCTGGTCCCTCTAAAAGGAAGCTTTAGCCCTTACCTGTCTTAATACAATATTTCAGAACTTTCCCACTCCTTTTGAGCTCTTGCTATAAAGCTCTGCTATATCAAGAACTTATTTTCACTTGAGAAAGAAATCACATTTTTTTTTCTGTTTGAGAGTCAGTTCTATGTTATAGTGACTTTCAGTCTTCTTCTTTTGAAAGTACATTTGTAATCTAAGTAAATTACAGGGAAGAATTACAAGAACACATTTTCACTATTTTAGCAAAACATTTGATATGACAATATGACTAAACAGTCTCTATCAATGCAACTTAAGGTACCTAGCCTATAGCACATGTTTTATTAATACTATTATTTGGTTGGGTTTCTGTTTGTTTGCTTTCTGTCACCTTAATTATCTTATTAGATGAGAAAGGCTATTAAACTGTGAAATACACTTAATTTAAATAATGACTCAGACTAATGGATTTGTTCCTTCTTGTCAATGTAATTCCACAATTTACTGATTGTTTTCCTTGGAACTGCATTAAGTACTTCTCAAAAAGGATAGCTTTCAGAAAAAATTCAATTCACTTTCTCTTGAATTCGTCACTGACCTACACCGGACATTTGTTATACTGAAATCTGCCCTGCTTAGAGAGCTGAACAGAGAAGAGAACATTATTACAGTGGGCTAATCTAGACCTGCACTATCTATTTTTGTGTTACATAAACATGTGAATACAACACATATACTAAGTTTGCAGTGCTCAATTTGTGCATTTAAATAGGTTGCATAAATTTTTTTGCAGTTATAGAAATGTTACTTCCAAATAGGATATTACATCTATATCACTACAAAAAAATATGATTCCACAATAAATAGAAAAGGAGGTCCAAAAGAGATGAAAAAAAACCAAAAATCAGCCATAAAATCTCAACTGCTTTATTCTGGGATATATCCTGTTTGAATTCTTCCAAACATATGCCTCCCATACAAAATGGAGAAGGAAATGATTCTGAGATTCCATCTATTTAATATTATTTCCTTTATGCAGAGTCCTGAAAATTGCTTGGACATAAGAAAAGGTATAAATTTACATAAATGGATTTCTGTTTTCCATTGTACGATACATCCCTGTCACTTAATTTCTATCTAGCAAGAATAGAAACAGAAGAGAGAGCAACAAAATGGAATTGTTCATCCTTTTATTTCTTCATAATGGCCCACATACCACCACCATCCGTTGTGTAATACCAAGCAAGCAGTAATGGAACAGAGCAAAAGTCAACACAATGGGAAAGAGTAGGGACTCCAGGAGAGCAATGCCTAGGCAGTTGAGAACTATCTCAAACCAAAAACAATAAGAAAGAAACATATGAAGCAAGTACTATGTTAACTACCATAATTATAGGAAGAAAAAAGGGAAAAGAACCATCAATGTTTCTTTCCTGAACATCCTGAAGTCACACTTAATGCTGCTGTCATTCTTCCAAAGGAGGAAAGGCCCACTGCAGATGGAATACAAAGAATAGCTCAAACAAAGCATTTGTGGATGTGGTAGGAGCTGTGGCTTCAGTAACATGGTTAAACTCAGTTGCCACAGAGTAGAAATTCTGCTACAGTCTGAGACAGAGCTGGATGTGGTTTTGTCTCCCTGAAAATAAAAAAGCCTCTGGGATCACAGAACTGGGACCCCAGTATAATCATGCATGCATGGCAGATGGGAAAGAAACAATGTTCATAAACTGAGACACAGAGTGTTTGGGCTGGATGTGCCATGGTTTCCTCTTGAGGACAGCCCAACAGCAGGTCAGGCAGCCTGAAGAGGCTGTACAGTTTCCAATTTTGGAGGAATTTATGACAAGAGAACAAAGCCCTGAGGGCCAGTCCTCAGAGCTAGTCCCACTAAGAGCAGAAGATTGGAATAGAGACCGACAAGCCTAAGAAAGGGATGCTAACAGATCTGTCAGGCTTTTTGGAACTAAACTTAAGGGTTTAGGCAAACCTATATGGCAATAAACATTCAGAGCATGTAAGATGAAACATTCCTGATTTTGTACAGTTTATTCTGCACAAGAACAGCACATGACAATCAAGAATACCAATATAATGCAGAAGACTGAAAAAGGAGACTTGAAAAAAATTCCTGAGAGACAGAAAAAAAGAAACATCTATTGCATGAAAGAACAGCAAAACTTAAAGCACAAGATTAGAAGAGGAACTGAAGGGAAAGGAGAAATCCTAAGATCAGAAAAGTGAATGAATGGATCATGGAAAAGCAGTATCAATTCACAGAAAAGACAATATTTTTTTTTCTCATCTTTGCATGCAGATTTATCTCTGGAAGAAGATGAGTTGTTACAGTAAAAATGCTCTCCAGGAATTTTCCAAAGAGAGGCATATCAGCCTCCACGTTATGCCTCTGGGGCAGGTGTCCAGCTGCTATTTCAGAGCAGTAAGACTCATGAAGCTGCTACTAAGTAAATGTTCAATCCTGCAAGCACTAAATGGAGACCACACCTATAAGACCCATAAGAATCTTATCTGATAAAATTGATTAGAAAAACAAAAAGATAGGGACAGAGTGAATTTAAATATTTAAAATATATCAGGATAAAAATAAATTAGTAATATCAAGGCAGGAAATTAAAGTTTGAAGGGGAGAAATACGTATAGATGTGATATCAGAGGCATACTGAATAATTTCTACTTCTACTCAAGATAAAATCAAGATTGAAAAAAATAAAAGTTTAAAATTTTCAGTATTTTTGGACAATGTAGGTGAACTTCTGTAAATTTATGCTATTAAAAATAACAAAAGTTCTCAGAACTTAAATGTAAAGGAAAGATAATTCATTGAAATTATCTTTACTCTACTTTTTCCAAGTCACCATTGTTACTAAGTATTGTTAAGTGCCGCTATCACTGATTTGCAAAAGAGATACCACCTGGCTATCCAGAATCATGCTGTATTCTAACTGGCCACTTATGACATGAGAAGCTACAAACTGTACTTTGCCAGAATGAAACCTAAAGTAATTAAGAATGGAACTCAGACTTATTTGATTAGTTGTAGTTACACCACTTCAAATTCTACACTGTTTCACAGTGTTAATATGTTAAACCTACAAGAGAAGAATAAGCATGTTGCTACACCAACCATTTCTAATAGGCAAAGAAAGAGGACTTTCCTCCAGTCAAATTGTGTTCTTTCAAACTTTGCTGCTATATGTGCTAGAATTGAAGAAGTGAATAGAATCAACTGCTTATTGGGATAATTCTGGATTTTTGGCTTTTAGCCTCATTTGGAAGCGATTGTGAAAATCTGATCAACTGGTGGATGTCACATGTATGTGCACCTCTTCCCTTAAGAAACATTTTAATTAGGATTTTAAAATACATACCTAAAAAAATAATCCCAAAAGCAAAACCCGAACACAAAAGCTTTCACATTTCAAAGAGTATTTTTAGAGACATTCATTTACAGTATAAAATCCAGTTCTCCTCAATCCCATTTCTCTGCCATCTTAAATAACCTTTGAAATATATTTCCCAATTTGACCTATTTTGTCATGCAAACTAAATATCAGACCATTAGTATACCACTAAAAATGGGAGAAATAAGACCACTGTAAAAGTGAGTGTTGGCAAAGTTTAATATAACTAATGCTTTACTAAGAAGACTAATTTAGAACTCAGATGCACGCCTAAAGTATAACAACATGTTAAAGAGATGGCAGAAAGGGGAGATGATTCACAACTGAAATAAAAAAGATTTCCCAATTATCCTCCCAAATTTCACCTACAATAAACAAGAGACATGAACATTAAACTTCCTGCTAGTTCTAGGTGTGCAAAGAGTAGCATTGAGATTATATCTCAAAA
Organism: Tetrao urogallus; assembly: GCF_951394365.1. Lineage (NCBI taxonomy): Eukaryota > Metazoa > Chordata > Aves > Galliformes > Phasianidae > Tetrao > Tetrao urogallus. The sequence goes on along the minus strand of NC_136815.1, from coordinate 54,146,511 downwards.
ACAAAATGGGGCGTTTAGTTAAAGTACTTTAATTACCCAAGTAGATTAATAAGACAATATCTCACAATGAACATACAAGTGAATTAGATCATTATATGAATGTTAATAGCCTTTTGAGGCTATTAAAATATACTGGGCAGTTAGAACCTGTTTCCATTTCTCTAAGTTTTCACTTTTAACACTCTCAGTGTATCTAATTGTGTCCAGACCTTTTCTATTTTCAGCCCAAAGGTGCTGTTTAGTTAAAAGAAACGTTACTGCTATTTGAGTAAAGAGAAAAGCAGAAATATACTTTTCCAAAATTTCCTTTAAATCTTCCTCTCACTTCAATCAAATTACAGGCTGACCTGAAACAATTCCCACTTTTCTTGTTAGATAAGCTCAATTAAAAATAACTGTTTATTAATATGGAATATATTTTAAAGCAAATCACGAGCAAAGACACATTTGCAAAATGTAACATCACTGAATGCAGTAAGTGATAACTACACAGTTCTTACTGCAAATCTCCTAGCTATAACCCTACCTACAAGATGTCTCACTGCAGTCTATCTCCTGACAAACTGAGACAGAACTGTAGAGAATACAAGCAGCAATAGGCATTCAATACACATAAATTATTTTGACAGTATCCATGATTTATATAATGCCAGTAAGCCGAGCCTTCGGTTTATCTCTTCTTTGTGCTGTAAAAGTCCTTAATTTCAGTTGTAGCTCTATGGGGAAGCCTTGGGTCACAATCAGATGGGAAAGATGGGCTTGCTTCCATTGTACCACTCACAGGGGACAACAAGCTGTGGCTGAGACGCACCTTACAAAGTAGTTTTTAGGCTGGGAATCAACTAGATGAAAAACTATTTACAAATTTAAATTAACCTAAATTCATCATGTGTGTGTACATGCATGTGTATAAACATACATTCAAAGAGGTTCAGAATTATCAAAGGAAAAAATGCCAGAAAGAGAAAAATAAAACACAGAAAAACTGAGGCAAATGAAAAATTTGTAAGTGCAGTAGTAAGAGAAAGAAAAACAGAAAATATTCTGAATGGGAAAGTAGCTATTCTTTTAGAAATTGATTAAATGAGATAGCTCCAAATTTTTCAAATGTTTTCAATTTATTTGCTTATAAAATTAACTGAAATTTCTTAGCCGATCATTTGAAAATTACCTCAATTGTCATTAGGGATAAATTAATTTTGAATACCTATTGCGACATCCACATATTTTCAACTCTAATGCATTTTTAATAATCATCTACATCAGCTGATGATTTGAATTTCAGATTTCCTTCTGTGAAGAAGTAAAAATTGGATGCTTTTGTGTCAATTTTCCTTACCTTGTTCTTTATTTATGTTACCAAACCTCCCTTACCACAAAATTTAAACCTTAAATGAAACTTATAATACTCACTATGCTAAATCTCTCTTTACTAAAATAAATTACAGTGAAAAACCTGTCCTCCCTGGTACACTATAACTTCACTATAACTTGATGTTTGTATCTTTCTGCTTCCTTTTTCAGCTACTACACAAATATTATGCCTCTTGTTTCCTCATCAAAACTGTAAATATTCCTCACACAACACACAAGCAGATAATTCACAATAGTTTTAAGAGAAACTTGTTATTAAGAAAAAAAAAAAAAAAAGAAAGAAAATCCTCACTTAGCATTGTTTGCCAGTGCTAGCAAACAGTTTGCTAGATAATTATATCTTTGACATTCTTAATTAACTTTAGATAGTTCTACACTTTCCACTTGAATAATGAAAAAGATACACAGAATATTGAGAAAATAAATGCAGACTCAAGTGCTGAAGGTTAGGAAAAGAACACAAATATTACACTGACTATCAGTTCCACAGGCCTAGTCTACCATTTTTTGATGTTTTTACAGCACTGAGCCACAGTAGGTCTCACCTACAACATTCCTAAGCTGTGTGTTAACACAAGCCAAATACCCATACATTTACTGGTACCTCATATAATTAAGACAACATGGTACATACTGTCTTAATTGTATGATTCCATTTGATTTTTCTTAACTATTTTTTACCTTGGAATAAATCACAGAATGACAGAGGGGGACAGAGCCCTCTGGATGTCATTTGGTTCAACTTCTGCTCAAGCAGAGACATACAGATCAGGGCCCAGGTCCATGATCAGGTGACTTCTGAGGATCTCCAAGGACCCCACAGCCTCTGGGCAACCTTTGCTGGTGCTCCACCACCTGCAGAGTATGGAAGTGTTGCCTGGTGATCAGAGGGAACTTCCTATGTTCCAGGCTGCCTCCAGTGCCTCTTGTCCTGGCACTGGGAACCACTGAAAAGAGCTCAGCTCCATTTTTTTTTCATATCTGCACTTAAAGGCTTTATATATATCCTCTGATACTCATGATTTCATACAATTTTCCTGACTTAATGTTACAGAGATAACTGTAACATTACAGTTTCCCTATCTTCCCTCAGGGTTTTTCCATAATGGTCATCACACAAGTATGTTTCACACAGATGGTTTCACAAATATTAATTTCCTTTCACACTTTCCGCACTTCTGAGAGGTGAAGATTACATTGACAGGAAAGGAACAGAGAAACTGTAAGGTAAAGAACAAATGAAAGTCAAAAATACGTCCTTTCAACATTCAGTTTGAATTTGAGATACTAGGACTCCATGCTTACATTCAAAAGGTTTTCTTAGTGTGATTCTCCACAGCAGCACCCAGCTATTTTAAAACCTAGCTCAATCACTTCTTTCTGATCTCTGTGCAAGATGCAGCAGAGTATCCTTCAGAGATCTCACTTCCAATCTTTCTTCTCAGAAGCACCTTTCTACCAGAGTCATCTGTGTACCTGGTACATAACATAAGGTCTTACTTCAGAATTTGCCACTCCTGGGATATGCTTGAGAAGTGTAGCCAATTTGCATGGTGAAGCAAATAAGGCAGTGTTATGAAAGGAAGTTTTGGAAACATGGAAGTAGGCCTCCACTACTGGACAACTAGTGATAGGACAAGAGGAAATGTCCTCAAGTTGTGCCAAGGGAGGTGCAGGTTGAAGATTAGGAAAAATTTATTCTCCAAAGGAGTGCTGGTCAGGTGCTGCAATGTGCTGCCCAGGCAGATGGTTGAGTCACCACCCATGGAAGCGTTCAAGAAATGTATACATGTGGTACTAACAGAGCTGATTTAGTGAGAAAATACTGGTGGTAGGAAGATACTTAGACTAGATAATCTTGGAGATCTTTTCCAACTGTGCTGGTTTTATGATTAGAGATAAATTTGTTCTGGTGCAAAAATCTGAACAAAATACCTTGCTTTCTCTTCACAAGCATCCACCATGCTGCACTCTGTCCCAGAAACAGCTGAGCTGCAGAGAAAAACTATGCAGACGACACCAAGCTGGGAGGGAGTGTTGCACTGCCGGTGGGAAGAAAGGCATTACAGAGGGACCTGAATAGACTGGATTGATGGGCCAAGGTAAGTTTGTATAGGGCCAAGTGGTCAGGTCTTGTATTTTGGTCACAGCAACTCCAGGCAAACCTACAGGCTTAGGGAGGAATGGCTGGAAAGCTGCCTGATGGAAAGGGACCTTGGTGTACTGATGGACAGTCGGCTGAATATGAGCCAGCAGTGTGCCCAGGTGGCCAAGAAGGCCAATGGCATCTTCATTTGTATAAGGAATGGTGTATTGAGCAGGACTAAGGAAGTAATCCTGTATCTGTACTCAGCATTGGTGAGGCCTCACCTCAAGTACTGTGTTTAGTTTTGGGCACCTCAGTACAGAAAGGACATTGAGGTGCTGGAGATATGGTGCTCAGGGACATGATTTAGCAGAGGGTTGTTAGAGTTAGGGTAATTTGGTTAGGTTGTGGTGGGACTTAATGATCTTTAAGTTCTTTTCCAACCTGAGCAATTCTACGACTCTATGCACGTATCCTTTGCCTTCTTGTTTCCCTTCCTCTCATGCTCCTATTTTCACTTTTGTATCAGTCCCAGTGTTTGTGTAAAATCTCAACTTTTCCTTGACCAGCCAGCTTTCCCTCTACTGGAAACATCCCTTGATTTTTCCTCCAGATATCTAGTTAATAGGATGCTTCCATAAGAGCACTAGTGCATTTATTCTTTTTTTTTTTTTTTTTTTTTTTTTTTTTTTTAAACCACTCCCCAGCATTTGTTTTATTTCTTCTCTTAGGCTTTAATGTAACAGCTTTCCTTTCCACGCTATCTAGATACAAGAGAATATACATATAGAGAATAGCTCCGTGATCTCATCTCAAATATCTGACTCCACATTGGTATACAGAAATGACAAGTATCTGTTAGAGCCAATGTCAGGTTTTAGGCCTGAAAGAACTAGAGGGAAACTATTTCATTATTCAAAAGAAAACTATCTGAATTTTCATCATATATAAAGCTTTACAGATGACATCAGACATTTTAGCTGTTGATGTCAGAAGTATTTGTAATTAAAATGCACAAAATACTGGTTTGCCAAACTTTGCCAAAACATGGCTAGATTTTTATAGAAAAAAAACAGTATAGAATCATAGAATACTTAGAATAGTAAGGGACCTTTAAATGTCATCTATTCTAACTCTCCTGCAATGAACAGGGACATGCACAGCTAGATCAAGTTGCCCAGGGCCTGACCAGCCGAGCCTTGAAAATCCCCGGGGACAGAGCATCCACCACATATCTGGGCAACTTGTTCCAGTCTCATCACCTTCACTGTAAAAGACTTTTAGACTTTCTTATATCTAACCTAAATCTACCCTCTCTAAGTCTGTAATCATTTTCCCTTGCTCTATACATCAAATCATGATAAAGAGTCTGTCCCCTTCTTTCCTATATCTCCCCTCTAAGATACTGCAAAGTCATTATCAAGTTATCTCAAAGCCTTCTCTTCTCCAGGCTGAGCAACCCCAGCTCTCTCAGCCTGTCCTTGTAGAAGAGATGTTTCATCTCTTGGATCACGTTTCTGGCCCTCCTCTGGAAGTGCTCCAGAAGGTCTATGGCTCTCCTGTACTGAGGACTCCACATCTGGACACACTACTCCAGGTGAGACCTCACCAGAGCAGAGGGGCAGGATCACCTCCCTCCACCTGCCGGCCATGCTTCTTTTAATGCAGCCCAGGATACGGTTGGCTTTCTGGGCTGCAAGGCCACATTGCTGGCTCATGTCCAGCTTCCCGCACACCAGTACCCTCAAGTACTTTTCAGCAGGGCTGTGCGCAATCCTTTCATCCCCCAGCTTGCACTGGTAGCAGAGGTTACTGAAATACAATAAGGAGGAGAGAACAGGACCAGTCTGACACAATACAAGCAGCAGAGAGATACATCAATAACTCATAGCCATTTGGATGACATATACTTCACACTTTACATCTGGTCCAATCCTGAAAATGAGGCCTTAGCTTAGGTTACACAGGACTCTACAAAACTAGTTCTTTAGTTTTTTCAGTGAGTAAATACTGACTTTTCTGGTCAGCCTTCTCTGATGTTAAGTTGTTACTGTGACCCATTTTTTTTTCCCCCCTTATATTCAGACTATTTCCCCTGGAGCAAGCTCTATTCATTGCCTCTTGCCCTGAACTTCTTTGTAGAGCCTCTTCTGCTGTTTTACTTACTAGGTTCCAAGCACACAACTTCACATCTACGTTTGCTGAGGTTATGGAGCCTAGATTCCAGAAGATACCAAACACCCAACATAGACATGAACATAGACATGAACATCATGATCTAACTGATGGTTCCTGAGCAGTAATATGAACTAGACGGACTCTAGAGGTCCCTTTCAACCTGCATTGTTTCGAGGGGGCAATGACATTTTGGAAATAATATATTATAATATTCATGGATTTTTTCACCCTGGAGTGTGCCCCTTCCATGCCCTTTCCCTGTGCAGTAATGTTTTTAAAGTAAAAAGTTCAGTTTTCTAGCTTGTTTTAATGCTTAATACAACAGAAATACAGGCATCTATTTAAACAGATAGATAGTTTTCAAAAGTAGAATGCACGTTTTGCACAGAACTGTACACACATACTTCTCTGAATTTTGCTGGAATAAATACATTGATCTTAATAGAAGAGCCACCATTAACGTGTATGGGACTGTTTAGGAGATTATAATTTCCAGCAGTTACTTGTTCTGTGGTATGTAGGGTTTGCTACTGATTGCACTGCTGTAGACACCACTTCTTATCTACTCTTATGAACTGACACTTGTACTTCCTACCCTAAGCTGTCATGATTTAGAATGATGAGTAGAGATGTACACAGGAACAGGCTCACAGGGAGCTCTTGTCATTTAAGCACTTCAAGTCCATGACTGTAAGAATTGAAGTCCTGTCAGTATGCTCAGCTTACAGGTTTCTTAACCACATTGTTAGGAAAATAAGATATTAGTGTCTTAATACAATCTTTGTTGAAAAATATTTTTTATTAATTTTCATGTTGCTCTTTGATGTGCATAGACTCTATTAACAGCTTTATTACCAGCACAGCTCCATTTTTCTCAGCATTTTGCTTTTTGATGCAGAGAATGCTTGTTTTAAACAATTATATTGTTCAGACTCTTCCATATTTTAAGAGAGATCTGATAGTTACTGCAGATTTTATTGTTCTGTGTACAAAACTGAGTAATTTTGCCAACAATTATACATTTACTTTCCTATTACTTTAATCAGCCAAGCTGCCCCTGAAAGCTATACAATTCATGACCTTCCCAGACCAGTCAGATAATTTTGCCAGCGGACAAGATATTAATTGAAAAAATATATAAGCAATATATTCATTTCAGGAAAATGTAACTATCTCCAGTTTGGAAAAATTAATATGATAAGGCTTTAAAAAAAACAAAGTGCACAAAGTGCACATTTTGACATCTCTTTCAATCACAAAGATTACTCAAACAAATGAAATCTAAAACAAACAAACAAACAAACAAACAAAAATCAACCAACCAAACAAACAAAAAAACCACCCCACCCAACTCTGAATTCTAGATCATTTGCAAGTAAAAACATCTAAAATATTATTCAAGCACCAACAGTCACACAAGCGCACACACACTTTCACTGGATTGGTAAAGCTGCAGTGTCCTTTTTGGCCTTTTCTGGTACTGTGGGAATGGATCCTAAGAACACAGCCACCCCTGGGATGGGTATAGAGCTATTGCCACTCTGTGCCCTTTTTGGAGTAATGAGAGTAAACACAGCTGTTCTGTACAACTTATACAACAAATGCTCAAGGGAAAACAGTACAGATAAGCTATAACTTCTCTGAGCAAGAGTGTAATGATTTAAATTTACAGTAATGACAAGTTATAATTTGATGCCAGAAACTGGAACAAACGGATGAGGTCATGTTTCAACAAATTCACTGCTACTGTCAGGAGGCACTTGTCTATAAGGACTGATGCCATTACTTATATTTGTAAGAAGAAAGCCACCAGGAAAAACAACAACAACAATGCATAACAACATTAGAGAATTTATAGAATAACAAATAAACCTACATACTGACTGGATGCCAGAAAATAAAAGACAAAACAACACCAACCAAAAAAAAAATAATAATAATAATCCGATCATTCAATTTTCTCATGAGACCAGCTTATCGCCATCTTAGTAAATATTCATTTATGATGACTAAAAAAGAATAGCTCTATTTTTAATTTATCCTAGCTTTGTACTACTTTGGCCAGTTTTTTTGTTGTTGTTGCTTTTGTTTTCCTTTTTTCTTCTTCTTTTTTTTTTTTTAGCTCAGATCTCCTTTTGTAATTTACAATGCCCACTAGCCAGGTCTGTAATATTAGTGTAGTATGCAACAATTTTAATGAAGTCCTTCGAATATAAACTTGATTTGATTTACCTTTCAAGCTCAAATACCTATGGAAAAATGGAGATGCATAAGACCCCAATGATTTACTTACTGAAGAAGTGTTTGTGCTCCTTGATACTGATTTGAATGTTGATAAATAAAAGGTGCTAGTTTTCCTTATGTTTCCATTCAAGAGATAAAATTTCCTTCTGCCACAATTTGCATAGGAAAGTCAGAAAAGCTGCACAGTTAAATCTAGTGAGACCATGTGCTATTCAAAGACCTTTTGCAAGGTAATCTAGAGTGACCTGAATATTAAAACTTGTTAGAAAATCCCAGTAAGTTTTGGACCACCCCTGTATAACCAGTAATAGTACACGCTCTATCACTGTTGCCATTCAGCATTCAGCATTTTCAGAACTTGTTCAATACTCTATATATAAAGGTTAAAATTTCATTAAGTAGAGATATTTACACATCTCCAAAATACTGATGTTTGAAGAATAAAAAATAAGTTGTCACTTCACAAATATTGGGGCTTCTGTGCTCATTAAAGAAAAAAAAAAGTGTAATACTTGCATCACAGAGATTTACAGAAGGTTTACTATGTTTCTAGTGTCAGAACTCAGCTTTCAACCTGATTCCCAACATACTGATTGCAAAATAGGCATATCACAAAAGCACCCCTCCCATGGAAGAGTAGTAAAAAAGCAGTGCTTTGAATCACTAGAAAGGCATGACTTACCTTGTGGAAGTTCCTGAAATATGCTGCTTTCTCATCTGGAAACTTTTCTAGCCTCCTGGGTCCTTTACTGGAAGCCTTCTTGAAAACCAACCAACATCGCCTGAAAATCTGGAAACAAAGTCAATGAATTGTATTAGTTTTTGTTGTTGTTGTTGCTGTTTATTTGTTTGTTTGTTTGTTTGTTTGTTTTAGGTAGAAATCAGCACAAATTTATTCAGATACATAATTTACTAAACAAGATTTTTTAAAACCATCACATTTTATTTTAATAACCTAGAGAACTCAGAAACAAATGATGTTCTCAGCATTGGTAATTCCAGTCCACCAATTTAAAAATATCTATTGTGAATTCTTTATAGACTTTTTTAGTTTAGACTCTTTTGTGCATGCCAAATTTGACAATTTCTGGAGATGCAAGTAAATCCATGAACTCTGAACATAAAAATAATTATAAAGCTGTCATGAGGGAAAGTCCTTTCAAGCGTGACTGTACATGTTTATGGTTTATACATTCATTTCACTGCATTCTATTTCTACAAGAGCATCAGTGTCATTGAGGCAGATTTATTGCAACTTTTATTGTAACATAGTAACCAGTTGTTACTATAATCTTGTACATAGAGAAAACAAACAGTAGAAACAAGTATCAATGTATCCACTGCTGGGCAAAAGAAAATCTAGCTGACTTAGTTTAATGACAAACTCTCTAAGGAAAGGCTATGTGGATTATTAAAGTTTGGAAACACATAGAGAAAAAAGAAAATCATCCAGAAAACACAAATTGAAAGTATTGCTCTCATATCAATGGACATTATGCAAGATTTTGCTTACAGTGCATTTTCTTGGATACATTATTAGATTACTTCACAGAATCACAGAAGTTGGAAGGAACCTCAAGAGATCAGCTAGTCCAACTTCCTGCTAAAGCAGATACCCTACAGCAGGTTGCAAGGTAGACTTCCAGGTGGGTCTTGAATATCTCCATAGGAAGAGACCCCACAGCCTCTCTGGGCAGCCTGTTCCAGTGCTCCAACATCCTTTCTGTATATAACTTCTTTCACATGTCAGTACGGACCTTCCTATGTTCAAGTTCAAGGCCATGACTCTTTATCCTAATGTTGTGCACCACCAAGGTGCCACCTCCAAGACCACTCAGTCCTCTTTTCCCCAGGCTGAACAGACTCTGGTTACTCAGCCTTTCCTCACACGGGAGATGCTCTAGACTTCATTATCTTCATAGCCCACCCCTGGACGCCTAGGAGATCCCCGTCATTTTTGAACTCGGGAACCCAGAACTCGGACACAGAAGACTGTGTTGTATTACAAATGTGGCTTCACCAGAGCAGAGTAGAGGGGGAGGCTCACTTCCCTCGACCTGCTGGTCACGCTCTTTTTAACTCAACCCAGGATACCATTGGCTTTTTTTGACCACAGGGACACACTGTTGACTCATGGTCACCCTTTGTCCACAAGAACACCCAGGTGCTTTTCTACAAAGACCTTCTTCAGCAAGTCATTCCCTAACTTGTACTGATGGGCACAGTTATTTTACAGTTTATTTTCAAAAGGTCTTATATATTACCACAGCTAGAAGTTTAAAATCAGTCAAATAAGAAAACATTCACAGTTCAAAGGGAAGCCAGTTAAGACTGTCCTTCTAAACTACATTACGCAAGTAAGCGATTAGATATTGGTCTGGTTTATACCTATGACAGTAGTTTACATCATTTTCTTTTTCAGTGAGTGTATGGCTCTACGAACAATGTTATATGGCATTTCATGTTATTAGTTCACTGATATTTTTAAAATAACACACACACACAAACTAGCTAATAGTTCTTCCACCCTGTTGTGGTTTAACTCAGCAGATGCTCAGCAGCACACAGCCACTCTCTCATTTCCTCCCAGATAGGATGAAGGAGAGAAACAGAAACAAAACAAAGCTCATTTACTGAGATAAAGGTTATTTATTGATACAGAAAAGAAAATAAAAAACATGATTATAAATATATATGTACGTAACCAAAATGCAATTAATTGCTACAATTGACCAATGTTCAGCTAACAAATGCAACTGCCTGCTAACCAAAACACCCCCAACTCAACATCTCGCTCCCCATCAACCAATGCCCAGCAAACCCTGAGCAGCAGCTTCCTTCTAGCCAGCCTCTCACAGCTTTATGGCCTTTTGTAAGATGTCACCTGGAATACAATAATCCCCAGGCCTAGTTCAGGCCATATGTTCTTGTCTCACCCTGCCCTGTGCCATCATAGTGGTGGCTCTTCCCTGCTGAGTGGTCTGGCCTGATTCTGAGTATGCTCTCATTACTCAGCAACAACCAAACACTGGTACACTATTGACACCGTCTTAGCTGAAATCAGGACGCATCCATACATGGAGAAGAGCCTTATTTCTTCTGAAGTTTTACAGAATGTAAAGGTACAAAACAAGAAGTGCAGTACTATTCAAACGTATCTCCCACTGAGGAGAGAAGAAAGAAGATATCAGTGGAATACAGGCAGGGAGAGCTAAACTGAGAAGCTTTCCCTAATAGTATAACACTCCCTGAACTGAATATAAACAGCAAATATCATGTCATTAAAATAATTAAGCCTAATTAACCACAGTCTAATAATACTGACATTATGCTGTTGTCATTATCTCAGATAATTATAATCAGTCCAAACAAGTGTTTTCTTTTCAAAATCTACCCACTGGACTACAACATCAGTACATTTAAATACAAGGAAGACTTTTGGAAAACAAAATAGCATATAATGAAATCCTCTGCAAGCGCACCTCTCTCAAAAAACAGAAGTTTCTGGGTTTTTTGTTGTTGTTGTTGTTGTTGTTGTTGTTTTCTGCTAAGATTGTGATTTGGCAACTGTACAGCTGTACTTCCTACTCCAGATATTACTATGCCTAACCTGGGGGAAAGGAAAGACAATATCACATTTCCTGGAGGAAAAAAAAAAAAAAAAAAAAAAAGCACTACCTTGTGGGACATCATAAACCATCTTTATTAGATAGTGTTTTCTTCAAATGACATCTTGGCAGTCCTGCAACATATTTTACCAAAGGTATAGCACTGCTTCCACAGTTACCTCTTGATTAACCTATATCAGCTTTTCACATTGTTATGGTGCAAGAATCTCCTCATCTGCAGGAGATGAAGAAGATTCAATTCTTTTTGACCTCAATAGAAGCAAAAGTGCCAACTGTCCTAAGGGGGAACATTTATTCATTTAATAGAAATCTTTCTTTTAATAATACTCCTGGCTCTTCTGGGATCCACTTCCTTTTTAGGCTATGTGTATTTTTGGTTCATCTCCCATTCTCCGAGGAAAGTATTTCTTAAGAAGTTCATCATGGTAAAAATCACTGCCTTCATTTCAAATCTTCTATTGATTTCCATTATCTGCCCTTAATGGTTTACAGTCCTCACAGACTTTTTTTAGAATAGTAGATCAACCTGCAGACTTCATCATCAGTGACAGCAGGTTTTAGCACAGCCACAGAATCCATATCTTACAGAGGACCTAATTCTGGACAGTTGGAGATAAGGTAACAGAAGTTTCATGTCAATTGACTTGAGTGGTTTCTTTCCGTTGTTTATTTTATATTTATATCACAGTTATATTTTACTTTAATGTAAGTATCAGTTCTATCTGGTACTTTGGAAGTATGCCTAGCAAGTGGAAAATTAGAAAAGCTAAATGAAAGACTCAGATTGCTCCCTGGGAGGATGGCAATATATTCCAGATAAAAGGTCATCCAATGCAGACTTCAAAGCAACTCATTCAATGAGAAATGAGCAGGGATCCTGAATGGCAACTTCAGACTTTTGTTCATTGGATATCAGCCAACATGGAACAGGATTTGGAGCTTTGCTAGATGAACGGACATAATTCAAGAAGGAGGCTTTGACCCCCTGCTTTTTGGAGGGGTCTTCACAGTATTTACTGAAGAGGGCCAAATGTCAGTTGTAATTAAGGACTGTTCTCATTAGACCTATTCCCAGAGTCCAGCACTGTGATGAAGAATGCAAAGGCACTGGCACAGACATGGGCTGTAACAAGTCAAAGAATAAGAGGGTGGAACTCAAGTTTTACCATTGGACTGCTTTTGCATCCATTTATTGCTGCTTCTTTTCAAACAACTAAGGAAGGGAGAGCTGTAAAGAAAGCAACAGCTCACTGAGCACTGTAGATACACTATCGTACATTCTTACATTTAAATATTGCTTATATATATATATATATATATATATATATATATATATATATACATATTTTTACATACAATCACTTCTAAATCTGGTAAAAACTTCCAAAGTGCCACTGGATTTCAGCAGCTCTTTGTCTAGTAGTAGACAGCTTGTACCTCACTGTTTAAAAATATATTAGCATATGAATTTACCTATAAAAATGAATACATAGGCGCATATGTGAGCATGCAGCAAACAAACATTTGCCTTTTATACTGCAACTCATTGCTATACAGAAACCTACTCAATTATTCAGGAACTGTGAGATACTCTTTTATCCCTGGCCTAGTTTATGATGCCATTGGCTGTAATTAAAACTTCTGAAAGACTTCTGAAGTCCTCAGATAATCGTGTAGCCATTGTGAAATAACCCAGCATCAGCCCTATAACAGCTTGCACTTTTGTCTCCATCAGATTTAGCATTTCCTGTGAGATTTAAAAGTCTGTTTTTCAGACACGCTTAGTTGAAGAAATGACAATTATTTGATCGCTTAATCAGTTTTACAGCATTCCAGGATGAGCACTCACTGTTCAATATAAGATATTTAATAATTTTGAATGAAAAACAAGGAACACAAAGACTAATTATATACACTATTTCTTATTTTTCTAGAGAAGTTCAGAAAGGTAGCACCAAACACATGCTATGTGGGCCTTTCTTTTTATTAAATTACTCATTAAATGGATCTAAACTTGTTCAGTACAAGTCTGAAGTCGACACAGATGAAATTACCAGCTGAGTCCAAGACACAGCAGTCTATTCAAACAACACCCCTCTCTCAGTCTTGCAAGATTCCAGCTGTGCAAAGCACAAAAAGTATATATATTGTTCTCAACCCCACTATCTGTGCACTTCCTCATCAGTAATCAATAGCAGTAGCTCAGCACATTTGTAGTCAGGTGAGAGCTGGTTCAGCTGCCCTGGCCAAGGCACATGGAAGCACTTTTCATGGTGCTGCAGAGACTTGCAGGGGAGAACAGCTTCTGTGTATTCTTGTTCTGAAGCAAAAGAAGAGTATACTAAATGTGGAACAAAACAACCTCATCACCTCAAAGTGGTTTCTGAAATCTTTTGAGTTAGAAATTCAACTTCCAGTGCAACTCCATTTCCACTAATTTTTAGAGATCCCCTTTTTATAATTTACTTAAAGCACCATAATAATGAATTTATGAAGAAAATCTCAACTTCATCCTCTCTTCTTACTTTGAACTATGAAAAGTTCAAAGTTACTTCACTAATTTTCTCCATTAAAAATAGGCATCATTCTAATGGGGCATGTGAGAGAAATACAGTATCTCATGAGATTATAAAAACTGACTCATAAATTTAAAAATATTGCATTCATAGTAAGAAAACAATTGCCATAGTACAGTCATATTTAACCACTGTTTTGACAGACACCACTTTTTTTCTTATTTTGCTGTTTATACTTTGGCAAAGGGAGAGGAAATTAAAGGTGACACCTTACTGCTTCAGTGGAATTCATGTCATGCATTTAAATCAAATTTAAGAGAAATTCAATAACTTATTATACGTGAAAGGGCCCAACAGGAAAATGAGAACACAAAACTATTCACGCCTCAGCTGAAGAACAAGTTACTAGATTTGAGCAATTGCTGAATAAAATCAACAGAAAAGCAAAAACAAAACAAAAAGTCTTCACTGGAGTCTGTCTACCAGAGTTAACACGATTTTGCATTAAAAAGACAAAGCAATACTATTGTAACAACACATACTTGCACTTCGGTTTCTGGGCCCCTGAGAAGGTGACCTAGACGCAGCGTTGCTCCTGACTTAACAGCGCTGATTTCATTGCCTAAGTTTCTGAAACACAGTCACCACTGCACTGAGAAAGTGCACTTTGGGTGGCAAACTTGGATGGGATGACAAAGATAGTGAGAAGGAATACGCAGGACAGCACTGAGCTCCCAAATGGACATAAGAGTCTAGGGCAGCTCCCTCCCCATAACAACACCACTGGGAACTTTCCCATGTCCCTGTGGATGAGCAGGGATTCCCCAGGGTGTCCACCACCCGCTGCCCAAGCAGGAGGCAAGGCAAAAATAACTCACAGCTCTGATCAAAAGTACGGTGTTATTTGCTTTTTGTTAGCAGCATGGGGTCGTGGGGCTGCCCGCTTCTTACCATAACAAACAGCAAGCCTTGGGAAGAGTTCCCTTTTGTCACCATTTCTAAGTTTCCACCCTATCTTGCCCATTCTTAACATTACCAAAGCGTCTCTCACAAAACTAATGGAAGAAAAACTCTTCAAACTGTAGAGAGTGAATTAAAAACCCCACAATTATGTCTTGAAAGGATCACTACTGATGCTTCAAATAAATAATGCTGCCTGAATACATGTTACCAAAGACTATCAAAGAAGGAAAGATTTCATCATGTCTGATATCATTGCAGTTGAGCTTCATTTTACCATGCTAGCTAGGAAGCAAGGTTAATCTTTATCTTAGAGACCTTGTTTTATGACTTTCTACAAGGTTATAAAACACAGTCTATTTTAGTGTCACAGATTGCATCATAAGCATTTTGATTGTATATTTTTATTATTCTTATTTTCCAGATTGCAAACATGCTGGCACTTAAAGTTAGAAATAGAAGAAATTGCAAACATCTGCCAGAATTTTATTTTATTTTTTTCCCCTCAGATTAGATCAATCCTTGCGGGCTTGATTGCAGCCACTGAGAATTATGATGGTTAGAGAGAGATGATTATGGACAATTCACCCAGTTACAGTATATATATGTCACATTTCTGCTACAATAGCATACCATTACAGATTCATATACATGTTTATAATATTTAATAATTGATGGTGTTATAGTCACAGGATATATATTTAATCTACAAGAAGATTTATTTTATTGTTAGAGTTCTGTGAATTCAAAGCACACCACAGTAATTTTCCTAATATTCATACAGTAACTAAAGTAGTGAGTATATAAAGAGTTTAGCTGTGGGAGCTGAAGTCTTCTTTTTTTTTTTTTTTTTTCCCCTTGTGTTTAAAAGAAGAAGGTGGATATGTATCTGGAAAGAATTGCACGTTGTATTCTTCTGAAAGGTGATGCACAATTTTTTCAACCCTTAGGCACCTACAACTTAAACACTCAGCATTGTTATTTTGCTTCAAAGTGCTATCTGGGTAGTTCAAGGTCAGGACAGTTTACACAAAGTTGCTCAAACCTGCTCTCAGATTTCACAAAGGGTGGTCAGGCACTGGAATGGACTGTCCAGGGAAGTGGTGGAGTCACCGACCCTGGGGGTGTTCAAGGAAAGGCTGGATGTTGTGTTGAGGGACATGGTTTAGTGGAAGCTATTGGGAATAGGTGAACGGTTGGACTGGATGATCTCTTAGGTCTTTTCCAACCTTGGTGATTCTATGATTCTATGATAGCAGGCTGCATATCAGCAGAATTTATTACTGTTTATTTGAATCAATGTTATGATTATTTCAATAAAATCAGTTCCAGTAGTCATTTTTCATCTTTCTGCATTTCTGACTCAGTTTTGGCAACACTAACTTCAGTGACTTTTTGGGGAAAACTAATACAACTCCCTCTTTGTCTGGCCTCATAGGGTAGATGAAAACAAAACAAAACAAAAACTGATTACAATAGTTTTAGCAGGCATCCAGCAGGAAAATCCTAAAACTTGAAATATTTGAAGAAATTTTTATGCCCAAGAATTCTCAGGAATCTCTTTTACCTTAAACTGAACATGTAGCAATTACCTGTGAACAATTACATAGCCAGGATTTCACAGAATCATAGAATTGCTCATGTTAGAAAAGACCTTAAACATCATTGAGTCCAACCACAACCTAACCATACTACCCAAACTCTAACAACCCTCAGGTCCTGAGCACCACATCCAAATGGTTTTTAAACACATTGGTGACTCAACCACCTCCCCGGGGAGCCTATTCCAGTCCTTAACTTACACCCATATCACCTTCCACAGGTTATTTTCTAAGAAACACTTAGCATGTTACAGTTTGATCGTATTCTAATATGTAATTTGAGTGATTTCCCAAATTGAACCGAACATGAAAATAGGCTTATTTTACTCACCTGAAGTTGGGGTTTGTCTGCTGGAAGTATCAGTTTTTCTACCACTTTATTTCAATTAGTTATCAGCAAAGATAATCCATTTGAATATGACAGTAAATTCTCTCATCAGTTTTTAATCATAAAGCTATATACCAACAAAGTGAAAATACTAGTGCAATAAAGATTCTTAATTTTTGACCCTCCATTTATGAGGTTATTAAAGCTGAAACTTACACATATTTAGTAGACACTCATAATTTTGTTCTCAAAAAAAATTTTCCATATCTTCAAGGGAAATCAATGTCAAGAAACAGACAAGCCAGAGTCTTTGTAATATGAAAATTCAAATACAGTCTCAGCTAACACACTTAAATTGAAAAGCAGTATTCATATACTCAGTTCCTAACCTACACACTTTTAAAAGGCAGGGACTTGTGAAAATAAGTTGTTATGAAACCAATGCTTCATGTCTTCTATAATGTTCAGCACACATTGCCAAATCCCAATGGGTGCCATTTTTTTCACATGGCCGGACTGAATGACACATCTTTACTTCGTATGCACTTTCGTGACAGGCACTGTTTTTCAGAAATTCTCTGCTGCCATGTATTGCGTGGCAACAAAATATAATGCAGAATTGGTGGGAATGTTCAGCCTCTACTGCCATATCACCAAAGCCTTTCGCCAACATTGTGGGCCAACATAATAAAACAGGAGGCGTTACTTTTGGAGTATTCCAAAGGATGCTTCATATGGAGTATAACAAAGCTGAGCACAGTACCAAATCTAAAGCATTTTCCACAAAGAAAAAATGTGAGCTGGATCTGTATGCCGCTATAAATTTATGTATTTCTAACAGCAATTAGTACTCAAGTTAAAAAAGAAAACATACAGTCTTTTATTCTTGGATGTATTTTTTAGCTTCACCATATGTCTACTAAATCTTGGAAAACAAACACATTGATACAGTGAAAGATAACTGTGATCTATACGTGCTGCTAGTAAGTGTTTGGTCACTGTTCCAATCATGTATGTAATGTACACAACATATTTATATACAGCAAGACTTTACAATATGCAAATGAGACAAAAAGCCCTTCAAACATTCTCTCATATATTGTATTATAGGAAAGCACATAAATTCTAAAAATCGCACTTATCATAGAATCATAGAATCATAGAATCACTAAGGTTGGAAAAGACCTAAAAGATCACCCAGTCCAACCGTTCACCTATTCCCAATAGCTCCTACTAAACCATGTCCCTCAACGCAACATCCAGTCTTTCCTTGAACACCCCCAGGGTCGGTGATTCCACCACCTCCCTGGGCAGTCCATTCCAGTGCCTGACCACCCTTTCTGAAAAGTAATACTTCCTCATGTCCAGCCTGAATTTCCCCTGGCGTAGCTTGAAACCATTCCCCCTGGTCCTATCACTAATGACACGAGAGAAGAGGCCGACCCCCAGCTCACTACAACCTCCCTTCAGGAAGTTATAGAGAGCAATAAGGTCTCCCCTGAGCCTCCTCTTCTCCAGGCTGAACATTCCCAGCTCCTTCAGCCTCTCCTCATATGGCCTGTGTTCCAGACCCCTCACCAGCTTCGTTGCCCTTCTTTGAACACGTTCCAGGGCCTCAATATCTTTCTTGCAGTGAGGGGCCCAAAACTGGACACAGTACTCGAGGTGCGGCCTGACGAGTGCTGAATATAGGGGAACAATCACCTCTCTGCTCCTGCTTGCAACACTGTTTCTGATGCAAGCCAGGATGCCATTGGCCTTCTTGGCCACCTGGGCACACTGTCGGCTCATGTTCAGCCGAGCATCAATCAATACCCCCAGGTCCATTTCCTCTACGCAGTCCTCCAGCCACACCGCCCCAAGCCTGTAGCGTCGCCTGGGGTTGTTGTGGCCGAAGTGCAGGACCCGGCATTTGGCCTTGTTGAAACTCATCCCATTGGCTCCAGCCCAGCTCTCCAGCCTGTCCAGATCCCTCTGTAGGGCGTCGCTACCCCCAGGCAGATCCACGCTTCCAGCCAATTTGGTGTCATCTGCGAATTTACTGAGGGTGCACTCGATGCCCTCATCGAGGTCATCTATAAAGATATTGAAGAGGACAGGCCCCAGCACCGACCCCTGCGGAACACCACTCACGACCGGTCGCCAGCTGGATTTGACTCCATTCACCACCACTCTCTGCGCCCGGCCCTCCAGCCAGCTCCTTACCCAGCCAAGAGTGTACCCATCCAAGCCTCTGACTGCCAGCTTCTGCAGGAGAATGCTGTGGGAGACAGTGTCAAAGGCTTTGCTGAAGTCTAGGTAGACCACATCAACAGCCTTTCCTTCATCCACCAGATGGGTCACTAGATCATAGAAGGAGATCAGGTTGGTCAAACAGGACCTGCCCTTCATGAACCCATGCTGGCTAGGCCTGATCCCCCGGTCACCCTGCACATGCCGCATGATCTCCCTCAAGACGATCTGCTCCATAACCTTCCCTGGCACCGAGGTCAGGCTGACAGGCCTGTAGTTCCCCGGATCCTCCTTACGACCTTTCTTATAAATGGGAGTCACATTGGCAAGCCTCCAGTCATCTGGGACCTCACCAGTCAACAAGGAGCGCTGACAGATGATGGAAAGCGGCTCGGCTATCACCTCCGCAATCCATGACGTATAACCTCCGTTATCCATGACGTATGATTCAATAAACCTCTAAAGTAACAGGTTGTATGAATCAATCATACGTTGTTTTCCTACAAATCAAATTTATCACCTTCTTTTTTTTTCTCAGTGCTTTGACTCACCTTTCAATGTCATGATATGAGCTAGATTTTGTGGAGAAATTCGTTTTGTATAGAAGAGAGTGTTCTGCAAAATGAAGCCTGCTGTAGGATTAAATCAGGGCCCCGAAAATAGCAATGATCAAAAGGATGTCTAATAACAGAACAGTTTTCTCAACATTTGATCACCCGCACTACTATACCCTTCAGGTTTAGTACTTCTCCTGCCAAAGAATCACAGATTTAACAGATGCTAGCGTGCCTCCAAAGACCTTCATTACATCCTTTAATCTAATTGAAGGGGAGGAAAATGAACTAACAGCTCATAGTAAATGGAAACAGTTGAAAGCTAGGAATTTGTAATAATTTGCCACAGCAGCAATAAAAAAGATACTCAGAAGGAGTCTGTCATTGAATACTGTGGTGAAATTTTTTGCAGTATTCACAGAACTACCTGGACTCTGTAAAACTAAACCAAAAAAAAAAAAAAAAAAAAAGAAAAGAAAAGAAAAGAAAAATACTTCATTTCTTCTAAGTTATAATTAAGAAGATGTATAGTTCAATACAGTTTTTGTTGCAAAGGCAAATTTTTAACCAGTAAAGACATCATTTACTCAAGGAAACTTAGCAAGAGCTTTGCCAAGAGCTCAAACAACGCTGGTATTGCTGCATCCCCACCCAACCTGTCCTTTGGGGAAATATGCTTGTAAAGGGGAGTGGGAATCATTTTATTGCAACTTCAGGGGAATAATGCAGAGGAAAAGCAGATGGTCTCCAAATCCAGGGTTCATAAATTCAAAAGATCACTCTGAATTCCCTCCTCTTTAGCTGTGACACTAAAAATATTCTAAACCCAAAGTTTATCCATGTAACCATGGCACTGTCAGAAAATTTCTTTGTTAAAGGGAAGATGTTAACTGAGACAATGATATTATCCTAGGGAAAAAAAATTAAAACACACAAAACATGACAATTAACCAACAAACCACAAAGCCTGCCACCACTTCCTCTGATTATTATCAGCTTTCTAGACCTTGTGGGAGTGAAGACTGTCCTTTTACAACCACTACCCCTGGGCAGAAGAAAACGATTAGTCTGCTCAGCTGATGCTATATATTTTGATATTCTAATCAACTGCATTTGACCATAAAATACTTTGCTTCTCTATGCTCTGGGAGATCACCTAGGGCAGAAGTTGATAGTAGCTGAGAAAAAAAATCTGCAACATTTCTAGTTAAATTAAACGGACAACCTTTGATATGCTGCTGTACAGTGCACAAGCACCTAGCACTTGGTTCAGTATTAGCTAAGACTCATTCCTTTTCTCACATGCAGTATAAAAAGTGTAACAGTAGAAAAGAGTGTTACTTCCTATGACTTCTGTGATGGTCTCAGCCAAAAGATATAAAGTTGTAATGTACTCTAACATGAAAGAGAGGAAAAGAAAGAGGCAAAAGATTCTTGTATGCATATTAATATTACCTATACAAAAAGATTTTTCTTTGCAGTTTTATAATCAGCTAATCCCCATATTTCAGTTGTGAAGTTTTAGTGAGAGCATAAGACTTTAAAAGTATGAAACATACTACAGATGCATCTACTATACGACAGCAATCATTCAGAACAAGTCAGCATTTTTCCATGCAAAAAGCCAGTAGAATACCATAGTTACAAGTTAAATTATGCAAACTGTAAAGAAACTATCTAGTAAAGTCAATAAAATAGTTATTATTTAGAATCACAGAATCATAGAATCACAAGGTTGGAATGACCTGCAAGATCATCTAATCCAACCATTCTCCCATTACCACTGCTACCACAAGCATTAAACCATATATTGTAGCTCTTCATCCAGATGCCTCTTGAACACTGTCAGGGACAGTGACTCCAGCACCTCCCTGAGCAGCCATTCCAGTGCCTGACCACCCTCTGAGAGAAAAAGTTCTTCCTTATGTCTAACCTAAACCTCCTCTGGTACAACTTGTGGCCATTTCCTCAGGTCCTGTTTGTTGCTTGGGAGAAGAGGCCAAACGCCTCCTCATCACACCCTCCCATCAGGAAGTTGTAGAGTGCAATAACATCTCCTCTGAGCCTCCTCTTCTCCAGACTATTTAAATCTAGCTTTAATAATAGCCACTCTCAATAAGAACATAGCATGAATCATGAGCTAAAAAAATTTGCCAGAGTATGAATTAAGACTTTTTTTTGCATTTTGTTTCTTTTTTATCTAATCAAATTATGATAGGCAATTCTTCCTTGTGCATTATGCAAAATTCTTTCCTTCTACAAGGTAAGAGTTTATGTAAGTTATACCAGTTGATTAGCTCACCACGTGTGCTCCTGCATATCAAGAGTCTGCAGATCTATTTCTTTATAGAAAAAAGGTACTGGGCATTTCACCGTAGTGCTTCATTTTTTTCCATGGGTGATCAGTGGCTGCTACACAAGCCCTAAGCTTTGGAGAGATGGCTTTTGTTGGGAATTCATAAGTCATATCACAGCAAAAAATTTAATTCTTGAAGCTAACACCTACACAAACAGATTACTGCCTGTGACCCCAAATTACCTATTTTAGTACATTCTTCTTCTGTCTTTAGTTCTTTTAACATGGATTATGATGAATCTATCACTGGGAAGAACAGCATTCACCATACTGTACAGCATTCACCAGTGCTGGCAGCATCAGTTCATATACAGACAGCCTCTCTGACATGCAGTAGCTGAGAATCCTGAACCATCTTACCTTTTGATGAGCAAATATTTTGTTCTACCTCTTTTTAGAAGAATCCTACTCAGTTCTTGTTAGAAAGCATATAGTATGTAATTTCTCCTTCATCTCATCTACCTTTCAAATTAATAAGCTGCAGCTTTCTATTGTTTTCCCCCAGGTCTTTTTAAGTCTGCCCTGCTGGACTTTAAGTATCATTCAGTTATCACCTTAAATGAGTTCAGTCACGCTTTCTGATAGATTTATGATTTTAGATTTTAGAAATGAATCAAAATATTACATAAGTGGGGATGACTCATTATGCAACATCCATCAAAGAACATTACAGTGAAAAGAATTTTGACTAAGACTGAATTCTACATTTCTTTACTATTGCCTTCATTATTGCTACTATTTCTACCATTGCATAGGACAAAATTCCTTTTCTGCTGTGAATAGTCTGCATTCTTCTCTGATTACCAACATAGCAATTAAGGAATGTTATTAGCATTAATAATTGTCTCATAGGGTATGTTCCATATCTATACTGAAATGCCATAGAGAATTATGAGATATAGCAAATTAAAATATTCTACTATGCTTGTTTTGGTGCAGAATGCTTTAAAATATTTTACAGATATTTTAGATGCTCCTATATTGTTTCTTAAGTTTGCAGAAATGCCATTACAAAGCAGGGGATTTTAATGATACAGATGTTTAGTGGTGCAACCACTGAAGACCAGAGGTCTTTGAGGTGTTCATTTTATTCCAAACTTAGTTTTTTAGGAAAGCAATAGCACAGCTGTTAACTACACTATTTCTGATCTTATTTACACTCAGCTCCTCCAGTAACCATCTACAGATGATTCAGTTATTTGCATCTCAGAACAGACTGAAAGCAGGATTCTCATCAGCAACAGACAGAAACAGTAAGAGAGGAGTGGTGCATTTAACAAAAATAAGTTTAGTTTCAAAGTCCTATCACTAGTGGTATTAAATGGTAATAAGATGGGTGATCAAAATTACTCTGAACAGGTTTACATTAATATTTTCCCAGTTTCTTTTCAGAATTTTCTCTTATGCTCACTGAAAAAAAAAATCACTCAAAACACAGTTTAAAAAAGAAAAAAAAAGGAGAGATACTAATACATATATACAATATATACAATAATATAATGTATACTTACAAAGAACTACACTAGACTAGACTACACTAGACTTCATCCTGTGGAAAAACTCTTTCTAGAAGTACAGTAGCATTAATCATAACCTTATTTGAAAGAACCACCAGAGTTGTCTCAACCGAATTTGCACATAGTCCATACATTCCCAGCTTGTGTTTCAGTGTTATTCATCATCCAAACATTGTGAGAAAGCCACAACTTTCTTCTCTTAATCTTTAATTTTGGAAGTCTTCAAACAACCTCAAGTGACAATTGAAGAGATGTAAAACCCTTGAAAACAGAAAAAGAATTCTGTTTGGGCCTAATTCAAATGCTTTAAATTTGTCTGTATAATCATTAGTTTCTGTCCAGACAAAACATCAATAACTTTGGATTAGGCTGTGTTTTGGGTTTAGTCTTGGAGTCTCAGGCTTATTTAATGTTGGATTACTTTGAAGGCGAACTTATAAGTACTTCTCCCCTTCACTCCCTTGCTATTTCTACAAATACAAAAGAGCCATTTAATTTATTGTAGAAAATAATAAGCCTTTGATATTTTTTCAGGAAAAGCAAGGCAAGACCAAAAAAACCTATAAATCCCCCAGTGACCCACAAACTAATTCAGTAACACAAGGCAGCATACACTTGATTCTTTTAAGGTCATGCAGTGCTATCTCACTGTACTTGTCACTGTTCTTTGCAACAACAGCATACCACCTCTTCAGAGATAAATCACTTAAGTGGGTGTTCGCACTAAAAATACACCCACAATTAAATGGCTGAGTGTGTGCATACAACTTTACTCAATCACTTCACTGTGAAGAATGTATACTACCAAAATGATGGCAGAGAAGGTGTCAAAATTTAACTGATTTATAGGCACCATATTTGGAAAGTTTATTAGCACAGAAGGTATAAACAAAGTTTATAATCTTAAAAAAAAAGAAGTTACAAGCTTTGCTGGCTGAAAGCTGCATTCTAACACAGCACTCTTTCAGATGTTGCCAATGGTGATTAAAATTTCGCAGAACTGTCAAAGAGATGGTATGTCTTGTATGAGAGAGTGCTTAAATTATGAAATCCATTTTAGTAGTCCTTTCATTACTGCTGAAGAGAATTCTTTCAAACTGTGAGCAGCAAAAGTTTGATATGATGGCTGAGATTATTTTAAAATTGTGAAATAATAGTCAATAGTCCCACTTAGGGCTGATGGACTAGATAGCATCCATGGTCACATGCACATGTGAATTAATGACTAAATGCAACCTTAGATGCCTACATTTTCATGCAGAGACAAATTTAGTTTCTCTCTGGAGAGGGTTGGAGAGAAATTTCTCTACAGACATAGAACTTTTATTCCTCTCGGTTTGCCTCTTGTTGTCTTAAAAATTGGATTTAAATGAGGATGGAAACAGGGCTGTCAAGCAAAAGCAAATGGCTGAAAGGTATCAAAGCAGTTTTCTATCAAGTCCTACTTTTGAAAACACAGAAAACATTCATACATTTTGCTTCTCCCAGACCAATCTTGGCCTCTCTTTCCATTCCTCCTCCCCCATTCTTCCTACTGCTACTTGTCAGGTGAAGTCCCTGGGTACTGGAAAAAGGGAAACATCACTCCCATATACAAGAAAAGGAGTGAGGATGGAAACTACAGGACAGTGAGCCTCACCTCTGTGCCTGGGAAGATCGTGGAACAGATCCTCCTGGAAGACATGTTAAAGCACATGAGGGATGAGCAGGTGATCCAAGTCATCCAGCAAGGCTTCACTGAGGGAGGGTCATGCCTGACCAATCTAGTGGTCTTCTATGATGGAGGGATGTTTAACAATACTTGTGATAGCTGTAAAATGATTACAATGTCTATAGACATGGTTTAGTCATTTTTAAAGGAGAAAAATAAATGCTCTGCGTAGACTACTGTATGCAATCCCTTTTTCTTTTTTTTTTCTTAAATACATCACACCTTATGCTTCTGAGTTGCATACCTCTGACCCCATCTTTACAGTCATAGCCCAGTTCAAAACATGCACAAAGATTTAAGGATCTGAACAAAAGATGAACAGTAATTAGAGTTTAATAATCTGTCTAATAAAAATAGTTTAATAGTCTGGAATAATAGTTTTCACTATTTTGAAGGTAAGAAGGGAGAGAAAGAAGTCCATGTGTGGGAAGAGAGTTCTATCCACTGTCATGAAAATGTGTGCTTTTACTGCTACAGTAGATACTATACAAGCTTTCAAAGCTTTGAGCGAATCGTCTAGATACTTGTACCAAAACACCTCTGGGACAGTTCAGAATTTTTTTTTTTTTAATTATTCTTGTTTGAGGATAACTTGTATCCTGCACATATTAAATATGACATTTGTATTAAATTTTACAGAAGAAATAGTACATAGGCACAATATGATTTTTAAAGTTATTCATTTCTGTAATGCCACTCTTTTCTTTGTTATGCTTTAAGACGAGCACTGCACAAATCAGTGTTTACAGGCCTGTTACCGTAACTGATTTTGATTACAACATCCATCATGAATGTAGAGAGAAGCCACAGGTATAAATCAATCACTTCCTGTAGGTTTCAGCAAAGTACTTAGCACAATTCAAATTAGAAACTAAAAGTTAGTTGATTTTAAAATGTAACTTTGCATTTCTAACATCTTTGTTGCCAATCCAGGAACAGTGAGATTCACAACAGAGACCAGAACATCCTACATGTCACCTGCAATTAATGAATTGCAGTTAACCTGCGATAGCTGAATGAATAAGGCAAAAACTTTTGTGTGAAGAATACAGCCAGGATGAAAAACAAAATTTTAAGCAATTCATTTTTCATCTAAACAACTACAAGTGCTGCTATAGGCAAGTATAGCAAGTTGCTTTAAGCTACTGACAGGTTGTTAGACAAAACCAGAAGTCACGAAAATTATAAAAAAACACATCACTTTCAAACTTCTAGTAGTATATTCCTTCACTAAAATATGACAATGGTAAATAACATAAATAAAGTGATTGGGTAGCCTTCTTTTTACCTTACCTTACTTTCATTTTCCTGTTCGCATGTAAGTATTTCTTCTACCCCCAGGGAAGCATATTTTCAAGACTAACACAGGACGAACCAACAGATCTGATTTCTGAAAATTAAAATGGAACAAGCACTAGTTTTTTTTCTTGTCTTACTAAATAGTTGTTTTTCAGAGAGATTAAAATAATTAGCATCAGCTCTCAAAAGAAGAGTACGGATGGAGCTTAAGGCCAGGATGATTGTCCACAATACTGAGCTACGCTAGGAATGACCAATTCACCATCATTACCACTCAGGCCAACTGAGAAGAGATTTATGACTCAGATCCATGTTGTACATTAGAAGCATCTCCTGTGGCTACAGTCTTTTGGATAGATTCTAAAAATCACTCATTCCAAACCCAAAAGTTCTTATTCATACCCGTGGAGAGATATTTCCTTCATTTCAGCAATACAAGAATAGTAACAATCTCAGAAATGGGCAGTATTCTTCCCTTCTTGTATTGTTTTACAATATTGTCTCTCCCTCCCTTCTCCACAATTATCTTTCCTTAATCTTTCTAAATCAAACAAAATAAGTGTCTGATATAACTCCTTCCCCCACATGAACCCGTACAGATATCTCTCCAGAAATTTCAGAGCAAATGACTGCTGGTACTTGTTTCTTCCACTTCTTTGCTGGTATCTTGAAATAACTAAGAACGAGTACTTACAGCTTACTGTGAAATTACACTCTTTCACAGGAAGAGAAAAGGTAGGATAACAGGGTATTGATGTAAGCTCTCCCATAATTTGACATCCTCGTTAAGCATCCTAATTCCTAGGTTGAAAGAGTTTTTCCTCAGATTGATTTGAATTGGGCACACTTTGAATCAAAATTCACACAAGTGCTTAAATGATCAAGTGTACTAAAAAAAAAAATATCCCCCCCAAAAAATCTGGATGATGTCTGGATGATGAATTTAAACAACCTCAATTAACTTAGTATTTTTTCTCTACTATAGGTACTGTAGTCTAGACATTTCTCCCTCACTTATCGCTTTGCATTGGATCTGAAAATGAAGAAAAAATGCTGAACTGGTGACATTGCAGCCATTTCCACAGCAACACACCGATTTCCCAAACATCATCTTGGCTCAACTGCCACTGAAAGCTGGTGGAAAAGCAAGATGGAGGGAGCACTTTTCAAGCATTCAAACAAATGGCTAGTTTCAAGTTGACAAAAGTCTATAACTTCAGTTAGAATACTGGTAAAAATATTTTAATACATTTTATATATATATATATATATATATATATATATATATATATATACACGTATTAATAAATTATTATTGATATGAAAGTTATTTCCAGTAAACCTCAAGCAGTGGATGGACGACCATTTTAAAGTAGCCACTAGGCTTCATAGTCCACTTCATTTCTTAAATTCTTTGCATTATAGCATTTATTACCTAAATAAGGGATGACATCTCAAGTTTTGCTTCAATTGCACTCAAAATACCCCTAAGAGGGTAAAATACAAAGTATACTAAGTTTTAAACATGAAGTTGGCTTAAAATTTTCTTGCATACTTTGAACATTCATTATTTGCTTATCAAGACTAATAGCAAATTGATATTCAGAACTGCATAGGTTTTGTTATCAGCGAGCAAACGAAAAAAGCTTTGGAAAAAAGCCACCACATTACTAATAAGTTCATAATTGCTGAAGATACCTGTAAAAATAAAAATAATTACCAAATACCACAAGATGCAAACTCAGATGAAATTTTAAAATTGTAGGTTTTTCCAAGAGAACCCTGTAGAGTACATTTCTCAGGAGAAATCTTAAAGCTAATCAAAAATTAATTTGAATATTAACTGTTACGTTTTTTATACAGTCAAGCCAATTAACCACTGTACTACTATCAGAGCAATTAAAATATATTTTCATAAGTTAAATACACAAAGCGGTATTGTAACAAAAAAGGAAAAAATCAAAAGGAGAAAAAAATTAATAACACATAGAACATATGCCCTGTCTTCAATAGTTTCAGCCTTTGACAGAGAGCTTGAGTAAGGAGTTAAACCTTCCCATTTTCCTTCGTCCCAACTCACATCACTACAATTGCAGCCTACTCATATACGAAACCAAATAATAGCATGGCTTTTTTTCTCAAGTTCAATGATTTCAGGGATTCACCATAATAAAATCAAATCTTGATAGCTTCTACAAGGACAAAGTGGTTCCAGTGGCACTCGGACACAGACAGCTCATCTTACACAGACAGCTATCCCACCACTGTAGGATTTAATAGATTTGTTTGTGACCTCTGTTGTGGGGTTGGAACTGGTGTTCTTTAAATTCCCTTCCAGTGTAAGCTATTCTGCGATACTATGAGAAGATGTTCTATAATCAGATGAGGATATTTCTGTCAGTCAGGGGAGGGTTGAAGGATGGATCATCTTCAAGCATTATGTGTCCCACAAAATGCTGTTTGATGCTTTGATTCATAAACAAAACCATAAAAGAGAAATGACTGGCTACATGGAAAAAAACAGTAAGATTAGTGTTTTTTGACACAAGATTTTCAATTCATGTTTTATAGGATAGTGAAAGAACCTCAACACCTAAATGTAATCAAACTTTAAACTATTATTAACATACCAGGAACCTGTTTCAAAGAGATGTGAGCTGTGGTATGAATATGCTTTGCTTCCTATTTCCTTATCAGCTGAACTCCATCCCCACCCTTTCACCCCCCATGTTTCCCTCAATTTCAGCTCAGTGCTATGAACTCATTCAGCACCACTGTTCCTGTTCTCATTGCACTCGGTCCCATATCTCAGGGAATAAATTTTCCCATTTCACCTTCACTCATTTCAGTCCATTTCCCAACCAGCCTTTCTAAGAAAGCAATGAGCTGGTTTCTTGCTTGAAGTCCTTGAGTTCAAAACCTCATTTGCCCCAGGCTACTAAAGTCACCAAATCAACTTTTATTCATGTACACAGTGCAGTGAAACATCTAAAAAGCATGAGTATTTACCCAAGAGATATTAACAGTAATGTACGGATGTCAAAGCTTCAAAAAAAAGCTTCAAAATATTTGGCTGTAATTTCTAAATTCTAATTCCTAAAAAAAAATCACTAAATTCTTCCTATTCTGCCTCACTTTTCCAACACAACATCATGTATCATTTTTACTTTTTTGCTTTTAAATAACCACCTTTCACAGGAAGAGAGTTTTTAACTATTGTTGAAGCAAGGTAACGCAGATTTAAAGACAAGAATAATAGCTTGCATCCTTCTTGGGTCTCAGTACAGAGGATTGATTCAGTAATGTGTGATTTCTCTTCCATTGTGTATGAATGAATTCAGTAACTTATACACCTGTGAAAAGACTCAGTGTTCAGAAAATGTAGCCAGCTTCCTCAGTGTACTTTGAGAAAAACATTCCAAAACAGCTCAGCCAAAAGCCCTCCAAAAAACTCAACACAGCAGCTCAGAAAAAAGTTATGCATTTTTCCTGTGGTACTACTACAGAGTCCACAGCTGCTGTCACTTCTTCCATATTGTCATAATACATGTATACAAAATAGGAGATAAAGGAGGGCTGCTCCAAAAGTAACACCTTCTCTTTTGTTATGATGGCCGGCAACATCCCAGAAGGGCTTTGGTAATTTGGTAATATGGCAGTAGAAGTTGAACATTTCTGCCAATTCTGCATTACATTTTGTTGCCATGCAACACATGGCAGAAAAGAGACAGTCTGACAAAACAGTGCCAGACATGAAAATGTATATGAAGCAAAGGCGTGTCATTCAGTTCCTCCGTGTGGAAAAACATGGCACCCATTGGCACTCACCAATGCTTGCTGAATGTTCGTGGAACACAAACTGTAGATGTGAGCGCAGTGATAGTAGGGTGGTTTGTTGCCAGCAGTGGTGACAGCAACAATGGGTCTCTCCTGCTCATGCAGATATTCAGGAGTACATCATGCAGTCTCTTGCTCTTTGCTGGCAAAAACACATAGCTAATGATGGTGACTATGTTGAAAAATGGTGTTTTGTAGCTGAGAATGTGCTCTACCAAATAGTGTTATTGTGCTCCTTCTGTTGTAGTTTTCCGTGGAAATAAAAAGGAGGCATTACTTTTGGAGTGGCCTATGTACTATTTCCACCTATTTTATCAGTCAGAACAACAGCATCTTGACAACTGTGCTACCTCTGCTGCAAGACGTTTCTGCATGAGAAAGGAAGAGACACGTTAGGGTTGATGTGGGAGAATGCTAGATGATGTTGATGTCAACCTAAAGAATTTCAGCTTGTAACTCAATGAATTGAAGCTGTAACAATGGTTTGAGTTTTTGTCTTTCAGTAGGATAGCATGGGCTTTTATGATTACTTTTTTTTTTTTTGGTTCAGAATCTCTTCTTCATTTTACGGTATTCAATTGCATAGCTTTGGCTTCATAACGCTTATTTTCACAAGTCTTTGTGAAGTCATTTTAGTCTGCCTTTTAAAAATACATACTAGAGTGTGTAACTAGCTAAGTATTTTTTAAGAAAAAACCTTCTGAAGGTAATATGGACTTGGATGTAAATTCCGGCTTTGTAATTGCTCATAGGTAATTGCTGCATGTTCAGTTTAATCTAAATGAAACTGCTTTGCTAATGGTGGTGGAAAAGAGTGTTCCTTGAGGCTGAGAATTTGCCCTATTAGGCAGTGTCAAGGTGCTGGTTGTATCTATTGTAGTTTCCATGGAACTACAAAAGAAGCATTATTTTCAGATCAACCAACATACAAATGTCAAGACCTACAGCTGTGCTACACATATTGTGTTTTGTGATTGGTCTGCTTTTCTAAGAAGCGTGCAAGTCAGCTTTATCTACACACTGATACTTCACAAAACTTCTGGCCGCTTGTACTCTGCCTTTACTGTAAACAGTAGAATTTCATTTACTCTACCTTCTACTGAATCTTGTTTATTGGCTGAATACGTATCACAAGGCATGCTTGCCTTCATCATTTCAAACATTTGCTACTATTGCACTGGATTTATATTCTGTCTTCAACTCTGGGAACTATAAATACAAAGCCCTCAGTAAAACCTTCACAAATTTAGCTTCCTTTTATACTGCTGAGACACCATCACTGTCTTGCCTCAAAATCACATGAAGACTCACATTTCAGGAATGCAGCTGTAAATATTTATTCATTTTTCTTCTTTTCTATTTTGATCTAAGACATCAGCCTGTGATCCAACAGCTGTGATAACCCAGGTAACGTAACAGCCCAGGTTGGAAGCCAATATTATGCTGGGAGAGCAAGATAATAACTTCATGCAAAAAAGAATCTCACTGTTCATTCTTCTAAAGAGCAAAATCATTAAAAGTACAGCATTATGCTCTGTAATTATAATCTATGTCATTTCCCTGTTAAAAATACATTCTAATTGCTTTAAGTGAAAACACATTATAACTTCCCTTGGAAGGGGAACTAAGAAATAGATTAGTAAAATCCTACCAACAGTACATTAAATGATGTTCATTCATTTAGCTTAGAATGGATCACGTAACATACATATTCTTATAGAAAAACACAATTAAGGAGAATGGTTTGCTCATGGGATTAGCCTAGGGATTTTGAATTTTCCACGTCTAGTTTTGTAGTGTGAATCCTGCCCAGCTTGGTGTTGACTGAAGCTTATTACCATCTGCTGCCTGTTCAGTGTCCTACATAGTATGAATTGGTTATCTTAGCCCAATTCCAGGCTCACAGGCATTTGGTATTACAGTAACTGACAGCAATCAACACACCTTTATGTAAAAATCAGCAAAAAGGCAAAATATTTTAAAAGTATAACAAAGATAATTAATTTGACGGGAGCTGTTTATCAAAGCCATACCTTGAGAATATGTAGGATGGTGGAAAGAGTATAATTTCAACTTTTTTTCTGTGACAGTTCACTGGATGTAGATAATTACACTCTATAAAACCTCAAATGTCTAATGTCATCAGATTTTGAAAATTCTAGAAAGTGAAATGACAATTCAGTTTTTTTAAACTCATGTTTTCTCATCTTTTAGACTTTTAATAGCTAAAATACAGTTGCTATAATTGGTATGACAGTACTGAGAGTCTTGAAGTAACATTTAGGACTGTACAATGAATTATTTCATCTTCTATGACACCCAGAGCAGCCGTGCAGGCAGCCATTGTAAGCAGGATGAGAAAAACAAAGAGAGTTATAGATTATATTATCCAGACCTCAGATTATTAACCTTTAGGTGACCAGGCTGGTTTGTTTGTTGTCTCAATAATCTCAGCTATGTTTGCATTGTGTGGAGTAAGCAGTAATTCAGACAAACAGCAAACTAACAAAGTGACAGAATAATTACAGTGTAAAAGCACTGTGTTGTGACTATATCTGAATTATAATAACGTTAAA
Organism: Tetrao urogallus; assembly: GCF_951394365.1. Classification (NCBI taxonomy): domain Eukaryota; kingdom Metazoa; phylum Chordata; class Aves; order Galliformes; family Phasianidae; genus Tetrao; species Tetrao urogallus. The sequence continues at coordinate 54,113,513 of NC_136815.1, read as the reverse complement.
TATGAAATTAAATGGATAATAACTATTTGCCATGTACTTCACTCTCGAGCAAATAGTCCCCAGTTCAGTTAGTCACTTGAAATCAGACAATATGATAGGTACTGTAAAAGCTTTTCTTCAGGAAGCTTGCCTGGAGAAAACTCCTTTATCTCAAGTTTTGTTTTTGTTACAGAATGGATGAAAACATGACTTCTTAAAGTTACATACCAAAAAGTTTTGAAGCAAATAAACTGAAATCACTCATTTTCGAAGCATACAAATTTTGAATTAATAGCTGGTGGCAATGCATTGCAAATGAATATCAAAAACATGTTACTTATTTTCATATCTAATACAAAATGAAATATTTGTTTTAAAATTTTAGATCTAATTTGAGAAAATATTAATTAAAATTTACAGCTATTCTCTAATTAGGTATTAAATTTTTTTATCATAGTTGAATTTCTTTTTAAAGAGTATTAGGACAGAAACTTCCCATCTGGCCTTAATGATTTTATGTCAGTACTTAACCAGTTCTTACTGCAGCCACTGAATTCTCGCGTTCTGCTACAGCACACAAACAAAACACGCCATGTTCGAAACTTCAATTAAAAAAAAATTCTGATGAACATTTTTCTTGAGTTTTTAAACAGTTTTTTAAACATTCAAACTGTTCACTGTTTTATATTGGTCTCTCGAATACAGATTGTTCCTTTTTTGAACAAGCTGTTGTTTTTTTTTTTTGTTATACCAATGGAAAAGTCAATTTATTCCAGAAAAACAGGATCAGGAACCTTCTGCTGACAGAAAAATATTTAAACTCTGCAAGAAGATTTGACCCTCCACGATTCTTAGTCCACAGCCCTTCTGAGTTTCCTTTCTTTAAGGGAAAATACATTTATTTGACTCAAGTATTAATGGGAATCATCTTGTTCTTCTGATCCATATCCCTCTTTGGATGATAAATGACATATGTTAGGACTTTCTCAAGACTCCAAAAACAAGTCTCTTTACTGGAATGTAAAAAATATGGATTTGGGCAAGACAAAGAGCCACTATGCTAAGCTCTGTAAGAGTCCAGCACAAAACTGGCACTGGGTTTCATAAGTATTTCATACATATCATTTAATAAAAATATGCACATGAAAACAGTGATATTTACACATTTAAGTAAATATCAGTGTATGTCTACATATGTTGACAGTAAAGTATAACATAGCAGCTGTTAAATATCTGAGTTTGAAGTCAAATTCATTGTAGCCTATGAGTATTTGTGCACAAAAGACAAGCTTTACAGAAGAGTACATAGAATTTGGAATTCACTGAACATCATTTGTTTAATGCAATATCAAATTCGAGGTAAAAGGATGAAAAATAAAGAAAAAATGTGTGAATCATAGTGGCTTTTATTAGCTATCTAATTAGGCAAAATGGAAAGTAGAGATGGAACTTGTTTACTGTAACAATATGATTCAGTCTGACCTGGAATAGCTTCCGCATATTTTACGTGTCACCTTTACAGCAGAAAGATTATCTTACCAACAGCACTTTGTATTCATGGACATTCTTTCTCCCATTATAACAGAATAGAGCTCTTCTGTCTGTTTTTCTGCTTTCCTTTGACACATTATCAAGATTACTGATAGATTAAATATTAAGGTAATAATATTGAATGGGTTCAACTGAAAAAGTATCAGCATTTCCTACTTCTTTATAGCTACTCAGGTTGCACTGTCAGAAGTGAAGGGCTCTGTCAATACCATCATGCAGAGTACATCTACCTACCTCAAATTTCTCATAAAATACAGACATTTGCATATCGAATCTCCTGATAGATACAAGTAGGCACCACTCAACTTCAATGAGATTGACTGCAAGAAACAGATATATGCTCATTCAAACTTTAATTGCAAGAATTCTTCACTACTGAAATGATTCACACTTAGCTTGCCTAAACTAGATGGCACAATCCAGCTCTGTACAGAAAACTGACACTCAGCTCATTCTTAAACAAGACTCTTCAGTCTTCTTTTGACAAGCTATTTGAGATGGAAGTTCTTGCACAAACTTTCGTTAAAGTTCTCCATAGAATTCCATTGTGGATCTGAATAACCATAGAATTTTTCACAAAATCACTTACGTTTAGCAGGCCTTGCACCCTTCCCAGCACTTACATCTTTCTTAAAAAGAAAAAAATGCATCACAATGGATAAAACACACTCTTTCATACTGCCAATACAAATTGTGTGTAACTAAAAGCAAAAGGCTCTATTTGCTGACCAATATATTAAAAATTGACTACCATCAGGGAACATTTAACTACATATTTTCTTAATGTTTAATCATACCATTAAGATGAAATTGCTATGCTATAATTATGAAAGAGCACCTTCGTGGTTATGAAGAAATTAATTATTTAGTACTTGGAAAATAGTGAAATATGGTTGCTAACATAGTATTTTGAAATGAAAATTAAAAGAGTAAAACCCTAATATCTACAACATCACAGTATTATGCAATCGACTTGGTAATGCTCAAATAGATCTCATTCTTAAAATGCAGATGGTAATATACTTTGTCATATTAAAATCGAAATATTTTTAATATAGAATTTTAATTTGCATCTGATTCTGACTAAAATTTTGTGATTTAATTTTTTTGCCCATATTTTGGAAAAGAAAATTGCACAAAAATGACAAAGAACTCAGAATAATTTCACCAGCAAAGCAGGGTTATTTTGATAATTATAATAAAAGAAAAAAGAGAAAGAAGAGAGAAATGATGGAGACTTTTCATATTTTGTTATTTTTTATAAATATAGTGATTTATGTTAATATTTTGACAGCTCTGCATATCATTAAGGCTTTTACATCCTAAGCTTTAAGGAAATTATGTATGAGTCAACATAAATAGGTTGCAATAGGTAACAGCATTTTCTTGAGGCAACTGAATTGTCTTGTTCAAAACAGATTTCAAACAGAAAAATGACATTCACATTGTAAGAGGCCACTAGCTTACTGTTTGATTTTGATTAAATGGCACAGGCACCTCTATAATGAGGCAGTCTATCAACATCTTCTACCTGGTTGTTCACACTCCATGAGACTGTATGAATGAAGGTTTTTAAAGTTTTCATTAAGTCCTTGGCTGCTGTACATGCACAAACACAAAGCCAATTATTTTAAGGGTACAGGGATTCGTGTTCTTTTTATATTTCTTGAGAATCTTACTGATGCTTCTTATGCTTCACTGAACAATACAAGTAGGGACAAAACTCCAATCTTTTGTGAAGTCTGTTACAATTATCCTATTTATACCTAAAATGTGTTCTAGTGTGTATGCATCAACATCATAATTTAAATTGTCAACTGCAACAGGAAATTATTCCTCTCTCTCAAAAGAAATCTAATGAAATTATTTAGCCATTTCTAATAAGAATAACTACCTGACAGAGCAGGTATATTTCTACCTGTATGGTAGAAATTGTGGTTTTCTCTCTCTCCTTTTTCTTCTATTTCAAAGTAAATAGATCATGCAAACACTTATAAAAAGTATTTTAAGTTGATTTGAGAAAGTTATTGCAACATTTGCAAAACTAAGTTCTAAGTGACAAGGAAGAAATACCTTGATTTTCAAGAGCTACAATCCAAGTGACTTATGTCTTCACATTTTCTCCAGGTTACGTTATCTATTCTAAAGCATAATCTATCTCCAATGTACAGTGTACTCTCATATTCAGTGGTGACATCTAAAGTTATCACGTGTTTAGTCTCACCTTTTTTTCTCAAAAACGAAGAAACAGAACCCTTATTGCCCAAGAACACCGTTTTATTAAACATAATCAGAATTGCTTTTGCAGAAGAGAAACATAAAAATAAAGGTTCTTCAGATTCTCTAGCCTACATTTCAGATGACTTATCTTAAGGAATTCCTTAAATATATATATATCTAAATATAGCTATACTTTGCTGTAGATAAAGCAGGCATTTCAGTATCAAATTTAGATATCCTAAAAGCTGAGAAGCCTCAAATACACAGATTATATGGAAGAATGGTTTAAGAAATGTGAATTAATATATTCTCAGAAACTACATAAATACATCAACATTGAAATTTTTAACATTTTCAGCAATGTTGCTATCATTCTACAGAAATAACCTCCCTCCCAATCACTGACATCTATTGCAGCTGAAAATTCATGCACTTTAGTCTTGATTGGAGAAAATATGTATCTACCTAAGCCATAGGTTTATTGTTTCTATCTTTACCCGAGAGACTGAAGTTGCATTATTTTTTTATGCAATAGTTGAACATCTTTCAGTTAGGAAAGCAGAAAAATAATCCTTAGTCCATATTTAATTCATTTATCTTTAAGAATGAAAGTAGCAACAAATTTTCCTGAACTTTTCTAAAGACCCAATTTAAAGCAGAGAACGGAAGGATTTGTCTCAAGCATACATTCCTCTGTGAGAACAATTCAGTTTAAAACAGAGATAAGAACAGAAATGTGAACTTTAATATAAGTATACAGCTGAAGTGATTAATGTCCTGCTATCAGAAAAGCCATGGCACGAACTAGTGAAGAGATATTTCAGAAGAAAGGAGATGCATGGATAAAGAGAATATAGTGATGACAGACACTATAAAACAGGAAGAAAGTAACATATATAAGGCAAAAGACAATGGGAATTAAAGTACAATTGTATATATACAATTTTTAATACAAATTTGGATTTTCAAAATAATTTTGACACGGGCTATTAAGAAAATAGGGAACCTTGACATAAGAAGGAATATCAAGGAATGGAGAAATACTTGAGTAGAAGGCAGGATAGAAGGGTGGCTGCACATGTCTAGTTTTTTTGTTAGAGTACAGTGAGCAGCACAGCACCTTTCAACAGTCTGAACTGAGCCCAGTGCTGCTCACCCTGAGGCCCAACATGAAGGCAGGCAGTGAGGCCACTGGTGATGATCCACTGGCACTGGGATTAACTGAGATGGGCAGGTTTTGAGGAGGCACAGCAAGCTCTTCTAGGCAACTGGGAACTGAAATGGTTGTTATATTGGGATGCAGAGGCCATCCACAAAAACACAGTGGCTGAATTTTCTGGCAATGACAAATAAAAACTAGCAACATTCAATTTTCTGCTGTCATTTAGTCTTCCTTCAAATGCATTATTGTACAAAATTTGACAAGACTGAAGGCAAAGATACTGAAGATAGAGAATGAAATAACACAAAAACACATATCAAAACTTGCCTACCTTGCCTTTTAAAAGCATCTAAAGAGCATCAATATGTATCTTGTGCATCCTTAACTGAAAGTTAGCGATAGACCTGTAACACTTCCCAGTATGTAAATATCTTTGCTCATAAATTCTTCAGATCAAAATCAAGTGTTCTTACTGTCTCACATTTATAATTTTTCTTATACATCTTTGAAAAACAAGATGGAAGGCTTTACAGACAGAAGGTAACTTTATACCATCACCACCACAGTAACACAAAAGTGAAGTAAAGTCTTTGCTTTAATTGTATAATTATAAACCAATTCAACCAACTGCAAGCCTCCCAGCTTTAGAAGAAATAAAGCAAAATTAAGATGCTGTCTCCACAAATGTGCACTGCTAGATTTCTATCATCTGTAAAAATTTGAAAGTCTTTTAAAACAAGAATAAAAGTGGTAGGCACTGAGAAATAAAAGAAACACCTGAGGAAAAAGAATAGAATAAGAATTCCTCCAAATGGCTGGCTTTTTTTTTGTTTTTTTTTTTTTGTTTTTTTTTACAGCAGAACTCATAAAATCATATGATCTCATTCTTTCTACTTTTGTTAGTGTTACCACGATCTATAAGTCTTAAACCTGCATGTATTGTAAAATCTGCTTTGATAGACTATGTCACTCTTCGGAATTTTCTTGCAATATCAATAAAAGTTAGCATTAATGTTTTTATCAGATGAAATATTAAATATCTGCAACCTCAATTTCTATTTCAGTTAGAAACACCCTTAGTAAAACTAGATTATACAAACACTGTAGCCATTACAAATATGTAGAAAGTCTTCCATGGAAGGAAACCTCAGGTATGCTTGGTTTGGTGGGGAACAAGAAAAGTAGTGCAGTGAAAAGCATGCAACAGGTTTTTCTCTCAGGTTACAGAACAGGTTACAGATAAGTGCCATGAAAATTGTGTTTCTGAATGTAAATTTCTATGGTGTTACTGCATGTCAGCTCTGTGTGAAGGATAACATAGATTTCTTTTACACAAGGTTTGTGCTTTGTTTGCTGAAGTTTCATTTAAAAAAGCAAACTCCTAAGGGACAATTTTGTATTTGGATTTCTATAAAATAATGTTCCAAGAAAGATGGGACAGTACAATTTCAATTGTGAAATTGAAGAAGTCAATTAGCTTTTAGTTTCAGGAGCTTAACATTGGCAGAAATTCATAGCACTAAATCAGAAGAATCAGAAAAATTTTGTGATTTGACCAAGCAAGTTTTCATTACTAACAGCGAAGGTAAACTATAACCATGAGTGACCAGTCACAGATTTCCACTAACAATACAGAATCACAGAATGGCCAGGGTTGGAAGGGACCTCAAGGATCATGAATCTCCAACCTCCCTGCAGCATGCAGGGCCACCAACCTCCCCATTTAATGCTAGACCAGGCTGCCCAGGGCCCCATCCAGCCTGGCCTTGAACATCTTTAAGGGCAGGGCATCCACACAACCTCTCTGGGCAGCCTGTTCCAGCACCTCTCCACTCTCTCTGTAAAGAACTTTCCCCTGACATCCAACCTAAACCTTCCCTCCCTTAGCTCAAAACCATTTCCCCCTGTCCCGCTGCTATCCACCCTCTCAAAGAGCTGATCCCCCTCCCGCCTGCAGGCTCCCCCTAGGCACCAAAAGGTTGCAATGAGGCCATCCTGCAGCCCTCCCCTCTCCAGGGGACAAGCCCAGGTCCCCCAGCCTGTCCCCATAGGGGAGGTGCTCCAGTCCCCTGATCATACTCGTGGCTCTCTGGAACCTCTCCAACAGCTCCCTGTCTTTCTTGTACTGGGGGCTCTAGACCTGAGCACAGCACTCCAGATGGGGTCTCACAAGAGCAGAGTAGAGGGGAACAATCACCTCCCTGTCCCTGCTGGCCACTCCTCTTCTGGTGGAATACAACCAGAAAAATATCAGTAATAGAATAAAACAGATGTGCACCGATAGAGCATTATGAAAACCACACTTCATTATTTGTTACTGTATTGAACAGAGAAAATTGGTGTTCATTAGATTACGTCTGTGAAGTATTTTAACCTGAAATACAAATCTTACAGATTGCTTAAAACTATTTCCAGCTCCACGACTGACAGGATTTCTGGCAATTTTAACAGGATCGAAAACTATCATGCTACTATATTCCATCTCCAACGTAGATAACGAATAATAAACTTGCTTTTAAACTTATAAATAAAAATCTATTTCATGATATGCTTAAGATTTTAAAATTTTGTTTTAATTTAATGAAATTATACAAGTTATATTAGTGTAATTCTTGCAATGTTCTGATTTATGAGTATATTCTAAATCTTCAGATTTTGTCTGTATAAATATTACTAATATTATTCTGTTATTTTTTTTTCCAGAATATTACAATAATATTTACACAATACTAATTCAAAGGTTTTTATGAAACAGTGTAAACTTAGAGAGTAAAAATCAATTTCAAACATATCTACAACAAGTAGATTAAGATCCACCTGTCATGCTTTTGCTTCTAAGGTCCTCACCTATCAACGCTGAAAACAAATAGACTGAAGATGAATGCTGTCCTTCAATACAAAAACTAACCATGCTATAGTGTGTCTGGTTTATGTTAATTGTACAGTGCTTACAAATGAATAGCTAGACCTCCCCAGTGAAATAAACATAATTCCACCCAATTTCCTGATGTTCCTTATTACATCTATTTCAAAGGCTGAAATCAACATACTTGTAAAACATTAACATAATTAAAATCTCACGCAGTGAGAATATGCAGTTCACTCAGGTGATCAGAAACAACCTGAGGGTTTGTTCCCAGAATTTATGTTTGGAAAGGAATTAGGAGAATGTGGTCCAGCATGTAAACAGCTTGCATGGTAGTTCAAAAATCTTTTATAAATAAGAAAAAATCAATTAACTATTTTCACAATGTGTATCACAAATTTTATAATTTTAACTGAAAGAGTTAAAATGAAAAAAGTGGCATTTCCTGAGGAAAGAAGACATGTCACAATTTATTTTAGTAGAGAAACATCAAAAAAAGGTTTGGATGGAAAATTCTACTGTTGTAAACATGCTTCTTTACAGAGTGCCTAAAAATTAGTTATTTACACTTCTTTTAGAAACTGTTCTATTTCACTCTACACCCAACTCCTATTGTACACCTCTAGGCAATGTCTACATTAGCCAGTAGAGAGATACCAAAGAGCCAGGTCTGTGGATTAAAAAACAAATTGCCAACACTTGTGTCTTAGAAAATATTTGCAATGAAAAAAAAACCAAACACAAAATAAATACAATACAAATCACACATTCAAGCTTCTGTAATGTGTTTCTAGCCTATGAAGAGCAAAACATTGCATCAAGGAACCTCTTTCTTACAAGCAACATATGTTACAAGGAAATGCTTATGCAAGGAGGCTGATTTTGCTCCTTTGGGCTGAGAAGGACACCTCTCAGCTCATAAATAAATAGTGACCATTTAGAACAAAAACTGAGAAACAAGCAAACAAAAAAATCCACTTAATTACAGATCGAATTCTTAATGATTTTCTGCTTATAACAAAGTGAATAAAAATGACAAAACTGTTTGTTGGAAAAAGATGAGTGATTCCATCCTTCATATACTGTTCCAAAGTATACAAGATGCTGTATATAGCTTGTCTCAATGAATGAAGGCAAAATGTTCACTGAAAATCACAAGAACAATCACTTAATTTGTATTTATATAAATCCACTCGCTGTAAGCAAGACCGCTTTTATGAAACAAGCTTACGTACACTGTACAGGTAACCTTCTCTAGACATGTATACAACAGATTTTGTCTCTGTTAGCAAAATTCCATGAATTTGGAATTTTTAGATGATATAGAAAGCAAGAGAGAGAAGTGAAAATTATTTAGGTTAGATAATTTACCTTAATAATTTTCACAGGATGTGAGGACAGAGACTAAAAAGCCAAAACTATCTGAGGGCATGACACTCTGTGAAACAATTCAGAAAATAGTCTCATATGTGCATGCTGTAATGTGCATAAAACTGTTGTGTTTATTCTTTGCTAGACTATTTTATAAAAATGTATATAAATCTATTTTTCAAAGATTCTTGTGCTATGTTCACACCATAGGACAGAAATTCATGCCTGGGGAGTTATGCTTCTTTCATTATCATTCTTATTGCTTCCTCAAAAAATCCTGCCTGCTGTAGTTTTGGCTTAATGCTATAAAATAACAGATTGTGTGGTATATACAAAAAAGAAGGGGAAAAAAAAAACCAAAAAAAAAAAAACCACAAAAAAACAACCAAAAGCAACAAATCAGAATGAAACATAAAACTAGGCTTCTCCCTTTGCTTTTCATGTGTATAGGGCAGGACATCTAGATGTATTCAATTTGCATTTCCTTTGAGCAAGAATTTATGTTTCTTTTAAGCACACATTAATGGTAATTGAAATAAAATTAGAAACACAGCTGTGGGATCTTGGTCTCCGGCACAAGGCAAAAACAGATGGAAGAGGATTAGTGAATGTTTGAATTTTATGCAACTTTAACTCTTTCTTGAAGAAAAGAGTACCACAAATTCTCTGAAAAAGAGGTATTAGAGCACTGACTTTAATGAGTTTTCAGTGACTTAACAGAAAAAGATGCACGTATGTACCTTTAGCTACCACAGGCAGCAATTAGCAACAGGATCACTTTGTTGGTTGTTTGTTTGTTTGTTTAAAAAAGGCATTTCAAGACGTAAGTGAAACTGAAGAGACAGGTATGAAGAACAGATACACAGTTGATACAGCAGCCTTAAAACAGCCATGTTTCAATGAAATGACAGTGAATCTCACAAGTGAGGGCACTGACATTAGCTATCTTGAAAACACTGTTTAAGAGATAATTAATTGAATACAGTGTGGTATAGAAATAGAAGAATGACATGGTAGGTGATGCTTTAAAGAAGAAACAAGATAATTAATCTTAATAAATCAAAATGTACTTGGTAATATTCCACTTCAAAGATATGAACTGTATAGAAGGATTTAGGTTAGTAAACTAAAATTAAATGGAGCAGTTAAAAGGTTAATGTCTTTCTAAGCAGAATTTAAATTATTCGAAACTGACAATAGAGAATTGAATATATACGACACATATGAGAAGGACCAAAAGAATGCTGGCTTTTTAACCAGCAAAACAGGCAAAAATAAAACAAATTAATGAATAATGTATTCTAAAAAACAAAAAACAGCAAGTAAAAAACTGTCCAGCTGAAGAGAACAGAAGAGTACACTAATTCTAATATTAAATGTAAAATCCTAGGTAAGGCCAAAGAACATTTTGAGGTATGAAAAATGTTTTTGTTTGTTTATTTGTTTGTTTTTTAATTAAAAAAAAAAAAAAAAAAAAGATTATCCAATGCTAAGGAGCCTACAGTGCCCAAAGAAATGTTCTAAGAACTGCAAGAAAAAAAAATAAGAAAGTATCAGTCTACCATGGAACTTGAGTGACGTTCAAATCACTGTTTTGATTTGGGTTATTTTGTTTTGTTTTCTGTCATTAAATAAGTAGGTGACTCAGTTAAAACATTAGTAAAAGAGACTTTAAAAAATAACCACATGAATAATAAAAGATTACTACAACCCAACAGCACTTACACAAGAGCTGAGCAAATTAAGTACAAAAATTTGGAAAAACTACGTAAAGTGAATGAATTAGCCCTTAAATGGCACCATTACTTGCATGATTAGTAGTAGCTGTGATAAAAATTTTTACAAGACATCTGGTATAAAATGTAGAGCAGCGAGTCTGATTTTCACATAAGTCAGATAGTCAAAAACAAAACAAAGGACAAAACTGATAGGAAATTGATGAGCATTTTAAAACTGTGAAATGTCAATGTACCTTTCAAAACAGGGATGCAGCTTCCCAGAACAGAGAGTATACCACTAGAACATATGGAGAAGGGAAATAATAGTTATCAGAAGTAAATAACAGCTTCTGTACTGCAACAGAGTAAAAGAAATGCCTCCCCTTTGAAAAGAGATGCTTGAGGGGAGAGATTGTATACACACCCAAAATTATGCCCAGCATAGTGAAGACTGTGGGGGAATGATTGCTCATTGTTTCACAATTAAAAAAGTTGTCAGATGAAACTATTTTTCAGTAAATAATGAGAGATGTACTACTCATATGCCTTCAAACAATCTTGTGGAACTTGCTGCTCTAGATATATCAGATGCCAACATACAAAAGCATTTAACCAACAATTAGACAAATTCAGAGGAAAATTTGCACTGTGAAGTGCAAGTCAGTGGTCAGTGGTTAGCATTTGAGACAATATGGATGGGGTCCTCAGATAAGAAAAAACTGAATACCTCGACTTCAGAAAAGAAGTATCATTCTAAATTTGCTCTGATGCTTTACTGATGATAATGTATGTTCTATTAACTTCACTGGCAACTGAGTTTGACAGTGTAACCACAACAAGCTCTTATACGAAGTACATTTCAGAAAACAAATGTCAATTTGCTTTGCTATTTTTGCTCCTTATTTCACCAATTCTAATACATTATTCCATTGCATCATATTCTGTTCATTTTTTAAATTTTCATTCACTCTTCATGGACTGTGAGTCTAGAATCTAACTTTGAGCTGAAAATCTGAGAAAAAAAAAAAAAAATTATATAATTTTCTTCTACAGATCTCAAGCATTTAAATGGTCAGCCTGAAATGCCACAAACATTTTAATGTGAGCCACAGTTGACTCATATGAGAGGTCATAGCTAGCGTTCACTGAAGCAGCTCTGGAAACCAGAGATAATAATCAGAGCTCCTGAATCTAGAAATATGGCCAGAAAGGATGCATTTTGAAACTCAATTTCACAACTCAAACAAGAACATCCACTTTTATTTTAAATATTGAGTGTAATTCACCCCTTTCAGTCTTTTCCAAATGCTTTCATGAAGTGAAAGCGAGACACAGCAATGCTTCTACAAAGCATGGCCTACCATTTCATTTGAAGCTCATCCTTTCTTCATGAAATATCTGAAGAAATGAATCACAGAATGGCCAGGGTTGGAAGGAACCTCAAGGATCATGAATCTCTAACCCCCATGCTGCAGGGGCCACCAACCTCCCCATTTAATACTAGACCAGGCTGCCCAGGGCCCCATCTAATCTGGCCTTGAACACCTCTAGGGACAGGGCATCCACAACCTCTCTGGGCAGCCTAAAATAGTTCCTTTGTGTTACCTGAGTATAAGCTCTTGTGGATTAAAACTCACCTCTGAGGAAAATGTACTGAATCCTTAAAGGATCAAAATTGTCTAGAATTAACTCTTTCATAACAAAACTATCTAAAGAAAGAAAAAAGGGAGAGGTGTGTAATGATTGGTGGATTAGTATATTTTATACAGAGAATCCAGTCAGATTTGATAACATTGTGACTACTGATACACTATGATACCTAATAAGAGGTCTTACTTTAGGCCTAAATATCTAGTATTTAGTCACATAAAAATTTATAGAAATGAATTTCACTTTCATGTAGTTATGTTTACCTGCACTTGCTTCATAACTTTTAAATGACCAGTGACTAAAATGGAATGGGTGAAGAATGCAAAAAGCCGATCAAATAAAAAATCATCTCAGTTTTAAATATTGAAAAATCTTGACTTTGATTACACAAATCCCCAATCTGCAAAAATTGTTATGAAATTGTGTTTTCTCTTTTCCTGCTGGCAAACTGCGACAAAAGTTGAGGACTTATATATATTTCTATTTTAAATTTATGTTTACCAAACACAAGACAAACTAGCTTTATCTCCCTGCAGAGGGGAATATAACACTATTTTGGTTGATGGAAAAGCAGGAAGGCTCAAGTACTTGCTTATTTTTAAAGCAGGATCATATCCTCATCCATATCTCAGGAGACAATTGCTCTGCTGCTTCCTGGAAAGGAAAACACAGGAGAGGGACACTTTCTGACCGAAGTCAGGAAACCACTGATCACTTTCCACCATTCATCCACAGCCATAGATTCTACATGACCATTCAACTAGGAACATCATCACTTATCTCCCAGTCACTCCTCTTCCTTTCTCTCAGTAACACAGGCTATTTCATAGTAACAAAATACTGTATAAAATATAGTAACAGAAAATATAGAAACAGAAAATAGTGACACTTTCTTGTTAATATCTATTCTGCTGTATTAGAATTTAAAAAGATGCATGGTGATTAACTGAAATAAGCAGAACTTACTACTATAGGGAACCATAGCTTTTCTTTCAAAGCAACTTGTGAAAATAGTTTGTAGTGTATTTGCTTAACGCTAAGTGAGAAAATACAGAACATAAGAACAGAACATCATGATAAAAAGTTTCTCAAAGAAATCTGTTGAAGATACGGAATGTACATGACTTGGGTGTGCCTACATAAAGTTCATAGCCACCTACTCAAATCTCTGTTCTTCCTCTGGGATGTTCTGACCTCTTTTCAAGACCACAATTCATAATTCAGCAAAATAAGGATAGTGTCATGAAATGTTGAATTTAAGAACCATAATTGATGAAATAGACTAGCTAAAAAGTGTGTTTCCCTGGGAAATTCCAGATGATGTGTAATAACAATCTATTATTTTCTAGCAGTTTTGCACTGTAGTGTCTGCATGGGAAACCCTTACAGGGACAGTGTTTGGGATGAGAAGTAAAGAAAAGTAAACAATTGCAATGTTTTTCATTTCTCCTCCCCCAAGGCCTTCAAAGTGAAGTATTGAGCACTCAATGGCTATAATATCCCAAGCAGAAATCCTCAGAAAACACACTGCTGCTGATATAAGTCAAGCTACCGCAGGGCTGGGATTTCTCATATTGTGCATTCTCCCTGCAGAGAATAGGAACTTGGACTTATTAGAAAGCCTGAGGCAGAGATTTCAAAAAAATGGTGCAAAATGGAAAGCAAAAGACAATCAGTATCTGATCATGATCACTAAGAAAATCTCCCAATGTGGTTCTCTGAAACAGTGCTACAAAAAATGCATTCCATGAAATCAACGTGCAGAGCAATGCAATTGGACAATTTTGTCCTGCTTTTTTTTTAAATAGGGTAGGTAGTATCAACAAAAAAACTACGTTTTGATAAGTGGATGCCAATAAGCTATCTGGAAAGCTGCTTCCAGCCATTTAGGCTATAAGGAGAAAGCACTTACTCCTGAATCAGCTTTCCCACAAGACAGTAACAAGGTGGTGGAAAGGTAGTATGCACTCAAAAACCAATTTCTGACAGTTGCCTGTACTTACAAGTGTTGTTATAGTGCAAAGTTGAGGAGTGTAGTAATGGTTATTACATCAGAGTCCTGTGAAAAGCTAACAGCTGAGATAAATCACAGAGGGACTTGCATATCTATAAGGGACCCAACTATTAAGTTTCATCCTACTATACTGACAGTCCCACCTCTGTATGAAGACACCAGAACAAAGAGGCATCAAGGCCATTTAGAAGAAAGTATTTACTTCAACATTTGAGCAGAGCTGAGCTTATACTGAGGAATATATCTTGCTGTGTGATACGGACTTTTAGCTTAAAAAAGTAAGAGTTGTCATCTTAAATCAGGTGGCAGTAGAACCACTCCTGTACACTATCTAAATATATATAACAATATAAAACCTATGGCAAGTGATTGAGAGTGCTTCACTGTGGAGCTGCAACACGACACACCATGCACTGTGCAATTCCATCTAACTTAAAGCAGAACATCATTCTCTATATCAAGCCAGGGGTCCAGTTTCTGCATAAGGGCCAGCATTCATCCTTGAGCCCTGGGAATGGCAAATACAGAGCAGGAGATTCTACACTGTGAGGTGGAAACACTTTAGTACTGCCTTGTAACTTCAAATGGATGTTTGAAGATGGGTATTCAAAATCTAGAGAAGCTCAGAGAAGATGATCTTCCAAGCTTTAGCACCAAGCTTTATCAAAAGAAAGAAGTTATTGCTTTTACATCAGAGATATTTGCAACTATGATTTCTTGTGCCAGATATTTTCCATGAAACAAATAAACAGAACAAAAACAAACAAACAAACAAACAAAACACAGTAAATTATCAGAACTATGACCCACCACTCTTCAAGGGACATAGATATAGGGACCCCTGAAAACAGCTTATTCATTGGACACTGAAAAGAGGAAGAAGTAGGAACTTTTTTTCAGAAGTGAGGGATACATTATTGTGTGGTTGACCAGATAAACCATAATCTAGTTTTATTAATTTCAGAAGGGATGTGCTGTAAGTATTACACATCTTTAACTTCCTAAGGATCACACATTTATAATTTCCTAAGCATGCTGTGAATGAGTATCTGACTTAAGGAAAATTTTCTTGTGAGAGACGTTTTCTCTTTAGCCCATTATGACATTCTGTTAATATTTTGTCCATGTTAAAACATCCCGATTTTATGCAGGAAAATTTCCAAATTGAACTGCTATTTACATTATACATCAAATTTATTTTTCAGCTCATGTGCCCTGCTGAGATCATACTGGACATTTAAAGAATTTGATTCCTTTTTCATTTGTGTCTACACAGTTATGTAATTTATGGTTCCTGCATTCAAAGCAAAGGGAGAGAAAAGCAATGTTCTCTGTTCATTTACAGCCTAATTTAGAAGAATAAAGGAAGCAAAGATTGACAGCAGAAAGACAGCCAGTAGTACAATGGATACAACCTCTTTAAGTGTAGGTCAGATGTACATTAAAAAGATAAAATGAAAGAAAATAAGTTATTCCCAATAACAGCCATTCTATCAAGAGAAACACTTTTTCATTCAAACAGCTGAAATACCACGCATTTTGAAACCAAATTAAACACTGTACAACAGGTCTGCTGGGAGTATATTGGGAAGACAATCATGTACCAGTCCAATGAATTTCCTTTGCTTTTTATTTTTATAGCCTTTATTTTGTCTCTGAATGTTACGAGATAACAAAGACTGATTAGCTGGGCATCTATTAACTCCTTTAGAAGTGATGGGATTTATAATAGCAGCAAAGCTGCCAGTTTTCTCTTCTGTCTCTTGAGTAATTAGAGAATAACTGTCTTCCAGATGTGCTGGCAATACATACTATATCTAGTCTGTCTTAAATTCTTTCCCTCAATTCAGTAATTTTTATGCTAAAAAGGAAGCATTACAAGCATTATATTGTTTGAAATGATAAAAAAAGCTGTCTGAATTTGGACTTTACACTGAAAAGTAATTTATGTACACAGTTTTCTGTGACTCAGAAAAGCTGGATTGCAGTTCTCATTGTACTATGCATCATACCTATGCAAATAAAACTCTCTATACCAGAACAGTAGGCCAGACCAAAGGTGTTCTGGGATATTTCCAAGGATGTTTCCAAGTTGGCGAGTGCAACTGGATATTCATCTGTTTAATATCTCTAAGCCACTCTGTTTCAGCCCACTGGTTGCAATGTCTTCTCAGGTACCAACTACAACATTGAAACATATAGAAAGAATGACAGATATCACCTTCTTGAGGACAAATCCCATTCTTCCTATTTTCAAGCATTTTCTAGACCTCATGTATTAGCACACAAAGTGCGAACATTTTTGCTGAGCATAATATTCCTACACTTAGGGGTAACAACTAAAGATCAACTAAAAAAAGTCTCACTGCCTCTTGCAGAAAAAGCTATTTGTTTGAAGACCTCTTCTGTCTCCCTGAAACAAGGCCAACTTCACGATATCACAAATCATTCTCTCTAATTCTAGCTAGTTATTTAGTCCTCACATGTCTTCTTAAATAAGGTTCAATAAATCTAGTAATGATGCACAGATATTCAATACATAATTTCAAAACGACCTAAAGATTTTCTACACAGTCCTACTAAAAAATGCTTGTCTCATTTTCGTGTTAGAGTAATTCCAAATGTTGGGTACATTTTACATTTTTATACTGTAAAGTAAATGGAAATAACTGCTAATTGATAAACGCTATGGTTTACTCTCAAAATTTCTAACATACTTGCTCTGAGAAGCAGATAGCCCTGAATGGATAAGAAAACTTAACACGGTACAACAAAACTCAGAAGCATGAAACTAATTCATAATGGTACCAATACAAATTAAATGCGATCAGTTACAGCAGAATGCAATAAGAGTAAGTTATAAGGTTATTTAAAATATAAAACAAACACATGTAGAATTGTGACACAACCTACTGCAGATGTCCAGGCAAAAATGTCTTTAAATTACATATAACTGAAAAACAAACAATAGTAAAACCAAAACAGCTGGTTGGAAAAGCATCTTATTCATTAATCAATTATAGAGAATTAATCTAATACTCTGACACCCTGCGCTGATATGTAGATATAGGTAAGCATTACTATCATTGTATGTATCCCATATTTATTCTTGCTGGGGACTGGTCTCTAACTTAGATAATAATTATATGCAATACACTTAGGCTCTTCCCAATGTAATTTTTTTAAGAATTCACTGTAAAATAAATATGAAAATAATTCATAAATATTTATTATGTTGAAGAGAGAGTAAGCTACTTCTCAACATACGCTAACAATTTGCAGTATCATGCAGCTGCAGCAGCAGGCATTGCTAAATTTCCCTCAAAAAGTTTAAATTATTTATATAATACAACTGTTTGAAGACTGAATTAAACTGAAGGTTTCTCCCATGTCAGCAGTTCTCTTGTTGCACTTTTGGCAAATGCAATTTCATCTTGAAATACATTTTATTTTACCCACACTTGATCATCCTGACAAAGTAGCTAGTGAGAAAAGTACACCATATTAAGGTAAAACCTGACAGCAACACCATTTTTGCTTCAAAAAGATAAAAGTAGAGCCAACAAAACAGTGGTGTCTCGTAACCTCATTCTTTCATAATTGAAATATAGCTTACTATATGAAGGAAAAAAAAAATCAGATGATTATCTACTACTTTATACGTTTTCAACTATTATTCAGATAAAGTTCTAGGCTGCGAGGTATCATTCAAATGTGACTCAAATTGTAAAAAAGATTATAATGAGTTGTTACAAAAATGGAATTGCATTCAAGCAAGAGAAACGGTGCACTCAAACACTTGAAATAAAATGGAATTTCAGTATTTCTGAATTATAAATTCAGAAAGAGTATCCAATAAAACAATGAAAGGATACTCAGTTCAAATGATGCAGGAAAGAGTGTCAGAGGACTCTCATCTCTTACATATTGCATGGTAGAAGGAATAATTTTTTTTCCCCCAAACATCACAAACATTGATAAAACAATACCATTGTATCTGACTTTATGGTGATAAGCATTCAAGTATATCACAGCAATTAATTAATCTCTAGAAAACAGTTATATGCATAGCAAATCTTGCTAAATTTCTAGAAATATTCAAATCATATTATACCACTTTTTGCCATGATTTTCCTGAAGTCAGCACTGGAAATACATTTTCTTCCTTTGGAATTCTGTCACATATTTCTAAACAGTTGTAGCATTTCTTTCTCATCTCATTAAATAATACATCCACAGGGCTGTCACTTACTGAAACTAGTGTATGCCAAATAGCAGTATTAGGTCTTCCATATCACAGGTTGCTGCTTCTTTTAAAATCTGCTCCTATACTAATAATCATATCTATAAAGAAGGCTAGAGAAAGTTCTTGTGCTGCTACAAATCTTCTAGTGGAAGAGTCTGGAAATGTGGAGAGGATCACCCAAGAAATCATTCAGTGTGTGAAATCTGAACGTGACATCTTTTTGACTTACAGAAGACAACTTATTCCACTTGAAATCTACCCTTCAATACTCAGTAGAAATTTAAACTTCGTATGTGATTCCATTGAGAGTGCGTAGGAGACCACAGACTGTTGTCATCAATGGATTTCTTAAATTACATAAAACTGTGTCACAGGCCCAGAATTGTTAATCATGCTGATTACAAAATTGGTGTAACATCACATAGTCAAACAGGTTTTTTTTTCCTCAGCATTCTTGAAACTCCTACATTTCTCTCAACAACAAAGTTAGGAAAAGACATACAATTAAACTGCACATGGAGTCTTGCACTTGTAACTTTGCGCACACCTACCTAACAAAATTAATTTTCATCCTCTTCAGAGCTTCTTTATCTGCTGCTTTTTATTGTACTAACATACTTGTCTGCCTACCCTATTCTTCAATACTTTGAAGCACACAACATGGTTCTCATTTGGGAAAGTAAACCAGCTTTTCCCTTTTTTTCTCTGCCTGTTATCCTTATCCTTCCCAGGACCCCTCTGCTTTTATTTCTCTTCTTCCATCCATTCAATTAGTCCTCAGTCTACAAGGTCTTTCTCAAATGAGTTCTTCTTTCAAGATTGATACTTAGTAACACAGTGTTACAGGAACTTCTCAAAAAGTTACCTTCAAATGTATCTCCTTACACTCATCAATCTAGGACAGTTACTTTATTCTAAGGCAAAGAAAGAACCATTCTCTTCATCATTACTTTTCAAATAGATGAACAGTTTCACTGATAAGTTCAATATGAAGACTAAATTCCACACTGAACAATTTAAAACAAATCTAAAAAAAACACAAAAGACAGGCGGCAAATATTTAAAAAGCAGTTCTTATAATTAGAAAAGTCAGGAAATCTAGCAAGTGCTAATAAGCTAAACTGAAATTTACATGGGATTGTGCCTAAATAAGATGTAGTACTGATACTTCTTTACAGGTACTATTTTCTCTAATTTATTGATTACCATACTTCCATTTACTTACTTTCCAGTGTCCTCTCTGATTTATGAGGAACACTTGTGTCCAAGTTGTTGTATATTTCCTTTTCAACCACCATGTATTTCCACTTACCACTGGCTGAAACAAAAGCTTTGCCTGAGTGGAAACTGAGCAAACACTTCAGGATCTGCCCATAGATTGCTCTTTTCCAAAAAGAGCCAGCTAAACAATATCTGTTCATCACTAACCATTGAGTCAGGGCCAATGGTATTGCCACTTTTCAGCTCATAATTTCATAATCACTTATTACTACTGCCCCTGCATTTGCACAGTTCTGAAAGGTTTATTTCCCTTATTTATTTACCTATTTATTTATTTATTTATTTATTTTAAATGCAGGCCCATCTCAATTAAAAATAAATTGGAATTATTACTTATAGCTGACTTTTAACAACAAATGCTGTTATCACATGCAATCTCTTATGAGTTTCTTGATTAGCCTTTCCTTAAACTAATTTATGCTTGTATCCTGAAGCAAAAAAAAAAAAAAAAAAAAAAAGTATTCAAGAAATTAAAATGAACTGAAAAAATTGCAAGTACATAAACAGATTAGTGAAGTCTTTTTAACAAATAGACCATAAAATGCTGGATTATTTTGCTTTTTTAGACAGTACTTACATTCTCATGCTCAAGACAGGCTCAACTACATGCTGAAAACAGAACATGGGGCAGATTCTAGGTGGTCAACTGTCAGTCTCTACTCTCTTAACAACATCAAACAAATCTAGCTTAAGCCTGGAGCAATAGTTTGGAAAAAAAATGAATAATATATGTAATTACTACAGATATCCCTTTATATAATAATATGCTTGTTAGCATTCCTGTTTCTAATAGTAATCCCAATGAATTCTTGATTTTGATCCAAAATTTCATTAGTCTTCTTGACACAAGGAATGAATCTGTCTACTTTAAGTAAATGACCACAGAAAGGAAGTTCAGAAGATGCAAGCAATCTGTGTATATACATATATATATACATATATATATATTTATTTATTTTCAAGGAAAGAATGAATTATAAAACTTTAGAAAGTTTTCTAGCTTGCAAAAGAAAACAAAAACTTTTAAAAGTATGTCTATAGATCTCTTATAATGCCCTCATTTGCTAGATTTGTAGTATTTTATTTTAGTTTACACTATTCTGGGCTTAAACTGCTTGATCACACCCTTGAGAAAGACATGGTTCCATTTGTTGCTAAAGTTTCCAAAAAACAGGGTTTCTAGGGCAAAAGAGGTCTTCAGTATTCTGTAACTATGTAAACTTTAAAAGCAAGGCCTGAGGTATTAAATCCCTATTCAGAGGGAATATGAGCATTATCCAGTATTATCCACAGCAGCTTCTTTTTGCTGGAAATAAATGCTTCACTGGTAACCACATGCAATGCCTTCAGAGACATTGACAGTATTTTGCCACTTCTTGCAAAATACAAAATAGAAAAACAACAACAGCAAAATAGCAAGGAGAGTATTTTATTTTGTTTTAAAACTCAGGGTTTTTTTCCATTCTACAGAAGGTTTTATTCAAATCAGCTTGGTATTGAACAACCTGGAGGCTCAAATATGAAAGAGAAGCCAGTTTTGGAGGGTTTGAATCTGTAAATTACTTTGATTCACAATTTTTCTTTAATATTATGGCAGCTGTGTGTGGCTGTATCCACACGCACACACACACACACACACACACACAGACACAAAAAGAAAAAGAGCAATTTAATACCTGCTACGAAAAATTCTGTACGTAGTAAAATGTTATCTTCTATAATATTTGTATACTTATAAAATTTGTGCAGCAAGACATCACAAGAACTCAGCTTTTTCATAGGTAAGATACATCAAATGATTCCTTTTAAGAAGCACTTCAGGGAGCACCAGAAAGATCTTGTAGCATAACTCAACTTAAAATGAATCAAGAACAGACATAAATGACAGAAATTTTGGACACGGACTCATTGACCCAATCTATGACAGGAAAACGATCACAAATGAGTTTGTTCTCCTCAATGCAAAAATATGGCAAAATATCAGAGGGAGACTGAAGTAAACATCTCACTGAGACTACAGAAGGTGATTATGACATTTTTGTAATTTGAACTACTATTAATTAGACACTGGATGTCATCATGGCTCAAAGAGTTACTTACAGAAACTATCAACGCTTCCCAGTTTAACAGTTTTAAATAGCAATGTTCAGAATTCACTTCATTTTCCTTCACACATTCACAGCACCTCAATTTATGACAAACTAGAAATTTTACAATTCAATCCCGAGATATTATTTAAAGCATTTTATAATGAAAGGAGATTCAGCAGCCTTTAGAGCAGCAGAAGTTAATATTGTCACCACCTTTTTATAAATGAAAAGCCATCTATCCTAGTCTAATTCAATATACACAATTGAAATCAATGAGAATTCTATATAAAGTGTGAGGTTAGAGAATGATGCAAAATGTCAAGAGCTTCTATTTATAGGTACTGGAATTGAAAGAAAAAGAAAAGGGAAAAAGAAAAGTCAAGTTTCAAAGTAACTAATTCTTTTGAAGTAAAAAATATTATCTTACAATACAAACAGAACCATGAAAAGTAGATACTCTGTTCAATGTTTGAGTCCTCGAGACTTGCTTTGAGTGTTTAGAATTCAAAAGGAACGTCCTTCTTTTATTTCACCTTCAATAAATAATAATTCCATAAATCGATACCATATTTTCATTGTCTAGAAGGAGCAGGTTGTGTTTTTTTCCATAACTGAAGCAGAATAGCATATTATTTGTAGTTCTGTAGCAATATCTGAGGGAAAACGTTCTTCCAATACACTTCTTAATGATTATTGCCTATTTATTCACATAGTAGCTGTGGAATGAGCGATAGGACTGAAAGGGAACAATAAAAGGAATGACTGTTATTTTGTATATTTACATGTACAAACATATCGTCTATTTCCAAATTAATTCAAGCAAACGCATTCTCTAGTCACAGACAAACAGAACATTCTAGTGCTACTTGGTAGAAATTGCTTGTCTTAGAGCTATCTATGAAAAATGTGCTCATTGAATCTGGCAGATTGAGAAGCATATATTGAAATCATATATAATCAGAGAATACCACGAGGTTGAAGGGACCCACAAGGACCACTGAGTTTAACTCCTACAGGAACATCAATCAAAACATATTTCTCAGAGTGCTGTCCAAATGCTTCCTGAACTTCGTCAGAACTGTATAATTACTTGTAAAAAAACTGAAACTTAGATTGCTGTGCAAAACCTGTCTGAAAACATGATTATTGAACTTCACAAACTGTGATGAGTTTACCAACAGAATAAATCTCAGTAGTAGAAATCAACTTATCTCAAAGTATGCTCAGTCCAACCACAGTGCTTGAACTCATGATTAAGAAAACTATGGCTTAAATAGATCACTAGCAACTCAACAAATTTTAATGTCTCATTTTAAGACAAAAACATTATTTTTAGAATTTTCAAGACAAGTCACAGATTTCAAAATACGTTAGACATCAAGAAATTATTCCAACTTTCAACTTTTTAAAAAGTTTTTTAAAAGTTTTTAAAAAGTCAATTTTAGAAAGTTTGAAAAGCATGGGAAATATTCCTATTCGAATATCTTCTGGATATTGTAATGCATTAAGGTAAATAGTCTATTTTTCTGTTCTTCAAACGTTTTAGTTTTTACTACTTAAATTCATCTTGTTTCTTCTGGGTGGCAAACTATCCTGGCCATCCAAAGGAGGCTAGTTTTATCTTAGTGACTAAATTCAGGATACTGACTTAGCTAAAATTCAAACCTTCCAATTGAACTCTGGCTATTTTGCCATGAAAACACTTTATTACTATTGATTACATGAATTAATTGGTACTAAACCACAACATCTTTCAGGCTGTTATCGAAAGTGGCTTTTGGTATGGATGATAAATAAGAAAACTTACATCAAGAACTATCATCAAAAAATTGAAATTTAAACTACCAGAAAGCAATGCAATTGTAGAAATAAGATCATTTTACTTATTTCCATTAAAGTCAGAAAAGACAAATAGCAGACACAAGTGTATTTTAACATGCTTAAAGGAAATGGCATTTCCCTATACCACTATTCTACAAGAGCTGCTCCAAAAGTAATGCCTCATGTTTTATTATTTTGGCCCATGACATCAGAGGTAGATGTTGGTAGTATGGCAGCAGAGGTGGAACTTCCCACCAATATTCTGTTACATTTTATTGTTGTCTAACATGGAAATGAGTATGAAGCAAAGGTGTATCTCTGAATCCCTCCATGCAAAAAAAATTGCACCCACTGGCATTGATCATAGCCTGCTGAATATTTATAGAAATTAAACCATGAATGTTAGTACAGTGAAGTGGTGGATAACACATCCAGCACTGGTGACAATTGATTACCTCTGCTGGTACAGATTGTTAAGAGAGTGGCATCCAGGCTCTTGTTAATTGCTGCCAAAAGCATATAACTAATGGTGCAAACTGCTTAAAATACCATTTTGTGGCTGAGAATTTCTTCTAACAAGTGTTCTTGTACTCTTTGTACCTGTTGTAGTTTACTTGGAAATATATAGGAGGCATTACTTTTGGAGCAACCTATGTATTTTTTCATAATGCATACAAAGCTGCTCTGTTTTTTTGACAGAAGAGATTTGCCCTAACCTTAATTGTACCCTAGCCCTACCAAGATACTACTAGTTCATTTTACTGTTGAGGATACACTGGAAATTCTTTATACACTTTCAAATTCCTTAAAATTATTCACTGACAGGCACTTTAAGACAAAAATAGAAAAATGTCACCCCCAGTATGCTTTGTGTTAATGAACTGTATCACAGTGCACCCAGAATGAGGCCATAGGTGGAATGGTTTCCTTTATTTAATAACCAAAAGAGATCTTTGTCTTGGCTGCGTTTTGTAAATTAACGTGCAAACGGCTTTGATAATGAAGTGCTGTAGGATTCTATGAAACTGAACTATTTTGTCAACATTATTTTTCTTTCCTATGTTTTCACTATCTGAATAGATTGACTCTTACTTTGCCAGACACTATGAAGACATAATACAACCACACACAAACGACCTAAAACAATCACAACAGGCCAGAAGGATCCCACTTCTTTTATCAAAAAGATCCCAATCTTCTCCCATGACTTAGGTTATTTTATCTTCCAATAGGAAAACAAACAAACAAAATGAAACAGCAGATACTGAGACGGCAATTTGACTTACATATGAGATATCATTCAAGACTTTTTCTTTCTGGACCTTAAGAGAAAATTGCTCTCCTGAAGAAAGCACTACTAATATATTCAGGAATTAAACTTTCCTTCCTTCTTTAAATCTTCAGAGCATTCAGCATGTATGAAAAATTGCATTCTATAAAAGCCAACTCTGGCTAACTACCGACTATATACAAGTTTTTCTTTTTTGATATAATTTCCAAACTTAGCTACAAGACAGTTCCAAAATTCAGTCAGCTCAAAGAGGGCATAATGTGGAATCCAGGCATTCTGGTGAAATGGAAGACTTTCAATAGTCCTTTGCTGTCATTCATTGGTGGGAAAACATAACTTGTAATTGTCCTATACTGCTCTGTGACATTCACAGCCCAGCTGGTAACAGTGGCAAAATAATTTAATGAAAATATGCAAACGTCTTCTGAATGAAAAGCCCAAGGCATGCTGTTGAGGATCATAACCTAAGCCAAAAAGCCTTCTTCTGCAGTGCTGAAATGACCACTCTTTTTCTCACTCTGTTCCATTCCACACTCAGAGGCAGATCTAAAACGAGTAATAAATGTGGTAAATCAAGCACTTGGACGTCAGTGACACACATAAAGACAGAGTCTATCCAATCATAATCTGTATCTTGTCACCCTTTCTCTCTGCAACTTCAACTACCAGCCTTTCTCAACATACTCAACATCCTCAGTCATGCAACAAAGATGCAAGGCCCAGCTGTTGCAAAACTTTGGCCCCAGCAGTTGGGAAAGAAAGTAAAACAGAGACAAGAGTTATTGATCATTAGCAGCTCAAGGATGCAAAAATGTGTCAATACAAAAAGGCTATTGAATAGACAGAGAAGCTCATTGGTCTGGGCTCGAACTCCTCAGTCACGAGTGTTATCTGTATCAATGATACTGGTGGAGATGAGATGTACGAAGAGCAGCTGAGATCCCTTGGCTTGTTCAGCCCAGAACAGAGAATGCTGAGGGGAGTCCTTATGGTGGCCTACAGCTCCTCATGAGGGGAGTAGAGGGGAAGTGCTGATCTCTGTTCTCTGTTGACAGTGACAGGGCCCTAGGGAAAAGCATGGAGCTGTGTCAGGGGAATGTTGGGAAGGGGGGGTTAGGGAAAAGTTCTTCATCAGATGGTGGTTGGATGCTGGAATAAGCTGCCTCATAACTAAAGCATCTTAATGAACATGTTAACACTTAGCCTAAGAGCTCATTAAGTCCTACCTATCTGTTGTATGTTAGGCAATAAATTATTACTTTACACCTTCGTGTTACATATATCCTTCCTAAAGAAGCTCAAATAAACTCACCTGTAACAATCTCCACTGCTGCTAAAAATTTTGGCTTGACAAATGAAACTTGGCTGTCATGAACCTAGAATGAGATTTATATGCCTGAATTTGGCAAAGGAAAATACATTGAGGAGTTTTATCTGTAACATCATCTCCTTTGTTTAAACATTTGTGCCTGTAAATTGGTTGACACTTTATAATTCAGGATTGCTCTCAAATACAGAATGCTGAAATAATATGATAGTTAATATTTTATGTAAATTATGTGTTCTACTATCTGGCTCAGATAGCATCATAACAGGTTATAGCAGACTGCATATAATATACACCCTTCTGGCTTCAGCAATAGAACACACCTGGGCATAAAGCCACCAACTCCAAGGAATATACAACACTTACACAAGATCATAAGAAATATACTCAGAAATAAAAGTGAGAATACACCAGATCCCTATACTGCTTGCTTATGGAACACTTAATCAAAAATATTTATTCTCATCTGCAAGATCCTGAATGCTTGGGTCTTGGATACCAAGGAAATATACAAGTGGGAAAAAGGACTAAGGTCAAAATTCACACATTTAAGATACAGTTGAGACTGTATGTGGATATATAAATTGCATAATCAAAAGATTCAACAGAAAAAGTCTGATACAACTCTGGAATTAAATTTAGGATACAAGAAAGAACTGACATTTTACCAATTTCTATTTCAAACTGTTACCTCATCATTCATAATTGTACCAGAAGATGAATAAAACTGAAAAATATCAAAATAAAAATATTTAAAGTCTAAAAGTTTTGTATTTTTCTTGGGTGGTTGTCAAGTTATTTGACTGATTATAGAAAGTAGCCCTGAAGAAATGTTCATGAGAGACTACACAGCATGCTTTGGTGTTCACTGTGATTCTCCCAGATTTTTCAGGTAATACATTGTTTATGAGCCAGCTGGTGGAGTTTTTATCTGTGATACTCTTATGAATAGTTATTAACACAAGACAGTATTCCAGCAAACTGTCAGATTTGGCCCTAAGAAATAAGAATTCTAAACAGGAAAGTTTTAATTTATTTATTTTAAAAAGACAAACTGCATTTCCTACAAATACTGAAATTTTTGTCTATATTCAAATTTAAGCTTGTCTATTTTAGTTACTTTTTTTTTTTCTTCCCCCCCCCCCCCCCCAGTATAGTGGAGAATAAACTGTCAACCTAAACAAAATAAACTGTAAGCCACAAATTGTCAGTCTCTTCTCAAGTTTATCTCATGGCAATGAGCTTCTGGTACGCTCTTTGTAATCTGTCAAATTTAGTTCTTCAGTATACAAGCTCATACCACACGCTATGAAACACTCATAATGAAGAAAACCTGCCACGGCAAAACAGAAGGAAAACAAAAGTATAAAATATGCAACAAAAATCAGGAAGATACAAACATCTTAGATTGCATTTTCACATTTGTTGCATTTCCTGGGAGCTCACACAGGTTTTTATTTAATTATCACAAAAAGTAATATAGTTAGAGGCATGCCAATGGGGAACAGGTCATTACTGAGAGTTGTTAACTTCTTTATACAATCCACTGCTCTTTTAATCACTCAGCAGCTAATTTAATTATCTGTTAAAGGTTAGGAAATTTTCCCACAAACCTAACCATAGTCGATAGCACATTCCACACTTTATATCCATTATAAACATACTCATTTTAATTTATTTTGATAATTGTATAAATACAAAATCCAGATAGAAAAATAATGAATTTAGATAAAATATTCAAGAAAAACACTTACTTCCCCCTCAAAAAAGATGAGTTGAGCTTTTCAAACTACCTTTTAATGATTAACACAATGCCCATAATTGAAGTTAAGGTGATTTTTGCAAATACGCAGGAAAATTCACACAGACATGCACTGTGCCTTGCCAGTTCCTTAGGATTTAGTTTATCTTACCTCCCATCTAATTTTCTAGTCATACTGAAAATACTCAATGTATGTTCTCTGTTATTAAATGTTCTCAGTCTCTATTGATTATATATATGCATATCTATTAATTATATATATGCAGCTCTCCTTTTCATTGAGGTTACTTCTGGAATTTAGGTGCTTGATCTCATTTTTTTGCTTCACTTTGTTTTTGCATTTTTGATCTTTTTAGAGAGATGATTTATGAAAAATCAACTTGTAATGACTTACAAAAAATTTTTTATAGAATGGTCCATTTCAAATCTGAATCTTGTTTATATACAGGAATGTTATGTATGAAATTCTATTTTCCAATAGTGTGTTAGGTAAGAAGAAATGTTATGAGGACCACGCAGACTGGAATCAAAATATAGAGCTCAGATCTTCACGTGAAATGAATTTATTCCCCATTTGTTGTGCCACGTAATTACCACATACTCATTCTGTGCTTTCTTTTTGATTTGCCTTTGTCTTTGTATTTTCATCTGCCTTTGTAAGCTAAAGAATGAAAAGTTCTAATAAAATGACAACTGAAACATTTTCAAAGAGATAAAGTCCAAAGTAGAAGAACATATAAACCCAACATATATACTCAAAGCAGACTTACAGCCAGACTCCATTGACTAAAACACTGCATTGCTGAAGGTCAGCAAGATTTGATGTCCAACTCTACTGAGACACATGTGAAATCATTCATTTTAATCTTCACTGACCTAATGATTGTAAGTACATCAAATGGAAATAGTGGAAAACTGTATGGAATTAGCAAAGAAAGTTACAGCTTTTCATATGCCTCTAACCATCATCACTTCTATGTAAAATACAGCCCTCTTCATACCTACTATATTAACTGAAATCAAACATGAAGTAGAGGAAGAAGAAGGGTGAGGCATTGCCTCCCAAGGTGGTTGCTGCTTGAAAGATAACTGAGGATCAGCTTGAGGAGGTTAATACGTGACTTTCTTGGCACTGCTTACTTGTTTTGTCTCCTCTTTCCCTTCATGTATGAAATAATCTTTATCTCAATCCATTATTTTTCTTTCTATTATCTTTTCCTCACTCTTTGCCCCATCCTTCTGCATGTACTTAATGAAAAGTTGTGTCCAAGGTCAATTAATCACACAAGCCTCTGTTAAAGTAGCCCTCAATTTAGATAGTATTTACATCATTAGCATAAAATGTCACGAAAGTTAAAAGATAACTTTATGTTACTTTAGAGAATTCATGATGATACACTGTACTATATAATATTGCTCATAATTCTACTTGTGGAGCAGAGATGCAAATCAAATACAGTTGTACAATATAAATTTCCATGTAAACACAAAGATGGTGTTTTTTCATATCTCAGAGAGAGTATCAGTAAATGGATGCATTTGCTAAGAATTCTTTCACTCTCTTCATCCTGAAGAATGATTCAATACATTCTACAGACAAGATCATATCAGCATCTTTCAAACAATAGTGAATGATGACAGTTGTTCAAAAAATGTCTCAACATGTAAACTCATAGTAACCAGGCAAGTATCAGCAGTTTTATGTTGTGGTACTTTTTTTTTTCCCCTACTCTGCCATTTCATCTGACATGACAGTTATTCATGCAGATAAATGAAAGTAAAAGACAGAATTGGAATGTCTTAGGACACACAGGCCTCTTTCCCATACATTTGAAATATTTGTGATATTTGGAAACAGAAAAGACATAGGAGGCCTGCAAGGGTGAACTACATACAAAGGGATACATTTTACTCTGTAGAAAAAATTTCACCTAATGAAAAATTAATATGATATATATATATATATATATACGTATATTTTAAGTACAGTGACAGGGAATGAAATAAACAGGTAAGAAAAAAAACAATAAAAATTTGCTAAGAAGAATACAATTAGGTTTGAAAAATCTATTCAGAATTTCCATGAAACAACAACAAAAGTTATACCAGCTATGACTACGTGAACATTAAATATCAATATTAACATTAAAGCAAAATTCTCAATAATTTACATAAATTCAAGACACGTCTCCCTAAATCCACATGTCAATAACAATTGTTCAGCAACCACTAAGAATCTCTCTATGCTTACTGTTGTATATATGTTTTAAAAGTTGGCATTTGAAAGCAAAAAAATAAAAATCACACTGCAAGGAATGGAAGAGGGGGGCACTGTAGATTAGAAGTTAGTTTTCCAAAAGGAGTTTGAACAATTGGTCCTGAAATTTAGTTCAGACTTAACCAAGAATATTTAGTCCACTATTTTTAATCTACAAAAGCTAACCAAAAAAAACAGCTTAACTGTACAATTTATTTTATATATGAAACCATAATTTCTGATTTAAAAAATTAACTGTCCCAGAAGTCTACAGTTCTCCATGTGAAACTTCAGATAGAAAAAGAAAAATCAGTCACTGTTTGGAACATATACTATGCGCAGGGAAAAACTGCAGATGTTCAAAAAGTCACTTTCCCTGTGACTATTCAAACTATTTTCCAGAGGACAGTAATAATTAAGTTTCATTCATTAAGTATACTTAAATCTGCAACTTAGATTATGCCTTTTTATCCTTATTTCTATAAAGAGACATAATTACATCAACTACTTAAATGCTTTGACTACCAGAGTTTTATTATCCATTTTCTAGGCATTTGTTCACACAACAAAACAATAGTTCCAATGAAACGACCAGTTTCTCTACATGATGATTGTGAGGGTCAGGGGTTAAGATGTCTATAAATACGTATTCCATATGGGAGGAATCTAAAACAAATCATTTTACAAGAAGCTGCCTGATCAAATTTACATATTATTTAAAAAAAAATAAAGAACAGACGATTTTTTTCTTGAATCCACTCCTTTTATGGGGTAGATAACATTCAGGGAAAGTTGAAGCACTGAAACCTGAACTAAATAAATTCATTTCCTGAAACACTTGTTTAGGGAAAGATATATAGAGATATCTATGTCATGACTATCTATGATACTGAATAAAAAGGGCAAATCTCTTGCTTCAGTTTAATGACAGTGACCTGAACATATCCAATAAATAAAGCTTTCCAAGGAGAAAAATTCACATGATTTTAATTTGTGAAACCTTAGGACTCAAGTTTTTGTGCAGAGCAGAGAAATCACATAAGCAGTCATGGTGGAGAGGGGTAGTAACAATCACAATTTTGGATGAGGAATCTAAGTCCTGCACAAATTGGCTTTGGATGCCTGATGTAATTTGTTTATGTGGCTTCTAGACTATCCTAATTAAGTCATAACAATTATTAAATTATCTACCTAATGGTTGATGATCACAAACAGTAAGCTAAAGAAATGAAAATGGAGTGCCTTGAGCTTTCTGCTTCAGAGACCACCAAAGGAAAATGATGAGGTTTTTTTTTCTTGGTGAGGACACCCACAAAGGTTGGTCATGAGGGAAAATGGGGCTGCAGGAGTATAGGAGATGGTACAACCAAAGATGTGGAAAAGGAAGAGAATCAAGATGCATCTGGGAAAGTTAAACCTGGAAAAAGAGAGAGAAAAGGGCACAAAAGAGGGCATTCACATGTAAACTGTTGTTGCCTGTGTGCTTCTGAGTCTCAAATTTCAGTCTGTCTTATCTTATTATTAAATTAGGGCTTGCATGTCCTGGTGTGGTATCCAGGGGTCAGCTACTGTATGGGCTGAATGTCTAAGAGCAGCTACAGGAGAGACAAATACTAAGAGGAAGATCCTTGTGAACAAAATTTGGATTGGTAATAGAGATTGTCTATTTAGGAAAATAGCAAAGAAAATACTATACACAACCAAAATAATACATTTGAATTATTTGTTGATAAACACCCCAGTATGCGTGTTCATGGTAGTATAGTTATCCAGATGTTATACTGCTGTACTCTGCAATTAGGCTATGGAAAAAAAAAATTATGCATAATGGCAGTTATCCCAGAGTCTTGCTAAAAATTAAATTTACATGAATACATATCTAACTAATTAGATTTAGTAATCAAATTCCTTCCTCAATGAAAAATAACCTGCTATACTCAATTGCAGGAGTTAGACTTCTTTGCTTACATCTCTACTATCTTCAGAAGCCACTAACCATCCCATTTCAAAACAGCTGAAGGATCAAATCTCAGATTTCCTCTTTTATCAATGATTTTATTTCCTTTAATGTCAGTTTTGCTAAAATATGCCCGTTACACAGAAATAGTCATCCTACAAGTCAAGCCACACTCAAACCGAAGCTAACATGCTTTTCAGCCATTTTTTTTAGTTCAAGAGCTGTCAAACAGCTTTCAAATTCAACTACATGCAATAGTTTCAGATACATCAAAACCTTTTCCAGAACAGCCTAGAAATCTATGTAAACCTAGATGCCAGACATATAATTAGTCCAAGATATTACCTAGACACAATGATTTTTTAATTTTATGATGTTTTGATTTTATGGTGTTTAGGAGCTTCTCAACCTCTCTGGCTTTGAGAAAGAGGGGATCTCAAAAGACTACTTAAATGGTTTAAATAAAATATTTTTCTCTATGTAAAATTTTCAATATTCTATTCTGAAGAAAATGCCAGCTGTTAATTACACAAGGGAACTCTTCCCCATTAGTTTCTACTTTGGATTACTGAGCAGAATTTTCCATTTAAAATTTGAATACATCTATTTCTGGAAGAAATAATCCTACTGATATCTCTAAACATATTGTCAGACCTGCTGAAAAATTTTTGACAGCTGTTAGAAATCACAGTTTTAAAAAATTATGTCTATTTTCACACACACATATATACATGTATACACACATATATACGCTGTAGGCATTTTTGCCTATATTCTGTAACTGGCCCACTTCAGTGATATAATTCTGCTTTAACTATATGCTAGAATGTTCTTTCCCCTCCTTCATCTGATAGAAATACGTGGTCTTGCAATGCAAATCTTGATTGGCTTTCATGGACTGCAAATGTACTGATTGAACATACATTGGGTTTTTTTTCAACAGTTAAAGGTGAAAAATACTGTCTACCTTCATCTGTCACTCACGTGAGATTTGACCTTTTTAGATACAGTTTCTTCATCTATAAAATGAAAATGATATTAACTTATTATACATCAGAACACAGATTAATTAATGTTTAGGAGAAAGAAAGATTAGAAATAGTCAGATGAAAAGTTTAAAGGTGAGGTAATATTACCGCTACAAATCAAAAGACATTTGTGCTGAATATATCAAAGCAGCTGTTTCTAATATCAGGGTTCACATAAAATAGATACTGAACTCCCACTAGTCATTCCTGACTTTTGTTAAAACATCTGAAGAAGGTTCCTTGCACTTATGGCATTTACAGTCTCCTAGTTATATCTGGAATAATCTTGGTTATTCCCAACAGTTGCATATCCAGATAAGTTCATAAACAAGGAGATGAAAAAAGTCCAAAATCTCACTTGAAAATAGGCATTGCACTTATGATTTTCCCAATAATTTTCATAGCAACATTTTGCAGTATCATAAACATAGCCATTGAGAAATTACAACATCTTTGGTCTGAACAAAAGCAGCAGTTAGGAAGTGGAAACGCTAATAAAAAGCAACAGAAATATGAAGCAAACCTGCTAAAACAATGAAATCCCATTTTAACCATCTGTAACCATTTGTGGATAAGCTCTTAAAGCTTATTTCCACTTGGAGAAATGCCACACCATGCTTACTAATGTGTGGTTTCCACATTCATTTAACTTTATTATATAAATATTAAAGGATGAACTCAAAGTATCTGACAGGTATCATTTCAGTTATTAGAACTTATCATTATTTTTATTTCCCAGATGAATCAAAATCACTCATATTTACTTCAATATTGAAATTCTTGTCTCATCTAACAACTATGAAAAAATACATTGATTAAAAAGTGAGGAAAATTGCCTTTGTCTTATGCATGCCTCTTCCAGCTTATCTTTTAACAAATATTTAATGTCTTTAAACTCAAAGTAATACAAGTAAATCACAAGAAGAATGTTAAGAAAAACTCATTATGCATATTCAAGCAGTAAATATATTAATATCTCTAATAAAAAGCGAACATCTCAAAAACTGAAAATTTTCAACAGCTGCCAATTTGTGCTTCACTGAAGGGAAGTCAACAGAGTACAACACGCAGTTTGATTTTGACTTCCTGTGATATTTCCTTATTCAGACAGACAAAATGAAGAGGAGATGTTACTGTAAGGAATTTCATAAGAAATGAACTTGAATTCACTTGATCCGATAAAAGAAAACGACATAAGTTGTGACAGATTATTGGTGTAATTTTAATTACAATAATTACTTACATGCCAAAGAAGAACATCTTAAAATCTACACGTTTTGATTTTGAACTCTTGCTGCCTTCACTGTAACTATCATTTCCCTCTGTCCGTGTCTCCTCTGCTTTCCACTTCCTAAAATTTACCATCTTTTGAACTTTAAGATGTAAACCATCCTGTGCTTAAAGATGCCAAGAGAGGTAGTGCTTTATACTTTTTAAAATAGAAGAAGTAATTATTAAGCACTTTGTTACATACCTGCCTTGGAAAGTAGTTTTAGTATTTTAACACATAAGTAGTCACAAACGTTTTTGGAGGTTAGTATCTGGAGACACTACACAATTCTGGCTAACTGCACACAGTGCAAACACTAACAAGTTCTGTCAATTTTCAATAGTACTGTTTGCAGATTTGATGGTTTTGTACAGGAAATGTGTCTATATAAATGCAGTCTTAAGACAGGTATACATGACTTTCAACAGATTAAAACCTTCACTATGCCCATCCAGCTTTGATCTCTACTGACTTATCCTGTTTTTCCTTTTAAGATAAACCACAGGGAAATCACCAGGAAAAAAACAAAAACAAAAACAAAAACAACAAAAAAAAATAAAATACATCCCAGAATTAAAATGAATACTTTCCCAAAATATTCTTTTACAACTCAATTTTTCAGTTATTTCTCAATATTTTAATTATTGATAACTGACTGTTTATAACAGTCACACATTCTCACAGTTACATATTTTGAAATTATTTTCCTTTGCATTTAACTTGAGTCACACTTGCTATGTTAACTACTACCTGAAATCAAAGGGAGAACAGGGAGGGGAAATAAATGAAAAATACGAGTCAGCAACTCTTTGGATACTTTGGATAATCCATTCAAAATTGAAAATTCAAGAGGTAGAAAAGCCAATGAACCAAAAACATTCTTGCACTATCACACAATATATTCATTAACATGGTTATGGTATAATTAAACCAAATTTCTGAGAATGCCTTAAGGCAAGAAAAAAATAATATCCAATATCCTTTGGTCCATTTTGATCCATGACTTTTAAGCAGAATTTAACTCAAGCTCTATTCTGTAAGTAAAATCCAGAAGACAAAATGTAGAATGCACTTAATTCTTCAATAACCTTCTCAAAATCAATGCTGTCCTTTAAAGCAATGGGTGATAGTCTATGTTACTACAGCCTATTACTAGTATTTTCCTTCACCTAAGATGAACCCCTGACTGATGATGCATCTTATTTTAAAAGCAGGAGAAAATGTAAAAATATTTAATGAAATGAGCTGAACCTTAAAAACTAAAATCAAACCAACCAACCAAACAAACAAAAAAAAACAACAAACACCACCCTGAGAACTAAGTTTCTGGTTCACAAACATATTTTTGCAGTACTTGTAATTACATTTACATTGGTTGTTCCATTACAACAGTATTTTGGAGGTTCCCAGCTGTCTACTTTAACTCATTCCTTCTCCTTTCTCCTTCATTAAAAATTCTGAAGGAAAAAAATACCAGGAAATCAACACTGAGACAATTTCGCTTTCTCAAAGAGAGCTACCTAACACAACAGGACAGCAACACATGACTCTGAATAGACAAGAATAAGAATCAGATCTCAACTCATAGTACAATTTCCACAGATGCCAATTTTTTTTTTCTTTCCATCATTTCTCTCGTGTTTTTAGGTTTTCTAAATCACTGCTTCCTCTAGAAGTGGAATTTCTCTTTTCTGTCCCGAATGAAGTTCCTTCAGTTTAACAGTAGGGTGAATTCAAACCTCCTCTCTCATACAAAGCTCCTGGGCTTTGGCTGGGTTTGCAAATACTGGCACAGAAGCGCTTACAAAGCCAGCATCCCTCCAAAAGGGATTGCTTTGTTTTAGTTAGGTATGTTGTTATGATAGTTGCATGTTCAGATACACAAATTATAATCACATATTTTCCAAAACAGAAAAGATAATGAGTAAATGACCACAAATTTTATGCTGATTTATTGTAAAACTCACTCTTTGGCATAAGCATTAAAATGAGAATCAACAACTTTGGTATTTCTTCAGATGTTTTACTTTGCTCAGTAGTCAGCATTTAAATTTTGTCAGTTATCTATCTGTTGACTGATCTCAATGCAAGATTTGACATTAATTTCTCACTAAAATATAAACCTATGTTTAAAAACAAGATAATAACACTAACGGTATTGTACTTAGAAGCATCAAATTGCAACTATTATTTACTTGCAACTGTGTATAAAACAAGCAACAGAGTGAAATATGAATCATTGTAATCACATAGAGGATAATATTTCATTAGAAATGAGACATATGATAAGGAACGATAGGAATTGTGGTTTTACTTGGAAAAAAATCCAATAAAATAGTCTCTCAAAATTAAATTATAGTCTGTTACATAGCACAGAGCTTTTCAAAAATACCATCTTTAAAATACCAAAAATACCATACTTTTTCAAAAGTACCATCTTTATTTTATTATTCACCTTGAACTAGCAGCTCCCATAAACTTCCCAAATTCAATTGCTCTTACACCCAATTTTCCCATCCAATTTGTATCAACTCAATTAGAGCACTTGAGTGGTTCCCAAGTGAGAATGCAGGCCCTTAAAAGAAAAGGCTAGATGTAGTTTTGGTACTTAACAAAAACATTGTTCTTTTCTAATAAAAATAAAATTAATAAAATAAAAATCTTTACCTTATATGGTCAAATTTTCATGAATAATTCTGTATTTGTGTGTGCAAAGTTAGTAGACTTGCTATTAATAGACTAGTAACAGTAAACAGAAACTCCAAGCAGCATTCTTCAAGACTCCTACAGTTTCTAGCAACCCATATGCCTAGACATATCCCAAACAGCACTGCAAAATTAGCTAAACCACTGAAGTAGGTATATAAAGATCCACAAGGAAGGGACTTAGCCAAAGAAAATTCACATGGGGATTGTTTAGATACACAGCAAGGATGACTGCACCTCATCACCTTCATCCTGAGGAACTTCATCTTCAATCACCAGGAAAGATTCAACAATTTCCTTTTTTTTTTCCCTTTGTTCCTACTTATGGAGTACATGGCAGATTCTGCTAGAATATGCATGAAGCACCGATATCCCTTCTGAGGCAGTCTGTATAAAAATCAGAAAAAAAAACAACCTGTGATGTGAAAGCCAGTAAGGTCTCCAAAGAGTCCTTTTCAAATATAGGAGCAACATGTCTTGCTGGACAAAGTTCTCCAGCTCATCTCATGGAACAATTTAGGCTGTAATTGAGGTAAAGAATGATTATTTAAGTTTTAACCTCCATGAATGAACAATAGTAACGTGTACATTCAAAAAAAAAAAAAAAAAAGCCTATAACTTCATAACACACACTGCCCCATTAACAGACACAGAGAACAAGGAGAGTAGTAAATTAATAAGAAAAAGCAAAAGGGGATGCGGACATCAGAAAACTGACATTATCTTTGTTTTATCAGTAATTTGGTTGATATCTGATGCCACAGCTCAATTCAAAGAGCAAGAAAATACGAAGACATAAGAAATCTTCAGAGATTTCTTCTTCGCATCCAGATTTTGCATTTTGAAGTTGAATGGTCTTCCACTCAGCCACTGATAATGACATTCATTACAAATTCCATTCAACAAAATTCCATTTAACTGAGCAAAAAATGAGTCCTATTTGCTTCCTCAAGTTGCCTGTTCTAAAACCATCACATTCCTTGCTGGAACCAGCTAATATCTGCAGTGGGAACATTTCTCTATCAGTACTGAACGGGCTGTCTTCTCAGTCCTCTCACACATCTGCCTATTATGCACTGGCATGATCTATGAGGGCTGCTCCAAAAGCAATGCCTCCTATTTTACTATGATGGCCCATGATGTCAGAGACAAATGTGGGTGGTATGGCAATAGAGCTTGAGCCTTTCTACCAATATTCCATTATATGTTGTTGCCATAAAACAGACTGCAGCAGAAGGGCAGTCTGACATGAAAGTATGCATGAAGCAAATGTGCATCACTGAATTCCTCCATTTGGAAAAAATGGTACCCTTGACTTACATTGACACATGTTGAATATCAATGGAGACCAGTGAGGGATGTGAGCACAGCGAGGTCTAGGAAGTGCATTTCAGCAACGGCAACAGTGACATGAAAAACAAGCCATGTTCTAGATGGTCACAACACAAAATGGAGAGTGTCTTAATCAGATCATTCATGCAGATCAGTAGATTCTGTCCAAGGAACTGTGTATGGGACAGAATATCGGCTTCACTGCACTGGAAATGACAGCTGCAACACTGGAATACCACCAGGTAAGTCCAACAAATGCTCACATAGGAACAGAAAGATCATTAATACAACATTAATACAACAATAAAAAGTTCAGGACGCAGCCCTTAAAAAGTGATGTATACCGTGTTTTCGGATAGGAAGGAGGGTAGATTGTTCTAGACTGTCCTACCACTCCCACCATATAGTTTAGATTTGGTATCTTCTGACTCCTATCTGTTCAGGCCAATGAAAGATGGACTGTGCAGGCAACATTTTCCTAGTAGTGTCATTGTCATAGTAGCTATGAAACAGTGCATCACCTTCTCCAGTATAGATTTGTAGGAGCACAGCACACAGGCTCTTGTTCATAGCAGGCAAAAATGCATAGCCATTAGTGGTCACTGTTAAAAAACAGTGTTTTGTAGCTGAGAATCTGTTCTACCAAACAGTGTAATTCTGTTCTTTGTATCTATTATAGTTTCCATGGAAATAAACAGGATGCATTACTTTCAGAGAGACCTACATAGTAGAGAATACATCATAAAAGCAAGTCAGCACCAGTGAACTGAATCAGTTCCTAAATTCTTCATAAAAACACGCAAAAAAATGAGATAAGAAGAACCTAAAACCTCAAGACAAACTTAATTTTCTTCAAAGTGTATTTCAGCTACATTTAATAAGTGTTCTGGAGTCTTGGAAAATAAGACGTGAGAATACGGCAACTGGGACAAGATTAAAAAAAAAATCATAAAGTTTAATATGGGAAATGCAGTCAGTACATGCATGTCAAAATATTACACACAATGATCTGAAAAAGAGGCTTCAATATGTTTTCCATTTCATAAATGATTAATTTATATTTCAGCATGCCATTTCTGTTATGTTTCGCTACCTATATTTTGATAATTACAAAGCAAACAGTAACTTATCAAATATATTTTGGGGCCACTTGAGTGGAGAAATGACAGAATTCTTTCATTATTATCACCATCCCAATCAATTATCTTTTTAAAGTTTGAAACCTCATAAATGGAGCACTGTTTTCAATACTAATTTAACTACAAAACATCACAAGATATACCTGTAATAGCTCATTGAATTTACTCTAAAAAGCCCTTTTCTTCTTTTATGCCAAAAGTCCTTTTAGACACCTAAAAGCCTGAATATAATGATGTCTTTGGACTATATATAATCTGAACACTGACATAAATGAAGAAAAAAGTCTCAAAAAAAGAATGAGTAAAAAGGCTAATTAACCTTAAGTGGTTTGAAGGAAATTGTTGTTGGCAAATTTCCTCCTTGGTGCAACAACTAAAATTCTTGACAATGTTAGAAGTGAATAATCTTTATCTCAAAAGAATAAAAAAAAAGTAAGGAAAATCTCCTCTAAACATCATATTCCTATCTGAGTTAAAGCAGCACTAAGTAGTAAAAAGCAGAATCTTTGAATGAATTGTTTTCTTCTTATATTATCTTTACTAGCTAACACTGCAAGATTTAACATTTCATCCAGGATTTCATGATCATTCAGTATTATCTTCTGCATCCTTGACTTCTACCTGGGACACCCTATGTTATACATGGAAGAGATGAATCTGAGATCTCTGAGAGATCCAGGAGGCTTTCCATTTCAGAGATACCTCTCTCCCTTTTGATTGAAGATTTCCAAATTAACTTAATCTCATGTCATAGGTGACTTAGCTACTGCATCTAGGCTCAAGTGAGAACAACAGAGAACTGAATATTCAGATCAGTTCAACCTGCTTCTGGGCAGTCATAAATAATCCTGTGTCTCCAGGGATTAAAAAAAAAAAAAAAAAAAAAAAAGGAAGAAAATAACCATCTCACATTTTGAAAGATTGTAATGGCAACACTCAGACTATGGAAAAATAACTGCCTTCAAGAAAGCCCTTGGCATATCAGAATGATCCCAAATATTTTCAGCATTCATATGCACAAATTATATACTACCTAGGAATTAGTGACTAAGTACACCCTTTCTTTTTTGGAAGGTTTGCATATCAAGGACTCCTGGGCAGTTTTCATTTAAACAGGAGCTGAAAACAAAAACAGCATCAACAACTAGAACTTGATTTTTTTTAATTTCCAATAATCTTAACTCAGGCTTGATTTCAGATGCTTAAAAGACAACAGGTTATTATTCAGAATTATCACTTAATTATGGTCCAGGTGGGATGACATTAAACTCAATTCTTGCCTTTAGTCATTTTGGAGATATTCCTTTAAAATGAGAAAAAGCCCTACTCTGTAGTGGCATATCTTTAACTTGTAATTTGTTCAAGGAAATGAGGGAGAGAATAAATTTCCAATTTTATATTTAATTACGCACACGAAGAAATTAAGAAAAATGGACCATTCAGTATCTCTTTAACAAGAATCAGACTTGCATAAAAGTCAAATACCAAAATAAATTAACCAGGATCAGATGAATTTCAGAGGCTACAGAGTATTTCAAATCAGAATTAGCATAGTTCAAAATTTGTAACTCAAAACTGAAAAAGTTATCTCTGGAGTAGACCAAAAATATTTCTAAAATACTAGTATAATTTTTTCATTTTAAAATTTATTTTTCAGCAGTCATTCTCCAAATGATTGACTGCATTAATTAACTACATTACTGAATCATTCTAATAGATTTTTTTAAAAATTAATACAAAGGGTGGTTTGAAATCAAATGAAAGACTAAGTATCCTGCTATTACTGAAGTTTAGAAGGCTGGATGCCTGCCCATGCCAGTGACTGTATGCTAGTTGTATCTGAAAGAGCATGTTTGGTATAGGAAGAGCTCTTCAAAATCAGCTTCTAAGCAGCTAGCTGAAAAGAAATACATGATTGAGTAACACTGTCAGTCAGCCCGCTGTGTTCAGAGCACTTGAAACACATGATGATTCTTAATGTCTTGGTTTCTTTGGCAAAAAATGGTGTAATTATTTAGGCCCCCAAGAGATCCATGATTCTTAATGCTTAAAAGCTTTATAATCTGGGTTTGCAGAATTATATACAGATTTGAGGAGTTCATAATCTCCAAGCACGAGGATTAATCAATTAATGCAGAATATAAAGTGTCCCACAAATATACTGAAACCCAAGCATGACAGTTCATGGAGTGTTTCAATTAAAAAAACCAAGATTAAAATAACTGTTACGAAAAATGCATTCTGTCATTTAAAGTAACCTTCTGAATAAACACTTGTTCAAATATCTTTGGCATTAGGAATAAATAAGAAAATGACTCCATGAAGCACTAATTTAATCAAAACATTCATGAACAGTAGGTATTCAAAGGACTTGGCTAAGCGTCTCTCACAATGACATACCCAAATGCTCACACAAAACGTCAGTAGCAAGAGAACACATAAAATAATACAGCAACTAAATTAACACTACTGTATGACCTCTGGGTAAATCATTTACATGTATGATTCAACTCATATAAATGATTACCATGCCATTTGCTGAGCTGCAAGTAAGTGGTGCCATTGCAATGACAATAACAGCCTCAACAAATAGCATAAGCAATATACACTGAGATTTAGGGCCAGGCTCTTCCATTATGCTGTGTCACACATAAGGTGTTTCGCAGCTGTTATCTGCTTGGGAAGTAAGTTGCTGTAGGATATATTCCATGCAAAGAGCAGAATAAGGATTTTATAACACAAATTGATAAACTGTCTCTGACCTGCCTCACGCATTAGGCTAAAACCAGAAGTGCTATACAATACTGAAATAGTTTAAAAAATAAACCAAATTTTCCAGATGTAAATTCATGACACAAGTCAAGACCAATTGTGACAGCATGAAAAATTCTGAGAACTGAGGATCACTGATTTTCTGCCTGCAGTCACTTGTGTATCCTTCATCCACGGGGTAAGCAACCTCTTCAACTCTACCTCAGGGATAATAAAACCCACCTCATTTCCAAATTAGGACAAATTATTCTTACCTGTCTACCTGACTTTTGCCTCAAAACTACAGCCTATTTTTCCTCTGCTCAGCCCTGAGGATAGCTTGAAAGCCACATCAGGACTAGTCCAAAAAAAATTAGAAGTCATTAAGTCCTCCAACTAATAGAAGATAAGGTAACCCCTTATAATAGGAAATTGTAATTAAAGGAAAAGCTGTGCTTCAGATTGACTGTAGTTTCTCTTATTCTCGTTTCTTTTATTGACACGGGTAGGTGTCCCCCACAGTCACTCACACATCACTCTGCCCCTTGCTTTTGTGCCACATCTTTTTCACAGCAATTTGTTTAAGAAAGACACCTCTGATGGAAAGAAGTGACAGAGAGGAAAGGGATGGGGAACATTATAGTACCTGATCTTGAAAGGCTTCTGTGCAATCACTTCTCATTGATCGCTAAGAACAGGAAATATTTATTGAGATGAATATTTATTGAGATGGCACTTCAGTTTATAATTTCTTCTACAAAGGAAATTTTGCTTGGAAATGAAGAAGAATTTTAAACTCTGACAGTAGCACGTTGACAAACGCTATTGACTACACTGGAGAATTCAACCAGACTCCTTTTCATGCTGTTTTTTTTGTTGTTGTTGTTTGTTTGTTTGTTTAACACTACTACTTGTCATTTGCAAAGATGTTCCATTTCACTTCTTCTTTTTTTTTTTTTTTTTTTAATTTAAAATTAATGTGAAAAATTAATTAAAATTCTTGTGAGGCCCTCAAGAAAAATCATAAAGATTTCACAGCCAGGAGAATCTAATGTAATTTTTATGCACAATGAACCTTGTAGGACTATATTTCAACTCTCATGACGATATGTTAATATTTCATAAATGTTCTGCCTTATTTTATGAACTTCAGGTAGTTATCTATAAAGTAGACTGAGTAAAAAGGCTCATTTTTTGAATAGCATGGTTCCCTGAAACAACCAATAAGGCTTAAGTAATAAAATTCTGCAGAATTATTCAGATGTTTGTCTCATGTTCTCTAATTCTGATTTATTCTCTTCTTAAGGTAAATCCATCCATGCTTTCCCATTATCCATAGATATTTGTCTAATCAAAAGGGAAACTTAGTTCACATTTACAATAACGGTAATAATAATATATTTTTTTAATTCTTACTGAAACTGAGTGGGCTTTAAGATCCCTCCCAGTCCAAGTCATTCTACAATGATT
Organism: Tetrao urogallus; assembly: GCF_951394365.1. Taxonomy (NCBI): domain Eukaryota; kingdom Metazoa; phylum Chordata; class Aves; order Galliformes; family Phasianidae; genus Tetrao; species Tetrao urogallus. The sequence continues at coordinate 54,069,254 of NC_136815.1, read as the reverse complement.
CTACATTTCTGTGTCAGGATTGTGGTTTTATTGCCATTTCTGTTCAAAACAAGAGTATCGTTTTTCTGACAAAAATGTTTTATGAGGAAACATTAACTGTGAGGTAGAGTGCTGTTCTATCACCACAAAGATTAGTTCCCATCGATGCTGAATACATTCTAGGCGGCTTGCTAGAAATGTTTTGGGTTTGGATTTTATAGCTTTTTTAAGATTACAGTAGATGTGTCTTTATAGATAAAAGCAAAATAAAAAACATCTGACTGAAGTTACTTCAATTAATACAAAGATCACAAATAAGGTAATTATATTTGTCACGTTTTTTAGAATGATGAATTTATCTAAAGTGTGCACATACTAAAACAGATGCTTTTATTCCAGGCTTTAATTTTAACTTTCTCTGATCTGTTGCAATTAACTGTCAAGAGAAAAATCAACATTACATATTTCCGTAAAAATTGCATTTTCTCTTATCATGTCCTAGAAATCTTGTTTTTTATTCTTCCTCTTGTGACAAGCCAGAGTTGTCATGTCCATGACAGTTTCAAAGACACTCAGAGCAGTAATAGTAATAATAAAAAAAAAGGTTAAATATCTCACAATTCGCTGATATGCTAACAGATAAACACAAAAGTGTTGTTACAATCTAGCTGTAAACAGTCCAGCAGAAACTGAAGCACAGTACCAGGCATTATGTTAGAAAAATATTTCTGATTTTACAGATAACTTTTCATAACAAAATGAATAACTGCACTCTCTGCCCTTATATAAATCATATTCTCCCTTTTCATATTCAATATCTTGCAGTTTAGTCAATCTAGCTCCCAAATAATAAGGAAAAAAATCCTTAACAGAGGCATAATAGTTCAACTGTGAACTTTGTCTTTTTCAATATACACATTTCAAACACTTCATCAATATTATTAATAAATATTTTGTTGCTATCAGTTGTCTTCTTTCTTGTACTGTGTTTGCCCCCCTAAAACATGATCTCTGTGACAGTTCATCAGTTACAATCTAACTAGTACATGCTAAAGAAAAGCTTATTTTATTCAATAACGTATCTATTGTCTACAATAAGGACATATTGCAAACTATGAGCTCCAAGAGTTTAAAAACTGGCACTGTTCTTTTGGCTTATATCAAAAAAGAACTCAATAATATCAAACTACACATTAATCAGAATCACAATGCTATGAATCAACTCGATTATTATATATATATAGTTTGATTCATACATATTCTAGTAAAGTGCAAACTGAGATCTAATTTTTGTAAAGGACTTAGATTATAATTCCTACAGAAAAGAACAGATTTAAAACATGAAAAGTATAAATACCGAGTATTTGTTGCACCTCAGAATATGCTGTCTTTGTCACTATGACCTCTATAAACCATTTAACAGGCCTAAAATACTAGATTTTATGATGACTTAAAATGATATAATCCCTTAGGAAGATTTTCCTCCCCAGATTTTTTTTTTATTTTATCAATATGAAGAGTTACGGAAAATGATCTGACACACATTATCAAATGTAACTGGTGGACCAGGTGCTTTGAAGGTCATGAATGAAAGAACTTCATTTCACAATTAAAAATCATCCAATATGTTATATTACTAATTAGCGTATGTATCTGCTCAGTATAGGAAACCATATGTGTTTAAGGTTAGATATACGTATACTTCCACTTAAAGATAAGATGAAGGTTTAATAGAGTCAGGAGCTCAAAATTCCTATTTTTAGTAGGAGGATTCATACTTCTACTGCTGTTTCTGAGTAGTTCCAGTCTTGCTATAGAGCAAAGGCATGTTCTGTCTTAGCTAATATCACCCAATTTAACCAATGAAGCATAAAATAGTAGAACGAATTCTGCTGCATTTAGTCCTGATGAGCAAAGAATAAGCTCATACAAAACATGAACTTCAAAATATCTCCTGTTATGAGGAAAATGGAAATGAAATAATACATTCTTCTGGTGAAGAAAGTGGGAAATCAGTTAAAGAATTATTGAGAAGTCAGAAGTCAGAAAAAAAGGAAAAAAATACTGAGGAAGTAAAAACTATTTGCTATGAAAGTTCTGCATCACTTACTCAAAAAGGTTCCCTTTAAAGTAGCATATTACTATATGAGTACTGAGGCAACTATTTTCTTACTAATAGTATAATATTAAATACAATCTTTGTCATAAAGTGCCAGTCTGATTGCTGTTCTTCTTTCAGTATCCTTATTCTTCTCAAAACACCCCATTCTCACAAAAAAATAAAATAAAAATAAAAATCTGTCTCACATGAATGCATCACCGAATGGTAATTACTCCCATTTTTGTAAGAAAAATAATATATTCAGGTTTTACTGTGGCTGCTATCAACACTAAGCCAACATTCAAAGCACACCTTGATGACATTAATCCAGAATTATTTCATCTGCAGCTAAGGATAAGCTTAACATAATGGATCCTTTCTAAAGTCAGGTTGATTAAAGTAGCCCTGCGAATGCAAACCAAGCTAAAAATAGGCACTAAATTATTTTAATCTTGTTACTGAAGAGAAACAAAACATCATTAAATGAAACCAATTTATATTATACAAATTGGTTTCTCTACCTTAAAGGTTCAAAAAATGGCAGGTTTTTTTTTTTTTTTTTTTTGTGGGTATGAGAGGAAGAAAGGAGGTTTAACACTGCAGAATTACTTCATACAGCTGTGTGTTTACAGAAAGACAAGTATTAAAAGATCACATGCAAACTGCACAGATTTTAAGATTTGAATTAGATCCTCCTGAAAAACCTCATTATACCCAAAAGAACTAAGTCTTAATACCATTGCATGCCTAGGCTAACCCAACTTTGGAGAAAGCAGTACAGATGACTATTAATCAAAAGAGAGGATGTACTGAGTATGCTCAAAAATTATTCATTGGCATGTAAATACACGCCTATATTCAGCATCCAGCTGCAACCTCAGTACAGATTTCAGTGTTCAACTCACAGCGCAGTAGGAAGAGGATATGGGCACTTCTCCACAGTCTCACAGATACACAGGAATACAAAAAGATGCATAGCAGATTTATCACAGCTTTATCACATCCTAACAAAACATATGGACAATACGCTTCCAAATAACTGGTCTTTCCTTCTCTAATCTGCTGAAACATAACGCAAACACTGCAGCATGTGTGATTTCCAAAGGGGAATGGTTTTAAACTGAGACAGGGGAGGTTAAGGTTACATATTAGGAGGAAGTTTTTCACACAGAGGGTGGTGAAGCACTAGAACACATTGCCCAAAGAGACTGTGGATGCCCCATCCCTGGATGCATTCAAAGCCAGTCTGGATATGGCTCTGGGCAGCCTGGTCCAGTGGTTGGCGACCCTGCCCATGGCATGGGGGTTGAAACTAGATGATCTTTGAGGTCCTTTTCAACCCAGGCCATTCTACGATTCTATGATCACCTGACTGCTGCTCTTAGATGATCCACTAGTACTCAGACAAAGCTTTAAATACGTATGTCCACATGCATACACGGTGTTTTCTGCATGATCTCTCAGTGAGCCATACTAGTTACACACAATGCACGTAAGCACTATGCAAACAGTTTTCTCTTACAAGTTGCTACAATTGGTCTTTGAAAATCATAAATGAAAGACCTTCAGATGCCTCTGAGGACTGGAAAAGAAGGGACAGCTGACTACCCTGAAAGTGGGGAGATTTTCAGTTATTCCACCTACAGTTTGTGCAGGAAAATGCTCCCAGACCTAGTAACAGTCACCCCAATCCACTGGAACAGGAAGAGTGACTTCTGTCCCCTCCTGTATGGCTTTTGCACAGTAACCGAACAGCTTCATATTATATAAAAAACTAAATGAAAGATCTCTCTCACTCCTCCCAATGGTTTGCCACTCATGCTGAGATATGTACATGCCAAAGTCAATACAGCTTTCTCTCCAATTGAGGGTGCATTAGATTTGTTGATATGAAAGGGCAGTGAAAGAATATAAAACTAAAACTCAGTATAAAATTGGACTTAATCACTTGTATGCTTAAAAAAAAAAGTGCCCACAAAAATTTGCATATAATAGACTTTGACTTCAGAAGGACTTTAGTCATTCTAATAATTGAAAACAATGATAACGTAAAAGGGCCAACCTGAAAGTAATGCCTTCTATTTGTTATCTTGGCCCATGATGTCAGAGGAAGATAATGGTAGCATAGTAGTAGAACCTTCTTGCAAATAGCCCATCACATTTTTTTGACATGGGATAGATGGCAGCAGAGAGGTAGTCTGACATGTAAAAACATCATACTCATTAACACAAAGAGATTTTCCAAAGATTGTTCAGACTTAAAATGGTGAAACTGTTTTAAAAAAAAGCAAGGAAATACTGAGGACTCAGTGATCCTTGAGTAAAAGCAATAAAGCACTGAACCCAAAAGCTCAATTGCATAGAAACATAGAATGGCCTGGGTTGAAAAGGACCTCAAAGATCATTTAGTTTCATCCCCCATGCCATGGGCAGGGTCACCAACCACTAGACCAGGCTGGCCAGAGCCATATCCAGACTGGCCTTGAATGCATCCAGGGATGGGGCATCCACAGTCTCTTTGGCCAACCTGTTCCAGGGTGTCACCACCCTCTGTGTAAAAACTTCCTCCTAACACCTAACCTAAACCTCCCCTGTCTCACTTTAAAACCATTCCCCCTTGTCCTATCACTATTCATCGTCATAAACAGTCGTTTCCCCTCCTGTTTATACACTCCCTTCAAATATTGGAAGGACACAACGGGGTTTTCAGGAAGCCTTCTCTTCTCCAATCATAAAAATTAACACACGTTAGACAGCCAGTCTTACACATATATAATTTGATTTTATTAGAGCCTTATTTAGTAAGTTTTCTGGTTTGAATGAGTGTGATAATACATCTACATGTTCCTATCTCTGACATTAAAGACTGCACAGCATAAGGAAAGCACTTCAGTCATAATATAATGACTTGTATTTGTGGTTCCATTACAACATGGTCATTCAGAAGTACTGCATCAATCTAGGTGATTTTATGTAAGAAAAAATGATCTAAAATCCTCAGACTGTAATCAGGATTTTTCTTTTTTCTCAGTGGGTGGGGCATCCTACTCTAAACCACCAATATATTCTGTCTGGAGCTGGTTTTTTTACTGAAGTCATGAGAAAAATTGCAGAAATATGCATGGAGCAAGCTTCTGTCATAGTACATACAAAAGTGATTTCAAATCAATATGACACCTTGTTATTGCAGCAACTGACAATTCAGAAATGCTTTAGATAGGTGAAATTCTCACTGTGTCCTATACATGGCCTCCTAAGCAAAGTTATAGAGAAAAATTGTAAAGAGTTTTTTACATCAGTTAAATTGCATTTGACAATTTGTCTAAGGTCATTTTTGTGAAATGAAATATATTCCTTTACTGCACTCCTGCTCCTCTCTCACTTCAGCCATGACTTTTCAGATAGTCTTTATAAGACCCCATTATTCACAATGGTACTTTTCCTTTTGTTCTCCGCTGCAACATGAAATTATCATTTTTAACTCAATTGCAACATTGAGTAGTTTTCAATCTCAATCATTGTCCTTTAATACCTAGAACTATTCAAATTTAATTAGAAAATAAATGATAATAAGAAATTGAAAGAAGTGTTCATTTAATAAATCAGCATTTCACTTGGGTTTGAAAAGCCACAGACTTTACGGTAAAAGGACAAAAACGCTTTTATATTCATAGATATAAATGCACGTTCAGTCAGGCAATAAAATTCTCAACAAGTGTTATGAATAAAAAAAAAAACATTCAGCTAATTCCTGTTCAGATATCAGGAAGTCTATTTAGCAAACTTGTGTGCAAAATGCTTAATGTTTTGAGCAAGTTCGCATGTCTAAACCTTCTCAAACCTTACACTGGTGTTATAATGTTGTGTTCAGTCAACCTCCAGCGTTCCCATCAGTATAGAACCACTGCAGAAACACAGAGACAAAAAATAAAGACATACACAGTGCATTTTGTTGAACACCTCTAAAGAGAACATTTAAAGTGAGGTATTCAATGAGCAGCCACAGATTCTGCATCTTTCAAACCAACTTTTATCAAGTTTCTGCACTTAAAAAAAAGAACTTGGTGCTCTCTTACTTAGTATGGTGTGTACTCTCTCTGTCCCATCAACTTAGTATGAGACTCCCTCTGTGGAAGCTCTTCATTCAGTTTTAAACTAGTGTTGATGATTACTACTGAAAAGCCAGTAAGAGAAGAAGTGACAGAACAAAATGCAACAAAAAGTCAAGTAAAATCATGCAACTTGAAATAAAGATAGCTTATAGATAAAGATAACTTATAGATAATAGAACTACACAGCAGCAAATCAACGCACGTGTCTTCCTGGATGCCATTACAGCCCTTTTTAGATTGCCTCTGTGTGACAAGGTGACAAGGTTGCAGAAGTACCGACAAGATTGAACACAGAAACCAGTTACCAGAAAACAAGTGGACAGAGAGAAGAAATGCTTCTCAACTCTAACAGTGCTGAGAGTAGCATGTTTCCCATAAGACTGCCAAGCTTTTAAGATCAACCATCCCACTGAGACTGCTGGAGATGATACACGTGCAACACCAAGCACATCTCAGAAAAGGCTGGGGGTACACACAAACAAACACCAATACCTGTTGAACAATTCAGATCCCATCCTTGAAGACTGCTATACACAGACCAAAACTACAGCACTTTATACAGACCTGAGGATAGGAAAGGCCCCCAAAATTTCTTCTGACCACAAACCAAGAAGCTCATGGTACGACAGAGCAGCCCTCTGCTTTTGGCTATCCAGCCACACTAACTCTGCATCATTACTGTATTATAAGGAAAAAAAGGTGTTCTAAGCAATAGTGGTTGTAATTTATGCATCCCCTCAGTTTCTCCTGTTATTAGAAAAAAGGGAATTTACAACACTGACAAACAGGCAGTTGTATTGCTGTTTAGAAATGAAACAAAAAGAAGCACAGTCTTAAACAGTTGTGGCTTTCTAGGTCTCCAGTGGAGAAGACACTAGGAAGGAGCAAAGCTTAAACAGAGAGCTGGCATTCCTTGAGCCCCAAGGAAAATAGTCACATTGCCAAATGAAATTTCCCAGCTGCCACTAAAGCTTTGGAAGTCCAGGGTTATGTGACGTTGGATAGAACTAAATATTTGAAGACACAACCCTAAGTAGTCATCATAGAAGAGGATGAAGATCAGAAGTAAAACAAAAGGATAGCATGCTGGCAGAAGTTGCTTTTGTGGGGCAAATAAAAGCAGAATAGTAATTTTCAGAGTTTAGAACACTTGAATTGAAACAAGCTGCTGACTCGACAGCACTGACAGCAGATGCTTAAGCCAGAAAAGATTCAGAGAATTTGAGAGTAAAACACAAAATGTAGCTGCTCATTTTCTATTATTCATCGCAGATGTCTGTTGAATTGCCTTAGTTTAGGTAGTAAAGAGCACACCAAAACATCAAACTAAATCATGAAACCATCTTCCCTATTACTTTTGTCTTGTGTCTATCTTGGCCACATATGATTAGAATTATTGATCTGTATGATCCTAGGCTTGCTTTACTTTTTTTGAAAACAAGAACTGACAACACACGTTTAGCCATGTTTTCAAATGCGACTGGTGAAGTATCTGAAATTTCACAGTTCAATTATTTCCAGTCACAACAATAAAATTATTAACACTGCAGCTACAAGAAAATAAACACCACATATACCCAAATACTTCAAACTTAAACCACTGTGCTGCAACATTTCTGCAGCAAATCTATAATCACATTTCTGTGTTACATTAATTTCAAAGACCTCTTCTTTAAAGAAAACTAAATCATCACATAGCAATATGAAGTTACAACACATTCTTTAGAAAATGACCAACCAAAATACATAGTCTAGTTTGGTAGCAGCAGCCAATTTTCATTAGCTAACATCACATTAGATGTATATGATAGAAATGAACATGAGTTGTCATTGTTTCTGTTTGCCTTTAGCAAATGTCAGGAACAAATAATAGAGAACACACTACATAACCACACAAAAGAAATATTTTAGAAGAAACTGAGGAACGGACATTTTCACGCATCTATTTCTGTTAACTTTCTTTTCCTTCTAAATATATTCATTTTATTATGTTTAATAATAAAGATAAAGAAAATAAATAAATTCCTTTTTAAAGAAGGAAATTATTTATAATCAAATATATTTCTCTGTGAACATACTCAAAATCAGAGTGATCTGACCTAGAGACTGTAGTTAATCATATATGAATGCAAAACTTACATGCAATACCTAAATATCTACATTAGACACATTATCCATGCTCTTTCTTCCAATTTACAACAACAACAAAAAAAAACCAACTATGAAGAGCTTCATCCAACTGCAAACACCTCAACTATCTATTCAAATCACCCCAAGCGTCCTCAATCAAAGGTAGTCACCATGACAACAACATGCTACGAGTTTGGTAGAGCCATCCATTGATTAAAGAAAAGAAAGGCATAATAGCAAATTAATTCTTTGTTTTTTTGGTTTTTTTTTTTTTTTTTGAGTAGGAAAAAGTATATCTTTATAAGGGCTATGTCATTACTGGAAAAAATAATTATTTTGCAATTGGTTAATCCTGATAAGCTGAACAGCAGTTCTGCACAATTTCAGTTTAATAACAGACAGTTATACTTTGAATCTTTTATATCTTCAGGTTCATTTATTTAAACAAAGTGGGCTTCTCAGCCATGTTCTTAAGGTTACTACATCACAAAGCTTCCAATAATACTCTGTCTAAAAGAGAATATAACAGAAAGCAGTAAATACCATGCATTATTCCACAATGTTTAATGCATGTTAGAATACAAATTGTCTATTTCAGAAGTTCGATTAGCTAGTGAGAAATAAGATAGGAATTAATATCTCACTTTTTCTTAGACAGGCAATTTCTGTATGGTAGCACAATGGCAGGTAGTAAAAATACCATATCTAAAATAATATATACTTATGTGAAAATAAAAAGAATGCTTTATGCTTCTGAAGTGTTATTCTCAACTTACGGAATTTTAATTCCACATCACTTAAAATACAATTGCCTAAAATACAAGTGGAAGAAGCTGTCAGAAGAATTGGAATAGGAGATTAAATAAACTTAATGATCATTTATAGCACAGTCACTGTAGATGTGATCCACTGTATGAAATTCACACAGAAATAATTCCACCAAAAAATTACTGGTAGAATATTAAATTTAAAATATAAGCATACGGTGAGTATGCACATCCAGTTCAAATAGTTAGGACATGACATACCAGAGTTAATATTTCTGCAGCGGTGTTACCCAGATCAAATATATGGTAGTTTGTTTTCCAGTTTTTAAGATCATTTTTCCTCCTCTTCACACATCAATAATTGAAAGGAAAAGGCTGCAGGAAGTTCATAATTTTGCTGCCACTGCTATTTGACTAACAACCATTTTCTATGCTAATAGAGAACATGCACTTCGATGTTTCTCAGCAACGGGAATTAAAATAACTTTTTGTTTTGTTTTGTTTTTAAGCCCACAATAAGGCACACAAAGCGTTAAAGAGACCACAGATCTGTGGTCTTGCCATTGCAGTTTCAGAATGCCACTTGCATCTTTAGAGCTTCTTGAAAGCATCATACTATTCAAATTCTACTAAAATCCAGGTATATTTATCTGCATCTGTGGGTAATAGAATAATAGGTGATAATAGGTCCTGAATCATACATGTTTAATGAAAAAAATAATGATATGTTCTGCAGATAACCACAAGAGTTTGCTGAATAGTTTGGCAAGACAAAATTCATTCTTGTCAGCTGGACTAGTGAACTTCAGAGATTTTTTAAAAGCACTGAGAGATTCAGCCACTCCTGACTTCAGTTTGGTGTGCATTTATCTGTGGACAACAGTTTTGTTGATGACTATCTTATTTTATTCTTTGTCAATCTTTCAAGGCTGAACTAATCGGCATTATGGGCTACTGCAAAGGATACAAGAAGTTGAAGAAATTCAAAATCCATCACTTGTGTATATTACAAGAAAATTAAAATCTGTCCGTTTTTATATCTATATTTTTACCATCTTAGGCCCATACAGAGATAAATATGTAAATAATAAACATAATGCAATATATTGCATGAACCAACATTTTTCAAAGAGTATAGAAAATCTACAATCGGTATAAGCAATTAATTGAAATAGACACATCTATTATGTTAATATGTTTGACATGGATTCCAAGCCTGCAGGCAGAGTTGGGCATAATTTCAATTTAAACCACAGAAAAAAATAATATATTTATTCTTAGTTGTCTTATTATGTTTGATGAACATCCCTCATTTCTCATCTTCTGAGCATTAATAAATATTGTATTAAACCACTGCCATTGTGTTCTTCAACTATCTTTTCTTCTGTACGCATTGTTATGTTGATTAATATACATCTTATGACCTGTAAGATGATATATATGGTTTACAGAATTCACTCAAGATACAGTTCACTAAGAAAAGAAAATAGATCTTAATCACGTGCAAATAAAAAAAAATCTCTTTGAATACAGGGCCATGTATTTTTCAAAAGTGAAGAAAAAAAAAACAAACCTCAAGTGGAATTCACACCAGCACCTCCTTTTCACCCATTTAGCACCTTACAGTCCCTCTGTTCCAAGCTCAATACAAGAAAACTCACAATTTCAGAGTATTATGATAAGTACAAAACACATTTATTTTTCTTTTTACCTTCTGGGTATTTTTATTAGTATTATATAAAATTCAAATACAAATAGAAATTATTTTAACTTGTAGATCAGGAATAGTGGATTAATAGCTTAAAAGTCTACTGCATTAAATAATACTGCATTAAAAATAAACAAGATATCTCATTTCAAGGACAAAGCTTTTAAATTTTTAATTCAAAAGTCCTCTATCTATTTAGCAGACAGCTTTTGTTATATTCAGAAACCTGGATGAAACCACAGCTTAATAAATAAATGTTGACATTAAGTCAGAATTAAGGTATCAGAAAGATGAAACTATTGATATAGATTATTCTAGGCTGACAGACATAACTGGAGTTTCTCCATTTACACACCCCAGATCGCAGATCTCCTGGCTCTATGCAAACCTAACAGTTGCATCTGCCCTCTCCTTCGGAAGAAAAAAAATATTTGAAAGTCACGTCAATCAGTGAAGTAAGCATCCAGCTAGCACTCCCACCACAGACTTATTTCAGTAATAGCCTTATAATGCCTAACTCAGGAGCATTTTGCTGCTCTCTTGCTCAATAGCCTGAAACAGGAAATCTAACACCACCACATGCTGCAATACTTCATCGTCATTTGTTACTACAGTGAAGTCTGCTGTTTGTCCTCACACTCTTGGTACGAGTGTGACTATTTCTCTCTAGTTAACAAATTTTAGCTTGCATTAAACCTTATCAGTAAACATGGCAGTACTGCAAAATCAGCAATTAAGGCCCCAATAGCTTCAACCAATTAGGGCTGCTGTGTGCCAAGAGCTACAGCAGAGACAGATTGCACGTCGAGTTTATTAACTCATTCCTCTTGCAGAAGAACAGCTAAGTGCCTCTTCCCCGGCCCCATTAAAGTAGATGTAACTGTTTTACTATGGCATATGCTTTTTGCCTTAGAACGGGAAAAAAAGCTCTCCAAAGCTGTGAATTTTTCATTTGGGAGCTTTTGTGTTTACATAAGAGAAGTGCATTCCACACATCACTATACCTGTTGCTGTACAAACAGTACTTTTACTGCTTTCAGTTTTCAAATGTCTAAATCAAACTGTTTTTCCAAATGTTTGTATCCTCATGCCCTACAAATGTCTTCCCCAATTCCAACAAGATCATATAATGCGAGTGCTCTGATAGTGACTTGACTATTCACCAAATGATAGAAGGGAACTATTATGATCAAACTTTTGGAAATATGTTTACATAGATACAAATAGGCAGAAATGGATGGTAAATTTAAAGGGAGATGAATATTTCAGTGAAAAAAATGATGTCTATGAGATTTTGTTTTTGAGGAGAACTTTAATGTTTCAGGAGTGCATGCTCCTTAAGGCAGGGACCACAAACACAACTTCATTTGGCATTTCCAGTCTCCTCAGCACATTGCTGCATGACAAATCATGAAAAGTTCAGCATTGCAGCGTTCCAAAGAGCTGAAAACCTTCAGAATTTTTACTGACTGCAGGCGGAGGCAGGCCTACAAGAAACTATATTATAGTCAGATTTCTTTACCACAAGAATACATTCAAGTCTAAGTGTTAGAAAATGCCATTCATTGCATCTGAAGACAACTAGAATGTAATATTTACAGCAGTTCATATAATAGATGGTATTTAATGCAATCATTAATATTTCAGACTAATTCTGAAACAGAAGAAAGAAGAAACCAAGATGCATATGAAACAAAATTTATATTTCATGAACCTTAATTGCTGTAACTAGGGCATAGGGATTAACAGCCTATACTTAAGGCATCTGGTCCAGAGAATAAAATATCACACCAGAAATTCATCTTTACATTTTGGAAGTTAAGTTTTTTAATGCTCCTGATTCTGATTTGAGTGATATTCCCCAGGCATTGGTATTGGGGCCCATCTTTCTTAACATCTTTACTGATGATTTTGAGAATTGAGTGCACCCTCAACAAGTTTGCAGATGGTACCAATCTGGGAAGAAGCATCAGTCTGCCTGACAGTAGGAAAGCCCTATAGGGGGACCTGGACAGATTGGATTGATGGGCTGATGTAAATGGGATGAAGTTCCACAGGTTCTGCACTTCTGTCATGACAATCTCATGAAATGCAACAGGCAGAGTGGCCAGAAAGCTGTGTGGAAGAAAAAGATCTGCATCGAAGCTCAGATGAACATGAAGTTGTAGTGTGCCCAGGTATCCAAGAAGGCCAACAGCACCTGCCTTTTATCAGAAATAGTGCAATTAGCTGGACCAGGGAGGTGATCATCCACCTGTACTCAACTACTGTGTTCAGTTTAGAGCCCCTTCCTACAAGAAAGCCATTGAAGTCCTGGAGCGTGTGCAAAGAATGGCAACAAAGCTGATGGAGAGTCTGGAGCACAAGTCTTATGAGGAGTGGCAGAGAAAATTGAGATTGGTCAGTCTGAAGAAGAAAAGGCTCAGAGGAGACTACTTATCCCAAGTAATTAGCAATAGGACAAGAAGAAATGGCCTCAAGTTGTGCCAGGAGAGGTTCAGATTGGACATTTGGAAAAATTTCTTCCCAGAAAGAGTGGTGAGGCATTGGAAAATGGTGCCCAAAGATGTAGAGTAATCATCTCAGTAAGTGTTAAAGGAAAGGGTGGATGTAGTACTTAGAAACATGGTTTAGTAAGCAATACTGGTGGTATGCAGACAGTTGGACTAGATGATTAGGGGGTCTTTTCCAACCTCAACAATTCTATGAAAAAGATTGAATCTTATTTACTAACACTTTCTTAAACATACTAATCTACCTATCTCAAAAGAATACATTAAAAATGAGGAACATAATTTTCAGCTTAATTTTTAATGCCATTTTTGGGGGTTGATAGAACTCTACTTTATGAAATGGTTGAAACAAAGGACTGAATAAAACTTGACCAAAATTTTCACATTCATGGTGAGCTTTGTGGCTGGTGTGTAGAATTCACAAAATTTTCAGAGCTACTTGCCCAGCTAAGGGCAAATTTGGCCCTTTTACCACAAACACATTTCTTCTGTATGTGTATGCAATTTCATTGCAAGTCTGATTTATTGAACAGACTCTACTGGTAAACAAAAATTAAAGTACTCTTAGTAATCAAGTACTGCTTGTTTAGCTTCTTCCATTTTCACTATCAGTTGTGATCATCTTAAGAGCCACGTAGGGAGCAGTTTTGCTTTGAAGTTAACTTTGGAGAGCTATAAAGAGTAGAAATGAACATTTTCCCATTTCAAATCTTTTATTTTAACTCAGTTTTATCTACTGTACATTCAACTCAGCCGTGAGCATCAGAGAGAGTGGGCTGTGGGTTAGCTCATGTCAATGCAAATCAGTATCATTTACAACTTTTTATGTTCTCCTGGACTGAAAACCCTGACATTCTGGGAGAGGCTGTATTTCTTCGTATGCCTTTCTATTGACAAAATAGATGTTTAGCCCATTAGTTAAAGTCTTTTTTAATTAGCACAAGTAAATCAATTATGTATATTGAGAAGAGTGTTTGTTTAAATAAGAACAAGTATTTACACTTTAGTAATTTGCAGACTAAAGAAAAGTGCAAGTTTTGCTATCAGAAAATCAATTATTTACTCACAGACTGGTCTAAGAAATGTTTCAGATAGACAGAAGTGGAAAGGCAGAGAGAAAAGAGAATAATTTTGAAGAACAGGCATAATCATCTCACTACAGTTTTAAACTCAATTTTGTTCAGATTGCAGGGGAGAAGATAGTCACCTGGAATAATTTTTTTCAGAGGATATATTAACATAAGCCTTAGAATACTAGAATTCTAGAAACAAGCACTTTGTCAAAAGAAAGAAAGAAAAAATTGTTTCTGACATCATAAGTTCTACAAAATACATTTCTAGAAAGATTTTGAAATGTATCTAGCCTCTGGGTTCACTAAGGTCATAAATTTCATTTTGATAGGTTTGTGTGAAAATAGCATTTACAAAATATTTTGAAGTCTAGAAAATAGATACAGAGTCAATACATACATATTCTTCTCCAGTCCAAAATAATCCCTAAGCAATACATCCAAACACTAAGTGAAAGCTGCTAGACTAACATTCATTCCTCAAATAAGTGCACCACGAGTCTTGCTACTATAAGCTTTCTTCTCACTGCCTGTACACCTCATCTAACTATTCCAGTTTGTCATTTTGCGGCTTCAGCCTTGATAGTATCTCAGACATCCAAATCCAATATAGTGTTACCAATACTCTCCACTGCCAGTTGTTATCATTATCTATGTTCTCTCTTTCACAATTTCTAAGTATTGTTTTCATCTCAAAGAAGTGCTTGAAAACAGTCACCTCTAATGATCCTTCACAGTCATTCAAGTCAATTCTTGCAGTAACCTAAATCTTCTAAAATAGCAATGATCTAACAATATCTTGTTTGTCTTCTGGGTCTTGGGCAAGTCCTGTACCATACAGTGTCTTTTATCACCAAAATTAAGTCTTTAAGTATTACACTGTCTTCAAGAATTACAGAATCTTAGGATTCATTAGGAACTCTGAAAACATAAAAACAATTCCATTCTTAATTTTCCACATAGACAACAGAATAAACCAGTTAGTTTGCTTGGTATTGCCCTTTATACCTTCTACTATATATTGATAGATATGCATATTTCTTATACATCTCACACCACTATCAGCAGTAGCTGCTATCAGAAATTCTGTTCCAATATGTGAAGATCTCAGTGTTTTGTAGATCTCACTTTCAATAATTCACATTAGCTAGCTAAGTTTTAGATGTAAATGGAGATTTACTGCTGATAAACATTTTTGCCCGTTGCACAGCCTTTAACGCAAAAATGTCAGATCTTGCCACTTGTCAGAAGCAATTAAAAGTGTACTTACACAGAATAGCAAGATTTAATAAAACAATTGTATATGCCAGAAACAGTTGGTCTAGTTCAACTACATATTTGCATTACAGTAAAAAACAGGGGTTCTTTTTGCCTATTTTTAACATTTTCCTTCCTTTTACTCTACCTTGGGATGGGTCTACATCAGAATTTTCATTACTTAAAATAAATAAATATGATTATTATTGGAAAAAAAAGTAATAAGATGAAGAGTGGGGTTTCATTAAATATTTTACTATCTAAGTGCGTTGACACAGCATGAGTTTGAGGGTATACTCAACCAATTTGTTAGGGTAGGTATCTAGTACCTTTAAAATCTTCTCCTTTGAGCTGAGACCTGGCTAAAGTGAACACAAATCTCACACTGATTTCAAAAGACTCTTTGGTTAAAAAGAAGCCACTGCCCTGACGATACTTGTTGTTTACAATGCTTCTTTTGAAAGGGCTCACGTTGGCATCATTACTTTGAACAAACAATAGTTTAGATACCATTTCTGTGTTGGTTTTTTTTTCAAATATCTTGTATATTTATTTTCATTAAACAATTTTTTTTTTTTTTTTTAATTACACAAACTGCATAGATAGATTTCCTTAAGAGACAATGTATGAGCACTTTCACGTAGAGAGTATGTATTTCTACTGTTCCATAGAGATGGGTCTGTAAGACTTCATACAGTTTGTGGGATATACCAATTGTGTCTACTTGTAGAGATGGCAAACTCCAAGACATTTATGGGCGAAATGTACAACTTAGTAATATTTACATGAGCCTGGAAGGTAAAAGGTTTTCAACTTGTTTTGTGGAAGAATATGCAACTCATAAGATCTGGAGATAAGAAAATCCCCATGTCTTTGATGGCTGATCACTTCTCTAGAGAAAAAAAAGTTTCCTTAGGAACACCACTAGCTCCATTTTTTAATGATATTGTGCCATTCCACAAATACTGCGCATTTATGCAAGTCTGAAACCAGACATTTACATCTGCAAATGCACATCAGTAACCCTAGCAGTTATTAAATTGCCTCATGGACTAAATTTAGATTTCAGAATTGTTCTGACAGATAAGATGTGAATAATTGTACCTTTAGCATTTTCAGTGATACTGAAATTGCTTTTAATAAATTACTTTTAGAGGTGAAATCATTCAAGACTTCAGATTTTGTGCTGAAACTGTGCATCATATAAGGTGGGAGATACAAAAGTCTCATCCAAGTTAATAGCGTCAGATCTCCCTGCCTTTCTGGCATTGACATCTGCTTCTCAGATGAAAATTGACAAGCAATTATTCGTATCAATAAAATTTGAGGAAGAAAAGAAATATTACTTCATGTATAATGAAAGACAACAAATCCTCAGCCATTTGAACAAATCCTGACTCTAAAAAGAGACGTTTTATAGAACTCAGTGAAATATATTTTCAAACTGAAAGTAATGGTCTTCACTCAACTTCAAAACAAACATTGCCTCTGCTTGAGCAGAGAACTGGACCAGACAACCTCCAGCAGTCCTTTCTCAATCTCAACCATTCTATCATTGTGACTCAAACTATCAAAGACAAATTCTAAATTACTCTCATGTTTTCTGTGCCGTGTTTTTCACCACGTTTTGTGCTGTGTTCACCATGTTCAATGCTAGCCAATCTACATATAAAATAAGATATCTACCAGAAGTTTACAGTTTAAACAGACAAAATTAAGAAGTAATGGAAGAAAAGGTTATACTACTTTTACAGATAGAAAACTGTAGGCACAGAAAGCTTGTTTCCCATTTAATCAAACAGGATTCTTCACTCTGATGGCAGTATCAGGAGCCTTAATTCAGCTTTAGATGTAATGTATGTGGTATACACTGGGCTTAGTATAATAGAGAATAAGTCTGGAATGAAGCAAAGTGCTCAAGGTTACAAATTATACCTCTGAAAAAGACTAAAATTTAACTCTTCTCACATACAATGCAATGTGTAAACACAAAGATTTCCATTTTCTAGAAAGAGATTATTTAATTAACAATGCAAAGAGTTCAAAAAACCCTACGGTAATTTAAGATACAAAGACAACGGAAAAAAATACACTTTGTTTTACTATGCTTCTTGTTATAATTGTGAAAAATTACCTTTCTAACCATATTGCTAGAATATTGTTGTTCTTTATGTATACACATATATTCACAAAAAAATGCTTTTCACCTGAAAGGCAAAAAGCAGCTCACCTGGAAAAGATTTCTTTTTGCATGTGTATCTCCATAACTCTCAGCCATTGCAGGGTTATCAGTAGCGGTATGTAACGCTCTGAGAGTAATAATACCAAGCATCAAATACCTGTTTGATACTCAGAAGTAAAGAAATTTTTTCTCAGACACAAAACTTAAGTCATCCCAGGTGCAGTCACAATCTCCCTCAGACAATGAGTTAACTCCACATAATTCAAAAGCAAGAATCACTAACATAAGAGTACACAATATGACTGATATCATTTTCCATCTTGCATAATGGCAAAATTTACACTCCATTAAGGATTATGTCCTATGAGAAGCTGAGGACCTTCGCTGCCTGATACAGAACTCGGAGAGATCTGAATGTGTTTAGCAACTGAAAGGACTGTGCACTGAATAGCTATAGATTGTTTTTATTGTGTCAGAAACACAGTTCTTTTCTGCTCTGGGTAGAACATCCTGCTGAGGATGTTCTGTTGAGCAGAAAGAGCTTAAGAGTTTCAAAAGGAAAAACAATTATCGTAAAAAGTACTGATATTCCTACTGCATCAACAAAAATTACTTCTATCAGCAAGACAGTGTCATGTCAAAGTACTTTATTATTGTCATACTAAACTAGAAATTAATAACTTAATACATCAAGTTAAAATGGAGAATCTCCACATTCTTAGTAAGGCCTCATATGTTTCATTTTTTTATATTCTCTCATCACATTTGAGCTAATGAGACATTCACTACTTCAAGTAAGCATTTTATCTAAGATTTCATTCTCTACAACTAGTCAAATGAACAAAAAAGAACAGTGATAATAAATTAGATTTATCAGAAAAATGCCTAAATATCAACTACAAATGTTGTCTCTTCTTTCTAGGTCCAGGATAAAAGCAATAATTATGACTACTTCTTCAGAAAATCCTTTTTGATTATTATTTTGTATAACTGCATATATTCTTGTCTTCAGGCTAGAAAAATAAATTTTTGCATGAGTGAAAATAATGCACCAACTGGGTCTGAGGGCAGAGGACTTCAGAGGAACAGCATCCAAAATGCAGGATTAAGAACAGAAAGCACTCAAACTAAAGTGAGCTTCTTGTTCAAAAGTGCTTATTGGGTTATACCACAGTGAAAGACTTCTGATATTAAACTTCTCTAGTGGCTTTTTTTGCAATTAACAAGTAGGGGAAACAAGCTGAAAAGGCATTCTTGCATAAGAAAGAAGTCTGTAGTCTATTTCTTCAGATCTAATCAATATTGTGCCAACACCACACCTTTCCAAAGTTCAGTCCAGGTGACAATCAGTTCAGGGGCAGTAAGAACCAGCAAGACTGCTGAAGAGAGAGAAGAAAGGGCAACATTTTAAAAGATTTACACACTTTCATTAATTATCATCCAGTTTATGCGCACCTACGGTGAACAGTAATTCATTTGGGGCTCCAATTGCATGGTCCTATAATCTCTCTCAGTAGGTCAGCAATGACATTTCACAGTATAACTGTAGAAGGACTGCAAAATATGGGAAATGGATTTAACAGTGGTGTTCATTGAAATGGATATTTCATTAGAACTTCACAGATTACATTCTTTTTTTTTCCCTGTGTTTTCTAAGTAAAGTCAAAAATTAGCATTCATCTGTAAAATCTTCACAGTTCTGGTCTTAGCTTTCTGAGCAAGACTCTGCCTACCCTAATCAGTGAAAGTACTCCTGCAGTCAGCAGATTCCATTCTCAGACCAGCTGAAAATCTCAGTGTCTGGAAATCTCTCAACTTGTACCAGGTTTTTAGTTCTACAAATCAGTAATGGCACTAAACATACAAATTTCCTTCTCAAATTTGATGCATACATTCTGAATAGTAAAATAGCATTGATCCACAAAAAGAATTTACACAATTTGAAAGTGTTAAGATAAGTTACATACAACTGCTTTCCCTCAACTTGTCTTTATGCTTGCAAAATTTGTCCTACAGCAAATAAACTATGTGCTCCTTTACCTTGCTTGACCTAAGTGCAGACATTTCAGTGTTTAGAGCTGAACAATGTATTTTATCTGAAAAAAAGTTTTCAACAAAACAACAGTCAACTAAAATACAGCATCAATATCTTTCTGAATGCTAAAGCTGCAGTGCAAATTGAAGAGATTAAATATGCAAAATGCAGCACAGCATTTATAATTATTATTTTAAATCTAACAGATTTCAAAGGCTACACTATGCAGTAAAGTAGCCAGGTTTTGCTTTAAGCATATTAACTTAAAGACAAAAAGGATATCAACTGGTATCCATACATATTACAGTATTCTTCACCTTCAAAAAAGAAGAATATTTTACATGGCTTGCTTTGACTGCATATGAGTATATTAACAGTAGTATGACATTTGTGAAAAGCAGATAAACTACCAGATCTTTCAAATAACCTAAAATAAAAGACAAACTTTGGAGATAGACACAAAAATCTTTATTTGTCCTTAAATGAACTAACAGCATTCCATAGCATGTCTTTTTTTTTTGTTAATAAGAATTTCTCATTAGTACCTATCTGAAATGAATTCTCTCTGTACAGCTATATATATAAATGTATAACTAACAACTGGTTCCCATATGCTGTCGCCTGAATATGTTGTTGCCAGGCAACCGCTATAAAGCATTTTGCACTGCTTGCAAAAATCTGAATGAGTGATTTGAAGCAAGATTATTTCAAAAAACTAGAAAGAAAAGTCACTATGGGAATGACATGAATAATTCCTTGTGCATTTCAAGGATTCGTAGAGAACGTTCCTTACATAATAACTGATTTGTGAAAGGACAACTCCTTTGAGCAGTATTTGAAGGGCATTTTACAACAACAAAAAAAAAAGTGTGTTGTATGCATCCGGCTAATGTTCCCTCTTGGATTCTGAGCCAAAGCCATGGAAGTTAATGGGTTCCTTTAAATTGACTTCAGGGTCTTTGATCAGGTCTTTAATGTCTATCATAGAACAAAAATGACAGCCTACTAAACGAGAAACCAAAAGGCCATCATCCCACAAGAGAGGCAAAATGCAAATAAAATGTTGCCATCTCAACATTGACAAGAGAAGAAGGTCAAGTCTACAAACACTTCTTGGCATAATCTTCATACAGCTGAGGTGTAATCTCCCTGAGGCTAATGATATTACACACAAGGGTAAAATAGTAGCATTTATAATCCACTGATAACAAGGAAGCAACATGCTACCTGCAAGAGAGAAACTATTTGTCCCTTTAAATAGGTACCATCCATTACAAAGTTTACAGATACTTGGCTACCAGACCTCTTGAGAATTAAGTGAAAAAACACATCAAGGGAAGCAATTGGGAAACAGCAAACTCGGAAGCACTTAATACAAGTCTGACTCACAAGTTTCTTTAAATGCAGAGATTAGTGAAAATCGGACTTCTGTTCTTCTTTACAGTGGCTGCAGCACAGTTCTTTCCATTTGCTGCATAATATGCTTAATCAATAAGAACTGCTCCAAAGCTCAAAATGATTGTTCTTTCCATAATAACCTAATTGGAAATCCATACATTTTCCATTTAATTCTGCAAAACATTCGTGTAACTGTAGCACAAAAAAAAAAAGTACTGAAAGCACTAATTACTAGTATTTAAAATGATACTTTCAATATTAAGTAGTAAATGTGACTACTGTCCTTAATGGATTACAGCAAAATCCTTTTAATTCTCTACCTTAGCTTGTCTAGAACTAGCATGAAAAATGAACTCTCTTACTTGAAAGCAATCTGGCATCTAAATCATGTCAGACTGGAGCTTCACTGAAACTAAAATAATGTATTACAAACAGGAATTAAGTTTTTAAAGTTTCATTTGAATTATTTTCATGCTCTGAGATGTAACGCACACTTCAGATCACGTGTTAGTATGTAATTAGAAATGCCATTCTCAATATTTTCAGAAAGTATGAGCAGATTTGCCGTAGAAAATACCACAAAATAATATATGAAAAAGACATCCATCCTAGGCTGCACTGCTTACTTGGGCTTTTCTATTTATTTGTTTCTTGTTCTATGGAAACTCAAGGAATGAGAACCTTCTGCTCTACCCTCTGCATTCATCAGGACCTCATTGCAAAGCCACTGTGGTCAATCAACAGTTTCAGGCTTGGGACATTTGGCAGATCTTTTCACTTTCTTCACCCTAAATATACACATAGCAACAATTAAATGTCAGGATTTTGTAAAACATGTAAACTGCGCTATTTCAAGAGTAACTCGGCAGCAATCACAGCTTCACATTCATAACATTGTTAGCACTGATTGATTGATTGAAAACAGGGTTAAGGGCAGGAGGAGAAACACTCTGTTCCTCTCCAGAGAGCTGCTTGTAATGATTTAAAAGCATGGTTAGAAATAGAGGGTTTATGCAGTAAAACTTTTCATTTGGTGACTAACAGCAACCTGTTATTTATTACTCAATCAAGACTGACTGGCAGGTACAATTTTCTCTTTGGATAGCAGAATTAGGGTATAAGTTGAACCAATCAGGGAATAATTCTACTCAGTACGTAGAAACACATAAACCCCAGTATTTATTCACCAACTGAGTGAGAATTTCCATTAAACAGGATTCTTTTGTTCTCCAATCCAAGCTTGCCAAAAATTAGACAAAAACAAACAAGCAAAAAGATTGAGACTTCGAAGGTTGATTTGGGTCATAACAAGACAATCGAAGTGACACAACGCTCATTTTTAATTGGACTTCCTAAGGTGACATCAAATTGTTTTTCTTCTAAGAAGCAGCACTTCAACAAGGCATGAAATCCTTGCAGCTTAGTTTATTAAGAGACAACAAAGGGATTCCAATCTGATACAGGAAAGTTTCAGCTATGAGCACAGCCAGTGCAGTACAAAATTGTGTCATATGAATTTTAATGTAACACAACTATGAAAGACTCCAAAAGAACAAAGGCAGTACAGTCCTATTCCACACTACACAAATGACCTATTCTGATCTCAACAGCACACCACATTACAATCAAATTTATTTCAAAAGAGGGTCGCACAGGTCAAATGTAATGGCTGCAAGAATGAGGTATTTCCTTTATGTGGTATTAGAGAAAAGCAAAATATCAAACAGTGCAGGAATGCCAGAGCTTTGAAAGGAAAGGCATATTTGGGCTACAGAGAAACTGGATCTTAAAAAGATGTTTTAATTACAGCTCTCCTTACCGACTATAGCTTCCAAATTTCAAGGATGTTTGACATCTTCATAGAGGAATTGCTAGTATACATACGAGAGAGGGTACTACATAGATTTCAATGCAAGTTTAAAGTGTCAAGACACCATAGATATGCTTTATATACAGCCCACGCTTAACAAAGTAAGAGGACAGCATACCTCCTCTAACTGGCTGGATAATTCTTCCCAGCCTAACAACATGCAGGAGCCATGACACTAACAGCAGAGGCAGATGGCAGCTCATAATAACAACGGAGGGGATGGTAACGCTCCCCCATTTTGGCATGCTGAGGATCCAACTCCAAATCAAAAGCGACATAGAAATACCAGAACATCAGAGTTTGCCTGAAAATATTAGACTCTCAGGAAGTGGAGTGCATTAAAATGTTTATCTTAAATAGTTCCTAGTCCCGACTTCTCAGTTCAGCATGGATGCTTGCCCATTCTCTTTGGCTGGACATACTTGCTCATAATATAAATCTAATCTGAGTGCACATGGGGAGGAGGTAGCCAGGGTAGCAAGCACCCAGTGCAAGGTATAGCCGTAATAAGGCAAAGGTAAATGTGGTACCTTGTAAGAAAAACAAAATCATGAAGAGTTTCTATTTCTCAAAGTACAAAATCAATAAGGAAGGTACACAGAAGAAGCCTTACAACTAAGCCTTCTGAAAACTAAATTCTTTGGAAATCAAATTCTATCTGAAAATTCACCCCAAGCCCAAGGTTCTTTAGAAGATATGCGATATGCTACCTGCTTTTGCCTTCCACTATTATGTCACTCAACGATACCTGGAACTTCACAGACTGCATTACATTGAAGCATCTTCCCTTTGATTCTCAGCCAGGGCTCCCTCAGACACAGAACAAGAAAGGAATAAAAGCTGTACTGGAAGAATTTCCATCATGAGCTGGCCACCAGCCTGAAGGTTAGCATTAGTTTTATTGCCCAAATCTAGCACTACAATTGGCATTAGCCACCTCAGCTCTCCTAGTTCTAATCTACATTTCAGGAGACATCAAAATATTTATAAGATGTAACCATTATCTCCCCCAAAAATAAATTTAAAAAAAAAATCAATAATTTCCAGAATGTAAAAATTAAGCATAACTAGCTTGAGAATTCTACACGTAGATAGAATTCTATTTCAAAATGATCTCACACTTGAGCTTCCATAGCCCATAGCACCCTTCCTTCCCCACCTTTTAGTATTTTTTTGAAGGTTAAAAAGTATTCATTTGTTAACAAACATTTGTATCCCTTGCATTCTCTTACAAATGGCAGCTCTACTATAATTCATTAAGGTCTGCATTAGGAGACAGATATAAGGGAAAAAATAGAAACCTTTAATGTTTCACTTGGTGAATAAAAACTGCATTAATTTAGAAATTCAGTCACCAGAATCCAATTAGCTATGGATATATACTCACATATTCATACCTTTCAACCATCACATCTCATTTGAATTTCGATGCTATTTTCTACAAAATACTCTCTATTTTACATTGTATTTAATAGATTTTTCTATTTCAGATTCAGATATGCATCCTCATATATCATACTTAAGCTTATGCTACCACCCGCCTGAGGCTGTGTGGTCAAAATTGTCACCCCCACACACCTCATCATGAGCAGAACATTCTCCATAGATGCTGTAAGAACTGTTTCACTCCTGCATGGTGCAGAAGGATGAGAATCTTTCTGACCGTAAACAATATCCACTCAAAAAAAAAAAAAAAAAAAAAAAAAAAAAAGCAGTTACCCACATTAAGCTGTGCCACAATGAAATATCACCACTTTCACCGTTTCACTTTCAGAAGCCAGCAGATTACCATAATGTAAACTCTACAATTGTTGCATATATATCATACACATAGGTATATAAAAGTACCTGCATATATAGAGATGTGCACATACACCATTTCACACCCAGATGCTCTGAATTACCTTCAAATACAAACTTGCAAATCAGGCAGATTGACTCTGTCTCCAACTAACAGCACCAAGGTGTTTTGATAGCACTGCCCACCAGCAGCACTGAGCTGGAACAAGACTGACCTGCAAAGGTTAAGCAGAGGACTGCCAGCAACAATCTGAGGCTCAGGAATTGTTTCTTCAATTAACCAGTGACCAATTCTGATTTGTGGAGCAAATCCTGGGTTGCAAAACCATTAAAGGCAGCACTCATTCTCTTCGGATTTACACCTTCTCTCAAACGTTTGAACTTAGCTCTATTAAAGACTCTGACCAAACTCCTCCTTGCTCTTTTGGCATTAACACCCCTGCCAAGACAAGAAAGTGCTCCAAAGGTCAGTTTACAGCTTGTCTCCCACCTTCCTGCATGCTATGTCTACGAGGAGAGCACAGCAGCCCTGGAGAGGAGGGGAGGGAGGAGGAGATAAACATTAGCACTGTGATAAGCTTGCAGTATGTGACTTGCAGGGGGCAGATTTCACATGGCCACTGCATTTCAGGGAAAGCAGGAGATGGAACCCACCTTGCTGCAGGGAAGATCAGGTAGGGACCCAGGTTTCTCCACACACCCAGCAACAGTACAACAAGGTGAACTTAAAGCAGGGCAAACCCCAGCTCTTCTCCAGGTCTGATTCCCAGCCTGCAGGGAGCCCAGTCTCTTGGGACTGCTGGCAACACCAGCAGCTGTCTGAGGCAGCAGAGGCCTTGGAGCTACCAGCTCCCTGCACCTCCTTTTTTTTCTGACACTCCAAAGAGCAGGAGAACGGTCAACCAGATAAGTCCTAGGAACACCAGAAGTTGCAAAGATCCTGACCCCTGCCCCACGGCACACACCACACTCCAACTTTGTGCTTTTCCAAGGCTCGCTGCATCCCACCAGCAAAAGCGTTTGTGGCACTCAATGATAACACGTTCTTGCCCTCAGACTCGGCGAGCACCAGCGGCCGGCACCCTCAGCCACGAGCTGCCCCAACCACAAGAACTGTCTCTTCTGCAGCCACTCGCCCCCGTGCAACCCCAGCTCCTCGAGCCCCATCCCTCCAGCTCCCCTCCGCCCTGACTGAAGACGGCCCCTTCCCACAACACTAGGGCGGGGGCAGAAGCCCCGTACAAAGTTTTGCCAGAGCCTGCCGGCGCCTCCCGCCCTCTTTCCATCAAAGCCCCCACAAAGAATGGGGCAGCCGGGGAAGGGACGCCCGTGCCGCGCGCCCCGGGGCCGAAGGGACGCCCGCCGCCGCCCGCTGACAGTGAGCCCGGAGCCGCTGGCTGAGAGCGACGCCTCGAAGCGCCCGGCTCGCCGCGAGATGCCGTGGCAGCACATCCCTCCAGCTCGGAGGGGATGGGAGCGAAGTCCGGCCGCTAGCAGCGGTGAGAGCAGCAGCAGGTCGCCGCGCCCTGCGTTGCCGGCCCCGACCCGGGGCACCGCCGCCCCCAGTGCCTCGCCCCCAGCGGCGAAGGAGAGCTCACTCACCCCCAGCTTTCTGCTGCGAATTTTCACGTAGCCCTGCTTGACTATATCGTTAAAGTTGGAGGCCATGGCCAGCGCTGTCTGCTTCCTCCCCTCCGCGCCCGGAGTCCTCCTCCTCCTCCTCTGCCGCCTCTTCCTCCTTCCCCGGGCCCTCCTGGGTGCCGCCGGCCGCCGGCTCCCGAGGCGCCTCTGGCATCCAGGCAGCGGCGGGGCCGCGCTCCGCTCCGCTCCGCCCCGCGCTCCTCCCGCGGGTTCCGCTCCGCGCCGGCCCCAGTAGCAGAGGGTCCTCGACTCTTGCACCGGCCCCTCGCCTCACCCCGGCTGCCACCGCCCTGCCTGCCAGCCCCGCTGCGCGGCTGCCCGCTCCTACGGCCGGGGGAGCGGGAGGGGCAGCGGGCGGAACAGGGCGGGGACACCGCCCCCGGCGCCGCGGTCGCGCAGCCCGCCTCTAGGCCGGCCCTACCCGCAGCTCGCCGCCGCGAGCTGCCGGAGCCGCGGGGAGGCGGTGAGGGGGGCCGGGGCCTGTGCAGGGGAAGCCTGGGCTGAGAGCAGGAGCTCGGTTCGGCCTCGTCGACTTTGGCCGCTGGTGGAGCTGTGAGAGCCGGGTGGCTGTGCCCGGGTGGCATAACCGTGGGGACAGACACAGGGGGGCACCATGCCGTGCTTGCATGAGTCCGAGGGGACATGAAGGTGCCCAATGCCGAACGCTGGAATGTCGCGTCGGTGCAGCTAACCTGGATGGAACAGACATTGAAACTACAGAAGTAGGGAATGAAAAACTTGAAAAGTGAGGTGCTATACACAGGTACTCAGTGCCCCCTGCAGCGGTAGCCATGCCTTTCGTTAGTTACACTGTTCCTTGTGGTGGATCTATGAAAAAGAATGAATTCTGAAAGAAAGATAAAAGCCAACAAGCTAGATAATGGTTAGAAGAGATCAGGAAAAAAAATGTACTGAAGCTGCTTGCCTTTGGATTAGTTATGGGCAAAACAGGCAAGAATGAATTTGGACTGCTTGAGGAAAGAAAACTACAAATGATGGATAGGAGAGTGGGTGTGTTACTGTTGTGCTGAGAAAATGCCCTCCATAAATGTTCTCAGTGAAGAAGTTAGGTTATTAATGAAAGTTTCATAGGTTATTATCCTACATAATCCTTTTCTGAGGCACCTCTACCTTCAAGTTTGGTGTATCAGCACTTTATACATTGTATCCCTACACGTGCAAAGCACACTAAGACTAAACATGTATGGATAGTTAAAAGTTTGCCTGGTTTATTTGGGTATTTTAAATCAATAGGTAATATTCTTAGCAAATAGGATGTGAAGTTTTTGTTGTAACATTTTTGCAGATTAAACCTGTTGAATTGAACTTTCTCAGCAAAGCTTTCGTGAACTTGCTGGGGATGAATCTTGCAGCAAATAGGGAAGAAAACTGATTATGGTATTTGGAATGATGAGGGAAAGCTTTGTAACTGCACTCTATACACATGAATGGGGAAAATGGAAAATAAAAGAAAAATCTTGATGTTTTGATTTCCATATTTTTTTTAAACTGTGATAAAAGCCTTTTGCTCTCTCAACAGAATTTCACTGACAAAAATAAATAAATAGATGGATAAAATCAGTCTTAATGTTATGATCTAAAGGCTCTTGAATTTTCATTGACTGCTGTTGGCTTTCTATCTAAGTTTAACAAGTGTGAAAATTATGATTCTAGGCCAAGAAAATTCTAATTTACCAGCAGAATCCTTATTATTTTGTTTGTTCTGAATTCTTTTGCCACAGTCAATTAGTAAATGGTGAGGGAGATGGAAGACTGCGTCCTCTTTTCTAGCAACTGATGGGATGTGTTTTGGAACATTTGCTAGGAATAAGACTCAGCATTACTTTTATCCGAGAACAAATATGTATAAAACCATGCAATTCTTTATGAAAGATATCATCCAAAAAAAAATAGACACAGAAAAAAATGCTTAGCATATATACACTTGGGCTTTCCTAGCTATTTCTAGTAAAATGTCAAAGGGATGTGCTTGAGCTTCTGCTTTGAGTGGAATATGAATTCTTCCTTAATTTCTATTTCAATGATATGTCAAGTCAGAATATTTTAGATTTTAGAGAAAAGAAAAAAGAGTTATGCCTACCAGAGAATTATTTCAAGACACCTTATAACGTATTAAACATGAGCTTTGTTCACAATAAGACTAGTGGTTGTTTAAAGTACAGAAAGCTCCTGAAGGATCAAAGAGGACAGGAAAATTTCCTGCCAATTGTCAGCCAGAAAAGTACATAATCCCATTCAATCAACTTATGAGAAGACGTATCATTCACAGATTAACCCATAAAGATTTCATCTTGTGGACTTGGTTTCACATGCAGTCCCTAAACTCTTGATCATCACCTCTCAGCCACACAAAAAATTGATTTATGTATGTGTCCTTAAATTGAGTTAAAAATATTGACATAAACTAGGGTTCTTTTAGCTGTATTTTGTTTTGTTATTTTTGTTTGTTTCATTGTTATTTTGGTCTTTTTTATTTTGTTTGTTTGGTTGGTTGGCTAGTTTTTAGTAAGACTGTGCTGTATACCATGCAAAAAGGGGCAGCACTTCTGGACATTTTTAAGCATTTCATTCTCTGCAATAAGAGGTAACAATGCAACAGAGCTTGTGTCTCCTCAGTAATGATAAAGATAATAAGCCATTTATTCTTGAGCATATTTACTCGTATAAAATCCATGAGAAGTAGTTTTGATGGTAGAGGTAATCGTATAACTATTAGTAATTTTCCAGAATTTTCATCCAATTATTGTTCTTGTGTTTTTCATTAAAATCCATGCATGAATACCTGTATTATTATTGTTGTTGCTATTATTGTTGTCATTGCTATTGTTATTATTATTTTATTACAATAAAAATACAAGAGATACACAAAATACATGTGGAATACAAAACATTTTCATTCTACATTCTGGATAGCAGAGTATAAGCTATCCAGCCTGAGCTTAGTAGATGATCTGTCCGGTATTTATTTTCAGTTGCTTTAGATGACACCAGACAGAACAGGCAAATATCTGTTTGCGTATGGGTCCCATGGGCAGCTCATGCCATAAACACATAGCTCTGAATCACATGAAGTTGCCTTGATGTTTCTCCACAAATGTGATATTGTGAAATTATTCATAACACACATGTACATTGTATTTGTATACAGATTCAGAAAGAAGATTTCACAAAGCAGAAGTGAAAAATTCTTTACCCTCTTTTTCTTTGGAAATTTCAGGGAGTTTTCTCAGAAACTCAAAAGGCATACACTCAAGGGAGACAAATGGAAGAAGCAGGAAAGACAGTATGATTGTGAGGAATACATTGCCATGAATTAAGCCTTATATACTTTGTAAAAGATTATTTCTAGTACTCCTGCTGGTGTGAAGTCATTATTTCAAAACAGAAATTATTCAGCAAATCCTAAGTATTTCAAACAGAGAAGTTAATTTCTAACTATCTAACCAAAGTCCAATCAAGACTAATACAATTTTGGACAGACAATATGTATTGCCATTCACCCTTGTCAGAATGTAATTCATTTAAATGAAATTATTTCAATTGCACTTGTTCACAAAGGGAACAAATTCTTGCAGGATATATATTCAAGACTAACTGCATCCCATGGATTCGTGAATGATTCTCCACTGAGAGTTAACACCAGTATTCAGTTTCCAGCCAAGAGGGACTTGCACCACTCTTGTCAGAAATGAGCAGAAGCAAATCCCTCTCTCTGATTCTAGCAAAGAATACCACTTTTCTCCCTTCTTCCCTCATCAGTATTAGCTGAGTCTAAAGGAGAACCTCTGTTTAAAATATTATCGGGAAACTGGCAGTATGTAATCAAGACATCTGACAAAAAACATGTTCCCACCTAAAGCTATTTCCAATCTAAAATAAACAGTAATTCTTATTATGATAATAGAAATTTGCATAGGCAATGCCAAGAAAGAAGCATTAGGTAATGTATTATTAATGTTTGGAAGCCTACCTTCAGCGAGGCTTCAGACAATTATTTTACTTCAACTCATAAATCACATACTAACCAGAGTCCTTTGTGAACCAGCATGAAACATAAATCACTCAGATAGACAATATTAAAAAACTATTGTTTTCCATGGGCATTGCAAATAGCAAAGCCATTAGTTCCTGCATAAAAAGGCATGCATATTTATTGCTGGCTTTCTATCCAGACTCATCACATATATGCTTTCATTCCTCAAATACAAGGTAAACAGGCAGGCTAATATCTCAGACTGTTTTGTTCTGACCTATATCAGAAAGGTAAATTAAAAAAAAAAAAAAAAAAAAAAAAAAAAAAAAAAGGTGATATAAAAAGATTATAAATTTAGTCTGTTTCTGAAGATCTGGAAAGGAAATGTTGTCTTCTATCAGAGAGTCACTGAGAACAAAATATTTACTCCTCTGAGACTCTCTTGATGCAAAGCACAATATTTGCTTTTTGCTCTTTGCCCCCGAAGAAGAAATCACATGGACATGGCTGGAGCCCCAGTAACTGTGCTGACAGTCTCTGTCCTGACAGATATGGTCTCTCAGAGGTAACTGCACCAGACTGAGGTACTACCTTCTCCAGATGTCTGTCCTAGGCCTTTTCAGGGAAGCAATGTGCTGTACAAAGGATGTTAAAAGTGTACATGTACTGGCTTTACTAATGGCTTTTTTAATGGCCTAAGCTGATTTATTAGACTATGAAGTGCAGCATCCGAGAATAAGATGCTTTGCTTCTACTTATGGGAGAAATAATGTTTCAGATTAAGGCAGCTAAACCTTAGAGAGCCCATTAAGTCTAATACTCCTGAAAATATACATAGCTATTAAAAGAATAATTTTCTGATTGGGTTCTGACAATTTCTAAGCATGAAACATGGTGAATACCACGTAAGTGCTCTATTTAAAATATCAGGCTTTCAATTTTATGTATGATACTCCAACAATCTTCAGAAACACTGCAGAAAAACTATTAGAGTACAAAATCCCATCTTGTGAATTATTTTCAATGATAACTATCTTTAAAAACTCAAAAGTTGAATCTTTGAAAAGTACACCTTCTATTGAAGACAAACTTGAGTTCTGATTCTTCATTGTTTTCCACCATGGAAATCCGGCATTAATAAGCTATTTCTCTTTCCTGCCTCATACTTTCTGTGCCTTTCTAGTCTAAAAATTATCAGAATTATCTGCTTATACTGAAAAGAACTACAGTGGAAAAAATATAATCCCAAGCTCATTATAAACACAATTTATTTTTGAAGTTCACTCCCTTCCCAGAGAGAAATTAGGATATTTGTCTGACTTGTCTGTTTTTTTTTACCAATTTTATTCTCTTAGATAACCTTTGAATCTGTTTTGATCTTTTTTTTTTTTTTTTTTTCTGAAGAGTCAAAAAGATAATTTCACTTCCAAACTAAAATATATTCAGAAACAGAAAAAATATAGGAAAGATTAGTATTCTTTTTATGTTTGTTTTTTTTTAATACGATAAATAATAGGATTTTATGAGTATGTCTTCAGATTTATACACATGAAAAAAAAGCTTAACCTAATAGAAAGAGGAACAGAATGTTGCTGAGATGCTGAGGAAAAAAATATGACTACTTTTAACACTAGTCTTCATCACACCTTCTGTTGCCTCATTCTTTTTGTATTGTCGCGATCCTCTCCCTAAGACAAGGGAAATGCAAAATTTAACATCCAGCATCCAAACATGCCCAAAATATCTAAGCAAAGAGGTGTACCTCTGCTTGAGTTGTCTGAACTAGCTGTGGAGATCTGAGGGAAAGAAGTAATGAAAGTTTTGGACATGCAGGAAGATACTGGGAAGCATGTCTAAGTAGGGACCACTCTTGAGAACATCCTTGAGATCCTCGTAAGTTTGACACAACCTTACAACTCAATATGATGGAAATAGAAAACCATGCGGTAGGTAGCAGCTTAGAAATTCTGTGAAAAAATGAATGCAGATTGAGAATAAAGACTGCAACAAGTCCCATCAGCAAGGGAAATCAAGTAAACCTTGCCCATCACATACTCAGTGTTGATCTCCTTGCCAGTTTCAGTGGCCACACTTTGGACTATATACCGCACAAGCTTCTTATGCCATGGCCAGGTATCATGGGAGGCAGTTGGTGAATTGTTACTGTGGCTAGGACAGCTCAGAGGAAAGAAAGAATAAATTCATAACAACCTAAAACTCATTGCTTTTGTTCACAAAGAAGCTGATTAAAAATCCAGCAGCAGTGGATCTCCTGCAGGAAAGTATAAAACTATATAAAAGCTTTGTTCTTCTGAGAACATTCTAGAAATACTAAAACCCAAACAGGAGCATACTCCTAATTTGTGTGAGTGTATCTGGACTGTTAGTAACAAACTGATGTCAGATTTGTAGAGATATCCTGTAGATATTATCAGTACCTGTAACTTTCATAGGGCTCATCTGGATGGGGACTTATAGAGGTTTACAGAAGTAGAGCTCATGAGGAAATTTATCCTTCATGAGCTTTTCTGTAGGATCTGAAAATTGAGGGTTGTCCTGTATTTTTATAAGCCTTAACCAGACCCTGTCTTAAAATCCAGTGAGAAATAGAGTGCCAACCTTGAAAAGTCTTGGAAAATCATGTAGAGTAGGCAACAGGTGGATGTACAATGTGAAACAGATATAATCTCCTGCTTAACTCCAGACATGTATGTGTATTGTTTCATGACTTATTTAATCTTGCCTGAATAGTTTGTCAAAAGTTTTCATATTAAGATTTCTGACTTTCTGCAAATATTCAAATATAATAAAGGTATTATGTATATAGCTAATAGATAATTCTTAATCTTTCAAGGTTAATGTTTAATGCTATTTTAAAGTAGCTACCACAGCTTTTTTCACCTGTATAGAACTATTGAAGTTATCAAAAAATGGATAGACATTTTAGAAAAATTGAGTACGAGAATATTTTTCTAAGACAAATTGTTCAAATAATGCTTTTCAGATGAGATAATATTTTCCTGAAAAATTACTGTCTTATCTCATTTAAAACCATTTATGATATTTTAGGCCAAATGAGAAAATATTATCTAATATTCATTCCTTTGTCTCAAAATGTGTGTGTAAGCATGTGCTCATGCACAAATAAAAGCAGGGTCCAAAATGTACCTTATAATAGAACTGTTATCTGTTTTCATGCCCAAACAGTGCAATAAAACTGTTGTGTATGTCTATAAAATGGAGTTAAACATTTTATGAATGTTTAAAAATCATCCAGGAATCCATCAGCAACTGAGTTGCTTGACTGCAATTTTTTATAGCTTCAATTTAGTTATACAAATCTGGGCACCTAATTCATTCTTTTGTTCCAAAGACAGTAATTTGAAAGGAGTACTTTCCATGAAACTATCAGTTCGGAGCACTAAATGTATTTTCAGACTACTACAGTGATTTGATAGAAAATTCTGCGCCTATCATTTATGACTGTCAGATATGCTATTACTTGCCTATCATTTTTATTAGAAGGTGATGCTAGTATTTGTTCTTTCTGCTTGATTTTTTTTTCCACCATAGATAATCTGGGCTTTACCTTTTTAATATGACTATTTTAATCAGAAGCAAGCATGATTATTATTTTCAAAGATGAGATAATTACAACAACTATATGATTTCCGGCAAATATTTTGTTTATTAAACATTAAGGTTTTTCTTTTTCCTCTGAATCTAGAATCTGCGCTCTAAGAACAACAGAAAATTTTGAATTATTCCTTTTCTGGAAAAGAAATTTATGTAAAAAATATATTGGTATGGATATAGATCACAGAATCACAGAATCACAAAATTGTAGGGGCTGAAAGGAACCTCCAGACATCATCAAGTCCAGCCCCCTGCAAAAGCAGGCCCCATACAGCAGGCTGCACAGGTAAATATCCTTACATATTTTCTGGATTGCAATTTTTAATAAATATACAAGTTTGCTACAAATTATTTCATTTATCTTCTATCAGTTCCATGCCATTTTGAGATGACTACCAGAAGCTTCCAAGTTCGAAAAGAAGAGGAACATAAAGTTTTTTGAGTTACAGCCTTCATGGACTTCCTCCAAAACTTGAGAAATAGATATTAATGGTGGACATGGGATCATATGTTCTATGTTCAGAGCCTGGTGAACAGGAAAGCAGTCCCATGTGGGTAACACAGTAACCCTGATAGGTAGGTTAGATTACATTTCTAACTGGTCACCATAAATTATTAAGGAAAGACACAGGTTTAACCAAGCAGAAATCAAGACAAAAGTGTAGCATCCTCTCTCATTACAGTTAAATTAGTTGCTTGTTTACCTTCTTTTCTTTTACAGGGCCCTGGAAAAATAGGGGCACTTGGATCCCAGGGATATTTTTCTTTTGAGAGCGCTGGAGGACAACCTTCAAACTCCTTCACTGTATCCTTCATAAATTATTACCTTTTATGTTCATTATATAAATATGGTATGTAATGCATTAGGTTATAATTTTTTACTGGCTATACAAAGAAAATGTATAATAAATGTAGAACAGCTATGATTGTAATATATAGCCATACTATTATTAAAAGTGTCTGGCATTTGATTTCCAATTTGAATGATTCCTGAGGAACAACCAGAACATTCTAATTTAGCCAAAATACTATCTCTTTTTCAGCTTTGATTCAAGCAGCAATTGTTACACAATACTAGTTATATACTGGTGTATAACTTGTAAAATGATAGTTCCATCTACTTGCCAAAAAAAAAAAAAAAGTAGTCCCTCAAGTGTGACCTCTAAGTGGGAAGATAGTGAAGAACATTTATCGTAAAGATTTCTCTCTAGGTTGCAGGAGATTTTCCCTTGTAATTTTGCATGGGATATAAGACTATTTTACAAAGATGCTTTCAGAAAAATGGATCAAACAGGACCTCTCTGCAAGTATGGTTAAAGAGAAACACATTTTCATCAGTTTTTGAATGCTTTTTTGTTTGTTTATTTTTAATAATGAACTGCACATTATTCTTTGTGCCAAAATCTAAGTTTAGAAAATTCTTTCTGAATATTGTACTAATGGCTTGTAAGGGCTTACATATTCAAAATGTCTAATGTTTTCTGTTTTGAATAATTTTTTAAAATGTTCACATTTCTTTTATTTGCTGCAGAATGTAGAGCCTGAAAGACAGAAGTTAGTGAGAATAAGTGCATTTTTTCTGCTCATGGAACCACATTCACATTTCAATAGAGAGGAAAAAAAGACGAAATTTCTCTTCTCTTAACTTCTGTTCCTTGGGAAAAAATCTTGGCTATGTGCCAGAACCGCACTGGCTCATTCCCAAGCCTAAGTGCTAAGCAATGGGTTAAGCAACCACATCAAATGGCCTGCAAGTACTGCAGTACAACAGGAGCAGGCAAAGGAACAGGACTGAAAGGTGGCTCTAGAAATGTCAGAATTCAGATGGATTGCACAGTCCTC
Organism: Tetrao urogallus; assembly: GCF_951394365.1. Taxonomy (NCBI): domain Eukaryota; kingdom Metazoa; phylum Chordata; class Aves; order Galliformes; family Phasianidae; genus Tetrao; species Tetrao urogallus. The sequence continues at coordinate 54,033,219 of NC_136815.1, read as the reverse complement.
AAGCTGCATCTTTTCCTAAGTGCTCAGTAGTGTGGCCTTTAGTTGCTTTGCATGATACAATTTTTGATAGGAAATTGTTGATTGTCCTTGGATTACATGCAAAGATAGAGATAAGATTATACATGCATTGATTTTCACACATTTCACATTGTAACCCAAGTAACATGGGGCAAATGCAGAGCAGTATTTTATGTTCATGCTTGTGAGTCAATTTTTGATTAGGAAGTTAGAAGCAGTGCATTAGATATTGGTATAAAATCAGTTTAAAAATTACTTTTAAAATGTTGTATTTTTTTCCTATGCCTGTTTTCAGTTTTACTGCTGTTTAGGATTTCCTAAGTCATATTTTCTATGAAAGACCACTCCAAAAACCTCTGTTACCATTTTTTTTTCCTTCTGGAATGACAGAGCAAAAGCTATTAGTCTTCCAAAAATCTATAGGCAAAGAGTCAGCAAGACCTTTGTGCATTCATGAGGAGCAGAGGAAATTCTTTTGAACCATAGGAAATCCCAAAGGCCATGATATGGGAAAAAGCTCTTGTTCACTCTCTTCCAGATTGCATTTAACTTAACCAGTGCCTAATGTCAAGGAGAACCAAGTATGAACATTAGTTATCCTAATGCATAATTCAATTGACATTACTTTGATCTCTTTAAAGCATACATTGAACTTACTAGTAAGAAAGAAGTGACCTTAAATCCTAATTTAAATATGTAATCAGTCAGTTTAAACATAGAAGAAGGCTGCCTGAAGTAACATGAGTGATAAAATAGAAGAATTCTTCTCATGATTTCTTATGCATTTCTTACATGTTACCTGGTTTGACTTTTATGCTGTACAAACCTCGCAAAGAGCAAGGGTCACTGCATAGACTAATGCATGCTACAAAGTAGAAAGATAAATCAGAAGAGCAGGAATGGACTTTCATGTTCAGTTCTTGAAACTTCTCATCTTTCAATGTGAACAGCCAGTATCACATTAAAAAGTTATAGCTGAAAGGACAGGCTTAAGAATTTTTGAAATGCAAATTTGGAAGACATCTACTGTCTTCTCTGTTCATGATGTGTATCTGATTTTAAGATTTGCTTTTTTGATGGATTCGATCTTACTTCTTATTAGAGATAGTAAAGCAAAGTAAACGAAGTGTTGATTAAAAATAAGTTAATTTTATGGTGATCTATTTCAATAATAGAAATCACTCTTAAGTGAAAAGGAGTGTCCAAAAATAACTCTTCTATCAACACACACACACAGAAAAACAAAAACGAACGAACCAACCAACCAACCAACCAAAAAACCAAATAGTTGTGTCTGTTCCTACTTTGAAAAAAAGTTCTACTTTAAATTTCACCTTCTTTTCTCGATCAGTTCAATCAATAAGCTGAAATACCGTTTTTCAAGTAACAATGAAACAAGTCACTTGTTTCACTTCCATTTTTCAAGTTTCACCGAAGTGGATTTCATACCAAGCAAGATTTCAAAGATAGCCTGATGTTTGAATTCATTGAATCTTAATCAACAAAAATTGTGGTTAAATTCAGGCTCTCCAAACACAAGAGCACATTCCATGCAGTATTTCAGATCAAAACAGAATAAATATCTAACTTTTTTTGGTGGTTGGGTGATAAAAAGTAAGCAATATGTAAAATAAGAGAATATAAGTTAATATTAATATATATAAATTAATTCATCCAGTTAATTCATCCAATTAATTCAGCAGCTTGGAGAAGAGTTCATTGGGATTATTGTTTGGCTCAGCTTAAACTCATAACATGTTGCCAAGTATCGTAAAAATAAGTATGCTACAAAAATAAAACGGGTTATTTTCTTAACCAGAAGAGCTATACTGTCATTTTTTTTCCCAATGTGTTTTTGTTGTAGTTGTTGCTGTTGTTGTTGTAGATAATACAATTGTACTGGTGTCCTTGAGAATGCAGACACCTTTTTACATAGCAAAGTATGTTGCATAAATGAAGTGACTTCAGACATTTGGAGTCAGGCAAAATCTTGCACTGTCCTAAATCTAAAAGAGTGGAAATAGACCTACTTAGGTCTAAGTTGTGGCAGACCCACTGACAGACAAAACACAGAAAAGTTAGAATTAAATAGATGGGGGAACACAGCATATACAAGCCTTCAGTACGGCTTACCTTCCATCATTAGGGAGCATATTGTATATAATATTGGAACTCAGATGAGTTTTTCATGCAAGATGGTACTTATGACAAGTTACAAAGATACTGAAGACAAGGAGTCCTCAGAGGGCCTCACATTTCCAAATTGTCAAAGAAACTGTAGATAAATATCCAGGAAACTCTGTTTATGTCAAACTACACATACTAAACTTCTACATTACATGAGATGTGCTCTCCATTCAGGTGTGACCAAGATCAGCTTAACCAAGCATTCACCTAAGTAGTGCCAAGTTACTCAGAGTCTGTCAACAGATCAGTATGGAACAAAACCTACTAAATTTAAATTTTAGAAATAGAATTCTTGTTTGTGAACATTTGCTCATTAATTGATGACAGAAAAAAGATGAAAAATAAACTACTTGGAAGAGGAGGTTTACTGAGAAGGCTGAGTAAAGCTGCTTTCTATAAGCCAAGTGAATTTCTGAGAGAAGTTGATAAGCCTTGAAAAGTAATTCTCTCTTTCTGATTGGACTATCTCCTGTAGAGTTGTGCATACAGCTGTTCTTACCAACCATTCTTTGTCTACAGGCAAACTGCCTAGAAGAAAGGGATTTAATGTGTGCTTATGGGAAAAGAGCAGTCACTGGTTTTGAGACAGCAAATGTGGCTGGCAGGCTGACCAGCATAGTCTGAGATGACTGCTTAAAATGAACACAAGCTGCTGTCCTCCATTTATTTATATATCTATTTATTTATTTATTTATTGGCTTACGGGAAAGTTAAAAATAAAAAGGTTAAAAATTCATTTTTCTTATTAAGCCTTTTTTATTTTTAGTTTGTTTTTTTTTTCCAACCTAACTTTATTACAAAGTGATGCATTTCAGTTATGATTGTCTTTTTATACATTCTCTATTACAAGCACTTTCTAGGAGAAAGCTAAGTCTTGCAGACAGGAAGCATCTCCACAAGGACAATTTTGATGAGATGTTGATGGATATAAAAATAAGTTATTTTTTAGCTCATAGACCAAATTCAACCACAAAACTGTTGTGGTTGTCTACTATTGTACAAAATAAAAATGATTCATCTGCAAAAGTTGCAAGATGCCTTTTTCTATATTGTCTTATAAACTCGGGATTTAGACAATTTCATTGTAAGTGACCCAATCATATCTTTGTTCCATCAGCTAGGAAGAACACATCCATATATTCTAGTTCTATTAAGCAAGTAGGCTAGCATGGTAAAAGTGTGTGTTCAGCATTATGCCATTTGCTAAGAGAAAAGGAAGGTTTGGGAATTGACTATAACTCTTAAAAATAAAATAATGTAGCTGTTTTCTTTTGGGAAGATAAACTCTTCTACTCACCTGGCATCTCTAAATCTCTCCTAAGTATGTGCTTGCTTTTTAGAGGCCAGAGTTATGTTCTTGTTTGCTGTTTTCAGCTTACTCAATTATTAATTATATTATTAATTAATCAATGATTAAGGGCAAACCAGAACTACATCCGTAGGTAATTCAGTAATGCCTTGTATGTAAGCATCTGAAATTTCCCAGTTTCAGTCCTCATGAAAGGAATAGTAACTGCTGCTATTGAGTACCGAAGGTCTGTCCTACTGGTATTAGTGACTGAATCCAACCAGAGGAGAACTTAAAACTTTACTGTGCATACAAAGAGTGGCAGTATCTTGGCCAAGCACTGCCTTTTTGTCTCCTTAAAATTTTTGGAAAAAAAATAATTACTTCTGAGGAGAAAGCAACAATTAAGTTTGTGTATTTCAGAAGATCTCTGCTGGCAGATTGCCTGTTGCTATGCTGACAGTGCATCAGACTGATGAAATATCTAAAAAATTACATGCACATGCACATAAATGTAGTCCATACATCTAAAAGTGAAATATAGACATGCAACATAGTGGCTTCTCACAGTAGCCTAAAACAAAGTATGAATCTTGCATTACTATAGAAAAGCAGTACAGGGGAAAGTAAAGCAAAAAACAAATTAAAAAGCACAACTATTTTTAAGAGGAACATGTAGGCCACAATTTTCATGTACTGATGTTGTTTGCTTTCTATGCAAAGATGAAACTGAAATTTCCTTTCTCAGAACAAAGTTGCATGCTCTTTGAGTTCACCTGATGCTAAAAAGTCACAATGGCACAGTCTCTGAACTCATCCCATTCACATCCCTGCTTCCTCTTCTTATTAAAACTCAATACATGTTCAATTTTTATCAGCTCACAATGGTGATGTAAACTGAGAGCAGTACAGTGAACTAACAGTAACACTGAAGCTATTCAAAGCAGAAAAGACAAGAGTGTGTTACCTTTTGTATAGGCAAAGCCTGAACATTTGCTCCCTCCTCTAGAACTGTCAGCAAAGGAAATAGCACGCATTTCAAGAGCATTTTCTACACAACCATTCATGCCACTAGGCTCCCTTGAGTGCATTTGTTAAATGCATGTAATGGAAGAAGGCAAGTCCATAAGGATATTAATAAATTTCCTTGTTCAAAAATTGATTGGTTAATATTTGCATTTTGGCATTGTATCTGCAAAATCCATCTCATTACAGAATTATTATATAGCCTCCTTATCCAGATCCTCAGCTTTCTGTTAGTAGCTTCTTTTTCACCATGTAGGAAGATCGTCCAAATCTATAGCAGAAAACTAAACAAATGCCCTTTTCTGCTGGCCTCTGAAGAAGCAGAACTCAGATCAGGTCATTATTCATAGGCAGCTTCATAAACTTATTCAAAACAGGCTCTCACACCTAAACTATTGCTAGTCTCCTACTACTGTGTCTGAAGCATGAATTTACTAAAAACAAAGTTAGGACATCAACTATTTTGCTACACTTTTTTTTTTTTTTTTTCCCCGATACATTTATGTATCTTTTAAGCATGATAGTATCATCTGAGTATTTTCTCAAAGATGCAAATCTCCAGAGCAGTAGGCTACAGAAACTCTCATTTTTTTGTGTAAATGTAATACCACCGATTAGCACTGTTTCCAAGGTCAGAAAATTGCTGTTAATCCCTTCTTGTGTGGAACACTTATATTCCACTATCTAACTAAATACAGCACTGTGACACAACAAAATAGCCTTACAAAACTCTTAAAATACGCTTGGATGGGATTTGAAGGTTCAAGACTTGGTCCCGTGAACTGTATTCATCTTTAAGAAAATCTTCCCTTGAAATCTTATACTGTTGTAAATTTTATTTTGATACATCCTTTAAATTTTGAAGAGAATATTTTCTTTATAAAACAAAAAACAAAACAAACAAAAACAAAAACAAAAAAACCCCATAGCTTTAAAACAGAATAATTACCATTTTGGAGAGAACAAAAAACAGGAGAAGACATAAATGCTAAATACCTTTTTCATACATCTATACATATAGTTTATTTTTACTCCATGCTATTAGTCTTGTGCTTTTCCACCTCATAAGAGGCAGTGTGCATTTTTTAAATTTAGCAGTAAGGCTATTTTTTCTCTGAAATTTTGTTAAAATAAAAGCAGCTCCTGGAATTCACAGTAAATGCTTTGTCACTGACCTTGGAAGAGCTTTGGCAAGCAAGGAATTTCTGTGCTTTGCCAGGAAGTAATGGTGATAGCAGAAATTTTGACACAGTTGAAGCTAAAATAGTAAGTGTACTGTGTTGGTAGCTTTGCCTATCACAGTTCCCAGTGGCCGTATTGTATTTCGGTTACTGATTGACAAGCATAATGTATTAGAAGAACTGAGGTTTTAGAAGAACAGCATCACAAGCAGCAGAATGGATCTGTCAAAGCCTACTATATAGAAGTTTGGAATTTTTTTTATCATGTTTCCTAGCTTTGTCGAAAAATGGTGTGGGATGCTTTAAAAAAATTATTTTTCCCTCTAAATTAAAGAAACAATATAGTCAAGTTTCAGTACAATGAAATCTAATTGTTTATCTCAGGTACGTTTTAATAAGAAATCAGTAAGTCATTAGTAAGTAATATGTAAAAATTCTACTAATTTGCACCAATTTGATTTTTTTGTCCTTATGGGTATATATTTATATTAAAAAAATACAGACTTTCAGTGAGTTAAAATGGAAGGAAGCTCCTTCCAAAGTTGTCTGAAGCAATATAAGTAGGATTAGTTGTCTTTTCCAATCTGAATCCCTTTGATACAAACAAAATAAAAAACCTTGAGGACAAACATTGTTAGTGACAGATATTATTTATATTTGAGGAAATCGAACTTGTCTATCAGTTATGTCCCTCTGCCTACCCTGCACGAATTTAGGCATCATAAAAAACGTCTGCATACGATGTAGGAAAAACTTTTGATTCTGTTAGCATCCCTGTTTGCAGAGGAGATCTCTGAGGACCAATAGTTCCTCTGAGAGCAGTGAGTCAGCATGCCTTGCTGTCAGCAGAGCTGAAGGAACCAGACGCTTCGGTAGATAAGTGCAGTGGCCATGGCTGCACGGCAGAGCTCATCCAGTGCAGAAGATCTGAGGATGCACCAGACTCCCTCCTTGCCCACAGCCTTTATATTTTTTTCCTGTGAAAAACAGAGTAAGAGGAGGCAACATCCCGGCTTTTTCTCTAACAGAGGAGATGTTCCAACAGCTCAAATCTGGTCATTAAATTTCACATGTTGACACTTTATCTTCTCCTTAAAGAAAGTTTTCAGCAAGCTGTCATCAGAGGTTCAAGGGAATGACCAATCATGCTCACGTATAGAACACAGGGTTATTGTTATCTGCATTAAAAAAAGAAAGAAAGAAAGAAAGAAAAAATTGTTGTGAGAAAAAGAATTTCAATACTGTGCGTTTGAAAACAAGATAATGAACGAAGTTATTTTCTATTCTATCTTAACTATCTCATTTTTGCTTCTAAAACATAATATGTGACAAAAAATATCTAATTCGTATGTTACAAAATTTAAGTGATACACTTTTTAATGCTTACATTTTGGACGCAAGATGCTGTTAGTTCAGCTTGCTTTGATTTCAGCCTATTGAAAGAGAACAAAATGTATGACACTAATGTAAGAAGTCTTCATCTATAGCTGACAGCTATATCAAAAAGTGGTTTGGTATGGGAAGGGGTTGAATGTACCTGCCATTTAGTGTATATACATGTATGTACATATAATATCATGTGTAAATATATAAAAGTTTTCTATTCATGATGAAGTAAGACAGGATCATTTTATCACATGAGAACATTAAGGGGTCATCTGCTTCATATAGGAAATGGAAATAACCTTATTTGCAAAGGTAGCAAAGCCTGATTTTGTGTTGGAAATGTGTGTTGCATTATACTGATCAAAGCACTGCGGAATACTGTACATACACAGCCCACTGCTCTAAGTGCTACATTATATGCCTATTATGTTTAGTCATCACTGCTTAATGGAATAAAGTGTTTGGAAAATGATGAAGAGGATTGAGATCATGCACACAGTAAGTCCTAGCAGACCAGACATAATTCCATCATGCAAAACATAACAGATCATCCTGTCCACATCCCAAAACAACTCAGATGTTATTGTCTTCCTGATGATGAGAAAATGCTTGACATTACAAAAACAGCAATTTCTTTTGTCTCTCTTTTTTTTTTTTATGTTGTCAAAACAGTTTTGGCAATGGTCTTCTCAGATTTTGTGATTCTACAGATGAATAATTAGACGTTACAGGAAAGACCACAACAGAATAAAAACATGTATGAAATGAATTTGAGTGAGAAAAGACACCTTTATTTTAAACTTAACTTTAAGAATCAGATTGATCAGCTAAGATAGCTGGAACTTTCCTTGTTGGAATTTCAACATCTTGCCTCTTATTCTGTTAGGACTGAAAGCAGACTATTTTGTTCTTATTCTCAGCAATGTTTTATATACAAAAAGATCATTACATCTCCAGTATATTATTTTTCATAGTAAAAAAAAATCATGTTCAGTCAAGAAAATCATTTATAGAGCATGTTCAGAGGTCACACAGGGCACATAATGAGCACTTTCTCTGGTCTCTCTCTCAGACCTTATTTTCTTTGGATTGGAATCCTCACAATGGGACACATGTAAACCCTCTGTGCTGTCTCTTTCATCCTGTACCTTAGACTACATCAAAAGAGGGTGGTCAGCAAGATGAGGTAGGTGATTTTCCTCCTCTACTCTGCTCTCATAAGGCCCCATCTGGAGTACTGCATCCAGGCCTGGGCCCTCCATCACATGAAGAATGCAAAACTTTTGGAGTGGGTCTGGTGGAGACCATGAAAATGATCAGAGGGCTGAGAACTTCTATGAATACTGGAGGAGAGAAGGCTCTGGGAAGACCCTATTGTGGCCTTCAAGCCAGTACTTGAAGGGATCTTATGAATGGGAGGGAGACTGACTTTTTACATGATCTGGTTGTGGTAAAAAAAAGGCAATGGTTTTAGAGCAAAAGACGGAAGATATAGGTTAGATGTTAGGAAGAAATTTTTTTACTTTGAGAGGCACTGGCACCAGCTGCCCAGAGAAGCTGTGGATTCTATGATTATTTCTCCATAGCCATGCTTCTTTATGCTTCCGAAGAGTGACATAGTTCTCATTAAAAAACACTATACTTGTCCCTACTCAGGATTTCTATTTTTTGACAATCTAAATATCGTTTGTCTGACAAGATCACTTGGAATTTCTATTATATATATTTATTTTCCTTGTAGACCCTTTCTATTGCCTGTCTGTTGAAGAATCATTTGGAAAATACCCTCATTACTATGCTTTCTTTAACTTTTGTTTAGCTTTGAATTTAGCTTTCCATTTCATTCCATTCCATTCCATTCCACTCCATTCCACTCCTGATAATACTGAATTTAATAAATATAATTCAGGCTGTTAATGAAAATACTGAATCATAATGAGCAAGTCCCAGAACAGTTCTTTAACTTTCTACACTTTCAGTCTATGAGAATCAATATTTCTTGCTCATTTTGGAAGAGGTCTCTTTCAGGATTTTTATTTTTATTTTTTATTTTTTCATTACAAGAAAGTGCATATTTTAATTTAGAAGAAGGAGAAAAATCCTCTAAGGTTTTTTTTACTTCAAGTAAAAAAAACGTTATTCAGAAATGTTCATAAAATATTTTTCATGATGTTTTATTTCCTATGAATATTCTTTGTTTTGAGTGCAGCAGCATTAATAACATTTTGAACACCTTTAGCACTTCTTTCATCATTTCTTGTGTGTTTATGTGTTATGATACAAAAAAAACAGTGATTTTAAACAACCCATGTTTTGTAGAGCACCCTTGAATTGAGCAATGTCAAAAATACTTTGTATCCAACTATCCTCTCTCTTAGAATGGGGCAGGTAAAAAAGCCAAATGAGAGTCCTAAGAGATCTCTCCTTGTACTACTGAAATTTTCTGTAGTTGTAAATTTTTATAAGCTCTGTCTCCATAACTACTAAAGCTTCATAAAGAGACAGAATCAGGAGAAGTATTCTCGCATCACATAGCTATGATGACTCTTTTAAAAACATAACACAGTTGGGATAGGACATTAACTTTTCATTGACCTTGGAACTTGAAGTCTACTGGGCAAAATGAAGAAACACAAAAGAAAGCAGATTTTCTGAAAAGTCCATTACATACTTGAGCCTTTTCAGTACCACCATAGTATTAAAATATTAATGAATATGGCTTGTCTATGACTGCTTAACTACTGACATGTTAAAACTGACATAAGCATTGGAGTTGCAGTTAATTCAAACTAATGTAATTCTATAAAAAATATTGTCTTAAAAAGTGTAATAGATGATGTATTTGTAATCTTATTAAGAAACAGACATTTATGTAGCTAGTATCTTAAAAGGTTTACCCTACTTTATGTTATGGATAAACACATTACTTTGCAAGTTCAGTAGTATGCAATCAAATGCTATCTTCAGATTAATGATAATTATACACTTAGGATGGTTAAATACTTTAAAACTCTAGTGGCTAGGTAATTGCATCCTTTAATATTATGACAACACTGTAATTAACTTTGGTGATAGACACAGAACGATACATTAACTATTTAGAGAAGTGTGTGAAATGCTAAAGGAGTATTCTACACCTTCTGATGTAGAAGCAGTATCTCATACCATGAGATAGCAACAGGCGTGTATCTATACAAAGCAGCTGCCCTATTCAGCATTGCTATTGTATCTATCCTCAGTTTACCAACTTCACCTATGTACGTTTATACACACACACACATGCACATACTCACATACATACATACATGCATATTTTTCTTTTCTTGTCAAATTATGTGAAAACTTGTCCCCTAAGATAGTTCGCAATATATCCTCTAGGGATAGTTTTTAGTATCAGATAACAGGGTACCATATTGCTGTTTAAGATTGAAAAGTAATAGTTGCCTGATTTTGCTTGTATTGAGTATTTACATCAACAGTCGAGTAGCAGGTCTTAGACATTGTCTTAGATGGACTTGATATCCTTCCCAGATTAATTTGCATACATAAATTACCTGTTTTGATTTAGGCTTTTATTTGACTTTGAAGTGCTTTTTATTTATTTATTTATTTATTTTCATTGTATTTGTTGTTGTTCATTTTGCAGGCACATTTCTTTATAGTTTTGGCTTTTATATTAGCATCAGTCCCTCTTCATTTCATCTGAAACTACTGTCTTTCATGTGAATTCTACTATCTTTCTTTACAGGACATTGAAAGTATGAATCTGTTCCTACACTTCTGTTTCATTAGATGTTGTGTGTGACACATTATGATTAGCTTTCATCTAGCTTCCCCTCACCCTCCCTCCCCTCTCCCCTCCCCTCCCCTCCCCTCCCCTCCCCTCCCCTCCCCTCCCCTCCCCTCCCCTCCCCTCCCCTCCCCTCCCCTCCCCTCCCCTCCCCTCCCCTCCCCTCCCCTCCCCTCCCCTCCCCTCCCCTCCCCTCCCCTCCCCTCCCCCTCCCCTCCCCTCCCCTCCCCTCCCTCTCCCCTCCCTCCCCCTCCCCTCCCCTTTCCTTTCCTTTCCTTTCCTTTTCCTTTCCTTTCCTTTCCTTTCCTTTCCTTTCCTTCTCTTTCCTTTCCTTTTCCTTTCCTTTCCTTTCCTTTCCTTTCCTTTTCCTTTCCTTTCCTTTCCTTTCCTTTCCTTTCCTTTCCTTTCCTTTCCTTTCCTTTCCTTTCCTTTCCTTTCCTTTCCCTGCTTCACAGATAAATTATAACTATACCTATAATCACAATAATTTCAGAATAAGAATCTGAAAATTTGGCTGAACTTAGGTTTACTGGGTATCTTGGTAAAGCAAAAAAATACGCTTGTTTTTTTTTTTAAATCTCTGTCAGTCAAGTGAGATTTCTTTCCCCAGTCATCTATTAATTCCTTTTAGAAGAGTCATAGTTAAGAAAAAAAGAAAAAAAAAAAAAAATGTACATCCATACCACATATTGAAGTTTTGTGTTAGGTCCATTTAACTAAGATTTTTCTTTAAAGACCTAATATTTTTAATTGAATTGTTCAAAACCTCAGCTAGAAATATTTATTTCTATTGATTTTTCTGATTACTTAATAGCAGTATGATGTTAAATTGAGTTTTAAAATAATCTGATGAGATTTTCCCCATTAATTTAGTTTTATTTTCATCTGAACTCAGAAATGGAAGTTATAGAGTCTCTTGACTTAAATTCTCTGGCTGCTCTTACTTGATCTGATTTTTTTAAGCAGCTAGTTTTGACAGTACTTTCTTACTCCGACTTTTTTCCTGCATTTTCTACTCCACTCACTTTTAACAGGAAAGTCTTCAATGGCCAGAGCTTTGTTCTCATTTAAAAATTTCTCTTCCTGCATATTCCGACTCTGTGAAATCTTCCGTCAGTGAAATTCCTTATGGTTCTTTGATCTATTGAGCACAATGTAGGCATAAGTGAGTTTCAGGTTCTGTCAGGCACTTTGCAACTTTTCTGTATTAGTAAAACATTTTGTGCATCCAGCTACATAGTTTTGCAAACTGTTCACGACCATCTCCTCAGGCATCTGACGAGACTTCAAATCTCACTTATATTTATTCCTTAGTTCTCCTCATAATTCCTCAGATATGGTTTCAGATATTCTTTTAGTTTTCTCATTTCTAGAATGATTTCACCAACTTTTTTGAGAGCCTTATTTTTGGATACTTAATCTTTTATTAATGAAGTAGCAGCTTCACAATGTATTTCACATGAACACTCTTCACCTAACCAGATGAATACATGCACAAACTTACAAACTGATCGTCCACAAACAAGGAAGAAATTGAAGGGACAATCTTTGTATTGCTTTTTGATTTTAAATTAAAAAGCACAGATCACTGAATATAAGAGATCACAAATGTGTTCAGTGTCTCTTCATGAACGTAGGCAAATTTTGACTTAAATGACACTTTTTCATTTTTAATCTCACTCACTGCTAAATGAGAATATGCTGTTATCTCTATAGAAGGATTGGTTTTACCAAAATTTATTTTATATTTCTACTTTACCTTGAAGTATTTGTGGAACGAGGTTTTGTGTTACAACTATTCAAACAACAGCAAATGAATTGCCATGGAGATTCCTGAAGGTCTTTTTCAGAGGAAGCTTGGTAATATAACATTTTAAGAAGTAAAAATGGAGTTAAAAAATGAATCTAGCTTGTATTTTGAATATCATTAATAGTTCAGCTTTGAAGTACAGGTTCACTTTTCAGTACTGGTACTATTTCAGACTTTAAATTTACATAACAGTTATTGATTTGTTCCCCTTGATCTCTACAGTAATATTAACTCATTATTAATCATTATTCCATTTAAGGTATTTCATAACACCTGACAATTTAATACACTTGCTTACTACACTGATGTACATATACTACAGGATATGATGCATGGGCTTATCTTCAAACACAGCTGTTAATGCATGCCAGCCTCTGTAGCAACCCTCAGAATACCTGCAAATCACACTTAGCTGTGATATATACATATATATATATATATAGTACTTAGTGATGACCTATGTGTGTAGATCTTCAGCTAAAATTTATTATTCCACATAAGAGCTTTTGAATATTTAATAAGCTTTTCAGGGAGATAAGCATTAAATCTTTCCTCTGTTTTATTTTTCATTGAAAAATGTCATTACTCTAATGAAAAAAATTATGACACAAGGAGCAAATGAACACTATGATTATCAGCTTTTCCAAATTTTACAAATAATGAAAAGTACGACCCATTCATTTATCTTTCTTTTTTTTTTTTTTTTTTTTTTTTTTTTTTTTTTTTTTTTTTTGTGGTCCACAAAACAAAAGAACATATGGTATGCTTTGCCTTTAGCTATTTATGGTCTTACATTTATTATTAGTTTTGAGGGTACTCGTGATCTTTCTGAAGGGATTAACTAATATTTTTTAATAGCAGCCTACTTACCATGATTCTCTTTTTGCATTTATAGTATCTAAACACATTTTTTCCTCTTTACTACTGCCACTGTTGTGAAGTTATTACTAAAATGATTATTTTCTGAGGAATTAAGAACATGAATAACAGTTCTTTCACCACAGTTACCAGGGGGTAACAAATTACCCTCTACAAGTACATGTCTGCCTACTATGACTAGCGTGGTTTACAAAGGGTAGATAGTATTGTCTACTTTGATTTTGAAAAGGTCTTCAGTACTGTCTCTAATAGTATCCTCATAAGGAAACCGTGAAGTATGAGAGAGTGAGTAGACAGTGAAGTAGATATAGGTGGCTGAACAGCTGCACCCAGAGAGTGGTGATCAGTGGCACGAGGTCTAGCTAAGCGCAGATCTGCTCAACAGTGTTAATAATCCAGATGATGAGGCAGAGTAATACATCTTCACTGAAAGGAGTGGTTGGTACACCAGAGGGTTTGCTGCCATCCAGAGGAATCTCGACAGGCAGCAGAAATGGTCTAAACTCAGGAAGTTCAAAAAGGGGAAGTGAAAAGTTCTGCACCTTAGGAAGTTCAACTCCATGCACCAGTACATGCTGGAGGCATCCCAGGCTGAGAGAGTTGGGATTGTTAGTCTGGAGAAGAGATGGCTCAAAGGGGAATCTCATCAACTTCTATAGATACTTGAAGGAAGAGTGCAAAATGAACAGAGCCTGGTTTTTTTTCACCTGTTCTAGTGCCAGAATAAGAGGCAATAAGCACGCACTGGAGCATAGGAGACCCCTCTGAATTGTGTTTGTGCTCTGCAGGTGACAGTTGTCTAACACAGATTGCCCAGAGAGGTTGTGAGGTGTCCTCCTTGGAGATCTTCAAAAGCTGCCCAGATTGCCTTTTCTGGGTGGCTCTGATATACTAGAGCATGGCCAAGATGTCCTCCAGAGGATCTCTGTCAATCTCAGCCATTCTACAGTTTTATAGTTCTACCATACTTATCCATTTTGGTACCATACTCTAGCCTGCTCTTCCTCCTATTTTGAGTCACAAGTAGCATTCAGCTAGGGTAAAGAAAGTCATGAGAAAAAGAGGGAAATAAATCATATTTAATACACATTTGAAGTTCACAGGTTGGTAGTGCATGTGGTAGGACTTCTCCTCAGACTGAAAATTTTAAATTGATCTACGAAAAATCAAATTTTTTTGTCAGACTGATGTTCCAGTTGAAGAATAAGATGGAATACAGGGATATATGCTGTATGGAAAAAAAGTAAATAGAAAGGTCCTGACTTTTAGTTATCCAAACAAATTACTTTCCTTAAATTGATCCTGAAATATGTCTATGGAACAGTGAAAGCAGGAAAACATTTTGACTTGTGGAAAAGCGTTGTCAGAGTAACCTAGTCGTTTCAGACTTATTGTATTATTGTATTCAAAAAAGAGAAGGCTGATCTATCTCTTGCAAATTCAGATGATTAAAAATTTTGAATTTATTTTGGAGTAGAAATTAAAGTCTTCAACACCTGTTTTTCGCATAAATCAGAATTGAAATTGTTGATCACAGAATTAAAGAAATTAATAAATAAATACTAAAATGTACATTTTCATATAAGCATTCAAGACAAAAAGCACATTTTTTATTCTTAGGAAAAAATATCTTTTGTTCATTTTGATTAATGTTGTTGAACCTTTCCTACCAATGCTAAGCTAAACTCAGAGAAATGACTTTGTGTATTCTTTGTCCTCAGGACATGAGGCTAGCTGATGGAAATGCCACAACTTAGCATATAAGCCAGTAAAAGAGGAGTCTGATTCATTAAATAAAATACAGTTGAAATGCGAATACTTCCACACAGAAGAGATCAAAAATTTGAAAAATCAGGATGCTGTGGAATTCAGGGCTTCATTAACTGATTTCCTTTTGATTTCCTTTGATATGATTCAGATTAACAATTAAAATGTCTTAATCACACATTGTGTTTTAGTCTGGCAAGCACATAAACTCTACACAGCCTTTTGTTCACCTTCCCAGTAGGATTGGGAACAGAATTGGAAAAATAGGCAGAACTCTGGTTGAGATAAAAATTATTTACTATGACAGAGAAGGAAGAGAGAAATAACAATGATAATTATATTGACTTGGAAAAAGTCCAACAGGTCACGGTGGGATGAATCATCTGTGTCTTTTGATTTTCAATTCATTTTATTTTTCCACTCTGTTGTGATAACTCTTCAACATGAACTTTCAGACAGCTACAAGTTAATTAACTGCATCTTATTGCAAGTGAAGACATATCATTGCAACTTTATAAACTGATTGCCCTGCTAAAGAAAACTGGCATTCTCTTTGCAATTGGAAGCAGCTCAGCTCTCACATATAAAGCAACTTCCAGCTTTCTTAATACTGCTTAAAGTAATCAGTGATACAATTAGAAATAGAGAAAGAAAGATCAGCTATTAAGAAAAGAATCACAGAATCACAGAATCACAGAATCACAGAATCACACAATCACAGAATCACACAATCACACAATCACACAATCACACAATCACAGAATCACAGAATCACAGAATTGTAGGGGTTGGAAGGGACCTCCAGAGATCATCGAGTCCAACCCCCCTGCCAAAGCAGGTTCCCTACACCAGGTCACACAGGTAGGCATCCAGGCAGGTCTTGAACATCTCCAGAGAAGGAGACTCCACAACCTCCCTGGGCAGCCTGTTCCAGTGCTCCGTCACCTCACTGTAAAGAAGTTCTTGCGCATGTTTGTGCAGAACTTCCTATGCTGCAGTTTCCAGCCGTTTCCCCTTGTCCTGTCTCCACTCACCACTGAGAACAGCCTGGCCTCGCCATTCTGCCCCCCACACCTTAGATATTTATAGACCTGGATGAGGTCCCCTCTCAGTCTTCTTTTCTCAAGGCTGAACAGACCCAGTTCACTCAGCCTTTCCTCATAGGAGAGATGCTCCAGGCCCTTCACCATCTTCGTGGCCCTCCGCTGGACTCTTTCCAAGAGATCCCTGTCTTTTTTGTACTGGGGAGCCCAGAACTGGACGCAGTACTCCAGATGAGGCCTTACCAGGGCAGGGTAGAGGGGGAGGATTACCTCCCTCGACCTGCTGAACACGCTCTTTTTAATGCACCCCAGTATGCCATTGGCCTTTTTGGCCACAAGGGCACACTGCTGGCTCATGGTCAACCTGTCATCCACCAGGACACCCAGGTCCCTCTCCGCAGAGCTCCCCTCCAGCAGGTCATCCCCCAACCTGTACTGGTGCATGCAATTATTCCTCCCCAGATGCAAGACTCTACACTTGCTTTTGTTAAACCTCATCCGGTTTTTTCTGCCCAGCTCTCCAGCCTATCCAGGTCTCACTGAATGGCAACACAGCCTTCAGGCGTGTCAGCCAATCCTCCCAACTTCGTATCATCAGCAAACTTGCTGAGGGTGGCCATTATCCCCTCATCAAGGTCATTGATGAAGATGTTGAACAAGACCGGACCCAGCACAGACCCCTGAGGAACACCGCTAGTTACAGGCCTCCAACCGGACTCTGCACCACCAACAGTGACCCTCTGTGCTCTGCCAGTCAGCCAGTTCTCAACCCACCTCACTGTCCACTCATCTATCCCACACTTCCTCAGCTTTGTTATAAGGATGTCGTGGGGGACAGTATCAAATGCCTTGCTGAAATAAGTTGTCTTGCTGAAAAGACTGATATATCATTTGCAGTAGTGTGTAGGAATCATGGGCTAACAAAGACTGCATCCAGATGTAATTTTTATAGTACCCGTTGCATATCACATGGCTTGTGCAATTAATCATAGCAGCTTTTCTGTGGTTAGCTGTGACCCATACCTATGGCATGCTGCAGTTAATGCTTTCTTCTCAGCCCGTTTCCCATATCTTTTTCTTGTACACACAAAAGGAAAGGTTCTGGCTTGCACATGTAACCAGCCTGAGATCTCAAATATATAATAAGAAGTGGGAAACAAAGTCTAATTGAAACTGAATAGCAAAGTTTGTAGAAATATTCCCTTGAAGTCTACACTGATTTTGTTCCAGTGCTCATTGATACACATGCTAACACATTCTAAGTTTCAAATAGATATCTAGAGGACTAATCACATATGTAATGAAAAATTCCATTGAAATCTGCTTCTGTATGAAACTCATATTGTGTACAATTAAGATTGTGAATAAATCTTTGCAGAAGCAAGGCTGAGGAAGGAGTATTGAAGTAAACACAATTTGAATTTAGTAGCTACTAAGCCGTAGCAGTAGTGAGGTACATGAACATATTCCTTCCCTTTTAAGATATCTGCAGATTTTAATTCTGCTATTTTTATTAAAAGCTGTCTGAAAACAACACTTCCGTAGATTCCTTTTCACATATGGATTCTTATAGAGAGCAGACTTTCTTTAGAATATGGAGCTTGTTTTTCAGTATCAATTTTCTCTTCCTCACACAATCAAGCTGACAAACTATAAAGGGAACAGTGTGGGTACTAATAAATCGTAGGAAATACATGGACTGTGTTATGGAGAAAAGGACAGTGGAATTTTTATAATATAAAATTTGTTATCTCTTAATTGAGGTAAATATTTTCTGACTTTTACTAAAGCAACTGCAATATTTATTACATAGATCACACAGCATCATGCTTGATTGAGGCTAATTAACACTAGTGTTATAAATCTAATGTAAACCTAACATAAATTTAAAATGAATTCTATTTTTTAGTTACACAAGACTATTTTAGTCATCAATTATACTTAACTCAGTGATATTTTTACAATAAGCTCCTTCTGTTCATAGAAGACCGTTAAGGAAAAACAGCAGTAATTGAACATAGGTTGCAATAACGCTAATCTGTTCAATAATCAAATTTAATTTGCTCATGAATTTGTTATAGCATATCCAACCCTGTAGATTTTATATCAACTAAGATGTGTTATGTAGCCAAAACAGAAAAAATACTTTCTTTTCAAATCTACCGTTTTAAAAAAAAAAAAAAAACTTCTTTGAAAGCTTTACCTTAATATAAACTAGTGATCTGAATTCCTTTGACATCAATGTTTAAAACTTGCTGTGCTAGAAAGTGAAGACTTTTAAATGATACAGAGAAAACAGCTTGTAAAATCTGTAATAGTTTATGATCACAGAGATATCCCCACATTCTTGAGGAAGAAAAAATACTGTCCACTACAACCCTTGTAGCACAGAAAAAACACTTATTGAATAGGAACTGTTAGCAAACACTCTATGTTGTTGTACCAGAAACTATTGTGTTACTCTCAGAGCCATCTTTTCACTGTCACTTTCTACATAAGACAAACAGAATATTTAGGGATATGTTCAAGCCAGGATACTGAAACTGGATCTCTCCCCAGATTTCACTCTGCTACTTGAAACCAGCGTGTTCAAATTGTAAATCTGAAAAACACTTCAGGGCTTAAGCCTGTTGCGGTTTAGCTCGGCAGGCAGCCAAGCTCACTCCCACACAGCCATTTGCTCCATTCCCTCCAGTGGGATGGGGAGAGAATCAGACAAAGGGTAAACTTAACGATAAAGATAATTCAGTAGGATGGAAAATTGAAGCAAAATACTAATAATAGTGGTAATAATAATAATAGAATATGCAAAACAAGTGATGCACAATGCAGTTGTTCACCATCTGCTGACCAAGGCCCAGCCACACCTCAGCCAGTGGCCCCCAGTTTTGTTGTTCCACATGATACCATAAGGCATGGGACATCACTAGGCCAGTGGAGATCAGCTGCCTGATATTGTCCCCTCATGGTTCCTTGTGAACCCCCAGCCCCCTGCTGGCAGGGCAGTACAAGAAGCTGAAAAGTCCTTGTCTATTTGTTAAGCACTGCTCAGTCACAGCCAAAATATCAGTGTGTTATCAACATTCTCATCCTAAATCCAAAACACGCACCATACCAGCTGCTGGGAAGAAGACTATCCTAGCTGAAACCAGGAAACATGCATGCAAGATGCTAGAATCTATAATGACAATACTGTTCACATCTGTCCACAGCTAGAATTCAGCTTAAAAATACACTGATTACAAGGAAGTATTTTGTGTTTACAAATGGAAGGATTTCAAGATAAGCTCCATGTTTAAGAACTCCAGCTGGTCTTCTCCTTCTTATTTATTCTATGCTTATATTGCTTATCATTACTTACTATTTAATATATAGCTGAAACACCAGTCTGATGATTTTCAATAACTCTGTGAGTATGAATTGACTACTGGTCATAACTTTTTCTGTCAAATTTCCTCATATCTTAAAAATTATATAGGCTTAAGATGTCCAATTTTGGGAACATAACTAATTGATTACAGGGTCTGAACTTTTAATCTTTACTTAATATCTATAAGCAAAGAAAACCAATCCTGGGAAACAAAACATTTAATTCATTTTATTATTCTTTTCCCAATTAGTTATTAATTACTTTCAGTTCCTGAGTTCTTTTTTTTTTTTTTTTACTCATTGAAATATTAATTTAATATTTTTTGACATTATGTAATTTCTCTTTTTTCTATGAAAATGTTATGATGCTCTACCAATGATTTTGATGCATTATGAAGGAATATAAATCTTATTTACATTTAGATGACTGCTGATTTTCCTGTAAAAATGGCAAGTGTTTGATATAAACAAATTTTTACACATTTGTTTTATCTCATATTTAAGTAAAATAAAGGTTATACATATATTTTTTTTTCCTAGACAAATGATGAAAACATTTTGGTCTAATTATAATGAGTATACAAATGATAAATATCCTGGGAACAGCAAGATGAAAATTTTTGTATGTTTGTTTTGACCATGTTTCTTTTGTTTGATTTTTTTTTTTTTTAAATATTCAGAACTTTATTTGAGAATGAGCCTTAAAGAAATTCAAATATATAAATTAAAATTCCACTACTGCCACTGAAAACTGAGAAGATAGTGTGCTTCTACTTTATAGTGTGCAATGGCTGTGAATCACAGGAGAGAAAAGCAGATGAGAGAATGGAAAATTCTAGGAAACTAAATGCTTTAATTTATTTAAGCTATTTTAATTCCTGGCTTCACTTGTGCTAAGTGCTCTTCTTTGATTAGTCATTCCTCCCAATTTCCCTGTGTGCCAATGTACTGAACAGTCCAGCCTGATAGAGAATTTTGAAGATGATGAGAGTCTTGAAAGATCTAAGCTCTGTTTTGTTCGAAAATCAAGTCTTAAAGGAAAAATGTAAATCCTAAAGAGGACCAAACCTCACTTTGCCCAGAAGATGGCTGGCGCCTGGACAACCCTCACAACCCAATCTTGCAATGAGCTTTCTCGGCCTCTGGATGGCATTATGCCGTCACACACACAAAAAAAGGAGAAAAATCCTTTCTCAATCAGTTAAATAATAATAATAATAATAATAAAAAATGCTAAGAGTGAATTCTAAGATAGGCCATCATGCTAAATTTTTCCAAGTTTAGAAATGTTAAATATTGGTTATTTTCTTATTTCAGAAAGAATCTCCAGTCAAGAATGACCACAGGTCTGTATTCAGCCTTGCGTACTGTGGGCCTGTACTGGATTTTCAAATCAAAATTGCAAGGTCATGCATAAAGTTGTAATGCATCTGTACCCAAGCTCAATAATGTAAACTTCATATAGAGATAGCCCATTGTAATAATGACTAGGAAATCTTTTCCTTTGAGAAAGGGAAGTTATCAGAATCAGAAGGGAAGTTATCAGAAACAATAGATCCTTAAGTATTTATACTTTTCCTTTTTTTTTTTTTTTTTTTTTTTTTTAGTGTTAAACAATTCATGTATGTATTTCATCCTATATAAGTAAGTTAATGCCACAAAATGCTTCCAACAAATACAATTTGTGACTCTCCAAGGAAATGCGCATTTGCAACCATGACATCAGGTGACTCGGTTACATTTTTATATTATATTAAGATTTCTGTATGTTGCTGCTAGTAATTGAATGAAGGGTTTTTCTGAAAGGCAGAAACTATTCCCTACTTTTGTAAACAAATTATTGTTTTATCTTTGCTTTTGAGTCATACAATTGTTCTGGCTTCTAAAGATAAGTAAACTTGAGATAGAGAAAAGCTGTATGCCATTACGCAAATGAGACACTTTAATTTTATGCAATAGCATATAATTTGAGTGTCAAGAACTGTCAGGGCTATAGTAGCTCTACAATTTGTAGCCTCTGATATAAATCCAGATAACTATTGTTCTTTCACTTAGCTCTGACTTACCATTAATGAGAGATATAAAGTCATCAGGCAAATACATATCATCTCTGCACCCTTTGTTGGACTTTGGAAAATTATATGTTGTGGTGTGTATATATATCTATAAAATATAGACAAAAATTATACAAGTGAAAACATTGAAATAGTAAAAATTCTTTCTAGTGTTACAGAATAATGGAAATATGGAGGAAACTTCAATTATCTATAAGGAAAGTAGTCAGGGGATTGTTCTACTCAGACTCAGTATCTGCCTGTGTTAGAAATTTCTCTTCCTATTTGCCCTTGTCACCCCTTCCTCTGCTGTCCATATAAGCTGCTCCACTACCTCTATCTGTTGTGATTGCAAGGGAGCTACTGTATTGCAGACTGAAATTATAATTCTTCAAAAAATCAGTCAGAAGTCTTTCCAGAAGAACAGTACCACTCTCACTGTTATATTTCACTTATTATCAATGAGTGTAATATACTGTTTTCTTGTGAATAGCTGAAAATTTAAGGTTAAATATTGTTTTGTGGAAGTACACATATAAATTACATTTGATCATGAAGAGCAAAATTGAGAAAGAAGTGGAAATGGCTAAATCATGTATTTCAGTTGCCTATGTTTCTTTTCAAAGGTCTAGATATGGTATATGGTCCCCTATGACAGGGGACACCACTAGGCTGTGTTCTCCTCTCTCTGCATTTTGTCCAATACCTTAGGCCATACCCCAAGGGACCATATCCTTCATACTACTTATCAAAACACCTAGGCTGAAGTTCTGGTACAGCCACAAAGAATAATACATCTTAACAGCACGTCACTGCATTATGTTTAAAAGAGACCAGGGTCATTTTGGAGTGGAAGTTATTATGGACATAAATTCTAGATGGTACCAGCACTTAACAAGTTAAAGTCAGACGTGGAACTGATTAATTGACAACAGTCAATGCTGATTACAGCAGAAATAAAGTAAAAAGCACAGTAAGTGAATTTGCTGAGCAGAAACATAAGCCGACAGTACAATTTGTTTCCAGATTACCACACATTATGATTCCAATTTGTTTATAAATTATGCCAGAAGAATAAATATCATCAATATCTCTACTATGGAGAGAGGCAGGGGCTTATTCAGTGTGGAAAACTGAATCTCTAGGGAAATCTCACTGCATCCTTCCAATACTTAAAAGGAGATTACAAATAAGAGGAAAATCAACTTTTTACATGGGTAGATTGTGATAGGACAAGGAAGGACAGTTTTAAACTGAAGTAGAGGAGATTTAGATTAGATTTTAGGGGGAAGGTTTTCACTGAGAGAGTGGTAAGATGCTGGCATGGATGCCCAGAGAAACCGTGGGTGTTCTGTCCCTGGAGATGCTCAAGGCCAGGTTGGATGAGGCCCTGGGCAGCTGAGTTGGCAGGAGACAGCCTTGTCTGCAGCAGGAGGTTGAAACTATGATCTTTGAGATCCCTTCCAACCCATGCCATATTATCATTCTATGAAATAAAAATTTGTCAAATTTTTGTAAAGAATAGCAGGAAAAAAAAAAAAAAAAAAAAAAGAATAGAAGATCACCAGTAAAATACAAGGCATAAACCGATTACAGGTATAATTTATAAAAATATGGAGTCAGTATATCTCTTCTGATTAATTCAGTATTTGCAAAAGGGAGTACACCCTATGAAGAATGAAATGCTATTTTGAAACGGGTTTTTCTGTACTTAAATTTTCAATACTTATATTTATACATGATCACACATTAATGTGTGCTCTGCATGAAGATACTGATTAAATTGTAATATTATAAATTAATATGCTTTCCTCATGACTTTCACAGGAGGGGGGGGGGCACTTCGTTTAGGATTACTTGTCTTTGACTTAATTTGTAAGACAATATACAAACTAAAGTGCCATAGTTATTCCTATAGCATATCATCTAACCAAAATTATAAAACTACAGTTTGGCACTTAAATTGATCCTCTAGAATCTGTAGCCCAAGGAGAAGGTTTAGCAATATGGTGTTGCGGTTGCTGGCTCACAAAGACACATGTAGTGGATGAAAAAGGAATCCTGCTGAAAAAGTAACTCATTTTGCTCTTGGAGATTCACCTAAAGCCTTTGGATCACCACAACATGTAACAGTGGGAATAATACAGTTCATCTGAGAGGACTTCCGATCGATTTTTTTTAAAAAGTATGATTTTGGTTTGCAATACGTGCAACACTACTCCATAAAGCAGTATTTCCAGAGTCCAGAGGGAGTGCTGGCACTGAGATTGTAGTCATGGGCAGATATTGTACTGCACTACGGATTCTGCAGTTAACACTGTTACAGAACTCTGTATCCAGGATTTGATTGCATAGTTCATACTTTCTGAAAGTTTAGATGGTAGGGCAGCTTTCTTACGGCAGTACTACACTTAATAATTGATATCTTGATAAATTAAAATTAGAGAAATAAATGCTTAACTATATTAAGTATTTTTTTTTAAGGTCCTCTAAAAAGATCCTGTAGGGACAAAAAAAAAAAAAAAAAAAATTAAGAAATTATTAATATCTTTCTACTTCAAGAGTTTACCTGAAAGGTTTTCCTCATATTTTCCAGATATTTTTCACAACTGTGTTCTATTTATGTCCTTATTTTGCACAGCTTGTAATTGTTATCTTTTAAAGTATAAAATAATTTCTATATATGTATATTTATATTATAAAATATAGAATATATGTAAGGTGCTCCGTCATTTTCATTTCAAGAACCTGTTGGCAGGAATTTATCTCTGTTCTTAGAGTTTTTTCCTTCAGCGTTTGTGCAAAGTCACACACTGGCCCTACCTGTCTGTATGTGGTATCTAAGTTGCTGTCATCTTTTCCAAACATTATTGTGGTATTTCAGAAGTTAACCTTGGTGGATATACCATCCAATAGCAATGACAACATGCATTCAAAATTGCAGTGATTATTAACTTTCATTTAAATGGGCTTTGAATAATCTTAGAAGATCATGTATAATGGTGAAGATTATTTGGGTGATAGTCATATTAGAATACTAATGCATCTTTAAAAATAATCTCGGAAAAGAAAATATTCTGCCACACTCAAGCTGTAACTTGGGAGCTTCATTACAATACACTGGAAACTGGGGCAAATTAAAGCAAACAAAAAATTCTAACCTGCTTGTACAGGTTAAAGTTTCCCAGTAAAAGCAGGAGGACTAACGAAGAAACAAGTTTTGGTGTAGTGCAAAATCATTTGCTGATTGAGACCATTTTTCACTTAAATTAATTGGAATGAGATCAATGTTTGATGTGTGCCACATACTGATAACCTTAGTCTGTGTTATCACTGCTAATGCATTCAGTATTCAATTATTCTAAATACTCATCAGATGTGTTATCAAGGCTGTTATCCTGAAACATATTTAGAAGCATTTGAGGTTTTTTTCTCTTAAATACAGCCTGTCTCACCACTTTTTTTGCAGCTGCAGAAGAATTGCCCGAATGAGTTTCTCATCACAATGAGTATCAAAACAGCCAGATGGTCTTTCAAACTCCTTGGGCTAATAAAGTACTCCATATGAAAGCTATCCAGTCCACAAAGTCCTTTTTACAGACAGACACGAGACAGCTCTGCTCTCATTCTGAGCTGACAGTAGCTGCTTATGTATGGTCAACACAACACCAGTAAGATATGGAATCTCCAGTGCTGTTTGGCCATAGCCTTGTGGCTTCCAGCTAGCTTGTATTCATTCAAGTTATTTAGTTACAGATTCATATATGTTTCCTAGCCTACATCTATTCTTAAAATAAATGCCTCCAAAATACCTTCCCCACCTTCTGAATCTGAGAACCACCAATAAGTGGACTAGCTGGAACTGGAGGAAAAGCTGACTGACAAATCTAGGAAGACATAACAACAGATTGTATTAATTCCTTGGAGAGGCCACAAATACTCCTGGCTAAGGTACTGAACAACCTGATTTAATTTTGTAGTGACATTCAATTTCTAAGTTGATCCTGCCCTCAGTCAGAGGTTTTCCAGAATTTCCCTTCGGCCGAGCCTACAGTTTTATGACAAAACATCTGTAACATACCATGCTTCCCCTCAGTACATTTTGAGCAATCATATATGAAAGAAGCTCTGCTAATTATCCTTCATTGGATTTATCTTGCAAAAAAATAAAGAATAACAGTTTTCCTGCAGAGTTGAAACTTCGAATATCAGCAAAAAGAAAAAACAAACAAACAAACAAACCACAATTTGATCAATAAAACAATAATAATGACAAAAAAAACCAACCCAAACCAAACCAATAAAAGCCGCACTTATTGATATCTGCAAAATATACTGTAGATTATATATGTGAAATTGCAGAAAAGTTTGTTATTGAAAATAGCAGTAAATATGTAAATATGTAATCTTAGTCAGTGGGCAGAACTGAATGTAATTTAAACTTTTTGTAATAATATGAAGACTTCCTTTAATATATTTCTGGAAAGTCATTCTTCCAATGTTTCTTGTTGCAGTTTGATCTTGTGCTCCTCATAAGTGTTATGAAATTGAAATTAAAAATCCCACTTTATATAAACGTGGGCTAAGTCACTGTTTCTACCTTCAGAACTGTAAAGGTTAATCAAGGCTCAGACTTTTTGGTTGTACATAGTTTAGTGTTGGGACTCAGGTTGAAAGTTGGACTTTATGATCTTGAAGGTCTTTTACAAGCTGCTTGACTATATGATTCTTTCTTTCCATCATGTACCAATACTAGTTAGTAAAGACCGGTGGCAGAACAAATAGATGCGTTTAACTATTAGGTGGTATCCTTACAAGTTCTTGAGAACACTCCGAAAAGAGTCAGTGACGTGAGCTTCACTTCATTGGGCAATCTCAACCTAATTGTAGACCAAAATTTGTTAACATCTAAGATTGGGCAGTCTCTATATTATCTTTATATTACATCCTTATCTTCTTTGTGTGTGTGACCGTTTTCTACATCTACTTAAAGTTAAACCTTCTTAGATAAAATCCTAAACGCTAGACTATGTGCTACCATGAAATAGTGATTACCCGTGATTTTTCTTCCTTCATGCAGCGGTCAACATAATTGAAAATCCAGTGATCCAGAAGACAGCAGTGATATCTCCGTTCTAATGGACCCCTTAATTTTGCATTGCTGATGATCCCTGGATTTTCTAGTGCCTTATGATAGGTCCAGGCAGTTGTTTGGTTGGCTTTCATTGTCAACTCTTCAATTATAAATATAGTTTTTTGAAATGAAGCACGACTCCTCTCTGAGCTGATCTAGATTCATGAATTCAACATGTGTCTAATTTACCATACACAGATGGAGTTCACATCTGGACTCAGACATATCATTTCCTTTGCTATATGTGCATTCTAAAATTTCAACTGATGCAGATAACGTGTATGAAAAAGTACCAGGTAGGAAGGAGGAAGCGCTCTTTTATAGTGACCTTCTGCATTGCTAAAACAAGAGCAATAAAACAGACAATCTGAAGTGACAGGTCAACTTGAGGTGAAACACATTTTAGAATAAGGAATCAAAGTTTATGACTCAAAGCAACAGTTATCTGTTAAATTCTGCCAGCAAAGACTTGCTTTCTTCCTTAGTAAATAAATATCCCTATGTTAAACAATAGTATGACAAGGCTTTCTAAGGAGGACATAGTGCAGTACCACTCTGGATTCTTTAGAGCTGCAGGCACATTTCCACTGTTTAAAAGTCATAGAGTGCATCTATTTAATAGTTTTGTAATTACATTTGTACTATAAACACAGACTAAATCCTGTATAACTGAGATAAAATTGTAAGACATTAAAACTACTTTAGGAGCTTCAGACATTTTATATTCCTTAAGCAGCTCTCTTATTTCGATCTAATGCAAACCATTTTTGCAGCAGAATGGCCTCTTCGAAAGGACTCATATATCATCAAAACCTTGAAGCTGTGTAAAAGTGTTAAAGTTGTTTAAAATGCATGAATTCTTTTAAGCTTCTACAGCAAGCTAAGTTTATTAAATCACCTAAATTTCTTAACCTAACTCCTGGACTAGCTGGTGAAAGCAAAATGACCAGTATGCAGTATATCTGCTCCTTGTATTTGTTAAGACATAACAAAAAGCTGATGTTTAATGCAGTGATTTCTTTATTTCCAAATGAAAGGAAGTGTTGTATGCCAAGAACTCTTGTGGTCTCACTTAGGTGGTGAACTAAATCTCTGTATGCCAAATTCTGTCTAAAAAACAGGGGTAACTGGCAGCAACTTCCATTTCAAAATGTCAACAAACAGTTAAGCAATATATCTTGTAGGTTAGAACAGCTGTGAACCATTTGATTTATCTACTGAGTGAGTGGATGAACCCAAATTCATGCTAGCAACCTATGGAGCACAGGCAGATGTGGTAGTTCCTGGCTCCCCTGGAAACATAGATTGTGGTACTTTGATGACTCACTCCAGCTGCTGATTGAAGAACAGTAATAAGTGCTTCCAGTCTCTGATGCAGAAGCAAAACAAAGTTCACTCATAAAGTAGCCATACTCTTTCAATCTGCCTATCACCAAAAGCTAGAAACCCATGGAATACACAAAGACCCAGGAATAATCTCAACACAATCTCTGAACCCTTTGATATTCTGTTTCTTAACTCTGAAGTGTGGATATTACTGTCTCCCTCTTAATATTGCAAATTTTTTAAGCTTCTCTCTTTGAATTAAGGGTAGCTGAGTAACAGCAATATTCAAGCAAAACATAGAGAAATGCATGTAGGCAGAGTGTACAGATAGAAAGGCAAGAAAAGTAACTAAAATGCAGAAACAAAAGAGTTACAAAAAATTAAGGGTAGCTGAGTAACAGCAATATTCAAGCAAAACATAGAGAAATGCATGTAGGCAGAGTGTACAGATAGAAAGGCAAGAAAAGTAACTAAAATGCAGAAACAAAAGAGAATCGCAACTATTTCATGGCAATAATCAGAAATTTAGGTGGAGGCTAAGGTTGGAGAAATGAAATCCAAATTTACCTGTTCCATTTTCTTTATATTACTCCCACTAAAAGGATTGATTAAGCTCTTAATTTTTTGTCACTTTTTTTTTTTTTTTTTTTTTTTTTTTTTTTTTTACACCTCTTGCCTTTCTGCTGATTTGCTACAGAAGGTAATTAATGGAGAAGGTTGTAAAAGAAGACTTGTTCAATTATATTTAAAACATACAAACATTACTTGGTTTCTTTAAGAAATAAGGCACAATATTGTTATTTTCTTCTTCATTTTCTAACTTGCAATATCTAGAATTGAAACAAATTTCAGGAACAAAAGCATATGTGCTGTTTGAAAGACACACAAAAGGGAGAAATGAGACATGAGTGAGGGAAAGACTACTAAATAAAGAATTAATTTAAGATTAATGGCTGACAGGACCTACTACTTGCTTACACAATGCTGTAAATACTTAAAATTCTCATATTTATTCATATCTGGATAAAGGCACATTAAATTAATAACTAGGCAGCTGTGATAACACCCAAGAAAATGGACGGACAGTTGTGGTGTAATCCAGCAGCAGCTCCGCACCACACAGCTGTTTGCTCATTACCATGCTTTGAGACTGGGGAGACAACTGGTAAAGATGGAAATGCAAGAATTCATGATTTGAGACAATTTAGTAAGAAAGAAGAAAGGGGAAATAAATGAATAAAATAAGAAACAAGTGATGCACAATGCTATTTCTCACCACCGGCGGGCTGATGCCAAGACAGTAATCTCATCCCAAGTCCAAAACACAACACCATACTATTTACTATGGAGAAAAATCATTCAATCCCAGCTGAAACCAGGACAAGGACAAAAATTACTGCATGGCAAATATGCATGGCAATTTCTCTTTGCTTCTGTCCTAACACTGCAAATCACTCAAAGCATTTCATGTGAACTCCCACTGTGATGTCAATAATACAGGAAGAAGAGGAGGTTAAAGATCCCTTGCCTCTCCTGCAGTTTCTACTGTTAATTACTTCTTACCACATTCCTCTAAAACATTATTACATCTACAGAGCACTTAGAAACCATTCCAAACAACCACCTATAAAAAAGTCTACTCCTTCCCTTACTCTTTTTTCTGCTTAAAAATGAACTTTGAAGTGTGTGTAGTCTTTATTAGAAAATACAGGGGAAAGTTTTATGTGAAGAGATTCACACGGACAATTGCGTCTTTCTTTTCATTCAAGATAAACCATAAGCCTTTACAAGGATTTCTGAGTTATTCAGTTTTTCACTTGCATGACTACACAGGAAATCCATTTTATACATCAAAAGTATCAATTCAATATTCTATCTTGTATCAGCATTTCTGTTATTTTCCCCTCTTTACTTTCTAGGTATTAACTAGTCAGTTAGTATTTGTGAGGAACAATTTGACTTCTCTCAGAAAAAGTCAATTCATCAAAATAAAATTTTGTGATGACAGAGCACTGTCGCCAGCAAATTCATCTGGGTAAAACTGAGAAGAAAAAAACAGACAAATAAACAACAACGCTGAGAAGTTATTTTAGTGTTTTTTTGGATTAATCTAATCCTAGTTTATGAGTCACTAAAAACACAAAACAAAAGAAGAAAAAAAACAGCAACCCTGAATTACTATGCAAAACTTATGCAGTCCCACAAATTCATTTAGTCTCTTAAGTATCCGCATATTAAAAACCAGGAGTCTCTATACCATTTCCATTGTTTCAACAAACATCTCATGCAAGGTATCTATGCATGGATAACTTGCTAAGAGAATAAAATTTATCCCTTTAATCTTTTCTTTTAAATTGTTAGCTTAAATGCTTTAGATTGAAGTAAAAGTCTTAAATATTTGGCTACATTAACAACTTCCCTGCTTCTTTAATCCCTTTGAAGAATAGTTTTATACTAAGAACACATTAATCCATTGCTTAAAAATGTCACTGGGATGAATTTTTTCCATTAAAATTCTTCAGGCATGCCTGAAAAGAAATAATTGGCAACATTAACTGCTTTCATAAAGGAAAAAATAATCTTTAATTCAAGAAAGTCAAGGCGTGATTGATTTCTTCAAAAATTTGAAAGGATAGCAGACATTAAAAATAAGGAAACTGGTTTTGTCTTTCTTCTTTAATTTGTTGATTATACCACATCGCTACAAAATAAAATATTTCTGCTGTTTTTTTTTTTACTAGCTACACTTTGTCCACCATAACGCAGTCAATGAGCAAATGTGAATCAACTTTCTGCTTGAGGTTCTACTCAGAAAGAATGCAAATGTTTATTTAGGGCTTTGTTCTCACAGAGCGTTTAGCTTCCACCTAAATCCCAGTAGATAATAATGAATTTATGCACCGTATATGAAGTATGAAAACAGTAAGTCCATAGCTTGGCTGGAATAACTGTGAGTAACATGCAAGTCGTTTTTTTGCTGGCTATAGCAATGATGGATGATTTACAGGAATGTGATAAATATGCTGATGTTGACTTCTGATTTCAGGACATAGACTAGAAGAGACTTCTGGAATTCTACTAACTGTTCAGATTCTTTGCACATAATGAAAAAAATCTCATAGTTCTCACTGAGCATAGAACTCCGGTAGTTCTTCAGTATAGTAACTCTGTTTCTTTTGTAGAGCTCTGTTTCTTTTATTTTTTCCAAGCCCTTGTCTGTCAAAATCTTTAATTTGTGATGTCACTAAAGCATTTCTTCTTATTTCTTGACACCATTTTGGAGGACAAAGGCCTCTTGCTTCCATCTCACTGTCTATCTTTATTGTTAGTTGTTATGACTAATACCAGTGTACTTCAGTGCCTCACAGTACTTTGACACAAGCTGAACATCTGCTGCTAGAATAAAGGTAGATCATTTTTTGATGAGTTGATTTACTCTACTTTTTAAGACAATGCATCTTTTTTCCTTTTATAGGTCTGATAAGCTGCAGAGCTTATATAATAAGTTACACGGTCAGTGAGCAATTAATGCCAAAATTGCCCATTCTGGATGGAGAGCTATAATATTCCAACATTCTATAGCACAAGCTGCTTTCTAATAAGGAACGTATCTTTTCCTTTAAAATTGTTCTGTGTACATATATGCTCACCACTCTTCATCATTTTTTATATGTATGTATGAACGTAGTTTTTTTTTTTTGCTTATTTATTTTTTCAAAATACATCAAAAGCAAGTGTATTAGCTTCCCTGAATTCATTAAACAATGAATTGTTTAAAAGCAACTCAGATGGTAGTGTTGTCGTGAATTCAAAGAGACAATAATAAAAAATTTATAAACATGGCATGAACTTGGCCCTAAACCATGGAGGCCAAATGGTTCTTTTTAGTCTGCTAATTAAACTTAATTAATCCTTTCCAAAAATTGCAAGTGAACAGATGAAAGTGATCTGTCTCAGTCTGCAAAAAAATGGCTTCTGAACCCTAGGGACCTGGGCTTCCCAGATTATTGCACTGCATTAATACCAGCCCTGCAGCAGACCAGAAACTGAAGGCATGAGTTGAGAGCATGCAAGATGTATGAATGTTCACACAGTCCATATAACACATGGACTGAGTGAGCAGCAAGAGGGGTCACTTTCCATGCAGGGCATTTTCACTGTTCTGTGGGCTGACATACTGAGTTGACAGAGACATTACTGTGATTTCCACTCAAGACAGTTTATTAACACTGCTCTTTTTTTGCTCATCAAATCATTTGTACCAACAAAAATAAGTTAAATACTGGGGGCTGAATTTAGCAGTCTTCAGTTTAGAAGCAAGACAGACTTTATTTGCCTATGAGAGTCAGATAAGCTTCATATAAATCTGCCAAGGATCTGACCACAGGGTTCAGCACACCATCCAGACAGCTTCAACCTAAGGCTCCAGAACTAGGAGGAAGGCTTGACAATCACCTTGTAAGTGATCTCCCTGCTCTGCTTCACCAAGACTGGGCAGAAATGAATGGAGAGAGAATAATATAAGTGATACCTTTATGCAGAAAGGCATGAAGCTTATCAGTCCAAGAGAACATAGGTGAACAGTTAAGAGCATAGACAAAGTGAAGGACAAATAGAGTGGCTAGATGAAAACAGAAGGAGTTGATCTCGGAATAGTTGGAAGGGTTGTTATGGTAGAGAAACAAAGAAAAATAATCTTGAATGGGGTGAGGTGAAGAAGGAAAAGGGAAAAGCATTATGGAGTTGGAGAAATTTTCCGTAATGTTTACATGCCTATTTCTAGCCTGCCTTGAAGTAGCTGGAAATGTACCAGAGATAAGAAAAGGTGAGAGCTTGCCTTGGCCTTCCTCTAAGGAAGAGGAGGACACTGGAGTAAAAAAATAGCGGGCAGTAGATAAAGACCTGGAGCAAACACTACTTGGGCAGTCCTTAGCAACCAAGTTGTTATAATGTCTGCTTTTTGAAGAAGCATCAAATTGCCAGTCAGCAGAGAATAAATACATTATCAGATCATAAAATAAGTAAGGGTATGGGTCACAAACTGAACACTGTACTTCTGTCTGTTCTAATATTTTATTTTATTCTGGGCAGCAGCAGGCTTGAACAAGACTGATATCAACAGGAGCATGTGCGCACAAAAACACATGACAAATATTTTGACAGAATAAAAAAATCTGTTTAAAATACTAATTACTGCTAAGAACCAAAAGAGAAAAGGCATGGTGGGCAAGTCTTTTTTCTTCATGTGGTCAGTCACTCATTTTAGCCTTTCTTACGCCAAATTTAACTGGAAAATGTGTTTAGACAATAACTGCAGAAAGCATCAAAACAACATTTTGCCTAGGCTATAGACTATTTTGCCACAAACATGGCCAGATGGTAATTGAAGAAGGAGTTATAAAGGTAAGAACCTTGCATTTTTCCTCTATTCAGATATTACTGCAGAAATGCTGAAACACCTCAGTTTCTGTACAGAAGAATTTCAGCATTTGAATTCTTTCATTAAACTGAAGTAACAGATAATTTCACACCCAGAACCCTGAAAATATTCCACTTAGGAGGATGGATGTAGCAAGATGACAAACCTCCAGGCTCTTTTTTTCCCGGTGCATTAGTTTTCTGTTTGATGCTGCCAAATAAACAGAACACACAAAGTAGTTCATTAGAAGTTTCATCACTACTTGGAAATAGAGTGAATCTCATTCAATGCAAATGCACTTGTTTTTATTACACTTCGCAGCATTGGAAAATTGAAAGGAGGAATAAGGGATTCCTATTAAAAGCAAATAGACAACTCACAGTTCTCTTAAAAGATAAACCTCATAACCCCATAAACCTCAGTAAAATCTCTTCTGAAGTTCTGCAACATGCTGCTCTACATATCAGTCTGTGCTCAGTGAGCACAGGGAACACTGAAGTAATGTGTTCCCATACAGGAGTAAGGATTTGTGTTTCTTCAGATAACATTTATTTTCTGTCTCTAAGTTATTGGATTAATAAGAAGTTCAGATTTAAAATATGAAAGCTTTAATGGATTATCAAAATCTCACAAGAACCTGATGCAAACACCATTAAAACCAATTAAGGGCTGATTCTCAATGCCTTTGATAGGCTTCACATCATGTACTTCAGTTTGTTTTTGCTTTTATATATCTGTCCAGAAGACTCTTCAAAAAGACTTTTTTAATATATTAAATGGTATAGACCTATACACTTTGATTACTACAATGTTTTGAAATTCCCACATCTGGAAATTGAGTCTCCATTAGAGACTGAGATAAACACTTCCTCATAAGAAATGGTTAAATAGCACTGTGTCACCATTCAACATCGATGAACAATCATCTATTAAAACAATTAATATTAGAGATGCAGTGAATTTAGAACTTATTTGTGTTGCCAGTAGAACCCTGTGGACAATCAGTCTTTTGCACAAGCAGTAGATAGGCTGCATGCAAGTAGAATGATGGAATTCCTACAAAGTTCAGCCTCGGCCTCCTGGGAATTTTAAAGGTGGCTTCAGGTGCCATGCTATTTCAGTCTGTTACTATTCCTTTCAGCCCAGAGAGGTAGTTTTACGGGGGATATGTTTTAGAGTTAACCTAAATAGTTTTGGTGAGAAACTGTAGCATGTAGCTTTTGACAGTGTATGATTAATGTCATAGGCAGGAGAAACAAATCAAAATGTGATTCTTGCCTCTGCTTGTTGTGCTACATTTTAAACGAAAAATGCCAAGTGTAATAAACTATTATTTGCTTGCTGGATGAAGGTTGCAGAAGGCCACTGTGTCAGCACTATTAAATTTATCAACCAAGGTTCTGCAGGTGGACATTAAGTCTGTTGTAATGTCAGCATGAAGCATCCATGATCTAATTGGCTTGCCAGCAGACACTCCATGTAGCCTCAAGTTGGAAAGAAAGGTCAGAATTCAAAGAACAGCAACTGGCTAAAGTAATTAAGTGCTGAAAATTCAATACTTCTTCAGATTAAACATTCTGTGCAATGTGTGTGAAGCCTGACCAGTGAAATCAGGCACCCGAATTCCCTCCCCTCCTTCTCTTCCCATCCCCTACCCTGACACTAAGAATACTTTTTTTTTTTTTTTAAAAACCAGGAATAAGATATTTATTTATAACATTAAATGAAGCAGATTACATTAAAAATTATCCCAAATAGGAGAGACCTTTGATACAATCATACAATTATAGAATAACTTGGGTTGGAAGGGACTTCAAAGATAATCTGCTTTTGACCTCTTTGCCACAGGCAAGATTGCCAACTGCTAGATCAAGTTCTAGACCAGGTTACCCAGCACCCTATCCAACCTGGCTTTGAACACCTCCAGGGACAGGGTATCCACACCCTCTCCAGGCAGCCTGTTCTGACACCTCACCACTCCGTCAACGAAAAACTTCTCCCTGACACCTAATCTAAAACTTCTTTCCTTCAGTTTAAAACCATTCTCCCTTGTTCTACCACAATCAATGCTTGTAAAAATTCAGCCTCCCTCCTGTTTATGATCTTCCTTTAAGTTTTGGAAGGCTGTAATGAGGCCTCCCAGAAGCCAGACTGAACAAATTCAGCACTTTCAGCCTGCATTCAGAGGAGAGATGTATAGCCCTCTGATCATTTTCATGACCCTTCTCTGGATGCTCTCCTAAAGCTCAACATATTTCTTGTGCTGAAGGTCCCAAGCCTGGACATCAAACTCCAGCTAGAGCCTCACAAAGCCTGAGTAGACAGGGGCCATCACCTCCCTCTTCTGACAGAACCCACGATATTATTCATTGCCCACTTGGGTTTCAAGCACACACTGCTGGCTCATGTTAAGTTTTTCCATCAACCAGAACTCCTAATTCCTTCTCTGCAGGGCAACTATCAAGGAATTATTCTCCCAGTCTGTTTATATAGCTGGGATTGCCCCAGTGCAAAACCTTGCTTTT
Organism: Tetrao urogallus; assembly: GCF_951394365.1. Lineage (NCBI taxonomy): Eukaryota > Metazoa > Chordata > Aves > Galliformes > Phasianidae > Tetrao > Tetrao urogallus. The sequence continues at coordinate 53,997,017 of NC_136815.1, read as the reverse complement.
TTTTTTTTTTTTTTTTTTTAAAACCTCATTAGGTTTACATAAACTGAAAAGGTGGGCCCATCAGGATCTCTCCCAATAACATCCCTTTTTTCTGCTGTATTAACTGCATCACAAAAAGAAACAATTTTGTATAATGAAAACATTATTCTAAATTAAAACATTATTTCAGGGAATAGCAGAGACAGAAGAAAGTTATTCTCTTATCTTTTGTCCTCAGTGCCCTGTTCAGTTCAAAAACAATGTTATGCTTCTAGTTATAGCCATATGGTCAGCAAAATAATCTGTGAACTAAGTGGGAGAAGAGCAAAGTTAACTTAATTTAAATTAAAAAATATCTGTCAACACAAGTTAAAATACTGAAGAACAAAAATAAATGTAATCAACTGCTGTAGGCAAGGGTCCCAGCTTGAGGAATTTTACTTAGAATCATAGAATCACAAGGTTGGAAGTGACCTATAAGATCATCTAGTCCAACCATCTCCTCATCACCATTGCCACCACTAGCACTAAACCACATCATGCAACATGTAATCCAGATGCCCCTTGAACACTGCCAGGGACGGCAACTCCATCACCTCTCTGGGCAGCCATTCCAGTGCCTGACCACTCTCTGAGAGAAAAAGTTCTTAGTTCAGCTTACTGACAATTAGCAAATTAACACAATCATTTGATTTCTGGTTCAGGTATTGTGAAATACCATAATCAGTTTAAAAAAATAATCAAAAACACTTAACTTTCATCCCCATTTTGGTCAGTTTGTCTTCCCTTGTTTTTGTTGGCACAGAGCACCTCCTTCCCTGAGTATGTTTCTAGCCGTATCCCCAAAAATGGCCCCTTAGTGTTCCTTCCACTTCTCATCTGTTCCACACAAGTCCCCACCCCACAGTGTCTGTGGTTTTTGTACACATCAGACCTGGGACAAAGGGCTCCCTGAACTTGTATGTGCCACATATATTTGTGGGTACTGTACAGTCATAGTGAATCTACCCTGAATGGCATATGGAAAAGAGCAACAGGAATAATTCAAAGTTAAACTGGCTTTGAGAAGACGTAACAAAGGACATAAACTGTACTGGAGCTAATTGATTTGTGTAATCTGTAGTAGAATTGAGAAAATGTATTAGACATCTTCAAGTTTGAAGCTCAGGCCTGAGACAGATAGACATAGCTCCTGTATTTGTTTCCTTATGCATCAAATATTGATTCATTGTAACTTTATTCATAGATAGATTCTTGAGGTGTGTGCTCTCAGACACATCTCAGATGATTCTTCAGTTCACTGTGACTTCTGTGATTTACTTGGATCTTACATATTTCCAGTGACACAAACCACCACATTGCCAAAATCTTGCTGAAACCTTGGAGAACATACATAGAAAAAAAATATCTGCTTGTTTCACATTCAGCAACTTCTAATAACACCTGAATTGTAGTCTACAGACTCTGGCAGACAGTTCTTATAATTCATCCACAATTCCTGCTCTTCTTGACATTACTCATCTCTTTTAAGAGAGAAATAAGTGTTTATTCTTAATAGCTGATTGAAGCGAAGTAGTTTGAAAATAGAAAAAATTTTAGTTGAATTAGGATATTAATATTAAATGTGCTCCCACCCCTCCACCCCCTATCTTTTCAATCAATCAGTCCATACGTCTCTGGAACAACTTACAGAAACTTGCTTCACACATTTTTATCACTCAAATGCTTTTGTGCTTTCCAAAGCTATGATTTTTCTTTAAATTGAAAATAACCCATCAGAACGATTAAAAAAAAAATTAAATCTTAGAAATCAGAATGTAAGAATTATAGAACAATTAAGATTGGTAAAGACCCCTAAGATTGTCTAGTCCAACAATCATTCCATCATCACTACGCCCACTAAACCATATTCCTCACTGCCATTTCTACATGTTTCTACTACACCTCCATGGACAGTGATTCCACAACTTCCCTGACAGCTTGTTCGAATGCCTCACCACTTCTTTGGAGAAGATATTTTTCCCGATATCATTCCTATTACGCCAATATATTCCTAATAATCTAAACCTCACCTGGTGCAACTTAAGGCCATTATCTCCAGTCTACTGCTAGTTATCTGGGAAAAGAGACTGATACCATCCTCCCTACAGCCTTCTTTTAGACTCTTCTTCAGACTGAAGAATTCCACTTCTGTCAGACAATTCTCATTCTTTGAAGAAAAGAAATATGCAAATCAGTTCTCAAACATGGTTTACATTTCTGGTGCTTAAAAGAAGGCAGTGAAAGTGGAAATGTCAAACATAAGAAACCTTATCATTCTCTTCAGTTCATCATGTTAGCTTAATTATTTTTTTTCCCCTGAGTGGGAGGAATTATATTTATTATCTTCAGTAGATAGTTTAGTAGTAGTTTTGTAGAATTTTTAACACATAACACTACAGGACAAATCCACTGTTCTGGTAAACAAAAATAATCAGAAGAAGAGAAAAAAAAATATGTAGAAGTATACAGAAATGAAGAAGATCTTAACAGCTGCTATCATCTAATTCATATAGTTGTGTTTCAAGTCCAGAACGTACTTTCAACTATCCAAGCTACAGGGTAAATATGAAATCACAAAAAGAGTTGGAAAGAAGAAATTATTTGGTTCATCAGGAGAGTTCTAAGTATCAGCTCTGATTTTCATTTGTTCCACTGATCACTAACCTGTCTTCAAAACTCTTTATCTCATCAGGCAGCAGAAGGAGGTAGCAAATATCTTCTGCAGGATTCTTGTCTTTTATTTCACTTCTAAGACATGTTGGTTTACAAGTTATTCAAATCAGCATAGCCCCATTGAGAGCAATGGAATAATTCTTATTCGCAACAAATAAAGCCTCTCTTATGTCTATGTTATTTGTTTATTCAAATGGCATATGTAAGTTACCAATTTTACTCACAAGACTCATGTATGTTGCAAACTACGCATATGAGAGTAAACAAAGCCAGCGATTTTGAAACAAATCCAGGTTAAAAGAAAACAAAATTTTCTACATATCCTTTTTCATAGGAACAAAAGTACTAGTGTTTCAGTTTTGTTTGATACTGCATTAACATACTACTTCTGAAGAAGCATATTATACCTTTGTTGAAGTTCATTGTCTGGCATTTGCTAGACATATAGAAACCATGGAGAGATGGTTAAAATGGCATTGAAATGATCATAGGAAGAGATAAGACTAAGCGAAGAAAAATATCAGTCATGGAAAACAGAAGTATGATGAGACAACAAAGAATAAGAGGAAAAAAAGGCAGGAAAAATGAAAGCCTTTGTGAAAACTGTACATTTAAACAGTGAACTGACTGTTCAGACGTTGTAGATGAAATGATTAAAATGGATGAAATGAACTGAAAGGATTAATCAATGACAATACAGAGTTTAGACTTCAGAAAGAGTTGGAAGAGTACAGTTCCTTCATACAAAGTAGAATTACTCTAATACTTGTTTTCATCCTGGAATATCTGCAGACAGTGCTGTAGCAAGGAAGTTACTGGCCTAGAATTCTGATGACAGCAGTAGGACAAAGCAGACATTAGTTTTGATACAACTTCAGGCAGTATATTTTGCTTAGCTTTCTATGCAATCCTTGTTCCCCCCCACCCCCCCTTTTTCTTCTTTTTCCTTTTTCCTTCCCCCTTTCCCCCCCCTTCTGGTGGCAATTAACATTTCCATGAAACAACTATTTTGTGGATGGAAATGTGTCAGTTTGAGTTTTCATCAGCCTTCTGTCAAAAAGATTTCTATTTAGTATTCATACTAAATGATTAGACCTAAAAAGCTGAATGTAATGACATATCTCCCAAGAGGTTCATGACAGGCCTTTTGAAGAGTCACTTTTTTTTTTTTTTTTTTTTTTTTTTTTAAACGGAATGTATAAATGCTTGAGATTTTTCTGTGTATCACATACAGATTCTATGAAATATTCCTACAAAATTTGGCATGAACTGGATATTTCTACCTGTACTGATTTATTAACTGATGGAGTTATTGCCTTAGATGTTCTGTTGCTTGCACCTGCAAACACCTAGAATACCTGGACTTTTTAGAGACTTGTGAATGTGCAGTAAAATTGCCCTTATAGCACATTTTCTACAAAGGTTACACTGTGACTTGACTTCTAAGATTTGCTCTTTACTCCTGACGCAGCCCTGAACTAACTGTAGATCATAGGCAAACAAATCCCACAATACAGTAAAGGACACGTTGGGCTCAGACACATTACAGCCAGATCCTCAGGAGGAATTTAATCCATACAGTTCCTGATATGCTTTCATTCCAGATACACTGGGACTTATTTTTTTAAACTTTTGGTTACCTGTTGTTTCTTACATAAATCACGGTTTGATTCTGAGAATCTTAAGGCCAAACTCAAAGTCAGATAAGAACACTGTGGTGACAAATTCTGACCACACACCTCTGCAAGCAGACTGGACAGCATGCAGATGTAGAGCTGCTCCAGCCCTCTGATCATCTTCATAATCATCCTTTGGAACTGGAACAGTTCCTTCATACAAAAGAGCAAACATACTTTGAAACTGTTCCAACACCTCCACATCTTTCCTGTACTGGGAGTCTCACACCTGGACACGGTACCCCTGATGGGACCTCACAAGGGCAGAGCAGAGGGGGACAATCACCTCCCTCGCCCTACTGGCCACTCTTCTTTTGATACAGCACAGGGTACAGTTGGCCTTCCAGGCTGCAGATCCATGCTGCTGGAACACATGCAGTTTTTCATCCAGGAGGATGTACTTGTGATCTTCCCATTCACAGACAAGGGACCCACCAACCCATAGCTCCCTGGATCTTTCTCCCTTTCACAAAAACGGGAGTGATGTTTCCCTTTTTCAGTCACAAATAACTTCACCTGACATCCACAAGTTTTCAAATATAATGAAAGAGACTCAGCAACTACATCAGCCAATTTCTTCAGAACCTTAGAATTCTTGTAATCTATCCCCCCATAGATGTACGCATTCAGTCTCAAAAAGCTGTTTAAAGCTGTTTCCGACTTTATCTTTGCTTACAGCAGGAAGGGTTTCTTTACCCTGACCCTCATCCTCATGAAAGTTCAGGGATCTGAAGGACATGGGAAGTCTGACTGCAAGAGAAGACAGAAATAAAAAAAAAAATTGTCAAGTACCTCAGCCTTCTCTATGTCATCATCGCAATTTTTCTCTTATTTGGGAGAGAGAGTACATTCCCTTTGGCCTAACTGACCAGCATAGCTATAGGAGCCTTTTTTATTGTTTTTAACATCCCTCAACAAATTCAGTTCCATGTGCATCTTGATTTTCCTGATCCTATCTCTGCATGTTCAGATGGCATCCCAGTATTCTTCCCAAGCACATGTCCCTGCTTTCACTGTGTGTACACTTCTTTTTTATTCCCCAGTTTGACTAGAAGGGCCCTACTCAGCCATAGAAGAAGTTCAGATATTCAACAGTCTAAACTGCATTATAAAGTCCACATACCTTTCAGAAGTTATTTTGCAATATTAAGGTTTGAATTAAGTTTTTATGAAAGAGTGTACATTTTTCCTTTTTAACCTTCTGTGAACTTCTTTTTCTACAAAAGAGGTACGTTACATAAGTGTTAACAAGATCGATGGCAGAGCTCCAGAAAAACAGATCTTTGCATAAGCAATTGTTTTTCTACTGCTAAGGTAGAAAAATCAATAGCGCATCAAATCTGCTTTGTTCTTGAATCACTAAGGGTTTTGGTTCCAGATGGATACATAAAATAAACAAACAAACAAACAATACTTAGCTTGCATGTGTATATTAGAAAGGAAAACAAAACCAAACCAGACAAAGAAGCCAGTACTTTTAAGTGCATTCATTTTAAGATAATTATGATATTCATCAAACACATCTAATCTAATCTAACGGAGGAGGAAGCACTGCATCATTTTCCTTTAATGACTTCTACCCAATTAGTAGTGGCATATGTTTTGGTATCAGTGCTTTGAAGCACTATTTTTTTTTTTTTTTTTTCCAATCACTGTTATACACACTATTATTTAACATGATTACAGCTGGGACACAGAGAAACCCACCCTCACTTTTGGTGTAGTTTTATGAACATGACATTTGATAGATATGTCAGTAGATGGGAAGACAGATAATATATTAAAAGGGGCAGAAACGCTGAACTGAAACTTCACTTTACATTCATGAATCCGTCTCAAAGTTGTTTAAAATACCTACAGATCCTGATTATCTCCATTGCTTCATGTCTGGTTTGAAACATCATGCCATTTCTGAATCATCAAAGTCTCGTGAAATTCTACTTGAAATCCTTACATCAGGTAGAGTCCTTCACAATTTTTATTTTTGTCTGTGATCTGACCTAGTTCTTATTTATACCAATGTTAATCACGTTATGTAGATTGCTCTGAAAGTAACACCTTCTATTTATTTCCAAACTAACCAACAACAACTAGCTACTACAGGTGCAAAGAATACAGTAATACCAGTATTAGAACAAACTCACAGTACAAAACACTAGCCTCCAGCACAGTCTCCACTATTAGCTATGCATTTTCACTAGTGATGAACAAGAGTCCACATGCCACAGTCCTAATTATCTGCACCAGCAAAGGTGAATCATTGTCATCACTGCCAAAAAGCACCACCATTATGCAATGGAAAATACAGCAATGACAGTAGAACAGAAATATCTCAGGCTGCAGCAAGTGAAGATACGCTCAAATACAATAGCTGTGAGCATAGAAGTAAAGAAGAACTTACCTCCAAAAGGCCTTAGATAGACAAGGATCTCCAGCAAGGTACTCTTCCCTCCACTGTAAACCCTTAAATGGGGTCTGTGAAGGAGTAGATCCTGGCTCCACCCCCTTCAGTCAGGGGCACTGCATGCACCTGAGCTCCCCGGGGTTGGCCCTGCCTACCCACCAGGTGCTCAATCACTGGTTTAAGCAGTTACTTAGCATTTCTGCTGCACATAACCCACTGCCTCATGGTGCTCAAGTCCACTGTTTGGTCTCCATAAATATTCAGTAAGTGTCAATGAATGCCAGTGCATGCCATTTTTTCTGCATGAAAAAATTCTGTGACACCTTTTCTTCATACACGCTTCTATCTATATCAGATGCCCACCTGCTGCCATCAGTCACACAGCAACAAAATATGATGGGATACTGATGGGAAAGTTCAACCTCTATTTCCATACCAACAACATCTGCATCTGTTGTGAGCCAACATAGCAAAATAGAAGCCATTACAATGAGTTGGAAGTATTTAGGCTTCTATCAAATTAGATGGCAAATAGATGTTTATTTCATTAAAAAAACAGAATCTAGGCAATATTACATACTCAAAGGTACCTAAATTAGGCTAGATGAAGTCACCTAGACTGCTCTAATAACAGTTTTGGAAAGAGAATCCTAGGTGTTGATAATACTTCTAATGCAAGAGATGAATTCACAGCACATAGTCTCTAACCTCACTCACTGTCAATGGTTTATGGGCTGGTTTGGCCCAGTTGTGTGACAAGTGGGGCAGAGAGATTCACAAATCTGCACCTCTGGAAAGGGAAACAGCAGACCCCGAACAATTAAAAACAGTGAAAACGATCTGAGGAGAAACAAAATAATTTACTAAATAAGATATTGGAATGCAAGATACATATTGGAATACAGTACTATATAATATAATTAGAATTGGTGCTCATAAATAAAATGTAACGAGAGAGAGTGTCAGAAAGTTAGAAAGGCCTCACCATAATATTGAGGTGAGATGTGCAGTTGAGTCGAGCAGCAGGGATAAGAGAGAATACCATTAACCAAAAATCATAAAACCTTAACCTTAACACTCACATATATAGTATTGGGATGGACAAAACATAATTCACTATATTTCTCAAGAACATAAATGCTGAAAATATGGTGCTTTCAATAACTGTAGTAATAAATAAAGAAATTGACACCATGACTTAGAAAATAAATTCTTCTGCATGGCTAAACTTTTAGGGGAGTTCCCTTTGACAACATGAAGCATTTATTCCAAATTCCTTTAGCCAAAGCCCTCCGTAATTCATCTTGAAATCTTCCAAAAAGACTTGTGTAAAAGACCAAAAGTCACAGCTGTAACAAATGTCAAGGTGATCCCAAAGGAACCATCAGTGTCCTAGATCACTTCTTACAGCTGTTCCAACAAAGGGATCACACAGAAAAGGAAACATATGAAAGCACCCCAAAAGAATAGTAAATGTTGTTGTCTTTACAACAGATATGTAGAGCCAGATGTGGTATTCCTCATAACCGTTTTGCAAATTGCATGGAGAAAGTATACCAAGAAGTGCTGGTGTTTTTGGAACAAAAGACTTGAGGCTGCAGTCATCCCAGCCAAGAACCTGCAGGCTATGCCCATTGTGTTGATTGTAAGTGAGTCATTTAGCTTTCTTTGTACTCTGCGATATCTTTAAACAGATAGTGAATGGCACACATTGTAAATGAATGTTACTTTGATAAGAGTCCGTTGGAGCATGCCATATAGCCTGCAGAAAAATGATACATATGGCTTCAGCAATTTCAAATCACAGTTAAAAACTAAACTTGGCACAGAATAAAATAACTTTCGGGATGGGCAAGAAAGAAGTGGACAAGAAAGAAACTGTGGGCTTCCCCACAGTTAACACTGTATACACAGTTTTTCCAATTAGCAATTATTGTTACCAGAACAGCTGCTGTGCTCACCAGGGAGAGTGTTTCTCAGCACTCTCATTTGCTAGCTCTAGGAATAATTATTTGACTGAATTTGGTGAAGGAACATGCTTTCTGGCTGAGGAGAGAACAGCTACTTTTGCACAGCAGTGGTAGGAGCAACATGAAGGGAACTACTTCTTTGCTATTTCCCACTGAGAAATAAATGTCATCTCTTGGTTTCAGATATTTTGTCTGTACCGTTATTCTGACCTATGGAAACAAGGCGTACACTGTTGGGTCACACTGCTCCATTTATACACTAGTTACAGTCATAGCACATACTTTAGGAATTGAATTGTCACTAACATAATCTGCTCCCAAAATCTTTCTGCTTCTACTCCATATTATATCATATTTTTCATGTGATGTAATAAGCAGCTAAGGCAATTATGGCTAAGTTTCCATTCAGAATTGGCAGTACAGATTCCAAAAGGGGGGGGGGGGGTGGAGGTTATTATCCAATGTTATCCAGTTAAAAGTGGGGAGAAACAAGAAGCATGACATTTAACTGAGTGTGTTTTGGTCATCACTTGCTTCTTGCAATAGACCATTAGATCTTTTTCAAAATATTTAAATAGAAATCAATATCCTTATACATAGCAGTTTACTGTGTCTTAAAGCCCAGCATTTGCAAAGGCAAAAGTAAAGAATAAAAAGGCAAAGCCAGCCTTAGTAAGCTAGACCAAACACACATGCAGTAAGATGGACAAAAAGGCTGTGTGATGCAGGGGCTTAAGCTAAAGAAGGAAAATGCTTGTGAGAATTGCTGTAGGAATCATATTCGGAAATTAGAGCATGTGTGTGCGCAGCAGTATGGAGGAATGTTTCTTAAGAGAGGGAAAGACCCTATATTCATTATACACAACCTCCCACAGTTTCTGGATTCCTCTTACTTTGTTCTGAATCTTTGAATGCTTAGTGAGGTCTGAGGTACGCAAGAGACCTCAGATGTAGTATGGACACTACACAGCCTATTCCTCTAATCTCTTACTTGCTGGCAAATCTAGCCTATTCTAATATTAATTTTTAAATATGGAAAGAACTGAATGAAAGAATATGATTTACAGAGGAAGATATCTGATTAATGCACCAGAAATAAAACTATGGAGATTACAGAATGTTGTATGTGCTTCTAACATTTGGATAAATGGCTTCCTTACTAAACATCATGAATTTCCAATGAGAACACATCCTCTTTGCCAACAGGAAGTGTATGAAAGACAGTGAAAGCTATCAGTCTAAGGACACTCAGAGCAAGAGAACCTGATTAATAAACTAACAATACAGCAATTAAAAACATTGGAAAAAAATATTAGAAAAGGATAGAGATAAAACATAGTGCTGGACTATCAGAACAGAACAAAAATGATTGCTGCTTATTGAGTTCAAGAAGCATTAAAGATAAAAAAGGAAGTTTTGTGATTTATTTTTTTAACTCTTAAAACTATAGAAGTGGCTGTAGGTTATCTGGAAATTATCTGGAACACGGAGGTAGAATAGTAGTGAGCATGCATGTGCGTAAGCTCAACACGCAGGAGCATAAGAAGGGGAACATGTGTGACTGAGGATGAAGTCACCTACGACACTTAAGAACTGAAAAGTCTAAGAAACTGCTATCAGCATTTATGTCTGAAACATGGGCACAGTCAAAAACAGTACATTTTTTTATTCTTAGAAAATGAATTAATAGAAAATATGCTTGTCTGAAAGTGAGAAGCAGAAATGCAAACTCTGTAGCTAAGTCTGTAATTAAATTTAATTTTAATTTTTGTTTTAAATTTAAACTTAATTAAACGCTTAATTTTAAAATACAAAATCATTTTTTAAATTAAAACTCATCTGTGTATTGCGTGATTCCAATCCAAAGAGAGACTTCTGAAAGACAGAGGCTCAACTCACATATAATGCATCCAAATTAAAGAGGGCAGCTGACATTTGTGAAAGGGATCAAAATAGTGAGAATAAGTAATTTAGCACAAATAATCAGAATGAAATGGAAGGAGTTCCGACCAGAGGACAAACACATACGAGATGATAATACAGGTAGCATGGTCCCATGGTGCAGGAAACAATATGAAAAGCCAGAAAAGATGCTCAGCATATGGTTAGTAGAACAAAAGCAAATTTTTTTTTTTATTTTTTATTTTTTTTTTTTAATGCAGGAGGATTGAAAAAAATAGCCACTTTTTGAAGAGATGGAAGATGGAGAAATATCCAGGGAAAAGGAGGGCATTTGTAGCATGTTATGTCTCTAAAGGCTCAGTGAACAGGTCCTGGGAAAGTTAGATGTCATTCACTCAATTGTCATAATTACAAGTGGATATATGCAGGCTGTCAGTAAAAAAGGTATTTAACAAGAGATGCTATTACTTAGATTTCATAGCAATTAACACAGAGCAATACTATACACTGCTTCATCAAAGAAAAACTATGAAACTGTATTTTTTTCATCTTTCTACACAATCATAGAGGAATTAGGAATTAGGTCCAAGGAACCTGCAAGGTTCCATTATTTTTGTAAGCTAAATAGTGAAAATTTGTGGTTTAAAGTCTCTGGGTATCTTGCCTCAGATAGTATGTGAAATTACTGTAGAAAAGGAGTAAATAGTTCATATTTCAAATAATTTTTTCCAGAATCTTTCTTTATTCTTTCTAAAGAATCTATTGATAGACATATGGCTTGGAGCTTCATTGCTCAGTTTAATGCTAATAACATTCACAGACACATATTTCCCAAGGAAGCAGCTCAAGCTTTTATATTTTTTAGTTTACATATGTGTGTTTCTATAACTGGAGTGATGCAAATTGTTGGAGAAATAAAGTTTCAGAAATCATGCTCGAGGAACAGATGTTTTTGGCAAAGCAGATATCAATACTTACGTTCTGAAAAATAGTTGTTTCATAAACCAGGATGAATACATAATGTGCTGTGAGTCCCAGTTGCAGTTGTACCTAGGAAAACATCTCATTTCTGTTAATGAAGGAGAAAGGGCAGGCAAGGTACAGATAATTCTGGATCAGGCTCCTTCTAATTAGAATATAAAAATTTCATGACTCCCTGACTAATAAGCACCCTGGGTGTATATTAATAATCTTTATTTCTCAGAAGAAAATCTAATTCTTATGGAAGAGTGGCCATTTTGAAAATGCACCTGACAGACTTTTCTAGTTCTACTTCAGGTGATGTTCATTGCAGTGCAATGGGTACCATAAATGACATTGAAATGTACAAGTCACTGATTAGCAAGGAAAGACAAACAGATCTCATCTTCAGGCTGCACGCAGAACAGCCACATTTCAAATTCATTCAGTTAAGTTTGAAAACTTACGTATCTGAATCTTTGTACAAATCATGGCATATTTTCCTCAAAAAAAAAAAAAAAAAAAAAGTTCAGTATTATTCAAAATAATTGAGCACTTTACTGTTTCAGTTATTTTGCAGAGCAGAAACCAATTTCGGAAGAATGTTTTCACAGTAACTGTGGATTGTGATAAGGAAAATAATTGCAATAGAAAATAGTTAAGTTAGAATTAAAGCTAAAAAAAAAAAGCAATTAACTCTGCTAACTAACTTTCGTGGCCAGAGAACAGACCGCAATATTTGCAGTGAAGAAAATGTTCCAATCTTGCTGACACTGTTATTGCACACTGGGGATTCCAATTGTAACCTCAACCTCCAAAGTGATGGATGCCACCTCCACAGTGCTGTATGTCATGCTGCTTATGCGCCCATAAAGATGTGTTGTTAGCATCAACTTCAGTAGTACTTCTCTGCTCAGAGTTGGAATTAAAGTGATAAAATAGCCTCATGGGAGCAAAAAGCAATAGGATAGACACAGCGCTACTAAGTACTTTTAGGCCCAATAGCCAGCAATGGAAGGGCTAAATATCATCTATGGAGAAAGAGCTTCCAAAAACATTATAAATGATTGTGAATTCCAAGGAACTATATGTTTTTTGTATGCAGGAATCATTGATTTACTTGCATTAATCACATTTTTTGTGTTTTGCGTTTTCCCAGACTTAATTATTTCATTTACTTAAACGTGATTTAGATAAAGGCAATTGAATGTGAATAAAATTTGTTTACAATATTCATTCATGTCTCTTCCTTCCAAGAGGATTAAACTATAATTTGGCAACATGAGCAAGATAGTCACTCAGTCTGTGAAAATGCTGCTTTGTGAAGGATATGCCTTTCAAATGGATCTACTTGCTGGGTTTTTTTTTGTTTTTGTTTTTGGTTTTTGGTTTTTGGGTTTTTTTTGTAATCTCATTAGGCTTACTGAACTGAACCAACCTGTGCCTTTTTACCGCTCTTTAATAAAATCTAGTGGGTTTGTTAAGACAGTGTATTTCTCTTGTCTGGGAAAATTAGAGTTTAGCTGTCTTCCATCATCCATTTCATTGGTGGAGAGAATGTATCGCCTGGATTTCCTCTCTGTTACTCAGACCGATGCAGTGTTATGATCTCTGTCTGAAGTCATATGACAGGTGATCTGGCCAGTCTCAGTTAAATGAACTGCCTGAGGACAGTAGGAGGATCAGTTTCAATTCTGCCACCCATGCTGGTGACTGCTGGGTATAGTCAGAACTTGCTCACTTCTTGCCTAGACACCTTTCAACTTTCCATTCATTCAACTTCCTGGGTATCTAAACTGCCTTTGCTAAAGCAGTTTCCTTCCACCAGTTCTTTACAGAGAGAGTGGTGAGGTGCTAGAACAGGCTGCCCAGAGAGGTTGTGGATGCCCCCTCCCTGGAGGTGTTCAAGGCCAGGTTGGATGGGGCCCTGGGCAGCCTGGTCTACTATTAAATAGGGAGGTTGGTGGCCCTGTGTATGGCAGGGGGGGTTGGAGATTCATGATCCTTGAGGTCCCTTCCAACCCTGGCCATTCTGTGATTCTGTGAGTTCTAGTGAAGCCAAAATCTGATACTACCTTGACATTAATATTCCAAAATTAATGCCCTCACATTCAGCCACCTTACCATGTTGCCATACTCTCTCTTATTACTCAGAAATCAAGTAATGCACTTTATGTTGAATTTCTCTCTTGCTTGTTCTCTTTAAACATATTCTTCCTGCTGACCATTTTTAATCTTTGTAAAAAAATGCTTCAGTAGAAATTGAGTTTTTCTGGAACCTATCATGGTGCTAGACTTGCCTAAAACTTAAGACAATAGTTTTGCATGCAGTAAATCTAGACACAGAGTTTGCTACTTGTTTCTGTGGTACGGTTTACATTTATGGCTGTTTCTGTGATTTATAATAATGAATAGATGCTTTTTAGAATTGAATCTATGGGTCCTGATGAGATGCACCCCAGAGTCCTGAGGGAGGTGTCTGATGTAGTCACCAAGCCATTCCCAATGATATTTGAAAAGTCATGGCAGTCAGGTGAAGCCCCTGGTGACTGGAAAAAATGCAACATAACACTGATTTTTAAGAAAGTTAAAAAGGATCTTTAAATGTCATTTCCAGCACTAACGATTCTGTGATTCTATGAGTTGCCACTGATAGATGTACTTTTTAGATTGCTTTTTCTCTCTTTGATGTACCCTTCTTTTGTTATTTCTCTTTTTGCTGAGGACATGGTCAGCTAAAGTACCATTCACATACATAGAAAATGTAATAATAATAATAATAATAACAACAATAATAATAATAGGTTATTCTAATACAAAAGTCGATGGAAGTTCATTCAGTATATAGACATTGGCTATCCATAGAATAAGTTTTCAGTGCCTTGCAAACACTTCAAAAAAGTACTATGATAAAAGCTTACTGTGAGACATATTCCAATGGAGATTCATTTCTTCATATAAAAACTAATCTCTGTTCATGTGGAACAGATCTTAGAAGAATGACTGAAATAGCCAAAATATCAACGAAGAAATTGAGGTAAAGAAGAGCTGAAAGAATATCATAATATAATGAAGGAACAGTAGTTAAAAGGATAGCATTTAGGATACAGCTTACTAGCTCTTCTTAATTTGACTTTTATGTTTTCCCCTACACATTTCTTAGAGTCTTATAAGCCCTTAACTGCCATGTTCAGTTTCTAGAAGATGACTCTATCTTCTGTCTCCATCATCCCAATATTTGCCCTATTCTCCATAAAAGATAATTAATTCCCTGTAATTCTTAAAAAATAGGTCTCAGCGAAACACAGTTCTTTGAGCTAATCAGTTGCTGTAAATTCTTAGAGAGCTGAATAACTTCCAATCTTAGAAAGAAATGGAAAAAGGATTGTATGACAAGGAAGAGCTACATTGCCCTTTTATATGTATTTCTGGGATAATGGCAATAAAATATACTGAAAAACATCAAGGGACTTTGATCAGTGCAATGTAATTGTATTAAGAGCAAAATCTGTACTAACCAGTCAGATGTGGCCTTTGTATTTATTTTCTCTTCACTTTCAGTTTTAATAAGTTTAGTCTGTTATCTGTTATATTTGTGATGATGTTTAACCCTTGTGAGTTATCTACTGCATAAAAACAGCACTTCCTTTTTTTTTTTCTGCAATTGATTTATAATTAAGAACAGTAAGATAATTAAATGTGTGTGTGCTTTCTCCGTATCAAAATTAGTACTGAAATGAAAATCTAGTTTATGTGCTATTAATCTTTCTAATGAGATATTCATTAATATTCTAAAGTCATTATCCAACACTTTAACCGTTTTGACATCAATTAGATTTGTAACCATATAAAGCCGGTGGCATCCTGTACTTTTCATAGTCAATCTTCATCTCAGACTGCATAGCAAATAGGAAACAAGGCTGTAATACCACTGATAGAAGAAGTAGCATACAGAATGCTAATGCATTGAAATTGTGTTTTAATTAAGATAAAGCATTAACACACGTTTCTCCTTTTGAAACTGGTAGTGTTGATATACTGACAAATGAAATGTGATAATGGATATCCTTATAATAGATCATTTAGTGTTTAAAAACAATTAAATGAAAAACTTATGTAATGATTCTAATGGAATGAAAATATTTGTCACAGGCATTTAATGGGAGGGAATTATAAATGGCAGTGTGAACATGTTGAGGAACATTCCAAGCTCCTCTTTTTAAAGCCCCTAGATATTTCACTGTCAGCCAAATGCCTATTTTGTTAGAGACTGGCATCATTTCACAAATTCTGTATCATCCCCTAAGTTTCCAGACACAGCAGAGAGCATTCATTTTTTGTTGAAGTCCAGCTGTTTTCCAAGAATGTGCTGACCATTATGAAAGGTAATAAACAGTTAAATATTTTTTTTTCCCTTTAGATAGTGAATTTTATAACATTTTTACTTAACACCTACCCTGATCTAGGGTGATCTTGCTGATGCCAAAACCCAGCTAAAAAAACCCAAACACCTCAAACTGAAATTATTCTGTGATGGTTATGTGATTACAACATTTTCAACAACTATGCTTGCATACATGCATCACAAAATCAAAAACCAAAAACGTTATGTAAATTGAGTCTCTCTTAACTCTAATGGATTTGTCATTTTCTAGCATATATTTGCAAAAATTTGCACTACATTCACAATGATAACAAAAATACTTTGGTTAAGAATTCATGAATTCCTTCTATAACAAATATATGATCATTCAAAAGTAATTATTAGGATGATTGTTGGTTTATATAATCTTAATGCAATTGCCTTGTTTTAAGTAGAATTCACTCATCAAACTGTCAATGAGTGAGATGACCAAAGTATCTTCTGCAAGTCAGTACATAACTGAGATTTCTATTTATGCATTTTAAGACAGAAATTTTTACATTCCACAGACATAGTCAGTCAGTCAGTTCTTCAGCCCTTTATGTAGATAGTTAATATAAAACTTACTGACAAGTTAAGCATGTCTCTGGGCAGTATTCTTCTAGTTGTCCACTGGAAATTTTAACTAAAATCGCATTATTAGCCTAGCAAAGGATTTCTGTATCTGATTCAATGCCAATACTATTTCTTGCTAATATATGTGCAACATAAAAATGCTTAATAAAAATGAATGTTGGTTGTAATACAAATGACTTACTGTGCCTGACAATGGCTTTAGGGAGGTCACGTATCTGTGTGTTTGACAGAAGTAAAAGTCAGGTCACAGTTAGAGCTCTTGAAATTCCACCCTTCTTTTATTTAGCTTTGGATACTTGCTAGATATCTATAAGATTAAATCTATAAGCTTTCACTTCATTCTTGTTCATATCATGTCTCATAATGGCATTTACAGTAGCTGAAAGGTCACTGGATTTCTTTTCATGTTTTGGAGAGAAAAAGGGTAGAATTATTAAGGAATAAATTCCTAAGGAAGAAAAAATAAGAACTATTTAGAGTATAAAAAACAAACAAACAATGCTAGTGACCTTCTGGAGATATTTTCCACACATTATTCTAAAACAATACAGGTTGCTCTGAAATAAATGCTTTCTACTTATTTCCATGAAAACTACAACAGATAAAAAGAAGACAATAACACTATTTGATAGAGCAAATCCTCTACAAAACAGTATTTTTCAACATAGGCACTACCACTATGTATGCATTTTCACCAGTAATGAACAAGAGTCTGTATGACATGCTTATAATAATCTGCACCAGTAGAGGAGAACGCTGCTGCTGTCACCACTGCTGAAATACAGTACCCACTGCCTTACTGTGCTCATATGCACTGTTGGGTCTCCATGAATGTTCAGCAAGTCAATGTGTACAATTTTTTCTGCATGGAGGAATTCATTTATTGCTCTTTGCTTCATACACACTTCCACCGCTTTGTCAGACCACACCTCTACTGCCTTCCATCTCATGGCAACAGAATGCAACTGAATACTGAAGGGGAGATTCAGTCTCTACTGCTATATCACCAACCCCTGTCTCATGTCATGGACCAGTGTAATAAAATAGGAGGCATTATTTTTGGAGCAGCTCTTATGCATTTCCTAGATTAGTTTAAAGAAGTAATAAAAGGCATATCAATTCAAACAAATACTTTCATCAGCCCTTCAGTTTTATTCTTCAGTCTGAGTTTATAAATCTTTTTACTCAAAAAGGCCTTAGAGATAAGCTTGTATATTGTTTAAGTTCTTTTCCATAGTTGTTTAAAAAACCAAATTTTTAATTGTTATGTTTGTATGTGTGTGCATATATTTTTATACAACATTTTTACAATATACAATATTTTTACACAATCATATATGCATCATTTTGCCTGGCAAGTGGAATTCCTGTAATGAACTTTGCTGGAGATTCACAGCCATTGCTCAAGGCATTTGAGCATATAAAGGCCTTATGATCTTATGATACCTTGTACCCCCATCACACTGCATCTGTATCACTCATTATATGCTGCAGATCCTATACGGTGCAGCAATAAAAATTTATCAGCAGTTTATTACATTTTATTTTCATTCATCCAGTGTCAGTTCTGCCTGAATTTTACTTGAAAGCTAGCCTGACTTAAATATTTAGCTTAGCAGAAATAAACCTTTTTCTGTAGCAACACAGAGTGGTACTTTAAAACTTGTTCCTTAGTATTCATATAATTTTAGCCACAACCTGTCACTGTTACACGTGCTACTAGCAGACCATTTCAGTATGCTATTCTTGAAGGATGATCCTAAGGTTACATACTCATTCTGTTGTATGCAAATAATTTCTGCAATTCTTATTCATATTCCTGGGAGTTACTCATACAAATTCTTATTGAATTAAGCATAAGGAAAGGAAATCATAAATGAGAGAAATATTGGAGGCACTAAACGTCTTTTTTATAAAGAAGTAAAAGTCATATTTCGGATTCAAGTGGCCAGTTAGTTAATTTAGTAATGGCTCAGTTTTTGCACACATAAAATAGTCATTATTTTCATTTTCATCAGTATTTCATATCGGATTACTGTACTTACTGTTGCTGTAACATTAAAAAGTATGGAAGATAAAGATGTTGTTGTCTAGGTTGTCACATTTACATTTTATTGCTATGGAAATAAAGAAGTTCTTAAAAAAAATTGTGGTATTATCTATTTTATCAGTAGCTACCATAATGTAAAGACTAAATTCTATTAATTGTCACTTAATAACTAATATTCATATCTTAATAAAAGTATGTATTTCAGTAAGTGCAGTCATTAACAACGCAGCAATAGTGTTCATTTCTTTTGTTTAAGATTGAAGCATCAAAAGTTTCAAACTGATATTAAATTCCAGCATTTTCTATTACAGATAAACACAGATGACATTTGATGGACAGGGTACGTTCAGATGAAAACAAATGAAGCACAATGAATGCTTCTTTGCCAAAGGCTACAGTTCTGCAGTGAGAAAAAGATGAAAGTTCAAATCTTTTATGAGCAGATAACAGTGCACCAGTCATTCAGCAATCATAAACATTATTCTGTTGCGAGCGCTGTAGTAGTATAAAATGTGATGACATAAAGAGACTGAAGCATGATGTGCATTAGATTACTAAAACCATCAGGTTAAAGTAAATTCTACATTTTTTTCCTTCAGCATTTCATGCGGCATCTTGCCAATCATCTGGAATCTCCCAGAGGTATCAGACACAACTCAGAACATTAATCATTTCTTTTTCCAGATATGTATGCATATCCTTCTTTCTATTTAAAACAAGGATGTGTGAGAGAGTAACAGACAAATTTATTTGCTCTAAGAGCACCTAGTTTCCTACAAGCTGAAACTAGGCTGTCAAAGGGCATTACTGCATCTGTTTGATTACCCAGTATACCAGTGTTATTCAGCCAGCAGTAGAAAAAAAAATTGGAAACAAAGCCCAGATATTCTGACTACAGAAAGAAGGAAAAAAGTCCGTCTCCTTTTCAGGAAGAGTAGATAAGTTGCATAGCCATTAAATGAGTAGTACAATAATTTCCTGCCTTTCAGAACATATTTCTCTGCTCTGGAACTTGTTTTGTGTGAGTGAAGGTGTGGGAATACAGACTACTCATCCACTACCTGTGGAACCTGGCATGAAGAGCAGATGGACTAACAATTTAAAAGCATATACTCCATTTATTTTTCAACTTAGTAAACAGAACATTGCCATTTCAGCCCGGAGCAGAGGAGAAGCCTGATGGTGCCTGCAGCTCCTCACGGGGAGCGGAAGGGCAGCGCTGAGCTCTGCTCTGTGTAACAGTGGCAGGGCCCGAGGGAACGGCATGGAGCTGTGTGAGGGGAGGGCAGCTGGGGGGTTAGGGAGAGGACCCGCACCAGAGGGCGGCGGGCATGGAACGGGCTGCCCAGGGCAGTGGGCACTGTCCTGAGCTTCTGAACTTCAAGAAGCATTTTGCCAATGTTCTCAGTCATATGGTCTGATTTTGGGGTGGCCCTGCGTACACAGGATGTTCTATGATTTTTAACTATTGTTATTTGATCAGCTGTTGAATACTGCCTTATATTGTCTGCAATAAGAGAGTCAAACTACTTGCTTTCTGTTTGTTCATTTTCAATAAATAAAATTATTAGTTGTGTCTGAGAAGAACAAATCCTTTAGGTCAGGAAATTCAGAGAAATGTCATGGCATCTAGACCTAAAAAGTACAAATTTGGAGAAAGATATTAAAACTTAAAAAAAAAAACAACCTGGCTTTACCTATCGTTGTTAATTTTAGTAGTTATCTCTCATAGCTTCATCTCATTAGTGCCAACAATGAAAATAGCACTCCAAACATTTTAATATACTATAAACGCTTCTCGCTGTTTGATATCAGCACAACCCTTAACAATGGGACAAATCTAGCGTTGAGAAAAAGTACCAATTTTCTTCTCATTAATGCATTAATGACTGATACTTTGAGAGAAATATCAGTTCTACACTGAACTCCACTGAAAGCACATTGAAAACTACAGCTTAAAATCTGGAAAAAGAAATCTAAGTCCTCTTTTATAACTGAAAATGAAAGTAATAACTCTTCACACAATTATTAATATTGGTTTTCAGGTAACATTGCTATAAGAGCAATAGCAAAGGATAAAATGCATTTGTAATGTGCACTAGATGGAGAGGAGTTTTAGCCACTTCCCTGAAGAAGCTGGCTAAAAGATATTAACCCTTATAGAATAACATTTTATTTTGTTTTTTTACCATTCTAGATCAGATGTGAAATGAGTTCGATAGCATTTTAGTTCCTACAGGACAAAAGGCTGGTTGCAGCATTCTCAATTTCAGTTAGCTCTTAGTCCTTGCTTGTACAAAAGACTCTTGTGAGGAAAGAAGATGATATTCCTAAATTTTAGTGTTTTAAAACACACCTATATATTTAAAAAATAATTTTTGGACTCCGAAATTCAGGTTGAGAGTTTACTGAATTTATATGGTTTTTATACGGTTGTATATGGTTTATATGGTTCATTTTATATGGTTAATAGAAATAGTATTGGTATATATGGACTTGTTGCAATAAGATAGATATTTACATTACTTTATAAATTTCCAGTTCAGAAAGTTGCAGTTGGATTCTGCAAAAATTTTATTGGAAAATGTTACATCTTTAACTATATAAGATATAGCTTTTCCAGTGAGTTTTCTTGCATTCTTCAGAACTTCAGAGCAACTGTAAAACATTACTAGCTCCTCAGACACTGTGATCATAACTCCATAATGCTTATCAAACAAGCAAAAAGTGGAAATGATCTCAGCATCTTGGGCATATAGGCATAGCTTATGCCTGGGAACATTGGAAATCTGAAGACTGGACATCTGTTTACAGTTCCTATGAAATATTTATTGTGATTTTTAATTCTGCCACTGCTTTACTGATTCCTTCTCATTTGTTTTTCTCCCTACAAACCCTGTTTAACTCCGCTTATTTAAAGCACAGTGTTTAGCATCAGGAGCTATGCTTCCTTGTCAGTGATATGCCTCCAGTGATCATTGTGCCAGAAATATTTGTGAGCCTACAGAGCTTGTTATAAAGTTGTGATAATTTTTTCTTCATAGCATTTATTACCAAGTTGATTTCCTAGAGATTTCTTATGTGTTCTTTCCAATACAAAAGTTTTATTGCTCCCTTTTTTCTCCCTGCAGAGACCAGCTTACAGTGACGCGAGCATCAGCAAGGATTACAAGAGAGTCATGCTTTTGGAGGTGTTTGGAATGGTGTGGGGTTGGTGTTTTGTAGTCCGATGGTGGCTTGCTGTCTTGATTCTGTAGGAATGCTGACTACCGGTTATTGTTTCTGAAGCGCAGTTTACCAGCACCAACTTGAGAAATAATAACTGAATATGGACTTTCCTATCATACATATCTCTGCATTATTCAGTATAACCACATCACAGTCTGGTGTATTAAGGAAACCTTCCTGTTATACTAACAGGAGAGTACGACACTGCTTACTTCCTCTGTGAGCTACTGATGGGTAATTGTGCCTCAGTTGCCAGTCTTTTTGAAATTTTCACCAAATCAAGGAGATCTTTCTGTCTGTAACAGAGAAAATGATTGTCTCCAGGAATTTGAGGTCTATCTTCATCTAATAATGAGCAAAAATCTGAATCCTGAATCCAGATTTCAGCCAATTGCTTTCATTTATAAAGGAAAAAACCCATAATAAAATAAAAAGGGAATAAACAGTGATGTGTTACCCTCATTTGGATCTGATAAAACAATCCAAGGAAACTACCATCAGAGTCCTTTAAAAGGCACATTTGATAACAACATCACATACTTCAGTGGAAGCATTCTGTGAAAAATATTTTAAAAGCTTTAATTAGATTCCTGCCAGTGTTTTAGCTATTTGATTTTATGTGGTATTTCAGGAGAGATATTATGCAGCAGAAGCGCTGTTATCTTTTCACTGTATATTCAAAGGCATTTGCCTAAGAAAAGGACAAAAGTTATTTGGACAAACATCTGCTTTCAAAATACAGCACCACTCCTCAAACATATAAGTTAGGTTAAAACAAATACTTCAGATGCAGAAACATGCAGACATATATACATACACACAAATATGCCAGCGATGGAAGTTAACTTAAATCCTATAATAAATGACAGATGAATTTACAGAAGACTGTGATAGAATCTCCGTACGCTTTCTAACTCAGTTTAATGATAATATCCTGCTGCTGATCTAAAAGTTAAACTGACAGAAGGCATACCAAGGAAATCAGTGGGAAACAAAACTGCTGCAAGAAAGAAGATGCTGAAATCAATAATGCTGAGGCTGCAGTGGACCAGCCCAACCCAAAACTGATGTCCTTTAGGATGGCAAAGTTTGCTTTTTCCAGACTAAGCAAGGCATACAAGTACAAATTGAATTTGAAATGTGCAATTTTATGCAGCAAGGGGGACAAAAGACACTAAGCTTAAATGATGAGTGAGAATGTATACAGATACTTCAATGAGCAATCTGCTTACTTAAGTATAAAAACGAAAATAAGTGGGCTAAAGGGAGTATAAGAGCATTCTGGGGAAAAGTAAAGCAGAGAGCTTACTGTTTTATCACCTTATGCTATATGCTACCTGTGAAAACAATACAATACAGGCCTATCTGGAACCACTCCTGTGGTCATTTTAGTCATTTAGTTATTCATAACTAAGGAATTTTTCCTGAGGAAAAAACAAATGACAAAACTCTGCATGCACTAGAAATGTTAATATTCATGAAAAGTCAATCCAATACATCTAATAAAATAATTATTAGTAAGGTAGTTCCATTGCTAAGGGAAATACAAACAGTCAGATTTATAATATATGGGTTTAATGAACACTTGAAAGAGTCTAATTCTCTTAAAAAATAGTCAGCCATCTGCAATTCATGACTTGTCCACTGCTATTTAACTTTTGAGCAGAACCAGAACGGTTCGGGTTGTTTTTTTTTTCTTCATTTTTTCATTGGTAAGTAAAGATAGTGATTAAAAAACTGTTTTGAATGCTGGTGTGTGAGAGAGCATTGTGTCACTACAGTTGTCATGACGTGTATCATGCAGTACAAGGTAGGAATTGCTGTCAGAATGACAGTAGAACTGAAGCCTAAATTTTCATTATTTTCATAGTTCAGTCAAGTTTATCAGGAGAAAATTTGATGAAATAAAGGGCAGCAATGGTAACTCATTATGAAGAAAATTATCTTCAAACACATTGAATTCGGTAAGTATTCCAAATAAAGCAATAGAAACTTACACTAAACTATTCTTGTCTGTTCCTTCAAAAGCTTATTGGGATTCAGGCTAATGTAAAATCAGTCTGGCTACTAAGTAGGTAGATGTTATAAAAATAATGTGTACAGAATAGGTACCTGGTGTTGATTAGCCTTTAAGATTTGATTTCAAGCTATAGTATGATTTTTCTGGTTAATTATTTACAAATGTTTCCCCTTCCCTCCACAAACTCTTTATAAACAGAAATACAAATACATTCATATAAGTTGCTCTATCAAATCTTTCTAAACTTAGAATGTATCGCATCAGAGCATGGAAAATTTTATGCATCAAAGGAAAGGAGCTATATAAGGGGAATAATTTGGGGAACACAAACTAGTTTCTTGAAGGAATTTCACAAACAGTACAAAACTCTGGGGAGGAAGGGTAAACTTGAACTTTGCCTTAGAAATGAAAGATTAGCAATTCTTTCAAGAAAGTACATGAGGTAGGTAGATCAAGGGAATTCATCTATTCGCATCAGATCTTCAAAATCTGTTTTTTTATTAACATTAAATGCAATAGGCTACTGACAAAATAACGAGTCCTTTTTGGTTCAACTAAATAATTTGGGGCCCTCAGGACCTTCTTTCAGTGCAATAAATGCTGTAAGTGGCTATAAATGTCTTACTTGACATCTATTTTAATATTTTCCTCCTTTCAGCATAAAGTTAAATTTAAAATTTCCAAACTGGGAGTATGAACTAGTCTTTGAGCATACACAAACAAATGAAAGAATTTAAAAAAGAGAAGAGAGGGAGAGGCAATACAGTAGTAACAAATATATTGTTTTTATAGTCTACTGTATATACAGAGGGGAGACGAAAGAAGGATAGGATGTAACTGCAACCAAGCTTATAAATCTAATACTAACTCAAAAGTGTAAGAGGCATTAGCTACTGTTCTTTCAAATTAAAAATATGAAGGAGGCTCCAAGTAAGTAGAAAAGAGCCTGCTTTCTCATACATTATCCACGCTACCTGAACTTGGAACATGCCATTGGCCTCAGGCAATACTGGTGTCCACTGAATCCCACCAGCCTGTTCCTGCATAGAGATCAATGCACATAGAAATGCTTTTTGTCCTTGCCACATAAAAATTTTCCTTCAGGCAATAAGAAGGAAAATGCTCTCTGTACTCTATGAAGAAAGCCTAAAGGCCCAAATGCCACCTTTAGCCCTTTTAAACTTTCTATGAACACTTTAAACTTATAATAGGTTTTATTTGTAGCTAAGTCATTTGATATGATGCAGTAGCACTCAAACTAGAACTCCAAGATATTCAATCAGTGCTGGGCACGGGGTCAGGAGTTCAAAAAGTCACCGTTACTACTGGATATGAAGACAAATGGATGGAATACATATACTAAAATATATTTACATAAACATTTATGCATACATACATGTCTATACATAGTATCAAGTAAAAATAATCCAGTAAAACCTACTGAGGTTTACTTACAGGAAAAGAATGTGATTCTAAAACACGGATAAATATTAAAAAAAAAAAAGCGTATTTTTCTATATTAAGTGGGCTGACTCAGATGTCAAGTTTAAAGGCTCTTCTCTTAGTAATCAACAGGAGATGAGCTGATTTTCTTTTCTTAGTGCAAATGTCACAGTATACCAGAATTAGAGATAGTTTCTCTACAGTTTACTTCCATAAACTGTGATGGAAAGTAGCTCTGTATTCATTCTATATTTCCATGTTCCCATAGAAGGGAAACACCTGAGCCTGGTAGAACTCTTGGAGAAAGTTGGAGGTTTGTCCTTTTTGGAAGAAATTGAATAAACTCGCCACCCAGTGGTCAGCGATAGAAGATTTACTTGCTCTAGCAGATGATGCCAGGACCCCACTCACTGCAGAAGCTGGCACTACAGAACCTACACGCCTGGCATGACTCCAGGAAGTGGCATCAGCCTTCTGTCACACACAGCAGCTGGCACATAATCCTTGCAGCAGATACACACACAGAAGAGAAAACACAGAGTTCAGAAAAGATTTACTGAAGAAAAAAAATATAAATGGGATAGGCCTTGGAACCACAGGGCTCAGATTACAGAAGCACAGTGACCAGCCCTGACGCAATCAGCCCATCTTCTATCCTCCCACCTTTTTTTTAAATTAAACAGAACAAAACAAATCAACTTTCCCCCTCTTTTTTCCTCACACTCTTCCTTCCCTCTGCACACTCAAATACCCTGCATTTTCTGCACCCACCCAGTCTGGTCCCCTTCCAGTTAATTTTATCAGCTGCAAAGTTCATCCTTCTTAGAAAAGGTGCCTGTAGCTTGTTAGCCAATGAATGAGGCTGGAAGATATTATTTTTTTGTGGCAGTCTGTCTTCCACTTTACAAGTCCTCCAACAGACAACTCTGTTAGTGTAAACAATCCTAGGTTTTCACATGTTCTCCCAAATTAGCGTGACTGACCAGAGTTGGTTCCTACCACTGCTTCCTTTTCTTGTCTTAATGATTTAAGGGCTGGTTCAGCTGGGCGAAGGGATTTCACGAATCTGTGCCTCTGGAAAAGGAGAACAGGGGACCCAAAAATAATTAAAAACAATGGCAATGATCCGAGGAAAAACAAACTAATTTACTAAATATGGTATCGGAATGCAAGATAACACACTATAATACAATAGAATCAAAGCTAATAAATCAAATATAATGAGAGTGTCCGAAAGGTGGAAAGGCCTCACAATAAAGTTGAGATGAGACATGCAGTCAGGCAAGCAGCATGGAGAAGAGTCGAAAACTGAAGAGAGAGTATCAGATGACCTACCAAGGCCTTATATCTGTTCCCCCTAAGCAGAAACAATAACAGCACAGCAAAGTCTTTTGGGGAATGTAGTTGTTCTTCTCCTCAGGGACAGGTACCCAAAACTGAAGCATTAACACTTTAACTTCCAGTGCACTGCATGATGTTATGATGTGGAATACCAATAACCAAAAATCATAAAACCATGACACCTTGTTATCCCTTGTTGCCTTGAAAATGGTCCTTCTAGGAGAAGACAGTCTTCTACATCCCCTTACAGATATTAAGAAAAAATTCTTTACTTATTCTTTCTCTTTGTGAGGATACTCAAACACTGGAACAGGCTTTCATGCAAGGTTGATACCCCATGTCTATCAGTGCTCAAGAAGCATTTGTATAATGTCCTCAGTGACATTCCTCAACTTTTGGTTGTAAAGTAATCAGGCAGTTGGACTGGATGATCTTTATAGGTCCCCCTCCAACTATTCCATTCCATTTTGTATTCTATATAAAACACTTATGTATATACAAAAAAAAAATTATAAAAATAACCTCTCTGTTGGGAAATGAATTACTCTGTTTTGCATAGGAGTATTTAACATTCTAGCATGGCCAATGGCTTACAGAGCAGATGCAAACGGGTTAAAATACTGCATTTTTGAAGCAATATTTTGCTCAAAATGGTCACTGCTCAAGAAATTGTGTTTGTATAGAAATTCAAGATCTTTTAATCTTGAAACATAAAAGCCTGAAAAATCAAATATGGGTCATTAGGTGGGAAAAGAAGACATGAGCAGTACAATAACATGATGTTAAGGCTTATTTGGGTATTTCAATTTTAACCTTACAATTTAATACTCATTGATTGAAGGAAAAATTCCTCATCTTCTTCATCTAATCATTAAAAAAAAAAATCCTGTCCTCCAAGATTAGAAAATAATTATGAAAGATGAGGACAAGATGAATAAAAGGGAATACAGGTCTTTCAGGGCAATCTGTTCTCTGGGTTAAGAGAAAGAATGCCAACACGAGGAAATCAAATTGTTTTATTTCATAAAAAAATGTTGGCACCAGCTATGAAAATTAGAATTTTAGAACAAACATTGAAGATTTAATTTTTAGTTCATTTTTTCTTAAGAAGTAATAGCATAATAGTCTCGCTCTAGGGACTAGGGTAACTCTGAAAGCAAGAAATGAAGAATGTTAGGGCTTTCAGCTTATCAACACTTCATGCTCTTTATTTATTTTATGTTTAAGTCAGTGGCTTTCTGCCACACAGAAAGAGAAATGCAGTAGCTATCAGTAGCTCAAGGGCTGTCAGACTGCACCCCATCTATTACAGGACAGTCAAAGTGACAAGAAAGCCATAGCCTAGCAGAGGGTGAAAGAAAAGAAACTGTAAGAAAATAGTGAATTAAAGAACATATAAGGAAAAAGAAAAAAAGTTGGTGAGGGATTAAAATAAGTTCAGCAAAAGCAGAAATGAAATCAAGAGGCCAAGTATCTCCCTACCAAAAAATGAAAATCCATTTGCAAGAGGAGCAACAGAGTCAAACTTGGTTGTCAGAAGCCAAGAGATTTTGTGCTACTGAAAATATTTGAAAACACACATTCATTTGGTTTGGCTACTGGCTGGCCAACACTGTTTAAGAGGGCCAGACAAGTGCAATGTGCAAACACAAAAGTCAATTACTTTGTATTTCACATCTGTATTTAATGGTGTACGTGAGTGATTATGTCAGGTTTTGGTTTATTTATTTATTAAAGCCATTCTAACACCAGTAACAAAAATATAGTGGCAGAAATGGAGTTAAGAGGTCAAGTATATGAGTTCACTATCAAATACTGACAGTCCAGGAGCAAGGCAGATAATCAAAAAATAGCGATTAAAAATCAAGACATTTCGGGCCAGTGAAAAACATCCTGGTAGTGACTTTTGGAGCTCTATAGCCTCTAGAAATGCTCACTCTCAACTAAGTTCTGTGTTCTTTCATGGTGAAAAAGAAGGTGATGGTACTACCTTCTACCAGGATACAAACACACTCACAAAAATATTTGTCAAGATATACTTCAGAAGGCAACACAATCAGGTTACCCTTTCCAAAGATCACTATAGTCTTCAAAAGGGATAATCTCCAAGCGAAGATCCCATTTCCTTAGCTGCTTACCTCCAAATGAGAGTGAGGAGGAGTAGACCCTGGGTTCACCCCTTCCAATCGCTCAGGTTCATTGCTTGCCCCTGTGCACACTGGATTAGCCATGCCTTCTCACCTGGTACTCAATCACTAGTTCAGGCTGTGACCTATCAATCTTACAAGCATTTCTTATACGTTTCTTATAAGCATAGTCATAATGAATGCACAGGGATCTATCAGGGACTTTGAAGTCAGATCAGTTTGGATTTAATTAAATCACTTAACTTTTTGCAATGTACTAGAAAGTAAAGCAAAACAGAAGAATATTTTCAAGCACTGCACCATATTTTTATGCTTAAATGTGCGAAATTGCCCTTTATTTTTGAACACATGCTCCTTTTTCCTATATGTTCTTTTGTTACTGTTTTATTTTACTGTTCTTCAAATTCAATATGGAGGTTTTTTTAATTATTCTAGACCATAGACATAATTTTTTAATTAGGTAAGCTCACTGATGATCATTAGAATAATTTTGGGCTGCAATCTCAGTTTATGGGATTAAGAAAAAAAACCACACCAAAATTAACACTTTTTTTGTTTTGTTTCAAGTTTATATTTTGCCTTTAACAGTTGCAAACTAACCAGATACAACAGCTTTTTTTATGACCACGTTTATCAAGTCACAGCTACAACTGAAGTGTTCTTTGAATGGTTTCTCTTCATAAGCCTTTGTTTTTATTTTTTGTGAGTGAATAACTACTGTAGGACATTCTGCTTTCCTGTCCAATTTTATCATTTGCACAATTAAGTCAAGTAAGCATGAAAGAGAACCACTTGAAAAAAAGATCACAAATAATTATTTTGACAAGGAAATTGGAACCAAAAGAGGCTCTATCTTTAATCAGAATTGTCAATTTGATGCACAAGGAGAAAGACAATACATCAGTGCTGTAATAATGACTGTAAAAACTATTTC
The DNA here is from genome assembly GCF_951394365.1 of Tetrao urogallus. NCBI lineage: Eukaryota > Metazoa > Chordata > Aves > Galliformes > Phasianidae > Tetrao > Tetrao urogallus. The sequence goes on along the minus strand of NC_136815.1, from coordinate 53,967,249 downwards.
TTTGAACTGTGTGACCTTTGCAAAGTTATTTAATCTTTTTCAAATACTCTCTCTAGACTCCATGCTGAGGAGAAATGTAAAAAATAAATAACATCTTATGTCAAACCTTGATAAAGTAAATACATACATTAAAACTATTACCTCTTTTTTTTTTTTTTTTTGGATGCTGTGATCATTTTATTTCTCTTTCTTCCTTTTTTAATAGAAAATTGATATTCATTAAAAAAAAAAAAAACAAAAAACACAAGATTAAAAGGTTAAAGATTGATGTACAATTTAAACAAAGTAATCACTAAATGCCAGGAAGAGAAGTTCAAGGATTGGATAACTGACAAGAAGAATCAGTAAGATTTATAATTTATACACAGAGCCATAATACGTGAATGCAATAACCAAATGTAAACTGCGTATAACAATTGCAAACATTTTCTTCCACTTTTGTTTTGTTATTTGGTTTTTTATTTGTTTTTCTGTTTAGAATGCTGAATGCTAAAGCAATTTTAATGTAGAGAATATTTTCCAAATTCTAGAATCTATTCCATGCATTGATATGAATAATATGATAATATCTGTTGTTATGAAAGGCAAAAGACATATTTTTTTACAATTACATTAATAACATCTACTGTGGCATAATTGTCTTCCACAACCTATGAAGCAGAGTATGAGAAAATCATCTCTAACTTTTCTTCTGTGATATCAGTACATCTGAGTGCTTTACACATTTTTACATAAGATAAATGAATTTAAATACATTTTTTTCCCCTTCTCCTTTGAGATCTTGACAATTAGCAAATGTTAATCAGTAATCAATTAAAGTGCATTTCCGCTTCATCTCAGTTTGTTCTATTCAAGGAAGAGCTTTTAATCAGATGTTGTATCAAAGATTCCATCACTGCTGCTGTTGACATGCCTTATGAGCTTATAACATCCTGCAGACTGTTCTAAATAATGCTGGATTCTGAAGAAGGAGTTCTGATGACATGCAGCCTGGCCACAATCCCAATGAAATGAGTTGTAGTAATTCTGCTGACTCAAGGAGCTATACTGTTGCTGGAGAATGTAAGCTGAATTTGCAGAATTCTTTGTTTTGGCTCCTTTATGAAAACACATGAGAATGCCTTTATGAATGTCAGCAGAACTGGGCTAATGGTCCCCAGGTTGGGAGATACAGACCAAAGGAATGTAGATCACATCAAAACCAGGAAAAATTGTATGGAATTAGTGTTGCCAGTCACCATATATAACAGCTAACAAGCAAATATACAGGACAAAACAAGACAATATGTTTGAAACCACAAAGTAATCCTCACAGGTATATAAAGCTTTAAAAATCAGACATAAAATACATCCTGTCCAAAATTTATGGGCCTTGAAATTACATCCAAATAAAACCACAAAGCAAAAGCTAAAATGAAAATTTAAGCTCATTTCAGTGAGAATAAAAATAAAAAGTAAAAGAGAGTGCTGCTTACAAATTTGAACACCAAACTTTTAGATTTTTAGTTCACGTGATGAACTGACAACTAGACCAGAGGGCAATATTCTGAACAGCTGCAGGGGGGAGAATAACTCTGAAATTAAATAATAATAAAAAATTTGTCTTGCTAAGTTATTAAAAAATGACTTCAAGCAGAATCTCAGTTCCAGCAGAACAAAGTCTAGTTAAATAGAAGAAATAATAGCTTTAAGCCACCACTGTTCTTTGATTATCAAGAAATGTCATATAAAATTTGAAGCAATCTGGAGTACATCGTCACTTCTAGAGTTCAGCAACTCAAAAAAAAACAGAACTGCATTTCTCACTAAGCTTAAAAGAATGAACATATCGCTACTTCTCATGCCTCTTGTGTCCCTGAAATTCTAAGTGGTGGTTAGGGGAGCAAAATCCCTCCCAGTGGAGCAAGTCCATGACCACCTCATGAGTCTGAATGTGTACAAGTATATGGGGTCAAATGATATGCAGCCCAGGGTTCTGAAGGAACGGGCTGATGTGGTTGTCAGCTATACCAGGAACTGGACATCCTTGAAAAGTGGGTACATGAAAATCCAATAATGTTTAACAAGGGTGAGTGTGAGATATTTGTCTTGGGTAACAGTAATCCAAGATATGAGTACAGACTGGGAGAAGAACCCACTGAGAGCAGCCCTGCCAAGAAGGATTTGGCAGTTCTGGAGGATGTAAAGCTGAACATGGGCCAGGACTTGTGCTTTCAGGCTGGAAGGACAACAGTATCCTGGGCTGCATCAAAAGAGGGATGGCCAATGGGAGGAGGAAAGGTGGTTATGCCCCTTTACTCTGCCCTTATAAGGCCCCATCTGGAGTACTGTGTCCAAGCCTGGGGCCCCTGGTACAGGAGGGAAGTGGAGCTGATGGAGTGAGTCCAGATAGGGGCCATGAAGATGATCAAAGAATTTAAATTCAGGTCTCTAATTCTTTATATTAAGATGTAGTATTTTATATTAAAATATAGTATTTTTCCATATAAATATAGACAGTAATTTTCAGATCACTCCTGATAGCTTGTGGGGAAATTAGGAAATTATATGAACTTTTTCATAGCAATTGTCTTGAAAAAATTTTGTATTACTTGCATTAGTCAGGAGAAAATGAAGATTCCCGAGGCAAAAGAAAAACAAAGACAACTGGAGTGGAAGACTAGGTTTAATAAGTACTTTATTTCAGCTGCTGTAAACTTTCAGGCAATTACAAATATTTATAACACCTAATTTTAAGAATGTTATGTTAAACTAGAACCACTGTGAACAGTTTTGGGCCCCAAATCTAGCTGCTTTACATAGCTGCAGTACAGCTGCTAGAAAGTTGCCCTAATGACTGCATACCCCTTCAATCCATGAAACAGTGGAAGCTTCAGAGCTTTTTAGCTAACAGAGATTTCAACAGAAAAACTTAGCGTAGGTGTGTTTGTGCATGAGTGCATATTAACATTTATTTAGCACAGAGAAGGCCTCAAGGAAAAATACTGCACAAAACAGCAGTGTAGGTCACTGATTGTACAGGTAATGCAAGTTAAGATTATTTAGTTGTAATGGAAAGCACAAAAAGGAATCCCCATTATATTAGAAATGGTTCCAGGAAACATTTAGATTGGATATTCGATAGAACTTTTTCAGAGAGAGTGGTCAGCATTGGAAAGGGCTGTCCAGGGAAGTGATGGAGCTTTAAAGAGACATGTGAACATGGCTCTGAGGGACATTGCTTAGCAGTAAGACATGGTAAGTCAGATTGATGACAGGATTTGATGATCTTAAAGGTCTTTTTCTACTCAGATGTTTCTATGATTATATTCCTTTTTCTCCCATGCAACTCCTTTGGTCTTAGCCTGATTTGCCACACACTCAACACTTTGGGCACAGCTAGAAAATTCCTCAATGAGCGCTATTGTACAGGCAGAGAAATGCAAGAATTCTGCACTGCATTTGCTGAACCTGATTTTTAAGACTGAAAAACATATTTGTGCAGGTTCACCAGAAATAGAATCATAGTTATGCTACTCACGTCATGTGCAAAATCTCAGGACAGGTGGTATATTGCTTTTCATGTTCAGCCTGAGCTGCCTAATGCCCCCTCTCTAAATTTGGGTATTACCAGAAACCCATCTGATGCGTACATTTGTACTGAACATGCTTCTTTCTTTACATTTACTGCCTTCGTGGTATATAGTGGTAATAGAATTGATGAGATAGTCTCTCTTATGAAGAGTGAAATGAAGATCAAATATTACTTTAAGTGTTACAAAGATTGATGGGTGATGGATCTTACGTCTCCAAAGTATCAACTATTCAGTGTGAGAAAATTAGAGGAAACACTGATTATAGCTAGGAGGCTAAGGTGTGCTAATTTTTTGGCAGCCTCGTGGACCAATCATCTCTTCATGTAGTCTTCCACTGCCACAGGCATCTCACCTTTTCAAAGCAGGTCCCATTCACCAGACTGCAACCTGATGTAAAGACAAGACAAAGGAGAGGCGCATTTGATTGCTCTACAAAACCTATCATGAGCATTTCAAGAAAGGGCAGTGAGCAACAAAAATATGAGAAATGAAACCCAAATTTCTTTCTTTTATGCTCACCAGTAGACTTGAATAGGTTGCTTCATTCTCCGCATATATATAACAACCCTGCCTTAAAAGATTATAATCAAAATGTCATAAATTCCAAAATTTGGAAATGCCAAATATTTTTTTTCCAACTTTATCATGAAGTGTGTTTGTCTTAACAACAGTCTTTATTATGTGTGCCTATGTATTTTTTTCCTGGAATATGCCTCCTTCATGCAGTATCCAGGATACATTCCTAGAAGAACTGCATTAGAGTATGGAACATAAAAGCTTGTGGCATCAACTAACTTTAAGCCTGGACTAGTTCAGGTGCATAATGCTCCCATTCTTCCCATTGGTTTTTCTGATTGAACTGTAAAAATCACAAGAGAAAAGCATGTCACATTCATCTCCCAGTAGTACAGCCACATTCTGAGGGACATGGTGGTCCCAGCTCTGTGTGTCATGGGACGCACATGGCTGCCGTGAAACTTGATCTAAGAAATAGAAAGGGAATTTCTACTGTGTCCTGTTCTGGGAGTTGTAGAGACAATCCAGCAAAGAGGTACAAAAATAATTAGGGGACTGGATCACCTCTTATGTAAAAAAAGGATGAGAGAACTGGGTTTGTTTATCTTGGAGAAAACTGAGAATGCTTGTCAATATTTAACAGGCAGGTGTCAAGTGGATGGAACCAGGCTTCTTTTGGTGGTGTCCAATGACATAACAAAGGGCAGTGGGCACAAACTGGAAAGTTGTATCTGAACATGAGAAAATATTTATTTTGAGCATGAAAGAAACTTGAGCAGAATACCCAAAGAGGTTGTGATTGTCCTCTTCTGGAGATTTTCAAAGCCTGTCTGGATTTCATGTGAAACCTACTCTAGGGAACCTGCTTTATCAGAGGGTAAGTCTAGAAGACTTTCAGATCTCCAAACCCTACAGTACTGTGATTCTGTGTAATTTAAAGCTAGTGAAGTGAACTGTAACTCTCAGAGAGTTCATATTGCATTAACTAAATTTGAAGAAAAAAATATTCTACTTGATACATATAAAATTGCATATTAATGGCATTGTTTCACTGATCATAATGCTAACTTTTAAAGAAGTCACTTACCAAGCCAGTGATTGGTGCAATACCACAGAGGTGGAGAGAATTAATTCACTAGAGTTATGCTAATTTACATCAGCCATCTATAGGATTTCTTCAAAAGCATGTATATGTAACAGTATATTTTTCTGGTACGGAATTTTTGTTTCAAACATTTTAATTATTTTATCACATTAAATATTTATAACAAAATGTCACATCTATCAAACATGTCAGTCTAGCATATTTTACTCATGCACATTATTTCACCTTTGAAATAAGATGATGTCCATGCAGAGTCTTGTTTTGTCCCAAGTCCATTCAGCTTTGTTTCTGAGCAGAAATGACAAAAAAAGCAATGATACTCTCTTAGACACTCACCATCATTCAGTGTGTGACCTGAAATAAAGCTGATAGATAGAACTGCTGTTGATGGGTAAGTGCCCGCTGCAAACTAGAGTATCCTCTATTTTGTCAGCTATTTGATTTATTTTCAGCTTGTTCAGAACCTACATAATAAAATTTTCTGTCAGTCAGAATTCACTAAATTAACCACAGGCACTTTGGAAAACAAATGGGTGTGCTTAGCTATACTTCTTTCTGTTCTCTGAGAGCAGCAAAGAAAACTTATATTACTGGAACAGGATTTGTCTCCTTACAATGAAAAATTGTGCTTGTTACTGTTTGTGGCAGATTTTTTCTCAGTTATATCACCTTCAGTGCTCCTGAAGTGAAGGATGAATCAACTTAGAACAAATGTAGATTTTTATTTTTAAATCTCTCCCAGAACAAACAGGCCATAGTGTTGAAAATGTTCCTACACAATTAAGAGTTGGAGTTTAGCTGATATCCTGTGCTGTGGCTTGGACATCTTTCTTTAAACCCTTTGTAAATCACTGTCATTCTTTCAGAGTTGACTGAGTGCTGACAGCCTATACTGAAAAAAGTATCATAATTATTATTGTATCTTAAAGCAGCTGTGCTTCTCTGACAGTACTCTGGATGATGATTAATTTCAGGCTTAAGAAACATGTTCAATATTAGAAAAGTATATGCAGTCATGCCTTCACCCGGATTATTGTGCAGACTTCACAGAATATATTTTTATCTGTACAGTCCTTATAATAAAAGCCACAAGACAACACATCCACAAAACCTTAGAAAATGTGGCAACTTAAAAATAAATTCAGTTCACTCCATGTCTGTTTTCTCAAAATGCTTTCATTATTCTGTTAGCTAATCAGAGCTGTGAGATTTAGACAACTGCAGTAGAGCAAATGAGAAAGCCATACACTGATTAATGTAAATCCCTGCACATTTCTTGGCTAGTGATGGTTGCCTACAATTCAGAGTGTGGACATTTGCATACTATAGTAAATTACTAAGACAGAATTGTGCTGTCATTATGCAAATAGAAGTGCAAGAAAATGAGTGACTGAGAAATAAGTATACCCACCATGCTGTAAAGGTGAATTAGGAAAAAAAGTCATCCCTGAATTCTGACTGGCTGAAGCATTACCAGTTTGAAACAGAATAAGTAGAATACACAGAAACATGAAATAGGGAAAGGGGAGGCAGAGTCTGTTACAGTTTTCAGAGACTTTCCTAAAAGTTATTTTTTCTGCCAATATCCACATTCCAAAAAGTGTAGAGCAATTTTATACCCTATAAAGATGTCTGGGCTCTTCAATGAGCATTGAGTTCTGAGACCCTTAAATGAAAAAACTGAGCTGGAATCCTTAGATACAATAGCAATGATAATTAGCATTAGAATTATGCTAAAAATAATTTATTTTTTCTATGCATCTATGTAAGTTTTTTTGTTTTTTGTTTTTTCCCTGAGGAAAATTATGTTTTCATGACATTTGGAAATTATGTTGACTCTCAATTATCTTTTGAACTTAGATATGTTCATTCTGGATATAAATATTATGGAATGGATCAAAGTATATCATAAAAATGCGTCTTGTTCTTTACTTATATGTCATTTAGAGCTCATTGCATGACACAGTAAGGTAAACATTCACAATGTATTCCAGATGCTTTAATGTGAAGTGGACCCTGCTCATTTCGGTTCAAATTGTGTGGTAACTATTGCTAAGATGGTATCAAATCGTGATACATGATATGATGAAGGAATCTTGTAAAAGAACAATTGTGTTGACTTCTGAAGAGGATTTGCAAGACATTTATGTAAAATTGTCATAGGGCAAATCTTTTGCTTTAGAATACATCAGTGATATGGTTCGGTAGACTCAGATTTGGTTTGAAGTTGTCTAGCATCGAGATACTGGGACTTCAAGCACCTCTGTTTCTATGTTTCTGGGATTATTTCCTGGAAATGTTGATTATTTCTGCAGGAGAGACATTGAACCATATCCCTAGACACACTAGCAAGCAATAAAATAAGCTGCTCAAAAAAAAAATGTGGAGAAACTCTAGATTTCTGCTGTTGACATCATTGTTCACATCCTGTATTTTCTGTCAGAATTGCTTTGTTTTTCTTTTTCCACGTTTCAAAATTGTAGTCACAATGTCTATGTTAGTAGCTACAAAATGTTACAATTTTTCTTTGCTAGAGTTGCTATCTTATGCCATGTTCTAGAGATACTCTCACATTGTACGCATATGCAGTCCTCGTTTAATAAGCATTTTGTTGTGTAAAGAATTTAATCTTTTGAAGACAGAGCATACACAGTCTGGGCTCCAGCAGGAGAACATAGGGATGAGTTGAGACAGCTGAAGGTGTGTGCATTTGGAATAGCATCCACAGAATGCCATCCATCATATAGCATTGCTGCTGTAAGGCAATGTCATGACTGCAGTGGGTCACAACTGTTGGGTATCCACTTTGCTGTCATTATAGCACTTTACTTCTCCAGTTTTCCTTATGTTTTCCAGGAGAAAATGGTGATACTAAACAAGCTGTTGTCAGAAGCAGTACTTGCAACTCAAATGTCAGTGTGTGGGACCAATAATACTTTGAAAAGCAGCAACAAAAACTGGAGAGATATTAAGAAGTGGCTATTCCTCCAAAAGCCCTAGTATAAAATTCACAAGGCAATATCAGAAATTTAAGCAGTGTTCTATTTCAGCTGCAGAATTAGAAGTTGGAAACAGTAAGGAAATTTAAACTAACAGAAAGACAAATGTGTCCTCAGAGAATTTCAGTTGAGGTCATTGGAATTACTCCAAGATAGATTTTTTCTTATTGTCCATGAAACTTAAAGACATAGGCACGTGGATAATGATGAGAGAAGTAATCACTAATTTCTGAAAGCAAATGTGTAAGAACATCAAGTAAAAGTGAGAATGGAACAACTGTAAGGAAAAAAAAAATAGAGACAGATGTTGAATATGAGAGGTTTAATTCCTCATCACATATCTGTCTGCTCTACACTGACGGCCAAAGTTTATTACATGAAATGGGGAATACATGAAATCAGGTACTTTTATATTCCCATTTTGTAGCTTTACATTAGCCAACAGTGCAAATATTACTTTAAAAGGCTTCAAAAAAATGTATATGCTGAAATACCTCTCTACAACATTTATAATTTTAATTGTACTCAGATGAAAGTCATATAAAAAAGCATACTTGCAATCATGGAAGAGAATCTGCAGTCCACAATCAGAAACAATACATGTTCAGCTATCCAGTTTTTCTTAATGCAATTATGACATGATGAAGTAAGATGAATTCTTAAATATTGACCTTTAAACCATGTGACAATACAGTGCTTCAGTTCTCTATGAGAACTCTATATGAGTTATGTGTGTTTTTTTTAAATTACTTGCGCTACCATCTTGCTTTACTTATTATTTGTTTAAATATATTTGTATGAATTAGAATATGATGAATAAAGTATTCTAAATAAATAAAGTATTCTAAATTATCAAAATCAGACTCCTGGCCTAAAATATTCCCCTCTCATTTTTCTGTGTGTGTGTGTTTGGTTTTCTTTTTGTTAAATTCAGTCTTGAGATGGCTTTCTCCCAATTTTTGATAAGCAGCTTGGATGGAACAGAAGACTAAGTAAATGAAGTGTTTCAGGTAAAAAGATTATAAATTTTTCATGTATGGTTGTCATTTCATCCCTTTGAAAGAACTTTCAATGCATGTTGAATAACGTTAGGGCAGTGAGCCATGAATAGCTTTCCTGCAATGGAGACTGTTTTTCCTAACAACATATTAGATTCATTCTAACATGGAAAGTAAAAAAAAAAATATATTGCATTTTATTCTCAGTGCTACAGAAATGTTTGGGAGAGGGTAATATGCAATGTGAAGAAAGAACCACAGTGATTTCATAAATACTTCTATACAGTACTCTGACATTTCAGTTAACAACAGTACATGGTATTCAGATAATACAGCTGAAGTCTAGGGAACTGTACAAGGTCTCTAGGTTGAGCTATAGAAAAGAGAAAAGTAAACGGCAGTAAAATAGACAACTGCAGAAAAAAACAGGTAAATTTCTATTAGGACACTGTGTAGGAATACTGCCTAAGGAAATGTGAGAATAAACTTCCACACAGCATTGCTATAAACAACTTTGAAGCTAGAAATATTAGGCTTCCTCTGACAGCAAACCGGGAGGTTTCTGTGCCATATTTACAATTGCAAGTTAGAGAAGAGAAGCCTTCAAATAAGTGAAGATTGAAAGGGATGTTTTGTATTAGCAATTTCATGAAATGAAGGTTTGTCCCATGGGTAAAACGTAATTATCATCTTGCACAAAAAGGACCACTCTCTGTCTAGCACTATCCATCCATCATGTTTGTTATTGATCCTTCTTTTGGAGAAGGGATAGCAAAAGCAATCTAATACCCTACCTTAAAAAGGTATGGGAGATGAACTGATGGCTCAATGGAATTAAAGTCATGTCAGCCTACTTCCTCACAGAAATTCTCTGCATTGACAGGGCATTCCCTTTATTCCCCAATAAATAAATAAATAAATACATACATACATACATACATACATACATATGTAATAAATATTAAAATATTAAATACATAATAGTATTGAGACTGTCTAACCTCAAAATTCCATCAGGTCAATAGTATCTTTCTAGAGGATGATTCAGAAGGCTTAAGTTAGAAAATTCTTCTGTTAGGTTATGTATATCTCACTCATAGCATTTTTAAAATAGAGTTTCTATGCAATACATAAGCAGATATAGTAAGCAGATATCTGAAGGCAGAAGAATGCATTTTCATGTTGACAAATAATGCTTCAATAATTACACAGACTCAGAAAATTCCCAAAGGCTTAAATTATACTTTCAGTTTGTACTACGGCTGGAAATGTTTTTGAATTGCTCCTGGCTTGGCTTTCAGTCAGCTGTTTTTCCTAATCATGGAAAATAATGAGAAGGGACCTACTTTTCCATACTCTGCAATGCCAATGCAAATGACCAAGAGTAGAAGTATCAAGAATAGATAAATGTTTACATTTTCAAATACAGCTTTCTCTTGCTAAGATGTTTGCATGATCTTTATTGCCTTCCTTATTGGGAGCCCATGTTGTTAGATAACAGCTTTCTCAAAAGCCACTATCTTTGATCAAATTTTTGTTTTGCCAGAGTCTACTGAAAGTGGTTTCTTTTGTTTCTCACCAGGCGAAAAGAAACACTTATCTGAGTAGGAGAGCTCAGCACTGTTTTGTATTGCTAGTAATGATCTGAGTTGACATGAAATGGAGAGAAGGTCAAGGGACAAATTTAATCCCTTGAGGAGCAAGGAAAGAGGCTGCCATTCTTGAAAGCAACTTACCCCTTAAGTGGCTTAAACCTCTAAAATATACCCACGACCACAACCACCCTGACCGGAAAAGTAGCACAGCGAGCTGCAGACAATTCAGGAGACTCCTAAATGTATTAAGAATAACTTCTAAGCCAGGCAATAGACTGCTTCAGCAGGAGGGATGCAATGCTGGATCTCTTGCTCACCAAAACAGTGAATTGATTGGTGACATCAGAATTGGATGCTGCCTGGGCTGCAGTGACCATGTAATGGTTGCATTCACACTCTTGAGGGATACTGGATAGGCAAAGAGTAAAATCCAGAAGCTAAGATTTAGCTAATTTTAGGAAAGCCTACTTCCAGCACTATAGGGCGTTAGTCAGCAATACCCAATGGGAACCTATCAAAGCACAAGGGAGATGGCAGGTCTGTAAGGAAGCTATCCTTAGAGAATAAAAGCTCTATCCCCAGGTGGATGAAATCAGAAAAGGAAGACAAGAGATCAGCATGACTTAAGTGGTCAAACTGGAGAGCAAGAAGAAAATGCACAGGCAGTGGAAGCAGGAACAGGTAACCTGGGAGGAGTATAGGGATGCTGCTAGGCTGTGTAGGGATGGGATAAGGAAGACTAAGGCCTAGCTGGAACCTAGTTTGGCAAGGAGAGCAAAGAGCAATAAGACTTCTATATGTACATCAATCAGAAAAGTCCAGTAGGGCATACCCTCACTAGTGAACAATACAGGCAAATTAATAACAAGGGACCAGGAGAAGGCTGAAGAATTCAACTACTTTTTTGCCTCAGTCTTCATTGGTGACTGCTCTACACGCAGTTCTTGAGTGTATGGTTTGGAGGGCAGGTACCAGGGGAACAGTGCTCCTCTTGCTGTAAGTGAAGATCATATTCATGACAGCCTGAAAAACATCCATAAGACTATGGGTCCCAATGAGATGTATCCCTGAGTCCCAAGGGAACTAGCTGACATAGTTGTCAAGTTAATGAAACTTTAACAGTTTCAAGGGAATGAAGTAGTTTTCATAATCAGTATAAATTCTTAAACCTTTTTGGAAAACCAGTAAACTAATGTATAATGAGGAAGGATAACTCAAATAATGAGCTGAAAAATACTACAGATATTGCAGTCTACAAGGTCTTTCCTGAATATACAAACTTAACCCGCATATCTGCTAAAAGGGACTCTCATTATTCTGTTACTCTCAGGAGCGATCACCATTACAGTGAAACCTTGCCATCTGTTTAATCATTTTTAATTCATGTAGCAGAGACAGTGTAATAGAACAATACCTTCTGCTTCCTATCATGAAAATGCTATCCAGAAAAAAGGCTATGAACAGGGCACAGAGGAAAGCATTAAATTCTGAATTAATAAACAGGTTTTAAGCGTCTTATGTGTTCATGTCAAAAGTAAGGAAGGAATAGAAACGTCCAATGAATGGTCTTGGGAGATAAAAGAGAACTGTATTACAAAAGTCTGATGTAGTTCAGCTTCACAGACTTTAGTGTAATGGAGAAATTATAGATGCTCCAGCTGAAGACATGTTCCACAAATGAATGTAGCATGTGAAACACAAATCAGTTTTCTGTCTCCTTCTAAATTCTAGAAGGTTGAGAATATTTCAGAAATCAATCTGTGATCAGTACCTTCTCTAGAGAGACAGATTTCCCATCAGGTGAATGCTGAACTCTCTTTAATAGAAGATGAAAAGGGTATAATTCTGTAATTCCTCATGATTTATGGTTTTACCATTAAATAAAACAGAAAACAGAATGGGATCATTTCCACGACACTGTTTTCAGCATGCTCCCTATGGATGCTTGGCCAATGACAGTCAGCATGCCCTCAGGCATTGCCCTGGTGCCAGCCAGGAAGAGTCTGAGCCAGGGGAGAGGCTGAATACAGCTGAAGGAGAAAGAGTGTGGGTACCTGGCTGCAAGTGATGCTGTCCCATTTGGCCTTACAACCACTTGTAAATGTTTCTGGAATGCTTTGCTTAGAGAGATGCTGAATTAGGGTCAGTCCTAATCAGTCCCCCAGAGCATGTACAAATTAAAGATGTTGTGCAAAACACAGTGTCCACTTGTCACTACGTGACTGATAATAATTTTCCAATAGGCTGCCCAAACCTACAGAAAAACATATTCAAGCATGTTGTGGTGTGTTTTAGTCTAGATGCTAGGCATAGGAAATTAGAGGTCCTTTGCTCTGGAAAGTAGGTTAAGGTGTGCTCAAAGCCCAACCTTCATGCTCTCTGTACAGGTGGATAATGATAAACTTGATCCTGAAATATTGCCAGTCTGTCCCCTTGATACACATTTGTCCTCAACTAGTTTGCCAGATTTTCTGGAGGATATGCTATCAATAATTCCTGAAAAGCAGTCTGGTCAATCAATAATTAAATTCAAACATACCCTGTCAGCACCAGTGTCCTCAATTCTATTTAAAAATTGTTCCACTTCAGGCTTTTTGCGGCTAAAGAAATGTAAAAGAATACATACATTTCTTATTCTGCTTTCAGTTTTGCTAAGATTTTTTCCCATCTTTTCTGTTAAATGAAGACTCTTACTTAGTGTAGCCAGGACACATCTACACACAAAACAAGAGAAACAGGATCTGATTTTCCTTCACTTCATGCACTTAATGTTAAAAAAAGAAAATTACAAAGCAATTTATTAAATTCAGTTTTTGACACTTCTTCACGAAAATATAATGAATGAGTGACAGTGACTATCAGCTCAGAAGAAAATTTTAATTTTTAAATGCAGTTAGAAAGAACTAAAAGAAAAAATCCTCAAAAATGGCAGCATACGATATGAATATTTCTTTTTATTTTATCACCATACCAAACAAACAAGTAAAAATATCATGTTTGAACAAAAGAACTGCCAAAATGTGGTAAATGTGTATAATTTAAACCTTTAAAGCATATGCACTCTGCACTATTTTTCATTTTTATAGCCATAAGTAATAATTGATTCAAAAGTGGACAATTCTGGATTCCTATTTACTGAAAAATCAGAACAAATCAATACTACTATTTATGCAAAATATCCTGATTTCAATCTTCCACAAAATTCTAGAAAAAGATTTTTGAGAAAGAGTTATGATGTGAACTTTATCAATTATGTACCCCATCCATTGATTCTCTAAGTTATGTGCTTCACGTCTCAGATGGAAAAAAAGCCTGGAAACCAACTGTCTTTATCTATGTAGCTCTTCTGACTTTTAATAATTTTAAGTGGCTGCTTAAGAGAAATCATGCTGATGTTGAGCAGTTCAGATAATCCGTATCATAGCATTTGCAAATCAGATAATTTATGGTAATAAAATAATAAAAAATAATAATGATGATAAACTAAAAAAAAAAGAAGATTTTTATATTATACAGTGATCATTTTGGAAAAATGTTCCCAAGAAGTTTGTTTTTAAATAGCATTGGCATATATTTTCATAGAATGGTATATGCCTCATTTTAGACACCTACTGTGATAGGTATGAGAATAAAAAAATCCTGCACATAATAAAAGTAAAGTTTGGTTCTTGAAGAGAAAAATCGAAGAAATATTTTAGTGAAAAAAAGCTGAGTATTCAGATTTGATTTATACAAATTTATGAATTGTCAATGAATTCAAGTAACACAATATTTAGTAGCTACACAGCTAGCTGATAAGGAGATGACAGATTGGAATATTTCATTATTCATATAGAATGCTTTAAAAATCATTACAGTACCCTCTGATTATTTGTTTGTTTGTTTGTTTATGGATTTTGCTTTTGCTTTGTTTTGTTTCCTGGGTTATATACTGAAGAATAAGAGGAGAAAATAAAGGTTTCCACTTACTTTTTTTATTGCCAACTGATTGCCTCTAAGTGCATTAGGTGCCAAAAAAAAAAAATTTAACATAATCACCAATGGACTTTTAATATATCAAACTTATATAAGATTATTACTCTGCAATGCTTCATGTACAAACCAACGTAACCAATTATCACTATTGTCTTGGACCCACACTGAAGAGGTTGTCAGTTTGCTCATCATACATAAACAGCTTTGAAATACCATTGATGTATTTAATAGCATATTACTTTTATGATTAAAAGAGAATAATTCTGGATTGAAGTGTAAAAATATCTCAGAACATACTGTAAGCATTGATACACTACATAAATGCGTTAAGAAAAATGGCATATCTACTTATATATTCAAATATTCAAGTATTGCAATATCACTAAGGAGTAAATTCTATCCAAAGAAATTGAAAGAAAAGAGCTATCTATCTAGAATGATTTGCATCAGCTATGACAGAATGAAAAAAACTTCTTCCCATTTTCTTGAACTTTGAAGAAATCACTCACAATGATTTATGGCTCAAAATCACGGCTCTCTCTCAAAATTTATCTCTGGAGTGCTATTAAGACATAAATAAAAGTTGCTTAGTATTTTTTAAAAAGTAAACAAAGTTTTCCTTATACTACAATTCTGTTTTTTCTTGGTCATGTTCCAAACCATGGTAGGTTGTATCTTTTTCTTTCATTTGCTGCTTTTGGGGTCATTTTTTCATTTATTTTTCAGCTTGATTCAAGTTATTAAGTTTTATAAGATGCAGTCTCGGCAACTCTTCTCTCACTGTGGATAAAAACATATAAAGTAAAATTCTTCAATGATAATTTGCACTTTCTGTGAACACTTCAATAAAAGTATAATATGACTAATAAGTTATTTTCAGGAGGAATATATTTATGACTTTGAAGTCAATTACTTTTAATTACATAGTCAACTTTAGTCAACTGTAACTACCCAGTACTGAGTCAAACATCCATTATGTGACTAGTTTGCTAGTATTGATTTGGGCTTGAGATATATTCTTACGCATGCTATTACATCTCTCCTTTATGTGATTAATGGCTATGTTTACTTTCCGTAGCTTTCTGCTTCCATTAATCCTATTTTATTTCTCAACTCTCTGGGTTCAAAAGACATAGATTTTTCTGTAGGAGAATTAACTCTCACCAGTCCCCAAGTAAGACTACTTGAAAAATATCCAAAAGGGAACTTACTGCTGGAAATCAAGACAGATCCACTACTACACGAAAATCTTGCAGGAAACTGTGCAAGGTCAGTAGTTCACTCTGAAATTTACCTTTAAGAATGGAATTGTGGTACTTCCCTAAAAAGGTGCTTAAGTAGATTAAAAAAAAAAAGCATGCTACTTAGAATCCACTAAGAGATCTCTAGGATTTTAAAATATGCAGTTTTCAAAGGAATGAGAAAAACAACATAACAACAGAAACATTTGATAGTACATTGTAATCTTTCCTTCAGCCCAAGATTACTAAAAAGTCTACATATATAACAAGATTTCAGAGAATGTAGTTCTTTGAAAAGTTCTTCTTTTACATAAATATGCAAAACAAGTGTCTGCAAACAAAGAGATGTAAAAATGAACAGTTAACAGCAGATTTACAGAGCTAACAAGCAATAAAGCCTTCTTGTTAGCCTTAGTACACTTCCAACTCAACATGTGTTTTTTGCTTTCCTTTTTAAAAATGAAGGTAAGAATGCATTCTGATCTTGGTGAATAAACTATCAAATTTTAACACTAGAAAATTGCAGTAGATGCAATAAGATCTCATGTTTTCCTTTTATACATCCAAACAACTTTGCTTCTTTTGTATTCAGTAAGTTAGTTTTGGCTGATTTTTTCATGATACAGGATTTAATAATCAAATAAAGCAAAATATTTCAAATCTTAAAGTTATGTCTCTTAAATTCTGGGTGGTTTTGGATACCAATGAAGAAGTGTAATGTGCAAGGAGAAGCTGCTAAGTCCATTTGTATTTTATTATCCGGCTGGGAGGACAGCATTCATTTATTGACAGAAATATAGTACATTGTATATGTATCATAGCATTTTATTTGATGTGTTCAGTGATGGACAATATGTTAATATTTCTTCATTTTAGGATCTTTTACTAGGAAAATATTCAAAGCTTAAAAGAAAAGCAGCACAGCCTCTATTTGCCCTTTTCTTATATTCATTTTCTTATTTTCACATGCTAATAACTTTAAGAATTATTTTATTCAATCTCAGCATAAGCTTATTTATTGCCATTTTCTAATTACAATCAATTGGCTTCTGAAGTGGCTTTGCCTGTTCATGATTAAAGCAAGCAACTGAATCACATCTTCACTAGAGAATGGTTATTTTTGTTGAACACCATGACAACATCTCTTGAAATAATCATTGATTTTTAGATCTTTTTTGTCAAGTTAGACAAATTATTAATGTGTTTTTGATTTCAGTTGAACAACATTCCTTACCTTCTCCTTGGAGAACAATAAATGTTCTGTTCTAATAGAGGGCATCAAAGAATCTCTGCAGTGCCTGAGAAATTGTTACTTAGTGGTATATTTTTAATTTAGTATTTGAGGATTTTTCCCATTAAATTGAGGAAAATAGGTTCACGTTACCCTTAGATGAACTTTTAATGTGATAAGATTTATGCACAAATTTGTTGAGGCAACAGGAGTTAGAAAATAGAGGTAGATTTTGTGGGGAAAAAAAAAAAAATCACAGCTTTTAATTAAAATCTGATATCTCTGTCCCTCCTGGAGACGAAGCTCAGGATTGTTCAAATGCGCTTAAGACATATTCCAATGTTCACTTGATGGAGCAGAATAAGAACACATTCTTTTGAAATATATGTCGAAAAGTGTTTGCAAAATACTCTAAAGGGAAGCTGATACATCTGTCAGAAAAGAAGCATTTTATTTAGGAAGGAGGATGTATAAGACAACATAAGCCTTATTTCTATATCCACTACTAGATGACCATTAAAACTTTTTAATCATTCTTTCCTATCTCTCTGATCTTTTAAATGTTTTTGCACCAATATGAAATAATAAAAACATTTGTTGCTTTAACTAAGATGTAACAGAATTTACCAGCTGTGAAAGTTATCTGTAGATCTTTCTGTATTTATTATTTGTTTGTTAAACTAATTGACATGCAATGTACACAGTATCATCTGTTATGGAGAATAACAATATGATTCTATTTATTTATTTTTTTTTATTTTATTTTTTCTAGAAGCATTCCGCTATTTTAGACACCAATCATTCCCTCTGAGAGATTGAGGGTGGCTCAACGGTTTGAAAACAGATCTAGAATAAATTTTCCTGATAATTTTTTCAAATTTTATCCTTACTGACTTTGAGCCAGTCCCTTCTTCTGCACAAATATGTGTCTTCTCTGCTCACCAGGGGAATGTGAAGGTGAATGGATGGGAATATCATTACAGAACAAATATCATAGATGTATATTTAAGATCAGGAGATATTCTAGTGTTATGACAAAAAGGTCATAAATCAACATTCTCTGACATTCATAACTGCAGGGAAGGCAATTATGTATTATTATTTCTTGGGTTTCTTTCAAGTGACTAATTTACAGGTATGCTTCTTCACAGAGACCTCTGAAGTTCTCTGTGTAAGTAGTTGCTGAAATAAATATGTTATGCAGTTAACAGATGCAGATTTAGCTGAATTTGCACAGGGAACAGGGAGAAATTATAAAAAACTAAAGTGATTTGTCAGATTATTGCACTCTTACAATAAAACTTAAGCACCACTATTAAAAAGAAAGCACTTGAAAGTAAAATATGGCCAATAAGGTGATTACAAAGAATCGTGGGATACCAAGCGTTTCTTCATGAGAAAGAAAACATACTGCATCATTATTCTGAAATACACATTCTAGAATAGGTCCAGTGATCTATTTATTGCAACCATGAGCACTGGAATAGCC
This sequence comes from Tetrao urogallus, assembly GCF_951394365.1. NCBI lineage: Eukaryota > Metazoa > Chordata > Aves > Galliformes > Phasianidae > Tetrao > Tetrao urogallus. Next base: position 53,948,525 of record NC_136815.1, on the reverse strand, counting down.
AGGTATATCACACCAACTGCGTATTATAATACAGTGAAGTGAAGGACAAACATGTACTAAAGGTTTATACAGAAGTGCAAGTCAGATCAGCAGAAAGTAGCTCCTAGCTATTTAACTAGCTGTTGATTTCCATCAATATCCTTATTAGTCAGGCAAGCTGTTACTACGATGATGTTCTCCAGTATCAATTAAGCATTATTTGTTTTTCTTTCATGTTTATAGACACAGAGGGAAGGATAAAATCTTAGTTTCCTCAGTAACTCATGGAATTGTTTGACTTGGCTTTAGCCATAGATAGTACTGTAGGCTTAAAGAAATTTTGCTAAATTGCTGAAACCCTAGAGTTTTATCTCTAAAAGACTGCTATTTCCAATGGCTTGTCAGAGACAACAAAAACTGTTTGTCTGTAGAAGTTAGATAAAAACTTTCATCAATAAATTGTTTTCTGACATTAGTATATTTTCAGGTATTTCAGTGCAACCATAGAAGTACATTTGGCTATTACAGCATTTAAAAATCAATAATTATGCACATTCAACTGCTATGGCCCACACTAACATTTTCATTACGTTCATTACATTCGTTATGTTACACAATGGGATGTCATGAAGTTGTTCTAACTCCAGCAGCTCACAAATTCCCAGGCAAAACATGATTCTTATGTAATTGTTAACCTTTTATGTTTTTCATTCACAAATTTTATAAATCCTTAGACACTTAAATCTAATCAAAATTTAAATGAGACACACTGTATTCACACCAATTTCCACAGCAAAGATACTAACTATGGAAGTAATAATTCTTTTTTTCTGTGGTCCTACACAAATTCAATAAAAAAAAAAAAAAAGTTTGCAGTAAATTAGTAGGGAGAGAAATGTTAGATTTAACTACAACATGTTACTCTGGCAGAACTAGTGAAACTGAGAAATAGTTATTTCCCATTGCTGTATGAAAAAAAAAAAAAATAAAAGAAAGGGACAAGGCAAAAAGCACTGACTTCCATTCCAGACTCACTGTCTTCACAGAACCAACTATGAAACTCCCTCCTTTGCCATGTAAATTGTACTTTTTTTTCCCCCCAAATTAAATTATGGGCTACATCAGTTAGAATCCATCTTTTGCTTTAGAAGATGGCAATTAAGACAAAGGAGAAGGAAGAACAAACTGCAAAATATTCTAAGCTGGTGAACAATGACACATTTCTACGGTCCTTACTGAAAATGTCAAATACATAGAAAAAGTGCATGTAGTGTTTCAATGTATGTTGCATGTACTACCACTATTTAATTTTCCCATAAGTCTTATGAAGTCATTAAGTATTTTGCCCCTTTATTTCCTGTTAGCCTTCTTGCAGCAGGTAATGTCTCATGTCTTCATTGTCTCATGTCTTCATTCACTGTCTTGGTGGAATCTCCAACAACATACAAGGAACTTTGCCTGGTCCCAGATTCTGAGCTCATTTTCTTCTGTCTCTTTAATCTGAAATGAAATTTTTTTTTTTTTTTTAAATGATGAGAGCACTAGGTGGAAAAGCCATTTCAAATTTAAAACAATTGCAGATCAAATCTCTTCTAAGAAAACATTTCTGGGGGAAACCTGTAGAATTTAGATGAGATGCAGTCTTACAGTATTGTTAACTTTTAGTATGGCCTCGATGTTTTTCGATTGATTCTTCAATTGAAAAAAAAAAAAAAAAAAGAACAAGTTTTTAGAGCAATTACTTGAATTGTCTTTCACAGGGAGAAGCAGGCTACACTTGCTTGCTTCTCTTCTGATGATTCAAGCCATTATTTATTGATTGACAGTTCTGAACTGCAATATTATTGATATTCAGTATACATTTACTGAAGTCACATCTGACTCCTGAGTTGCTGGTGTTTTTTTTCTTTTCTTTTCTTTTTGTTCTTGTGTGTGTGTGTTCTATTGGAAGAAAGGAATGTTGGGAACAGTGCAAAAGATCAAAGAAATTTTCAACCTCTCATTTCTAGCCACCAGTTCATTGCAAAGGCCTCACATTACACTAATAACAGAGGGGAGAGTTTATTTACAAAAACATGACCATTATAAAATTCATCATTAAAATATGGTTATACTAAAAATATATCAGTTTTTATAAGTCTTCTTTTGATAGATCACATTCTCAATAACAACTTGTATCAGAACAAGAATATTCATTCAAGTTGGGCACCAAAAACATCTGTCAACACTCAGAGCACAGTAAACGAGTATTTAATAGTTCTGCACAGAACAACAGATTTATCAAGACTTACAAGCTCAAGCATTACCCAGTGTAGCTACACTACAAGCCAATTCAAGAAGACTGCAAGTAAGAGCAAATAAATTCTAGCAGACCTAAATTGTTTCTTTTTGTTACTACATAGGTCACTCAACATGGTCACTCACATAGGCCAACTCAACATGGCTTGTTTTAACTTTGCTGCTGCCACTGCTGAAGTACCCACTGCCTCACTGTGCTCACATTCCCTTTTTGGTCTCCATAAATGTTCAGCAAGCATCAATAAATGTCAATGGGTGACATTTTTCCACATGGAGGAATTCAATTACACATTTTCCTCTGTACTAATTCCATGTTAGACACCAATTTATCAGACTATTCCTCTGCTGCCATCTGTTGCTGCAACAAAATGTAAGGGAGTACTGGCTGGAAGGTTCAACCTCTACTGCCATACCACCAACACATACCTCTGATGTCACAAGCCAACAGGATAAAATAGAAGATATTACTTTCAGAGTTTCACTTGTAATTTTTATCTCATCTGTAATTAATCGAAAATTTCCTGTGTTTTAAATTTAAAGGTATACATCTCAGATTCTGTCCATATTAATCTCTGCACTTCCACTGAAATTCTATCACAAATTTCAGTGCAATTCCTATTGTTGTTTTTTTGTGTGTGTGTGTTTTTCTTATGTAACTTGATCAGGCTTTCAGAAAAGGAAATTCACAACCCTTGTGATTGTTCTTTATTCTAGGAATTTCTCTCAGTCCCTGTCAGTGAGAAAGGGTCAGTCATGCTACTACACATAAACATCTAACAATATGTCATTTGCTTAGAAAACATGTTAGGTAATTATTTAAAAAAAAAAACGAAAAAACAGCATCATGTGTAAAAATTAATCTGGGTTAGGCAATCTTAGTATAAAGCTTGTACAAATGCTTGTACTAATGTATTAAAAAAAAATCAGAGCTATTTTTGCAATGTGATTATGTACAATGGCACTGTAAACATGATGCTACTGTCTACTGATGAACTTGTCACTGATCTTTACAGATACAGTCTAATTGATAAGCCTTACATCAGTAAGAGTCAACAGCTGGTCAATAATTCTTCACCCTGCTGGATACACAAGACTAGGCTGATCAGAAATTTAGCTGTCCTGAGTGAGTTTCACAGGATTTTTAAAAACAATTTCTTTGAAGAAGTGTTCCTTTCAATTACTTTAATTTCATAATGTCCAATAATAACTTTATTAAAAATTCTAGATAAAGTGTTATTAATTACTCCTTATTATTAAAAGTACCTGTGAATATATTAGTGCAATTTCATTATTGTTCCCTAATTTTCTATTCATTTTGCTAATCTACAGTATTTTAATATAATCTAACATCACTAAAGCTAGCAGCTGAAAGAGTTTTAAATTAAAGAAACTAACTATATCTAAAATATATTAACCATAGTGAATAAGTATTGGCTTACATTGTTCCCCTAGGAACACATACTACATTTTTAAGGAAAATCATGTTACTTATTTGTAAATATTTCTTCATTAAATTAGAAACACTAAGTCTGGTGCTTCTGCATGTACTATTTATCTACCATCTGTAAAACAGAAAGAGAGTTTCATTCTAACTTCTATTTCCTAATAAAATTGATACAGCAGAGCTACTAATCAAGACAGTCCATGAGTACATAGATTGGTATTTCTGAATGTTATGCAAAAGAAGACATTCTTGCCAGAACTCACTAGCAATTAGATAATTTCATTTAAAACAAGTCCCAATCTGTAGTGAAGCACAACATTAGAATGTCTATTGACAAGCTAACATATAAGAAATTCCAGTCATTTACAGATGGGTTTTAAGCAGTTCTCAAGCCTAAGCACACTTGACAAGATATAAGTGGAGCATATGTCAGAAGGATTTGACTCAGTTATTCTACTCTGTTTACATGATATAATTCCTCCAAGCAGTTATCTGCTATTGTGTCTTCAATACATGTATTATTTGCATTATATGTGACAGTAGTAATGAAAGGCCTAAGGATTTTGTGTAACTATGTGCTCCGAAACATGGTCTACTCCTGTAGAAAGATGCTGCAATGAGGTCAAGACAGTAGCAACACAATTATCAAAGCATAAACTTGTATTTCTATTGCTGTTATTTCCAGTATACTAAATTCTAGAGCTTATACTTAAGTAGGCAATAATAATAATAATAATAATAATAATAATAATAATAATAATAATAAACATGTTTAAGAAGAATTAATTCTACCAGATTTTACACAACAATAACAATAAATGGTTAGAGCTTTAAATTTTCCTACCTTAACATTAAAAACATAAGTATACTAAGGCTATGAATGTATCAGGGGTCACCTAAGGCAGGTCTGCACTACTTAACTTCTCATAGAAAAGCACAGGCACAAAATCAGTATGGAAATCTATCCATGCTAACAGGCTAATGCAAGAAGCCTCCTAAAACCAGGGTGAAATGTTCTCTTCATATACTTATCACAATTACTAGGATGTCTGAAGTTTTCTCATTCAATTTTTCTAATCACAGAGAGATTCAAGGCTTGTGAACTGTGAGTTCTTGTACATCTGCCTTCTGTTACATTTTTAAAGATGTCACAGTATTGGAATTGTGAACACTGTCATATTTCCTGATGGTTATTTATATTACCTACATGTACAGTTAAAAAATAGAAAGACCTAACACTGTACTGCAATATTTTACTCAAAGAATCCCAGAGTCATACAAAAACATTGGAAGGAAACAGTGATGGAGGGGGAGGGAGGATTGTTACTATATTCAAGAACAACTCATTATTCTGTGTATAAATTTAGCATTTAAAAGAAAAATACTTCTGCACAACAACATATATTTCTAGAATATTACATTTTTATTAAATGACTGATACCTTGTGAATTTAGTAAAGTTTCTGTCTGGGGTACGATTATGAGAGTTGTTCAATTTACATGTGGTTTATGGGTAGAAGATGCACCATAAATGTCAGAGACTTTCCCAGTTTATATTTGTTTCTTGTTTTAATTTCCTATCTATTCAACAGAATCAAACCAAGCTCTGTTGTGTGAAGAAAGCTGAGAAGCTAACAGTTCAGCAGCAGGTTGGTAGCTGATGGCATACTTTGATATCAAAATTACTTTAAATAGGGAAAAAACACCACAAACAAGAAGACAACAGAGAAAAAGGATAAAGGAAAACCTGTCCTTAGAGAAAGAAAGGAGGAGGAAATGTTACTTTGCGGCTCATCCAAACACTGACTGCAGACATAGTAGAATTTACATTGCATGTGAAGGATACGTTTTCAGAAACATCATTAAGAGTAAGAGAAATCCTAATGATATTTTATACAAATATTTATTCAATTAATATTTCTAATTAGCAGAAAAGTTTCTGTAAATATTTCTTATCTCACTTAGCTATTATTCACAACTCTCTGTCTAAACAGAGCAAAGTATTCAATCTTGCAGGTGGTTTGCTGCAGACCTGGATAAATCCAATTAAAACATGCAAAAAAACAAACAACAACTTAGAAGTCAGACTGGATTAAAAAAAATGAAATCAACATTTTTTATTAAGAAAAATAAGGAAATCTTTCCCATTGGTAGCCTGTACCAGCTGGCCTTGACAACACCTGGCACCCCAGAAGGGATGGAGCAAGAAGTTGTTCTCTTGCATTTCTCATTCACATGGTGTAAACAGAGCCAGGTGAAGTAGAAACCACTTCTGCTCCAGCGTGCTGGTGCTCCCTGAGGCAGGAAGCATCTGACTGCACTTGTGCCCACGCAAAGCATGGTCAGCTCTGCAGTTGTGTGAGCAGTTTATAAGGCCAGAGGAGAGTGAGTCAAAAGACCTTTGTACATGGAAAGACTACAGATCTGTGTTCAAAATTATTGCCTAAGAGGGATTAAAATTGTGGAAAAGCCGAACAATAAGATGAATATGCAACTGTGGTAGGAAAAAAAAGGGTCAAAATAAAATGTATGTCTTCTGAGATAAAGCAGCAGAAAACAGCAGAAAAATAGAAGGTGCTATCAAAGTCAGCTAAATGCTCTGGCTTATAAAACAGGCTGCATACCATATGTCCACCAATATCCACTACAACAGGAACATTAAGAAAGCTATTAAGATAGTGGCCCCATTGTGCTCAGGTATGCAATAACATATGGCATATTTCCTGCTTCACTGTGCATTTTCTTCCTTTTGTTGTTCAGCATTACTAATTTAGAGCTCAATTAATATACTCAGTGCATGTATTTCTCTACAGAATATTTAAAAATTAAAATTAAAACTGCTTAAAATTAATAATTTTTTAATGTATCTGTATTAAGAGGTATTAAGAAATACAACTTTTCCCAAACTTCATTTAACTGGTAGAGATAGAGAAATAATTTTAAGGTAGCTACACATCATACTAAAATTATTACTAATTACGTCCTCACAGAATTTGCTGTAATGGTGCCGCAGTGAAGCACTACAAAGTTGTTGTTGGAGTTAGTCAGTCAAGACTTCTCAAGGAAAACGGGGTTATATCTCAGAAGTGTGGACTAGAGGAAAAACAGTAACTGACTGATGTAGCAGTGATAAAATACAACCAGAAATACAAACTGAAAATTTTTCTCCACCTATATATGTGGAGAAAAGAGGGAAATGAAGAAGCCTGAAAGCCTTTTGTCCTTCATGGATATTTATATCGAAAATTCTGAAAACAATAAAAGAGTATCACAATTGTCATAAATAAAATGCAGATCATTTGAGATATATTGTTTCTTTCTGTAGTGTTTACAAATTCTGCATACCCTGTAGCATTTCTAGTGATAGTAGGATTATTAATCACAGAATCACCAAGGTTGGAAAAGACCTTCAAGATCATCCAGTCCAACCATTCACCTCCCATTTTGGGGGAGGTGCCTGATGGAGGAGCCTCCTGATGAATGAGCCAATGTCAGTCCGGTCTTCAAAAAGGGCAAGAAGGAAGACCCAGGCAATTATAGGCCAGTCAGCCTCACCTCTGTCCCTGGAAAGGTGATGGAACAGCTTGTGCTGGATGTCATCTCCAGACAACTGGAAGAAAAGGAGGTTAAGAGTAGTCAGCATGGATTCACCAGGGGGAGGTCGTGTTTGACCAACCTGGTAGCCTTCTATGATGTTGTCTCTGGCTGGGTGGATGGGGGGAGAGCAGTGGATGTAGTCTACCTTGATTTCAGCAAGGCATTTGATACTGTCCCCCACGACATCCTTATAACAAAGTTGAGGAAGTGTGAGATAGATGAGTGGACAGTGAGGTGGGTTGAGAACTGGCTGACTGGCAGAGGGTCGCTGTTGGCAGTGCAGAGTCTGGCTGGAGACCTGTAACTAGCGGTGTTCCTCAGGCGTTGGTGCTGGGTCCGGTCTTGTTCAACATCTTCATCAGTGACCTTGATGAGGGGATAGTGGCCACCCTCAGCAAGTTTGCTGATGATACGAAGTTAGGAGGATTGGCTGACATGCCTGAAGGCCGTGCTGCCATTCAGCGAGACCTGGACAGGCTGGAGAGCTGGGCAGTAAAAAGCTGGATGAGGTTTAACAGAAGCAAGTGTAGAGTCTGGCATCTGGGGAGGAATAATTGCATGCACCAGTACAGATTGGGGGATGACCAATCTGTAGAGATTGGTCAGAGCTGGAGGGGAGCTCTGCGGAGAGGGACCTGGGTGTCCTGGTAGATGACAGGTTGACCATGAGCCAGCAATGTGCCTTGTGGCCAAGAGGGCCAATGGCATCCTGGCATTAAAAAGAGCGTGGCTAGCAGGTCGAGGGAGGTGATCTTCCCCCTCTACGCTGCCCTGGTAAGGCCTCATCTGGAGTACCGTGTCCAGTTCTGGGCTCCCCAGTACAAAAAAGACAGGGATCTCTTGGAAAGAGTCCAGCGGAGGGCCACGAAGATGGTGAAGGGCCTGGAGCATCTCTCCTATGAGGAAAGGCTGAGTGAACTGGGTCTGTTCAGCCTTGAGAAAAGAAGACTGAGAGGGGACCTCATCCAGGTCTATAAATATCTAAGGTGTGGGGGGCAGAATGGCGAGGTCAGGCTGTTCTCAGTGGTGAGTGGAGACAGGACAAGGGGAAACGGCTGGAAACTGCAGCATAGGAAGTTCCGCACAAACATGCACAAGAACTTCTTTACAGTGAGGGTGACGGAGCACTGGAACAGGCTGCCCAGGGAGGTTGTGGAGTCTCCTTCTCTGGAGATGTTCAAGACCTGCCTGGATGCCTACCTGTGTGACCTAGTGTAGGGAACCTGCTTTGGCAGAGGGGTTGGACTCGATGATCTCTGGAGGTCCCTTCCAACCCCTACAATTTTGTGATTCTGTGATTCTATCACCAATAGTTCTCACCGATCCAGGTCCCTCACCATGTCTAAATATTACTTGAACGCCTCCAGGGTCAGTGACACCACCACCTCCCTGGGCAGCCCAATCCAGTGCCTCTCTTTTGGACCACTCTTTTGGAGAAGTTTTTCCTAACATCCAACCTGAATGTCCCCTGGCACAGCTTGAGGCCTCTAGTCCTATCACAGTTACAGGAGAGAAGAGGCTGGCCCCAGCTTGCCACAGCCTCTCTTCAGATAGTTAAAGAGAGCAATTAGAATAGGATAGGATAAGAAAGGATGGAATAGGATGGGATTGGATGGGATGGGATGGGATAGAGTAGAGTAGAGTAGAGTAAAGTAGAACAGAACAGAACAGAACAGAACAGAACAGAATAGAATAGAATAGAATAGAATAGAATAGAATAGAATAGAATAGAATAGAATAGAATAGAATAGAATAGAATAGAATAGAATAGAATAGAATACCTCAGGTTGGAAAAGACCCTAATGATCATCAAGTCAAACCGCGACCTAATCATAGTACCCTAAATCTAACAACCCTCTCCTAAATCATGTCCCCAAGCATCACAAACAGTTTTTAAAGACATTCAGGGATGGTGACTCAACCATCTCCCTGGGGAGCCTATTCCAGTCTTTCCTGAACCTCCTCTTCTCCAGATTGAACAATCCCAGCTCCCTCAGCCGCTCCTCATAAGACTTGCGCTCCAGACCCCTCAGTTGCCCTTTTCTGAACTCGTTCCAGGGCATGATGTCTTTCTTGCAGTGAGGGTCCCAAAACTGAACACAGTACTGAGGTGTGGCCTCACCAGTTTTGAGTACTTCTTGAGTATTTCTTTATTCTTTTTCAATTATTTTTCCTCCTTGAAAATCATGTATAAAATAGGATTTTTGTAATTTACTTTTATTATGAGAATTTTTTTTTGTTTTGGCATATAAGTATATTGGCTCCTAACTTTCAAAATTCTTCTGAGTATGAATTTCCCTCGTTTGTTTCTGCGTATTATACATTAGAATGACCACCTAAAAACTTCCTAAATGATTACTTGTAATATTTTCTCTATCTTGAAACAAGACAAAATACATATTTTTTTCGGCAAAATTGCACTACTGCAAAACGGAAACAGCAATTTGCAACTGAGTCACTGTAGCTGTACAGATCAGAACCTGAACGTAAGATTTCAGGAGACTGAGTAGTTCCTGCCATCTGGCAAGTCATTTAAGAAAGGCAGAGAAGGGCATTATGCAGTGGGCATAAGGACTCCTCGAAACTGTTATTTGTAAATTCAGATGGTGTGGTTTTTCAAAGGAAGAATCACTCTCACAGTGATAACAGTTATGCTCTTCCAGCAAATAATAAAAATTAAGATGGCCTTTTAAAATGCCTGATTTAAGTTAAGCTATTTTTTTTTTAATTCTCAGATAATTACATATTTCTGCTTGGTTGACTTTGCATAGTAGCTACTTTCTTCAATTGTATAGTTTAGAATCTGAACATGCCAAGGCTGTGGCATGCATTTGTCAGAAAAAAAAAAAAGGAAGAATTGCTTTTCTGAGGAAAATGCTTCAACTTGAAAGAAGAAGAGATCCATCCACTCTCTTCTCAGAAAAGGAAACAAGGAATAATTTCAGATTTCAGAGAACTGACAGTAAACTCACGACTTTTCTGACTTTGATTTTTGAATAACCTAAACCTTCTTGAATGAACCAAAATATACATATAATCTTGTTAAAAGGGAAGAATGAAGAAAAAAGTACATTTTTCACAACATCTTACAATGCGATTTCACTACCTCCATCTCTATTTATGTCTCAAATAGTTGTACCAATAATATATAATTTCTTGCATATTATAATAACAGATCTGAAAATGTCCTCGTATTTGAATACAAAGCATACTTAAGCTTCTTTTTTTATTGTTACACGTACAGTAAGGCTAAATAAAAATCCTTTCTGAAATTGTTCTCTGAAAATCACTGTGATTGACATTCATATCATAAGCACTCAAAATTTAAATACCTTTAAAAGTAAAAATTGAAAAAAAATGTCAGAAATATAGAATGTTTATCAACTTATAGTTCAATCTGTTTTGTTTTATTTTTTCATATGGTCGGATTAACACAAAAAAAGCCATGAACTTTTAGATAAAAAACTCCTTGTTAAAAAACTAACTAAAGCCTACCTGGGAAAAGTAGATGTAAGTAGATATGAGACTTATAGAAAGGTAGCATGAGACTTATTTGTGTAATGTACACTAATGTCTCTTGACAAAATGGCTTTTGGCTTTTCTAGTCCTACAGAGAATATAGTATTAATAATATATACACTTAATTTTCCTCTGTGAAGTGTGTAATTCATATGGAAGACTCTTTTTTTCTTTTTTTCTTTTCTTTTTTTCTTTTTTCCCTCTTCTTAATAGCTATTAAAAAAAAAAAAAAAAAAAGGATAAGGAAGTACACTTGCAAAACCTCTTTTCCCATTCTTATATACATTAATTCACTTTCTCCAGTATTATTTTCAACTACATAATCTTCAGACCAATGAAAACCAAGATCATCTTTCATCCCAGTAATTACATGCTTGCTAGCTACAATTTAGTTCCATTTAGCCTTTCAGAATTCTTAACTTTTAACTGTTGTTCAATATGCATCTTCATTACTTCTCCTTTATTTCTTCCAGGTATAAGAAGTAACAAGTATTCAACTCTGTAGCTCTGTAACTCTGATATTAAGTTTTTGTTTTTTTTTTCCTTTATCCACCTTCTATTCTTGCCTAAATATATCTAGAAATTTGACTCCATCTACTGTGTCATATCTTCAGAACCATGACAAGTCATTTCTTTATGTACTTTTTTTTTTTTTACTTCGATAACATTACACTAATATTTAAACAGAAAATGAAGTTCTTCTCAAAATAGGGAAAATTAAAAAAAAAAGTACGCTTAACAAACTATTTAATTCCTGAAAAAAACTACTTTCAATGCGATATCATCAAATGTTATACTTCCTACATGCAATACTTTGTAAAGACACTAGCATAAATTGCTTTATAGCCACAGAATGAAAAGTATACGAGAGCTTTGGGAGGCACGAGAGAGTTCTGCAATGCACCATGTCTTGCCTTGGACCATTGCCCAAAACACACTTCATTTTTGACAGGATTACAGTCTGATATCTCTTGAGCTGTCTGTAGTAGAAACAAACACCGTGCATCACTGCAGTACTGTGATTACAAGCTCTGCAACAGCAGAAGCAGTTATTTTTAAACTTGTAAGGTTGAGAGATAGAATGTGAACGTGTTCATGGCAAGTACTTATTCTGTCCCCTTTTACTCCTCCCAGCTTCAAATTCCAGCATGATATAGGCTGCTATCTCACAAACTGCTAAAGATATGCAGCTAGAAAACTATCTAATAGGAAATTCAAACCTCAGCTTTCAAATATCACAAAGCACAAATCTCTATGGTTTGTAAGGTTTTGGCTACTGAAATCATGTGGGAATTGAACTTGAAAATAAGTAGATGGTGACTGTAATCTGCTGATGTTGAACATTCTGTTATCTTACAACCCACCATGTCTGATAAAATACTTCAAATGCTTTTAGGACAATTACCTTAAGCATGCAAAAAGCAGGGAAAAGCAGTGATTCCTAAATGACAGTAAAACAGAAAAAGTCAATGACACCAATGATTTATCTACCAAAGAGTTAGCTGACCAAATTTATATTTAGCAGATATCATTTGTAGTTTTGGTTTCATACTGGAAAAATGTAGACAAAGAAAGGTGTCTCTTTTTCAAAAATAATGACTTTTTCAGTAAGAAAAGATGCCTGGAATCTTCCACATCTCAATCATATCCATAATTTATCTAATTTGCAATAAAATTCAGGACTAGTTAACTTACTATCTGCAAACTCAATTGAAAAGTCTGATATTATTGTGACAAGGCTAGAACATAAGCTGGCTATTTTTCTGCAGTCTATTTTCTGGCAGTTCTTCAGCATCCAGACCAATTGTATCAGGAATGTTTGAAAATAAATCCCTGCTCAGTAATTTTAGGATGCTTTTATTGACCTGTTGTTCAGCATTTCAGACAGCACATTTTGGAACCAGTAAGTATGCTCTTCCTGAGAAATCTCTTAAAGCAGATTCACACAAATGAAACCTTCAATCATTTTCAAGGCCCTGTGCTAGACTTCCTGCAGTATGACCATGTCTTTCTTGTATTATTTTACTGGGAGTCCTATCACTGGGCTCCACTGAGAAAAGCCTGTCCCCCTCCTCTTAACACTTTCCCTTCAAGAATTCAGATACATTGATAAAATCTTCCATGAGAATTCTTTTCTTCACAGGAAGCAAAACAAGATTTTTCATCGTTTCCTCACTGGAGAGATGCTTCAGTTACTTCACCATTTTTGTTATCCTCCATAACCTCTCAGATGACTCATCATCTATCTCCTGTTAGAGCTTCCCACATTCCCACTGTTTTCTCACATAAAGCGTAACTTTCTCCCTACTTCCCTAGCCCATTCTTTCTAAAGAGGCTGTATCCAGCCATCGCATGGCACATGCGCCAGGCATGTGAGCCATCCAAGCACATCTCCAGTATCTAATGAGATCACAGCCCAGCAGCCACACACACACATCAAATTCCTTGTGCATTTCCTATGCTAAGTATACTGGTGTACAGACACTTCATATGGTCATGCAGCTGTGATGTTTTCTCAGAAAAGGAATGAGAGTTTTCCCCTTTAATGTTGTCACATTAGCACTACTGATATGTTTCAGGTGGGTCTCCTGCACTGTTTTGTTGATTTCAGGTCTTTGCTGTTCACAACATCCCATATCCTCTAATGCCAATGTGACCAGGTAGATCAGAAGCCACCTGGTGCCATAAGTCACTGTCTTTCAGCCTTTACCATGATGGGAGACTCCACTTCTTAACTTGGTAAGCACAGACTCTGCATTGCCCCTCTTTCAGTACAGTTGGAAGTTTAAGTTTTTAAGGTACAGGCATGGAGAAGATCCAGTGAATTTCTTCATCATTTATGATTCTGGGTAATCTGCACATCTCCTTTGATAAGCAATGCAGTTTCACTACCAATATGCAAAGAAAGAGGGAAGGAGCATGAGGAGACATCTTCCCTCCTGTTGACCTCACTGAGAGTATCCAGATGTTTCTCTAGAGCTGCAGTTACTTTAGGATCTCTTTCTGGGTCAGCACATTGGCTATGTCAACTGTGTCAATGTGGCTTCATTGGTGGCTTCAATGGGTGCTAGAGTATGCCCTATGGGATATCATCACCAAAGTTGAGAACCATGATGTACTTCTCAGCAAAGCATCTTGCCATTTCTATGCAAAATGTTGCACAAACACTGCACCTATTTTTTTGCCTTTATTATTTTGCTCTCCTTCTGAGTTCAGTGCCATCTAGTTTTCATATTAGGTCAACAGCTGTGTCACGCTTAGCTAATCCACTGACTTCATGATTTGCAAATCACATTAATATCCCTCTCAGCTCTTTTCTCAAGTAGAGTCCAAGACTTTTTAATTCTCTCTTTCAAAAGCTACTTATCCATAACGCTGTCAATGTGGTCTACCCAAACTTCAGAAAAGCCTTTGACACTGTCCTCCACAACATTCTCATGGAGAAGCTGGCTGCCCATGATTTGGATGGGCATACGCTCCACTGGGTGAAACGCTGCCTGGGCCCAAAGAGTTATGGTCAGTGGAGTTAAATCCAGTTGGCAGCTGATCACGAGCAGTGTCCCCCAGGGCTTGGTACTGGGGCTGTTTCAATTTAACATCTTTATTAATGACCTTGATGAGAAGATTGAGTGCACACAGTAAATTTGCAGATGACACCAAGTTGGGAGGGAGTGTTGATCTGCCTGAGGGAAGAAAGGCACTACAGAGGGACCTAGATAGACTAGATCAATGGGCCAAGGTAAACAGTATGAGTTTCAATAGGGCCATGTGTTGGGTCCTGCATTTTGGTCACAGCAACCCCAGGCAACCCTACAGGCTTGGGGAGGAGTGGCTGGAAAGCTGCCTGATGGAAAGGAACCTTGGTGTACTGATGGACAGTCAGCTGAATATGAGCCAGCAGTGTGCCCAGGTGGCCAAGAAGGCCAAGGGCATCCTGGCTTGTATCAGAAATGGAGTGGTGAGAAGGACTGGGGAAATAATCCTGCCCTTGTACTCGTCATTGTTGAGGCCTTACCTCGGGTACTGTGTTCAGTTTTGGGCACCTCAGTACAGAAAGGACATTGAGGTGATGGAGCAGGTCCAAAGAAGGGCAACAAGGCTGGTGAAGGACTTGGAGAAAGGGGAAAGGCTGAAGGAGCGGGGGCTGTTTACTCTGCAGAAAAGGAGGATGAGGGGAGACCTTATTGCTCTCTTTCAATATCTGAAAGGTGCTTACAGTGAGAGTGAAGTTGGTCTCTTCTCAATGGTGATAAGGGGAAATGGCCTTAAGTTGTGCCAGGATAAGTTTAGTTTGGATATTAGGAAAAACTTTACAGAAAGTGTTGTTAAGTACTGGAATACGCTCCCTAGGGAGGTGGCTGAGCGTGATGCAGAGGAACATGATTTAGCGGAGGATTATTAGAGTTAGGGTAGTATGGTTAGGCCATGCTTGGACTCAATGATCTTTAAGGTCTTTTCCAACCTGCGTGATTCTACGATTCTATGATAAATTTGACACATTTAGAAGATGAAGCATATCCAACTGTGGTTTTAGTATTTATCCACAAACATAAAAAACTGCATTTGTATCTAAGATATAATATTAGCAGTTCAGATTATATGCTGTTGAAGTTTAATTTTACATGTTTTGCCCTCAGTATTTTCTCTTTTTCTTCTGGATAGATAAGTTTTATTGCTGTTGATGTTCTTTTTCTGACTATCACTTTTCAATTATTTGCTATTTCATATCTCTCCATCTTTCACAAATTCTGAAGATGAAATATGTCAGACACTTAAGACACTTTGAAGCCTCTACTACTCATGGACATTGTTGCAATACCAAAAAAAAAAAAAAAAAAAAAAGAGATGTTATATTTCTCTTTCTGGCATCAAACATTAGTAGATTATTGAACTAACATGCTGTGAAACTCTTCTGTGAACAGAAATAGAATCCAGCATTTTTTAATATTGTTAAATCAGGCATAACTTATTCCCTTTATTTCCAGAAAATACACAGCAGGTGTTTTAGAAGTATCATTCTACTGGAATCAGAAATTACAGAAAATACAGAAGCAGATTAAAAAATTGTCTTTATGGTAATTAATGTAGATTTTAGGAAATTTTACAGGATTTTATAGAAGGTACATAATCCACATAATCATTATAAATGCTTTTCTGGAATAAGCATGAGTTTCTGTTTCACACAAAATCAGTAGTACTGTCTCAAAGTTCAAGAGGAATGAGCACAGACTTTAGTCTTCTATATTTCAAATTGCAATTTACTTCTGTAACAGATATGCATAATTAAGACTTCAAGGATGAAGCTGAAGTACAGTTTCACTTTTGAAACATACAGAGCTATCTTCACCATTAAATTTTATTGCAATACTAATTTGTTCATTATTTTGATGAATTTAACTCCTTCAGACAATTATCACACATTATATTTTATTTTTGACATGAAAGCTGGCCTAACAAAATCTCAAACTCTCCCTATTTCTCAGTTAAGAATTTAAGAATTTAAATCTATTAAAGTAGCACTGGAGTCCAAGAAAGCTTGTTAAAATAAGTAAAATTGGATGCATTAAAATTCTCTTTCACCTTTGCTATATGTGATCTATTTTAACACAACACATCTAATTTGGCACAAATTTGCAGGATTGCTTCTCCAGCTCTAACTTTTCCCATCTTCACATTAGAACATCTCATTTTTCAAATCTTACAAATACCGCTTTGGCTGCAAGTTTCCTCTTTAAAAGGGGCCAAGACACTAGACTGTGAAAGTAGATCTTCTACATATTATGAATTTAATTAATCATTCAAATGACAGGTTGCCAGGACTGCAAAATGCATTACTGCTTGTAAATCTCAGCAGTTAATCATACATCACTTTCTAATTAGTACGCTTTCATATTACTTGCTACATTCTTACTTCTCTATTGTATTTCTTTGCTGCAGCTGTATCAATTAATTTCATAATTATTCTGAGTTTGTGAACTTTGCAACAAATGACAAACTTTCAGAGTGTTCAATTCTGGATAGAAGTAACAGTTTTTCCCCTAGCTCCCAAATGCAAGATTTTTAATGTTTCTGAATAGTTCCAATTTGTCTTTTTAAAACTAGAATGCAATATAATGCAATACAAGTATACACCAAAATTTAAAAATTAATTTCATAAATGAAATATCATTTCAGAAAATGAAACATCATAAAAAATGTATTACTGTGCATCAAGAATGGAATCTGGCTTACATTTTGAAAAAATTTATTTCTTCAAGACCAAAATACTGCTCATCTGGTGTCCCCATATTCCCCAATAATCACAAACACAGACGTTTTACTGAAAAGTAATTTTACTACAGCTACAGTAGTAATGGGAAAATAGCTGATGTGTTTTCTCAGATTGTATTGCATGAGATGTACTAGAACGTTGATTGGTAATGGTGTTCAGTAGAGATCTGTATGAAGCCTCAAAAATCTTCTATGTCTTTTGTTAGCTGTTGCCTTTGAATGTGCCTCCAAAGTGGGTAAGAAGATAAAATCAATTTTAAAATATTTTCAAAAGCTAGAGAAAAATGAGTAACACACTTTTTCTGTCCCCCCTCCCTTATGTCAGTATGTGCACATAACCGTAGAAAGCTTTCAAGTGTGGAGGTAATGGATAACCAAGCTACCAACTTGAAAAAGGTGTATACAATAATGCAATCCTTAACTGTTCGGAAACACTGTTAAAAGAAAATATTTCATATATATGCTTCACATACTTAACTAAAATCCATAAGATTGTCTTTCTTCTGGTCTCAGGAATAAAATGTAGCTGAAATGTGTGCTGAGAAGTGATGAGTACATCTAAAAGATTTAATTAAAGCTCTCAGGAATAAAGAACAGAACTACTGACACAGAAACTGACATGATAAATTATCTGTTGAGGAATCTTTAAGAAGTGGAAAATACACAGATGAGTACAGAGAAAATGTTTTAAAACACTTACTAGGACAATTAACTAATCTGAGCCATGATACACATTAAAAATGCTCAGTATAAGGTCATCCACTTACTCTGATATATTCAGAAAAGTTGTAATTAGAAATGATTTATTTTATAATCAATGTGCAAACAGAGTGGATCTTTAAAAAATTTGTTTTTAAAGTTACATTTTAAGCATACAATATTTTCTCTTTGCAGAAAAACATCCGACAGCTAAATTACTAAGCTAATTATTCTATTAATCATTCTAAAAATGTTATTTGTCTTTGATGACTAAACAATTTCAAGAAAGATCAATGATGCATTTTAAGAACAATTATGGTGATGGTCTGCTTTTTTTGAATCCTATATTTAACATAATCACCCACTAGTTCAGGTTAGTTTTCAGAGTAATTTTTTGTAACAACACATAAGAAGCATTGTGTGTAATGCTGTGGACATCACTATGTTATCAGTATATGTAAAGTAAAACTAGAGTAGGCTAATTGTATAGCTAAATCAGAAGTTTCTCTGCTGAAGTATAATCACTAACTTGGACAGCTTATCAACATCTAAAGCTTAAAGAAACCATTGAAAACTTCATATAGAGATACACATTGCAATGTCAAACAGAATTTTCTTTCCATATTTAATTTCTAGATGTCACTGCTTATTCCAATTTTGAAAATAGGTTCAATGTAGAGCATCAAGGATAAAGAAAATACAATTTATGCAATTACGAATTTAAATATTCTGGAAGACTTATTCTAAAACTGCAGAGAAACAACATGCATAATGTTCATTTATTTTGCAGAAGCAAATATAGCTGGGATGCTGTGTATCCTTTGCATATGAAATCACAAGATATTCTCTTAGCAAAACTTATGTAAGTCTCAGTGTTGTCTTCCTACACTCATTTTACACATCATAACATAATCTCTCATGGTCATTGAAACAGTATCCTTGTGATTCCTTGCTGCCAACATAGTAGGTCAAAAATACAAATATTTTAATCTGTAGATTAAAGAAAATGATGCTATGGTGCTACAAGTTTAGAATCAATCAATTCCCACCATGTGAATCACTTCCCAAAATCTACTGATTCACAGCTCATTAAATTTGTCACCTCCAACTGCGATAAATACATAAATATATCCAGTAAGAAATAAAATATATTTAAATTAAATATCTTTTCAGGCTACTTATTATCTCTTCTGCAGTGGCAGCAGTATTACATGCAATACTTTACACTTCTGCTGGGGGGAAATAATCTTTTTTTCAGCAGACAACTTCGATATGAACCTTCAAACACAAACCTTTAGCAACTTTGCTGAAGTTCCAATTTATTATTTTTAAGACCTAATTTACTGTTTTTGCATGCCTTTCATTTATAAAACTAGAATACACGCTAATCAGATTTCATATCTTTTGGGCTTCTTATCTCAAGAATTTAGTTTGAAGGCACTGAAACCTTCACATTTTTGTGATTCCCTGAGTTGCAGAATCTGTTTATTCTTACCAGAAAGATCTGTTCAAACGACTATTTCAAAAATTATTCTATGTATTTATCACTTAATGATGCAAGTGAACTAACCTATTAAATAATTTTAAATAAGTTTTTTTCATTTTCTTTTGTGCATATATGTCTAAAGAAATCTACCCAAATACTCATGGATGGCTTTTATCTAGTAAACAAAGACTGTGACTAAAAAAAATAAAACTCAGAGGAATTAATATCTAAATGTTGACTGAATGGCAGTGCTTCATATCTATTAAGGAAGGTAAGGGTTCAATAAAATAAGATCAAGACTGTTGCCCCCTTCCTCTCTAGTTTGCTTCAGTTTTATTTATGTGATAGCTGCTGTCATTTCCAACATAGCAACCATGAATAATAGAAGTAGACTAGAACTGTTGAAGTATCTGGATTAAAAATAGCAGCTAGAACTACCCAGATAAATGTCAAAGAACAGCACAACTATTCCATTATTAATATGTCGATTCAGCAAAGGATCAAATGAGTATACAATTAAAACAGTAACATATCTAATACTGTTTTAGATATAATACATGTATATATGCAAGCATACATACTTTTTGTTGAGTTTCTACGATTTTTATAATATCTAACCTATGTTATAAACAACAGATGCTGAGGTTATAGTGTGCAGGATCCAATCACCTGGAAGTATATTTCAGACGTATGGAAATGTTGATGCTAAAGGTTACACTCACAAATGGAGTAGGAAGGCTTAGAAGAGACTGGACATTTGTGTAAACAACTAACCAGTCTGTACAAAACATTTGGAAGTGACATCTAAAGCTCTTAATTCCAAGATTAAGGCTAAACACAGTTTATTATGCAGATAGATTATTCCCAATCAACTTTCTGCATACATAATTTGTTAAGTGACTGATAGTATCCAAGGGGTGGGGGAAATCATTCCCCTAAAAACATGCAGGTTTAATTAGTATAGACACCTTTTGAAGAGCCATTGCAGGGACTGAACAAAGCTGTAATATCAAGCACAAAATCATTTTTGGAGGAAAGTAAGTGACAATCTTACATCTCGTTAGACAAAGTACTAATCCCACAATTTGTTCTGTTTATGATGTATCAGATTTTTCTAAAAATATAAGCACTGCAATGTTATAAAATAGAACTCTTTCAATTTAAAAGACTTTGATGTTTTATCTGACTTATGATGTGCAATAGATCTTGGAGAGCCATGATAACAATCCTGCCAAATTTGAAGGGCTGGGGCACTCTACTATAATGCGAGGCTGAGGGAGCTGGAACTGTTCAGCCTCAATAAGAGAAAACTCCAGGGAGACCTATAAGTGTCCTTCCAGTACCTAAAGTAACTCTTAACACTTTTAATTTTCAGGGAATGCAAGTACGAGCAATGTATACACAATTAACTTGCCCACCCAGAGGGCTACAGCACAGGCATAGTATCTTATCTCTGCTAGCATGTGCTTTCTCTGCAGTGTTGGGCTTCATACTGGTATGTGTTAGTCCAGACCAAGCAAATAAGTCCAAGAAAGAGATGGAAGGTTATAGAATTATTAGTGAGAATGAACTCCACTGACTCTAATGGTACAATTTTTTCTCTGTCAGTGTATAGCTGAACACATATATAAGTTACAATTACAAATAACTAATTGTTAATAATATCAGAGCTCTAAAATGAATTTAATAAATGTAAAGTGTTGTGGTTCTGTTGTAGTTGACTTAGTACTTACTGCATGGGCCATGTTCTATAATCAACTATTTATAAGGATTTATATGCCAGATCCTTCATCAGCAATGAGCTTAATTTGACCAAATACTATTAAGTATCTTAATTAAGTCCTCAATAATGGAATTTGTTTCTTAGGCAATGCTGTTTTACTGCAACCCATTAGCCTGTTAATAATATATGGAAGTGAATTCAGAGTGCATAAGGCAGCACGCAGAGCTGGCAATGCTTTTCTGCATAGTGGTATTGCTATTCTGAGATCTGAATGCTGTTGCTTTTCAAATAAAATTCTATAATTGCATAATAAACTTTAAAGTAGCAGAGAAAAAAAATAGATAAATTTTTTCAGATGAAAGACTCACATACATTCAGATTTATTTCTTTGCCTCTGCTGAGATTACTATAGTTTGTTCAGTAGTTTAACAGATTAAAAGGATAACTACACCATGAATTTTGTCAATTTAAAGTACTACAGTAGCAATACTGCAACCAGATAGGGAAAAGGGAAAAGGGAAAATGAAACAATTCTTTTTCTCACACAACATTTGCACAACTCTTCGTTCTATACATATTGACAATATTAGAGTTCTGGTAAAGTGGAGTAAGAGTTCAACTGCTAGTTAAAACACCAGTACTACAGGGCTTCTATATGCACCACTTTTAGGCTCATCTGCTTTGGACTTCCAACTCTTGACTCACATGGTCTTTTAAATTGCTTTGTCATAAGCTATTCATCCCGTGTAGGTACAGATATTAGGCAAGACTGAAAAGTTGGAAACCAAAATCAACTGAACCAAAAAATCCTCAAACGAATTAGAGCAGCACTGAAATATGTGTTATAACACAGTATAAAATACAGGTGTGGTTTGGGAAAGATTATATTTCAGAATATATATTTGCTTTTAGAAAATAAGAAAACAATGGGCATCCTCTTTCAAGATCAACTTACCACCTTTGAAATCTGTAACTCACGGAATTAAAGAATGGTTGGGGTTGGAAAAGACCTTGAGGATCATCTCTACCATGGGCAAATACAGCTCCTACTAGAGCAGGCTGCCCAGGACCCCATCCAACCTGGCCTTGAATACCTCCAGGTATGGAACATCCACAGCTTCTCCGGGCAGCCTATGCCAGTGCCTTTGCACATTCATAGTAAAGAACTTCTTTCTAATCTAAATCTATCCTCTTTTAGTGCAATATCATTATCCCTTGTACTTTCCCTCATTAGGTGCACTCATTTGGTGTCACTCCCTGTCTTTCCTGAAGCTCACCTTTAAGTACTGGAAGTGCATTCCTTGAGCATTCTCTACACTAAACAACCCCAAATTTCTCAGCCTTTCTTTATAGCAGAAATGCTTCTGCCCTCTGGTCATCTTTATGGCCCTCTTCCGGACCCACTCCAACAGTTCCATATCTTTCTTCCCAGAGCTGAATGCAGTGCTGCAGGGGGGATCTCAGGTGAGCAGAGTAAAGGGTAATTATCACCTCCCCTGACTTGCTGGCCAGCCCTTCTTTGGTGCAGCCCAGGATATGGTTGGATGTCATAACTGCAAACATGTGCTGCCGGCTTATAATCAGTTTTTCAATGATGAATCAACTTTGTCATTATCATTGTCTCATTCTTTCCCTTCTGATTTCATCAGTGGCCATATAACTGTGTTTCATTACATAGTGCAAAGGATGTCATAGCTTCATGTCTTCTCCCCTGCAGGTTATGTGGGAAGAATGCCAAGATTTTAGCTCCTGTAATCACTTTAGACTTTAAGCCAGAGGAGGTCACAGAAGCTATTAAGAAACCTGCAGTTTTCTGAAATTAATGAAAAATACAGCTGTGCAATGAGTATAGTTTTATTTCTGTGTTTAGTAGATTAGAAAACAACCTCCTCATAACAATGGGAATTGCACTACAAATCCCCTGTGGACATCAGTTAAACTGTACCCATAAATGTCGAAAAGTTCTGCTCCAATGGCATAGCATGACTGAACAGCTCATAGACAATTTTTAGAAATTTGCCTGCATACATTAAAAGATTATTTTAACATCAATTTGCTTAAAGAACAGTTTATCCTTGTAGGAGTCATTATACCTCAATCCAATACTAAGGGTAATTATTAAAACCCTTTGCCAGTCACATGCCTATAACTTTGGCAAACTTCTGTGATAGAGACTGGCCTGGACTGCCTATGAGTTCATATGTTATGGGTCTGTCTTTTTTTTTTTTTAATATGAAGACAATAAGCAGAAGAATATTAAATTAACATGTTGGAAAGCTGACAGGTATGGTATCCAAATGTACATCACACATTTCATAGATTGGATTACTTGTCATACAAGGACGTGTATGTCAGTGTACAGTATACCCAGCAGGGATTCTTGGGAGAAGGAGCATTACATACGTTTCTAGGTAAAATAGCACAATCTAAGTAAAGGAAAGAAGATTTGGTAAAAGTTACGGGCTTCACAACACAGTTTGAGATATATCAAATACATGGAACAAAGTAGAATGCAGACATTATGGCCACGTAGATATAGTAGAGAGAGTAACAAGGGATACAGAAATATCTATGTGCAGCATACAGACATCTTGCACAGTGTAACAGGAAGCATCTCATATCCAGTAGAGATCTTCTTTCTTTCTCAAACATATTACCATAAAAATGGAAATATTTGTAATGTGAATACTACATTAGTGAAATAAATTCCTGAAGCAAGCTACTTGCTATTCAACCAAAGAATTGCCACTCCACAGCCTGTAATTCTACCTTTATGTCTCTATACAATATTTGTATCTTCTCCCAAGATTATGTGGCATTTTTATTTCAATTGCAGTGAGCCACAGATTCAAAACAGAAAGCAGCTTGGACAGGTACAGCATTACACCAGAGGAGCCTTTCTTTAAAACGTTGGCTTCTGGAGACATTATAGTGATAGAGAGATGCCTAAGTAGGTATATTGGACCGTTTACACTCTAAACTTACAAATATGAATACAGTCTAATTATTCTGTCCTTTGAACATTATACGTACATATACAGAGATAAATATTTATCTGAAGCTTGTGCAAGGCAAACTGAATGATTACAGGAGTTGAAAAAAAGGGACTAATGATTGGAGAATGCAGTAGGACACACACTGGTGCTGTTTGGCATCAAGAGGGTGCATTCAAAAAGAGTGGAGAATGCAGAGAAAAGATATGGTGTTTTCCATGAGCTGTTTCATCAGTTTCCCTTCAGCTGGATAATACATGTGCAGTCTGAGCAGAAACTATTAGAATATATCATGAAGGTGTAAGAGCTGAATGCAATGCTCATTTCACTGCAGATTCCAGCTCTGCAAGGTGAGTATAAGGCATATCCCAGAAAATGCTGCCAGATGCAGTAACCAACTCTAGAGTATCACACAGATGGCTCTTTGGAACAGAAAATACATGTTTACATGCTGTTGCTGGAACCTTTGCTTCCAGGCCTGGGAGGCCTAGTGATCTAAAGCAAAATGCAGCACGATGAAATGCTAGAGACAACAAAACAGATCATACTTTTAAGACTGTTTACACCACAAGAAATTAAGTCATAAGTTAGCTGTTTAGGATTCTGTTTAAAAGAACTAGGAATTAATTCTGGAACTCAGGAGCTAGCATCTAAAAAAAAAAAAAAAAGTGTAGAACTATACTTGGGAAACCAAGATTGAACTGTGCAAAAAACTGAAATGCGCGGAGAAATTGACAGCAGAGGATACTTGTATGATACTCAGAAAGTGTCCAATTATTCTGCTTTCTGACCCCTCCAGTCTCTCTAAATGAGCATGGATCAAAATACTAATAAAGTCAGAGAATGAGGCTAAGGAAAGACTTTAATTTACCATATTTTTTGCTCATTTTTGTGCTTCTTGACTCTTTCAACAATTAATGTTTGCAATAAACTCTTGACCAGGTAGAAATGTTCTACACAAAGCACAAAGCTCATAAATCATGTTATAAAGCATAGTAAAGTAATATGCAGAAAAAAGGATTGAACTCTAAGCTTTAGCACATTAACAGTGAAAAAATATGATCGTGTGCATTATAGAAAAAAAGGGAAACAAGTAATAATATTTTTATATAAAATTGTTTATTTTCTATTATTCCCCGTTTTTAGTATTTTTCTCATAGATATTCAGAAACAAGAAATTTTAAATAATACAAATTATTATTCTTAGAGGAAATATTTCTGATTTCAGTTTACTAGAATTCCTTAGCTTATTATAATTTAGTTATGTATAGACCTGTTACATATTTCTAGAAACAACTGAAATGAATTATATCTTATTAGGAGTTGATTAATTGAATGATATGTAATGATATGCTGTACCACTCTTTCCCACTTCAGCTATAGCTTTATTGATTTGAAATATAGATAATTAAGGTTTTACCAATACATTGTCACAGAAGACTTGGATTAGTTCATGTCACAATTAGAGACATACAAAAACGTTCTGATAATTTGAAGAGAAATATTGTTGGATAACTACTGCCAGTGTGGTGGCCAAGAATCATTAACAATCTGGTGCTTTTTTTTTTGAACAGGTGTACAATTTAATTATCAAAGCCAATGGACAATATTAATGCCAATTTCACAGAAGCAAAACACTGCTGGAGGTTCTGAGCCAACGCATAAAAATAAATATCTCATTTCAGTTAGAAAATCCAGGATAACCAAGAATAGTCAACAGTTATATGGAAAATACTGCAGGCAAGAAATAGAAATGGCACTTTAATTCTAGAGTAAAAATAAGCGGTACTTGTCATACTGACACATTCCTGCCAGAATATTTTGCCCTTCATTAGCCCCTGAGATATTTCCAGATCTCGTGCAGAATTACAAGGGGCAAGACATGAGCAGGTAAAACACATGTGATTATGACATTATTTGGATTACTTTCTTTTTTTTATTTAGCTTTCTTAAGATAAAAGCTTCTTGAAGTTTAGACTTACAATAATTTCTCCAAGAAATCAAACTTCAGAGCCTAGAGGATGCTATTTACTTAGAAAAAACAAGATGACTTGTAATTTCTAACTAACTAACTAATATATATATATGAAAGTATACTCACAATTGTCCCTTAATTAAGACATGTCTCTTATTCAAATAACATAAAAAAAATAAAAATTCTGGCAAAAGATTACCCCTCTTTCTATTAACAAAAAAAAAAAAAAAAAAAAAAAAAAAAAAAGATAAATAAGCAGATAAGTTAGAAAAATAAATACAAAGTGAAAACATGAATACAGTAGTTTAGGAAAGCATCTAAAACATATTTTGGTACATTTTCTTTCCATACCATATTAGATGTAGAACTGTAGCTTAATAACAAAGTAGACCTTATGGCATTAAACTGAGAAGAAATTGATATAACAAGGTGACCATCTAAGTTAAGATTCCTACTCCAGCCTGTCCACTTGGTTTTCGTCAAGGTAGTTTAGGGATGGCAGTGTCATTGACAAATGTTAGTTTTGTGACTATCCACACTTTACGATCACAAATCTTACTGTTATAGGGTTGTCAGTTCCTATGTTCAGCACACTTCTTATCCACAACTGAAATGCTATCTATACAGAGACACAGAGGATGTATTGGTTTTAGAAAATAATTGATGTTTTAGGTTGATTTTTTAAGGTTTCACAGAATATCTTTTGACAGCTATTTCAAAATCTAACATGAGCAACGTTACAGAGGTTTTTGTGCCACTGATATCAACTGTAATTTGCTCTCATACTTAAATCAATTGTTGAGCAGCAAAGAAATACTTGTTGCACTTCAAGCAACAACACTGTGACTGTCTCCTGATCTTGAGACAGCATGAGTTTGTAAAATTATTTTAAAATATTTGGATGCGCTATAGTTTTTTAAAAAATTATTATTCATTTATTATTTATACAGGAAAATAAATATCTAGTAGCTGTAGCCACTATTAAGATCACGAGTTCAGCCAGAAATTGATTTATCAAAAAACCAAAATCTCTCATGTTCTGCTCTTTTTTGGTTATTTTGTATCATTCATAATGGGTTTTAATGTATCTTGAGACATAGCAAATGTTTTACGGGAACCCTATATTTATTTATTATTATAATCTTTATAAATCAAATTGGCAAGTCATATGCCAACATCTTTAACTATCTTATTCTGTAATTACGCCTAGATAGTACTTTATTTCACACTGGTAGAGTATCTGTGATTATTTTTATAACACCATATCATTTTTTTGTGTGTGTGCTATAATTAAGTTTAGTCAAAATATTTTTAAGTCTAAATATGATTAACTTCTCCACAGATTCTTTAAATATTTCTACATGCTCAAATAAAGCCTGACTTTTTTTCCAGTGACTTATCTCAAAATTAATCTCCACAGGATTTATTTTTTTGACAAGAATTTAACACTATTAAGTCACATTAGATTAAAAAATAAAATAAGTCATTAGACACTTTTGGAGGAGCATAAGACATCACCAGGGAAAGGCAACAGCAGAATAGTCCAGCAGTATGCAGCGTAGACTTTAATGTTTTTTTTTTAAAACAAAAGTGTGCATCAAATAGAGAATTCTATTTCCTTGATGTAACGCAAGTATGCATCAGAACTAAGAAGAGTAATGACTTTTTTTCTTCATGGTGCTGTATAAAAATCTAACAATACTAACATGAAATAAAGCCAGCCTTTCCAAAAACATTTAACTCTAAAGGACACAGTCTCAATAATTTAATCAGACTGTCTGGCAGTTAAATACATAAACACAGCTATTATATTTTAGGAAGAAAAAAAAATCCCAAAGCCCAGCCTTCTCACTCTGTAGGCTGAGTAGTGTCACTTCTGACAGTAATTATGCGGTACTTTGCTACATGATGCACATAATTTTGTGTTTGGTTGATATTTGTAAATTACAAAAAAGCCAACACAGCAAATACAGGTTTGAGTCATACATTTTAATCATTGTTTACTTCAAGCATTTGCAGCTCGTATTAATTTTTAAGAATTGCATGAGCATTACATTTCCATTCATCAAACATTTAATTAAAATAGACAAAAGGAAACAAACAAAAATCAGAGTAAAGTGACTTTATGCATGCTTATGATATATACATACTTTGCAGTGCTTAGTCTTTGACTCCAGCACATAAAATCACATAATTCTAGAGCTTGTATAGTGGACAGTCACAAGCATCCAAGACAATGCTGACTGAAAACTCAAGAATAATAGCTGGTTTTGCAAACCTATAAGATTACCTACTGTTCATCTGAGAGTTTTTGGTAAGTCAACACATTACCACAGTTTAATGGAGCTAAACATTTGACTTGCCACACCTAAAAATATACTTTTTCAGATGGAGTTTTTCAGTGTGTTCAAATTGTGATCTACATATTACAAATGGGAATTTCTCAGCGTTACTAGGAAAATCCTTGCTATGTTCTGGCGAGATTTCTAGATATCTCTAAAGTAAAACAAACAAGCAACCCCGCAAAACAAAATCCCTGAACGTCACCCTTCACTGCTAGTGCTGTGGGTGTTGAAGATCTTTTCTTTTGAAGCAGGATAAAAACTATGACAAGGTTAATGTATGCTATACATAGTTCTTACTCAAGTATGATTTAATCTCAAACCATATCACATTTCAGAGTGTATGACAATCATTGCATAAAGATGTGTTGAAAGATGTTGTCCTGCTATAACAAGGTTTGTTACTAAGAACTTCTAGTCTTTGCTCTCAAAATCAACTTGGACCAGAGTGTTGATCTGTTTGAAGGTAGCAAGGCTCTGCAGAAGGATCTGAAGAGGCTGAACTGATAGGCCAAATCCCATACCATGTCACTCACCAAGGCTAAATGCCAGGTGCTGCATTCGAGTCAACCTTTTGCAGTAAAACAGGCTTGGAGAAGAGTGGTTGGAAGGTTGTGAATCAGAAAAAGTCCTGGGGCTGCTGGTCAACAGTCAGTTGGCAATGAGCCAGCACCATGCCTAGGTGGCCAAGAAGGCCAATGGCAGCCTGGCCTGCGTCTGCAGTAGTATGGCCAGCTAGACAAGGGAAGTGACTGTCCTTTTACACTTGGCATTGACGAGACGACACATCAAGAACTGTGTTCAGTTTCGGGCCCCATCAGTAAAGGAAAGAGTTGCTGGAAGGTGTACAGAGAAATGCAACAAAACTGGTGAAGGGACTAGAAAACAATACTTTGAGAAGTAACTGAATGAACTAGGGCTGTTTGGTCTGAAACAGAAATGATCAGTGTCTTAAAGCTATTAAAACATGTTTCCCTTCATCACCTAATTTCCTACTGCTGAGAGGATGGAAAATATTCAACTCATTTTTGCTATCAAAAACTCGAAAACAGAAGCTCAAGAGATGAATTGTCTTTTGCCTATGAATCAAAAGAAAAGAGGAAAAATGGTTGACGTATCTCCCATTCAGTTATTTTTAAAGCCCTTGCCCTGTGTAGTGAGTATCTCCATATGTAATCTATTTCTGTTTGTTTGGATCATATGCAAGTCTCTTCAGCATTACTTTCATAGTGGCTAAAGTAAAGATTTGAAGATAACCTGCTGTTAAAAAGAGCAAAACTTAAAGTGACAACACAACCATCACTGATGGGGCATAGTGTACATTTCTTTTTTGTTCTGTCACCAGATTATTCCTGTACCTCTAAAATCCATGCTACTAATTAATTGATAAACTACTTCTAGCCTTGATGTACAGTTTAGTGAGAAAGATCTCTTTCTTTCTGCACTCCTAAGCATTTTTATTTGGATTTTAACATGAATAATTTGTCAACACTCTTGGCTATGAATTCTTACAGTAAAATGTACCATTCTGAAGAAACTGATTATAACAGTTGCCATTAAAAATTCAAGCTGAAAATCCCTTCATTAAAACTTGTTTCAATTCATATAGAGAAACCAGATTTTTCACACTGGTGGCTATTCTAATTAGAAGGTAATAAGAACAAGGGAAATAAAACATGACACAAAATGAAAAGGCTTCCTCTCAACTAGAAAGATAAATACCAAAGAGAAAGACAGCGATTTCAGAAGACTGTTAGATAAAATAAATTGGAACCTAATTTTATGCTTAGCAGAAATCTACAATATCGTCTGAAAAATGGGATAGCCAATACTTCTTTGTATTTTCCTGTTATTTTGATGCTAATGCATCCCAAGATTTCCATCTTAGAGAAACTATCTGTTAGTATTTTATGCAGTGATACAACTAAAACACTGTAGAATTAAATCTTATTATGCTATATGGCACCAAATCTGTTTAATATGTACAAATGTCATTTCAATATTAGTTTTTCCCTTCCTCCTTCTGCTATTATAATTACTAGAAAAAAACTGTAGGTTTTCTTTTCATATTCTTTCAGGTTTCTCCACTTTCCAAGTGCAAACAACCAATCTGAATTATTTACATGACACCCTGTGTTATAAATTAGAAATGCCAAAGGAAAGTAAGGTTACCAAGCTATGAATATGATAGCAATGTTGAAATATCTAGCTATGTAAAGTTTGGATGTTAGATCTTCGCAAAAGATCAGGGTGTTCTGAATACTATTGCTTGTGGGAAACATTATATAGAATAGTTCAAGTTCATTATTTACGTATGCCTTGAAGAACTGTCTGACCTTCCTTTCTAGTGTGAACACTTATTTGACTACACATTAATATGGACATGCACAGAAGCTGAAAAAATTTTTACCAGCCATTGTAAAAACAAACAAAAAAACCCAACTCAAATCTGACTTATGAAAACCCCAATTTAGTCTTTATTTTCAGTTTTATTCTAGATTCTTTCTGAGAAAGCCTTCCATCAAGCCAAGTTTCATGACATTACTTTAGGTTCTATGTATAGGACTGCTGTATGATGTATTGTTCACTAGGTACAGAATGTCTTCCAAATCTTATGCTAGAACAATGAGAGCTCTTTTAATTTAATGCTGTGTCCATGTACTACTTTGCTGAATGCTTTCTCAAAGAAAAGATCTGTAACTCCTGTTCTTCTCCAAGAAGACAAGTAGATTTTTCCATAGTTACAAAGACTAAGATTCAGGATATTGTATTTTTGGTTACTTCTTTTGAATTCTTACGTCAAGGAAGTTAACACTGCTGAACAAATCTGCCCTTGCTGAACTCAGTGACTTCAGAAGTACAGGATTTCAACATCTATTTAAACAAATGACATTTCCTCATTAGCTTCTTACTTTTCTCAGTCTTGTTCTAGGATTAAAAAATGCCATTTATACTTTACCAGATTGCATGTATTTCTTCCATGAGTAGATGGGTCTTCAATTTTTTAAATTTTTTAAATTTTTGTATGGTACATTTGCATTTAAATTGCTGCTAAGGAATATGGGGGACATAAATTAGTATTTAATTTTTTTTCTCTTACAGAAAACTCATACTATCAATATTCAATTAGTGTTCTTCCTTCACTATTAGCACAGAAGAACTGTGAATTAATTAGTCATTTTAATAATATATGACTGCTCCTTAAAAAATAATTATTAAGCACAAAATTATGGCTTATCAGCAAAATATTAGCTTTCCTTCTTGAAAATAATTTTAAATTTGATTTCTTCCCATAAAAGATCATTAGATGCCTTTAATTTTCTCATATTTTTCCATTATAATAAAAGTGGACATCCATTATTTTTCCAAAGTACTCTTTATGGTTTATTAAGAATCCTTAGCAGAAATAACATTTTTACTCATAAGTTATGCATACTCACTGAATACTAATGTAAGTATGTGGCTCCAGTTTTACAAAGCCGACAGAACTTACTTATATTAGCAGTCCAAATATTAAGTGGACATTTTTCATCTTATTATTTTTCAAAAACAAAGCTTACAATGGATATTAGATCAATCTTCTACTCTGATGAAAATTGTCTAGAATTAGGAAAGACCACTACTTCAGTAAAATTAATTTTAAGCTTCCATGAAATTATTGCTATTATCCTTTCTTATCACTTAGGTTTGTAGTTCTTCATTTTTAAAAAGCCTAGACAAGAAAAAAAAAACCTCATGATAACACATTGATACTTAACAGTTCAGTATTCATATTCATTTCTCCTCATCTTTTGTTTTATTGTTAACCTTTCTGTTAAATTAAAAAACTATAGGTTAGTAATACAATCATAGAATCACAGGATCGTACGTGTTGCAGGGGACCTCTGGAGATCATCTAGTCCAGCTCCCTGCTAAAACAGGTTCCCTGTAGCAGGTTACATAGGAAAGTGTCCAGGCAGGTTTTGAATATCTCCAGTGAAGGAGACTACATAGGCTCTTTGGGTAGCTCTATCCCTCTCAAAATAAATCAGTTGAGATAGAACTTCCTATGTTCCTGTTTGTGCCCAGTGTTCTCCATGCTGAGCAGACCCAGGTCTTAGCCTTTCTTCATGCAGCAGATGCTCCAGTTCCCTAATAATCTTTGTTGCCCTCTACTGGATTCTCTCTAGTTCCCTATCTTTTTTGAATTAGGAAGCCCAGAATTGAACTCCAGATGTGGCCTCACCAAGGCAGAGCAGAGACAGAGTAGAAACTCCCTTGGATCTACTGGACATGCTCATTTTAATGTGCCCCAGGATATCCTTGGTCTTCTTGGCCACAAGGGCACACTGCTGGCTCATGACCAGCCTGCTGTCCACAAACACACCTAGGTCCTTCTATGCAGAGCTCCTCTCTAGCAAGTCAGCCCCTAACCTGTTATTTCTACCCAAAGACCTCTCTGTCTTTGATCTCATTGAACCTCGTAAGGTTCCTCTCCACCCAATTCTCCAGTCTACTCAGGTCTTGCTGAATGGCAGCACAGCCTTCTGGCATGTCAGCCACTCCTCCCAGCTTTATATCATCAGCAAACTTGCTGAGGGTGCATTCTATCTCTTCATTGAAGTAACTGAGGAAGATGTTGAACAAGAGCAGACCCAGTACCAACCATTGGGGAACACCACTACCTACAGGCTTTCAACTAGATTATGTGCCACTGATTATCATTCTCCGAACTCTGCCAACCACACAGTTCTCAGTCCACTCATCTACTCCATACTTCTTAAGTTTACCTAAAAGGATGTTATAGGAGACACTATCATAAGCATTGCTGAAATCAAGATACACAACATCCGCTACTCTTCCTTATCTACCCGGTTCATAACATCACAGAAGGCTACCAGAGTGTAAAGCATGATTCCCCTTGGTGAATCCATATTAACTACCCCTCATAACCTTTTCTTCCACTTGCTTGGAACGACATACAGAATAAGCAGCTCCAACACCTTATTAGGGAAGGAGGTGAGGCTGAATGTCCTGTAGTTTCCTAGCTCCTCCTCCTTGCCCTTTCTGAAGACTGGAGTGATGCTGACTATTCTCCAGTCCTCAGGCATCTCTCCCATTCTCCATGACCTCTCAAAGATAACAGAGAGCAGCTTGGCAGTCACTTCTGCCGGCTCCCTCAGGACTTAAAAGTGCATCCCACCAGTGCCCGTGTGAAGCTAGAAAATTTCTGCCTGATTTTCGCTACAAAATTTCTGACTAGATCCTCCTCAATATAGTATTCTTTAATAGTATTCCTCTCTTTTGCATTTTTTCTTTAGTTTGCCTTTTTGTTTTCATTAGTTTCTGTATTCCATATTTTCAGCAAAGAAAATAATAAGACAAATAGGAATGTTTACTATAATAAGCAAACTAAGACATAACATGCAAAATGTTTCCTCCACTTGGATTTAGAAACCATTTATATTTGCGAAACAGGTTTGCCATAAAACTACGTTTATAAAGTCTTGAGATTTAATATTAATTAGTTAACAGTAATGGAAGGAAACTCAGACTATTCGATACAGAATTAACTAAGTATTTCAATACCATTAAACCTGATGAAATCAAAGAATTTTAAATAGGTAAAAAATGGCTCATTCCATTACGACATATAAGTGTACAAACTGACTACTGGTCATGGCCCAGGATTATTACACTGTAATCAGACTCTCAGCATAGTTTAGGATTTTTATTTTTTTTTGTAATAATATAAATGAAATGCACATGTTAAACTGTTCTCATTTTATTCCTTAGTTGCTCAATAGAAAAAAATGGATATACCTAATTCATCAATAATTTATATATAGTCATATACAGCTTAGGTTGGATCAGTACAACGTAAATTTCTAAATTTTACTAATTCTAAAAGAAATTCAAGGCTACCGGCTTCACTTTATTGCCATCTAATTTTTGTATCACGCATTTCATACAGAAATTATTCTGAAATGCTCTTCTGAAAGCTAATTCTTCCCAATATATGAAACTGCTTCTTAAAGGATATTATGCCTTATTAACTCTAAACAGGATTGTAATATGCTTACAGCCAATACCAAGAAAACATAAACACCATTTGTAAAGTGAAAAGAAGAACTTTTGACTGCATGAGAAGAACACGGGCGCATACAGATTCTGCTGACTACTGCTCAGTTTCAGGTCTTAAAGTAAACAATAATCTAATAAATGGCAATGGATTGTCATTATAATGAGAATACACAGTAAAATAAAACTACAGGATCTTAATTTTCAGGAACAGATGCACGCTCTAATAAAACTAAACAACGCTAATTATTATACATAAATTTTTATAGCAAGATACAGCAAAGTATAAATGGAATTAGTAGGATAGCAGCTACAAAAAAATATTTCTTCCCCTTGATAAGCAGGCAGTGAAGATGCCATATAGTAGAAGAAGCACAAGAAAATACATGCTACAGAAAAGTCCAATATAAAGTATGATGATACTACCACAGAGTCAAGAAGCATAGAATGAATATTTTAATGTTTAGGACTACAAATGAAGGGAAATATAGATTTCTGTTAAAGGGAACCGAAGTATAAATACATACCAAGAAAGAAAAATGGAAAATGAAATGAATAGTTTTATGAATTAATAAAACAGAACACATAATTCTGGTGTTATGTAACTCAGCAAATAAACCAGAAAGGAGAACAGATCTTTAACACATAGTATTTGCTGAAAATATCTTTGTTTTTTAAGGTTTTCCTCTTTTTTTTTTTTTTTAAACCTATCATTAGTCAACTAAAATCCTTGATAAAATATTTTAAATTGATACATTGAACAATTGATCAATTTAAATTATAAATTGATAAAATAATGTATAAATTGTTTTCTAGATCGCTAACCCCATGTAAACTTAGTGCCAATTTCTTCTCTTGATAATTAATAGGAGAAGGAAAAGATTACCAAAAGATTACCAGTTTATAATGAAAATTATTAAATACATAACATTTAATCAAACATTACAATAACTTTTTCTTCTCTTCTGTCTGAGTTTAAGTAGGAGGATCAAGACCTATGCCATTATTAGCCACAGCAGGATTGAAAAACAGATAAAACACAGTAGTCACATAACATAACAGTTAAAGTATATGTGAAAAAAAAAAAATCAGAAATACTTATACTCAATAAATATATAATATGATAGATGGTATTTGGGATAAGATACTAGCCTTAGGTTTCCTGCTGAGAATAAAAAATAAAAAGAATAAAAAGTCATCACGTTCTATTATTTTATAGATTTATACACACAAAAAAAAAAGAGGTTAACTTCAGTGCAGACATTATTTCATGTTACCTTTTCTACCATAAAGAAAAATTTTGTTACTACCATGAAGATATAGAAAAGAAATACCAGTGAAAAATATGAATATATAAATAAAATGAAGGAATCAGTTTTCTTCTCACTGTCAAAAGATGAGAACAAATACATGCTCACATGTATGGTTTCTGAAAGGAGAACATGCATACGTTCAAGAACAAAGCCAAGGCAAAAGGCTGAGAAGACATGAATTGGTATTTTTTGCATCCTCATGTACTAGATTACTGTTGAACCATGATCCTAGAACGGACTTTTAGTTCTAGATTGTTCAAAAGTACTTTGGATCCAATTAGTTTATTATAAAAGCCCAATAGAATTTTGAATATGTGATGAAATAGTCTCTCCAGAAAAAGAACATACCAATAACCAAGTCTATTTTAGTGACAATAGCAAAATACAGAGGTTCAAGCAAAGTGATGTGCAACTAAAACTTCTACAGTCATAAAGCATTATACTTGAAGCAGACAAGGCTCTTAAAGTGCTTAGAAACACTTCACGCTCATAAGAGAGACAAAAGCGAAAGTAATTTATCAGTGAAATACTGAATTGATGTGTTTGAATAATGAGACTAAAATCCAGTTTTTTTGGAAACACTGCTTTCTTGCCCAAGGAAAAGCAGAAAATATGGATAATCAAACTGTATTGTACAGAACAGATATTGAACTTGGAAGTCTGAAATGCAAAAGTAGGAACAGCATGAACTTACAGCAGTTTTATATTTAAATTGTTATGCTATAGAGGGCAAAGAAACATTGGCTCTACAAAAAGTAGATCTACATAAAATAATCTCCAAAATTTGAGATTGGAAAGCTACAACAGCATGATCTAAAGCTCTCTTAGCAATTAAGAATACAGCATCTAATATTCTATGAAGAATATCATAAAAATAGAATGCAATAAAAAATGCATGTAATAATTCTAAAGCAGAAGTCTCCACTATAAATGAGGAATGAAAAAATCCACAACAGAACAAACAAAAACCCAAAACATTAATAAATTAAATGCAATAACAAAGTGCAAAGAAATAATGTTTTCTAAGGTATAAACACTTTTTTATCCTTGGAATGAAATAACACTCTAAAATACACTGAAAACATTATGTAACTCAATATTATCCTTTTAGATCAATTGGGTTGTCATTACAAAGAACCACTAAAAATAGGAAATACACATGAATTAGGAAAAGCTAATAAATAGAAGTATAGATCATAATAAATAGAATAGATAGATAATCCACGAAGTCACAAAAATCAGAATAAATCCTTGCAGAAGGAAATATTAATTCTGAAGAGTTCTGTTGTGAACAGGATTTTTTTCCCTGTCATCTATAATTTACAAAAGGATACCATAAAATACATAAGTCTTTTGGATTCAGACTTCTTACCTTGAGCAATATTACCTTGGCAACATTCATTGCCTTTCAAGGTTTGGAAAATATATACTACTTTTAGGTAGGCTGAGAAAGTCAGCTGTTGGATACATAACATGCAGATAAATTATTTTGGAGGTTAGAACTCAAGTTTTAGAAGATCTATGTTCAAGTGCATCTCCATTTTTGTTTTGTTGAGGTTTTTTTGTTTGTTTGTTCGTATGTTCTTGAGTTTAACCGTATTTTCCATGTAATGGAACTCTAACTAACATTGATAGATTGTGTCGGAAGTTTGATTTCATAGTGCACAGATTAAAAAAATGAGGGCAATATTTGGCAGAAACCTCAGGCTAGTTCTATTCTTTGAAGAGGCTGGAATTTTTGATTCTGTCCCATAAGAAGTAAATAAAATAAGAAGTAAATGTAAATTAACAGAAATGGGTAAGACATTTCAGAAGTCTGTTCCTTCTTTTCCCCGAATATATTCAGAAAACAACAACAAAACAAACAAAAAAACAAGCATATTAGATGTTGCATAATTTTCTTACTAATAAAGATCAGGAGTAAATCTGTTAAATAAAATATTTCAGTTTGGTACAAATTGGACTAGTCTAATGCAAATTAGAGTGAAGAATCTTAGAGAAGAAAACTTCATCACCATAGAAAGACCTAATTGGTCTTTCTCATCAAAAGACCTATTATAAGAAAACTAGGAATGAAAACTCTGCAAAAAATTCAAAGTTAAAGCACTGACTTTTTTAATGGTTAATGGAAAAAGTCACTGAGAAAAAACAGTTTCCAAAAGTCTTCAGTGATTTGGATAAGATGGGCACCCTGTAGACTCACTTCATATTTCACTAAGAGTTTCTGTATTTCTTTTCTCAGACAGAATGTTACAGATGTTCAGTAAACAGTTTTGGGAAAAAAAAAATGGAAAAAAAACAAAAACATTCATATCTTCTTCCTGCTTATCCTGTCACAGCACAGATTGTTTACTCTATGACAATTTTTTGGTGGAGAACGTGGGCATTAACTGCTTTTTAGCTTTTAGAATGAATCTCTTTCTCTGTTCTTGGAGAGCTTCATTAGGGAATTTTATCAGTAGTTCAGTATTCTGTGCTGAGAAACTTGATCTTGAAAGGCCAGGCATGCTACAAGTATTCTGGGATATTTGTAAACTTTGAGCAATAGTTTGTCTGGGCAGTGCTTTTTCTTTTTTTTTTTTTTTTTCCAATTTTTCCTCCTCTCATCAGCTTCCATTCACTGACCCCTCTTTAGCAGCTATCAGTGATGAACTCACTCTTTATCATGGGGGCGCTGTGTAAGGGATTAAAAGCCATCATGCTCCTTACAACTTATTAGCCAATTATCAATGTTATGATTTCTCGTTGTGGAATTGTTTTCATACATAACCAAATAAGGGTTCTGATGGAGACACCTGCATGGTACTTATATGCAATGTGGTATGATCTGAATTTTGACACTTACAACCCAAACGGAATAGCTAATTTTACAAACAATGTGATGTTCAGACCAGTTTCCAGGCTTTGTTCTCAGTTTGTCACCAATTTTTCAAATACTGAGTTAATGTTCATGTTTGTGAGCATACCCCTGTGCATGTTATCAATCTCCCTGAACGTATTCCTATGCATTTGCGGTATGTGGAAGGAGTCACATCCAAAACGAGAGAATGCTGACTGGCAGAGAATATGGAGAGGTTTAGGAAAAATCCTAGGACCATGGGGACCCTCAATGTCATGGGATTTTACTCTTGAACACCTGTGGGATCCCGAGAAATTAAGCCAGTATTTGAGTCAGAGATGGTGCAGCTTACATAGATCTAAGGAGGTACAACTTATTTGGGGTTTGGCTTGTGCTTACCATGCCCTATATAATAATATTCTGGAGAAAGAGAGTTTCCAATCTGAGGTTCAAGCCAAAGGGGAAAATCTCCAAGTCAAATCACAGGAGACACCATTAACAATATCAGTTGCCCCTGTGAAAGGCAAGAAATGGAAACGAGTGTCCTTGCATCTAGAACAGAAAAAAGATGCAGAGGAGGAAGTAGAGGAAGATCCAGTGAAGGGCCCTCCTCAAAACCACCATCATTGGGGAAGGGAAAAGAAAAAACTAAGAGACATGCAGAAGAGAGTGATGAAGAGGAAATCTCTATTACTATTCATTGGCCTCTGAAGATGACTGAAATCCAAGGCTCGAGAAAGGAGTTTACACGGCACCCAAACGAAACTCTCGTTTCCTGGTTGCTTCGCTGCTGGGACAGCGGGGCCAGTAGCTTGTCTCTAGATGGTAATGAAGCTCAGCAACTAGGAAGCACTGCCAGAGATCCAGCTATTGATAGAGGGATTAGTAGATGTTTGGATGGGGCTGCCACCCTCTGGGAATGAATGTTAATAGCTGTGAAGGAAAGGTATCCCTTCAAAGATGCTTGAAGCCTGTGATGAAAAGGTGGGATACAGTTGAAAAGGGTATCCAGTATTTGAGGGAAACAGCTATGGTGGAAATGTTGTATGACCCTAACTTTTGTTTCTAACCACCCACACCAAAACCGTGACATTATGCCATGAGCAATCTTTGCCTAGAGAAGTGTACGCATATATACTAAATATATACAAATATATATAAATAAAACTAAATATATATATATAAGACATATATATATGATATAATAGCTAAATATATATATGATATATATATATATGATAACTAAATCAAGTAACATCTCTGGGTTTCCTTATTGTTTTTGATGGATGTATTGATGAAAGCACCAGCACCGGTGCTAGTTTTGCTGGTTAGCAATTCTGCTAACAAATTTATATGTAAACGCTGAAGTACAAAAGATATGAAATAATAAAAGAAATTATGAGTAATAATAAGAGTAGTCTAAGTAATGCTAATATAAGTGCTGCATCACTGCAACATGATTTCAAATCATTTTGTTATATTTTAGAAAAAGTAATTAAGATCTAATGTACAACCTGATTATTCATTTATGAGGCTTGATTAAATCTGATTTTTATTTTAATTCGTTCATGATGCAAAGAACTTAGTCTGTAGACATAAAGTCATCTACTTTATGCACTCTTCCCAACAAATTCTATCAATAAAGCTGGAAAAAATTTTAAAAAATAGAAAAAAAAAAAAAAAAAAAAGGAAAAACAATTTGTTAACTACACTTATTACACATAAGTAGGAATAAAGAGACTGTAGAATACAGGAAGCTGAACCACTTCTGTATGGTCCATATTAAACACAGCACTATTCAAACAGCTGTATGGGCAGAGCTTCAAAAACTGAAACTAAAACATGCAAAGATACAGGAGCAACACTACTGTAAAAGTACATCAAATGATAACAGTAAATTATCCTGAAGTCCAGTTATCTCCCAGGTGAAGCAGCAGCACACCAGTCAGTGACAGGAGGTGCATTTCATGGACTCTGACCCTGAGCTCAAGGAAGAAAAATATTTTAGAACACGCTTAAAAATATATAAATGACTGGCTATTAAAAATTGGGCTAGTTGGCAGAACAGTACCTTAATGAGAAAATGGGCATAAAAGTGTCTCTAGATGATTTATTATCAGCTTCCATTCCTAAAATGAGATAAAATGCCTGGAGGGATACACAGTCTCCTCTCTGACCTTGCTGTGATAAGTCATATGAACAACAGAATCACAAAGCAGATTCCTGAAGGATAAAAAAATTATATTTATGATTTAATTTACTTTATTTACCAGAAAAAAAAAAAAAGAAAAAAAAAGGGGGATAACTATTGTTATTGTCCATCCTGGAGAATCAAAAATACTTTGGAAAGTTACTAAGACTATAAAGCACCACAAATCATTGATACCTATTCTTCATTTATGTTACAGGGAAAGTTTCTACCTTTTATCAGTGAAAAACAAATCTAAATTTTAAAGGATTATATTTTTTAATCAGGTGAGTAGGGTTACAGTAAAGAAAGAAGATACAAATTTAGCCATAGAAAAAAACTATATAATAGAGCCCCTATATAATTTTCTAATATTACTGAGCCAACATTTATTCTTCCTAAACTCATGGAAAATTTGGTATTCAAACACAGCGGGTCTCCTTGCTAACCAAAGTCCACCTCACACAAGCAACACTAAGATAATCCATACTACAAAGCCAGAGGATAAGTTAGAAGGAGAAGAAACACCTAAAATGTGCTAGTTTAGTTGAAGATTTACATGTATAAGCAGTTTAAGTAAGTATAATTGTTTAAGTATACTAATCAAGATAAAAAGCAAGATATGCTAGGATTTTGTTAAAATCTTTTTGTCCCTTATCTCCAAATGGCCCACATGCAGCAGTGGCACAAGATCTATTCCATTCAAATAAAATACTTTGTAATACAACTTGAACAGACCCAAGATTTAACTTTCCATGATGGGAATTACTGTTGAATTTAAAACTCAGCTGTTCAAGATATTATCGAGTATGGAATGAGAGGCACTTTATAGCATAAAGACAAGAAACAAACAAACAAACAAACAAAAAAAAACAACAACAAAGAGAAAAGCGATAGGACAGGGGGGAATCATTTTAAGCTCAAGGAGGGAAAGTCTAGATTGGATTTCAGGGTAAGTTCTTCAAAGAGAGAGAGGTGAGGTGCTGGCACAGGCTGCCCAGAAAGGTTGTGGATGCCCATTCCTGGAGGTGTTCAAGGCCAGGTTGGATGGGGCCCTGGGCAGCCTGGTCTAGTATTAAATGGGGAGGTTGGTGGCCCTGCATGTGGCAGGGAGGTTGAAGATTCATGATCCTTGAGGTCCCTTCCAACTGTGGGCAACCTGGTCTGGTACCAGATCTGGAGATTGGTGGCCCTTCCTTTGACAGGGGTATTTGAACTTGATTCTTGTGGTATCTTACAACGCAACCCACTCTACGATTCTATGAAAATATGGAAGGGGAAAACAGGTCCAGAGAAGAATTGCTCTACTGCAAAGTCTGTGATAGAGAATTACAATACCCAAATGCTAATCTAATCATTAGAACAGTAAATGAAAGCAGTAGCACTCACATAATCTAAGGGAACTGGTCTGTAAAATGGCACTGTTGTAAGCTTTAGAATCCAATGTGGCAAACCATCAGGTTGGAAAAAAAAAAAAAAACAAACCAAAAAACCACAAAACAGATTTTTAAATACTCCTTTCTAGATTGAGGTTATAATGCAATAAATGCAAGTAGCAAAAAATAATTTTTGAAACTGTTCTATGCATATGCTTATCTGTTAGTTTTTAAAATATTTAAATACAAAGAGTAGTATTCTGCTTTGCATGCCTTGAACAAAATTTATTCTGATTTTATTTCATGCATATTGTAGTCCATATTTAGGATATACACAAATATAATTTTCTTAGCTACCATGAAATTCTTCCATTAAAAATTTATGTGACACTTTATGAACAAGACATCACATAAGACTTTCCTTCTAAGCAGAAACAGGGACAGTTCTTTATCTTAGTGTATTTCTCCAGTTTGTGTGCCGCTGTCAGTTAATTACATATCACTACTATGGAAAAGCAACACAAACAGAGATGGCTTAGAAACATGCTGCGAATGATTTTTTTTTTTTTTTTTTTTTTTCTGTTTTTGATATATAAGCAACTGATGCAAGAACAAAACTTCTGCAAAGGCTTCATGAAAAATGTTGTAATTTTGAGCTCATTCCAGTGTCCCATGACTTTGTGTACTTTAAAGGAAGGAGCTGATGGACAGAGGCATATATTTTTGCTCTCAAAAAAAGGGAACAGTCTCAAAAGGAGAAGCAAACATATACTAGCAATTAAGTTTCTAAAAGGCACAGACCACAAAGTCAAAAGCCTGCATTTATATTTCCAAAAATAATTCAGAGTATGTTCACGTGTATTCATATCCATAATGCTAATACTGAATAACTTAAGATTTTAAAGCTTTTAATGACACAGTTGATATTATGGCTCAGAAAAAGTTCTGAATCACGCAGTGAGCATCACGATACTCTTTAAAAATTCTGATTAAATTCTAAATCAAAGTAGAAAAGGAATCAGCGTTTCATATTCTGCATTATTTCACAATGGTTAACATTATGTCATTTTTGTCCAAGATAATTTAAGAGCATTTCCAAGGGATGCCACTATGACCAGTACCACACGTCCATTTTCTATAATGCTACATCTCTAATCTCAACACTGATATGTTTAGACATTTATTTCTCCAGGTTTCATTTCAAAATTTAATTG
Source organism: Tetrao urogallus (assembly GCF_951394365.1). NCBI lineage: Eukaryota > Metazoa > Chordata > Aves > Galliformes > Phasianidae > Tetrao > Tetrao urogallus. The sequence continues at coordinate 53,905,211 of NC_136815.1, read as the reverse complement.
ACAGTTTGTATAACAGTACAAAAAATAGGATTTAACATATCTCCAAAGATAATGATTTGATCACATCTTTTTGCCTTTAATCTGTACTTCTCTGAAAGTACAAGTAGATTATCTATGTCTGAAATCAGCTTGGATTCTAATTCCAGTCCCCTGATTCCCTCATCTCTATTTTCTCTTTTGCAGAAGAATAGTTAACACTTGACTGCCTCAGAACAAGCAGCAAATGTCAGCACATAGGTTGTTCTATAATGTTATCAGCTCTTACAAGCTGTTAGAGACTGATATACATCATCCATTTAACTGTAAAATTAGAGATCTGAAATCTTGTTGTTTCCAATCTCCCTGTGAAGCATGTACATCAAATTATCACATGCTAAAAGATAACCTATGGTCCTCTTTCACAAAGCTATCCTTCTTTTTAACTTGATCAGAATGTAACTAGTGTGCTCCAGAATTACCCATGGGTAACAGACAAATTTGTTGTCCAAAGAAAAAAAGCAGCTCAAGATCAAGGCTGACCAGCTTCAAGAATGTTAGGCAGAGTCTTCTGATTATGTATTTTAAATTAACTTTGATTTGATTTTAAACTCAAGATTAATGAGATACAAAAAGATCTCCCCTAGATTACTACATACTGTTAATACTACAGCTTTCTCACATTTTATTAATGTTTTCTACAACCCCAAAAACTCAAAGGAGTGACAGCAGTAAACAATGGAAGGATAACTGATTTTGGCTACTGGATTTCTTCAGTGCCTTTGACAGGGTCCCACACCACATCTTTATCTCTAAACTGAAAAGATGGATTTGAAGAGTGGACTATTAGGTGGGTAAATAGTTGGTTGAATGGTCAAGTCAGTAGCTTGTTGCCAGTGACTGCGTGTCCAGGTGGATTTTGGTCACAAGTGCTGTCCCCCCGGGTATGTCTTTAGAACAGCACTCTTTAATATCTTTATCAATGACACAGTGGGACTGAGCATGCCCTCAGCAAGTTTGTTTTGAAACTGAACTGAGTGGTGCAGTTGTTACAATACAGGGGAGGAAAACTTTGAAAAGGGACCTGAACAGGCTTGAAAATGGGCCCACCTGAATCAAATGAGGTTCAACAAGGGCAAGTGCAAGGTGTTGCTCTTGGGTTGGGGCAATCCCGAATATGTATACAGGCTGGCAGGAGAACTCCTTGAGAACTGTCCTACAGAGGACTTGAGGATGCTAGCGGACGAATAGCTGGACATGAGCCTGCAGTATGCTCTTACAGTCTGGAAGACCAACTGTATACTAGGCTATATATGAGAGGCTGCCAGTAGGGAGAGGGAGATGGTTGTCCCCTTCTACTCTGCCTTTGTGAAGTTTCATCTAGAATCCAGACCTGGGACTCCCAGTACAAGAAAATATGGAACATAGAAAAGACATCACAAACTTGCTATATTTTTCTATATTGGTAGCTGACTTCTGTCAGATGATAGTAGTATCATCTCTTGTAACAATATCCAAAGCAATGTCCTGTCATTTTGGTTGCTGAACTGAATCATAGGAACTGATCTTAAAAATGAATTGAAAAAGAAACCAAAATTTCATATATTATGGACCATCACCAACAACAAAGAAAAGGTAAAAAACCTACGATAATGTTAGATCATCAGTTGAGAGTGCATTCACCAATAACTTTCTTTATCCTTTTTGAGTGAGCTCAGCCTCATCGGCAGCACATGTTGCAAGTTACATGCTTCCTAAATAGAATTAATTGAAGCTGACTGAACATTGTCAGAATGAGATAAAACAGGCTTTTTTTTTTTTCCCACTGTTGGGAAATAAGGAAAAGACATAAGACCTAGAAGAAATCTAAGGATTACCGTTCAAATTATTTGTGAAATTGTACTCAATTATAAAAAGCGAAACAAAAATATACAAGAACTGAACTTAACAGGGGATGTAAAAATGGATGGGAAGCAAAACTTTCTGTTGTGTTCAATGTACATAATTCAGGATAAGAAGTACTAGCGTTTAGGTCCATTTAGAATACAAAGAATGAACATCATTTCCTTGTTGCTGATCTTTGAAATTTTTCTGCCTACAAGCAGAAAGCACACAGAATTAAGTCCTTTACAAGATATTGCAGTTTTATCAGGCTTAATTTCCAAGAGAAGAGCACTCTCATTTTTACATCTGGTCCAAACTTGAATATGTGCATGGAAATAGAGGTTAGGGGGAAGGAAGGATAGAGGTTAATTATGTGTTAACTGTATGTGTCATTTCTGCACAGAAGTATTAATGACTTTCTCTTAATGAGTTGTGGACTAGTTCACAACAACATTTTCATGTGGAAATTAAATCTTAAGGTTCATCATCAGTACTTCCCAGAAACAACACTGACAGGCATGCTAGTAACATTACAAAAACAGAAGTTTTCTACAAGAGACTGAAAAAAAAAAAGAAAAAAAAAAAAAAACAACCAAATCAGAAGATGTTCAGTGATGGAGTGATGGTAATAAGGAGAAAATAATAGTTTCTGTTTTCTAGAATCAAAATAAAGTAACAAGGAAGCTTCTGAATGGGAGAGAGTTTGGACTATTTAGTACTTCTTTGAGAAAAGTGAAAATAGTTCTCATTTAAAGGGGAAACAAATACAGTAAGTATTGGCAAACTAGATTTAAAACAAAGAAAATTGTTTGCCTGTAAAAGAATTCACAACAATTTCTGTCATATCAGTATGGTACAAAATTCACCAGCTCAAACTTGAAACAGCACAAATTCAACCAAGGGTAACCACTTCGAAGTCCTCAAATTTCACATTTATAGGTAATAGACAAAACTTCAGCTTAAAATGTCGTACATGCCTTCTTCATTTCTCAAATTACTTTCCAAGACTTAGTATGGTGATTCATCTGTCTGACCAAGTCTGCATGAATGTTACTAACAATAGCTAGTGACAGCTATTAACATACTGGTGGAAGGAGAAGTCAGTCAATTCCCTCTTCATTAGTTTTCACTGTACAAGAGTGCTCCTCCTACATATAACGTACACAGGAAGTGCAAAATACATCCGATAGCTTGTTTCCTTCAAAGCATGCTTCATTTCCCATGAGCTGTATTCACTCTGGAATAACCTTACCTTCTGCCGTTACAGAAGGGGTATTGTGAGCAAAATGCACAAAAATGAGCCATCTTCGCATAGTCCCTAAGAAACAACAAAACATGCCCCAGGTAGATGGTTTAGTCCCAGTAAGACAGTCAAGAGAATAAAGCTCTTTAAAAGTGGAGTAAGTAAGAAGGGTAAAGATACATATCTTTTCTAATCATGACCTCTGAAATCCCTGAATTTATGTTTTTGAATTTCTGAGCAGATTCAGATAAAAGTGTTCAATGAATATGCTGCATATAGCTTGACAATGACTCTTCATCTGCAAGGGATGGTATGTAGTGTCTCTCAGTATCTCTGTGAAATCCCATGTAGAATGATACAGATGTTGATTACATCAACTAAATACAAAAGTTAAACTTGGACCTTTGCTAGGATTCTACTCCACTATTTACAGTAAAGGATGATACTAATAGGGTATGAAGAATTTTAGAAGTATAAATTGGCAGAAAAGTTGAAAAGTTGGTACTCTAAAATCCTCAAGACTGTAGTTTTTTCTGTTGTGTTCAAATGGATTCTTAGTCTAATACAAATGAGTATGATACATTGCTATAGATAAAACCATTGTTTTAACTCAAGAAAAGTATTACCCACACAAGGCATATAACAAAATTACAGACTCCTTAAATACAAAGGCTGCATAAAAAGGTAAGGAAATAATAAATATTGAGCTGAACTGAAAACAGAAGGAAAATACAATTATACAGAATGCAATCATACAATTTGAAACAAGGCTGGAGTAACACAAGGCAAATTCTGTCATCTGTTCAAATTGTACAGTCTCACTACAGTCAAAGGGAAGAGTTTGGTACAGTACCTGTTAAAATCTGAGTCACTGGACTTAATCACTGCAAATAGTCAGGACCTCAGATCTTTGCCTCTTTTGAAGAGGAAATTGTGTACTTTCCTTATCAGAACATTTGATACATTACCCTTAAACAGGCGATTCTCTTTAAAAAAGAAACACATGCACAAAAAAAACCACACAACAATCTTCTGAACAGTCACACAAATGGCTTAGAACACAACCCGCCATACTGGGAAGTGTGTAGGACAACCAGATATCCCATCTGAAAGCTTGTATTTTAATTTGGGAGAAGCTATTGACTCCTTCAAGAATAGAGAAACCTTTTAAAGAGATTTTGACAAATTACAGGGCTAAGCAATCACCAACCACATGAGGTTTAATAAGAGCAAATGCTGGATTCTCAAATGCTCCACCTCAGATGGAGCAATCCTGGATCTACATATAGACCATGATCATAGAATCACAGAACTATTTGAGTTGGAATGGACCCTTAAAGGTCACCTAGTCCAACTCTCCTCCTGCAATGAACAGAGGTACCTACTGACAGATAAAGTTGCTCAGAACCTGCTCCAACCTGACCTTGAATGTCTACAGAGTCAGGACTTCCACCACATCTGGGCTATGCTGAACCCCACGAGATTCATCCAGGCCAACTGCTTAAGCTTGTCTAGGTCTCTCTAGATGGCACCTCATCTCTTGGGCATGTTGACTGCACCACACAGTTTGGTGTCATCTGCAAATTGCTGAGGGTGCACTGAGATGCTGAAAAGTAGTACTGCAGGAAGGGATATGGGCATTCTGGTTGACAGCTCACTGAATATGAATGAGCAGTGTGCCTTGCAGTAGCGTTAACTGAACGCTGGTGCCCCAGGCACAGTACTGCCAGTTGATCAAGAAAAGGGATTATCACTTCAGAAAAATTAAAATAAACAGACTGTTTTAACAAGAAAAAACAAAAACATCAGGACAGAGTGAAATAAAGTCTGTAGGATGGAGGAGGAAGAGATATTTACAACAGTAAGAGGCAGAATTTAGATCAAAGCCAGCCAAATTCAGAACTTAATCAGAACTTAAGTACAGTACAGAAGGGAAAGAGAAAAAAATATAGCCTTTTGACTAACTTGATGGTGCTCCATTAGTCACATGGGACATACATTTGCAGCTATAACTACCATAGTTATGCCATTTTTGAAGGAAAGCCTATTTTCAGGTGAATAACAATGCTCTGTTCAACAATTATTGTAGAACCACACTTTCAAAACTATGTCCTGCTTGACTGCATTGTGCTGATAGCCTTATAACAATCCAGCTGAGCTTAATACCCCTATTACATGTACTGGAACAGTTATTCTTCCATGTAAACAAGTTGATTCAAGTGCAGAATTTACTAACTGTATTAATGAAGCTGTTCATTTGAAAATTGGTTAGACATCACTCACAGGCAAAAAGAAACAACAAGTGATTTGTTACTCAGAGTACTGAAGTATGTTTGGTGTTTTTGGCTCAGTCTTATCATGCTCTAGCTTGAGCCAAGACTACCAGAACTAAATTAAGAGAGTATAGGGACAATCATGATGATTTTTAATATATCTTTAAGAAAAGATAGTTTTTAAGTTGAACTCTCTCCCACCATTACCACAGAATAAATTTGTTTGTATTAAAAAGAATTACAGTTGTCCTTTTCCATCATCTAATTTTAGAAAACCTACAGCAAAAATTCCAGAAATGTCAATATCACAAGCCAAGGGAAATAATCAGTGAGAACAGATAAAGTCAGTCATCTCTCACCAAAACCTTTTTTTCCCCATTAAATGGAATGATTAATATTTTATCTGCTTACTTACATTTAAAGGTAGAGCACAAATGTATCAAAGATTCATAGATAATTAATCTAAGTTTCAGTTCTTGAAAACTCTTATAAAACTCATTAAGTGACTCAAGATGGTTCTCCAGTTTGTTTTGTTTTGAAATACATATAAATATATTATCTTCAGAAAGAGAGAAACAGGAATAGATCTTAGTTCTCAGTCCACTGCATTTGTCAGTGAGAACATATATACTACACAAGATTTGTTTTAAAGCGTTTGTTATAGACATCTGCGTTCTTATTGTTATTTTCTTTCTTAGTAAGGATATTCAGGAAGTATAAATATTACAGATTCTACACAAGTATTTGCTACTTTTTTTTTCCCTTGTTCTTGTAACCATCCATAGTAATTGATCTTTCAGCTCTGACTCTTTATTTTACAAAAATTTTTTACATAATAAAAGCAGTTGTTATTCACTAATTTATTATATTCCAGAAGTGTTATAAAATTATTTAAATTCTCCTATGTTCAGTTTTATGTTTAACTTTATATTTGTTCTTGATTTGTGTCCTTTCAAATTCATTTTCCATTCTTTATTTTGAAGGAATGTAAAGATCACACACAATATTTTCAAAGTTTCCTTCAGTATTGTCTTAGAAAATTTTTAAGGACCATTTGCTTACAGTATTTTCTCATATCATTCCATTTAAACTTTACTGTTGTGACGCCTCCCAAAACTTCACATGCTCTGTGTGTGTCAAGCCAACAGCACATATTGTGTTCCCTCTCAGCTTTATGATATTAGCTTCATCATTTTCTATTCTTTAATGGTATACTCAGTTAAATTCACATTAATCTAATTATAGTGACATGCAGAACCACAAGAAGAACACAGCAAAGCAATTTTCCTTTCGTTTTTCCATGTACTTAGCTTCTAAAGTCAAGTAATACCAGCGCAATGTGAAGCCCTACTAGCCATTGAGTTGAGGATCTGAAACCATTTTATAGTACAAGGAAGATAAAAATCTCTTAAGTAGCTCAGCTGCTACATTATATCCAGGTAGGTTTTTTTTTTTTTTTTTTTTTTTTTTTTGTAAGTATCAGCTCTGTTTTCACAACAGAAACTTTCAGTTCAGCTCTTACAATTTTCAAGCTTATGTCTTGTGAGTATTGTCCCTATTCAGAAGGTAATATATTCTCCATGAATTCTCTAATGACATTCAGGCTTAAAGGAACTGCTGTTTTTAAGTATACACTTTCTAAACATGCCCTCCTGGAGTCTAGTCATGCAGGAACTCAAGATAACTATGACAGTTCAAACTCCTTTAAATAAAATACAAACTCTGGAAAATTCTTACTGCCAAAATTCCTCTTGGATTTAAGAGTATTTCACCATCACTATTTCATCTTCCAGTGTTCAGAGAAAAAAATAACTTGTAAGACTAGGAAAAATATAAAAAATAAAATAAAATAAAAAAATTGTTGAGAACATCACGTGTTTGTCAGGATAGATAGTTCTACATGTCTTATAAATCCATCAAACTTTTCTACAACTACAAACAGAGGATTCTATTCAAACAAAAGGTATCAAAATCATTCTGAGTCAGTACTCCAGAATTCATATTTTCTTTTGACAGACACAGCTAGATTAAGTTTCTTCAGACTTATCCTTTACTAGTTTAATGAATCAAGTTTGAACACTTCCTTGTAAGGTATACACTGCCAATTATACGGAATGAAGCCCATCAATACAGCATGTTTTAGTGGCAACTAACTATAAGTGTGGACTTTTTTATTTTATCCCCTGTATTCCATAGCTTAGAGACCCCAGGAAATCAGGTAACCCCAGGGACAAATAAGACTATGAGAAATAAGGGAGAAATAAGTTCATTTCTTTAAATGGTTCTGCTGAAGAATTATTTTATTTTTTAAACCACAGCATGGTGACATTAATTTGAAGGCCGGCTATTAAACATTTTGTGTATACAGAGGATATTATGTCTCACAAGAATGTCTGCTTGACTCCATAATCTACCACCTCTAGAATTCACACTATCTGCCAAGACTAAGAGCTCTCACCTAAAATGTATTAGCTTTACAAGATTACTTGTTGCTTTTGGTCACACTTCATGAAAACATTTCTAGCACGTGGGAAAAGTAATGGATATCTCAATGAAATTTTCTACTTTCCTGAAATACAATACTGCCAGACTTTGATGAAGAGAAAGTGAAAAAGAAGCAAAAAAGACTTTAAAGAAAAAGAATGAAGTCAACAAGCCTTCACTGCACTGTAATCTCTTGTCAGTTCATAAATTTTTACTTTTCTGATGGCTTCTATTACTTGTTGTTTTCTAGGAAGTTCTCCCACTAAGTTATTTACTTCACACACTGACTCAAAAGAGTAAAAAAAAAGTTAAAAAATTACTCTAAACTTACTAGTCTATTTCACATAACCTATTTTTCTGAATGCTTAGAGTAGATTCCTTAGGCCAACAATCTGCAGTAGTGTTTATTTATGCCCTCAGTGCTCTTCAGCTGATTCCTACACGTTGTGTATTCTTTCCTCATAAAAAGAATAGAAACAAGGACACTTAAAGGTCTCATATGCTTTAGTGAATAACTGACTGCTCAATGAGCTGTGCAATGCCTCAATTGAAATAATTACAAATGGTCAGTGACTGGAGCATGTGCAGTGTGCAAGAGCAGACAAGGTGATGAATGAAGCTCAGTGCTAACTTATTGTTAGTAAGGTCAGGTCCAGGAGATGGTGTAGAATCGGACATGATATATCAAATAATTTGTGGAGTATGTGGACTCTGGACAGCAGAGACACGGTTTTGCCTATTGATGCCTCAGCCTGGCAAAAGAGTCAGCCACTATTATACTTCATGGAAGTTATGATACCTGCTGCTGTTACTCTGTCCACCACTGTTACACATATATACATAAATATCTGTATCAAAATGTTAACATTTTAGTGATGGTTGCAACAGCCAATTAGACATAATGTAGACTTCAGTTATAACAATTTTACACTCTCTAGCTTTTCTTTGGTATTACAAATTCAGAATCTGAATAAAGAAAGCCAGTTCAAGTTTATTTTTTTTTCCATTACCTTCTCCAAAGCTTCATAACTTACACTGTATTTTCAGGATATGCACTGAATAGTAATATTTTAAGACCAAGAGCTTTATTACTTCATTCCCATAAATGGTTGCTGATAATAACCAAAGAAGGCTTAGAAGTAAGTACGCCAAGTGACACAAATAGTGATAGTCTACAAGTACTTTTCTTATAACCATAACACAGATATTAAGGCTATTTTCCAATACTAATATTCTGAGACCATCCAACTTGGACAAAATTAACTGTGCAACTCCAGAATATTATTTCAGGTTTACTATTTTTTTCAAACCCTGTATTCAGTTATATAAATAGTCTCTGTACTAATCTCAAACACATTCGTTTAGCCTGTTTTGATCTTAATGATCCATCATATTAATCAACGGAACATGTATTCATTCTCTAGCAAATAACCTTAATTTTGCTCTCCAAAATTTTCTGAAGTTGAGAGTAGTATGTAGCCACAACGACTTCTCACACACTAAAGAATCAGGAAAAAAAAAGTTGTATAGTGATAATAAAGGAAGTAGCACCGCAATAATAATGACATCTGTTAATTAAAACTGCAGTAAATGGACATTTGGAAGTACAGAGGAAAAGAAAATCTGTAAGAACAAAGCTAAATTTCAAGATCTTGCACATTTCCACATAGCAAGCAGTGAAACAATCTTATGGGATAGGAAATGTGATCTGAAGGATCATGGGTATTTTGCGGGAAACAGAAGAAGAAACTGATACAAAACTAGAGGGACAAGGAAAACTGTAGAGTCCTGCGTTCACTAAGCGAGAATCAACTTATGTATTATGTCTTATTTTAGTACACTGTTAAAACTTTCAACAGACATCCTATCTCCCATTATTTGGAAGGAAGGAGAGACAACAAACAAATATGCAGTAACACCTTCATTCTCAACATTTAAGGCTTAAGGTTTGATACCAACTTCTCTCACACTCTGATACAGTGCATATAAAACATCATGGTAACAGTTAATTTCTTTAGCTTATTAGTTATTGGTCATTTAAGTCCTCATAGCCACTTTGTCTCCTTCCATTTGTCTTCTTACGGTACATAAACTAAAATTTCACAAATTCATTTTGCTTTAGTTTTCTGAAGTACAATTTAAAATATTGCATGGTACATTAGAGAGAAAACTAACATAATGTACATAGATGCTCAAAGCATAGAGAAATTACTAGCTTTATCAACTCAGTAGAATAAATATTGTTTGCTTTAGAAGTGAAGCACCACAATATTTGAATTCTCACTATAAATTTTCATCAGTTTATGAAATCTTTTAGTACATCTAGAGATTTCCCAGCAGTCTCAAATTAAAAGGTCTTCCTCTAAAGTGCTATTAGCATAAGAGAAACTTACTGAAGACATGAAATCAATCACTGTAACTATTATAACCAAGACAAATCCCCATTAGAAACTATGCTACACTTACAAGCATCTATTTTAAATTTTTATATACTTGGTATGCCCAATATAGCATAGATTAATTTATCTCAAGTTACTTCGTAAATCTAACAGATTTAATAAATTCACACTTAAATTGCGACTCAATTACTTACTCTTCAGCAATTTTATAATCTAAAGCATATAGCAGAACAAGAATATAATTAAAGAGCTTATTCATTAAAGAAACACTTCTCTGCTTCGCAATCACCTGGCTTTTTCTCAAGACATTCAAGCTAAGTACAAATGTCATTACGAAAAACAGAAAATTGTAAGTACTTGATAATACACAGAAGGGGACACAATTCATCATGCAGTGAATTTAGAGATTTTTTATCTCTTATGAACCTACACGTTCACTACAGATGCTTTCTTAATGTTTATTAACTGCACATCCATGGCCAACTAGGTCTTCATACATTTTTACAGTTCATTTAATTTTTCGATAACGTGCAGCTTTAAAAGGGTAACAGCTTTCGTATAATTATGTGTATAAATGATGTATAACTGAAATCCAGCTACAAAGTTCATCTGCATGTAAAGCGACTCACAGCCATTTACATGTCCTGTGGGTGAAATTTCTTAAAGATCAGACAAAAGAGTGAGCCAATTATTTGACAGTGGTTGCAATACAGTGAAAAAGTATTAGCATTTTAAGCATGCAGAGGTATTGGATATTAGAATCTTAAATTTCTCTCTGGTACTATGGACCCACATTCCCTAGAGGCCTTATAAGCAAAAATTTCTGCTTGTATCTAACTAACAATATAGAAAAGTATAGTCCACTTTGATTGATGAGAACTCTGAAGCAGGGAAGTACTACCTATCTTCTAAGCCTGTACAAAATGGAACATACGAAACAGATCTATTAATCATTAGGACAATGCCTTGATCAAGACCAACACAGCCTTTTTAAAGAAAACAAAAACAAACTAAAAAACAAACAAACAAAAAAACCCCCACTTTCATCTTGAAGTTGCAATACATGTTGCTGAAGTGAGATGTTACTCCTCCTAGCAGACTCAGATTGTATTTCCCCATATGGAAGCTAATCTATTGTTCCAACCAACATTTTCGCACTGCTTAGAGTGATTTCCTAATAAACTGGGAAACACCGGCACTACTCCTGCCTGTGAGTAAAACCAGCTATTCCAAAGAATGGCTATGGCTGTGCTGTTAGGTGGCAGAGTAACTAACTCAGCTTTCTTCACACCTTGCACTTTCCAAGAAAGGTTTTGTATTGCTTGTTCCATTCTTAGAGACGTCTTTACATAGATAAGGATTTGATACAGTTTTCTGCACGCAATTATTATTATTATTATTATTATTATTTAAGTTCTAATAAAATCTTCATGGTGCTTGGAAATTCTAGATTAGAATTTCATTAGAAATTCTAATTAGATTCAGGAAAAAAAAAAGAAAACAATTACAACAACAACAAATATAAAACCACCAACAAATACAAATGGAAGACTGCTTTCTCCCTTCATACATGAATGCAACACACAGTAATTTCATTGTGACCTAGAGCACTGAGTTTCTTAAGTACAATCAATCCATAACAAAATCAATTCTGAAATAATAGTTCTACAAAGTGCCTACAACAGTATTCCTTAAAATTTTACTGGAGAATACAGTCAAGTAAACAAATTATAAACTTATTTTCTTAGCTCAAAACTAAAGTCCCTTCATAGAATTATCTAATTTGTGTGTCTTTATTTGTTCAAACATTCCCTTAAAATAAAAATGAAGAAAATTTAACTTCTGCATAAACAAACTTGCTGAGAAGTAATTTTTCAGTTTTATTTCACTTCACAAACAGCACAGATGATATATAGTTTTTAAGATGGGACTCTAACCAAAACTGTGTTAAAATCATACCTGACTTCTGCACAAAGCTTTTCGACAATAAATCTGCTTCAGAAAGTGAAAGCTTAGTGTTATCAGTTACCTTGACATTTTGATGTACCAGCATTTTTTTCCCCAGACCAAACAAGTTAAACTTTTGTATGATCTTATCTGACTGTTAGATAAATCTTACAAAAGGATTACTGAGGCAATGAGGAATGATGCTTCTGCTCTACTGAATTTGAATTGGACTATACACATGCATCACCTCTACGTGTCTGAAGAGCTGCACTGAAATATGGAGTACAGATTTCAGTGGGATACCACTGAATTATGAGCATGTTGGATACACTCACATCTTTTATCCTGGAAGTTGCCATGCTTAGTTAGCATTATGATAATGTAATCATTATGCACACACATATCCATAATTTTCTAAGCAACATAAACACAAATATACTATTTTGCATTTAATCTTATAGAAAATCACCGAAGTTTTCTAATTTTAACAGATTTTGATCTCCTTGACATCTCTAAGGAAGGTGACTTTCTTACCTAGCAGAAAACATGATGTCACCCCCACACAGAAGTGTTTTTTGTCACCACAACCTTGTCACACAGAAAAACAGTAGGTCAAAACATTAAAGAGGAAGATCTTAAAAAGATTTCTAAAAGTATCATTATCATCTGACATCCTTCACTCTCTCCTCCTAACTTTATGAATAAAAAAAAATCATTACAATATTATGAAGATGACAAAATTAGCGAAACAAAACTGGAGGGAATTGTAAAACACTAAAGAGAAAAAATTGAAATGCTGTTTTAAAGAAGGAACTAAGAGCTTATATGTGAAAGAGTAACGTGTTTCCTTATCAGAAAGAGTCATTTAGGTAGGACTCAAACTGCTAAGTTGTTGTAGGTCAAAGCAAAACATTTTAATAATCACTCAACAAACTGATTAGCAGTCAGCAGCGATTGAGAAACTCAGCAATCTTTTTGCCTGAAATACTATTTAGTAGTTGTACTCCCTCTCTTTTTACGAATCTCATCAGTGACAAGAACCATGACATCATCTCACTTTCATTTCTTTTCACATAAGAGGCATTGCAGCATTATATTATGTTGAGCTTCTGCCAAGTAACTCTTACCACATGTAACAACAGAAAAAGTGGGATATAAACATTAACATTTCCACAGTCAGTGCCTGAGCTCTCAACAATCCACACTTTATCATTCTCTTTTTTTTAGCCCTAGCTTGCCCCAGTGGAGAGAACTGATAACCAAATGCAAGAAAAAACAGTTACTTTTTAGACATATAAGCAGAAAGCACAACCTTTTGAAGTTAACGATTGCTTCTGCAGTCCCCAGTTGTATCAGCAACATCTCACGCTTGATTGTTTCCCTGCTAACCAGCAAGCTTTAAGGAACTGTTGGTATTCTATTGCTATCTGTTGCCAACAGAATCTTGGTACAAAGGCCACTCCAAAAATAATGCTTCCTATTTATTTCCATGTAAATAACAACAGCTACAAAGAGAACAATAACACTATTTGATAGAGAAAAAGTTACAAGGCTTCTCACTTCAACTACAAGCATCATCATATTATCAGGTTTTCACTGCGATAGGGGATTTTCAGCTACACAGTTATCCGGTGGGAAAACAACATGGCAAGCTGTAAGCAATCCAAGAAACTCCTGTAATCCATTAATAATAACTTTCTGGTTCGGGTATTGGACAGTCCCATCAGAGAAGAAATTTCTTCTGAGTTAAATATTGCAGGTTGGTGATGTCTCTACAGTCTTCGTATTTCTTTTTATATTCCCATTCTCCAATTTTAGTAGCTGTGCTTACCTGTAGAATATTTGTCGATATGAACAATATATCACTGATGTTCACAGATTGTTAAATTCATTTTTACCTTTCATCTTTTACACCTTATATAAGGAAAGGACTAGGAAGTAAAAAAGTTTTAGGAGTTCATCTCCTCATTCTGGTCGAAAGGGCCATTTCATTTTTCAGCTTCATTTCCTCCTGTTTAAATAGTAATCACTGTCATTTTATCAAAGTTATGATATCGTCAGCATGATCAATACATAGAATCCTGGTGAATTCAGTACACCTTTGTAAATTTAAGCCCACAGATTTATAGCCTATTCCATACTTCAAATGTTTGTAACTCACTATTTAAAATATTATTTTAATAAACGTTATGGAAATAAATATCTTTACAGATACAATTTAGTTGAGAATCCCTTTTTTTTTTTTTTTTTTTTTTTTTTTTTTAAAGCCTCTCTGTTTAGGAGAGCAGCTAAGTGGAAGCTTAAGAGAAATCAGCAGAGGCTAGCTAAGAAACATCTAGATAAAAAGCAGAACATAGTAACTTCAAAACCTTATTCTTATAGTGAGAACCTTACAGGAAGAGAATCTCTGATAATTTGCTACAAAGTTATTCAAGATGACTTCTACTGTTTAAGTAGAAAAAAAAAAAAAACACAAACCAGAATTACTGAATACAGAGGAACTCTTATCTTAGGAGTCCCCTATTGAAATAAACTATGCTGAAATTCAAATAAACGTGGAAAACATAATCATACTAGGTTATCACTAAAGTTCTTAAAATGCAAATACTTTCCCTGATTTCTTCCTTATTTACTGTACTGGAACAAAAAGATACACAAATATATAGCAGTTACACCAAAATATCTTCTGATCTTTTATCTTATTTTTCTTTGCCTTTTTACAGCCTCATTCAGAACAAAAACTGAGAGGGACTGCAGCAGTGACTGAAACTACCTACAAGCAGATGTTTAGTTCTTGAAAAATTACTACCTGGCAGAGATCTGCAGATTTTGTTGTGGTTACTTACAGCATATCAACAATAAAGCAAGCTATATGTATGATTTTGCTTTTATTCTTGTTGCATCCGTAGTCCTCTCCTTGCAATTTCTTAGCTTTGGGTGATTTCTCAGCTACAGTTGCCAGATTGTATAAACTTAAATCAAATTAGCTCCCCTGAAGCACAGAGGACTAAACAATCTCAAATATGAGCCTTATTGGTATGGAATTTGGTTTATATTCGGGCACTACACTAGAGATGAAGGAAATCATGCAAGTTATTTAATTCTAATCAGCTAATAGACTAAATTAGCTTTAGTATTAGACTTAACATTAGTTTTTACTGGTTAAGATCAAATTCTAAGCAGCAGTTACCTAAATATTTAATCTTCTAATTGTAACCCTTAAGCCCTTTGTGTTCACATACATGTTTTGGAAAGAGTTAACTTAATATTGTAGCCAATTTTATGAAATATCCAACTACCAGAATCTGAGTCATAATGATACGTGAATTTCTGCTGAATGATGTACTTGAGATAGAGCAGTCTCTGTTGATCCTTTAGACCATTTATGAATTTTTACAGAAAGAAATTCAAGCAGAATTCACACATTGTTAAGAATTAATTCAGCATTACTTTTCTGAACGACCACCTCATTAAAGACTGCCAGTGAATGACATTTGACACACAGTGCCTGTTATGGATAATAATCTTCATAAGATTATTTTGTCTGAGACACAGTGAAATGTACCATTATGGAGCTTGGACTAATATTATAGTACATGGGAATTGAATTCAAGCTAAAATCATCCTGACGTTACATTTGACTTTTGCTAAACAAGGACAGGCCTCTACAGAAGTAAAATGAAAAATAAATTCTGCTTGCAGATTATGAAAGATACCATGAAAACTGCACTGCTGTTAAGTTCTTCCTTTAAGCAGTTTCTCTTTATATAGTATGCAGCGTGAGCTTATAGGTGGTTAAACAGAAACCAGCAGTTCCAAGTAAATGGAGCCTCTCAGAAAGGAAATCACTCTATTCATCTTCCAGCATCCTATTCTTCCATTACAACTAGATTTATTCCTCAACATAAAACTGTCCATTGTGTTGAGTGATAAATTGGAGATACAAAGCATGATTAGACATGTTAAATAAAAGTTTATTTTTTTACCTTAGAAAGGGAATGAGTTAGTTTAAAACTGATATTGTTGTGCAGTTCTTGCCTCCAGAATACCTAAGAAAAGCCACCAGTTTCTGAAATAAAGCTGAGAACACTTTTTTTTTTTAAATCTTGTATATATTTTTAATCGTAATGCTCAAACTACAGGCAAGACGATAAATACATTATATAAAAAGAATTCAAAGAACTTTATGTGAAGATGTTATTCTGGCTTCTACTAAAATATCATTAATCAGTAGTTTTGTACATTAAAACACTAGTAGTGCTGCATTTACTGCCCTAATTTAAAGATCATTATAGCATAATCTAAAGCATGGATATCTCAATGCCAGCACCATATGAACCTCTTCAGTTCAAGACATCAAAATAAATCCTTTTTCCTCTTTTGTTTTTTTGTTCTGTTCTGACATAACTACCACTCCAGAACAGTCATCAATCAGAAAAGAGACTAAAATCAGGCACAAGTTCAGATTTCATTGTGCTCGGAATATGACCAATGAGGTATCACTTGCTCATAGTGAAGTCCAAATCTTTAACAGAACATCAGTTACTTTTCACTGAAAAAAGTTCAGCAGCAGCATTTAATTTGTTATTTCTTCTACAGTATCTATGTCACTGCTACAACGAAACAAAATTAATCAGCATTCTAGACAATTTCTTATTTATTACCCTCTAACAGGACAGTTCTCTAACTTCTTCAGATCCTACAGCACCAAATAGTATCTAGATACATCCTACTTATTGACAGCATTCAAATTAAAAACCAAAAAAATTTTCTTCCTTTAGATGAATATTCTAATAATTAAGCTAATAATGTGGCACAAGAACAAATACAGTAGACCTCATCAAATGTTTTCTGCTTTATTCCATTTGACTTATTATGAGATGTGAACACGCACTTTAGACTACATTGCACTATAAATGCATACAGGCAAAGATAAAAAGATTGTGAAGAACATTCTAAAATACTGTAAGAGAAACAGTAATAGCATTATAGTTCTGCTGTGTTTTGTTTGTTTTTTTTTTTAAACAATCCTTAATTATGCTCTCAGAAGAAGCTGTCTTAAAAAGTTAAATGCTGACATTGCAGTTAAAATTGAGTTATAGGAACAAAGAAGGAATTCTCTTGAAAAAGTGGATCTCTGGGTATGCTGGAGTGATTAAAGTGTTTCAAAATTATTACAAAAAGATATATTTCTCTCAGGATAATTGGAAAAAAAAATTAAGTAAGAATTGATCAAGAAGCTCACTGTAACTTGCATTGTGGACTCCATCTTTACAACTTGTCCAAACCACAAGGCTTCTCCTGTTACTACCATATTACAACATTACCAGAAGTCTCATAGATTTGAATCATTAAAATAGATATTTCACCTCTATCAAATATGGAAGTGAAATGATAGCTAGACACCCACTCCAGAATGCAGTCACACTTAATCAAACAGGGTACTTTTTCATAGATTTCATTACTTTGCTATTGTCACTATACATTATGAGAGTCTAAATAATTTGGAACTCCTGGTGCACCTCCAGCTGATAAGCAAAATATTGTTCAAAAGCTTGACTATTACAAGCAGATAATTAGAAACATATAACAATTTTCCATAATTGCAGAAATATGTGCCATATATATTGTCTAGTTTCTTCTATACTCTGTTCATTCTTTAAATTCTATCAATATTAAGATAAATTGTTTAACAGGTCTTGTGAAGCTGATCTGCATGACTGAAATCAGATTTCAATTATTAAATTTTGTACTCCACTTAAGACTCATACCCTGAACAAGAAAGCTCCCTAACATCTGTAACAAAGACCTTTGAACTCCACTTGAATACAGTGCACAGCTAACAGGGCAAAGAGGAGATATATCCAAAATTCTCTGAACAAATGAGCACCTCAGCATAAAACAATTATTTTTTCTTGCATGTTTAATGCAACTACGCACAGTCTTGAGATATATCTTAAGCTAGATACTATCACGCTAACAAAAATATTCATTTTGCCACTTCATATAAATAGGGTTATTCTGTCTTAAGTCATTCTGCCTCATGCCTCCCTATGAATTAATGCATATTTTAGTTCAGTTCATTTCAGCAGTTTCACATAGCTGTTGCACACTGACCACACATGCAAAAGTTAAAAACATCCTTCTGAGTTGGTTTCTACACAAGTTAGTAAGGTACCACAATTACTGTAAATACAAAGTCACACACTGTATTAGAACAGCATATTAGTTTATTCACACATTCTAATTTATCTATTCTGCCTAATCAATTTCACTCTTTGTAAACTGAGTGCTGTCCATGTCGAAGTACTGTGGTAACATTGGCAGTATGTTTGTTTGTTTTCTTTGTTTTGTGATGCTTTCTTTTCTTAGGTTGGTTTTTAGTTGGTTTTTGTGTGTGTGCGCACACGTGTGCAGTCCTTGCAGTAACCACACAAACATCAGTCTAGAAAGATAAACAGATAAAATTGAATCCTGCATGATTTTGATACTTTTGTAAAAGCCATTTAGTTTGTACACTGTGGTGGAAAGAATTAACAATAAGCAGTCTTTAGAGCACATCTAAAGCTTTCTTGCAAGTAATATCCCACTATGCTATTTCAGATCTTTAAAAAGAATGTATGAAGGATTATTCTTCCCTCAGATTACCTTAGAGGTTCTCTAATGTATATCTTATGAAACCGGCAAGGCACTTCTGTCAGCTCTCTAGAGGACTATTCTAAAGCAGAATAATTTTCCTGTCAACTTTTGCTGTGTTGTCAACAGAATTATTCCTAGTTTGACAGCAGGCTAGGGTAAAAGAGCAAGAGGATGCAATACACTGAAAAAGTAAAAGAAGTTTATAATTGGAAGTCTTACAGTACTTCTCTTGGTTTCTGAAGGATTCATACAGAAACAGAGCACTACTTTGTAAAGTTTCTGGTTATCACATTTATTTTATCATCACTTCCCATCTATTTTTCTAATATCAGCTATTCATCCTTTCCCAGAAAAAAAAAAAAAACAAAACCAAAAACCCATGCCTTCCCTACTCAGTAGGAATTCTTTGATCAAACTTTCAACTTCCACACAATGATTTCCTATCGTACTGATCTCTTATTTGTTTCTTGCAACTACTGCTGTAGTACAAAAACTTTAAAAACCATATTTGTAAGTTTCAGTCTTATACTATATGGGATAGGTTGCACCACATCTTCCTAAAATTAAACAGAATTATAATCAATGAATCAAAAGATAAGCAGTAGGTTCCTAAACAAAGGTATAAAAATATTAGCTTTTTAGGGAAAAAAATAAATAGGCGCAGACATTTTCAGACAGGAGTTACTTCAAGAGGGAAAAGTAATATACTGAATACTTATATTCAGTTGTTGTACTTACTGTCTTCTGTTTTAACAATTTCATAAATAAGTTAAACATTAACCTCTTTTCCTATTCATTTCTACCATATGTGCAATCAGTGGAGATCAAAGCTCTTGAAATAGAAAAAGACCTAACTATGCTAGACTGACACCAATATTACTGTAAAAACTGGCCTGAAAATATGTTAATATGCTAATGCAATTAAGACCATAGCAGACAAAAATGAAAACAAAGAATGCACAAACAACAAAACTCAAAATATGAGTGAATAATAAACCACATCTTTCACTTATCTGTATCTGATTTGTACATGTAGGATATTGGGTAATGTGTTAGCATCAACAACTTGTGGCTATTTCAGACCACACAAGAGAGCCGGTTGCTATCTAATCTATAGACCACCCTAAAAACAAAGAATTATTGACAAGCCTTGTTTAATACATATTCTAAGATGTGATCTTTGAGCAAGTTAATTTATTAAGTTTCTTACGCTTTAAATAGGGAATACTGCCAAGTTTTTTGTTTGAACTGAAGTATAATCATAGTGCAGTGATACCAATATTGATAGATCAGTATTTCTTTCTCTAGAGACTGTTTACAGAACATCTGTCCTTATCTCAATATTTCTCAATAACGCATAACATGAAATAATTCATGAGTTTCTGTAAAGGTAGATCTGCAAGTTCAGTGGTTTAATATAATTTGAAAAACAAAGCCACCAAATAAGAAACAGACTGTATGATCACATAAGTTCAGCTAAACATTTCTGAGCAATAGGTAATATTAACCACAGGATATATTAGGAAATGCCACTGTATCCTGTGTGAAATTTCTAAATATCAGTTTGGCTGATTGTATAATACAGTTCCCATTTCTCTAGGGCCAAACTGAACAGACAGTACTATAGGGTGAGAAATTCTTCAGACCAGTAGAACTGTTGAGAAAAACAAAGCCTTATAATTATGTCCTCAGTTTAAAGACAGATATGAAATACTCCAACCTCCATTAACATCCAGGTTATACTTTACCAGCCTACCCAGGTTATATAAAAACAGGGCTCCTTTTTCAGATACTGAATAAAAGACTTCATAATAATTTTCATATTAAACAAAACATACACTGTGTAGAATAAGGAATTACATAGTATGTATTTGGAATTTTCTTATTTCAAAGTCCATAAAGAGAACCTGCCAAAATAAGCATTTTTTTCTTATGAGTGATTTGATTATTATGCTATTTAACTGCATGAAGATTAAAAATCAACTTGTACTTGAGCTCTGGAACTAGATGATTCACACTCTTCCAGTGATTCCCAGTGATTACAAAGCATGTTTTCGGACTCAGATGTAGAGGTTGTAAACTATTCATAAGTTATGTAACAGGGCTATATTTTATAGATTGCCTTATCTGTCATTCATATTAAATATTTGAGGTTAAGCAAAATTCCAAAGCTTTGTACTTCCCATGATTCATATTTTATGAGAAAAACTATTTAGTTATTTTTTTTCTTCCTGTTTAGGAATAATTCAATGGTCAAATAAAATTAAAACAAACAAACAAACAAAAAAAAAAAAAAAAAACCACACAGAACTTCAAAAATTGAAATACAATGTACATTTTCACCACACTAGCTAGAAACTACTTTCATAACAAATCTATTTGTGGCTCGGAATACAGTTCCAAACCAAGCAGCTTTATCACAGCCTAGATATCAGTTCAATTTTCCATTTCTCAGCTGTTGTGGCTTAACCCAGCAGCAGCTCAGCACCTCACAGCTCTTTGCTCCCTTGCCCTGCAGGTAGAACAAGGGAGGGAAATAGAAATGAAATAAAACTCATGGGCTGAGAGAAAAACCAAGACGTATGGAAATAACAATAAAAAAGACAAGAATATATACAGCTGCAATGCAATTGTTTGCTATTTGACACACAGCACCAACATGGCAGCCAATCACCAACACGAAGACACCCCTGCCAATGGCTACAAGGCAACCCTCAAACAACAATCGGTCCCAGGTGACTGCCCACAGCTTTATGACCTTCTGTATCATGTTACGTGGTAAGGAATAACCCCTCAGCCTAATTCAGGCACATGCTCTGACTCCACACCTTCTGCCGCCATGCTGTAAAGGCAGTAGCTCCTGACCACAGCCTGGTCCTAAGAGCACTTTTATCTCTCACCAACAACTAAACATTGGCATGCTATTAACACCAGGACACAAATTTATTATAGGAAAATAAATTTTTGCCCTATTCATAATGTATTTTATTAGAAATTTTGGATTTATGGAGTAGATATTTTCCAAAATTTTAGAATTATCATGGTTTTATGTAAATCGCTGACAAGAATGCACCCAACAACAAAACAGCATTATTAATAAAACCTGAGTCTACAAAGCTTTTATATAAGCAGTTGTTATACTGCTTACAGGAAAAAAAAAAAAAGTTCTGTCTCATATGTTTAATGCCTTTTTGAATGATCATCCAGTTTCTAAAATGTAAGATACAATGATAACCCCAAAATACCAATTCTGATTTAAACTGTAAAGATCACTCTCATATCTATCAAACAGAACTTCCACGTGATACATAAACACACTATGATACATTAAGGAATTTTTAGATGTACCATCTACTTATAAGAAAAATAAGTAATACATTCAAAGATAACCACACATTTTCAAGTAGTCTTTACAGTCCAGGAACTAATGCAGAAGTGTTACTACACACCTTTCCATAGCATATGATAAACTTAAATATTAATATAGAAATTAAATATTAATTTAATTAAATTAGTTATTAATATTAAAATCTCTTAAATATTTTACATATATTTCCTGAGGGAGATAAAAGTACCATTGAAAATTGACTATTTCTAGCAATTTTTCTAACCTCATTTTTTCACGCCTCATGTTTACATATAGATAAAATAATTAGTTTAAAACCTCACATCATATGTAAAAGTTATGATGTAAATAAAATTTATATTAAATGTTGGGTTTGAATATAAACAATTGGGCCTTTTCTTTTATCAGAACAACAATGAAACTTTATTTGCCAAGTGGTGACAGTTAAAAAGCAAATTTCTTTAAAGAAGCAGAAAACATTCCCTGCATTTCTGCTGATTGAACTTAGATCACAGAATACAACACAGAACACAAGAATGTATATTTCATACGTTAGTGTTGAAAAACACTACTGAATACAGGCTGAATCTGCAGTTGCACAAGTGTTTCAGCAAGGAGACCAACAGCATGATTCTACTGTTTTGCCCTGAGTATCTTTACTGTCTGAGCAGTCTCCCATACACATCTACTTTCAAAATGTGCCTCTTACTCCCATACATAAATATACTTCCAAAATTTACCTCTTAATCGTGAAATTTTTTTCTTGAAGTAGTTACGGTAGTAATCCATTTATTTTCGCTTATTTCAATCTATAAAACTTCCTTTTGACTTTGTATTCTTTATAATACACACTGCATTTTGAAACTGGTAGAGAACCGTTTCCAATCCCTTCCTAATCTTTATTTTATAAGATCTGTTACCACAGTAGTCAGCACTATGAAGCAATTTTCCAAATCATACTTCTGTAATGCAGCCAGATTCCTTTTTGTTAGATCACTTCATCTTGTCATTACTCCCTTTGTTTCCATGTACTTTGTAAACAAGAGACTCACTGCTTAAGTTTATCTTTAATGAAGTTTTCATGTAGGAAGACTTGAGTGTTTGAAACAAAGCGTCAACAGCTTTCTTCTGAAGTTAGAGGGATTTTTAGAAGGCAGACTCTCACTAGAAGGCATGAATATAATGACCTCAGAGATTTTAATAACAATATCCTTTATGTAAATTGACATCATTTTACACCAATGAGGCCAAAGACAGAAAGCTGCCAAAAGCATTCACTCACACTCAGTTGTAAATTTAATTTCTTGTGAAAAAGCACTATTTTCAATCATAGTATGTGGCTTCTGTATACATGATGAAAAGTAAATGACTAAGATAATTCAAAACTGCAGACACCGTTACACCTAGTAATCATAAAACCACAGGAGTGTGAATGTAGAGTAACCAATTTAAACTTAATCAGTTCTAGACCATTAGACTTGGCAAAACGGTATTTCTGCTCAACTATACTAGAGCCTGCTGCAGTCATTTCCATTTGAAGGTCAGCAATTTCCGTTGTTGACCTTCAACAACACATAAAAAAATGATAAACAATGAATTTATTCAAATAACAGTCACAGAATAATACTAAAAATAAATCATATTTAATCAGCAGGAAGACAAAAGGATCTTCTTGGTATTTCCATGAATTAAATTAGACTGTGCTGAACCTCCCCCCGTGCAAACACTTCATAGCCTCTCTGCCATGGTCTACTACTGATACAATCATTTGTGGAATATGGGGCCTTTAAGGGCACACTCCCTAAAGCTTGGCTGCCTGGGCTCAGAACCAGTGTAAAAAACCGTGTACCTGAGGGCTTGCCCCTGCTCCTCTCTTGGGAAAGATGCCAAGCAAAGCTGTTCTCTAAAGCTCTGATGGAAACCCTAATCAACAACTCCATCTCCTTCTCTTTGGAGCTTTTATGCTGAGGCTCCCATAAACTATGCCTGAGCCTCAGCCCCACCTGCTGTGCTATGAGTCCAGCCACACCTGTACTGGGCCAAATCAGCAATTAATTTGGGCCTCAGCTGTGCTGACTGGATTACTAGTCTGGAAAGTCACTAAGAACTTGTGTAGTGATCTTAATTTTCAACTGACCTTGTCCACCACCACATAACCTATCTTCCCCATATGTTATAGAATTGAGTAAGGTTGCTGATTCTCCTGCCTTTGGTAATGTGTTCAGCTCTAGTTCCTCTTTTCTTACAAAACGGATAGCACTCTGACATACAATGGAAGACATTTGACACTGATACCAAAATTACAGTATCACAACATAAGAGACACTCAGAAGTCCAAATACTTACAGCCACACCTTAAGCATTTACAGGCAACGTATATATAAACAGTCTCTATAATCACCTTCCGAGTTTCAAAGATATCTTGCACACTACAGTAGCAGATAAAATTATTTTCTAAAAAATTCTCAGAAAGACTGTTACAACTCCGCTCAAACAGATTATATTCACAATAGCGTATGTAATTCTGTACTAAAGAAATGAATTTTCCTTTCATCGTGGTTGTTGCTCATTTAAAATACATATTTGGTAATATAATAATAAATAGCATTGTTAAGAAGCATGATTTCAATAAGTAACAAAATGTTACCTGTCTGAAAAAAAAAGCAGAGAAACAACTTGCAACGTGATGGAAAGTGCAGCAATGACAGCATAGAAGTAAAGTCCTAGGCTACAGCAAGCAAGGATGTGCTCAAACGCACCAGCCAGAGATGCAGAAACAAAGGAAAGAACCCGCTTACCCTTAGAAGGCCTCAGGTATGCAGGGATCTCCAAGACAATACCCTCATCTCCATTGCAAGCCCTTAAATGAGGTCTGGGAAGGAGGGATCCTGGCTCCACCCCTTCCAGTGGCTCAGGGGCACTGCATACATCTGAGCTCCCCTAGGTTGGCCCTGCCTTCCCACCAGGCGGTCAATCACTGGTTGACTCAGAATTTCCACTACACAGGTTGAGAAATGAAAATTGAATGAATCAAGAAATGAGAAAATGTGTGTAATACCGAATGAAAAAGATACAGTAATTTTTCCAAATATCCCAATTAGAAACTGGATAAATCAGTGTTAATTTCCATGTGTAAGGGCCAACTGATTTCTTGATATTTCAGAATGTAGGGAAGGTAGGATGAATAGGGAAAATAATGATGAAAAATATCTATTATATGGCAATAACAGATTAAGAATGTCATTAAGTTGTTTTGTTTTTTTTCTAGTGTATCTACTTTTCAACATTATTTAAACATAGAGATTAACAATTCTAAATATTCTTCACTTAAAAAAAAATACATATATATATATATTCCACAATGTTTCTTCATTATTAAGCTCAGATGTAGGATTTTATTTGCCTTTTAAGGAACAGCCTTTGCCTTCACCAAATATTAGACAGAATTCTGTACAAGCTATCTTAAAAACAAAACAAAACAAAAAAACCACAGGACTTTGAGATGCAACTTTGATTACTTCTGGTATATCAACTCTTATTTTTCTTCATCAAAAATTCTTTGAAACAGTGACTTCAACGTCCCTAAACTGAGTAAAGCAAAGGGTGAGATAAGAGGTGTTCAGCTTTATAATGCAGTATTTATGCCATGTGAGGATTACTCATCTCCAAAGTATACAAAAAACATATTTTTTTAACCATCCCTTCACAAAATAAACATAAATAATATATTTACCAATTATTATTATTTGGCACAAGATAATTTTAATGCGGTTCTTAAACTCTAATTTATTCATAAATATATAGATTGAAAAATGCTAGAAAATACTATAATGAAATGATAATCCTCTTAATAAACAATCAGAATTACACGGATGAAACAACTACAACTCTACTTGGATGAGTACAAAAAGGCAAGCATCAGACCTAAATTAGAATGTTTCTGATTACATTGCTCTTTCTATACTCAGAGATGGATAAGAAAAAAGAAATCTCATGAGGTTTAGCACTGAGAAGTATCTTCTACATAAACTTGGCTAAAAGATTTAGAAAGGCAGTTTCAGAGAGAACTGAGAGCCAGGTCTCCTCCGTGAACATAATAACCCAAGACAGCTGCCTTGAAAGCAATGAGTAAAGTGAAACACATAAAAACAAACCATAAGGTAATTCAAACATCTACTGCTGGCTGTTCAAAGAACTGAGATTTCCAAAGCTGGAAACAAATACTGCAACCTACATGTCAGAAATATAAGTACATGTTTTCAAGTGTAACACAGGATAACAACATATTTATTTTTCCAGTGCTGACAAATGATGCCCAGAATTTTACTGAAGGTTGAATTAGGCCCTTTTTTTTCCCCTTGAAAAGGAATTTGTCAACAAACAAACCTTAAAGACTGTTACTTCAAAGCAGTCATTTTATTAAGTATGAAGCATTTCACCAGAAGTATAATTAAGAAAAAAAAAATCATATAAAACAACTGTATCCCAAGTGGTAATTCTGACAAAACATATTGCATTTGAAAAATCTGCTAAGGGAGCAAATTGTGCAACCATTGCTGCTTAACCATCAGAATAACCATTTCAGAGGTCTGCACTGAAACAAAGATAATTCTCCATTGGATGAACAGAGCTCAGTGAAGTATCAAAGTGTTTAACAATAGTACCATAATGCTCTCTCAAGTATTATTTTCTGACAGAGTTAAAACTATATTAAAAATTTAGCCCAAGAGATCTGTGACATAGAACCAGGAATGAAACACATAGCAATTATTTTAAGCCCTTACTACTCAAATTTCTCCTAGGCAAACTACAAAATTCCATCTGTGTACTGAGGTGCCTCTTTGAACGCTTTTGGCAGACCGCATGCATTAAGACAAGGGCTACACAGACACAGACCTCTGAATGCTGTTGACAAGGTAGCAGTTTGCATATACATTTTTGTGTCTGGCTGTATTCACACTAGTAAATCAGCACAGCAGATGATGGTAATCATAGAATCGTTAAGGTTGGAAAAGACCTCTAAAATCATCTACTCCAGTTCTCCACCCACCCTCGGTATTGCCCACTAATCCACATGCCTAAGTACAACATCCACTCTCTCCTCAAGCAGTCTGCAGCACTGAGTGCAAGGCTGAGGCTCATGCAGAAAAACGTGCAAACCTGGGTTTCACCTGCTCCTGTGGCCCCTTGATGCCACTGCAGAAATTATAGTCTCATTCAGGATACTGCCACAAAAATGAAGTCCTGTCTGTGAAACGGAGTCACAAATCTCTGCCAGACTTTCTCCTAACCTGACTGCTGGCCCCAGCCATGCACTGCAGCAGGTCCTTTGGAGTGTGCAGGAATCGGCTGTATCCAGTAGAGGGCAACCCCGGCCTCATTTCACAGATAAGCCAGGCAACACCCTGCTACCAAAACACGCTGTGTAAATCCACTATAGGCATACCATCTTGTTTTTCAAAGTATTTATGTAAAAAAATGAGTGCCCCCTACTTTTGAAAAAAACAAGCCTGAAAGGCTGATGATTTAAAAGAAATCTTGCTAAATAATGTTAGTGTAAAATAGCTTCATAAAAATACATGCTGGCCATAATCCCATCTTTAAATCTATGCAACAAAATTATAGTCTTGTAATATTAAAATTTGAAACTAAATAGAACAGCAACAACAAATAGTCCATGAATACAGTTTTCTGTTCTGTACTCGGGTCCTATACTAGTCAGCTACAAAACATATATAGTGAATAAAATGTTTAATGACTACCTATTGGCCATAATATTTAGATACAGTACAGAAGAACTTATTCCCCCAAATTAATGTATAAGTTTTTCTAAGGGTGATATTCACAGCGGAAATAGAAAATTTCTTTCCATAAAGGCCATGTTTGGAGTATTGATCTATGCAATCAAAAAACTCTTTTTCTTCATCTTATCTTTTCCTAGGTGAACCAGTTAGACCCACTTAATATTTATTCCCATGCTATTTGTAAAATCATACAGCTATTAATTTAGATGTTTTTCTCCATTCCAAGATGTATAATCGATAAAACTGGATAGTAACAATGTCTGATCTCAACTGTTTCATCAATTCTACTCATCTTGTAGGACAGGAGTTAACCTTTGAAAAACTGCACATGGAAACATTTTCAATCAACATACTGCCTGCTAAGAATAATGCGAAGGCTTCACATTTTGTGCAAAATACAGTAATAATATTTTTTTTGCTCAGAAATTGAATTTGTACAAGCGGCAAGAGATTCTATAGATATGTGAATATTAAGATAATTGTCAACATGAGATCTTTTACACAAGAACATTAGAACTTCCCTTCTGTGTTTTGATGCCATGCCTAATATTCCTTAAACTATTAACAAAGGAAATAAGTTGTTACTAGTTATTTATAACCTTTCAAACTGAGAATCAACCACACATCAATTAACAACCCCATGTGCTATTCTAAACAACTGGATTGGATCTCACATATCATCTTGCAAATGCATGTTTTGGAAAAGCAGGAATATAAGGTAACTGCATTTTACTCTGCAGTTAATTCCACGACACATTACCCAAATCCCTTTTGTCTACTTGAGAAGTAAATCTGTAATCATCCATAAACATCTAACCATCAGCCATGTCTCACAAAAATTCTTATGTGCTCTTCTAGTCCTCCATAGAACATATGATTTTATTTGAACCCAAACTACCATCCAAGAAAAAAAGGCTTTTGGGTTAGCAGCCAGACATTCTTTCAGGTTATTGATGGTGCTGTTCTGTGATTCTTGTGGAACACAGAGACAAACAGCTACAAATGAATCATTTCTCATCCTATTCTTTGGATGATAACTGTTAACAAGCTACCAGATGATGATTTACATATTTGCAGTTGCCAGTGAAACGTCATTTTTAATTTTCTTATTGAAAATGATAATAAGTTGTTTCGAAGACAATCTTATTCTAATGTGATCTGCTATGAATAGGTACACATTGCACAGACATCCATTTTTATGATAAGGAAGATGCCTGCACACCATATTCGCCTTTTGACTTTGACAAAAATGATGCAAAGTAGTCTCCAAGCGTGTCATGATAGTAACAGTAAGAAATACCACAGATGTCTAATATTCTTACAAAACTAACATTTTTTTTTAAAAACAGAAGAACAAAATGTTGAACTAAAATATATTTTAGTTTTATATACTGAAACATGGTAACATGTGAAGCAGAAATACCCCTTTCTGGTCATATCTCCAAACTCAAAAAATCAAATTACTTTCATTACAGAGAAATCACAAAAATCTTCATGTGATATGATATGAATTGATACAATAAATGTCACTAAAGGAAAATTAAAAGCAGATGTTCATTATATAAGAAGATATTCTATTAGGTTAAGTGCAGCTTGCTGCTCCTGAGCCATCACAGAAATGCACAAAAATCAGTTACATTTAAAAGCAGACTATAGGTACAGAACACCTCTTCAAATCTCTACCAAGATAAATTACTTGTTTTCTCTTTCCTAAGAAGACATTCAATATTCAGAAACACTGAGAAACAATTTGCCACGCAACTTTTTTGCTTTGATCTTCATCGGGATCCTGTATCTACCAAAGTTTACTCAATCTCTTTAGTTCCTCTTAGTCATTATTTTCACTCCTAAGTTTTCTTGTCTAGCTTGTCAATTCCACTGGTTCTTTTTAAGAATGAAGAGATTTCTCTTTCTTTTTCTATACCCTACAGAAATTCACTGTATTTTAATTGTGCAGGATTGAGATGCACAAACACAGACTTTTTCTCCTGTACAGACCTTGTTTTAGGGACATATTTTGTCATTTGTCAGTATGAAATAGCAGTTCTACATGGGAATGCTCCCAAAGCAATGAAGCATAACAATGTACGTACCTTATTTTTAACTGGCAGATTACTTTGTGCATTTTGATGATCATTTTGATGATCACAAGTCAATTTAATTGGTACTGCTTTATTTTTCATCTCCAGAAGTTCCTGAATTTCTTTCACTTGCAACTTCAACCTTCTTCTCTCTTCTTCCAAACTTTGCATTTGTGCATCAGGTCTCTCTCTCTTTCCCCATTCAGAGGTATTCTCAAACTGCCATCTTTCCAGCTGGGAAGGATTTGGGGGCAGAGTGGGAGAATGACCAAAGGAGGAAAAGAAAGAGAAGTATGATAAAATCTGTTTTTATAGGATGAAGCTAGCAGCCTCATCTCAAAGCAAGGTGATATCTTAGAATAAGTCTAAGATATAAGCTTTTGCAGTAATAAAATCAAGAGCTGCAAAACATGAAAAAAAGGATAATTTTAACATATAGTTAACTTATATACTTATATATATATATAAATCTTTTTTTTAAGAATATTTATTAATTAGATTTTTTTTTTTAAAGGGCTATGTAAAAATGGAAAAAATTAGAAATGCTATGCAATCTTGCTTTTTTTTTTTTTTTTTTTTTTTTGTCTTTCACCTTGGGCAATGATTGTGATTCAGCTGCTCCTCTTTCTCTCCATTAAAATCATATCAAGAGAAAACAACTTATAAGCATGAAAAAATTCACAGAAGTAACTGAATGACATTTTCTCTCAAAAGTAAAATAGCTTTCTAACAGAGGTTGAAGAGCATCCAGATAGAAAGAGCAAATGGAATAGCATATTCCAGCATTTTGTCTAAGTAAAGTTCTCCCTTAGCAAAAGCAGACATTGACAGTGAGTAACAAAATTTAATCTTTCTCATATCATTTCATTGTATTTTGTATGCCATTGGAATTTTCTTAAATAATGAGCAAAGGCATCCAGAAAAGGATATGTCAGAATATAAAGCTGAAATTGGCCAGAAAAATAATATTCATTTAGTAGCATGATTCAAAATGGAAGTGAGCATGGAAAGAAACACATCAACCATCCATGAAATGTTTCCTAGAATTCTTAAGAAAATATTTGAATTGCCAAAAGACAAGTGATCTTTTGAAATATATGTATTGTATTAAAAATGATATATAAAATTCAAATATAAATAAATATTTTCTAAATCTCTCTAGTGAGAACAAAAACTATAATTGATGGAAAACATAAATCGATGTATATTTTTCCAGATATTTCTCCAGCTACTATTCTAAATATGGTAAACTGGAGTCCCAGAAAGACCAAGCAAAGTAGGAAGAAAGAGAAAATAATGAGGTTTTTTTTTCTCCACAACTGTCCTTTACCAATAATGAAAATGAGTGAAAGAAAAACAGTAATTCTTATGATTCACTGTTCCCACATACAAGTTAGAACTCACCATGAGCTTCCTTTTTGAAAATGAGATCTGTAATACACAAAGATATATGTAATTTGGGCATGGGCACCTTATTAACAAAAGGAATAACGGGAAATCAAAGGCAAAAGAACTCTCAAATTACAAGAGAATACCTATTTAGCAATTAATTAGAGTCAAATCCAAATTCAGTTTCTAAGTTCATAAATACAGAGAATGGGTGTCAACTAAAGAGTCGGTTGTCAAAGTGTTATAAACTGAATGGATTATTTTTTAAGACATTTCACCCTACCAGCAAAAGTTACTTCCTCAGACTGTTCCTTCTCATCGTGGATCACTCATTTGAAAAACAAAACAAAATAAAACAAAAAGCCCCTCAACCACTCTTGAAACCCTGGTCAGTCTTAATGGTAGTGTTTGGAGAGAGGTCAAAAGAGTTCTTAAAACTAAAACGGGCCTTTAGTCTAAAATTAGGTACAGTAGCAAAAAAAAAGAAACATATTCCTTTTATACTCTGCATCATACTAAGAGATTATCTGGGAAATAATTTTGACTTTTCAAACCATTACAATACTCAGCAGCCACAGAACTGTCTTTGTATACACAGCTACAAAATTAGTCACTTGGTTAATGTTGTTTTTTTTTGTTTTTTTCCTTTTTTTTCTTTCCCCGATCTTGGTATAGAAAGATACAGTAGAGTGAAAAGCCTACATGTTCTACATTTATGCCATCTCAGTCTTTAGTACTACCTAAATAAATTCTCTAGAATGTGATAAGCTTCTGCAATAAAATTAAACAGGGAATCAGGGATTTAACTTTTTTTCCATATGATCTTTCCGAAAGTGACAGAAGGAGCCTACGATGTTAACTCCAACTCTAAACAGAATGTTAGATGCCCGCATCCGTAAACTCTATCCAAAAAATATGCATACAGTAACTGCAAAATAAAACATCGCATAGATCTATTTACTATCAAATTATTTTTCCCTCACGTTGTTCTGATTTATAGTATTCAACTACTGTTTAGTGGACTACAATCACATATACTGTATTTTTGTTTAAAAAAAAAATAAAAATCTCAGGTATAATGTCTTTAAAGTACCCATGAAAGATTTGGAACACAAGAAAGACCTAAGTTTCTTCAAAGCATCTGCCAAAAGATACAAATTCTAAGCCTCGAAGTTCACCTTTTCACAGTGATGATGCTAATCAATACCAATTCATTTTTGGCTGGCTTCACGTAGAGAGAAATCACAAAGCCATCCAAGGTTGAATTTCAGTCAAGTAATTAAGCACAAGATGACTACTAAGCCGAGAGGTGATGTCAAAGATAAATGTACTTATCTCTGTGTGTAAAAACTGAATTCATTGCAGCCAGGATGTCTAGAATCTCATGTCTATAATAATAATTTTTGACATTTAATATATTAGATATACAAAGATCTCTAGAACAAAGTCACAAAATGATTTTGTTTATATATCTTTCATGGACAAGATTGGTACTGTTTATTTTAATATAAATAATTGCTGAGCAAAGTATTGGAGCTCACATTTTCTTAAATATTATATTAGCTTATTTTCTGAGCGTCAGTAGTTAACATTTGTTTGTTGTTCACTAGAATTTTCCCAAACTATATGCTTATTCCAAACAGCATTTTTCATATAAAGCTCTCCAAAAAGGTACTTGCTCTCTCATTTATCTTTGGTAAATAAAGTGCAAAAATGTCAGGTGCCAGATATCAATTTTCAGATTTCAGCTTGGACCACCATCTTCACAAAGTCATCACATGTGATTTTTCTCTGTCTCAGTTAAAAAGATAACTTTCTCATGAGAATTTATCTCTGACACATTCACCATGCATTCCTAATTCCACTCAGGACCCAAGTCTTGCGTTACAGCACACTCGACTTGCAGCTCCAGGAGTTCAGCTTGCGGCATCTAAGGCCAATTAGCTGATGTGAACTATAAAGAGCAGGAAGAAGACTCAGCAGAAGAAGTTTACTGACACTTCAATGCTGTTTTTAAATTAACTCTTTCCCTTTCAGTCCCCGCCTGAGCAATGCCTGATTCTGTCTTCATGGCCCATTGATCCAGAGCTGCACCCCATCCTTGACCCATGACCTACACCAGCCCTAGTTGCTGTGGGCCTATTTAATGTTATGGACCCAGCCCTGGTTACCAACACCAAGCTCATTCAGCTTTCCTGGGTCAGATAGTGTGGGACTGGGTCCTGGCCTGTACCAGGCATGCCTCAACCTTCTGCTCCTAGCTCTCCTTCATGTAGGATGCAACCTGCCACCCACTCCCTGAAACCACCCCAAACATTCCAGTTATTCATAACAAAAAAGCAAAGAGGTGGTTCAACCCTTGAGTAAAGTGCCTAACAGCTTGTGTTAAGAGAGGAAAAACTAGGAAAATAAATTTCAGAGACAGTCTAGATTGGTCTTTATTGTTTCACTAAAACCAAATGTTTTGACAATATTTGAAAATAATCACAGGTATAATTT
Organism: Tetrao urogallus; assembly: GCF_951394365.1. Classification (NCBI taxonomy): domain Eukaryota; kingdom Metazoa; phylum Chordata; class Aves; order Galliformes; family Phasianidae; genus Tetrao; species Tetrao urogallus. The sequence continues at coordinate 53,871,247 of NC_136815.1, read as the reverse complement.
TCCCAAATAGAAACAAATAAGAGAGTGAAATCATTTACTCAAACTTTTTTTTTTTTTTTTTTTGAAAACCTGTATGTACATATTTACAGTTAAAACAATAGCAAAAGAAATTTTTGTGAATGTAATATATGTAGGCTGCAGGAAACTCAGGTCATGATAACTCTAACTTAGGATACTTCTGGCCTGCAGAATAACAAGTTCAATTAAAGACATAAGTCCATATTTGCAGAAATGAAATGCAAAATAAAAATATTCGCTACTCGATAATTTTCCAGTGAGATGCATGAGTCCAGTTTTATCTCTTCTTTTTTTACTCAAGTCATATTTTCAAAACAATTTTAATACCTGCAGCAGTATTGGTATTGAATGTGTGAGAAATATTTCCTATGCAAGTTCAACTACTTGAAGGAGACTAAAGCTAAGCAAAAGGATCAGGTCTGTAATGTTAGGAAGAACAAGAAAAATTTGTATTTCATGATCCCTCTCATAGCATATTTTGCTAAAAGTCTTGCAAAATTGTTATGAAGTTTCAGAATGCATTCAAGTCTGTTCAGCCCACTTTCAGATACTGTAAAAAGGATCTTTTTATAACTTCCTGCTGTAGCTTCTGGAAAAGATTAAATGCAATAACTAACAGCAGCGTTAGACATTAACTCAGATTTTTGAGAACAAATCCTCATTAAAATAAAGTAAAACAAAATAAAACCAAACCAAAAAAACTTCAGGAATCTGATTCCCTCTAGAAACAAGATTTGGGATGTTTGTTCTTTAACTGAAAAAACTCACCAACTTCATTTTCCAATTACAAGTCTTTACAGAAAATAAGATTTTCACTAAAACAAAAGAAAACAAGTAACAATATGCTGATGAACTCTGTACACAGACTCAAAACTGTACTCCTGAAGGTGCTCCAAGAGATCTATTCCCCCTCACTGAATTTAATATTACTACCACCCCACACACTTTGGAACTGTATGATCTACTCCTTTCTGCACTGTTTCAAAAGACTGAAAATCACCTAATCCACTGCACAAGTAGCTTGTGCTTTTCTTTCCACTTTTCTTTCCACTGCACAGCCAAAGACAGTTACAGTGAGACCAATACGGGAAGATGGGAGAGCATCTAGAGGAACTTACGAAGGTAAGCCAAATGCTACTGAAAAATGAAAATACTGAAAAATGCAATAAAAGGCAAACGCTCAAGAAACTGTTCAATGCTCAAGTTACCTGTTTTGAAACTACAGAATAAAATTTCAGTGAATATGCATCTGTACATAACATATGTATGAATATGTGCACACACACACACACGCACAGACATCTATATTTCAATAAAGAGAACTTTGGAAAGTAAGTATTTCAAATATAAAGAACAGAGATCCTGACAAAACAAAAAACAAAACAAAACAAACAAACAAAAAAAAAACAAAAACAGACAGAAACAGGAACTCCTCCTGATATGGTTAAATTAAAGAAAAAGTTCTTAAAGCTATACTTTTGTTTAAAGCAATATAAGAGTTCTTGAGGTTTAAAGAGTTTCACTGAAGATTTTTCTCTTTCCTTTAAGGAGGATAGAGTAGGATGGAGGGCAATGCCTACCCATTTTATAACGGGTATAATGATAACAAATACAGGATGAGAAAGAAGAAATGTAAAAGTTTGGATGTGATTTCAAGTGGAAAGTGGAAAACTCCACACACAAATCTTTCCAGGAAGTTTAAAAAAAATACAGTATTCAGGGTTTTTTTTGTTTGTTTGTTTGTTTTCTTTTTGTTTTTAGCACATGGTTTTGTTATTTTCTGTAAGACTTGGAAAAGCGAGGAAGGTATTTTAGATGCTTCAGGCTGTCAAAAGAAAGTATTTAAAACAAAAATGGACAGAAGACAAGCATTATGGCTAGGAGCTATGGTTTTGATTTTATCTGGTATGGACTCACAGTGAGATCAGAAACAGAAAATGTTGGTTCAACAAGAAATCCTCTGTGGTGCTTTTTAATAACAGCATTTTCTGACAAATATTCTCCAGGCATCTGTGCAAAAAAAGAAACCAAACATTTCCTCACAAGATACTTCACATTACATGCAAAATCTTTTTCCCAACAGAACTGGTTAACAACAGAACATTTTCATTTATCTATTTAAAGTCTAAGCCTTGCTCATCCAGACTGAAACATCAACTTCTAATACTATCTGCCTGCCTACTTATAATCGATAGGCAAGATGAATATGACCTATAGACCCGTGACCCAAAGAAACATGAATTACTGTTTAATAAAAAGAAATTGCCTGTAGTATCACTCAAATATCTGGACAGTAACTGCTGTCAGACCTTGGCAATCCTTGGCTATGAGTTTACCTAATCCCTGTGGACTTCTCTGGTGATAACCATGCTGGTGGCTGGCCTGGCACCAGCCGCAGAGATGGCTCTGCTCTTCTTAGATTCTGAGGCACTGTGCCCCTTGTGCACTCCCTCACAGGGCAGCCTGCCCTTGCTGAACCCTAGCAGTTCTCTAACGAGACCCCCGGAAATTTTCCATATCTTGGCAGAATTTCATATTCTGAAAATCAGTAGGAAAAAAAATTAAAAAAAGATTGCCTTTTAGTTGCAATTTCCTATTTTCATATATTTTAATTTACAATTGAATTCTGAACTCTAAATTAAAAAAAAAAAAAGAATTAAAGTGAGATAACTAATCAAAATCTAAATTTATGTGGGCAAGTTGATAAGAATATGGTAGCATTAAAATCTGCCTTCCTAAAATCACCTGTGAAATACTTCTGTCACTGAACATTCATTATCTGTTAACATATGAAGTTTTACTTTCTATTTTATTATTCACAACCTTTCCCAGCTTCACATTTTCCAGCAATAGCAAGCAGCTCTTCCTTATTTCTCCCTGAGGCTCTTGGAACTCCATACCACTTGACTTAATTTTGTGTTCTATATGCTGAACTGCATTCTTTATTAGAGTAATACCACTTCTAATCTGTGGTACCAACATATTTCTTCCTAAACAGAACAGAATTATTCTGTCTGGGAATTATTTTCAATTTAATTTTCTGGAGGGAAATTCTTATTTTTTGCAGGTAGACTGCTATCAGCACAGTCATCTTTTTCCCACATGGAAAAAATTATGAAGCAAAGGGAAAAAAAATCTGAATTAGAAACAAAATTTTAAAAAAATCAACAGGTATTTTTATAAATTTTGAAGGAAATCTATCAAAAATTCCAGTTGCTAAAACTACTCCAATTCAAAAAGATTCAAGAAGAATTAAAACATATTATTTTTGATGACACATTATATTTGATGTCCTATTTATTTGACTTAAGAAAAAAGATTCCTCTGAGTATGGCAGCAGTGATGCAGTACGATTCAACTATCTTTTGCTATGTACATCAATACTGGCATTCAGCTTATACGGGAGCTCAAAACTATTTTGTTTCTAAATTACATACAGACTATGCAAGTAGAGCTATCTACATTGTTTCTTCTTTGATTTTATACAACTATTTTTTGATCAGTATATATTTTGGAATGTGTTTACAGTATAGGATACATGCAGTCACTTTAATAGAGGACTTCATACCTCCAAAGCATGGCAAAACTTTTGTTCTATAGCATAGCTGTGGAGTTTCTGAACACAGCTGTTTCCTAGCAAATCCCTCCCACAGTAGAGCTTTAATGTTCTTATTTGAAGATAGGAACTTGTCTGAAAAGCTAATAATTAAAAAAGATCTGAACTCTAATCTATTAAAAAATGCCTTATGTACTGACTCTTCCATTTATAATAAATATTTTTGTTCAAAAATGCTTTTAGAAAATTCTTGTTAAGTAATACATATAGAGGTTATTAAAAACATTTTTCCAGTTGACAAAAGCTGTTTCAGAATGTGGATTCTAATATCAACAAATTCTACCTCTTATTTTTCTACTAATAGATTTTTTCTATTAATATTTTTCTATTAATTTTCCTTAGATGACTACAGTGCCATTCCACTGCATACCTTTCCTTCAGAAACATGTAAGAAGACAGATTTCACATGAGGAAGATGCTCCTGTCTAAGTGGATAGGAAATACTTTACTTTGTCCTGCAATGCAACTATTTTGGTGCATTTTATTTCTTTTGAGATTGCTACTCCTGGAAGACCGTAAGAGCTTGGTGGCAACTGCAAAGGCTCTTGACTCTGAAAGGATTCACACCTGCTTACAAGCTCAGCGCTACTGTGCACAGGTGCAGTGGCAAGAAAAATCATTACTCACAGTGTAACATGAGGCAGTTTTTTAATGAATATTTACAGTATGTGAGTCTGTTTATATAACTTTTTTGCTTGCCATCTTAAAAAAGTAATCAAATACTACTAGAATGAATAGCCCCCTACCACAGGAAAGGTAAGACAAATGTTATTTCCCTTTTTATTTGACAAGTCCCTCGATATGTAGTATAGGAAAAAAAAAATTATTCTGCTTTATTTCTTGTTGTAAGCAAATCTGCCAAGAACTCTAGTTAGTCCATCAGAAACTATACTGATAAATGAGAAATGTTATCACGCCTGACAATATCTTGAGGCAGAAAGACCTGCAACAAACTGAACTTTTAATGAATGTTTATATTCATAACAGCACATTTATCTGAGCCCCAGCATGTTTAGTAATCAAATATTTCTTCCAGTACTACTCAACTGTTTAAGTCTGCAGAAATCTGATATTATTACACTATTTTGACACTATGTTGACATTAAAGAAAAGTTGCTGATCTATTGACACTTATTTTTATTCTTCCCATTTACTCACAGAGAAAATACTTTTGGTTGTATAGCTGACTTACTGAAAGAGTGATCTTTGCAGAAATATATGATGTTCTTCATACAGGCATAAAAATATATAGGCTGAAACTTTACAACAATCATGGAATAACATTCAAAGTATAAATACATTTGAGAAACAAAAATGCTTAGAGTGAGCTGGGGGAATTGCTCTTCACCTCATAGATCTTTCCATCCATGTTGATTTGTCATTGTTTTTATCATTTTCTTTTAAATGCAATTTATATTGACTTCATATTACGTTAAGTAAACACAATAATAGAAAAACTAGAAACTGTATTCACTTCACATAATCCTTAATGCAGCTTTTGCAGTCTGCAGTAAGATGCATTAGCATAAAGGACAAAAAAGATAGGATTATCTGGATGCCATTTGCTACATTCACCTCTCAAGTATATTATCTGTGTTGATCATTATGTATCTGGTGGATAGCAAAGAATTCACGTGATGATGTTTAAAATCATCCTGCTGATTTCAGGACAATCTACTATGCATTCAAAAGAACACTTTTTATTATTATTATTTTTTTCTTTTTTTCACTGAGTTTCAGGGAGAATTACCTATTATGTCTCTCCAAAAATCTAGTCACCAATCATCTGAAAAACTTCAGAATAACTACTTTGACCTCTCTAAACTTTTGGAATCAGTAACAAAACAATTGAAACATAATGTGCTATTTTTTACTGTCCTTTATCTTATTTTGAGCATAAGAAAAATATTTACATTTTTCATGTGGAAATAAAAATAAGGAAGTTGATAAGGAAATGAAACATCCATATGTTTTGATTATCCGGGTTACTAATTTCAAAAATATGTAGTTCAAGATGCAAACCTCATTCCCAGTATTTCCTAAGAATACTTGACATTTTTCCTGTCAAAAAAGGTCTATTACAGTTAAGAGAAGTCACAGAACTGAATCCTAGGCCACATGTCTCTAAGAAAGAACATTTTATTACCATGAAAGCTAATGCAACTTCTTTCTAAACAAAAATTTAATTAGCAAAACTAATAAAAATAAATTTAAAGATAACCATTTCCATACACTTTGCAAAACAAAATACAATATCAGCTTTATCCCAGTGTTCACTTTTGGTGCAGTTCTGTTTCGCATTTTTTACTATAAATATTTCAATATTTAATCACCATTCCTGCTTGGAGAGCTCTCAGATTGCATACATATTTGCTGTCAAAATGTAGCAGACTATATATGTGCATATATCAAAATAAAATATTTCAGTAAGAACTTTTCCTAAATTTCATCATTAATATTGATGCTGACCGAAATAGTCAGTGCATTTAGTAAGTAAATATTCCTGACTGAAGTTGAAAGTATTCAGTTAAGTCTCTCCTGCAGTTACTGGTCACTTGGTCAGTGATCATCTGAGGAATCTCTGCACAGCTGCAGGACTAACTGTCCCTTTACTACTTTTTTTTTTTTTTTTTTTACTTTTATCAAACTCTCAGACCTCAACAGAGCTTCAGAAGGAGGATGCAACTCTACAAGCATCAGGCTGTAAGGAGTCCTTGGGTCCTCTCACTGGGGCACACATTCTCAGAGGCTGCAGGATGTGTGCAATCATTGAGGGGTTGTGCTTCCATTTGGAGGAGCTTTGGGGAAGAGGCTACCACACTGTGCAGCATTAAAGAGGATGAGAAAGAAATGGATCAGATCTTCCCTGGGACCCCAAGGGGAGGTTGGAGGAGCAGGAAAACCTAAAAACTTGGAAGTGGAAGAGTGTAAGAAGCCAGAAACAAAAAGGAAAGTAGGCAGCAGGAAGCCTGCAAGGTCTTTCAGCTTATCCAATATTGACTATTTTGTGACAGGTGACAGGAAGAGGGGAAATGGCCTTAATTTGCACAAGGGTAAGTTTAAGTTGGATAACAGGAAAAACTTCTCTGCAGAAAGGCTTATTAAGCACTGGAATAGGCTTCCCAGGGAGGAGGTTGAGTCACAGATTTGTTTAAAATCCATTGCTAAATCAGGGACATGATTGTTAGAGCTCGTTATTGTTAGGGTAGTATGGTTAGGTCGTGGTTGGTCTCAATGATCTTTAAGGCCTTTTCCAACCCAAGCAATTCTATGATTCATACTAGCCACTTCTAAAGGCTTCCCAACTCCTTTAAATTGTTCAAAAGCCGTACACTTCTAATTCCACTTTGAGTATGCACACAAATCTGAAGACACTTATTCTCAGAGGAGTTCATGATAGCAGAAATCAAAGTTGAAGTCTCATTCTCACGGGAAGAAAAGCGTACACACTCAAGACAATACTTACACAAATGTGAATAGAAAATATTTCCAACCGAATTCAGTAAATCTGCACTCATAAGTTTCATATTAGCCATTCTTTAACATCTTTTGACATGAAGGATATTTTTTGAATAATGACAAAAAAATCTCAGATTCAAGTGCTTCCTGTAATTGGAGACTGAATCTAGACTCCTATGGATTTATGGGACATCTACAGTATCTTTCTGTAGAATCTTTAGTAATGCACATTCTACACATAATCATTTTAGTTTTTGTTCTACTTAGCAAAATATCAATGATTAGATAAGCACAATAAGCATGATCTCATATAAAAATGGCATGTATAACATGCTCATTTGCTATATTACTACATGCATTGATATCTGAGATGGTTTTAATGACTTAATTCTCAAACTGCATTTCATTTTTTGCCTAAAGCAGAATATAATAATTATAGCTTCAACTAAGAATAATCTAAACGTACCAAAAAAGAATGCGAGTAATCTAAAAGCAGCCATTTAGATAATTTTGAATTGTTCAGTAATCTCATTCGAGAAAGGAATTCACATTTCAGCTAATCCCTTTGGAGAATATAGCTTGAAATTCACAAAGAATGCAACCAAAACACTCAAAGTTTGGCAATTCATCAGTCGTATGGAGAATCAAAATGTTGATGCGATACCATATGCATGGTTACTTTTTTACTATTTATGAAGAGGTGGAAGTTTAATTAAAGGAGTACACAAGTAAATCTCCCATGTTAGCAATCCACTGGTCCATGAAAATTATCTGTAATTAATTCAATTTAAAAGAAATCATACTTTAATTTGTTGAGTTTCACTACTAAGCAAAGGGAAGTTAGAACTCCTGACATTCAGACACAAACATGTTTTGTTGCTTGCTTTCTTTGTAAACAGTATCATGCTTTTCTTGCAGTTGATTGGATTGTGACAGAACACAATGGGGGTAATGGCACTAATAGATTGAGCAAACTGTGTTAAAATCTAAGTAAATGGCAAAGATTGTTTTAGGCATAGGGATTACAGCAATTACTTCTCCTAATTTAATTTTAAATCTCAATTGGGTATCTGCTTTGTAGCATTCTGAAACAAAACAAGAACTTTCATCCTTTAACTTGCCTCAGTGACATCTTAGCTTTATTTAAAAAAAAATAAAATAAAAAACCCTGTGCACTCACTCCCCAGTGTGCTTAAATGTTCGATATAGATACTTTGGTTTACATTTCAAAAGAAAATATAGCAGGGCTATGCTGAGAACATTTTTTTATTATGTGAAATATTTTATTAAACTGTGCTTATTTCCTTTTCATCTAGTGTTAGAAATGCAAGCTGAAATTTTCCAGTTTATGATTTTTAATGACCAGAAGTTACTGTTCCTATTGCTGTTACTAGGGGAAAGAGGATGAAAGGAGGAGGAGTTTTTTTTTTCTCTCTCCAAATCTAATGGTGCAATCTTCTCCCTAAAATAAGGAGGAACACAGACTACCCTCTTGGAAAGCTGAGACTGACTAATACGAATCTTTCCCACTATCAAGACGAAGAACAGACTTGCCAGTTTACATTCTCAGGTATAGAAATACATATACAGGGTGTTCTGTTTGCATAAATAAGCTTCTTTTCTCTGCAAAAGGTTGAGTGATTATATCATTAGTCTCAATCCTCAGAGCGCTGAAAATTTACCTATAATTTACCAAAAATAATTAACAACATAAGGATTTTTACAGAGAAACAGCACACAAACTTAATTTTGTTCCAGATTATATCAGACTGCAGCCTGCCTTTGTTTCAAGTTCTAATCTATTTCTGTGTATTAATCATTATTTATTTTTTAATAAATTCATGGACCATTCTAATGTTCTAACTGTAAAAGGAAGAAGGTAATTCTTAATAATAATTAAGAAAAAGAGTTTTGCCACAGGAAGTGGAATGTAGGCATGTAGAAAATTACCTGAGAACAGTAAACTGTGCAATACCTCCCTCTCTCACTCCGAAAATTTCACTGGCCACATAAAAGGTCACTGAAGCAATGCCTCCCTTTTTTCAACCGCTTTCTAAGCTTATCTTCCATCCTGACTTTTTATTGCTATACTGAGCCAAATGTATAGATAAATTTCCTGGGCTGTATCAGTGCAACGTGCTGCAGATCAGAAGAACATTGTTCAACCCAGCTTAAGAGCAATTAGCTCTACATTATAAAACATACAATAAGAATTTTAACTGGTAGACAGGAAAACACAAAACTATTACAGTCTACATTTTTCAGTGTACCAGTTAATAAATTATAGCAAGAATACATAATAATATGGCAACAGTAAAAGCACTCTACAGAGTTATTTTAAATCAGAAATAATACAGGATCATCTTCCTACAAATGATAAATACTGCTGACTTTTCAGATTAATAGCTAAGTGGAGTTGGGAATAGGAATGCATGCTGTAATTGTAGATCTCTAAAAATAAAAACTAGCTCAGTCTAATTGACATCTTACCTTCACACACTGATTAATCTTCAGCAGTTCATTACTGCGTTGTTTTTTTTTTTTTTCTAGTAATAATACTTAGCACATAGAACATAAACTCAAACAAACAGACAAACAAACAACACCTACATATACAAAACAAATAGCCAAGTCAGTAAAAGTAATTTCACAGAATCACAGAATATCAGGGACTGGAAGGGACCTTGAAAGACCATCTAGTCCAATCCCCCTGCCAGAGAACATCTAGATCAGGTCACACAGGAACGCATCCAGGCAGGTTTTGAATGTCTCTAGAGAAGGAAACCCCATCACTTCTCTGGGCAGCCACGTTCCAGTGTTCTGTCACCCTCACTGTAAAGGAGTTTTTTCTCATATTTATGGGGAACCTCCTGCGTTTCAACTTGCACCCATTCCCCCTTGTCCTATCATTGGATGTCACTGAAAAGAGCATAGCTGTATCCTCATGACACCCTTTCCGTATTTATAAACATTAAGGAGGTCACTCCTCAGTCTCTTCTTCTCCAAACTAAAGAGACCCAGTTCCCTCAGCCTTATCTTGTGTGGGAGATGCTCCACTCCCTTAATAATTTTTTATGGCTCTGCTCTGGATTCTCTCAAGTAGTTCGTTGTCCTTGAACCAAGGGGCCCAGAACTAGACACAATATTCCAGATGTGGTCTCACCAGGGCAGAGTGTAGGGAGAAGAGAACCCGCTTGACCTACTAACCACACCCCTACACTACCACCCCTCACTACCTACAATATTAAGAGAAAAAAATGCACATATTTGAAGTCATTTTTTCTCTACTGTTATCAAAATGCCAGTCAGATGTGTGCATCATCCTATTTCCAGGAAATAGGATTTGAAAACCACTCTAGTATCTCCAACAAATGAACAACAGAGCCCAATAGGGAACACATCAAATTCTAGATCAACTTCAAAACTAACATTATCTTACCACAGGGAAATTAAATGTACTGTTTCCACCTCATACAGTCATTTGAGATAAAAAAATAACTCAGACACTGCTTTCAGAAAATTTCCTAAAGATATTTTAAAATTCTGCCTTGAAAATTCTGATATCAAACTTGGTATAGATTCCTTTAGTTATTTGGAAAGACTACTGGTTATTCTGTAGGATATAAACCCCTCAGAAATTTTATTCTTGGGCCATCATTTTACTCCTATGATAGCCATGCATCATAAGGAAATATTGCAATATTTGCAATATTTTGCAAATATTTCCTTGCAATTTCCTTGCAATTGCAAGGAAATATGCAATATTTCTGTTCATCTTAGATGAGAAGTGTACAGAACAGTTCATGGTAGCTAGCATAGTCATTTGACATATTGTTTTATATTCCATAATTACAGTGTTTTCTGCAGGACCCAGCTGACAAGCAGAATGAATCCTGGGGTTCAGGCAAAAAATAAGAGATAGAACAGGTACTACACATATCTAAATTTATTGTAAGATTATCAGAGAAATGCTGTTTCTTCTTCACTGTTGTACTAAGTGACTGAAAACAGCAACTATAGAGAAGTAGCTCTTCTGCTTCTTCACTCTATAAGGAAGTTTCAGAATAAAGATTTCTGAAAAAATGTGGAAATAATGAAAGAAGCTCATTTTAACCAGAATTAGCTGTTCCAAAATGCTATGCCATTTAAAATAGCGTTTAAATGTCTAAAGCAAGATGCAGAAGGTTTGATTTCTTCAGAAATCTCATTTGCTCCAGTGGAATTTCTTCCACTTGGGAAAGAACAGTGAGAGTTATTGTTACAGTTCTCTTCAAAAAAGTAGGTGTGTAAAACATCTGCATATTGAGAACAGAAAGCACTTCTCTCAAAACGTGTTTCTTAAAAAGTGTCAGTATTTCTTTGGCTCTAGTATAAAAGCAACAACACTGTTGACATCTTCAACTCTGTTCAAAAAGTGAAGGAACAATGGTAAAACAATTGGATTTCCACCCTGTACCTCTGTCTAAAGATTCAAAATTCTAATTCAGGTTACGTTCTTTTTCATCAACAGGTACTTTTTTTATGATGATCTTCCAATATCTATCTTTAAGTATTAATTAGAATAAATTTTTTTTCATATCCCAAAAAACGGGCTTTAAATTTCCCTCATAAATTAACAACAGATTTGATAATCTGGAGTAAGAGTACATTCTGCACTTCAGCTAGCAGTAAACGTTTCTGAACACAGAACTCTCTGCCTATAGTGGCATTTGTAAGTCTACAGTGCACACCAGTGGAATATAGCAGTACATGCATGCTTTCCACTCTTGAAAGTATAATGCTGGATTGTTTTGTAAACAATCTGCCTTGTTTACCTTTTAAACCATCTGAAATGCATATACTTCAGAAATGATAAAGGCAGCTAAAAAATGTTAAGGAAGACTTGCAATATGTGTAAACAATAACATTTTATAGTGTATGTTACAAGATAAAACCTCTAAAAACTAATAGTCTTGCTAAATATAACTCAGGATTTGAAAACATTTGGGCAGCACACCAAGGATTTATAGTGTTTTAGAAAGAGCTCAAAAATCAGGCTTAGTTACACTGTTTATGTCTTTCATATTGTAAGACCAATTGACTGACATAAAAACTAAGTTTTACCTAATAAAACCATATAGCAAATTTCCAGGGATGACTGTGAACATTCACAGCTAGAAACTTCACTGATTGTTCAGAAAGTACAAAGCACTATTCTTCGGCATAGTCTCCACCATTAGCTATGCATTTTTGCCAGCAATGAACAAGAGCCTGCATACCATGATCATAATAAATCTCTGCACCAGAGGAGGTGAACCACTGTTGTTGCCATTACTGCCAAAATGCAGTACCCACTGCCTCACTGAGCTCACATCTGTGGTTTGGTTTCCATAAGTGTTCAGCAAGCATGGATGAATATAAATGGATGCAAATTTTTCTGTATGGAGGAATTTAGTTACACATTTTGCTTCATACACACTTCCACATCAGACATAATTTTATCAGACCACCCCTTTGCTGCCCCCTGTCGCATGGCAACAAAATTTAATGGAACACTGTCAGAAAGGTTCAACCTCTACTTCCATGCCACCAACATCCAAATCTGACATTGTGGGCCAAAATCATAAAACAGAAGGCACGACTTTTGGAGTAGCCCTCATAGGAACTGACAAAATTGTGTGCTATAAAAAGCCCATAGTTAACTGCTTGCTAGTAAAGAAACTATGCTGTCAAATATTAATGAAGATTTGAATAATAAAATTCTCAGTGTAAATCTTATTTCACTATTCAGGGGCAGAATAGATCTTTTATAACAGAAAAAAAAAAAGAAACGATTTCAACACTAAATTCAACTTCATGTTCCTGCTGTTAAAATAATCTAATTTATGAAGACAAACAGGCCAAGTTCAATGCTCAAACACAAATTCCCTATTCTTTGTAGTGAACTCAAGAAAATTTTAAGTTGATGCAAAATGCATCCATTAAAAAAAAAAAAAAAAAAGTGAATATTAACTTTTTAACAGAACATAATTAATTACTTGGAGCACTCATTTCACGGCAGCTGTGAAGTTTCTAACATTGCACAGAACCTCACAGTTTTCCAAAAAGCTAGCAGAGCTAGACATTGTTTAAAAAAGTAGTTCAGTTAGCTGTGGCACTGACAGTGGGAATCTAAAAGAAATTTTTTTTCACATACCCAATGCAGCTGTCAGGCGATCTACAAAAGGAAATAACAATTTATGCTTTACTCTGAAACCAAAAATTCTTAGTGAAGGAACAGAAGTAATCTTGAGGTAATGACAAATGTTAATCTAGAAACTCCGTTGTGATTTAATATCGTAAGTGTATATATGAAAGAGATTCCATGTTTAGTCTAATATATGTCTGCATTTTCCTTTATTTTCCTTTTGAATCACTTAATGTCAAGAACTTTATATGCGGCTCTAGCAACCAGTTCTCATCTGTGGCATTCACATGCATATTTCCAACACACAAGGCTTGTATATTTCAATAAATGAAAAATAAAAAAAGCAACAATAGTAAATATAAGTAATTTCATTCACATTTGCCATATTAATATAGACAAATGCCTTTCTGCAATTTAAAAAGTAGATGAGAATACAAACAGAATGCTCGAAATATCACCTTCTGTTAACAATTAAAGCAATTCAGCATGTCTTTCATTTAAAAAGCAGCAACACACACGTGTATGTATGCATGCACATAAATAAAATTGGAAGTTATTGATTTCCAGCCTCCTCTCAGGAAGTTTCTAATCCTTATTGTTCCATTCCTGCTGACAGTGCCATAAAACACGAAGACTGCATTTCTTAAAAAAACTATTAATTAAATATGGACTTCCTCTGGTATGTAAGTATAATAAGCTAAAATTCTACTTCATGAGCAAACAAAATAAAGAACTAAAATCTGAAGGAACTCAAATATGACACATCGATGTTCTTTTGTTGCTATGGATACTCATCTGTGAATGAAGCTACATTTTTTTATATGCGCTATCTTGTAATTGTAATTTAATAAACTAATTGGATCCAAACTAATTTAATTGGAATGTAATAAATTAATCAGAGTCTTTCCTAAAATATGAAAATAAAGTTAATTTTCCAAGAGTTTTCCAAAATGGATATGTTAAATTTATATAACAAAAATAATTTTGCATCAATAATTCTATATGCTTATATACATATACAAATTGAGTTTTGTTGTATGTAAGAGGTCCTTAACTAATTTTTACGAAAGCTAAATCCTGAAAGATGCAACAAAAACATCTTCTACTCACTAAACTTGGAAGGGATTTCTGGAGATCATCAGTAGCTTACAAAGAAAAGCATTCAGGTATGTTTTAAATATCTCATAGAAGGAGATTCCACAAGTTCTCTGGGCAGCCAATTCCAGTGCTTTGTGACCCTCGCAATGAAGTTTTTTCTCATGTTCAGATGGAAATGTTCCATGATTTCAAGGAACACCTCCAAGTAGGTCCAATGAATGTTTCTATATTTCTCAGTTGCAGTCTGATCTCCTATATAAAGGTAAAGTTTTCTAGCATCAAAATCACACTTTGAATTCTCTGTTATGCTGATCTACCAGTATATTACTACAAATTACTTTTGCACTTTGAAGATGCTGTCCTCTAAGACCTGCCAGCTTTGATAAATTCCTTCACTAATCAGAACTCCCTCCGGTGGGATTCCATGCACCAGCTCCCTGTTTAAGCAAACTTTCTGTTTGCCTTAAGTTCAGGGTATTTTCTTACTACTTGCCTTTCTCACTTCCTTCAAGAACCTCAAACTCTTAAATTTCAGTCAATATAGACAATGATATTATTCACAAGCACATCTTCAAATAGTTTTTTCTTTCATAACACTTAATAGCAGACTTGCATCGCCTCTTGTTGGTCCATTTAATGCCTACACAGAGCAATAATTCCTGAAATCTTCCAGAATTAGATTGCTTTGCATCCAACCATGATATCCTTTCAGCAGCTATACAGTCAGACCCCAGCGAGAACCAGATTCTGAAATTCAGAGACATGAGTTCTTTAAAGACTATGATCTATCTCATCAGGTGATCTCCCATCAAAATCTCGTCCTTACTGATCTCTCCTCTGATACTCTTCACAAGCTATTAGTCCAGCTATCACCCATTACGTAGGAGAGCTCAAAAGATTTGGGTTGATTTAGATCTGTGGGCAACTTCCATCCCCTCAGGCCTCTTCTTCCCTTTTTCCTGAAGAGCCGTCTGTCCTTCATAGTACTTCAGTTCTACAAACTTGGCACAGTATTTTAATTTCTCTAACAATATTTGACTCCTGTAACTAAATACAGCTCTTTCTCATTGATTCCCAGGGTGCATGCACTTCTGTACCAATTCTACCCATGCAGATGAGCAGCTGGGAACACTGGTCTAAGGTCTGGACAGGCTTTGGTAGACTCTCTGTGATATTCTAACTCAATGTCCACAGCAAGCAACATATCCCTCAAAATGAAAATTGAGATACATAGGGACTTCTGTCCCTACAGAATAGATTGTCCCCCTTGCTGCTTCCGCCTCTTGCTGTTTTCTCCTGATGTTAATGCATTGTTCAGGATAAAGCTGGCTCTGACTTCTGCTCAGTTACGGCTTTCTTCCCCTTTTTTGCTACGTGACTTTTGAACCAATTCTACAATAGCAGGTGTGGAGGTGGAAAAAGAGCCATCCTCCACTTTCAGGAGGTGACAGTTTCCTACCTTCATCAGCATGGATCTCTCCACTTACCCTACAAAAGATTGCAGCCTCTGGCTGCTCCTCCTCTATGTTTTTGAGACTTTTTTGTCCCTAAGGATGTTCCTGCAGCATGTTCCCAGCACCTTCATGCACTCCTGTGCAAACTGCTCAATGAAACGCTGCTGACGGTCATTACCCTCTAGGACCTACATTCTGGGCCTGGCCTGCATTACTGGAACAGACATCTGATTCTCCACCACTGGAGCCACCCATCCCAGCAGCAGCCCTGATCCTGGAGTAACACAAAGTGCTTGATGTTAAAACAGAAGCGGTGCTCAAATAGTGCTGCATAAAATGTCAGCACTGCTTTACTAACATGTAGACTACTACATCTTGGAAAGCCAAGGCCCAGCTTGAATTGTATTTGAGTATGGATTCCAAAAAGAACAAGAAAGGATTCTACAGGTACCTCAATCAGAAAAGGAAAGTCCAGAAGAAGGGTGAAGTACTTAAATTTTTTGTCTCTGTTTTTCCTGATAACCACACACCACACAGCCCTCAAATGTTTGGTCTGCTAAGAGGAGACTGTAGAAGCACTGCCCCTCCCACTGTAAGTGAAGATCAGATTCATGACTACCTGAGGAACCTGTACATTTACAAGTCATGGGTCCTGCTGAGATGCATCTCAGACTCCTAAGGGAATTGTCTTATGTGGCTGCTAAGCCATTCCCCATAATATTTGAAAAGTCATGGCAATCAGGTGAAACCCCTGGTGACCGGAAAAAAAGGAAACATCACACCCATTTTTAAAAAGGGTAAAAAAGATGATTCTGGGAACAACCGATCTGTCAGTCTTACCTCTGTGTAGGGAAAGATCATGGGGCAGATTCTCCTGGAAGCTATACTAAGGTGCACGGAAGCCAGGGAGGTGATACAGAAAAATCAGCATGGCTTTACCAAGGTCAAATCCTGTTTGACCAACCTAGTGGCCATTTATGATAGTGTCACTGCATCAATGGACAAAGAAGAGCCACTGATGTCATCTGGACTTCAGTAAGGCTTTTGACACAGTACCCCACATTTTTCTCTCCAAACTGGAAAGATATGGATTTGTTGGGTGGACTGTTCAACAAACAAAGAACAGGCTGCAGGATCGAGTCCGGAGAGTGGTGATCACTGGCTCCATGTCTGGACGTAGACTGTTGAGAAGTGGTGTCCCCCAGGGGTTGGTGCTGAAGATATCTTTTATATCTTCATCAATGACATCAACAGTGGGGTTGAGTACACCCTCAGTAAGTTTTTTGTTGGCACCAAGCTGTGGGGTGCAGTTGAAACACCAGAGGGACAGGATGCTATTCAGAGGGACCTAGACAGACTTGAGCAATGGGACCAGGTGTACCGCATGAGGTTCAACAAATACAAGTGCAAGGTCTTGCACTTGAGTTGAGGCTATCGCCCCTTGCCAATATAAACTGGGGGATAAAGGGATTGAGATCAGCTCTACCAAAAAGGACCTGCAGGTAATGATGGATGCTGAACTAGATGCAAACCAGCAGTGTGCCCTTGCAGCACAGAAAGCCAAGTATATTCCAGACTGCATCAAAAGAAGCAGGGCCAGTAGTTCGAGGGAGGTTGTCATGCTCGTCTGCTCTGCACCAATGAGGTCTCATCTGTGTCCTGATGAGGAGTCCTCAGTACAGGAGAGACATAGATCTGTTGGAGCACATGCAGAGAAGGGCCACAAACCACAGAATTGAATACCTCTCCTATGAGGATAGGCTGAGAGAGCTGGGGCTGTTCAGCACAGAGAAGGCAGCGAGATGACCCAATAGCAGGCTTTCAGTATCTAAAGGGGAGCTACAGGAAAAAAGGGGACAGACTATTTAGAAGGGTTTTTTGGTGGTAGAACAAGGGGAAATGGCTTCAAGCTCAGGGAGGCTAGATTTAGGTTAGATATAAGGAAAAAAAATCTTTTACTGTGAAGGTGGTGAGGCACTGGAACAGGTTACCTAGTGTTGTGGTTGATGCCCCATCCCTGGAGACTTTCAAGGCGAGGCTGGATCAGGCCCTGGGCAACCTTATCTAGCTGTGGTGACCCTGTCTGTTGCAGGGGAGTTGAACTAGATATCTGTATAGTCAATGAATGTACAGATGTTATAGTTATGAAGTATACCAGAGAGCGTGGCTACGTAGTTATTACACAACAGCAGAAAGGATAGGATGCTTATTCTTATCCTGGGCTCACTTGTGAAACTCCAGCAGAGTGGATCTCCAGAAGAGATACTTCCCCACTGGTAGTCATCTCTTAAATGGGTCTAGGAGAGGTAGAGCCAGGCTCCACTCCTTCCGGCAGCACAGATGAATTGCCTTCACCTGTGCTCCTGTGGCTGACTCATTGCTTGCCTCAGGTGATCAATCAGAGGTTTAGGCCATTCAGCACTTCCCATACAATAGCCCTCAGAGGTTCCTTCCAACTCTAAGGATTCTATGATCTCACAAGCTCCCCTCTGCCCTCAGGCCTGCTTCCCCAGACTGTCTCTCTTGGACTGGTGTGCTAGAGCTATTGAAAGGTTATCTGGTGGAAGAATGAATAACAGTGGATGACGATATGTCAGGGATTACTGGAGAGTGAGACAAAATGGGTTCACCAAAATGTACTGAGAGAGCTGGGTGGTGTCCTCCAAAGCCACTCTCTGTCAACTTTGAAAGATGATGGAGAACAGAGAGGTCCTTGACAGTTGCATAAAAGCAACTGTGATAAATAGCTGCAAATAATGTAAAAAATGAGCACTCGATCTGTGAAGAGAGGCTGAAGGAACAGCGTTTGATCATTCTGGTGAAGAGATGGCTTCAGTGGGATTTAATAGCTGTGCCCCAGTACTTATGAGGGGATTGTCAAAAAAACAAAGCCAGAGTCTTCACAGTGGTGCAAACTGGGAGAACAACAGAAAATAATCATATACTGGAGCAACAAATGTTCTGTCTGGGCAGTGTCAGAACCCAGAACATTTTTAACCATGAGTAGAATCTACTAGTGGGTCAGACTGCCCATTTGAGCAGCAATTGGACCTGAGGTATCTTCCAACTTCAATTATCCTTCACTTCTGTTGTGAAAGCAATTTCAAACAAACATGGATATTTACTTCTTATTTTTGTAAAGCCTAAGTATAATTTTATTCTTAGTTAAAAGGAAGCAGAAGCCTCAGCTTTGTTTCTTATTCCACATGATAAATATGTATTGCTAACATACCTGGTTCAGACTTTCCAGTTTAGACTGTTTTAGTTCTTCATATTTCAACTTCCAAAGAGCTAATTCATTTTCTGTCTTTTCCACTTCTTTTTCCAGAAATACATTCATTCTGAAAAGGTTTTAAAAATCAGCATTACTTTTTCTTTTGAGGATGAAAAAACATAAATGACATTTAACTTCTGTCCAAAGCTTCAGTTATATTTTACAGCCTTTTTCAACTGCATATTTTTAAAATATTTTAAACATATACTATGACCACATAATTATTTTAAGAGATTTGTAAAAAATAATGGCTGAAGAGAACAGACAATTCCAGTACGGAATTCAAATTCTTGTCCTAAACTTAATAAAATTTGGAAATGAACGTCAATTAGTGATTTTGGTCATGTAGTATATGGTAAGATAGCAAAGATCCTCAGAGGATTGATATTACAGAATCACAGAATTGGTTCAATTCATTTGAGTACAAGGAAAAGATTAAGTACATGTATATGGGAATATATACATACAGTATGTGCAGAGCACTGAAAAAAAGAGGATTCTTTAAAGAATGAGAAAAACATTTTGGAAATGTGGATTATTTATCTCAGAGATACTACATCCTCACTAAAATGACAACTCTAAGGATTCTGCTCTGGAATGTTATTTGAGTAAAATGTTCATTACTATATTCTGGAAAACGGTCAGAAAAAAATAGTTCACAAAGAAGGAATGATGGTTCCTACTGAAATACTGAAGTTTGGTTTTAGCTTTTACCTCTTTTCAAAACACAGTATTATCAGCAATTAAGGATATAATGAAAGAAATATGAAGCTCTACAGATGTTCCTGTCTTTGAGACCCATTAAAAGTTTCATTTTTGTGTCCACAGCAAAGACCGCAGCCAAAGCCCAAAGATAACAATGAATTTTTCATAATTTATACCCTTGTCTTCATAATTTCATTTCGTATTTGTGAAATATGTGTATATGATTTTGCAATAGTCTAACAAAATAGAATTTGGCTCACAAGAAAAAAAGAAAGAAAAGAATTACTCTAAATTACAAGTAAAAACTTTCAGTTTATATTGGTGCAATTTTTTAATAAAAACAGGTTATTGTTTATAATCCCCGATTATTCAACTGGCTATGAACATCAGTATAGGAATAAAGCATATAAAGTCAGGACCCTGAATAAATCTGAAGTCTGAAAAGCAGTAAATCTGCAGACGTATCATTATGTTGGGAGATGACATTTTTTTATAAGTTTTATGATACTGCAGGGATGAAACATGAATATATCAGAAAAGATAAAAATATTGAAAATGTACACTTGAAAATTCAACTAGCAACGTAAAATAGTGTTGTATGTCATAGTAGTTATTTTCTCTTCTGGGACAAAAATAATTTGTTAACTTTTTGACAAAAAGTATTATTTCTGCATTAACTTTAGCTACATTCTGAGACTATTTGATTTAAAATCTTTCTTCCACAGCATAAGGAAATCAGCAAAAGGATATGTGACAAGACTTGCCTCTGGGACATATTCACACAGTACTCGGTGGGCTTGTGCAGAGACACCAGAGTTATCACTGAGTGGTCTGGCTCAAGGCCTGGAAGCAATGTTAGCTGGATCATTGATGCAATGTACTTGTGTGAAAAGTGTCTTCCTGTTGCCTCTTTCTTTAAAACTAAACTGAATACTCTTGATCCAAAAACACTTAAATCACTTATGGAGAGATTAGCCGTTTAAGTAGGGGCATGTCCAAACGCTATCTCTACATGTGCTGGTTTCAGTTTGGAAAAAATCTAGCCACAACTCTTGAGTAATGAAAGTAAGCCAGAAAGATCTACTGAGAGGTCCTGCACAGAATGAGCAAGATCATACTGGCTGCCAAAGTAACCTTTGGCCTAGGGGTTCAAGTTGTCTGTAACCCAAGTTTACTTTTGATGTAGCACAGCTGTGTCCTTGGCTGAAGTTTACTGAGAGAATTTCTAAATTGTCAGGAAGAAGCTGTGAGAAAGTACTTAAACTAGAGCTATGCAAACAGATGAGATTGTTGAGATAGTGATTATTAGCAGATCCAGAATCCAGGAGCAAAAATACTGATGTGAACAAATATAAAACTGAAAGAGAAAAAATGGGAATCTGAAGATGTCAAGTCATCTAAATAAGCCTATTCCCGTGGGAAGCAGACGCTAAGCCTGCCTGAACTGGTGGATGATAGTCTGCCCAACAAAGACTCACAGGGTGACTCAAGAGACCAGTGATTATGTTAGTTTTTGTCTGGTAATACTGTTCATAGGTATCTATTTTGTGCATAGCCAAACATAATTACTTCATATGTCTCAGCTGAATATATTTTGCTTACAGAAGCTCTTTTATAGAGGAAATGTTGAACAAAGAGAGCTAAAGAAGAAGTTGTACACAAATGCTTAACATTATGTGAAAATTCCTGCTCCATGAGCAGTTACTGCCTGAGGTTGGAACTGCTGTAGGTTGCATGATACAAACATACACCAGTTTTTATCATGCCCCAGTAAATTTACTAATATACACCATAATGAAGAACAGTCAGTATATACCTAGGGATAAGTATCAAAATCTGGCATCCTGAAATACAGTTACTAACTGGCTTGAAAGGCACATGAACAAACAGAGCAGAAGTTAATACAGGGATTTATTAAATTTTCATCAAATAAGAGATTTGCTTTAAAAATGTTGAATGATTATCTCCTTTTTAAAAGGAGATAATCTGCATATTATGATCTCTGTTGAACAAGTAAAATACATAGAACCCTAAGGATTTCAACCAGAGAAGAGTAGATATGAGTTATGAGCCTCTTAAATCTCATGAAATATCAAAAATTTAAAAATTTTTTGATTTTTGCTTCAACAAAAAATGGAATCTTTTTTAGTAAGATAGAACACAGTTTCAGTAATCTGCTGCAATATGATTCAAAAAAAGAATGGATGTTTTCTACAGCTTCCTGCTTCAGGTAACAACATAGTAAATGTGTTCTAAGAATTTAAAATAAATGTTGGGTTTTTTTTAATTTTAATATACTTCAGACTTTTATTATCTACAGGAAAATTGTAAAAAGAAAGAAAGTGACAGGAAAGATTTGTCACAGTCTATTACATACTCTTTGAACTGAAACTTGACAGTATTTGCAAGAAAATAGGCATTCTTTACTCCTTCTGAGTAGCTTTAACCAGTTTTGAAGCTACAGTCGCATTAAACTGAAGTCTACTACCTCACACATTGCATATATAGCATATACCACGTGTTTCCTTGCAAAGCAATTTTGGTGTAATTCAAAAATGGCCTTCATTATTCTGCAGTCACCATTTACCAACAAAAATTTGAAAGAGCCTATGAAAATTTCTTATAATGCTACAGTGCTCCAATAATTGAATATAACATAGCTTAGATGTCACTTAATTCGTATCAAATCTCTGGTAAGTACAAATTTTTTAGTTAACTGTATATTCTTAACAGTTTTATTACAGAGTACTTTTTCATGCTAATGATAAGCAAGCCAAAGGAAATGAGACATACACATTACTGTGAAACCCTTATAATATATATTTAATTACCAATTTCCAAAACGATTAAAAAATACATATTTTCTGACTTAGAGCTTAGAAATACCTAGGAGAACATACGAGCTATAAATGCAAAACTTCACCATATTTACATTAGAAAGTTTCTTTAAAAAACTTATTTCTAATGAAGATTTCTCCAAGGAGGATGTATTTTGTACTTACTCTCTTTCTTTAGTTAAGATTTTCTGTAACTCAGCCAAATGCAAATGCAGAACAGAAGCACGCATTAAATCATTCTCTGGTGTCTGAGCTGCGTTGTGCAGACCTTTTTTAGGTTCCTCAAAATAAATACTGGTAAATCCACTGGGAAAGGAATCAAGATGCTTTGGAGCCATTTTTTTATTCTGACTGCTTCTTAGGGGCTGTTTGATTAACTCCACATCCTGAGAAAAGAGATAAACATGGTATTTGAGAAAAACATAAATAAAGGAAAAGTCTAAATATGACTTCTGCCTGCTACCAAGGCTCTTCTAAACATTTAAACCATGTAGGGGGAAAAAAGGAATAAATAATATCTTGTATAACTGCAATGAGTTACAGTTAGAATGTTCTCTAATGCAAAAATGTCATTCTGATGGAGTGATTGCTGCTTTGTGGTATCTCACACTGTGAACATGTGAGAGTTTTCATAACCAAAATATTTCTAAGGTTTCTCTACTAAACAAATAGGTTCCAGTTGTCACTAGTTGGCTATAACTATGGTCAAGACAGAATCTTGGAATTATTAAAACCAGGAAAGCAACTTATATGTACAGATAAAACATTGAGAAATTCCACATAAGAACTCTCAGAGTTCTAATGTAAGTCATGTTGAAACAAACGATGGACTTTTAACAAGTTTTGTGTAAGGACCAGTTATGTGCATAACATACTAGTTGGGTCCCAACCAGAAAAAAAATGTGCTATATTGTCTATTTTCAGGAGACAGATTTTGCATGCAAAACGTAAGCAAAATTAAAAATATTTAGAAAAAAATTATTCAAAAATACATCTGTATTAGGAATTCTTTTGAGATTTTAATTGCTGTGTTTGCCAAATGAAAAACTTGCCACATTGCAGAAGAATTCACCTCACCTCTTTCCTCATTTCAGAAACTGCAAGTAGTGAGAACTAAGTTGTATTTTAGATATCAGGAACCTACACTGCTTTTTGAGATAGTAGTATGCAAAACATGGAGATTTCAGATATAACCTTATAACTTCTAATGTGAAAAATAGAGCATTACATTATTGGAGACAACAGCCTTTTACTTATAGGTTTAGCCATAGCTAAGGGATCTGAATTGTTTTCTGTATTTCTCTGTATTAGGATTATAACATGGGTGAAAATCAAAATAATTGCTTTTATAATGTATCAGATCACATTATATTTTAGAAAAAATCCTTGAAAAATCTCATTTCTAAATACACAACTCCTTCTTTTTCATGAAGTTAAAAGAAATCCCCATTCTTTACCTTGTTTGAGTCTTCTGCCCAAGGAATTCTGTTGGTTTTGTTTAGTTCTTCCACATGTTCTTGTTCCAAAAACGTTAATTGGTTTAGGTCTTTTTTTATATGAGATATTTCTGAGGAACTGAAATATTCTGTTTTCCAAGCAGTTACATTTTCTAAACTTTCTTTCTCAGTTACTAAATCGTGGTTTATCTTTTTAAGCATACTCAGTTCTTTTACAACACTGTCCAATTTTATTCTCAATTGTCTGGCTTCTTCTCGGGCTTTATTTCTTTCTGCTCTAACTTTGCTCCATTTCTCCCTCCAATTAGCAGTACAATCTGACCACCAGCGCATAGTTTTCTCCATTTGGGCAGCTCTGGCTTTGACTTCTTCTAGTTCTCGAATTCTTACTGCTTCAAAAATTTCCAAGTCACTGCTGGAATTCATATGCATGTGTGTATAATGAGCTGAATATGGGTAGAAATTTTGAGATGGAAGATTTGAATTACACAGATTGCCATCTGTTTGGCAAATTCCATCTAACTTATTAGGCTGTCTTGGTTGGATCCTAAAAATCTGTATATCTTCCATTGAATGCTGAACATATCCTACGTCCATGTTTTGATTCATAATCTGCTATCACCCCTAAAAAAGACAAAGAATAATTTAGCTTGCTTCAATAAAATTATGAATAAATTTATATTCAATTAAATAATCTCAAGCAACAGTTTATATTACTCTTAAAATAATGATATATCTATCTTATTAATAATAGTGTTTGACATTTTAAAAGTGAGTACAGCACAGACAGGTATATTTGTTACTTGACTAGGTATTGATAACAAAGGAAATATCATTCATTTGCCTTCTTTCTCAAACGATGGAACCTCATGTTAGGCAAAACGGTAAGTTAAATTTACCTATATAAATGAACAAAATGCAAATTCACATTTGATTTTTTTTCTTTTCACAAGAGAAGAAAGTCAAGCATCTTCACAGTGGGTTTTATCGTCTACATTCCACAAAATACCCAGAAAGTATATATATTCATTTTATTCTTGAAAAGATAATGCTATCCTACTATATAGCATATTACCTACATAGCGATGATATGACTGCTACTAAATGCTGCTGCACCCTTTTTCATTATTTATCCGTTATTATTCACTCACTTAGATAAAAATCAGCACCTCAAAAATTGCATTCTCACTCCAACATTTAGAAAATTGTGATACGGAGAATCTGTCATCACTTATATTTGCTTTTCATTTTTCCCTTGGCTATCAAAACATAACCTAACAAAACAAAACAAAATCTTGCTATTCCAACAGAAGACTAAGTTGATAAAATTACTTTTTTTTTTCTGAATGTTCCAACATCTCTCTTTAAAAAACCATGT
Source organism: Tetrao urogallus (assembly GCF_951394365.1). Taxonomy (NCBI): domain Eukaryota; kingdom Metazoa; phylum Chordata; class Aves; order Galliformes; family Phasianidae; genus Tetrao; species Tetrao urogallus. The sequence continues at coordinate 53,845,785 of NC_136815.1, read as the reverse complement.
TTATATATCATAATGATTAGGGTTACCGCCTGTATTTGAAATGTAGAAAGCCAATACAGTAAACAAAACACTGAAGAGTAGATAGTTATGGCATTATTTATGCTTCATTTCAACTGAATAAAAGTTTTCACACTTTCTGCTTCCAGTTTCTCAATTTTTAAATGCTGCCTTTCAGCAGTTTTTCATCCTGGATTGCTGATTCTGACTCTGCACCTAAGCTTCCAAAAAATTAAATGTAATTTAATTAATTAAAATTTAAAGTAATTATTCTCTTTCCAGAAAATATTAGTGCTGACTTAGAGGTGGTAAGGAATAGAAGATGTTCACACGTGTCTTAACTTCCCTATGTGCTTTTCAGTTACTGTAATCAAGTTACATGGAACTATAACACTGTAGGACGTAGGACAGTGTTTTAGCTATATAAAGATAAGGAATACATAAAACACTCCCCCAAATAAAAGATTCTTAGCATATAGCTAAGACCAATTTGTGAATTTGTTTATGAAGCCAAAAAAGATTAACCTAAATAAATAAAACAGTGAGAAACCTAGAAAATCTGACAGCATTTATTAACTCTTTATTAGTTGATATCTAAACTTTTAGAATGCAGTTTAGGCACAGAAAACTTCTTTGTTCATCATTTCTTAGAGACAGTAGGGTTGATGTTGCAGATAGACACTTGCTTCATCAAACTACTACTGATGTCATTTAACACACATTATACTTCCCCGGAGTTCTGCCTGCTCCAAAAACTTTTAACTTATCTTGGGTGAAAAGAGAATATTTCTTATGTAGAACACAGACAAAGAAGATTCATATTATTATTGTTACAGAGACCTCTAAACATAAGAAATAAGTCAACACTGAAAACTGAGAGGGAAAAAAAGCAGCCATCCAGAGCAAGTTTGAAAGTTACCAGTTTGAGTTTGTAGCAGCAGACTAGCTAGCTCAGCATGTGGAACTCAATGAGCATAACTTACTTAACAGAAGATAAGTAGATGTAAAGATAAAAGAAAGTTAGAAAAGTAAAAGAAAGTGGGGATTTTCTTTCCAGTGAAATCTTCTGGTAGTTCCACCTGTTTAATAATTCAGGGACAAGAAGTAACACAGAATCCCTCTTAAAGTAATCTTCCTTAATTGAATAATCTAAAGTACGCCCAAAGAAAAGGAAGCAACATTCATAGCATTGTTTGAGAGGGGTGAAGGTATCATAAAAGAGATCTGATTGATATAAGAAAGAAAAAGTTACAGACGTTTGGCAAACAAAACAAGGAATATGCTCTAAACCATATTTCATTGTATTGCAACTTTGCTTACTTACCTAATGTTCATAAACAATGGCAGTTAAGAAGAATAGCTCTTGTATTGTTCCAAGATATTATTATGGGCAAAGGGCAATGTTTTAACTCCTCATGACACACAAGAAAAAAACCACTGGAACTGAAAACAGTTATTACACTTGTGTTAATACCTGCTCACTGAACTGAAGTTTTCCATGAGTTCAGCTGCTAGACCATCAACTTGATACTGTATTAGCACCCTTTTTCTAATTGCATGACTTAATCTTTAGTTACGTGCCACTTAATTATGAAAACCTCAGCCAAACATTTCTTAAAAGACATTCACATCTTTACAGAAAATATCTGCGTCAGAAGAAACCAATTAATTTTCTTTTGCATAAGCTGTAAACGCAATAGAAAAAAAGTCCAAATTGCTTATCTTCTTTGCTTACTCCAGGAGATGCAAAACTGTTTGGACTTATATAAAATATATATATCAGTTCTATGGGGAAAGAAGAAACTTTTGTAAAAAGTCTGTCATAGCTGGAAGTGCATTGCTGTTTGTTTCCCTTGACATCTGGGTGGTTTGAGTTAGCTCGTTTTAAAAATGATTCTAACTGGAAAACTGCTACCATAGGACAGAAAACCCTTGTGCAGCTGTGGGCTTTGTATGGACATCAACAGGTAACAAATAGTGGGGATAAATAATGAGAACATGGCATAGGTTAGAATATCAATTGAATCCTCTCATCTGCTCTTCTCTGCTGGCAGAAGTGTGGGTCACAGATGGGAGTGCACAGTGAGTGGGAAATTAGTGAGAGGTAAAGCTGCAGCCATACTCGTACAGACCATAGAGAAGCCTACAAGGCACGAGCTGGTGGCTCAGCCCAGTTGGCAAAGCCGAGCTTAGAGGTATGGAAATGACTTTGAAGCACTGAGCTATAAATGCCTATGCAGACTTATACTCTGTGTGGGATTCTTTAATCCTGTGGCTGAGAATGGGGTGGAAAAAATTAACAAGTAAACAACAGAGATGTCTGGGTATGAATACAGACCAAAAATTTATTGATGATGTAATTTAATCTAAGAATGTGTACCTACTCACAAAAACACTACAAAACTTGAGGCAAAGGGAAGCAAGGCAGCTGGTCATTCTGCATAAAATCCTAAGACAGAATAGGGAATTCGTTACAGGAATGACTAGGGCACAGAGGGACAGATGATTTGTATCAACAGGATGCATAGAGATGTACAGTGGCATCCTCTGACAAAACAGATCCTATTCAAAACGGACTATTCTATTCACAACTTCCATATTGCCACACCTATTAAAGTTGACCATCACCTCAAAATTGGCCTTAAATATTTGGATGTATGTAACTTCACACCTGAGATCCTACTGAGCACACAGCTCATGCTAGCACCTGGGACCAGAGCCATCTGGGTAAGCATAACACATACATATGGCACAGCACACAGGGAAGTAAGGGCCACTCTGCAGCTATCTTTCCCTGCAGCTATTCTCTCTTGTATCTTTGTAAAGGCACTGCCCCAAACTTACTGATATAGTATAGTTTGAATTCCAACCTGAAAAGTACAAATAGGTCAACATACTCAAAAAGCTTTGGAATCACAACTGTATTGCTGAGGATTTTGAGCTTCTTGCAACACCCAAACTGTAGCAGCAGCAGAAGAGTGAGCCCTGACAACATTGTATCAGAAAGTATTTTGCTCATAGGTGGAAATTCACTGGAAAATAGACAACTTTTTAGCTACAGAATTCATGAAGTAATGAATTTGTGTACTGATATGTTAGACTGTATAGTCTGCATGAAGAGGATAGAGTTTTTGTTTGATGCTTCTTTGGTTTTGGTTGGGTGTTTGTGTGTTGTTTTTTGTTTCTTTGGTTTTTTTAATAGGTTATGAGCAAATAAATAAGTGCATTTCACAGGATATATTTGTCCTTTAAATACGAGAGATTTCAGTGGACAGTGACACCATACATTCACATATTTCCACAATCTGGGTTTGATCATGGTCTCTCTGAGCAAGTTAAGAAAATTGTTATTTTAATACTGAAAATTAAAAAGGTGGTGATTTCAATACTTTTGAATGCATAGCCAAGGATTGTTGTATTTATTTTTTTTTCATAGCTATAAAATATACCATATAGTTTAAAATTATTATATTTTTAAGCAGTTGATGTATCCAAACGTTATATTCCTAACATGTGTCAAAGCTAAAAATCAGCCAAAAAATGTCCTGAAATAAAAACACAAGCAATGCAAATTATTTCCTGTCATAAATTATCCGATCTTTTTTTTTCCTGTTTACACTTATGTAGCCACATTTTAAATATAAAATATTTGATGCAACTCTCACTTACTTAAAAATTCCCATAGCTACTACTCATTTTTGTTAACTAAAAACAATTAAGCTGCAAAAAATCATATAAAGTTACGTTTCTAATTTCATGAAGAGAAATGTCTTAATGGTTTTGCTGCTTTTCATTTCTTTTTTCCTTTTGTTTGATTATGAAATCTGTGAGCCGTATGAAAGAAAAGGTTTTTCTCACTGCATCACTTCAGAAATTCAAATTTGTTAAGTATGTTTTCAGAATCAAATTAAAATCACAACCACAATTCATTCATGTTCTGACACGCAAAATAAAGTCTATGCAATTTCACCTTTCTTCTACTACCAAGGATCAATCTCAGCTTTTGAAGTGTAAAGACAATGTAAGATCAAAAAATTAACTGCAAGATTTCTAAAGTTGATAATTAAATCCCAGAGCTTTGTTTGATAAAAGATAAACACAAAATATTTGGCCTGTCAGCAAAGAAGGAATAAAGACAGAATTGCTGAGCGAAATCTTACACACTTCCTAGGCCTGGCAAAACAAAAAGTTTTGGGAAAACTGAGTATTACTTTTGTGCTCATATTTCCTTATGGTATAAAAATCTTTGCCTCTGACATGAAAAAGCAAAAAATCCTAGTACTTAAAAACAAAAACAACAGATGTAGTACTACAAGAGAGTATGACAAATTGTAAGCAAGCGTTAGTAGAACACAAAGCTTTTTCAAAGAGGACTCAGATCCCAGTTCTGCACTGATAATGACCAAAGGATGGGACAGAGCATTTGTTTCTAAAGCACCCCAGAAAGCCTATTATATTAATAGTCTACATGTAGCTTTATTCTTCACAGAAAAACCAAAAAATGAGCACATTAATGATAGTGACTGAAATGAAATAAACCACAGAGATTAGTAAGTGAAAGGAAAATTTTTCATTCAGAAATTTATCTGAAATAGATTATAGTTTCTTTAGTCAGAAAGTAAACAGAATTATACAGAAACCACAGGAAAATCAAGCAATGACCAGTATGTAGCAGTAAGAATTTTAGACTATAAAATAACATTAAGTACATTGCTACCTGATATTTCATTATTCATCATAAGAAACAAAACTTTGCTGACTTCAGAAGAAAAATCCATTCCATTATCAGCAAATTGCTTCTTGTGTGCTATTCACATAGACTCAAAGGATAAAAAGATTTGTTCTCTAATGGTCCTCTCCAACCTCATCACTCTCTGAGGAGCTATGAATGTCCCTCTTCTCCCACTTTTAGCAACAGTCACAACAGCCAGGAAATTAGAAGAAACCAACATCAAGAATTTGAAATTTCTCTGAATACACATCTTTCAAAAAAATGGTATGCAAAACAGCATGTAAGTTGAGGAGACCATGTTATGAAATCACTGATCTTAGAAGCAGTATTTTTTCATTATTGCCACAGAACATAGTATATCCACATTTTTGAAATCCATAGCTCCTACAATTATTTTCTTTTTTTAAAAAATACTCATTTTATGTTAACCGAATAACTGTTAATAGGAAGAATATATGAATATCTTGACTGTTTCTTTAGAAACATAATCATGCCCTAAAACTTTGTTCTAACAACCTGATTTGTGAACTTTTAAAATGAAGCAACAAATCATGTACAGAACAGAGCATTTTGTATATTGTCATTAATAAAATATTGTAATAATTTTAATGATAATGATAAATTGCTATTCCATCACATTAGCAACAGAATTCTCTCAAAAAATTAAAGAAAAATGGATTTTCTTTTTATTTTTTACAGAAACATTGCATTTCTGTAAGAATTTGGTGATGTATGTGTCATGGTTTCATGATTTCTGTTATCAGTATCCCACATCATAACATCATGTAAAGCACAGGGAATTAGAGTTAATACCCCAGTTCCAGGGACTGATAACATTCTGGATGTCTGGTTCTCAGAAGAGAAGTACATACCCCAAAGGACTTCACATTCAGAGATGAAGGTAAAACCTGCAAGTCATGGGACACTCTCCCCCTTTCCCCCTCTCTCTCCCTCTCTCCCTCTCTCTCATCGCCTGGCAGCATGCATGTGCTCCCCAGCCGTTTCACCTTCAATTTAAAGCAAGGCCTTTGGTTTCAGACACTCTCTCTCTCTCACTTAGTTGATTTATGATCCTCAGTTCCAATTATATTATATTGTGTTACCTTGCATTCCAATACCATACTTACTAAAATTAACCTTCCTCCTCAGATCATTGCCACTGTTCTGTCCTTAAGCCCAGCTCCCATCTGCCCACACACCCTTTTCCCCTTTCCCTTTTTGAGCTAGAGGACCTCCAGGCCTGCTGCCCCCACCATAGACATACATCAATCTACATAACTCCATGACAGTATGGAAAAAACTTTCCTGCTTTCCTGAACTTTTTTTTCCCTATTTAAGCCATTTTCAGGCAGCAGTGATTAAAAGATAAATCCAGACAGATTGTTTAAAAAAAGAAAAAAAAACCTACCAAGTTATCTTTATTTATTATTCAAGTGCAGTAACGTATGCTTGTTTCGTTGTTGTTTTTTTTTTTTTTTTTTAAACTTGTTTTTCTTGCATTTCAAATGTAAAACAGACAAGCAAAAAATCACCACAAAGCACGCAAGAGTTGTCACTGATGGATTTAAGCCAGCTACACTCCCCAAATCTTCAACTGGATAAGAGTTGATATTTTTTATGAGATAACATTTATATAGCTTCTGTAAGGGCCTACACATTCATCCACACATCAAGTACACAAATGCATTTTATAACATACTGAGATATGAACCTTGAGTGCACATTGACAACATATGTTCAATTGTGTAACTTTTCCATTTCTATTACTGCAAGTCTATTTGTTCCTTCTTTCCAAGAAATCAAGGAATCAAAATGCTGGCAAATGAAGAAAAAAGTTCTTAAAGTACACATGCAGAATGCAAGAGAAACTCAGAGAAATGAATATCTGCGCCTCACAAGTCAGTTAAAATTTGAAACTATAAGTGTGATGACATACTCAGGTTCTGTATTTTACTATTTTGCTACACTAGAGCCAAGCAGCAAACAACAATAGAATATGCAAAAACCAGAAAGATTTAATTAATTGAGTAATCATAGAATGGTAATGTTGAAGAGGAGTTACATTTTAAAAAAAAGTACAAAATAAGGAACTATTCTTTGAAAATAAGGACAGTTACATTGTATTTCAAAAAACTTAGTTGTTCTTTAGCTTGAGGCGTAGAAAACTGTTCAGATCCAAATCTGAAAGATTACTCTTTTGAAATATTTCTCTTCCTTTCTAAGAAAATATCTGTGACCCATGACTAATTATTCTCAGGGATGCACACAGATTCTTTGAGAATTGGTGCAGAGGACTCTGTAGAGATGAGTAATGTTCCTAAGGGGTTAATATACATATATACTACTAAACATCTTGGTCAGTGACATAGATAATGGACTGAGTGCACCCTCAGCAAGTTTGCAAATAGACCAAGCAGGGTGGTGCAGTCAGAGCACTGAAAAGGTGACATCCAGAGAGATCTTGACAAGCTCAAGAGGCAAACAGCACACAGTTCAACAAGGCGAAGTCCTACATCTGAGTTGAGGCAAGCCCAAAGAGACTGGATGGTGAAAATTAGTACAGTGATGAGAAAGTAACCCCACAGAGAAGGATTTAAGGCTACTGCTTGGTGAAAAACTTAGTATGAGCTCATGACATGCATTTGCAAAATGAAAACCAAGTCACAACCCTGGCACTATTCTTCTATGAAAGAAGGCACCTGCCTTCTTTCATGCCCATGTATTTTCAAATCAGTTGAAAAATCTCCAGCACATTTGGCATATGGATTAAGCTTTTAATCAATAAATTAATTCCTAAAATTTTTCTAAAGCAAATAGGCTGGGTAGAAAGTAAGTATCCCTTTGAAAAGACTCTACATACACTCAGAAAGATTATTAGACATCAGAGAAATACACACAGGTTTTCATAGCACCTAGAAACATTCATAACTTGAATGGGGGTAGTGATATTCCCCTCAAAATAATTATTTTACTCTTATACTGTTGTCAACTGTTTGAATCACTACAGTTCTTTTTGTAAAAGAATCATAGAATCACAGGGTTGGAAGGAGGACCTTTAAGATCACCCCCTCCCATTGGCAGGGATCACTAGATCAGGTTGCCAAAGCCCCATTCAGCCTGGCCTTGAACACTTCTAGGGATGGGTCTTCCTCATTCCTCATGTGATCAAATATGTCATCCAGGATGATCTGTTCCATGATCTACCCAGGCACAGAGGTGAGACTCACCAGCCTGTAGTTTCCAGGGTCCTCCTTGCTCCCTTTCTTGTAAATGGGAGCAAAGTGACCCTTCCTCCAGTCATCCGGGACCTCACCTGACAGACACGACATTTCAAATATGATGGAGAGTGGCTTGGCAAACATCTCAGCCAGAACAACCTCCTTCAGAACTCTGGGATGCATGCCATCCGGCCCCATAGACTTGCGCACATTCAGTCTCATGAGACAGTCTCAGACCTGCTCTGTCCTCACAGCAGGGACGAGATTTACCATCCCAGTCCCCACCTAGAGGTTCAGGGATGCAGGGCTCAGGGATGTGGGAAGTTCTGGAATCCTGGCCACCAGTGAAGACCAAGGCAAAGAACTCATTCAGTACCTCAGCCTTCTCTTCATCCATTGAAGCCAGTTCTCCTTTTACATTTACCAAAGAGACACACTCGCTTTGGCCTGTCTCTTCTGGCCAATGTTCCTATAGAAAGTCTTCCTATTGTTTTTCACGTCCCTCGCCAAGTTCTGTAACCTGCACCTTGTCTTTCCTGATCCCATACATTTTATGGGATATATAGAATATATTCTATATCTTACTATAGAGTGATGTACATACCATGCACATACAGATTAATAAAAAAAACAACTTGGAAGGTAGTCACAGATTATAATAAAGCTAAAAACTAAACAAATCCTATTCTTTTTCCTTTTTGGCTGCCACTTTCAGTTTAAGCAGTTTGTAGACTTCTTCAAGATTAGTGCCAGTGTTATATACTCAGAGTGATTTAAGTCTATTAGTTAACATAAGTCATTACATACCATTCCAATATCTTCCAAATTCTTTTACAGAGACAACCTTACATTTCTTTATGTCTTTGAAGTTATGTTCAAATCCTTAGCGTTAAATACAGGCAACATGAATTTGTATAGAGATGTTGTCATTTACTACCATTACTAGCCCAGAAAAAGCTCAGAAGTACCTAAATCATTCACAGTATTTTTTTTCACATATGAATGTTTTGTTTGATTATAAATGTTCATAACATTTTAACCATAACTTCTATGCACTCAAGTTTGTAGTATTGATACTAATTTCTCGGTAACTACACTTGGAAAGAAAATGTTTAACAAGATTATGCAAGGAAAATAGAACACCACCACAATTTCCTGGACAAACTCCATCAAAATCTAGTATTAGACAGAATCCAAGACAAGCCTTACCTCATATATCAGCTATTTGTAGTTTCTGTGACAAGTTTGATTAGCTGGTTCACCACTGAAGTTATTATTGACTGTGAGTTTTTACTAGAATACAAATGATTAAAAAAAATTCAATTCCCAGGTAATTAGGATACGAATGAACAATCAGCGTTTTAGATATATTCAGAGTAACCAACTTATAAAGAGGTTTACAAAACAGTGTAAGTTTATGGACTATACAAGCAGCCAGGTCACCTTAATTCTAATCTAATCTCATTCATTCCATGTACAGGCACCTACTCTTTATTAGTCAACTGTAATTGTATGAGTTCAGAACAATTTAAGTCTTACTTTGAAAATGGAAAGTGATTTTTGTTAATGGCCAGTCTAGCAAACTTCATATGATTTCCTGCTTCTGAATAGACATCTCTTATATCTTTCTACAGCAAGAGTTTTTACTGCTATGACAGTATGCATGAACAGAATAAAAGCTCTTCTTACATAAGAGAATCATTGTGGCTCACTACCATTTAACAGCAAACTGTATTTTACAAGAGTTATGGCAGGACAGACAGAACTCTTATAATTGTGGTTACATCAGACAACAGGTTTGAGGAAAACCCATTTTAGAGGTTAGTTCATTTGGACTCGTACCTATTTATTCAAAATTCTTCCATTCTATTACACTAGACTTGCTTCCCATCTTCCAAGTTTGATTGATTACTCTGTCACCTTGGGAGATTTCTCCCTTTGCAAGGGTAACTGAATAGATGAAGATTTGCTGCTGTAAAATGAAAATTTCTTTGGTTATTGTTCTGATAATAATCAGGATCTTATGATGAATTAAGCTGTCTGAAACCACAGGTTAATTTGAATAGCCGCTTGATGCAATACTGATCACGTTTTGTGGATTTTCCCTGAACTTTTGAGGGAAAGATCCTCTCCCAGAAAGAAATATAGAAGGCTTCAGAAAGGTATGGGAGTACATGTCCAAGACATTCCACAAGGCTAGATCTGCTTTTGGGCATGATATTCATCATCTGTTCTAGACATCTTTTTAAAACTTGCAAACACCGAAGTCGACTAAGTAAAAATCAAAGGAGAAAAGAAAGCTAAAAATCTCCTTCAGCTGTTCATTTCAATTCAAGAAGCCTATAAATGAATCTAAGGTAACTGAAACAAATATCTTCAAGTAAACTTTAAATAAGTTTTTGGTAAGTTACTCAAACTGAAGATCATAGTGTTGTGGTTCAGTTTTCAACAATTGCTTTCCTTTCTCAGCCATTAGTAACCTCAGCAATATATAATATAACATTTTCCAACTCATTTTAAAATGCTAAATTTGTCCTCCTGATTTTGTGAGAGCCTTTGTAGTTTGTGACTGGGTACAGCCAGAATCTAAGACGCTCACTTACTCCCAAACAGCTCTGAGGGCTTAAGAGAAGATCTAATTTACTCATTTTCCTTAGATTGTCCTATAAATCAGGTTAGTCGGCTACGTTCAGTTTCAAAAGAATGGTGAGGCACTGAAACAGGTTGCTCAGAGAAACTTTGAATATCCCATACTTGGAGGTGCTCAAGGCCAGGTTGGATTGAGCCTGTTTTCAGATGCAAACTATTGGATGAACCCTGGACAGCCATATCTAGTTGGGTGGCAGTTCTGTGCACCACAGGGGTCTCTTACAACCCACGCCATTCTATGATGCTATGATGCAAGATGAAGTTGAAAAAGGCAAACAAAGAAAAGACTTGAGCAGCACTTTACTGAAAAAGTCATATACAGTTTAAGGTCACTTAAACATACACAAATTTTCATTATAAAAATAAAAATTATCAGAAGTTGAATGTTTAAAGTTGATATCAGATCTCTTTACATGTTGTATATTACTGAGTTTAAAAGTGAGCTTAAACTGGATAGGTCCACTTCCATCTATAGGCTTTTTTCCCTTCCCTTGTAACAAAACACTGAGTGGACATTTTTGTTTCCAGCATGAAGATGTAAAGAACTAAATGACCTAAAAAAAAAAAAAAAAAAAAAAAAAAAAAAAAAAAAAAGAGAAAGTTTTAAATCCTGCTTTTTAAAAAGCTCTTGAAAATACCTGGAAAGGATTTTCTGATATAAGATAACAAATAGTTATGTTATATTTGTAATAATTCGTGATCTTTTTGTAGTAAAAACATGACCTACTTTCAAAAGCAATTTCATAATATTGTAGAACCACAAAATGAATCATGGACATCTGACACATTTTTTTCAGATAAAGCATTCCAACAGTTAAGATACAAAACAATTTTTGTTCAAAACACTGCTCAGTGTCACTTTGGAAACTGGTGAATTTCCCACCCACATGAGAATGCTCAAGAATTTTATGTTTTCTCTGGGTCAGAGCCTATTACTTTGGCTTGTGGGCTTGCTCAACTACTCCAATTCAGTCGGATAAGAATTAACAGAATTCTGCTGTACAGAGATGCACTCAGTTTCATTAGAATAGTTTTAGAAGCCATTAGGTCTTTAAAGAATTTTCTTTAAGGCAATTACTTCTTGGACACTTATATGTAATTTGTCTCAGTTTTCTTTAACCATTGTAGCATACTTACACTAATAATCTTTTGTCTTTCAGTAGTTCAAGGGTTGGTGGTATTTAATGCTGTCATATTATTTTATGATGATTCCAACTCCACTAATATGAAGGAAATGTACTTAAGAGATAATTTATATCATTACAAAAGCCATAGTTCCACAGTTACAAGAGCAACATTAAATCCATAATGTGTACATGGTACTGGTCACAGATTCATAGAGAAGCATAAATCTCTTTATCCTCCCATTGCCCACAGAGGTAGGCACTGCCAAAAGAGGTAAAAATTAACTGCATACATAGTGACTACTAAGCGTGGCTCCTCTACAAAATTTCTTTTGAATTTTTTTTTACAGACAGAAGTTACCATGATTTTGCCAAAAATTATACCTACAGAATTTATGGAGAAACTGAAAAGTTAAAAAGCATTGAAGTAAAAACAATAAGAGCTTTCTGGGCACTTTTTCCCTGGTATTCCTCCAGTAATGCGATTGACATTAAATATGGGAAATTGGCATGAAACTTCTCTCATTTAACCTAATGTAAATCAGACTTAGAAGCAGCATGGGCCCAGAAAATCAGGCTGTTCAGGGAGGATCATTTTCACAATAAATCAGCCAATGATATATTACTGCAGACTAAAAATGGAACAGGAATAAAAGTGAACTTAGCTTAGAAACCTGCTTTTCCAAATGAACATGGAATATGGTTTCTATCATGCCTTAACAGGAAATTAATTTCTAGATAGCATTTCATTTTCTATATGTTAATATACGTCTATGTCATGTCAGTAAAATAAGGAACAAATTGACTTGCACAATCCTGTTACTACCTTGTGAAAATTTTTTTTTTTTTTTTAAAAACAACTTGGAAAACTGAAGACCGAGCTCAAACCCTCCAAAATGGTTTGTACAGCAGGAATAGCCTATAATAACAATAGAAGTGTTGTTTAGAAACTAGTTTGCACACTGTCTTTATTATATACAAGCTCACCCAAAATAACTGTAACTGCAATAAAGACCTGTCTAGAAAACGTAGGAAAAACTTTAACATTAAAGTAACCATTGCAAATAAATGAGATTAATTTGTTTAGCTTGCAACTACAATGGTAGCTTATTGAGTTAAAGCAGAAGATTCAAAGCTGAGAAAGAAAGTGAAGAGCAACAGCAAGGAACAGGCAATCATTACAGAGAGACTCTAGGCACATGAAATACAAATCAATCTATGCTAGGAAAACAAAACAAAATAAAATTGATGATTTCAATTTCAGTGTTATCTAAGTTTGTTTTCTGCATTTTGCTACAGCAGAGTTTAATATAAATGCAAATAAAGTATTTATCTCTGCTTTCCAAGGTACTTTCCTTAGAACAGCTGCTTCCAGACGCAGTTTTCGCTTACAACTCCACCTTACAATAATAATTACCTTTAGGTCTACTGACACCTACTTAAATGGATCACACTTATGGGAGTGAATAGTACTGAATAATCAGACCCCAAGTAATGAAGACATAAGTAACATCAGCTTTCACATCTATGTAAATAGTTCACAGGCAGAGAAGATTCTTCCTCCTAGAGCAGAGAGATCTCATGTTCCTCTCTGAAGTAGCCCTCGTGTTGTGCCCTGTGTTGCACCAACATGAAGCCTTGGAACAGAAAGTTCATGCTTGCACAACACTTTTTAAGTTTATATTCTAAGTACAGACAAACTTTTAGTGATTGTCAGAAGGACTAAGCAACCTGAAAAGCCTGTACTCACAGCACACTGTAATCTTTCTCTTGACATCAAAGTGTTCAGGGGGGTTTGTTTGCAACTGGATGAAAATAAACCAAACACTGAAAAACTTCACTATACGCTTCAGAGCACATGCTCATTTATATAGTTAATTAAGCCTGAACATTAATGTGAGGTTTGTGTTTCCATTGGAATGCTGCTAAATACTTCATTCAAGTGTACCACTTAGTGATCTGCAACGGATATTTTAAAAACAAAGTAAAAGCAACATTAAATTCAAAATACAATATTTTAGGCTATACAAATAAAGCAAGATGAATTAAAATCTGCACAGGTCATTTATCCTGATAGAATGTTGCCCTTAATCGCCATATATACTCACCAATGAAAATTCAGAGGAAAAGGGTTAACTAAAATTTATTTTGTAAAAAGTGGCAGAAGACAAGATTTTTTTAATTCTCAGTGTACTTTGGAACATGAAAATTTCTTATGTTTTGCATATACTAAAGGAATAATGGTTATTAGTGTGGAATTATTAACGTGGATCACAATTTCTAGTTTTTTCAGCCAGCAGATTAGTCAACCAACAGAATAATAAATGTTATGGTTTAAATAATTCCAAGATCCACACCCCTTGTTGCCAAATTCGTTGACAGTACCTTCAGTTTGCCCTTACCAGCTACTTTACAGTATTCATTTTCTGATGAATTTATATCTCAGGTCTATCTGAAGCCAATATTTAATGTGAAAGAATGGCCTTAGTTCAAAGCATACTACATACAAATGAAAGTGACAGACATGTTAATTTTTTCTCCAATTTTTGTAGAATTATCTGGAACATTTAAAGTTATGGAGAGATATGCCTATTTCAATTAATGACACTAGCATCCTATGGAAATCATTTTATCTTCAGTATATTTTGCAATAAAGTACATTCAAAAAAATTCGGAAACGTAATTTTTTAAAAAGTATAAATAATCTAGAAGGGTTAGGCTTCTAGCAGTAAGATTATTTACACTAGAGACTGCTTTACAAAATGGTTTTAGGAAACAGCACAAAGTTAACTGTATATTCAGTATGAGGCCTGTTAACCCTATCTGCTACATACAGTTACTAAACTCATCAGAATTACTTTTGAAATTTGGCTCTTGGTTCTCAGTGGTGGCAGATGATCCATACATTCTTACATCATCTGAGATACAGCTTTTCAAATAATGACAAACTAGACATCTTTGCCCAGCATCAGCAAATTGTAATACCCAAAAAAAAAAAAAAAAATCACACTTCATTGAATTATTATAATGTCACTTAGCTAAGAACTCTTATTTCCCACTCTTTTTTCTTATGCCTATCCAATATTTTCTGATGGAATTGAGGATTATATTCATTAGAAAAGGGAAATATTGAGAACACCACTTCCTAACAATTACATGCAATATGAACAGCTGCAAATAGTTCTCATGACACTAACTTTTAAAACATCAGTGATTAAAAACTTCTAAAGATTTACTAGCTTACTCTATTCTAGATATATTTCAGAGTGATTTTAAAAGGATTTTCAATATTGAAGTATACTTTCCATATTTGTGGAAAGTATACTTCACAAACTGCTAAATTAAAAATAAAAGCATCTAGTAAATCGCCACTTTGAAAATTTAACAATGTACCTTGTTATGGTAAGCAAGTATCCTATATTTGGGGAAAAAAAAATGCAAAAAGCTACGTTTAAAAGAGTGTTAGTATTAATATTACTTGGTATTAGTAAAAAAGAAAGAAGAGAAAGCTAAATCTAATTTAGCTGGTTTTCAAAGGCTGTTTTCTGACCTTCAATACTTTTTACTGAGTATTTCAGATTGTTTTCATCTCCACTATCAGCATGATAGTAACCCGAAAGAGAAATACAAGAATTAATAATTAAGTCCACAAACTTAAGACCCCTTACCCTCTGGACTTTTTAAGGCTCCTCTTGCTTCACAGTGTTACAGAGACATGCATAAACAACAGAATTTCCTGCATCCTTTTCTAATCTGCACAGTATTGGGATTTGGCCAACAGTATTATTTACAACCTTAAGGCCACTCCATACTAACTTAAAAATGACTCCCATTGGCCAGGCTTTATCAAAACTAAAATCAAAATATTTTTCTTTTATGAAGTAGTCATTTATCCAACAAATTGTTATGCCATATAGCCCATTGCTCAGTATCCCTTTCTTCAATTTTTATTCCTTCATAGCTTTCAAAACTGAAGACTATGACCCCTGCCTCCTAAATATTATGCACAAGCTAAAATTAATTGTTCTAATCCCAGTAATCAAGCACATGCACAAGACTTAACCATACTTTGTGGATTCTTATGCTATCCCTCAGTTCTATACAGATCTCCTGAGTTTTAAATAACTGATGGTATTTCCCTCTGGATGACTATCATCTAGCTAGCACATGTATTTTCATAATTAACTATGTAATTAATCAGACATTATGCAAATTTCTAATTTAGATTGTCATTGTATAAGAACACAGCAAGGAAAAATTGAAAAAATTAAAAGCTCATTTCTGAAAAATGAAATAGTTTTCATTAATTGTTGAGGGTTGTTGTATTAATACAAAAGATAAGAAGCGCTTCTTCAAATAAGCACACAAATTTTTTGCAGTTGACATGTAACAATGCATGATGCCTCTGGTGTTCTGAAATTGATACTATAGGCCAACTACATGGCAGGTCCTAGAGGTATTAAACTGAATCATCTCACATAGCTCACACTATATTTGCCGTAGCTTTGGAAAGCTTAATATTCTCAGTTACAAAAATCTTATTATATTCTTTGCCAGGATTTCAGACTGAGAAGCCAGAGTTCCTTACACATAGCTTTAAGGAACAAAAGTCTACTCCCCTATTAATATTTCAGCATCTATTAATAACAATAAAGCAGTCTTTTCATCAAGAGTCGCAGCTATAGCCGCAAGACTTCACTTAAGAGCATTCTCTGACAGTACATATACTTTGAAGAAATGAACATACCTGTCCTCCCACTCCCATCAACAATGCAGGCATAATATGGCACCCACAATGCAAAAACTCTACTGCACTGACTGCAGACAAAGGGCACTCATTTAACAAAAATAAAGTGGGGTGGAAATTAGATATTCCTATGAATATAAAAAAAGTTTAAAACCTGTATCAAATTAAAAAAAGTTAAAGTAACTGTTGTCTTATTGTATCTTCAATGGCTCTTCCTGCAGTTGCATCTCATATCCCACTGGAATATTCTCTAATAACTTCACCCATCCAGTCCTCAAGTACAAATTAATAATTCCATTTTTTTCACCCATAGTAAATAAAACCTCAAAAATTACCTATAAAATAGTTTTCACTAGGAAGCGTTACTGTATATACTCAATAGTCAAATAGCAACGACTTCTGCAAGATCTTCAAACACCGTAAATGCAATGATTGAGCTTAAAATTTTTATTTATGTATTTTTTTAGAGGATATAAAACATAACAGTATCACTTTGGCATTACCATTCTCACTAATGGGAACAATTTGTGCCTTCAACATTTTGAGTTACAAAATTTGGCAATATTGAAAGCATTATGTTACTAATAAAAAGAGTATTTTCATTTACGTTTCAGATGGTCTGGATTTCATCTCTATCCATTTCAGTAAAGGAACTCTCATAATTATATATTTAAACCAGCAGATTATAAAAAACACACAAACAAGTTTGTGTGTTTCTGATTTTTTCTTGTAGTCCAAAGACAAGATGAACATTGACTGCATTCAGATGGTGAAACTTTCTTATAGCAGTGCTTATAGGCTTACAACAGTTAAAGAGGACATAAAAAGTATGAATATATTTAAGACCTTGTGCCATGCTCTTGTGATGACTTTAAGTCAATTACCCCTACTCAAGATTAAATCAAAATTCAAATCACAGTGTGGTTTTTGTTTGCTGTTGTTTTGGAAGTGATCAATGTACTATTTTTCTCATTTTTAATACGTAGTAACTACAGGAATACAATCATTTCATCTTACTGTATTGTTAAGTATTATGAAAAATATACTTTTGGATAATTCAACAACAAACTTCAGTTTACAACACTTTTGTCAGTTAGCAGACCAATTAGAACTACAGGAAGATCCATATTTGCAAGCTTTTGCTCTATTGTTTGGTGTTGTTTTTTTCTCCAACCTGATATGGTTGCAAAAAAATCACCATAGTTTCAAAGTAAATATTATTAATCATCTAAGACTATCAATACAGAATGTGAATGAGACACTGCCATGAAGTTATATACGAACTACTCCCAAAATTATGGAGAAGTATAGAAAAATAACTTGGTCTGGGCAGAATGTCAGGGATATGTCTTGAGTTAAATTGTAATGAAAAAAAATTGCTTTTCAATTACTGTAGAAGGAACAGCATACGTGGATATACTCAATTATAATCTACAAGTATTATACCATTCTATATCCAATAATTGGTTGTGGGGAAAAAAAAAAAGGGGTTGACATTAGTCTAAAGACGACAATATTTAGAATAGAATTAAATTGCTCTCTCATTAAAGTACTTTGTCCAATCTATCTTTCTTTAGGTGTAGTCTCAAACCCATCTCCGTTTAACTGCCAGCAGTAGTCTGAAGTGATAAACACCCACTGCAAAACCGAGCGTTAAGATCATCGCAAGTCTCTTCCATCTAAGATAGTTCTAAAGAAATTTTGTTTAAAAAATCATTAGCATAATCCTTCACTAAGGAGAAGCCCCTTGGTAAGTTGATCCATTCTAACTGCACACAACTGTCCAAAAGGTTAACACATACTGAATTGACTGCAGTTGTGTTAACCTGATACCTACATTCAGCTCCAGGAAAGTTACTAGTATTACCACTATAGAATTTTACTTTAATAACTATATTCACTGGGGGAAAAAAAAAGACAATTGAATGAGTACATTGAGTCCAGTATTTTCCATATTAATGAGACTACTTTTTCAGCTACGTTAGTTTTCTGATCTTTTTACTGAAAAGGAAAAAGACATTTCTTACTACTTGCACTTTGGGCTTAACATGTGCTTTTGTCATTTTCAAAAGACCAAAGTGTATAACAAAAATATTTACTTTCTCAGCACTTTCACATTTTAACTTCATGTTCTTCAGTAGCAAACTGCTCAGTAGAATTACTCCAAATAAATTTTCTATCAGTAAATTACTTTGCTTAATCTTATTCTTTTTCTAGTGTTAGCATTTTGTCATGCTAACATGCATGGCAAAAATGGAAAGATGCATTTTCTCAACATCCAGGTCCCTATCACTGATAAGTCAAACATACACTAACATTCTGTACCGTTTAACTTGATCCAAGCTGATGGCACAGATTTCTCCAAAACTAAATAAAGACAGTAATGTAAGAAAGCGGCAGAATAAAAGCTGTTATGTATCAACTTCTAGTTACATAACTAAGACAAAATGTGAGAAGCTATAAGGGTACTTTTCTAAAATCTAAAATATTACTGACAATCCCTTAACTATTGGGATAGTTAAAAGTGAAAACAACAAAGTGTATTAGGGGAAGCTAAAAAAAAAAAAAAATTAATGTAAGCATCTCAAGTAAGGTTCCCTTAACATTTATAAAAGCATATTCTTTTGTATTCTAAAAATTTATATTTTACTTACTGTGCAAGTGTCCACTCAAAAAAAGTATTCTTGGCAAATCTTCTCCACTTTTTATGCTAAATCTCTTCTCCTTGCTTAAGGAAAGTCATTGCTAGAGTTGAGAGATATCACTTTCTAAGCCTAAAGAAGTCCATTTCTCCTCCCACCAGGCTTCTTCCATAAATTATCTACAGCAATAGAACTTCAACAATTGCTGAAAACTACAATGTTGTGAATTAAAACTATTCTTCAAAAAACAGTTTTGCAGTGAGAAAAAAAAATACGCAAGCAAATTCTGATACCAGAATTAGAAACTGAAACCACCAGTAAACTAATTTAATAACTTCTGCATTCTTAAATTATTGTTTTGTGAGGTATTTTTCCCCTTTTTTTTTTTTTTTCTCCTCTCCCAGATGGATGGGACTACCACTACTCTGTCCCAGTAGTAAGCCTTAAATCTTGTAGGGGCCTTAAGAGCTGAGTTGTTCAGCTTAATTACAAGCAGATTAAAAAAAAAAAAGAGCTTGTCTAGTATCTAAGAAGGTGATCTGCCTTCACTTGTCAGAATTTAGGTAGGGTTAGCATCCTTATGACTGCATTAGCCAAGAATTAATCAAGTATAAGCTCCTAACACAAGTTTGAAGTTTTCTAAATAACAATCTTGAAAAAAAATTGAAATAAATTGCAGTAAGTTTAAAAAAGAACACCTTAGGGCTCAATTACTTTTTTCTTCTCCTCTCTCTCCATGCTCCAAGAAAGTAATGAAAGGAGTGAAAGTCAAATAAATGAAGTTTAATTTTATTTTATTTTTTACCTGTGTCAAGGTTTGGCCTGGCTTGGCTGGTTCTGTGACCAAGGGAACAAAGGGACCCATGCCCTAGAAATGTGAAAACATAAGGAAATGGGTGTAGGAGGAAAACAGTAGCAACATGCTAAGAAAAAAATCTACTAAATCTAATAGTGAAGTGTGAGATAATAAAATATAATACAATTGAAATTGAAGCTAACAAATAAAATGGGAGAGTTTCCAAAACTGAAATCCTTACTCTAA
Organism: Tetrao urogallus; assembly: GCF_951394365.1. NCBI lineage: Eukaryota > Metazoa > Chordata > Aves > Galliformes > Phasianidae > Tetrao > Tetrao urogallus. Next base: position 53,825,634 of record NC_136815.1, on the reverse strand, counting down.
TGTTGTAGGCAGGATGAGTAGGGAAAATGAAGAGCAAAAAAGCCAGTCTCATGTTTCCCAGTCAGTTTTATCTTTCCCTCCAAATGGAAAACGGAAATGGAAAAAAAATAAGGTCTTCTGGGAGTTGTAGCTCATTCATTCTCTTCTGAAACAGAGACCAGAAATACTGACATTCGATGGAAATGCAGCATTAACTCTTTAATCCCCAGTGCACTGCATGATGCTATGATGTGGAATACAAAAATCATAAAACCATGACAAACTGTTTGGTAATTTTATGTATTACATAACCTATTGTAGCAACTATTTATCATAATAAAAAGATTCAGTGACAATATGAATTTAGTTTTACTGATTAAAAACTTAAACTTACACGTTTATATCTTTTTAATAGAAAATAAATGAAAGCAAATCTAGATAGAATTGTGGAGCGATTATATCAAGTGAAAAGGAAATTATGATTTGACTTCACAAATAAATAAAACAAGAAACAGACCAAGAGAGTGTTAATGTGACATCTAGAAAAGCAGCTACAATTCTGCTCTCAGAACAGATAACATAACAGCTTTTTCTACAAGAAAAAGAAAAAATGCCACTTTCAGTTAAGTTTTCAGTACTAGCTTTTACTCAGATGGCAGTAACTTACTGCTGAAGAAGGTAAACAGTAAAAATTCCAGAAGTCTTCATTTGACTAAGTATATCGGTTGGCAAATCTGAACTTCAGTGACTAATTGCTAACAGCCCCATAACTAGAATAATAGATATACAGAGAGACAGCTCATTTATTTTTCCATATGCACGTAATTACTATGTAATGAAATTACTTTTTTTTTCCGCTGCAGTTGATGCCAATCCATTGAGGTTGATCTGAAGAAGGCAACCTGTTAAAGTTATGTGCAATTTTAACAATGTAATTACTCAAAAATGAACAAGTGCAGTCTCCTATTATATAACTTGTGGCTAAACTCTCTAATACAGAAGAAAACATACTCATGCATACATTTTAGTTTATCACTAAAACAAACTTCCCGAAGACTGTATGTACAAATAAAGTATATAAATATACAAGATATCAAATTAATAAAAAAAATTCATGACGCTGATACTAATACGCTTTCATGCTCTAAAATACATTGATGAAATAAAAAATATATCTTACTTTTGATGTGAACTTTATCTTCCTTACTGGAATTAATAAATTTGACCTCTTAGAAGGAGACAAATCACAGGTTACATAAAAGCAACCACACACCTTTGACATTAAGCTGTTCTTTAAATGAACCCAGATCTGTCATCTGGCTTGATATACCATAACTTCAGACTTAGAAATTTAAATGAAATTGTAGTACGACATGTTAACAAATTTTTCACTTTTAACGTCACACATATTTAGAACATATAAGTGCATAAGTGGCAGTGGCCCTCCAACATCAAATTATATAATTTCTGCATTAAAGACAACTTTGATGGCAAGCTTACTTTATCTTACGTAGAAGATTGCCTTCAAAAGCTCACAATCCTGAGCCATGCAGAACCACAAAACTGTAGTTGAAAGTGACCTCTGGTGACCATCTAGTCCATGAGCGTACAACCTTCTGGCTTGCCTGGGCTGCATATGTGTAGTTTGATTTGAAAGTAATCCCTCCTTGTAGTTTCCATGGAAACCACAACAGATACAAAGATCATAGTAACACCGCACATTAGAGCAAGTTCTCTAGAAGACACCATTTTTCCAATAGTCACCACTGTTAACTATACATTTTCAATAGCAATGCTTAACAGCTTGTATGCTGAGCTTGTAAATGTCTGAACTTTGCAGTCACAGCAGAAGTGACCCACAGTTGACATCATTACTGTTAAAAAACACTACCTACTATCTCACTGTGCTCACATCTACCACCTGGTCTCCATCAATGTTCAGTAAGCTTCAATGAATGTCAGTGAGTGCTATTTTATCCTGCACAGAGGAATTCAGTGATACACCTTTGATTCAGACACACGTCAGACGCCATTTTGTCAGATCACCTCTACTGCTATACTGTCAATATTCAACTCTAATATTGTGAGCCATCATCATACATTAGGAGACATTACTTGTGGAGCAGCACTCATTTCTTGAAACAAAATTAATTCCCTAGGCATCAGTTGATATCATAGGAAAAAGTAATTCAATAACACCTGTCCAGAAATTTTTTTTAACTCACTGTCAAGTCTTTTGACATCAAAGAAAAGGTAATACACAACTAGTGCAGAAACAAAGGTTTTTTATTTATTAGGATATGTCTTGTGGTGGCTGGAGAAAATGGTGATTCTTTTGGTTACAGAGATGATTAAGGCTGTGCATAACATTTCACAGATACAGTAAATTAAAACTGAATTTCTGCTTTTTTGTGTGGGAAATAATGTAAAGATAATTGGAACAAGCCAATGTTGGTGCACCTGTATGCAGGAAGGAATCTACTCTATATGAATTAATCCAAGAGAAGATCAGCATATGCTGCTTAAATAGGGAAAAAGAGAATGCAGAAGTAATAGGAAATTCATTTGAAGAGCAAATAGACAGAATACACTGTAAATGCATGAAAAAAGCAAGCTACAGGACACAATCCTCCATATTGTGGCTTTCAGAGCCCCTGTTAACATAGGTAAGGAACAGAATCAGGAGATGAGATTTTTTTTTGGTAGCAAAAGAAGTTAACATATCAATTCTTATTATGTTTATTATGTTCTTCATAAAACTAATAGAAAGGTTGTTTTAGTGAGATGGTTTGCTCTGTTTTGTTGTTGTTTTTTCCCTCCTCAGCAAGACTACAATAGAGTTTACTGGTGACTGTTGGATCAATAAACATTACATTTTTTTCCACTTCAGAATGAGAAAAAAAAGTAATAATTTTAATTTTACTTATAAAACGAAACTACAGATAAGAAAAAGATCTCAGAAAAATTTTTGAAACATACAACTTTAACAAAAACAGAACACAAATGGAAAGAATCAATTCAGAGTCACACTTGAATCAAGTACCTATATCTCATGCTTTCTAATATCTTAAAAAGAAAGTGTACATAACCATAACATAAAGCTTTTATAAGCTATTTCTGTTTATCTTATTTTACAAAAGAATACCATTACCACAATAAGAGGCTCTCCAGAAAAATACTTTGTGTTCTTATTACCTACTTACCTCACCTCACAAGTGAAAACATCTTCAAAAGAAAACAAAAACAGCAGAATCTTAAAAAAATAAAATAAAAAGATACTTCTCCACCTATCACTGCTTTGACATAAATTCTGAAAATCTACTATCACGCCTTTTACAAGACTACTGAACAAAAATCCACAAAATCTCCATAGTAAAATACCCACATACCTCATCATCATCATCATCTGCCCCCTAAGAACCCTTATCCAGAGTTTTTTGTCACTAGCTAGAAAGACAGTGTGCTTATAAGAGTTCTTCTAATTAAGGATGATTAATAACAAACCTGTCTCAAACTGAGTGCACCTGGTTCAACAGCTGAGGTGTATGGTAACCTACCATACAAGTAGTGGGCTGAAAAAACACTCATACATGTTAGAACATTTTTTTTAATAGGTCTAGTCTTGGGGGAGGGTGGGTGTTATTATTGATTGGGTCTCTTTTGTTGGTTTCTCAGGTTTTTATCATCAGTAACTTTGCTGATGGTGGTTTTTATTTTTCTTTTTTCCTGGTCCTTAATTTATCTGTTGAGCAAAATCAGATACAGTACTAACCCTTGGAGAATTCTAATAGCTGGATGCCTCCTATTGGATCCTGTACCGCTGTTTGTAATCCTCTGAGATGCCAGTCAGACAGCTTCTTCTACATTGCAATCTGTCCACTTGGCCAATCTAAATGGGGCAGAATTTTCTTCTGCCTAGAGTACTGAATAGCTGAAGAATTGTTTGGGCACACTGAAGCGTAACTTGCACACCACAAGATACTATCCTAGAGCTCTTGTAAACAGAGAATTTTTTTGTGGATGAATTAACCCTTAGTGCCTATCTTGATCATGGCAAGAAGAAAGCGTAGTCAAATTTAAAACCTGTTGTGATGGGAGGAAAATGGCCACCAAATACATACCAATAGAGTGGACTTGCTGTTACCACTACCGAAACATACCACCCATTGTCTTACTGCACTCACGTCTACTGTCTAGGCTCCATAAACTTTCAGTAAGTGTTGATGATTGCTAATCAGGACCATTTTTTAACGCATGGAGGAATTCAATGACATACCTTTGCTTCAGATAAATTTTCATGTCAGGCATCATTTTGTCAGACTGTCTTCCTCCTGTCTGGCAGTAAAATGTAATTGGATATCATAGGAAAGATTCAACCTGTACTTCCATCTCACAACACCCGCTTCTGATACTGTGGGCCAACACAATAAAACAGGAGGCATTACTTTTGGAGCAACCTTAATAAAATATTGAAATAACTAATCTACATAAGTAACAAAACGCATCTTTGCTTTTAATATTTTTATTATAAACATAAAAACCAACAAACACAAACTAGTAGCATACGTTACCTTGTTTTTGTGAAACTAATGGTTTGACAGCAGAAGTTGCAATTCTCATTGAGTTCTAAAGGTGTTTGATGGAGGTTGCTGATGATTACTACTCTTCCTGTGCTTCATCCTTGACAACAGTTGTTCACAAATGTACATACTGCCAAAAAGTGATGACATGAATAACGCATAATTGTGAAGTAAAGGATATTTTTCTCAGGTAAGATAGAACCTATGAAAGTCTGGTAAAGAGGCATAATAAGACTTTTCTTTGAGTTGATGTTGTGGTTTAACCTGGCAGGTGGCAGAGTTGAGTATCTGCTTGTAACTCCACAAAGCCTTTTTCAAAATTCACAGGCAAAGCACTTACGTCAACTGAAAATGGAGCTACAAATATACAAAAAAATAGACTACTTCAGCAATCTTGAAACTTGTTCACAAGATTCCTTCATCAAAATGGAAGATACAGCCATATATTTTTTGTTGTTCACTAGACTCTGCTTAGCCAGTTGTATAGTCAATGAGTATAAAGATGTCATAATTATGAAATAAACAAGAGAGTTTGGCAAAGCAGATCATTATAACAAAAACAGAATAGAAAGCTTACTTGCATCCTAGGCTTGCTGTAAAACTCCAGAGGAGGGATCTCCAGAAGAGATCCTTTCCCCCTGATAGTCAGCTCTTAAATGGGTCTAGGAGAAGTGGAACCAGGCTCCACCCCCTTCTGGCAGCACAGGTCAATTGCCTTCACCTGTGCTACCATGGCTGACTCATTGCTTGGCTCAGGTGATCAATCAGAGATTCAGGCTGTGATTCAGCAGTTCCCATACACCAGTGCATCAAAATATATAACATTATTTGCCATAACTTGAATTAGCATTGTGCTGCATCCTCTCCATGTCCTGGATTCAGCCCAAATATTGCCTATTGCACACCAGTGTTTGGTTATAAGTGCTGGGTGTGCATCCAGGGCTGGGACAGGCATCACAGTAGGGCAGAACAGCTGTCATGATGATACTGGTCAGGAGGTGGCATCAGAATGGGCTGAACTGAGCTGCTTATGGCCTACAGATTGTGGGTTGGACATGTCTGAACTAGCCCAACCCCCTTGCTAAAGCAGGTTCTGTGCGGTAGGTTACACAGGAAAGTGTTCATGTGGGTAGAGAATATCTCCAGAGAAGGAGACTCCACAGCCTCTCTGTCATCCTCTTTGCATAGATATTTCTTTTTCTCATGTTCATATGGAACTTCCTATATTCTAGTTGTACCCACTGCCTCTTGTTCTGCCACTGGGCACTGTTGAAAAGTGACCCCATCCACTTAATTGCTGCCTATTTGATATGTATTAGCATATATGCTCTATTCTTTTTTGCATTTTATGTGGTACATTCTGGGTGTAATTTTTCTAGGTACTTCAGTAATTTTTCCAGTATTTTTTCTAGGCATTCAGAAAGATATCCTTTGTCAACTGTACTCCTTCTAACTCTGTATGGTAGAAGATCAAATCAACTCCTATGTCAATGCTTTTGTGATTTAAGATTCTTCCCAGTAGGTTATTCTAATTGGAGCTAATGAAGTTGGAAGGATGCATGCTAAAGGCATGTGTGCTTAAGAATAACTTGTATCAAATGAAGGGTAACAAAGAAATATAGATAAACAGTGAAATTAGTTAATAAATTACTTATCCATAATAATGTTCACAAGACTGAATAAGCAGTAACAAACACTGTTCCGTGGAACATAATGTTGTTTTCACACTGTGAGTCAGACTATAGTATCTGAACTCAACACTCTGTATGATCACATACATCTGTTGTACTGTCAAAATAAGATGAAAAACCAAATGAATAATAAATAAATTAGCCAGGCCACTCCTTCCAACCCAGCCAGGAGCAGAGCAGATGAGTGATGCAGCATGGTAGCCCAAGCTCAGGACCAGGCAAAGGATAGGCAGGCAGAGACCATGGCTGGGCCCAGTAAGGCTTTTGGGGGGGGGGAAGGTCATAGCCCAGCCCTGCTGCAGACTTGCTGGGTCTGGTGGAGGAAGGCAAGGATGAGAATGGTTTGCAGTGCTTCTGAGCATCATCTGAACAATGCTTTTTCTTTCTCCTTCAGTCAATTGAATCTTTTAAAGAAATCAATATAAAACATACATGTGTTTTAGAAGTGAATTTAATTACATATATGAATTCAGAAAGAAATAATTGTCTCCGATATCCTCAAATCTTTGTAATTTGATACCAACAATATCTTTCATGTATTTGATGGTTATCTTTCATGACTTTGCCATATTGTACCCCCATACAGAAACATGGAATTCAAAGCTATTCTTTGATTAAAACCTATTCATGCAATTTTGTTTAGCATTGTAAACCATTCATGGTGCGATCTTCTGCCCACTTTTCCCATGTCTTCATTTCACTATTTTCTTGGCTTCTCTACTAGTACTTCTCTTTGGTAGCTTCTTGTTCATCAGCATATGTTCCTGTGGTAAGGTTTGGCCATCTGAGAGAGTCATAGCCCCTCCAGCTGACCTTGGCTCTAGCTTGCTGGGAAAATTCTTCTTGAGATGTGAGAAAGTAAGAGTGAAAATGAGGATTGATAAGGAAAGTGAAAACAGATGGAGTGTAACCATTGAAGCAGCAACAATTAGCAGCCCTGGGACTCAAAGGAAAAAGAGCTGACTTAAAAATGTAAAACCTTTCCCCTACTTTGGAGGAGTTTGGCTCTTCCCCAGCTGACTGATGGAGATCACGGGACTCACTGTATCTCTCTCCTAATCCAGGAGCTTGATGCTCCTAGCTGATCACCATGTATCACCCAACAAATAATCTCTTCCTGCTTCTCAATATTGCTCACCCTGCCACACCTTCTCTGCTCAAAGAAGAGGAAGATGTACTGTTTCTAAAAAGGTTGCTGCATCCATGGCAAAGCTAGTGAAAACTTGTGGGAATTTAGACTACAATATGTTGGTTATCCAGGAAGTTCTAATAGTCAACTGTTAAAAAAAAGCAAAAAACATTTTGAAAGTATGAAATGCAAACATTTAATATGTTTATGTACTCATTTCAAATGTCAAAATTAGGGACTGAAAAATAGATCTAATTCATTTTTAAAAAGTCAGGTTATTTAGAATTTAGCCCCTCCCCCCCCTTTTCTTTACATGAATAAAAACCTAATTTAAAACAATACTTTTGCACCAGCAGTTCTGTTGATGTGTATTTTCAGTGCACAGCATTTTACTGAAAATTCCTATCTAGGGATTCTATTAAATTAAAGCAGACTATGGCGCTGAAGTTTTTAGAAATTGTATATTCATCTAGCGACACTGTCGAAGAATCCACAGAAACTAATTCGCAATTACTGGCACCAATTTTTTCAGTGTAAGCAGCTAATAAAAGTATACATATATCAGCAAGGAATGACAGAAAAAATTCTGATTAAATCTGGCTAAGAAACTCCTGCACATCTCCAGAAACATAAGTTTCTCAGAATATCTACATTCTTGCAGATTTATGTTAGCACATTATTTTCCTTCCTTGGAACTATGACGTTAGAACAAATTGGCTGTGACTTTTCAGTCTCTGGTAGAGGAGGATATTAAGTCCTGCCTTTTAATTCCTAGTCCAGACCCTGGGAGCCTTCCTCTCACATTTTCCTCGATGTTTGTGGATATTTCAAATTCATTCATTAAGTATTATGATGTTTATTGTTACAACGTTTTATAAAGACATTTTATAAATATTAAATTTCAGCATAAATATGCTGAACTATATTTTATAAACAGTTATATGAAGTGAGAATTATTATCTCAGGTAAATGAGTAACAAAAAAATTGCTTCATGCAATGTGTCAGCATGCTCCTTTTTAATAGTATTTGAAGTTAAACACCTTAATCTTTTTTTTTTTTTTCCTGTTGGTATTTGTACAGTACAGTCAGTGACTGTGAAACTTACATAAAATTAGCTTATTTACTTTTGCTTCAAGTTAGAGTTAAACCTTCCCAGAGTGAAGTTTTTAATTATATGCTTAGTTTATTAGATGTCTGCATTCTTCTGAGGTAGAATACACATTCTCTCGTGAGACTTCTGAATAAAATATAGTGTGTACTTTACAAATACTAGATTTCACAACATCCTTATGATAATTACACGTAGGTCCCACCGACAGTAATGCCTCCTCTTTATTTCAATGGAAACTACAACAGTTACAAAGAACACAATTACACTATTTGATTGAAGAAATTCTCGGCTATAAAACACCACTTTTCAACATAGTCACCACCATCAGCTATGCATTTTCACCAGCAATGAACAAGAGCCTGCATACTATGCCTGTGAAAATATACATGACTGTCCAGAACGTGTCTTATCTTTCTCATTGCTCTCACCACCGCTAAAACCTGCCACCCATCACCTCACCCTGCTTACATCCATTGTTCGGTCTTCATAGAAGTTCAGCAAGCAGAATGTCAATGGATGCCATTTTTTGTAAGTGAGGAATTCAATTCCACACCTTTGCTTCATACGCACTCTTAGGTCAGATGCAGTTTTGTCAGTTTGCCCTTCCACTACTGTTTGTAACAGGGCAACAAAACAGAATATAGATGGGAAGATTTAACCTCTACTGCTATACCACCAGCATCCACCTCTGACATCAGGGACAAACATCACAAATCAGGAGCAGCTCTTGTATATTTTATGGGTCTTTACAGATGAAGTAAATGTATACAACGTATGTAGCACAGGAAGTCAGTGACATAGATGATATGGAATTCAGACTCCTAGTCTGTGAGATTAGAATCTTTTTTTAAAAAAAAAAAAAAGCATGGAAACAATTCTTAGATGTAGTAGAAAAAGACAGTGCCAAAACAAGCAAATAAATTTGAGAGAGTTTAATAAAAACACTGGGAGCATTTTGTTTGTTGTTGTATGTTTGTTTTAAAATTTAATCAAGACTGACTGCCTACCGTAACATGTTTTCAAATCAATAAAAACAGAATAATTTCCCAAACGCTACAAGAATCAGAACAGACTAAGAGCAACATTAAAAAATATTTTTACCAGATATCTCACACTGCTGCTGCTAATAATCACAGGATGCTGATGTATCTACAAGCAGTTTCTGCCAATTCAAGCAAACTGTAGTAAGTATGCTGTAATTTACAGTCCCAAGATGTTGACAGACTGATTCATAAGCCAGCAGAAACCTTTTTTTCTTTTTTTTTTGTTGCAACTTCAAAGTCCAGAAGGCCAGAGAGTTCTGTGAAAATCAGTGGGATGCTGGGAAACTGACAAATAAGTTAAGCTGTTGGTTACAAAGATGCTGGTTTCTATTTCAGAGAAGGTATCACAGAACTAATTTCAACAAAGCATCTAGCAGCAGGGTTGTTTTCAGCAGAGGCTGAGAGTAATAGCCTCAGCCCAGTGTCCAGCTGCATCATTTTTGTGCACTACTTACGTGCAACAATAATATTTTGTTTATATATAGAATTGTCCATACAATATTTCATCTTCTGAAGGTACTAAGGTATTCTCCTGGCAAAATGAACATGCTCTTTTGAAATGTTGGTGTTTCAGGATAGAATTTACAAAACTCTTCTGTAATGTTACTTCTATAAATTAATGAGTTCGGAATCCCAGAATTATGTCTAATTGCTACTAAACCTCTTGTCTGGCATATGCTGAATATGTGCATATGTAATTGTCTCAAAAAAAGGATACAATATATTAATAATTTTAGATTATAGTAAAGAAAAATAAATCTTAATTGTGAGCTGTGGGAAAACACTAACCTTAATTCTAAGACTCTAACCTCAAAACAATGGGAGATTACAAAAAACGTTAGGGTAGAGCAAAGGTCATCACAGTCCAGAACTGGATGACTACTGGCAGAAGATATCTGTCTCTAAAAGAAAATTAATTATACTGTTATGTTCGCTCGGATGTTTAAAATACTCAGAATGACCTGTATGAGTTCTGCTACATCCTTCAATTCAAACAGAACAATCAAATTTGCACGGTGCAGTCTTATCTTTATCACAGAGCTGATGCAGTCTGTGGTTTTTTGAAGTAATCTGTACACTTGATGAACAAAAATGTTTACATCATTAAAATAAATCTTCTTACATTTACACCATAACTTGTAATAATAATAAAAACAATTAGTCTTAATATTCTTTAATCATGTAAGGTAATTGGCAAAGTTCCAGAAAAATTAAAAAAGGAAAGTTATCACAAGTTGGTGTAACCTCTGCAGTTAATCTTCTGTAGCTCAGGAAACTCAACAGTAATCCAAAAGAGGATAACATTGTATAGGCGTCAGACAGGTCTCTGCATGGGATCACTCCAGTCTTGGTTATTGTCTTTGTTTTTCTTCTGTTGGGATAATTCTTTAAGTAAATTCATATGGGAAATGCTGAGTCACAGCCTGAACTACTGATAGAGCACCTGGGGAAAAGACCCACATTAATTCACCTTTTTCTTCTGGGTATCCAAACAGACTTTGTGTGATTAATCAATGATATTACTAGGAAGTAAGAAGAAACATCATACCATCTACGACAAAGAATTCAGGGTTTAAGAAGTTATTGGTCTTGTTTTGTATGTTACACAGGGTTAGGTTTATTTTTTTTTTTGTCCAGAAATTACACTGTGGCATATATCAAAGAAATGGTAGGCATGATCAAACCTGGACCTCTAGACGTACCGAGGTCTGGTTGAAGCTACTATGCGTGTATTTATGCGTATAAGTCTAGAGCTTTTTGGAATTGCCATGGCCCTGATGCTCTCACAGCCTTGCCCACCCTGGTGTTCTTCTGACCTACCCAAACCTGGGCCCCCAAGACAGTCAGAAGCCATCCGGCCCTGTCCTCACAAAGCTGCAGATGGACTGGACTAGTCTCCCCTCAGTATTGCCTTGCCCAAATCAAGTGCTTGATGGAGGTGCTGGTAAGATTCTCTTTGGCTGCCCACTGCAACTATGGAAAGACATCAAAGCTTTTGTTTATGCCCTGCATGAAAGATTATGAATGCAATGAATGTTCTGTAGAAGACAGAGTAGCTCCTTCAAAGAAGACAACTTTCCTTTTGCAGACAGCACACAGAGAGAGATACAATATTGAAATCAGAGTAGCTAGCAGCCAAAGAAGTTGGTTTTCTTTAGTTCAGTATCTGGTTGTTTTTTGTTTTTGTTTTATCACAGCAGACTGGTAACTATATTATATTAGCAGCTCACATTCTACTTGCATCCTGCGAGCTCCCCAAAAAGACCTCTACAGATGTTTGCTATTACCCATAATTTAGAGGCTATTTCACAAAAAAAAAAAAAAAAAAAAAAACAAAAAAAAAAAAACAAACACACACACCCTGGGGAAAAAGCATCCACTTTGTCAACAGGCCCTTGAAGAAGCAAGAATGTCATCATTACAGCAAATCAAAATCGGCTTGCGTGCATGTCTAAAACAATATACCGTTCTTATGTATACATTATGTATGTGTGTAATTATATATATAGTTATAAATATACAATTCTTATCTGTATGATGTTCTTATTAAACAAAAATTACTTATTTACCATATAGGCATATTGGACCCCACACTACTGTTTGCCTACAAAAATCCTCTTTGGGCCCTTCCTCCTCTAGCAGGAAGAGAAAGAAAATACTTAGTTATCCAGGGATACACAGACACGTGCAGGCCAAGTGTAGCAAAATAACTGTTTCAAATTCAAGCATAGTGGTCATCATACCTTTAGTGATACAAAGCTTCCATAAACTAAACAGAATTATTCTTGCTCTGTTATTGAGACCTATAGATACTAGAATTACAGAGGTCAGTATTCAATTTTTAACAAATCAATTGAGTTTTTTTTTTACCCATATTTGAGATAGTATCTTCACTTCAAATTACAGAAACACATGTTTACAAAGTACTGTTTTATATCAGTAGCTTTGATATTTATATAGATTTGCTCACTAATGACTAAGAAAATTAATTTGGACACGTAAAAATTCAAAATTGGCTCAAATATATGAGGCAAACTAATTAAGAATTAAAACTAGGAACATTGCATTATTCCCCCATAGTGCATATTGTTTTTAATAGCTTAATAACTAGAAAATTTTAGTAGCTACTTAGCTGCTAAAGCAGTCTGCTCAATTTCACAAGCATAAATAATTTATTCAGATGTAAATTCTACATTATTGTTAACTTGACTCTTCACACAAAAAATGTTCATATTACAGAGAAGGAGCAATAAGCAATAATTCAAAATAAGAGCAGACTTCACATTGCAAAATGTATGTATGTTGTCAAGGTGGTGTACATATCACAAGAGACAAGATCTTTCCCATCATTTAGAAGATTTCTCCCTTTCAAGTAGAACTCCACTACCTCACTTGTGTATATGTATTTTTTCCCCCCAACGAATTGTATGCCCAAACACTTAGCTGAGTGGCTATTTGTTAGAAACAGTGCTAGTCCTGCCTATTGACATTTACTTATTTTTTACAGGGCTTTCTTATAAAGTTGCTGTGCATAGATAGGTTGCTTTCTACTTTTTGTGTCAGTTTCCTCACCTCCAAAATGGGAAAATGAGTTAGGAGATTCTGAGAATTTTATGATGTAGAAATCAGGTTAGTCTACAGCATGTTTAGGCAGAGCATTCCTCAGGCTGTATCTCAAAACTACGTGATTGTTAATGTATTACCCACTATGCGCAACTGGTTAGAACATGATTTTTGCCCAGAGGGAATTCTTGGGTCCTTGATGGAACTAGCTGAGGTAACTCTATCCTGGTTTGTTCCTGGTTCCTAGAATATGCAGTCTGGAATTTTTACATAGTCCACAGTACATTGCATTTAGTCTATTTGTTTATTGACCTAATGATCACTCCAGTGTGACTTAGGACTGAGTGCTGATATAGGATACTACTAACAGAAGCAGCCAAGAGCCACAGCAGTTGACACAAAAAGACTGACAAACGCACACCTGTAGCTCAGCAGTAATGGTGACACAGTCCCCAGTGTCTATTGGAGAAACTACCCCAGCACTACAGAGCTTTGGCCTAGAGCAAGCTCCCAAAGGAACTGCAGCTCAGCAGGGTTGTGGCTACAAGGATACATGGGGCCTCTTGCTGAGACTTGGGCAGGGAAAGGTAGACTCCTTGCCTGTTTGCTTTTACCTTGGATATTTGTGGAGGATATTTGTCGGAGTAAAAGGAGTGCAGGATGACACCACCGGCCTGTGCAGTAACAAACTTGATGAGAAAGACCGGTGTAATTGTACGCAGAGGGGAGAGTGCCTACTCCATTTTGGTCAGCTGATTAAGGACTTTTTCAATGCAAGAGGGGATAACGAATAAAGGGAGAAATAATAAACTGAGGCACAAACCCAGTCACAAATAAGGAACAATGATAAGGACCAGAGAACTCCAGTTACTAATTAATACATGTTACAGCTAGAAAAATTAGTGCAGTGGAAAGGTGATACAAAAGTGAAACAGCAAAAGTGACAAACAGGGAAAGAATACTCACTTACCTCAGGCAATCTAGCCTCACAGGGAAAAACTCCACAAGGGAGAGATCTCCAACAACAGATTCTTCTGCAGTGACAGTCAGCCCTTAAATGAGGTCTAAGAAAGGTGCAGCCAGGGTCCACCTGTTCTGGTCACACAGCTGAGTTAACTTCACCTGTGCTCCCAGGTCCTCTCCTCAGGTGATCAAATCAGTGGTTCAGGCCGTGACTCAACAGTTCTCATACAATGGACCATCAAGAAACTGCAGGTACAGTTTTGGAGAGAGCTAACCTGTACCTTTTAACTGGTAACAAGTGGGAAACAAGAGGAGCATAAGGATTTGGGATATTTGGGAAGCCTGTAAGGCTATGCAAAACTTTCAAAGGAATGTTTTTGAGGAGTGGGATGGGGAGGAACAAAGCATTGGTAGAATGGGACCACTCATTTATAAAATGTGGCCAAACAGTACCCACATCTGACCAAGCCCTGCACCTGATTTCTGTAGTCTGTTCCATCTTCTGATTAGATTCTTTCTTAAATACCTTTGTGTGATCTTACTAATTACCTTGTGTGTGTGACAGCAGTGTCAGAATTTTTCTCATCTGTGTGTGTCTCTGGGACACATTCAGTTTTGCTGCTAGCTGAACATGCAAATGGGTGAGCAGCAGCCCCATCTATCAGCTCAGAACAGAAATCTGTGGCAGTTTGGACACATAGGGTGAAGTTCCAGCAGAGAGGAAGGAAGAACTTCTGTGCTCAAAGCTGGCGGAGGTGATGGTTATTTACAACATTCTTTAACAACTGAATCTTCTCCAAAACCCTACAGATATCAGAGCATGAACATTCAACAGTTAAGTGGAAAATGGAACACTGTTTCATGCCCTGCATTGTGGTTATGTTTGTGTACTAGAATTAAACAGAGAGATACTTGATTGTTCCTGGGTATTTTTGTTTGTACGACTGACTTTGAGTATTATCATCACCTTCATGAGACCATCAAAATAAGTAGTCATCAGAATGATAGAATAAAGCAGTGTAACATTGTTAATTGATAAGGAACCATTGCTTTAATAACTACTAATGTCCTCTACTGACAATTATAAAGTTTGAAGTAGAAAATGTAACATTTTAATAATGGTGCTAAGAAATAATGAAACTTTTTAACTGATACAACCTAATAGGTAAGTCTATTCCAGTTTAACTAGATTATCTAGTGTACATTCAGAGAGTATGGAATATATGCATGACATTTACTCTGAGCCATTGGGAATTATTCCTCTAGTGAGTGACAATAATGTAAGCTCACTCTCAGAACATGGAGTCTGCACAACTATATTTAGGTAAAGAACTTGCCAAATGAATCGTTGTAAATTCCAAAAGCATTATTTCTTTAGCTGCAACTGTTTTTCTCTATTACTGGAGGGGAAGAAAAAAAAAAAAAAATCAGTTTTCCGGATAATATGTAAAAATCATTAAGATATATAAGTAATCATTAATTATTCTGAACCAGGTCCATATTAATTCACAAATAACTTTTTTTCATTTCAGCTATTTGCCAGTCTACAAACCCAGACTACAAGGCTCTTATTTGCCAGGCAGCATCTAGTAAAACACCTAGAATACTCCTAAATTTATCTGACTGCACCATTCTTACTATGTTTTGACATAAATTATACCACTGACTATGTTAACCAAAAGCAATTCAAAGATATTTGATTTTCTTGTTCTTTCCCCGTCAATATAGAAAATGATGTGACTAAGCTGGGGAGAAAGCTGTATTGAGTAACTTTTTTTTTTCCTTTATTGTGCATCTCCAAAAATACCACAAACTTGTTTTATTTGTATAGCCAGGGTGATAGGCAGACAGCAAGGAGTGAAAATTAAACACAAATCTTAAGACAGCTCAGTGTAGCTCTAGAAATGCAAACTATATACTATATATATATATATTTGATGAATTATTCTTTTGGAGCTTCAAACAATATCAAATCCCTATTGCAACAAGCAGAAAAAACAGTGCATTAAGCAAAACTGAAATTCAGGTGTGAAAACCACTCAGCTGAAGTATAACAACCATTAATGATGCATAAATCACTTCAAAGTCTCTTTTATTTTATTTTTAAGATTTCACTATAAATGATAAATGCAGGAAAAAAAAAAAAAGTTATTTTTGTAAATATACTCAAAGACCACGAGAGGTCTCTATAAGAAAAAGAATGTAAAAATGTGATGTTAAAAATATTCTCCCTAAACCTACCAGAAACAAAGAGTTAAACAAAAAACTGTTGAACAGTTTAAATAGCTATGAAAACTAAAGCCATGTGGAAAAGTGAAATATTAATACAGGTTAAACAAATCTTGTTGACAGTGTCAATCATGTTTATTAATGCCATCAAAATCAAGATTTTAATTCAGATTCTACTTCATGTTGCAGTTTACAAATGTATTCATGACAAGCATTCAAGAAAAGGAACATGTGTAGTAGTCTGTTCTTCACATTATACCATAAGTTATTTCACCACAAAATAATCATTGTTTTGAAATGAATTCGGATTAATGATAACCATATTAGTGATTTGGTTACTTTTTTGAAACAGACTAAGGCCAGAGTTGAAGCGGTACAAACCCACTATTGTAGATACAGTAATTATGGCAAGATACTATGTATCAGTGAAACATTTCTCTAATGGAAGAAACAAAGTTACCCAGAGCAAGAGTGGACAACCTGCCCAGTCTAAACATAGTACAGCAGCTGAAAAGCTCTGATAAAACAACCTTTATTAGGCCAAGCAGAAAAATTTATCTTGCTTCTGTTGAACCTACCGATCAGGTTCAAAAAAGAAGTATCCAGGAGGACTATTAAATCCTCCCACAAAGCTGGAGCCTTTGACACCTTGTATGTGAACATGTCTTTTTAATTTCCAGTGCTTCATGGATTGCTGACCTTCCAACAGTATTCTCTGTGCTTTTTGCTGCTGCTGCCTCTTTTTATTCTTTTTTTTTTTTTTTTCCTTTTTCATCCCTCCCGCTCAGTTTATTTTCCAAGTCATTCCTTTTCTTGTCTAGTTTTCTTTCTTATACTGAGTTCCAGTGTGTTAGGTAAAATACAAACAGTACTTTATTAATCCTATCTTCTTTTTTTTTTTTTTTTTTTTTTTTTTTTTTTTTAATGACATGTTCACAGTAGATATAATAAACAGAAGAAAACCCTGAATTTTCTCTAGAAAACACCTATCATCCTATTTCTTTTGCATTTTGCGTGTTTTTCCCATGATGCTTTGTCACTTGCCTTCAGTGCAAGACCTTTAATATGCGTAACACATTTTAGTGAACAAACCTGCACTATAGATTGCACAAGTAGATATAGTGCAGCATTGTGTCTATGGGTATAATAAATTTAGTTACAAAGAAGAAAATATAGTGACTCCTTAAATCTTAAAATAATTTAGGTTTAGAACAGCATAGCTGATCGCCTAAGACAAAATTTAGCTCTCAGATGCAAAAGTCAGAGAAATGACATTCTGTTACTTGCAGAGAGAATAAACTTCAAAGATGACAAATAGGATTTAAGGATGTGCAAACAGTTTTCATCAACGCTATACCAAACTATACAAAGTGTTTTTCTCAGTGAAACTGTGAACTGTCTGAATAAAAGAATAGGATTATACCAACTTAAAGTTATCTGGCTAGTCCCACTTTCTTCTGTATGGATTTTTTTTTTTTTTTTTCCTAAAGGATTGGTGAGATAAAATGTTTTCATTGTCTCAGTCTAGACACCAGCTAGATTAGGATCAAGACAGATGTCAGTTCTCATCTGGTCAGGCATACTCAGTCAGTGCTTAGCTAATGCCAGTATACAAAAAGTGAAATGCTGTGGAACAGAGATTCTATGCATTACGTGAATAATTCTCAGATTATTCATTACGGATGTTAGCAACTCGTTAGTTGTTCCACTACGTTCACAAAAATAAAATATGGAACAGTCTTATTAAGGTGCATAATGCTGCGTAATTTTTCAGACAAATCGAGTAGGAAAAAGATAAATCTATTACAGGCCAGAGTCAGATAACTTGAATTTTAATGTGAGCTGTGACATATGTTCTCAGGTCTTGACCTATTTCTCTGCCAATAAACCAGTGACCCAGAAACTGGCCTAACCAAATGGCTGGACAATTCTGCAGATCATTTGATAAGTCCAATATGCTAAGCACAGAAACTATTAGATGAAATAGAGATACTGAATACCCAGTTTGTTTTTAGGCTAGCGAGGGAGTACGTGTATTTCTGTATGTATCTGGCTGACGCACACAGAAGCCCAGAAGTGAGGCAACTGGAATGTTTATCCCTTGCTTGTAGATTAGACAAAGTGACTTGAAGACTAAAGTCAGAAGAACTGAATTCTCACTGGAAACAGTCCATCCTTCTCCTCCTCAAAACCTCAAACATCGGCTTGTATAGATTAGGGAAGTAACTCCAATATGGAGGAGAAAGGAAAAACTGAAAAGGAACAGATATCAGAATCCCAGCATGACTGAGGCAGGCAGGGCCCTCTGGGTCTCCCAGTCCCAGCCCTGTTGCAGCAGGGCCACCGAAAGCAGGGTGCCCAGGCCCACGGCCAGGCGGCTTCTGGACACCTCCAAGGAGGAAACCCCACAGCCTCTGGGCAGCCTGTGCCAAGTGCTCCATCAGCTGCACAGCACAGAAGTGCTGCCTGCTGTTCAGAGGGAAAATCCTGTGCTCCAGTTTATACCGACAGCTCTTGTGCTGGCACTGGGAACCACTAAGAAGAGGCTGGCTGTCCTCTATAAACCTACAGGTGTTTGGATGTAGTAATAAGATTCCCCAATATGTTTCTAAATAAGGCAAAACATTTCCAGATGAAAAACTTGCTTTCAAATACTTTTTTTTTTTTTTTTTTTTTTTTTTTCCTTCTTTCCAAAGAGGTTTTTTAGCTGGATTAGTTGCTTTTCCAGCATCTGCAAATCTGCACTGACAGCAATCCAGCAGAGGATGGGAAAAGAGGAGAATGATAAAATTGATATTAGAATGAGCCTGTGTTTTTCATAAACATGATGGAGGGTTGCTGATGTAACAGTAAGTATGGAATTCTACCCATCAAAGACCTCTGGATGATACAGATATGTTGAAATTCACATTTCAAGGAAGATGCTCAATCAGAGCATCTGGAGGCTGCTGGGACATCATGGTGCCCGGTTTGTTCAGAAGGCTCTGCTGAGTCCTGTCCAGCTAGGCAGTGAACGTCCTCACAAACAGGGAAAAACTTTCCACCTGCGACTGAAGGCAAAAACCTGGAGACATCTATAAGACCGGGAGGTGCCCTAGCCCTTTGTGTTCCCATAGGAGCTACTGGAACGCGGCGGCTTCCTCGGGAAAAGTAGGAACGCGCTCTACCGAGGCAGCGGGCTCACACCAAGTTGCACCCAGCCTCACGCTAGGATTTCATGATTCCCTCTTCTTCTTCCGCCTCCCAAGGGCAGCTCTCCAGAGCCCTGAAAGACACAGAGATGCAGAATCAGCCACCCCGGGCCGCCCGTTACCCCCCCAGCACACTGCGCCGTGCTGCCCGCCCATGCGCAGTGAGGGAAGATCGGCACTGCGCCGTGCCGTTTCCCCTTCCGGCCGTGCCCGGTCTCCTGTCAACATGGCAGCGCTGGGCGAGTGGCGGCGGTGTCTGTGGGCGGCAGGTAACAGCCGTGCGGGATGCGCCCGGTGCGGGGACAGGAGAAGAGCGGCGGGCCCTGGGGCCGGGAGAAGGGCTGGGGAGCGGCAGGCAGTGCCGCGGCGTGAGGAGGCGGCGAGGGGTGGTGCGGGCACGGGGAGCCGCGGTATGGGTGAGGGGAAGTGAGGGCTGGGAGAGGAACCCGGGTCGCGCGAAGGACTCCGAGCGAGCACCCCCAGTCTGGACGGGGGTCACTGACGGTTCTCCTCACCCAGCAGTGGTTGCGCTGGCGTTGGCATCAGAGGCGGCTTTTGTGGAAGATCTGGATGAATCGTAAGTACTGTGTGTGACTTGCAATGTTAATTAAAAAGCACACTGTTTTTAGTGTCAGAACAAGGGGGGGGGGGGGGGGGGGAGGTGCGGGAGGGGTGGTGGTGGTTGTTCCCAGACCAGCAGCTCTGTGCAGTGTAAGGCTGTCCAGAACGTTACTCAGGAAAAGTAACCTCCTCTGAGAAGGAACGGTAGAAATTCTGGGGCTTGTATTTTTCAGGCGCTATCAACTAAGCTGGGGGGTGTTTTATTTCTGTGGTTTTGTTTTTGAGCTGTTTTCACAAGTGCTGTTTTCAAAAGCGTTCTCTGATTTTATTCTTCTTTCTCTTTTTTGGTGGAATAAAGACATTGGTGGGCTGATAGCCACCCTGAGTTAAGGCTGGTTGTGTTCAACTAAATTCTTCATTTTCCTTTGCTGCATAACTGCAACAATAAGTTGGGAGAGAAAGTGCATTGATGCATGGCCAGAAAAGGAAAAGGAATAAGGCAGGCTTGCTGGACTGGTTCATGACTGGTTTGTGGAGTGCTGCTTATGTTCCTGGGCAAAGACATGCTTTTACAGCAAGTTTAGCCTTAGTTCCATGGTGGTGTTGAAATGCATAGTCCTGCCCTAATCTTAGCTACGTACTACCTTTACTTGCCTTACTGTGGTAGTTCTGTGGCAGTGTACTCAGAGGCAGTGGAGTCACTGTCCCTGGAGGCATTCAAGAGACATGTGGATGTGGCACTGAGGGACATGGTTAGTAGGCATGGTATCAGTGGGCTGATAGTTATATAGATCTTTTATAACCTTATAGATCTTTTTCAACCTTAATGATTCTGCTTGTAGTTGTCTCTAAAAACTGACTTTCTACAAGTATATGTAACTTTTTTTTGTTAGATCCACAAGTTGATCTGAACTACTATAAGGCAGCACAATTATTAGAATTGAAATAGAAAGTATAGAAAATTTTTCTTGAGAAGACTAAGAGGAAGAGAATGTATTAGATGGCTGTTTCATGATCAGTTTAAGTTAGTCACAGATTGTGTGTTTATTAGGGTTCAGTGCATGATGGTTTCCTTCATGTAGTTGAGCAGTCAGAAAGCTACTTTTTTTTTTTTTTTAGCATACTGCTAATTCATCTGGAGCAGTTAATCATGGGATCAAATGAGTGTAGTGAAGTAATGGGGTAGGAAATAGGAATGTATTGAAAGGGTATCAGAGAGATACCTCAGCATCTTTGCATTGTGTTTAAAGTGTTGTTAAAGAACAGCTGAAGCATGGTAACTGCTTGGAGTTGATTTTCAAAGCTGGTTTGCCTCATATTTTCAGAGGCTGAAAATAAAGAGTTTGCAGGAATAAATTATTGTGCTTCTATGCATCCACATCATGTTCCCATATCATGTTTCTGCAGGTGTAAGTTTAAATCTAATTGTTGTTTGGAGTGAGGAATAGTTCTGTAGTCGTGTAACTTATGTGGAATAGCTGATAACTGAAAATCCAGTTTTAGAATGTTTTGCTTTTTCAGCTATGTAACTACGAGTTTCTGTATTTGCAGTTGGACATGGGAATTAAGTTGTGACTTGTTCAGGACAATCTTTTCTTTTTAGCTGCTTGGCAAACA
Organism: Tetrao urogallus; assembly: GCF_951394365.1. NCBI lineage: Eukaryota > Metazoa > Chordata > Aves > Galliformes > Phasianidae > Tetrao > Tetrao urogallus. The sequence continues at coordinate 53,803,975 of NC_136815.1, read as the reverse complement.
GTGAGAAAAATAATAAGAAAAAAAGTTGGGAGCAGTGACTGATGAAAGCTTCTAGTTTCTCACTTTACAAATACATAAATGGAGTTCTTGCTTATAACGAAAACTTGTTTTGCTTATTGTTGATTTTAATTTAATTTTATTTTTGCAGTTGCAAATAATGCCTGTTAGCACAAGGTGCAAATCCCTTTCCCAGGCTTTTAGGACAGAAGAAAGCAAATAGCAGGGAATAACTAACAGAGATATGAGTTACTCAGCATCACCTGACTGGGCCATTGAATGCATGCAAACTAAGAGCGATGGTTCCTGTCAGTTTCTTCTGTCCTTAATTAGTGCCTACCTCAGATCTGTTGCTCATCTTACAGCATTTGTAGAGTTGTTCCAATGTGATAATGAAACAGGTCTGTAACCTTACTCAAAATTACGTATTTTTTCTCTCTGTAAGGATGCTGTAGGAGCTCAGCCCAGGATCGGAAATCGTGTAAGGAGATTGAGAAGGGAGAAGGAGGAGTAAAAGCAGCAGCTTCCACTTTAAGTGGAAGCTTAAAAAGCTGAAAGCTTCCGATTTAAGTCCTTTGGAATTGAGTCCTTCATCTTTAGTTTGATTTCATGCTGATTTCTTTTTACAGTCAATAATTCAATGGGTATGTCTGTTAAGTGGTAGTTGAGGTAGTACTTGATGGCAGAGTGTAAAGTGTTGAGAGGTTATATGTTTTTGAGACAAATCATTTTAGTCAAGGAGATGGGATTCCTATATCATCTTTCCACCAGTGTGACTGTGCCTGTGTCTACTGACATAAGAGGGCAGGGCAGTTAACAAAAAGTGCTGGCATTTTACTTTTGGAAATGTGCTTACAGGAACTAGAAACAGCACCTTCAAGAAAATGCTGAAATACCTGTTTGTACAGATACCTCTGTTTTTTCTCCAGCTGTGTGGTTAGCTTCTTTAATAAAGTCTAATAGTTTAATCATTAACAAAACAAAATTGTCTGAACTCAAACTTGTTTAGGTAATGTTAAGGTTAGACTTGATATTTTAACTAAATAGATGCCTTTAAATGAGTTGTACAATTTATGCCACAGTTTTAACAGTAATAAAGTTTCTCTTACAATATATTAGGCCTATTGAATGTGCTGTCAAAATTATAAAATTCAGTTGGAATACAGAGTCTTCAGATATTTCCTTTCTGTTATTCTTTTTCTTGCTGTATGCCATCACATAAGATTTCAGCTCACCTTCCTAAGTGTTTTAATGTTCTGTGTAATCTCCTGTTAAAGTACCGTTCCTTGGAATGGAGTCATATGTGACGGGGTGTAGAAAAACTCATTATAAATTTTTGTTTTACAAAACAAAGCTGATATTCTAAATATAGGTGTTGCTCCAAAAATAATTCCTACTATTTATTTCCACAGAAACTACAACAGATACAAAAAGCAAACAGCTAACACTGTTTGATGGAGCAAATTCTCAGTTACAAAACAGTGTTTTTCAACGTAGTCACAACTGTTAGTTGATTTGTATAGATGAATTGATAGAGATGTTCTTCATTTCAGGGTAGCTGTGTGGGAACTGTTGATCATATCCTGAACCTCTGATTGACCACCTGAGGCAAAACAATGAGTCAGCTGTGGGAGCACAGGTGAAGGCAATTCCCCTGTGCTACTGGAAGGGGTGGAGCCTGGCTCCACCTCTCTTAGATCCCATTTAAGTGCTGACTGCCACTGAGGAAGGATCTCTTTCTGGAGATCCCTCCTCATGGAGTTTATTGCGAGCCTGCGATGCTGGTGAGCATTTTCCATTTATTATTTGTTCATCATGATAATCCTGCTTAGCCTAGCCTCTGTACAGCTATTTATTGTACACTGTGCATGGCCGTCCAAAATGTAGCTTGTCTTTAACTGTGTTGTCACCACTGCTGAAATGCACCACTCAGCACCTCACCATGCTCAAATCCACCGTTTGGTCTCCGTTAACGTTCAGCAAGCATTAATGAATATCAAAGAGTGCCATTTTTTCCACGTGGAGGAATTCAGTTCCACATCTTTGTTTCATAGGTGCTTCCACATCAGACACTGTTCTGTCAGACTTCCTCTCTGCTGCCGTCTGTTACACAGCAACAAATTGTAATGGAACATTGATGAGAAGGTTCAGCCTTCTTTGCTGTTGTATCAGCAACGCTTGCCTCTGATGTTGTAGACCAATGTAATAAAATAGGAGGCATTACTTTTGGTGCAGCCCTCATACGAAGGCAGCCTGGTATCTGATGATTCAGTAGCTGCTTTCTATTTCTTGCATCATGACTAATTATTTGTAGTGGGAATTTAGCTAGAGCTTCATTAGAGTTCTCATGAGATGCTAGGCTCCCCGTAGTTCTTTTGCTCTGCGTGTTTTTTGTGAGGTGGTATATTCAAGCAATTGTGACTTAAAAACTGTTCTCCTGAAGTTACTAGTTATGTTAGTCACTAACCATATCTTTTCTGAGGGTTCAATTAACCACTGAAATTCTGCAGTTTAAAACATTCAGCTCTAATTTCTCCCAAATGTAGTCACTTTTATGAAAGCTCAAATCTTTATTAAAAGAAGCAGCCTTGAGTGACGGTTGTGGTTTATTTAATTTTCAACCTAAGAACAGTTAAGTAATAAGATGATTTCCATGATTTTGTTGTAGTGACAAATGTGTGTTAAAATATATAAACAACTTTTCAGGAGACACCAACATATTTCTAAACAGTGTGTTCTATCTTATTTCTGTATTTTTATGCTTTTCGTGACAAGTTTACAGTTAAAGGTAATCAGTTCATAGGGATGTCATTGCTCTAGCTTTAAAAGTATTTAGTAGTACCACGACTTCTAGTATTTTATTTTCAAATTAGCTGTCTTCCAATAAGTTTTTGTTTTGTGTAACTTGTGTAAAAAGCTGAACAGACCCCCCTGTAGTGGAGCAGATGAAGGAGAGAAGTAGAACTTTGAAGGAAGTTGAACAAAAAATTGCCTTGCATGTTAACATAAGGTTAATTTAGTCAGGGTACGTTCAGTAAAGCTAGGATTAACAGTGTAAACCAGTGCTGTAGGAAGATGACTACTATATATTCTGAGCACGTACCAGCATGCAGTGTTTAGTATAATACCAGAATACTTTGGTCCCTTGGATTACATATCACAATCAAATAGATTTGTGGAATATTGGTATGCTTTCTGTGTTCTGTGTGGTTTTGCTGTTTATTGTTGGTTGTTTTGGCTTTGGCAAATGGTTATAGAAGTATAATAAAGAATGTGCATGTAGTATTGTGAGCTGGGATTATTTAATGAAAAATAACTTTGCTCCTCCACCTTCCCTTCTTTCCTCCAAAAAAGAAGCTAAACAGCAATCTAGCATCTGTTGTTTTTAAATCTAATTATAGACTCTTACAGATATATTAATTTTATTTCTTTTCCCTCCTAGGTTTAAAGAAAACCGTAAAGATGATATTTGGCTTGTAGATGTGAGTATAGAAGGAAAAATTGGAAGAGTTGTCCATTATTTCACACCGAGCTAGTGGAACTCAAAACACAAAATGTACACTGTTATGGTCTGTAGTGGGGCTGCTTCATCGTTTGGAAGAACATTTGTATGTGGTGCAGAGAAGTTACATGACTAGTTTGTTTGATAAGGTGGATAAGCAGTTGTCCTCCATTGTTCAGGATGAACCACAATTTAGACTGAGTACTGAATACAGACAGTGTTCAACCTACATTTTACAGCCCTTAAAAACAGAAAGCAGATTATCTAACACTTGCAATGAAGAGGTTATAACTTGCACGCGGGATTTTTTTACAATTCTATCAACTAATTTTTGCTATACATTTAGCATCGAATACATGAAATGGTCCATTCTTTCCAATGTATTTGGAAAGGAATATGATACTTTTCAGTAGGGAAAGCCATTTCAAGTTGGTTTTTGTCTTCCTGCACATTACTGTCAGCTTGCAACATGATCATGTTTCTAAAACGTTGGAATCTTCTCTGTTAATTTTAGTGAGGCATTATAGCAAGATAGGCAGGAAGATAAAATAGTTTCACGTTTCTGACCTTGACAAAAATGGAATTGATTTTAGACCGTGTTTGTATAAAAGTCATTTCTTGAAAAACTGAGATGCAGAGAATAGCTTTAGAAGTATGTGTGCATGTGTGTGTATATGTACATATATATACAATCTCCTTTTCAAAGAATAATATATATATTTTTGCAAATTAAATGTGTATTACTGGAGAGATTGATTAAAAGTTTTCACTTTCAAAAAAAAAAAAACAAAGAAAAAAAAACCAAAAAACAAAAAAACCAACCAAATGAAAGTACTTTGAGAGGTTTTTAATGTGTTGCTACACAGTCTGTTGGGGGGAAAAAAGGTATAATTGTGCTACAACTGAGTACATTCTTTTATAACTCCTGCTTTCGTATTAAATTAGTACCAAATCTTAAAAGCTCAGTTTATCACTCCACCTTTGTAAGTAACTGTCAGGTTTATTTTCATACAACTTGAAGAAGAACAAAGTTGCGAAATAAACCTTACTAATGTATCTATGTATCTGACTTGAATTCAATGTATTTGTATCTTCTCAGTTTTATGCACCATGGTGTGGCCACTGCAAGAAATTAGAGCCTGTGTGGAATGAAGTGGGTATAGAAATGAAAAACATGGGCTCTCCAGTAAGAGTTGGGAAGATGGATGCAACTTCCTTCTCTAGTAAGTAAGGTTTGAATGGAGATAATTTCCTAACGGCTTCAAAACAGAAGCCGTTCTTACTTTGTTTTCATTAGTCATTCTATTGTTCTATAAGAAATTCATGTAAAAACAGTTGCTGGGAAACCATCTCCTGATTTTTGTTTCTGAAAGTGACAACATGCTGTATGTACTTTTTTATTGTACTTACTTCTGGTTGTGTGGAGATTTCTTAGCAAATGGAAGGTGAAAGCTTTTAGCATATATCCCTTTTGATATACTTCTTAGAATACCTTTATACAAGTGTTTTGGAGTAGTGCTTCTCTTGACAACATCCAATTTAACCACATTTTATGTTCCCTGTATTACTGTTGGACAAATGTTTGTGTTCTTGCTGTTATTCTTTTTAGGTAATTACTCCTCGAAAAGTTAAACCAAAAACCAACTGGAATCACTGAAGTCATTATGTTAATGCTGAGCCAATTTCTCCCCATGTTTCTCTAAATGTATTCTTGAAGAACCAGTTTGAGCTATATTAATGCTTTTATTTTTGAAGATACTTTTCGTATGTTCAGACCCTAGAGTGTTTTCAGGAATAGAAACATACAAAATTTGAGGCGTTCAGAGAAGTGGTTTTGGCAGACATGAGAGACTTTTTACCTGTTTAATACTATTTTCTTAGTTTTAGTGTGCTTGTCTCTTGTCATTTCACTTAAATCTGTAAGGGAAGGCATAGGGAACAGTAGGGTCCATGTGATGCCTGTGTGCAATTAAAACCAAGTATTCAGGACTGTTATATTTGCACAGCATTTTAAACAGAGTTTCTTTGGTGACAGTTGAGTTTCTTCATACTCAGTATAACAGTGGAGTACATATATGTTGCAGAGAAGAGTATGGAGATTGTGTATAACTAGTTTTGTGTTTCTAATAGGAACATTAAGTAACATGAGAAGTCTGAATTTTTGATGGCTTGCCATCAGAATGTTTTGGTGGAAACTATATAGAACATCTAATAAATGCAGTGGTTATACTAACAGAACTGTTACCTGGTGTATCAGTTGAATTTTTGTGCAAGTTTGCCTTAAAGTCCACTGAATGCGATGAAAGCATAAATAAATTGCACTTAGTGCTAGCATAATTGGTGCTATTTGCCTGTGTAGTGTTGTTTGTATCAACAAGTGACACTGGTCCTGTAAATAAATCACTTGAGAGGATTTCAGTAATCTCCATGGATGAGATGTTTTTAAAAACAAAACAGAAAAACAACGTGCCTATTCTGCAGTTTTCTTGAATGTACTAAAGAGTTCTGTGAGGAAAAATAAGCTGTCTAGTGAAAGTCTTTGTGATTGAATATATTAGCACGTGTCAGAACAGATTCTAGTTTTCAATAAAAGAAATATAAGAGGAAGAGATCAAAATCAAGTGAGCATAGACCACGTGTTTCTTAGATCAGTCTGCTCTGAGTGAGATGCTAGTATGTGAACTGCTACTTTTATTGACAGGTCTGTACAACTCGTGTTGACCTCAACAAACAATTTTAGAGTGACACATTCTAAACTGTTATTCAGAGCCCTGTGCTCAGTCCTCCTACATGTGTTACTGTGGCATGTGGTTGGTAGCTTAAGAATATTCATGTATTAAAATGTTTTGGTGCGTTTTTAACTCTTCTTTTCTTCCCTACCCTGTCAATGGACTGCAGAGGCATTATCAAAAGTTTAAACTTATTCTAGATTTTTCTTCTTTAAGGAATATTTATTTTAACTTCTGGAAAACACTGAATTATCTTGAAGATATTGTTAAGGTGGCAGTTGGTACATTCACAACAGTAAAGGATGTTCCAATATCAAGATACAACCTTTTGAGCAAATGTGAGGCAGGGTGGGATGGATGGATGGATGTTTACAGACCCTACATCCATGATGCTTAATTCTTACCTCAAATATTTCCAGCTGGTTCTATGTGTGATTCACATTAAATGCATAATACCTTGTAGAGAAAATTGACTGAACGTTTATGTTTAGAGATGCCAGTTTACTTCTAGCATCTAAATCAGGAGCCTCTGCATTTATTTATGTGCCTTGAATAGGAAACTACTTAAACCTTAAGGTGGGCGAGTGAACAAGACTTGGTTCAGTTTGGCATTAATGCATATATTTCAGGTATTGCATCTGAATTCGGAGTGCGAGGCTATCCAACAATTAAGCTGTAAGTTGATGTTTCTCACTGAATTATTTTGAACTTGATCTTTCCCAACATTCATTTGATAAGTGCAAAAGGTAGTTTTCCATTTTAAAAAACAACAAAGCAAAAAGAAAACGTTATCTTAATTGTTTTAAAAAAAAATAGTGTAGTAATTTTGGAATTCATTTAACTGCTGTCTTATATATGCAACTTTAAAAGTGTATGTATGCATTTATATGAAATACAGGAAGGAATTTCATGTACCAACTGATCTGAAGTCTTGAGAATGATCCAGGCAGTAACTGCATACCTAAGTCTTTCCATTGACTTCTCTAAGCTATTAATTTTGCTTTCTTATTTTCAATTGCCCTTCTTTTCTCTCCAGTGATTTTCCTGAAAATCTTATGTAAGTGACACTGGTAGTTATTGGGTTACTGTATAGGTTAAAGTGTGAGAGCAGTTGTTTGACAAAGGATGCACGTGTAGCTTTTGTTCTTGCATCACTAACTGAAAAATTAATGGAGGTTAACATTTAAGGAAAGAAAAAAAAAATCCAAGCTGTAATGGTATCATACATACTCACTCTTAAGGTATATAGTGCATAGTCCAATACAAGGTCATATTAAATAGTAATGTTGATCACTTTTCACTGATTATATAGGAGTTGTTCACAGCGTATGCTTGTTCAGGGGTAAGATTCACTATATATATTAAATTTTTGATTTACGTTTCTCAAAAATGACTCAAATATTGAGCATATTAATTGTTAGGGATAATAAATTTATTGGCATATAGAGGCATAGAAAGTTGTTTTAAGATTACTTTCTTCACACGGGCTTCCTAAACTTACTTGGATTCAAAGGAAGCCTGTTACAATGTAGTAAACTTTAATTAAATACACGTGTGCCGGGAAGGTACAAGAAATTGACAAGCACTTTGTGGAATCTTTGGTGCATACATTTAGAATGTTTTGCAAATCATTTGGTACTTCCCAATTACTAAAAAGAAGAAAAAAGACATTTTGGATTTGTTTTAGCTGTTTTGAATTTATTAGCAAATATTCCTAGCAACTTCTGTATTTATGATCGCTACACACTAGAAAAAAAACATAACAAAATAATTGTTTTTAGATGTTATTATTAGATATTGTATAAATAGGTTTTTACTCCATAACTACACTGTATTGAATTACTGATTTTTTTCTATTTTTGCTAATTGCTTGTTGATGAATATTTTAAAAATAATTTTGATTATCATTTGCTAACAAGTGACTAGTAAAAATTTGAGTAATTCTGCACATGTGGATAAAACTTATTTGATTTTAATTTTGTTCTTCAGAATCTGTGGCTTCTTAATGTCAGCTAATTCTTTCCTCCTTGTTGTTTTTTCTTCCTTTCCCATTTATCCAGCTTAAAAGGTGACTTGGCATACAATTATAGAGGACCCAGGACCAAAGATGATATAATTGAATTCGCTAATAGAGTAGCAGGGTAAGTACACAATTCTTTGAGACTGCTTCTGACTTAATATTTCCAAAATATTTTGCACTGGGCCAAAAATGCAACTGATTAAAAAAATGATAATAAAAATACCTTGACTTTAAAAATTATACACAATGTGCATGTGGTTGCCTGTGAGCTTGGTGGTGAGTGACATGGAGAAGACATAGGAACCGACTAGTCACACTTATAATTCCTTATCATGCAAGATGTAGGGCTTTTCAAAACTGTGGAAACTGTGGACAAACAAAATTCATAGGAGCTATAGACAAAAATATTGACATAAATGTGGATTAATATATGGACATTGTTATGAAGACAGAATCTGTTTAATACTCCAATCTTTAATCTGTTTAATACTCCAATCCTTAATCTGTAAAATATATGCTTGTGCATCAGCAAGCTGTGGCAGTTAGCAACATGAGGAAATTATTTCTACAGAATTGTTCACAACGTTTTTTGATGTTCATAATTTCTTCTTTTCTTCTGGTGGCCCATGGCCTCCAGATCTTTGAGTAGAGAAGAAATGGCACTTCTTCCTTTCATCCTTAGATACAATTAAGTGATATTCATATAGACATATAATACTTACTATATGAAGTTGTTGATAATTCTGTAGTGTAAGAGTGTCAGTGATCTAATAGCTTACTAAAATTTTTAAAGAATATTTTTAAAACCACACCATCTACCTGCTGTACTTCAGAAATGTTTCTCTCAAATAATTGTACAGCTGGTAAGTGGCTTGAATATTAACATCGTAGCAACATTTTGTTCTAAGATGCTAGTCTAAAATGTAAATTTATTATTTAGGGAATGTAGTTTATTTTGAGAGACAGGATTTTTATTTTCTTTTTCTGGCAGAAATTGAAAAACTGGATAAATTTGGGTTGAGGAATTTGGGAAAGAAAACTACCTGTATGGCATTTTCTTTGGGGATTTCTACTTGTGATTTGGCAGATTGCAGAAACTAAGGTTTTTATCTTCTTTCTTTTTTTCCAGACCTCTTATCAGGCCACTTCCTAGCCAGCATATGTTTGAGCATGTGCGAAAGAGGCATCGTGTATTTTTTGTATATGTTGGTGGGGAATCTCCTTTAAAGGTTTGAAACTAGATTAAATTTATTTAGAAAGTTATTTCTCTTGACTCTCCACAGACATACTGTAAAATAACTTCTAGAAAGTTCAAAGACTAGAAGTGGTTTATATAATCTTGTGTCCTAACCCTATTTCCTGATGAATCTTTTGAAGATAAGGTATGTTGCAAAACTTCAAAGCATCCTAGAGGCTGAACCATTAAACAAAATTGTTTGTATTTTTGCAGGAAAAATACATTGAAGTTGCTTCAGAACTAATTGTTTATACATACTTTTTTTCTGCCTCAGAAGATGTGCTCCCTGAGGTAAGCTGTTCAGTTCCGATGTCCGTAAAAATGTTCTTTTGGTTGTTTTGGTGGCATAGAGATGGCTTCCTGCAATACGTCTGTCTTTGGTAGGTTTCAAATAATTTCACTGTGAAGTTTTTGAGTCTACATGCTTTGTGTTAACAAAATGACTTGCTCAGTAATATTAATAAACTGATTAAATCATGTTGATAAAATTAAAGACATGTTCAGCCCACACTGAATTCTGCATAACCAGCTCAAGAATATGCATGTTTCCATTTTTATCCATTACAAAGCTCTTGTTGCTCCTGATAAACTTTCCACCAGCCAATTGGTTCATCTGTTTTATAGCATGGATACCATAGTATCAGGAGCTTTAGTGAAAAGATAAGTTCTTTCCAGCTTGTGTGATACAGCTGATTGTCCGTGTATCAACCAGCCTAGTCTGCTGGCTGCAGAATCCTGCTGTACTCTTGAATGTGAGGGAGATGTTATATAATAGAAAGGAAGTCATTTGCATTTAATCAAAAAGGTGAAAAGTTTCTAACTATTGTTGCTTAACTGTTGAAGTGACATCTCTCTTACAAGGGAAGGCAGAAGGATCTGGGTCTCTTCAGTTTGGAGGATACTGAGGAGTGACCTCATTAATGTTTATAAATATGTAAAGCGTGAATGTCATGAGAATGGAGCCAGGCTCTTCTTAGTTACATCCAATGATAGAGCAAGGGGCAATGGGTGCAAGCTGGACACAGGAGGTTGCACGTAAATATGAGAAAAAACTTCACAGCGAGGGTGACAGGACGCTGGAACGTGGCTGCCCAAAGAGGTTGTAGGGTCTCCTTTTTTAGAGACATTCAAAATCTTCCTGGATGCGTTCCTGTGTGACCTGATCTAGATGTTCCCACTCTAGCAAGGAACAGTTTACAGTCTAGCTTCTACTGACCAAGAATGCAAAAGGTTGGAACTCTTTCTATGATGTAAGTAATGAACTGTTCTTTCTACCCAGTGTAATTTGCTACAAATGTTGCATCATTGTAACTGAAGTAGTGACTGTACACTGTTTCTTTCCAGAGTAGCAAAAATGTTACAAAGTAACTGGTTGCTACTTGTAATGAGGCTTTTCATGATGAGATGTGATATTAACTGTTCAGCTTTGTTTTGTGGTTTTACACCTAAAGCTTGAAACAAGATTAGTTATGCTGTAAGCCATGAGGTGGACATAGGCTGATTTGAGCTTTAAAAATGCTGAACTATGCTTGTGGTGAATAAAAGAATAAAGCATTATCTAGAATTAATCTTCTTGATCATGTGTATGAGCTCTTACATCAGAAACCTACTGATTTTGCATTTCTTTCTGAGATAACACAATGATTACAGTAGGCATGTTATTTGGAGAAGTACTCATTATACTGTTCTTATGTTTTCCCCAAACCATAAATAAATTAGAGAAACGATTCAACATCATCATCATCATCAGGACTAAAAATATGATAGTCTTTTATTAATCACAAGTTCTATTCTATAATTCTAAATTCTAAAGTTTTAACTAATGATAGCTAACAGAAAGGAGTACATGCAGTGCTTTTTGTTTCATTTTATTGAGTTGACTTACTGTGACTGTTAACTTTATCTTTACAAGATTTTTATACTTTGTGTATTCTTCAGTATATTGCTGACCAAATGAATCTTAATAGCATGTTCAGGATGGTGATGTATGCGTTCATTGTTCTGTATGCTTACATGAGGGGCATTTGCAGGCTTGTCTTCTGGAATATCTGTATTTCCATCAGCTTGAACACAGAAAATGGCCCTGATTTAGTGGGGCATATTATCAATATAATACTTTTCAAGTGTTCTGTATTATTGACTGTCCATTCAGTAAAAGTTTCTGTATGGCAGGTACGCTGACAACAGCACAAATTGAAAACAGAATAGTGCAAGCTTAATGATATTCTCAAGTTATGACCTATTTAAAGTGCATGTCAAATTTTAGTAGAACTTTCTGATAGTACTTTAGATACGTGTAAAAATGCTGTTTGGTTTATATTTTATGAGGCCTACCTGTTGAGAATAGGTTTATGTTTTCTTACTTGTTAATATTGCAGAAGATGGAATGCTTATTCTTAACAATGTAGGCAGAATGTGTTTAAATGTACTTGAATATTTTCCCCGCAGAGTATTTTTTCACACTTCAAAGATGTTTATTAAAAAGTTGGTAGGTTTTTTTTTTTTTTTAATGGATTAATCTTTCTTTCAGTATCTGACCTTGCCTGAACTACCTGCTGTTGTTGTATTCAAAGATGGAACTTACTTTGTGTATGATGGTAAGTAAAAGTAAAAGTGTAAAATTACTTTAAAAGAAGACTGAAAGCAAATGTGGAGAAACTAGAGCCAGTGGGGCTGCTTATTTCAAGACAAGATGGAACAGTGGGAAATGCACCAATAATTTTGTGATAAATAACAGCTTTTTCATGGCAGCATAGGGAAAAGTTTGATTACTTACAGAATAAAATACATCATTGGAGGAATTGTCTTTATCAGTACTGATGTTGAAGTTAAGAAAGTTTACTTCATGTTAATCACTGAGATGCAGCTTCCAGTAGTATTGTTTTGCCTGAACCAAAGCACTTAAATATTCTCCTTCACTCACTGTTCAAATCAGAAAGTAGAAGAAAACTTGCTGAAGAGGTGTCACCCATTAACATAAGCTTTGGGGAAATCCAGGTATAGTGAACAAGAATTTTCATTTCTGATAGATGACTTTTACTGTTCAAAATAAATACTAATGTTTCAAAAATGAGAGCGAGGTGCTGCTTGACATATTAATAATTCTGTTTTCTCACGTTGCCCCCAGAAAATGGGAGGAAAAAAAATGGTATTTTCACACAATGTGTATTTAACTTTCAGCATTTTTTGCATTTTTAGAATATGAAGATGGCGATCTGTCATCCTGGATAAATCGAGAAAGATTTCAAGGTTATCTTACTGTAGATGGTTTTACATTGTATGAACTTGGAGATACAGGTGAGATGTTGCTATGTTTGAACAGTTGTCTCTAAAATTAAATTTAAACATTAAGAAAAAGCAAAGAAGAGTAAGAAAGGATACTTTTTATGAAACAAAACAAACGAAACCCTACTTAATCTGAAAGTTGAGTTGATGATGTCCAATTAACTTCAAAAACAGGAGACATTTTATATGTACTAGAGGCTTCATCCAAAGCCTGTGCTAGACCCTTAATAACAGCATAAAAAAAAGTATGTCTAATTTTGTAGTATTCACAAAAACTAAGCAAGGCTTTCAATTTAATAATAATTTAGGTTTTTTATAAATCATTCTTGAAAAACCATCAGAATTTTATAAACATATTTTGAAATGTCAGATATGGATGGACTTATTCAGGTAAGTATGTTATATAAGTTTCTCAGATAGTAGCTAATTCAAGTATCTTTAGAGGAGATATGGTGAGGTAGGGAGATGAATGTCTATGGAAATGGACCTGTCCCTGAATACTTCTGTGTTTGGTGAAATTTCTTGGAAGACAAATGAAGACTTTGCATTCAAGTAACTTCAGTTACTTGCTCTTAGAGTATGTATATGCTTAGGAAGCCGTGGATATTCTGTGTTGATTTTTTTTTTTCCAGGTCAGGGTAAGTTATAATCTACCTCCCATTTAAAAACAAGTTTATACTTGATGCTGCATTGGTTTCTTCAAGGTTCTGAAGATACAGAATGCCTGGATTCCCACATGTTTGTGAAAGTAATGTTATATTTTAAAAAGGCATTTACTGAAGTGCTGTTACAAAAATTTCCAGATATTGGCACATATTCAATCTGAAAATGCAATTTATTTTTAAATGGCTTCAAGTACTGTATTCCTTTTTTTAGGAAAACTTGTGGCTATTGCAGTGATTGATGACAAAAACTCTTCAGTGGAACATACCAGGTACAGAGTTGAGTACCGATGAATGGAAAAATGTGGTGGTATGGTGGAAAACTAATTCATTGACTTATAAAATCTTGACGCATTCTGGAAATTCCTTACAAATTCAGAAATTCTAGACTAAATGAAAAGTTCTACCTTTATATTATGTTCTCTAGATTGTGACATCATTATTACTTTGTTTGTAGCTCTGTTTAAGTCCATATAGTTTTAAAGGGAGACTTTCAATGAGATCGCGTGAACAATGATTGCATAGTTCTTTATGCTATTGTGTCACCTTAAAATCTTGTGAACTCAAATACCCTCACTTTTCTAATATGGAAAAGAGTACTTAAGTTCAGATGATTTTGAGATAAATTTATTAGTTTTAAACAAAAGGCTGTTCTTCAGCTGCATTAAAATGAACTTAGTGATGCATAGCTATTAATTGCGTGCAGAACTTAGTGGTTGAAAATACCCTTTCTTAATGTGAGTCAGAATTTTGCTGGAGACTGGAAGAACAAAACTTTTCTCTGTTAGATATGTGATTGTATATGTAAGCTGAGAAAATATTGTCCAAGTAGTGTGTTTACTGTTTTGACAAATCATCTTTGGATTTTCTTCAAGGTCATCGTGTCATATGTTCAGATGATAATAGATGACGCAAAGCAGTCTGACACTCTTTTTCTCGTATTCAGACTGTATGCTCGATAGCCTTTCAACCTTTAAAATCAAGGAAGATGAGTGTTTTTTTTGTTGATTGAGCAGGCAAATATTATTGCTTATGCAATGCTATTTGCTACTTATTGGAGAAATCTAAATGTTTGAATTTTGACAAAGTATATCTTGGATTAACAGATGTTTTTTTGTTGTTTTTTTTGTCTCCAGGCTGAAATCTATTATTCAGGAAGTTGCGAGAGATTATCGGGATCACTTTCACAGGTGTGCACTTTTCTACAATAGCTTCAATGAACTTCTGCATTAACCTTTCTAAGGCAGCAGTTACTTTTCTTTTTTCTACCTGAAAAATGGTATAGTGTTTTTTTGAACCATACACTGACATTAGTTGACTTTCATTAACTGATTTTGCATAGCTGATTGTGCTGCAGCATTGCGCTTTTTTTTTTTTTTTTTTTTTTTTGCATTATAATGTTGATTGTGTACTTCATTTACAAGAAAAATATTTAGGACAAACTTATTTTAATGCTGAGACATTACTACTTTTTGTTTGTTTTTTTTTATAATGTTTTTCATTGCATTTCTTACAGGGATTTTCAGTTTGGCCATATGGATGGAAATGATTACATCAATAGCTTACTAATGGAGTAAGTACATGTGTATTTCATAGAGTTGTTTGTGTTGGAAGAGACCTTTAAGATCATCTAGTTCCTACCCTCTGTTATAGGCAGGGACACCCCCACTACACCAAGTTGCTCCCCCATCCAGCCTGGCCTTCAATGCTTCCAGGGTGGGAGCATCCACAACCTCACTGGGCAACTTGTTCTAGTATCTCACAACCTACACAGTTAAGAACTTCTTGATATCTAATCTAAATCTATTCTCTTCCATTTTAGTCTCTTACTGGCCTTATGAAAAATCCCTCCCCAGCTTTCCCATAGGCCCCCTTTAAGTACTGGAAGCCTGCTATAAGGTCTCCTCAGAGCCTTTTCCAGTCCGAAGAGCCCCAGCTCTCTCAGCCTGTCCTCATAGGGCATGTGCTCTAGCCCTCTGATCAATGTTGTGGCCCTCTTCTGGATCTGCTCCAACAACTCCATGTCCTTGTTTTGGAGGCTCTGGAAGTGGGCGCTGTATTCCAGATGGTGTTTAACTAAAGAGAGTGGAGTGTCAGAATCACTTCACTCATCCTGCTAATCACACTTCTGATGCAACCCAGGATGCAGTTGGCCTTCTGGGCTGCAAGCGCACATTGCTGGCTCATGTTGTGTCTTCCATCAGTCAACACTCCAAAATCCTTCTCCTCAGGGCTGCTGTTAAGCCATTCTGTGCCCAACATGTATCTGTGCTTAGGATTGCCCCAACCCAGATGCTGGAGTTTACACTTGGCCTTGTTGAGTTTAATGAGGTTGGCATGAGCCCACCTCTCAAGCTTGTCCAGGTCCCTCTGGATGGCATCCCTTTGCTCTAGTGTGTCAGCATTTCAGCATTCTTTTTTTCTCTTGTAGTTGTTGCTATTATATTTAACTTAAAGCAGTCATCTGAAGAATTCCTGCCTTTTCTGAATTTTAAAAAAAAAAAAAAATCACTGTCCTCAGGAATATGTAGCTTTAATTAAACAAATGATACTATAATTTAATTTTAGAGGTTTGTCTTACTGGTAGTGCTGATTGATGGAGTTTATCTTTTAGATTAACTTAATAAAGTACTCTTTAACTTCAAAGCAGTTGAAGAATAAAGTACAGTATTTGCCAGTGATTGTGTAAGAGATCTTCCTAAGAACAGAGACAGGTATCTATTGCCATTTGAGAAGTCAGCTTTGAAATATCACTTAGCAGACACCATGAATTCATGTTTTCACCATGGATTTGTAGAGCTGAAATGCAGAGATTCATGTATCTGTAGACATGCAGCATGAAATGTGTAAAAGATGCTATCTGCTTGTGGGGTATGTACTTGATACTTTATGAAATATATAAGTAACCTAACAAAATGCTTAATGTTTGTCCTTGTTTTGCGAAGATCTGTCGCTAGGGAGTTCGGTTGCTTGGTGTTTACTGTTGACTTGTTCTTGTCTGGCCTTCTAAATGAAGGAAAGGCACAACAGGAATAAATATGCCAGCTTTGTACTGGAGGAGTATTCTGAGTTCCTTTCTTGTTGATCAAAGTGCACACCATGAGCACCTGCGGTAGTCTGCAGTATCCATCTTCCACAGTGTCTGTCTTATATCTGTCTGGTCTTGTAACTCTTGTGGATGCTAGATCTAAGGCTGCAAGATGTCTACAAGGTCAAGAGTAAGAAAACAAGATAGATGTGCAAATGCTCTAATTTAAAATTGTGCCACTAAAAGTTCTAGGAGATTCATGAGGACTTCAGAAGTACTAGTTATTATTTCTGTAGAATGCCTCTAGATTCGGTTTAGTACCTGAATACAAGTAATCTGAAAACATCTGTCTATCAGTTGGAGTAAAAGTGTGATTATTGTTTCAGTACTTTCTGGTTGCCAAAAAATGAGACCCCCATTTTTCATTATTTCCTTTCCTGTGTGGTTTTCTCAGTTTGTCTGGCATAAATTTGCTTCATTTTTCTGTTTGGGAGGGTAGGAGAGGTATTTTACTGATGCGACAAAAACCTAACTGTTGTTTTACTCAGCACACTCTGCTGAGCACTGGAATTGATGTGCACAGAAGCTAGGGAGGTAGATGAGTTCCCTGGGATGAATAAAATGAAGGGGAAGAACAAGTGTTATTTATAGCAGTAGTGATCTGGTAATAATTGTTGGATCTGTTCAGTTGGATTATTTAAACTTAATCTACAAAATGCCTAAATTTATCATTTGTTGTGTATGAAAAGCTGCTGTTGAACTAATTGCAGGCTTGTAGTTTATTTCCTAAATGAAACATGCATTTCCAATATAACTGGAAATCAGCAAAATACATGGAAGAGAAGTATTTGCTGTTTACATGATTGCCTGAATATTTTGAGTAAAATAATATTGTCAGGCCTTCAATTTTCCGCTAGGTGGCAGCAAGTGAAAACAGGTAGAAAAAGCCTCTTGAAACTGGAGAAATCTATTACAGAATGTTTTATTCTTCCAGATGTGCATAACAATAAATACCCTTTCTTGACAAAGGACAAAATAATTCTACCAGTTCTCCCTGTTAGAAATACACTTGCAGACTTAGATGTAGAATCATAGAATAGCTTGAGTTAGAAGAGACCCCATGGATCAAAAGTTCCAACGCCCCTGCCACAGTCAGGGTCACCAGTCTCCAGGTCTGATACTAGACCATGTAATTCCACTAATAGTGTCATTTATTTCTGTCTTCAGCAATGAAAGAGAATGCTTCTGTTGAGTAAAAAAAAAATATATATATATATATGGTACTTAGAAGTGTGCACAAAAGAAGAAAGCAGTGTATTTAAGTATTTCACTGTAACATTCCTCATAATACATATTTGTGAAAGGTGAGGTATAGAACAACATTGTAACATCAACTGAAGGTGTCTGTACATCTTTATTTCTCAGCTCTTCTAATAACCCAACTAAGCATGTGACTTTATGAGTTCCAGGATAGCATATAAATTTTATATATCAAGTTTAATTTTTGGTTGCTTTTCAGACAACTCCAACAATTTAATTACCACACTGTTAAATGTTTTAACTTTTTGGTGCTTTATTTTTCTGTTATGGGTGGGAAGTGGTTTACACTGCTTAGTATCAATTTCTTTTCCATATCCAAATAGTGAAACTTATTTTGATTATGTCCAGAGTGACGCATTTTGTCAGAAGTTGATAAGTTGTGATCAAGCACTTGATTTGATTGACTCCTTACTTACATTACTTGTTCCTAATAAATAGAGAATAAAAATGTATAGGAGAAAACTGTATTTAGAAAATCCTCTTGTAAGCTTTCACTGTTGACAAAGCTGGGTTTTTTTTTTGAGTACATTCAGAAAGATGAAATTATTTTGTTATCTCTAGTAGGTCTTATGTTTTCTGAGGTGCATCGTGGTTCAAACTTGAATTCTAGGAATACGGTCTGAGCCTTAAATCCTAGAGTTTTGTAGGAGCTTAGCGTTTTCATGGATAAATATTAAAGTTACTCAAGGCTAAGTTTGGAATTAAATTTAAAAGATTATTGTACATTTTCTGACACAGTAATTTCTTTGACGTGAAGGAAAATTAGAATTTTGAGTAATTGCTTAGTATTTTTATACTGTTGATTATAGACATTATAGATTATAATAGCCACAGTGAAGGCTGAAATATCATCAATATTACTTGGATTAGAAATAGACATGGGTGAGTCGCTGCTAGAGAAGAGTGAAAATATAGAAAAATGAGGTTTGCATTATCTAGTTTGTAGAAAAATATGCTTGTATAGTGTAAGTTTCTAAACCTGGGCTAAGTTTGAATTTAGTCCTACTTGGAGAAGTAGATTATACTGTATTATCTCTAGAGGTGATTTCCAATCTATTTTTTTCTGATTTGTTGCTTAGTAGTGATTATACATTTGAACGTCAGCTAACGAGTAGTAATAGTTTAAAAACTCTAGCTTATTTGCTCTATCTTAAAGGTATGTTAAAAAAAAATATACTGTGTCCTTTCGACTCAATAGGCAAAGGTTGATTGATTAGAGCTGATCAACTGGGATTGAATTCTTGAGTTATAGTTTTGTTTGTGCACTGTGTTGTGCCACTACTGCATTTGTAATGCAAGGCCACTGTCTGAGATCTCTCTCTAATAGGAAAATCACAAGGTACTTTATTTGCAATCACTATGGGTATGTAACATGCAGTAAGTTTCAGTAGCTTCATTGGCACAGACAAGAAGAAAAAGTATTAGTAAGAAACAAGCTTATACCTTTACAGTGATTCTCTTTCTTCTCTTTTCTTTTATTTAAGGAACTGGAACTGGTATTTGCAGTGCACATGGAGAAGATTAATGATGTAGAAGTCATTTAAATTGCAATGATGTAGACTATTTTTTTTTTTTTTTTACATCTAACCTTTTTTATGTTTCCAGTGACTTGACAATTCCTACTATCGTTGTTTTGAATACCTCCAATCAGCAGTATTTTCTACCAGATAGGCACATTGAGAACACAGAAGATATGGTTCAGTTTATTAACAATATCTTGGATGGTACAGCTGAAGTAAGTCTTCATTGTGACTTCAAATATATTGTTGGTGTTCATTTTATAAGAAGTATGAAAATAAAGGTTGCTCTGATTGTCATGTCATATGCTTTATCTTCTTTTGTCTTCTTATCCTGGACACTGTCTATATATGTGTGATTCTGAGTTCAGGGTTTTTCTTTGCTCAGATTTCTGATTGCAGAACCCTCTAATAGCAAGCAAATGTCGTTTTACTGTATAGAGCTTATTAAGTTACCTTGGTATTTCTTTTACTGCTGTCACTGATAAATTGAGAGCTTTTAATTCTCTTCCTGATTTCCTTTAAATTTTTTCTGGTGAATGTAACTTGGCTCTACGCTTTCTTTTGGGCAATGACTAAATCTATCAGCTTCATGAATGACATGTTCTGATTCAGAGTGGTGGTATGTTTCTTTTGCGTGTTTCAGACACAAGCTTGCTCTTCTCTAACTGCTTTTAATGACCTTTTAATAAGCCTAATTAATCCACCCACATTTGATGGCTTGGACAATTTTTTTTTTCACGTTAGTAAAGCAAACTCAAACTTTGCTTATACCCTCAGTTGAGCAAAAGGCTGTGTTTTTGGGATAAGGAAAAGGCTGTATCAGAGCTCTCATTTGTGCGCACAGGGCAAAGTGGCCTCTCAGTGAAAGAAGGCAGTGCTGACAAATCATCATGCTGCCTCCTGGAAGACACCTATGTCCAGTTCACTTTACATTGAATACTTACTGCATTAGTTGAATCTCGCATCACGTTATGCCAACAGTTTTAGGATGCTGAATAGCAATAACAAGTAAAGCTGTAGACTGTTTCAGTCACACAGGATACTTTAGTTTATTTAGTCTGACAGATTGATATATCAACAACACAATATGGGTGGATTTGCTTGCTGTTAATGACTTTACTGGCTAAATATCTGAACACAAGGCAAGGGATATTCCAAGTAAATTCTTTAGTTGCATTTTTTTCTTCAGTTCTCAATTCTTTAATATTTTTAATTGCGCTTGAGAATTCTGAATTGTTTTTATTAGCATCTTTAACTTTGTTTAAACATGTTAGTGTGTTTAACTTTGTTTAAATATAACAGATTAAATTAGTTTGTCTGGTTTTTAACTTGAGTAATGGTATTTGTGATGCTGTGTGCTTTTTCTTGTACTATGACTTGTGTCTTTGTTTTGTTTAGAGTATTTTAGCTAGAATGATTAAAGGCCTGTTTGAATTCACATCTTTTGTATATACATGAGAGAGCTAATATGGGATGGGACTTCATTGAAGCTAAATGATGTCTGTCGACATAAAATGGCATTACTACAGATATGTTCAGACCCAAGAAATCAGCAGTCTTTGAAGTACAGTGATAAACTAGTAATAGAATGTAAAGTTTCTGAACCGCAGTAAAATTTCTGAGAAATGTGACAATCCCTACCTCCTTTATTTGGAGGGTGTTGGAATATTCACCTTGTTATTCTGTATGGTCTTAGTAGCCTTTGAGTCCTTCATCTCTGTAATTTGCACTTTAGGAGAATTTGGTCAGGATTGCATTCTGGTCAGTTGATTTTCTCCAAAATGTAGATTCTCATCCTATTTGTTTCTCTGGCATCCTGAGGCAGGTGAAGACTGGCCTTCTTCAACACAAATTAGCTTCAGATTCATCTAGTATTTTGGAAGCTCTGCTAATTCAGGTAGTAATGCAGATAGTCTGATATTGCTGGCCGCAAACTATTTTCATTATGCTTGTGTATCTTTCTGTTACTTTTTAGATTTTTTTTAACTGCTTCTGTCTTTATCCATAAATAGATATCAATCAACTTAAAAAAGAAGGTTCAGAAGTTCTCTTCAATTTTATAATGGTTACACTGGTTCTTAGTTTTTCTTAGTGTTTCTCTATAGTAAGAGATGTTTAAGAGTGCCAGTTTACTGTTAACAATTTGCTTAAAATAGTTGTGGGAAAATTTTTCTTGAAACTATTGGTATGTATGTCCATGCTAGAAAAGTTGGAGTGTCTGGGCATTGTGAGATGCAAGAATAATTACTTTTCATTTCCTTCTAAAGGGGCTTAAGATTTCAAGGTCTGAAGAATGAACTTTTGGAATCAAAAATGAAAAGTGTCAGCAGTTTTGACATGGTTCCATTTGAAATTTCAGGCGCAAGGTGGTGACGGAGTTCTGCAGCGAATCAAGAGAATAGTCTATGATGCCAAGTCTACTGTAGTGGTAAGTTTTATATTTTGTCACTTAGATAGTGAGGAGCAATGGAAGGCAATGATAATGCCTTGTACTAGGACAGGCGTTTGAAAAGCTATTTAGAAGTAGGAGGCTCATTGTTTCTGGAGACTGGTGACATGTCAAGAAGAGCATCATTTCGAAATAGAGATGCTTCTCCCTCAGCTGCTAATCCATGAATGAGGGTAAGGACCCTGGTCCATCCCTTCTGATTGCTTGCACCTGAGCTCACTGGCTTATCCATGACTTGTCACCTAGTGCTCAGTCATTGATTCAGATCATGACCTAGCAATTCCCATACAGATGGTAACCTTATCAATCAGGATGCATATGTTTTCATAGATTTTAGAAATATTTTAATATAAATCTGTTCACATATATGCTCACACACATATATGCATTAAGTTTAAGCCTAGTTAACTTCTTGACAGAAGTCTCTAGTAACATTTTCTAGTGTGGTAAATATTCAGCATACAGAGTTTCTTATTTTTTCACTAGCATTCTGTATTAAAATCTGATGTACATTTTAAGGGATAGAGCAGAAAGAATTATAAATGTTTTTCTTAACCCTCTTTTATTCCTTTCATTGAAAGCAATAACAGAATGTAAAACATTCTGAGGAAAGCTATTTAGGGCGTAAAGAGATTAAATACTATACTTGGTGTGGTTTTAAAACAAATATTTTATCATTCTTCTTGGAGGCTAACAATGCTTAACAGCATTTTATTGGGCAGAAGTACATAATGTTTTTTCTGCTTGGAAATTCTACATGAAAAAAAAAATCTTTGCTGTGAATTTGAATCCACATTTGCTTGTTTCTTTATGTGGCTTCCAAACTTCTGTCAGCATGCAGCATTCATGCATCAGTTTCTGAAACCAGAAGTCTTTCCTCTTGTGCAATAAAGTCTTTCAAGCTACTCTTTAATAGGAAGCTCTCTAATAACAAGTGGCTTCTTCAGATCCCTTATGATGACTCAAACTCATTTTTGAGAATGAGACACAAATGAGAGTTTAAACTGGTTGTTTTAAAATGTTATTTTAACATTATTAGCACAATGGTTTCTCAAGCTGCAAACAATGGATAGAATTTGTAGCTAGTATGTTAACATTAATCATCCCACTGGGATATTGCAATATTAACCTAAGACTTTTTTTAAATGAGCTTACAGTAGGAATGGCTAAAATGACTGCTTTGCCCTTCTTAAGAAAACTGACTCAGTTCAGATCTTAGTAAATAAATATGCAGAGTAATAGGTAATGTGGTAACTGTGTATGTTCAGTGGAAGTGATTTTTTAACTTCAAATCTGTGTTCCAACAGTCAGTGTTCAAGAGTTCACCACTTCTGGGATGCTTTCTCTTTGGGTTGCCCCTGGGTGTCATCAGCATAATGTGTTACGGAATCTGCACAGCTGATACAGATGGAGGTGTAGATGAACATGAGGCAGTTAAAAAGGAAAACAGTGATCGGGAGCTCACAGATGATGGCAGTGAGGAGGAGCAAGAGGAGGAAAAGAACGGGAAGTATGCAGAACTTTCAGATGGAGAGCTTAAACAGAAAGACCTATTGGAAAAGAAAAAAGACTAATGTGTTGAACAAAAAATCTCTAGAATTTCCAAATAGACTGATTTATTGAAGGTAGTCATTTATTGATGATCTTCATGAAAGAGGACCTTTTTGTGTCTGCGTTATGGTAGTTTTGACTTGCATGTGTTTAAATTTTCTCAGATATTGACAGGGAAAAGAGCTGAAATAGGGGTGTTCTCTCAATTGTCTTTAACAATTATCAAAGGAATATGAAGGAACTTGCAGGTACTTTTGGGGAGGTTTTTTATTGTTTCTAGAACAATGAGATAATGTTACTTGGCTTTAGTATACCTGATGAACTGATAACAATACAGCCCAGCCGAGCACTCAGAATTAAGGCTGTATACTAAAAAAAATTCAAGAGATCTGTAAATTCTTTCAGAACCTTGATGGTTAAAGACATATTACGGTTTTTCCAGGAACTCACATGTTTTATTGTTGCACATTATTTTGGGAAAATGATTTTTTGTTATCAAGTTAAATGTAAATTGTTATAAACCAGAGGACTGTTTTATAATGTACTAATGTAATTACTGGCAGTCGGGAATATCTCTGTGATATACAATATGTTAGCAGCTAAAAATTATTGGAGAACTACATTTTAAAACTTTTCAAACAAGGTTACATGTTAAATTGTTTTATGCTTACATAACCTTTTATTACAAATGATCATTTGTACTGGAAGTTTTCTGAAACTACAGTACAGCTTGATAAAGGATGACACAAGCACTCTATTTTGCCAAAATCCCACATGACAAGCTTTTTGACTGATGTAAACATGTTTACAGTGTTTAGATTGTTACAAGTCTTTGAGGTGGTTTGTGTTGATATTACTATTTGAGACTGTTACCTAGAGAGTTAATGGAGCATAATATTAACTTTCATAAAGATTGATCAGTATAATGCATTTTTATTATCTGTTTTGTCATAATAGTCACTTCTAATACGATCCTGTGAAAATGACTAGTTTGTGTCCAAGGTTAAAATCTCCAAGGCCATTAGCACTGATGCTATGAAAACTACCACGCAAACAGAACTTCTGTTGCTCCTTATCTTGGTATTCATGCTATTTTTTTTTTTTGTTGTTCTTTTAAAGTAGTATTACAATATAATACAGATGAAGTCCTCTGTATAAGGCAGCTAGATCACATAGGAAATTACTGTGCAGTAACTCTTAAGACATTTTATATGAAGACATTGGTAAACTTAAATAGTCAAGTTTTGTGTTGGAGCAAATGATGATAACATAAAGCATAACTATGGAAAATGAATTGCATTCTTTTTGTTGTGGGAAGAAAATTTGGGTCTTCGGTTTAAGTAACTTGGTCTTAGCTGGTGCTGGTTACAGTACGTAGATGACTGTTATCAGTGTAACAAACAAGGTCTAAAGTTAGGAAATATTTTTCAGAATAAAAAAAGATTTTTAATCAACCCACTTTTGTTTCAGAACAACAAGAAAATATGGGTTTGTATAATTCTGAATAGCAGGTGTCAGAAATGCTTTTTTTGCTTTTTGTTTTCTCCTTTTTCCTTTGTGAATTGCATTTTTTCCCCTTTTTCCATTATGTTTGCATTATATTTGAGCTGGTTGTAAATAGTAAGTTGAGTTATCTTGCTTTTTTAATGTCTGTGTTTTGGTTTCTTTTTCAATATGCAGGATACCTTGAGTTATATTTTTAGCACATACGTGAAGAGTGAGATGCTTAAAATTGTGTTTAGAGTTGTCTTTAACATGATTTAGAGATGTTGAGTTGCATTTTAAAATAATCACTCAAGGGCAGGCTATAAGTTCCTTTGGAATTCAACATAAGTCAGTGGTGGCAATAAGACTATTAATATAGTAAGATGTTTCCTTGATTTGTCTGTTGCCATGAGGTTTCAAATACAAATCAATTACATGTTTAATTTTGGCTTTGACTGGGGACATGCAGCTTTTGACTAAAAGGTGAATGTGATCAGTGGAAGGCCACCCTTCATTCTGTAGCGTGCAATTAATAAACCATCGAAAAACCTGACCAACAAAAGTAAAAAAGAAACCCCATGAATTCTGCTGCATTGCAAACTGTACCTCATTTGTGACTCTTCATTTTTGTGGTTATTTTTTGTTTATAATCAAATACTAGCCCAGTATCTTGCTGAGAAATCTTGTGATACAAAGCTGAAAATGATGAATGCTGTGTAAGAAACACCTCTCACTGGGTTCTGATACAACTGTAACATTCAACTGCTGAAGAAGAAAATGTATCTCAGTCACTTCTGAATTGTAATATTAATCTGATGTGTACTGAGCTATTGAAAATCAAGCTTGAAATGTACTGCTGTTTTCACCAAATCCTTTTCTCGGCTATGTTCAACAAGGCACAGGGAAAAGATGAGCATATGAATCACAGACTGAGTGTAAGAAGTGATATGCAATTACAGGAACTTACTGTGGTCATGCAAATAATTTAGATTGTTGTCAGAGGAGAATCTGTCACTTTATTCTTTTTTCTCAAATCTCTAAAGGTTTCTGAAAGCAACTTCACTGTTATAACCTGTTTTGAATTCATGAAATAATGCTGCTTATTGAATTCAAGTGAAGCCTTTTGTTTTTCTATAATAAAAACACATAATAGTACTTGTCTGCTTTGTTTAATTTATGGTGTGTTGAGGTGCTGCGTGTTCTGTAGGAGGCAGCATTTCCTGCAACTTTTGTTGTAAGCATGTATTAAGCCTGAGTAACTCAGTTCAGTACTGTAGATGGCAGCTTTTGAAAAAGCTGATGCCTCTTCAGTATTTTGGAGAAGTTCTCCAGTTTTAGGAGTGAAACATTTATTTATACTGCTGGGATACTCACTGAGTAAAACAAATTCCTGAAAGAAGGAATTTTAAATACCAACACATTCCATTAGCATACTTGCAAATTTCTACAGCAGTTACTGTAGCAAAGGCAGCTTGAGGTAAATTGTTCTATAATACTTTTCCTTCTGAAAGAACTTAATTTTGAGTAGTGTTGACATTTGGTTTGAGCTGTCTTAACAGGAACTTTCCACAGTGTGGAGTTCAGTGCTTAAAGGATAGCATGACTACATTTTGATTGATCTAGTGCATCAAAGACTGCACAGAAAGGCTTCATTCTCATGAAATGTTTAAGGAAAGGGTTTATCTTGCTCTGTTTTTGGTCCAGAATTAATTTACCCATTTCTCTTTTGTCAGCATATTTGTAGAAGCCCTGCTTGGATGGGTGGAAGGGCGGAGCACTCTGGTGACAATCAAAAGCTCATTACTGAAAAGGGTACTGAAACAAAATGTGCTTCCCTAAAGCTTTCTTAATGTCCAACAAGACTACAGACATTTCAGGTCATGTTATGCTGAGAGTCAGTGGTTCTGGTTCTCAAATCTTTTCCAGAAATGCAGCAGCTTTCTGCTTTTTTGTTGTCATCTTGGAATATACTGAATCACATTCAAACTGCTGCATGTTGTATTGGTATAACCAGTGGAGACAGTTTTGACAGTCTTGTGTTGAACGCTTTGTTGAACTCTTAAATTGAAAGGTTTCTGTAGTCTTCCTAGGCAGGATAAGTATTCCCAAAACAATTATCTTCCTCTGGTTTCTGAAATGGTAACCATTTTAAAGGATTACTCATACTAACCTGTATTTTGATTCTCTGACATAGAGCACCATTAGCAGCTGATGTGAAAGGTCCTGTTTCTAGTAGACTTCATTCTGCTTGTAAGCCAAGGAGCATAGAAGTGTTTGCAATTGTAAAATAAATAAAGCCATTTCACACAGAGCATTTTTGAATGGAGGATTGTGTCTTTTAACAATAAAACCTAAAATATTTTCAAGATCCTTTGAAGAGGGATGAGTAACCTTAAAGATTATTATTAGTAAGAGGAATAATGTTTTTGACTGGATTTATGTATAAGTTCTCATTGAAGAAGAGAGAATATGACTTCACAGAATTAGTGTGCAACTTGTCAGCAAATTTTACTGACATACAGGGTTCCTTTCTGAGCGTGCCACTTCACTTTCATTGCATCACTTCTGGTACTCAGCTGTTTTTATTGCTAGTTGACATAATCTTTGGCTGGATTAATGATTGTCCTGACCAAACCAGTGGGCAGTTTTATAATGCATTAAGAGATTGAATGTTTGAGGGCTGATTATGACGTGGATGAAAAAGCATGGACAGGAGAAGTGGGAATGGAGCAGGATCCACTTATTCTCATATCCATAACTTGTTTTGATATAGCTGAGGTACATTCAACATATATTGTCTGTATTGCTAATCAGCATTTAGGTCTTTTCAAAAGAAATATCTCTGCTTACTTCTCATAGTCAAATTTTGGCATTTTCATTCTGTTTTTACCTACAAAGTAAACTTTTGGCTGGATCAATTTGCTTGACATAGTGAGTAGTATTACAACCCAGTCACAATTGTTAGGGGATGTTTGTGTTGTTTGTCCACAGAAGCTCACACAGAAAGTCATTCACAATAATTTGTAGCTTTGCATTCTTTGAGATTAAAAAAAAAAATAGAGGAGCTGTTTTTTAAGTTGCTACACCTCTAATTTAAAGGAATGGTGAATTAGAGTATAATTAAATATTGGCAAAGTTGGCAACTTGTAATCTAAGTGCTTTCAGGAATTAAGGACTTAATCAATAATGTGAGATTTGCATTTTCACCTTAAAAGCTTGCTGCAATTTTATTCTTGTTACTTGCACAGTTGATGTTGACTTCTAGTCCAAAGCAGACAATGTACTGTTGACAGACTAAAGACCTAAGTGATTCAGCATTTAAATAATAACCTGTGGGAGTGGCTTAAAACCTTAGGGTAAAGAAAGGAATTTGACTTCAATATCGACAGAACTACTCCAGAAGTATTTTTTTTTCTTTTACCATTAAATCATTTTTTTTTTAATGACTGACAGCAGTTTTTAGATAGAATAGTACAAAAAGACTAACAGAATCTGAATATCCTGACATTAAGGTGGCTTTAGCTTTCTTCTTCGTAATCACTACGAGATTTACATTGTGGAATATTCCTTGGTTATGTAGAAACTGGGAGAAAAATGTGTTGGTCCAGACAAGTCCCTGGCAATTCATTAGTTTCACCTGAGCTAGTGAAAAGAGACTAATTGGCTTCAGCAGGTCTACCATTAATATCTGTTTCTGAGTTTCGGTATTGAATGCTATAAATTATGCTATGCTGTCATGCAGAACTGTGATTTATGTGAAGATAAATATATTGTGTGAGATGATCTTTGAGATAACAATACTGTAACACATATCTCACCTTCTTTCCCCCTCAGCCTTTTAAAAGTATGTATTAAAACAATCAACAACAAAAAAAAACCACAAACATATGTGTTTTAATTCTTTGCTTTGTTTATGAAATCCCAAAACACTTTAATCGCATCCCAAGTGTCACAGATTGCTAGAGATAAGACAGCATGTTGCATTATTAACTTTTCAAAATGTGCCTGATCCTGGGTGTATTTCATGAAGTAAGTAGCATGATGAGCTTATCAATGGGTGCTGAAAGAGAAGAGGACTTATTTTCCAAAAGGTAAGCAAGCGTTCTTCTGTGGTGAATGTCTCTGACAGACAGTTGTGCCACAGTTTGAAACATACAATGTATGTTATAAATAAAATGAAACATTAAACATGTTTAAGTAGCTGAGATATTCTTGTATTATGTTGTTATGCTTTAAAATAAAAGCATTTTTAGCAGGGTGAGTGTAATGCTAGATTTTTATAATAGGTTTTAAATGCAGATATGTATCTTGGCCTGAGTATAGTATAGTATAGTTATGTATTTACACTTTGCATCATGCTTTGTCAAAATTTAATTGGGTTTCAAGATCAAAGTTGTCAACATATTCAGTGAAGCTGGGTTAAGTTTGTTTCTTGTGAGCTCCTGGAATTCAAGCCTGGTGCAGAAACACTGTATTTATTTAATGGGTCATAACTGTGCATTTGCTTTAGACAGTGAAGAAATAATTTGCTGATATAGCTATTATCAGAAATGTAAATGCTTAGAGATGCTAGGAATAAGATCTCCTTTTGCTTGTCTAGCTTTGTGCTCAAGCCACGTATAGAAAAATAATCAAATTGTTACCTAATGGAAAATGATTGCAGCTTTAATCCTAAGATAATAGCAAGGAACAAGTTGTGAGCCTTTTTTCAGTTTTGTAAATAATGATTGTGAGATGGGAGAAAACTTTTCATACTGATGTCTATAACTGTGATATTCAAAAAGTGTGACATTGCCTAGAAATGTGCAGCAAGGCTCAGGGGAATGAAACTCCCAGTGAGGGCTAACTGATTATTGAAAGTAAGAATACTCCTCATATTAAGGTACTGCAGGGACAGGGAAGAGATAGTAACATTGTGAAATAAAATAATAAAACTTGTAACATTCACATTCAAATACTACATCATGCTAGTCTTCTCTTAGAAGACTGTTTATAAGACTGAACTTGTGTCAGAACATTATGCACTATGTTGGAAAGAAACAGTGAAGTGTTTCCTTATTAGTGGAAGGGCAGAAAGGAGAAGTGCCCCAGTGCAGATTCTTGGTGTGAGCCTGGGCTCCAACACTTAGTTCTTGTTCCATGTAATTCCTCAGAACCAGGAGCGTATGCAGGGGGCTTCCTTAGCCTCCACCAAAGGGGCATTGGTAGCCCCAGTGGTCTTCAAAAAGTGTTGGATGTTGAGCACACTGAGTCAGAGATTTCAGCAGCCTGAACTTTGACACGTAGGCCATATGCTGTTCTGGGTGGTTTTAATGAGTGATTTAAATTTCTCATTTCAGTTGCACTGACTGAAGCCGTAAGGAAATTGATACTTTTAAAAAAACAAAAAACACTTGAAGTAATAATTGTGTTGCCATGATGGTGGCATATAAGGAAAGGAAGAACATACGAGCTATGGAGATGTGCAGGCACAAAAGCCTGTATGATGTTTCTTCCTGTTGTTCAGGCCTGTACAAGCTCAGCTGACATGAGGACAAGGTCACTCCGCTTTGGGGACAGTGAGCTCATGATCACAGATGCTGGCTTGTCTTTGGGCAGTAAACTTGCCCTGTCATGCTTAAATTAGAGTGTAGACGTGCCATGAAGCATTAAGCTCAGTTTCTGGTCATTTTCTTTTGACTTGGAGTGCAGTTTTAGGCAAGTTACTTAGGCTGTAGTTTCATTATACAGCAACTTTAATGACAGTGCTGGCCTCAGGAGTTACTGTCCTCCTGCCTTTGTACACTGCCTTTCAAATTAGGGCCATACAAGTTGCTCTAAATGTAATGCTGTACATGGGTAAATGAACTGATCCAGGTGAGTATAGCTCCTTGGACATAATAGCATTGTAGGGTATGAGACAGCATCATGGATTTGGAAGCAGCTAAAAGAGTGGGAAACTCCTTAGGCATTTTTCACGATAAACTGGATTTCTTGACATAGGTATTAATTTCATCCCTTGATCATCCCATCAAAAAAAAAAAAAAAAAAAAAAAAAAAAAAAAAAGGTGATTTGGCTGAGTCTCTACAGAAAGGACTCTGCAGTTTGGTATTTCACAGTTGGTATTTCACAGTCCCTCTCAGCACTGCAACAGTATGTCTCTGCTTGCCAGGGTATGGTTAAAATGGAAGAGTAAAAAATACTCTTATACAGAGCCCTGCCATATTCAGCAGAATGCATCTTACACTGAGTAGAACAACACTGAATGGGAAGGACACACTTCACAGGGTGTAACCCTGTCACTGTCATAGTGACAGGATGACTCACTGGGTTTTACATTTGTAGACAAGTTCTGCTTTACAGTTTTGCAAGTACTTTTAAACCCATGGACTGCTAAATGTCTGAGGCTAGACATAGCAATCTTTCCCATTTGTTCATGCAAATAACTAAGAGAAACAGGAGTTGCAATATAAAAATAGTAGAATTTTCAGCCTTGCATTTTTGCAAGAGAAACGGTCTGATATGTGTAGAAAGAGAGTAGTTTTTGGTGAAACTTTCTAAGTGAAAATTTAAGAGGTTGGTGAGGTGGATAGGTATAAGAACTGATGCATAAAAGGGTGAAATAAAGATCTGAAATATCTACAATCCTTTGTTTTGGAAGTACTTTTCCCAGGTTAGATGAGAACATAGTGGTTGTTGTAGCCTTAGAGAAACATAGGATACTAAAGACATTATGTTCCTAGTAACTTGACAAAATTAAAGGCTACCATTATCCATCAGCGTCCAGAGATATGCGGTGATGAACTAAGTGACAGCATCTGCCAGTTGTTTTGGGTGAAAACACTGTCCTTCAACTTTTCACTTGCCTATTGTGTCTATTAATTCATCCTCTTTAATTTCCCTTCTTTTTATTCTAATTTTCATAGAATCACAGAATCATAGAATGGTTTGGGTTGGAAGGGACCTTTAAGATCATCTAGCTCCAATCCCCCTGCCATAGGCAGGGGCAGCTCCCACTAGACCAGGTTGCTCAAAGTCACATTTGGACTACTACATGACCATGACTAAAGACACATCACTTCATAATGATGTTGCTCTATCAGTGGATGATTGTACTCAGTATTCTGGTACCTTACACAGGTTTGTGCATTAGTTTGGGCTGGTGAAGATGGAATTAATAAGACATTAAAATAAGAATAAGGTTATTACACATATTTTAACGTATTTGTATGCAGTACATAAAATATTTTTCTTTGAGCCTTGCCTTTGGGGAGCTGTCAAATTTTAGCTTTATATGTAGAAAGCTATAAATTTAAAATATTCTTCTTTTGAATTTTTACTGCATTTAAGGAAGACTTTAGGACTCTTTCAATGCAGACCATACAGATAAGCAGCTGCTGATTAATTCTGTTTTGACCTCAGATGATAAACATGCTGTGCAAATTACTTCCTTCTAACCAAGTATTAATCTTTATCATTAAGATACCACGGATACAAACTGATGTGCTACTCCTTTTGTTCGTATAGTTAATCTTTGGATCAGCAATTGATGTCCAGTAAGTTAATTATAAACATATAAATTATATAAATACATATATTGATGCAAGGAATGCATTTTTCAGACTGAAAAAAACACTGATTTCTTTCAGAGAGTTTTTATTTCTTCCTTATATCCTGTTCTTAAGAGAAAGTAGATATGAATGCAACCTCAGAGGGAGTCATTTTGATATAACTGCATGTCTGTGGCAAACATAGTGGTTCCTATTGAAGTTCGTATGCTTGTTCTCCTGGAAAAACCATTTTAAAATGAAAATAAAATAATATTCTCACCTATCCAGAATGCCACAATTGGAACTCCAATCCCAAGGTATATTTGTTGAAACATCTTTCTCCTTCCCATGTTGTGCTGAAGTAAACATCAACATAAAAACAAAGTAATGGGCCTGTACAACTGATAGGTATGTAGGCAGTTCTCATAATGGAAATAACTCTTCTTGCTTCTTTTACACATAGCCAATCTTACATAACGTTCATGAGAATAACTCCCAGTTAATTCATGTTTTATACTTGAGCAGAACTATAACATCCTTATGGATTCCTCAAAGCTTTCTACCACTGTAGTTTGCTATATCTTGCAAGACAAATTTTGGGGAATTTTTAGTTTGTCAATGGCATTGCGTTATCTAACTAATTTCTAAATTTCTGTTTACCTACAGAAATGGAACAGCAATAATAACGATTCTGCAAAATCTCTCTTGTATAATTCAAGCCCTAAATATCACAAATCAGAAGTTAGTCTGGGTGTGATTACTTAAACTTAGGCATTAGGACTGTTGGTTCACATAATTTCCAATTAGATAAGTGTGTCTGTTGCAATGAGATGAAATGGTTGATTTAATGTAAACAAAACAATGAATGAAGTTTAGTCTGTGCCACAACTCAGTTCTCTCAGAAAAAAAAATTGTATTTGTCTGTTCCTCAACACTAAGACTGGTGTCTGATTAGCTGTAGTTCATTTAAATATTTGAAACATGGTCTTGAGATGCGGAAGATCAAGGTAATACTTAAATTTAAAAGAAGCTGATCTATAGATTGCAAAAAAAAAAGTTTTTTTTTTTTTTTTTCTCCCTGTCAATTCTCTAAAACACAACTGTAAGAAACAGAATTTTAAGACAACGCACTTGCCTTTTGATGCTTTTGGATCCCAGTGGTTGCCAGGTTGTTCAGCACTGTTTTAAAGTAAAGTAATGATAAATCATAAATTAATAATAATGTATAAATTTATAGGCTCTGTGTATGTATCACTATGTGACTATCACTGTGTGATTTTAGACAATTTAAAACTTAGAAATAAATTCATCATCAATTAAATAGAATTTCATACACTACAGATAATGCAGGTCTTGTTATTAAGCAATAATGATAACATGCTTCTTCAATATTCATATCTTTTTTTGTTTCATATATTAATTCATCGGAGCAATATTTGAAAATTGTTTAATTATCCATTCTTTCAATTGTCCGAGATCAGGAAAATAATCACCCCCGTGAATAAAAAGGGAAAAATATTGTAACTATCAATTTCCTGTGTATTTCAAGTTTTCATTAGTATGTGACTCAATTATTAAGGGGATTAATAGGGAAAATGTAGATTGTATTCCCTGATGAATAGATTGAAAATACTATGGGTGGTCTGGTCCACAGAAAATTAAAAGAACATCTCTGAAGTTAACATTATACATTTTTAAATAGCAACTAAGACAGCTCTGGACCATTCCTTAGGAAAACAGACTATTGAATTTAATTAGGATTTCAAGTCTTAACCTTCTAGCAGTGCTTCTCTGTTAATATGGTAATATTAGCAAATGCCAAGTCTCAAATATAACTCAGTATGTTAATGTGACTTCTTAATAATTAACAGCCTAATCCAATCCTTCTGGAGCAAGTCCACTGGAAGTCTCTGAAATATAATTACAGATTTAGAAATAATTTGATGGGAAAAAAAACATAGTGTTTTTCAAAAGAATTTTCAAAAAAACGCTTTCAAGTCTCTGCCTTTAATGCTTTCTCTTTGCAAATGTTCTGATACATTCTCCTCTTGAGCTCCACCACTCAGTGGGGTAGAAAGTGTTTTGTGACAGCATTCACTACGGATTAGTAAAACTCAGAAGTGGGTTTCAGTGCTTTATATTTGAAAATAATTAGACTATGCAGTGTAAAATTTTAAAACATACATTTGAGAGAAAACAACCCTACTAATCAAAAGAGAGATTATGTTAGGAAAAAAATTCTTTGCAGTAGGGATGATCAAACACTGGAATGGGCTTCCTAGAGAGATGGTTGTTGCCCCATGCCTGTCAGTGTTCAGGCATTTGGATAATGTGCTCAATAATGTGCTTTAACTTTTGGCTAGCCCTGAAGTGGTCAGATAGTGGGACTAGATAATCTTTGAAGGTCCTTTCCAATGGAGCAATTGTATTCTTACTGTAATGAATTATGGGTTCAGTTCAGCTCTATTGTAGTTTGATGCATGCTGTGTTTAACTGACAGAGGCTTAATCCAATGTAATAGTTGCAGAGCCAGGTTGTCTACACCAGTTTATTTATATGATTTTTATTAAAAAAATTTCTAATATACTCTGACTACCATCATGATCTTTTGCTTGAGTAACCCGAAATAACATGTTACGTAGACAGACAATGTTTGTAATGCTTATCTGAATAGTAATTTTGCTTAAAAATTATTTTGCTCTGGAATTCCAAGTGGACTTGCAGTATGTTGAAGAGATTTCATTTCCAAAACAAAAATAAAAAGAAAAAGAAATCACAAACCAGTCATAATTTCTTCCAGGGAGTTTGACTACCTGCAACTTCATGCATTTCTTTTCCTATTGTGGCCCTTCCATGAACACATTATTTGTCTCCATACTGGAATACTCTTCAACTGTCTATTTTGAATGGAGGCAGTAAAACAAGGTGAACTATATTTAAATAGCTATTAGATTCAATACTTTTCTATTCAGCTGAAGTAAACTCAGCTCAGTAAACACATAGCAGTCCGGTAACAACCAGTGTATGACTTACCTATAACACCTACTGGAAAAATAATATAAGCGTTTGAAATAGTGAAAGGTTTTATTTGTATTTTTTTCTTGTAATGCTTATTTCTGTGTTGGTTTCTTGAACATTTTCTGTGTTATGAACATTCTCATCTTCCGCTGTCTAAATGAATAGTAGTCATAGTGGACAGGGAAGTCACCACAGGGTTCGACAATGTGCCTTACTAGGGTACATTTTTTTCTCTTCTGATTATAATCAGGACTTATTATTTTATCACAGCTTTTTTAAAAAGGGAATTTTTATTCTAGTTGTTTAGATTCACATTCAATTCCGGTGTCGCATTTAAAAAAAAAAAAAAAAAAAAGAGAGAGAAAGAGAGGTTAAATTTAGATTCTGGTTTCTAGTTTACAATCTAATTAGCATTACATGCTGATAATCAATAAATTGACTGCTCCATCTCTTTAAATTTCTCTTTTCCAAAGTGTGGGAAGGAAAACTCAGGTTAATAATGTCTGGTAAGGAAGAATGCTATTTTTATCTTCTGTGTAGTCGTTTTAAGCTTTATTACTACAAGAATTTCTGAATGTTATCTATAAAAACAAAGTTGAAAGAGTGTCAGCTGAGTGTTTCAGAAAATGAAGTTCTTAACATGCCAGAAATATCCAAATTTTGTGTATTTTGTAATTTGCTGGTAAGTTGTCATAACAGATATTTTTTCAAAGGATAATACAGTAGCAGAATGCAGATTTAAATGCAGATTTTTCATAGTACAATCAAAGAAAGATTATACGTATCAACACTTGGGCACATTATCTAACATTTGGCAGATTACAAGAATCCAAACCAAGTAACTGATGCTTAACTTCATTATAGTTTTGCTGAAGTGTTAATTAGGTATTGAAAGTGTACAGGAAAATTATGTGAAGAACATATTTTAGTAATGTACATAGGCAGTATTTCAGGGATATGTTGAATTTACTAAATTAAAAGATTTAATAAACCTGTTTTTCAGTGTGTAAAGTCTATTGCAGCTTTGTTACATACACAAAGGTGCAAAAGTGGCACTGGGAATTGAACATTCATTCAGTATTGGAAAAGATTGGTAAAGTATGTACTTGTCCTAGCATAACATATATTATATAATATATGATGTGTTTGTCCATAAAGTATATTATAATTTTTTAAATACTGTCATAATGACAAACCAGTTCTGTTTTCAAACCAGTCAAATCCAGATCTGCCCCTGTGTTTTTAGAGATTGGAAGCCCTTTGATGTCTTGATAAAGGCAAATGGAATTTTGGTATAAATGTAGGACCTGCTCTACAGGAATGCTCTGTTGACCATGGTAAATGACGAATTTTAGATAGCAAAGACTTAGCACCTCTCTCAGATGTGGCTGAACCTCTTCTTTCTGTGCATGAGGCTTTTATAAAGTGTTTGCTATTGCACACAGATAAAGTAGAATACCCTAGTAATTAGTTTTCTTTGCTAGACATCAAACAGTTAAAAAAATATATAACTGTTTATTGTTATGGGATTAAACCATGAGCCATATTATTAGCTTGCTTGTAGAACTTAATGCAAGCTGTAAGGTGTTCACAAATCTTGCATAATGCTTTGACACGTTATTATTCTAATCTTGTGTTGTATCTTTTTATAAAGTTTTACTGGGCTGTTGTTTAAATTGTGTTGCTGTGGAGTCCTATCATTTTTAGAGTTCTTATATCATGAGTTTCAGGCATCTCACTTTTGGAGTTTCTTCAAAGTGAGCAGTACAGGGATATGTAAGAACCTGCTTCATCATGGTGAGGTTGATGGAAATGTGTGTTGCTTTGTGTCTTAAAATGCCTGTGGTTTTCTTCATGCACTGTATTGGTTAACAAATGCAAAGCCAGAACTATATTATTGCTTTCAGGAAGAAAAACAAATGCTTGTAAGAGGAATCACTTTAAACTGATTTCTCATCTCTATTCATTCTAAATAATAATAATAATAAAATAAAAATTGGCCAAAGTATTTTAAATAAAGGAAATATTTTTTCTTATTTTAATTAGGCAGTAGTTTCCTTTTCCAGTGGAATAGTGATAAAACCAGAGAATCTTTCTCATTCTTCTTGCAATTAGTTCTCACTAGCATACAAGTATTAAAAAATGACCTGGTTAGAGAAAAAGGAAGCTTGTTATGATTTTTAGTTCCAGAGATAGGTACTTACATGCCAGGGCTCTTAGGTGTTTATTTAAATTGTTATGACAGATACATGGCTACTTTTGTTACAAAGGAAGTCTTTGACTTTATTTGCTCCATGTGAAAAGGATAGTCTAATTCAGAGATGTTTTTCTCAATCAAAAAATGGAGAGGAACATGGATGATTTGTCCTTAGATAATACCAATAATAAAATATGAGATAAATTAGATGAATTCATTTTCTTCCCCAAAGAGGCATGAATATATTTAACTTTTTCTTCCTCACGTTTTCTCTTAAGAAGGAAGAAGACTGAGTTTGGAACTGGTGCACAAGGCTGATGACAGTCTCTATCCACACCCTTTGCCATTTTCCTTTTAATGATTTTTCTCTTTGGATGATCATTAGCTGTAAAGGAAAAAATATTTCCATAAGCATACAAGACTTCCAGGCTCATATCCCTAATTACTATTCTTTGGAAAGATGACAGCACATTTCGCTGTAATTATAGCTCAGCTGGATGTGTTCTTATGAAAAAAGGACTCATTTTGGATTATTGTAAAAGATGTTAGCATGGCGTTCTCTAACGCATGAAATGTGAAACCAGCAAAGAATAGACTTGATATTCTTACTGATTTCTAAGGAGAGCAAAATTATTTGTGATGGATCTCATGAATATTTATTTTCCTTTTACAGAAACTGAGAAACTTGATGTTTAAAAAAAAAAAACGTGTATCGAAAGAGGAATATTAGACAAAGATATTACCGAAGACAGCTGGCTAGCTGAAAAGACAGCAAACCAAATCTATAGCTGCTGTAACTTTAACGAGTAGAGAATCCACACTTGTATGTAAAAAACTAGCCCAAAGCATTTTCGTGAGTCCTTAAAGTACAGTGCTATTTAGACCAGAAAAACTGGAAGGTGCTGCTTGAAATATGGGTGTGTAGATGTCTCCTTGCTTATTTTCATGATGCAATTAACTTGTCATTCCACTGTTGTTGTTGTTTTTTTTCTCTTACTGGGTTATTGAAGTATTTTTCTCTGTTCTGATAAAGTGCTTGCATGAAAGCTTTGAGCTGAATTTATCTGTCTGTAACATCTGAAATTTGGGAGACTTGTGCACTTAGAAATTTATTAAAACAACTATAAAAACATAGGAAAGCAGACCATCTTCCTTACTTTCTGCTGAAAATAATTTCATAAATGAACAATTCAGTATTATGATTTTTTTTTACTCGTGAAAAAGTTGGGTAAATGCAATGGGAAACTACTCAAACAGTCATATCTGAATCACTGGTGTTTGTGGTTAAAAGGGATACAGTCCTATGCCAATTTTCAAGACAAATGAAAGCATGGCTAGATTAAGCAGGCACCTTACTTTAGTCTAAAATTCCTTCTAGTGAACATAATGACATTATGTACTGCATCCTGCTAAATAAATACAAAACCCCCAGACCAACTATCAGCTTTTCAAATTTCTACATGTTTTAATAGTATTAATTGATGCTGAACCAAGGGTAACTTTAACTTTAAGTGCTTTGCCAATACACTTGCACTACATCTACTGCGGCTTTCCTATGTATATTGCTTTTGATTATAAGTTGAGCTAAGGTAATTCCATTTGTTATGATATCTTTTTATGAAATGCTGTAAAAACAGTAACACATATAGCTTTTATAGAATATGTTGAAGATGATTTTACTTGGTAAGTCTTTATAGGTATAAACTGAAATGTATATAAAAACTGATTGGGGAAAAGAAAAAATACTATGGAACTTTCTTAAAAATCAGATAGTGGTAGGTGCTCTGTATTAAGGTATTAAATGAAACATCAAGGGTCATCTTGCCAAAAGGTAGATATCTCAAACAAAATCAAGATTTTGTTTGTTTGTTTGTTTGTTTATTGAAGGAAAGAAAGCCTTTTGGCTCAGGAATCTCTGGTAAATGGAGATGGAAGCCTTCAAAGAAAAGTATTGGCATTTATACTTGTGGTTATACAGCTATGTTTGTAAAGAAGTTGGAATTATTTGCTGTATAATTCTCATATGAGGTATGTACAATGTGCTTTTTACAGGAGCTGGAAACATATAGTGCTTCATGTAGAAAGGCAGCAATTGCCTGTATGCTGGCCCTGGCTTGTTTTTGACCGTCTTTCCAACACTGCCATTAGTGTTTGAGCAGAGTTCCTTATGACATGGTAATGAGTTAGTGGCAAAAATACATTAAAAAAAAACAAAATTTGTGCTGGATGAGAAAGAAAAAGTGGAATGGAGCCTATTACATGTACAAAACCAATCCACAAAGACAGTTCCAGCATCTGAGAGCAGCAGTTATCTTCAGCTTAAACCTGCCTGCCTCCACCTCAACCACACCTTCCAGCTCCATGTCCTGCTTCAGTACCTTTCATTCTGTACCTTGCTCTGTACCTCTGCTCCTGCAAAGGAAGTTCCATAGTTCACTAAAACCTGTTCCTAATCCTCCACCATTGTGAAGGCTCTGAAAGCTCATGCAAATGTCATTAGAGCCACACCACTGTGTGACAGTCCAGCAAATTCATTAGTTTGTCCACCCAAGAATTCTGTCCATTAACTCCTGAATGAGTAGAGAAATCACTAGCTGCAAACAATCTAAAATATATTTGTGTCTTTACAGCACCCACCATCTCCCAGAAATATCTTTGTAGTATTGGAGCCTACAAGAAAACAGTAATATTTCTCTTTGAAGAAAGAGTGTGTCTGTATTTAAATGTACGTATATATATACAAAATAAAATAATTTGGGTTTGCATCTCCTATCCATGGGGTCTTCCTTACCCTTTGTAAACCTTCTATATATCTTTGAATATCTTCTATATATACCATATTTTATAAATGTGGAAGATATAGTGTATAGATATTTGAAACTGGACAAAGAATTTTAAGAATTTCTTCCTGTTAATTTTAACTCTAGGTTCTTTTACTCTCAGGTGCTTAAAATAAAATAGAAAGGAACTGCATTTTTTAAACCTCACAATGAATAATTCATGGGAAATCTTAGAAATCCTGAAAATACCATGTAAGACAGTTACTGAGCTCAGGTTGTTAGTGCCAGAATATCTTGTATCTCGTTTCTGCTTTTAAGATTAGACTGTCCCCAAGTGAAAACGAAAGATCGTTTTATTGTAAATATTTCCTTCTTTTTCTTTTTCTCTCTCTCTTTTTCTTTTTCTTTTTTTTTTTTTTTTTTTTCTTTCTCTGCTTTGGGATCCTGAGCTCTAGGTCTTACATAAAGAAACTTTAAAAGAAAATCTAGGAAAAATCATTACTGGGCAAAATACATTTTTTATACAGCAAGCATTCATTAAAATTTGAAGACAAATTAAGAAGTAGAATGGGAGCCAACTTATGTTCTCTGGGATAACAGAAGACCTCCCATGATCCAATTCGCACTGTTCAAATGGAATCTTTTTCCACTTAGTATTGCTTGTTCAGGTAAAAGATCCAGAACTTCATTGTTTGGCGACTAGACTTGTAGGTTATAATCACAAGCCTGTGATTTTTAGGTTTCTTTGTGCGGGAAAGTTACTGTGCAGTGAGCTGGGGTTGGAATTTACAGTACTACTCTCTTATTCCACTTTCGTTTTTAACGCAGTTGGGAAAAAACTCATTTGAAAGTGAGCTTACAGTGCTCAGTGTACTCAACCTGACAAATAACTGGATTATAAATTCCAGTTTTAACTTATGATTCTTTTTAATAGATGAACCAAATTTTTATTTCTGTTGAAACTTGTTTGTTTCAGTTTGTGCAATGTTCACAGTTTTTTTCTATGAAGTTGACCCAGTCACCATTGCTACTGTTATTAAAGTATTTGTTAAAAGAACCAATTAAAAAAAAAAACAAAACAAAAACAAACAAAAAAAAAACAACAGTGGAAGTAATACAGAGTGAAGGTTAAGCAGAGAAATCAGGTCTGTGGTATGACTCAGACTGGTATTTTAGCTTGGTTCTGTTTTAAATATGATGACATGATGTCTTAAACACAAATGATGTTGTTTCTTCCTCTTATTAAATGCACCTTCTAATTGCTTGACCTTTCTATGTTCTGCATGTACTCAATATTGTAGATGCATGCGTTACACAACAACATTGTGGATACTGGGCGAAAACATCCTATCAAATGAAGAAAAGGAACTGGCTGACAATCAACATAAGCCCAGGATAAGGCTAAGATGGAAGAAAACAAACATCTCCAACACAATGCAAGGCAGGTCATGGTATCATAAGGCTGGAAAAGATGATGATCATCTAGTCCAGTTGTCCACCTATCACCAATATTGCCCATTAAATAATGTCACTTAGTGCCACATCTACACATTTCTTGAACATCTCCAGGGACAATAACTCCACCACTTCCCCAGGCAGCTTAATCCAGAGCCTCACCACTCTTTCGGAAATTTTCCCTAAACGCAGCCTGAACCTTCCCTATCACAAAATTGAGGCAATTCCCTCTCATTCTATCACCTTTACCTGGGGGAAGAGGCCAACACCCACCTCGCCACAACCTCCTTTCAGGTTGCTGTAGAGGACAACAACATCTCCCCTGTGCCTTCTCTTCTCTAGACTGATCAATTCCAGTTCCTCAGCCACTCCTCATAAGACTTGTTTCCCAAACCCTTCACAGCTTAGATTCCTTTGTTTGGACATGCTTCAGGGTCTCAATGTCTTTCTCGTCATGAGGAACTCCTGCAAACCAGCTCAGATGGGAGCTCAGGTGGGAGCTGCCTTGAAGTTCTTGGTTTCTCCATATGAGGACTGGTGGTTTTGTTATTTCAGAAACCACCTATAATTATTTAATGCTACTAATTTCCTCCAGCTTTTAGAAAGACAAAGGTGCTGCGTGCATCTTAAAGCACATTGGATTCTTGTCTAGGGCTTCATTTGAAACATTTCTTACTCAGAACTCATCTATAAATAGAGTGTTGTAATACTTGTTCACGCTCAACAGAGTAGCAGCCAGTGCTTTCGGGTTCCTTAATGAAAGGGATCCCCATCGCAAAGTGACACATAACTTTTAAGAAACTTGTGGGTAAGTGCTGTTAAAGAGTTCATGTTCTTGAAAAATTACTGCCCTTGCAATATGAAGCTTCTATAGATCAGATGTACTGTATGTGGATTCCTAACAAATTTATGCTTATTTTAGGGTTACCTTATGGCATACAATTGTTTTTCTCCCTATTCCCTTTCTCAAATATTCCTGAAGCCTTAGCAGCAAATACTGATACCAGCTAATTACTTCCTCAAATATTCCTACTTTGCAGGTAACATTTTCTTCTGTCACTTCTTTCTGAAAAAGTGTAAGCTCATTAAGTTTAAAGTGAACTCCATTATTAATTAGGTGCACACCTTATAAATAAGGTAATCAAATCAATACAATTATAAGGCTAGTGCAGTAGAGGGAACGTTAGGGCCGTGCACTGACATGTCCTCAGGCTGAGTAGCTAAAATATCTTGTAATCACTGTAGTTGTGTTAGTATCCCACTGGACAATACTTTCACCAAAACACTTTAATCATATTTCGCATGTATTCTTCCCTTTATCCCCTGTTCAGCTGTCATTTTGTATTCCTTTTTCTTGAAAGGATGTCTTAGATACTTGATTGCTGTGACTTCACTCTTGTGTTCAAATATATTAATGATACTGTGAGACTGCATCAGAGCTGTTCACAGGTGATCCTTTTGTGATTGCAATGTCCTCTTCGTCAATTCTTGCTCTTTCCTAGCGGCATAATTGGCAATTGAAAGCAATGAAGATTCCTGAGCCATAGCAGGCACACCACTTGACTTTTTCAATGCTCAGCATGTCATTCTACCCTAATGCATGTCATATATTTTTGAAACTATTACAAAAGACAAGTGCAGTCCATTCTATGGTAAGTGGCAATTACTCCATGTATTAAGAAATCCTCTCAAAACCATAAATTTATAGATACTTGTACAGAGCCAAGATGTTTAGAGAAATTTAATAGCCACTTCCTGAAATTAAGCTATTTAGACTAAAACCTCATTAACGTTCTATTAATCTGTAGAATTTCCAGGCCTGCACTGAGCCTGCAGACTTCTTTGTGCATTTTAGGAGGCTGTTGGATGTATAATAAAAAACTGTGGTGATGTGGAAAGGACAGCTTGCATGAAGGGAAAGACACGGAAGGAAAGAAAAAAAGCATGCTGTCCTGGGACTAATGGACTGTTGGCATTAGCTTGGTGCTCCTTGCTGCTGGGCAGGGAGGGAAGCTGTTTCTGTTCAGAAGGAGACTAAGCTCCCTGAGAAGTCAGCAATTAGGGCACATCAGCTATTTAGAGAGGCCATAAGCTGGGTGGCAAAACCTTTCTGTAATGCATATCACTATTTCCTGTTAGTGTTCAGTCTCCCACAGCCCTTTCTTTAGGTCAGTGACCCTGTTGCCTCAATGATCTTGCTCCAACTCATTTGATGCAAGGCTTGGAAAGCAAGAGGGATAAAAACAGACTGAGAGCGCCTAGATGGCTAGTATGCTATGATTTTTTACCTTGTTAAAGATTCTTACTCTAGGCACTTGGGACTCAGGCTTGAGTGAGAAGACCAACCAGTTTGATAGCTGTGAGCTGGCAGTAGAAATTGGATGCCTTTGCAAGTGCAGGTAGGCAAGAGCCTGGGCATCTGGGAGACTGATATTGGGCTGGGTATCTGTACAGCGATTCTTCAGAGACAGATAGGCACCAAAGCAGTTTCAAGGATCCAAACAAGCATACTTACTTGCTAGTGACTCATGTCCATACAGAAAGTTCAGCTTCTGATTCAGTGTTTTATTATTTCAAACTCTTAATTAAATCTCTTTGAACCTACAGGTGCAACAACTTAGTGAAGCTTATTTGTTTTCTTTTATTTGTCACAGGCTTTCATTTACCAAAAAAAAAAATATAGACAGGCAATTGAACTACGAGAGGTATCTGAGGGGATTTTAATATATTTTTGGAAAGTGTAACCTGCTTTGGACATTTTCTACTTATAGGCCTGGGACTATCATTTTGTCACCTGAAAAGATGCATCAAGATCAGTTTTCCTGGTAAATAGACCATAGTATAGTTATATATTTTAAAGTAGATGCTCATTAAAAGACTGGAAAACTTCTATTCCTATTTTACTGGTTGATTTAAAATTGATTATGTGTTTACATCTATATCATGTTC
This sequence comes from Tetrao urogallus, assembly GCF_951394365.1. Lineage (NCBI taxonomy): Eukaryota > Metazoa > Chordata > Aves > Galliformes > Phasianidae > Tetrao > Tetrao urogallus. Next base: position 53,759,261 of record NC_136815.1, on the reverse strand, counting down.
TAATATAGCTAAATAATTTCTTATGGAATAGTGTTGTTTTTTTGTCAAATGACAAATATGAAGGAAAAGATATTTGGTATTGTTATAACAGTTTTGAGATACGTACTTTTTCATGATTAATGAAATATATATTAAGGATTCTCATATATTTTCATAGCTGCCAGTGAGATAGCCAAACATTTACACATTTCAAATATGAGGACATTGATTATTATATTGACTTACTAATGAATCCATCATAATAATTTCAACAACTCTTGTCCAGAATAACTGCTGGTACACAGATTCTTTGCTTTAGTTTCTATGAAATTGTTTCACTATACATGAGCTTAACTTATGCTTACTAATTGTTTCATGATAAGTTGGGCTGTTTGCTGTTTCATTCTTAAGGAACTGACTAGAATCCAGCTAGAATCCAGGCAGTTATCCAAATCACCAAACTTCAGTCATTCTGTAATTTTCCTATCAATTAATTGTTCTTGTTCTTTATTTTTTTTTTTATCCAAATTAGCGTAACTTCATCTGGAGGGATTTTAGTAGTATTTCGTGGATTTAATTTTCAGAGTGAAAGGCATAAGGAGGATAAGAAACAATTGTTAAAAATGCTCATTCTTGTTTTAGTAGAGGAAATTTAAATCCATCTCTCCTATTTGCAAGCTGATGTCCTCATCATTGAGTAAGCAGAGAGAACAGTCTTGTTTTGTATTCTTGTATTAAATATGTCTGGGATGTAAATAAAACAATTTGTATCAAAATATGTAAATGTTTTCTGTTCACGGAAGCTCTTGGAAAACTTCAGATGCTTTTCAGAACTTTTGGGGAAGGAAAGAGTAAAGGAACAAGCTGAGAAACTGTCTGTGTGCTTTCACGTAAATATGCCCAAAGCATAAATAAATTCTGTAGCTTTTAGATTAAACTTTAATGTCCACTTCAAAAACGTTTAATGCAGCTCCTCTGTTTCTTTTACAGTTCGCTTGAAAAGTTTGCAACCGTTTTTTATACTGTGATCTTCACTTAGAGGTAGAGTAGAGTACCCAGACTTTCTGGAAGCAGGGATTTTTGTTTATATTATAATAAAAATGTCCACTAGAGTTTTAATAAAGAGAGTTTAAATTCAGCTTGAGTCCAGTTTTTCTGTTTTCCTATGGGTGTCTGAAGGTGTCTGGCCATTGGGTGCTGAGACTTATGGGAATTGTGAATGGCTAAAAATTACAGCTTGTGCTGAAATGTGTTCAGAATCATCTTGGTCTTGAAATATTTTTGAGACACTCTGAGCTGTGACATGTTGAGAGTTCCATGCTACAGGTGAAGTACAAAATCTCTCCTTCCCTTCAGCCACAGGACTCTCCCTAATAATGCTGGAAGTGAAAATGAATCATTTATGAGCATCAGTAGACACATGGGTGGGGCCTCTTTGTAAACTGGTATTTTGTTGATGCAATAAGTGTGACAGCCTTTTAGTTGTGAATATAAATGTTACTGAGAGGAAATTAGGTTGGTTCGCAGAGAAGATCAGACAGACTTTTTGGTGCTTCTTGCTGAGGAGCAGGTACCTCTGTCACTGCTGCGCTTCAGATACCAGTACATGTAGAAGGAAAATGGAAGGTGAGTGCTTCAAAACTTTACTATCACTTGACTCAGGACTGAGAATGGAAATAATTAGTCAGGTGTGGGTATATAATAAAAAGTTACCTACTACTGCTACTGAACCAAGCCAAGAAAATACTTCTATGGTTTAGACTTTTTTATATGAGAACTTAGAAAAAGAGCAACTGCTGGGAAAAGAAGAAAAAAAAAAAAAAAGAAAAAAGAAAAGAAAAAAACACCCCTTTTTCATAAAATAGAAAATCTATTAAAAAAAAAAAAAAAGGAAAAAATTATGGAGAATAACTAGTGAAACAGCCTTCTCTGAGAATGAAAAATAGTATATTTTACTTCCAGCATAAAACACAAAGTTCTACTTTCCACTACTCTGGTGCTAGGATCAACTATTTCACAAAGTTTATCTGAAGTACAGTTTCTGGAATTAATGCCAAATGTAAATTGATAGAGAGAACTGGATGACTGGTATTAAGGGTTTCTATCACAGAACAAAAACCTAACTGAGATGTGAAATTGATTAGCCTTTAGTATTTTCTCTGAGCTGACTTTACTAAAGAAGGCTTCTTTGTGATCCATTTGTGATAATTAACTCTGATAAGTAACCTGTGGGCTGACTTCAGACAACATCTTCGGGAACATGTAATATCTCAGCTCCCTGATGTTCCAGTTTAGCTGGATTCATGAGTCAATGAAATGTAGTTGTCTTGTTCTATAAAACCCTCCAGAGGATAGGTGAGGATCTATTAGGTTCTTTCAGTCAGCATTCATGACCACAGGAATTCGTCATGTGTGCTGTAAGCACTTCTAATCTTTTCTGTTCAACCAGAACACTTTGGTAATGAGACAGCTCTCATTAAGATACAAGATTTTCAGTGATTCTGTTACTCTTTCTTGTTCAGCAGGTATGATGCACTCATGCACCACAGTGACGCAATGCATTTCCCTGTGGGTGTTTTTTTGTTGCTGTTTGGGGTTTTTTGGAGCGGGTGTTTTTTTTTGTTGTTGTTTTTTCACATGGTTTGAATAGTGTGCATTCTTTCACTTTGGCAATGCCTATGTTGCTTTCTTTGTTGATTTTTTGCTGAAAAGCTAAGTGACCAATTCAGTATCAAAGTCAATGGTGAATGAAATATCTAATGATTTTGTTTTAAGGAAAAAATCAATTTTTTCTCCCCCAGACCTTCCTTCTCCAATTCATTTCAATTATGATTTACTTCAGGATGTGATGCTGATAAATCCCACTGGATTGTGTTAGAAGTACCCATGTAGCTTTAAGTCTTCTTGTATGTGAATACACCCTTGATTCCATGTGGGAAAAATGAGTCTGTTCAACTTAGTGCCAATTTACCTACAGAAGTTAGTTTGCTTGTTCTGCAACTTCAGCAGACCAAACTTTACCTTTCAGAATTAAAATAGCATCCAAGTCTTTGTAGTTCATTGAGCTCAATTTTTGAAACTGCTGAGAATTTTTGGCTCCCCTAGTCTCCAATTAGCCTGAAACATTTTTGAAAATCACATGTTCTATGTAAATAAGTAAAAACGAATGTTGCCACCCATCCTTATGGCACCAGATCATAATTACTCCTAGGAAATGACTGATATCTAGACAGGATGCCTGAGATGGGTGATACAAGATTTTTGTCAAGACAATCTTAGCATTTGAAATAGGCTGTCAGTAATTTTTAAAAACCGTAATTTGTGAATATCTCCTTCTCCATTCATTTCCTCAAAGATGTCTTGATTTGGGTAATAAAATGAGTGTATCCAAACTTTTTATGATTCAGAGAAATATAGATAGAAACATGTACATATGCATGCCCATTCAATATTATTTGAAACTTGGGGGTGATATTTATTCATATTTTTTCATAATTGATTTGGAGTACCATTTAATCTTTCAAACACATGTATTTCTGATTTTCATTTATTCCGTTTATTATTATTTGTATAAATGCCAACTCTCGATGGCATGTAAAAAAAGTTTGCTGTTTAGCTGTGGTTGAAATATAATATAAATTCCATTTTAGAAGGTGGGATATTGTCAGTTAGTGAGACTTACGATACAAAACCAATCTTTTGAGTAGAGATACAAAAAACAACCTTTGACATTAGTTATTTATAAAGCGCAGAGGTGCTATAGAAAAGAAGTGAAACTTGTAGCACAGCTTTATAAATCAAAGCATTATACAAGTTTCTACCTGCAAGCAAAGGAAGCAGTGAACTTCTAAGGACACTTTTATGAATGTGTATCTCATTATATAGTTTTGCAGCGTTGCTGAAATTTGAACAAACTCTTTACTGTTTTTTTTTTTTTGTTTGTTTGTTTTTATCAAAGCTATTATCTCTTTCATCTTTATCTCTTTATCTCCTGTTTCACACAATCTTGACCTCATCCTGTGATGAGGTCATCATCAGATCATCTCATTTGTCATTTTTTTCCTTTATGTTTCTTCCTCCATCTTGCAGTCATTGAACTTGGAGATGTTGACCTGAACTGTCCTTCCAACTGCCAAATTCATAACACCCATTTCTTCGGAACTGACAGACAGATAATAAGGAGAGGGCAAGCCTTCAACTTCTATGCAAGTTTCCATAATCGGGAATGGGATGATTCCGTGGATCAGGCTACTTTCACCGTGGAGACAGGTAGTCACTTCCAAAATCTCTATAGGTTTTCTCAGTCATTTTCTGCTATGTTATATTTACCATAGTCTTCAGTGATAAATACTATCTGCTCATTCACTTTCTATGTGAACAGCAGACAATCCTCTAGCTCCAGCGGTGCTTCTACTGTGTAAAGTTTTCTCACTCTGTAAGAAAGTGACAAGTGAAAAAGAAATCCATGTTTGGGAGTTTTGCATTGCAAATGATTGCTAAACAAATTACTTGTCTTTTGCATGTGCTTTGTTTACCCTGATTGAAGATGTTTTTATTTTCCCGAATAGGCCTCAGGCCTTGCGAGTCAAATGAGACGAAATGCACCTTCCCAATGGGTAGATGTTTAGATCAAACCTGCTGGAGTGCTTCCTACAAAACTCATCAGCCAAAATGCATCAACATCAGTGTGTTTCCTCCCTCCAATGCCTGCCTTGGCCGTTACATTCTCAACATGCAGATCACTTCTTGTGGTCATACATACCAGCGTTGTCTTGGAGATTTTTATGTCCTTTTTAACCCATGGTGTGCAGGTGAGAAATCCTGTGATATTGAGTTAGTTTTAAGAGAAATGCTAGTGCTGAGTAAAACTGCTGAAAATATGAATTACTTAAGTGGTGAATAAAGGATAGAATCACAGAAAGCATATGAAACAGAGAGCAATTTACTTTTGTGTGCTTGTTTTTTTTTTTCCTCCTGAATGTTCGAAGTTGTCTTAAGCCAGTGTTTTGATTTGGCTACAGCAGAGATGATGTAGTATAATTTTTTTTTCTCCACTTTTGCAATAGCTTGGCAGGAAAAGAGGCAATGTGTACAAACTGAAACAAAACAAATTCCACCAGGAAACACCTTTTACTGTGCAGGTGACTGAAGTAGGTTGCCCAGAGAGGTTGTAAAGTCTCCCTCCGTGGAGACAGAGATATTTAAAAGCCATCTGGACATGGTTTTAGGTAACCAGCTCTACCTGTCCCTTGTTAAGCAGAGAGTTGGTCGGATAATTTCCAGAGATCCCTTGCAATCTCAGCTACTCCATGATTCTCTGAAATCTGAGATATCACCACACAATAATACAATACAGATATGAATGAAATTCTGTAAGTCCAGTCTGAGTGGCAACAAACTGTGGAATTTGTAGAACCTTGCCAAAATAATTACATGGCAAATATTTATATTGTCCATTGATTTGATCAGAATTACACACCCAACTCTAACTGCACAATGCTTTACTCCTAGAACTGCTTAGTATGAAGAAAATTTACAAGTCTGTGATTTGCGTGTATCACAGAAAAGTGAGACCTAATAAAGGGAAAATAAAGTAGCAAATAAAAATGGATTTAACAGGATTAAAAATATACGTTTAAAACAAATAGGAAAAGAAAGAACTTCCAGTGAAATAGATATAGAAGAGTTAAAAAAGAACCTATAATCTGATAGATCTTGCATTTTTTCCAGATGACCCTGTATACCTGGACAATCAGGCCCAAAGAGAAGAATATATTCTCAACGAACATGGCATACTGTATGAAGGAGTTCATAAACATATTACCTCTAGACCATGGCACTTTGGACAGGTAAATTTTTAAGATTTGTTCAGAAGCAGCCATCCACATATGTACAAATGAAATGTTACCTATATTTTTTCAGATATATATGCTGATTGTGTGCAAATTGTTGCTGTAGGCAAAACAACTGCAAGGATGCCTTGAAAAAAGAGAAGCAGAAAATTGTGCATGTGAATGAAAAAGGATTCCATTAATTAAAAATAAGCAAACCCTAATATGATTTTAAAAGAGATATATTTGAAATATATATATTTCATATTTGAAATTCCTTCAAAGATTTGATTTTAGAAGATGATACTGGAGAGGAGAAGACAAAAACTGCAGTACTGACCAGAAATATACCTTTTCAATGTTAGAGTATCATGTCTATCTTAACTTCTCTTTTGGCAGTTTGAAGATGGGATTCTGGACATCTGCTTAAAGATTTTAGACATGGGTGCAAGTTATCATCATGGTTCTGATCGAGACCATTGTTGGCGCAATGACCCTGTGCACGTCAGCATGGTGGTAAACCACATGGTAAGATCTAGCGGTGCAAGACCTCTTAATAGATGTGATCGCACTGCATTTTTTTTAATAGAAAGATAAATTGCACTATAATTTAGCACAGCAAAGAAAAACCTTTTTTTGTGCTTAGATGCACAGGAAAAATTAACTTGTAACATTGATCTTCAATATTTCTGTGAGATGTTTAGAGAGCGAAGAGATGGCCCAGTACTTGAAAAGATTGCCTTTCTTTTTCTCTTTTTAGATAAGCAGCCATACCACTAACAGTATCATGAAGATTCCAGAAAACAATGATTACCTGAAGGGAACGAAACCATTTTCCTGGAATGGAAGCGTCCCTATTCTTCAGCAGTGGTACAACGGTAGATGCAGACCTGTCAGATACGGGTACTGTGGGTCTCTTGCTTCAGTAATGTGCACAGGTATATTTCAGCCTGCTTTTACCTATCTATCCAAAATGGGAGAAAGAAAACTGGATCAGAAAACTCTGATCCCGAAACTACTGCAAGCATATTACTCATAAATGTTTTACTAGAAATAAAATTGAGTATTTTATCTTCCTTTGATATGGAATGTCTGCCTTCATAGTGTTTATTATAAACCTGCTGCTTTCCTATAAGCTGTGAAGATAAAAAAAAAATGATACTGTCTTTTCTTGGATCCTTATGGAAAGTAACTCTCACTACTGCATCTTTTATGAAAACACGGAGCAAATGCAGCTTCATGGAAGCAAAAATTTATCCTTAGAAGAGGCTTGAGGGATGACTAAAAACACAGATTATGAACAAGATCTGTTGCACTGTCTCCTACAAAACATAAAAGCAGTAATCTACAGTCTTTTTACGCTACAAGTGAGGAGGCAACAGCAAGCTATATGATAAAGATGGGAAAAAAAATTAAAGCATTACAGTATTTGCTTATTGAACATGTTTTTGCAATGAAGAAAATTAGGTTGATGCTCTACAAGCAAATCTATAAACACTACACTCTGTTTGTCATAGGCATGGAGATTTTTACTGGTGTTTTATTAATGCAGGATCTCAAAATATTTCTGAATTTACAGCAGCTATTGTTTGTTTGTTTCTTTGTTTGTTTTTTAAATCTGGAAGAGTAACAAGCCATTCCTTCCTGGTAGGGTCTTTTAAAATTACTTTTCAGATACTAACAAGAAGTTCTGAAAACAGAATCACTACATCAAATATTACCTCATATACACTGTGTACATATACATTGCAACATATGATGGCAAAGTAGAATATGGGAGAGTCATTTATAAAATAAGTAAAGGACATTACTATTTATAATGACTTATGAAGACTTTTTTCCTTATAGTGATGAGGTGTTTGGGAATTCCAAGCCGTGTTGTCACGAACTTCTGTTTTCCATGCTCTAATGAGAATCCTCTTGGTATCAATGAGATTTTTGACTGTACAGGAAAAAACCTCTGTGGCAAGGACAAGCTATGGTAAGTAAGAAATAAATAGTAAGCTCCTTTGGTTTTGTCAAAAACTAAGTGATAGAAAGACTAGTGTAAATCTGGCAGTTCGGAGTATCTATTTCTTTGATGTAGCATAGCTGATCATTTCCTATCAATGCATTTCAAAAGCATACAATTACTGAAGAGGCACACTTTTGAGAATTGATGCTACCTGCTTATACTTTCAGTTGAAACAAGAAGCCATCTCTCTTAGCTGTAAAAATACAAAGTAGATCATGAAATGGAAATCGTTATCATTAGTAACAATCACTTAGTTGAGATTTAAGTTGTCTTTCTGAGGTTTCTTAGTGTGGATTGCTTTATTCTTGTTAATGTTTTGATTCCTGTTCATGTAACTACGATTACAATTCAGCTCAACGGTATTTCTTTTCACCCTTGGCCTGCAAGTTTATAGTTTTAACTGTACTTGAATTTTGCTTGTATCTAAGTTTCATCCATAAGAACTTTCAATGTGTTTTTTCTTTTTTTGACCTTTCCCATGTGAAAAAGATAAGATCAAACCGAAATGCCAAAGCAGTGAGGATCCCATTGTAGCAGTTAAATCTTAAGGATTTGTTCTTTGTTAATCTATTAAAAAGCCTAGGACAGTGTGTGCTTTTTCTCTAAAGAATCAGGTAGAAAACAATAGGAAAATAGACTATTTAAACAAAAGAACTGTGCTGATACATTCTAAAAAGAAAAAAGAAAAAAAAAGGGCTATAAAAAGCTTTTTTTTCAAGCAGATCGGCAGGTTCTTGGTACAAATTTTCTTTCTTAGGTATATAAAGAAAAGCAAATAACTCCTGTCCCCTGATGTCATTAACAGTGCTAAGGCAGAACTATTAATTTGCTTAGAAAATTCTCTCTGATATGGTCTTCCTCCATAGCAAAGCACGGAAAATAACAATGAGATGATTTTAATCCTATATTCCTACATTCTACAGGCGGTACCACTGCTGGAATGAATCTTGGATGGCTCGTAGAGATCTAAATCAATGCTGTGGTGATTGGCAATGTCTGGATCCAACACCTTTGGAAACAGGCAGAGGTAACTGAAAGTTTGCTATAATTGTCAGCTTTTCATCAGCTTATGTTTCTGAGTTTCTGTACAACTCAAGTTACATCCTGCTATAATATTATTATTTGCTGGCTTAGGCTCAGCTTGCAGTGGTCCTACTTGGGTTCGAAGCATCAGAGAAGGAGACCTGGACTTGGACTACGATGGTCATTACATGTTTTCTCGGCTGAACTCAAACTATGCTGGATGGCTTTCTCAAAACAATGCCAAAAAAACAAAAGTTTTCTGTGACACTTGGCCATGTGGACAACAACTAATTACCAAGAGTGTTGGCAGTGAGCAATTTGAAGACATCACTGGGAATTACAAGTATGAGCTAGGTATGATGAATTGTCATTGATGGGATTAGAGGATATTTATAATGCTAATCAAAACTATCAATATAATTTGTAATTACTAGAACTATCTAAAAAAATTATTTATTTATTAACATATTGAGAAAGTGGAAGATGTCTTTCTCTTCATACAATATCTAAGCATATTTAGATGAATAAAACCAAACAAATAGCAGTTATATCCATTTAATCCCACTGCTCTTGTGCACATGCTTTGGTCTCACCTGTATTCTAGTTTTGAATATTAGTGGATTTTAGATAATCTTAAAGACTTAGATTCTTTTAAAATCAAGATTAACTTGCTTTGCTTCATACGCACTTCCATGTCAGACGCCATTTTGTTGGATTGCCCTTCAGCTGCTATTTGTCCCATGGCAACAAAATATAACAGGATATTGATGGTAAGGTTCAACCTCTACTGCCATACCACATCTGCCTCTGACACTGTGGGCTAACATCATGAAACAGGAGGCATTACTTTTAGAGGCCTTCAATTCTTCTGTGAACTCAGACTACTGTAGTTTGTGGTTTCATTTTCCATTGCATTTTTTTCTGTGCCAGACTACTACATTATGTTTCAGGAAAGAAGAGGAATAAATTTAATTATATTTATTATTTAGGCAGATATGACTTCCAGTGGACTCATTATCATATATCTCCTTCAACAGGTTCTGTGAAAAGCAAAGAAGCCTATTATCGAGCTTACAGAAGAATTCACCCAGGGTACTGCAATGCTTCCAATTGTCATATAGACAGGGAGTTATCATCTCTGAAAAACCCATTTTTGAGTGATAGTGGTATTAACACAAGGCTAAAGATGGCTAACTGCCCAATGTATGGTGAAGATGTCCAACTGCTCTGGTTGCTTGAAAATTTGCGTAGTGAACCCAAAAACCTGAAGTTTAATTTGTGTGCACAGATAATAACATACAATGGTTGCCCAATGGATCAATTTTGGAAAGATAGTGTGACCGTTGCATTAGGTCCAAGGGAAGGTAAGAAGGTGGATTTGTCTACTGTTCTTCTGTCCTCTCTTCTTTTCTGGAGACAGATAGCTTCTTTTGAGGGTTAGTGGAGACTTCTAAGTGCTGGTAAGAAATGAAATTAATATGCTATTAAATACTGACAGGCAAATTGTCTTAGAGCAATCAATTATGAATCACTGCTATGCTACATACAGAGTAACAGGCTAATTGTAGTCCTTGCCTAATTTCTCTAGGTTTAAAGATACTGATGATCATTTTAAGTTCAAATCTATATGATATATTCAACACAAAAATGAATTGGTTGTGTTTATAATAGGTTTATCATAAACAGGGACTTGGATCTTGACAATATTTGAGGTCCATTCTAACCTAAGGCATTCTATGATTTATAGATTTCCTTTGGCCAGAATATATTAGCCAGAGTAAAACATGTAATTTGAGCACTAAATTGATTATTTCCAGACACATTGGATGCTGGGGAGTGCAAAGTCATGTTACAGCATAAGCAGTTGTTTCAACAGTTATCTCTTGTTTTTCACAGCGAAGAAAGACCCCTTTACTTAAGTCACTTATCACTATAAGAAGTTTTGTTCCTGATATTTATATTCTCCTTTATCAACCTCTAATTCACCTATATTGCAATTATTGCTTTAAGAATTACACTGGAATTAAAGTTCCAAAATTTAAATAAATAAACATTTCTTTGTAACTGCACTAGTATAGTTATAGTTATAATAATTAAAATATAGTTATAATAATTAAAAAGAGTGCAGCTATATGATGAAAGCAGCAAAAAAAATTTCCTAAGCCAGGAAAATTTATGTCTTATTTCAAAAATGCTGCAACAACTCAGTTTTTAATTAAACTATTGTCATTGCTACTTAAACTTCATGAGTAAGGAAAGTACAAATATTAGACAAATTAATAATAATAATGATAATCTTTTTCTGTAGTGAAAAAAATTCCACTGTGTGTATCATATAGTCAATATGGACCTTATCTCAGTGATCACAACATTATGAAAGTGGTTGCTGTCTCAGATCCAGAGTGTGGAGAAGTTCTGATGGTGAGCAGAGATATCGTGATCAACAGGCCACCTGTTATTGTTAAGGTAAAGAGCTTTAATTGTGAGCTTTGTGACCTAAGGAACATTTAGGGATTTTTATTGTCCACTTCCTAGGTATAATGCAGAGAAATTTCTTGGTCCTTTTTTTTTTTTTAGCAGGATCATTGGGATTTTATATTTACTTAGAGTGAAGCCTAGAGAAAGAAGGGGGAATAATCTCTGCTTTTGATCTCATTTATTTAACTTCATGCTAATTTTTTTAGGATGTATATGCCTCTATATCTATATTTATATATTTTTTTTCTTTTAACTAGCTATTGAGTCAGCCTAGGCTGAAAGTACCATGTACAGCAGAGATCTCCTTCTGCAATCCTCTCCAGGAAGATATGAAGAACTGCATAATGACTTTAGAAGGCTGTGGTTTATTCAAAGAGCCAATGACCATTGAGTAAGATCATAAATTATTTAAATGGGGTAATATTAAGAGTTGACTGAGGTCTGTTAGGTCAGCAGATTTTTGAGGAAGATGATAATTCTTACATTTCTTGTGTGTAGGACCTGAACAGGACTATATGCTCCTTACTACTTTGAGATTCCATTAGAAAACTCACTCCTCCTGAAATGATTGGAGTATTTAGAATTAGTAATATATAATGCTGCTTCATTTTCACTACAATTTAATCTGTGCAAGTTAAAAATTTCTATCTGAAGGGGAATGCACTGTTTTCTTCATAAGCGATTTTAGCTATGTACCCCAGCCCTTATAATAGCACTGAGTTTACAAAGAACCCCTCTAAATATTCATGAACTCGTATCATATGCGTAAACGATTAGAAAAAGACAGTGAAAAACAGCAGTGTGCATTCTAAGCTCACAACATATTAATCACAGGAAACTGCAAATTTCCAGTATGCTCTAACGTCCTAGGAAGAGGAGCTGTTCATTAATATGCATTGCTCTTCTTCATGACAAGGACAACTGGCAGAAGTATGACTAGTTTCAAGGGGAAGCAATTAGAAATTCTTCTCACTGAATGATAATGAACTCAATGCCACAGAGCTCCCTGATCCAACTTAGATGACTGGAAAAGGGAAGAAGCAAATACATCTTTGAAGTAGAAGGATACTATGTTTTTGAAGAATTAAAGAATCTTACATATTCACAGAGAGTATCATGAATGGGTTTACAGCTCCAGAACTGACTATGGGAGTTTTCCATGGGGTAGAAGTAACCAATCCCTTTTTGAGACAGAAGGAAATGGTTACTGCTCTACTCAGAAAGATTTTGGGGGAGCAAGGCAAGAAGAGCAAACTGGTCATAGCAAATCAGAGCTAATAATGTGAGGTTATTTTCAAGTGCTTCAGGTCTCTGAGCTTTCTAGGATCCTAATTTTTTCCCTCCTGTTGGTGCAGTTTGGGAACGCTGGCTTCCAATCAGCAGGCACGGACCATCGTGGAGTTCACACCATACAGGTTGGGCAGCCACCGGCTCCTAGCCAACCTTGGATGCCACAAGTTTGCCTACTGCAAAGGATGTGCCAAGGCTGAAGTGTGTAACCACGTGGGGCAGAACAGCTCCCTGCCTGTGAACCAGAATGGGTCACTGCCGGTCTGTGAGAACGGGTCCCTGCCTGTCAATAGCTCTGGGGTGGCCCCTGCAGGGGAGCCTGGGCTCAACTCCACATGTGAATACATATGTATCCCTGTGTGCAACCCAAACTGCAATCCTGGGGGACCACCTGTGTTCGACTTCGTGTACCTTCCCGCAGGCCATCCCTTATGCAACTCCATCGGCAATCCAGGCTTCAACCCAAACTTCAATGCTATGTTTGACCCTGGGTGTGATCCTGGCTTCCGTGTTATATGTGAGACCGTGCCTCCTGCTACATGTACCCAGATGCCTCCAACAGTGTACAGCTCCATGCCTGTCACAACATCCAACCCTGCAGGCCCCCCTATGCCTCATGTGGTGTTTGAGACGGGGTCTGCTCCTACACACCAACCAGGAGGCGGAGGGGGGCCCATGCCTTATTCTGTCTCTGTCCCAGCAAACAACGCGGTGAGTGCCCTGTTGACCCACTTCATGGCTGGCTCCAGTCCTACCACAGCAACCCAGGGAATTCCCACCCATTTGCCATCACACCCTGTGTGCTCTCCAGTTGCCCATGCTGTCAGCAGTTCCATGCCACCGCCAGCAGCCATTACAGTGCCTGCGGCCTCCCTCTCTCATGTTGTTTGTGGCTCCGCACCCTCTCCCATTGCCCAGCCTCTCTGTGGCTCTATAGCCACCCTACCACCCCAGCCCCTGAGCACCCCAGTAGCCCATGCTGTGTGCTCCCCAGCCCCTTGCCCTGCGGCTTCTCCACTACCCCGTGCTGCACGTAGCTCTACTCCTGTGGGGCTGCACGTGGCAGGCTCCCCAGCCCCCCGCCCTGTGGGACCCCCAGCAGCCCACTCACTGTGCTCCCCAGCCTCCCGTCCTGTGGGACCCCCGGCAGCCCACTCACTGTGCTCCCCTGCCTCAATCTCAGTAGGAGCTACAGGAGTCCGCTCTGCGAGCTCACCAACCCCTTGCCCTGAAGACTCATCGGCCACTTGCTACACATCCCCCCCAACTCCTCAGCCTCTGGCAGCTGCCACTGCCCGCTCCCTCTGCAACCCTGCCTCTCATTCCATCTCCCGGGTCGTTTGCACCCCAGGGTCTCGCTCTGTCTGTGGCCCTCAGTGGGGACCTTCCTGTAACACCACCACTACCACCACCACCCGCTCAGGCTCCCTGTCCATGTGGCCTCCAACTTCCCGCTCAACATGGAACCTCACGGGGTGCTCAAGCTACATCCCCTTCTCCCGCGGCTCCTACAACACGCTCTCAGGCCCTCCCTATAGCTCCTTGTCTCGATCCTTCAACACTTTGTCCCGCTCAGCCTACAATACCCTGCCCCGCTCTACCTCTCCCTCTGCCTATGCCACCCTGCCACGCTCCACCTTGCGCCCAACTGGCAGTGCTCTGACCCGCTCTGGGGCCCATACCCCTTGGAGCTCCAATAACAGGAGCACTCTCTCTTACTTCAAACGCAAATATCTGTAATTGAGAGCAATCTGCTGGGGAAGAACCAAAGCAGTTAACTACAGCCTGCACACAGGTGCTTTGACAAAAGGTTAGAAAAAGGATGATGGAGAGCTGCCTGCATAGTCCCGAATATTTATCCATGCAGTTGAGATATTTTGGAAAGCAGGCTGCTAGCCAACAGCCAAGAGGTGCATTTGATACAATGTCCATTTTCCTTGAGATATGGTCCGGTGGAACTGACAAATGAACGTGCTCTCCCCTGGAACCTTAGTGACAACAGTAGTACATTGCAGGTAATCGGACTAGATTGCTCAGTCAGGCTCTTTTATAAATGATCTGCTTTCACTCTCTCTCTTCTTGATTTCCTGCACTGTGTATTTCTCAAATCTCCTTGGCTACAGCCCTCTTAGCAAATCTGTCTCCCTGCATAAGATGCACTTTCCTTAGTTCTGCTGTCACAGCAATGATTGCAGAGCCACCTGCCCAACACCCCTTAGCCCTCCAGTCCTGATATTGTCTTGACTGAGGTCAGTTCTGCATGCAGTCAAATTTCCTCAGTTTTGAGGCAATGAGAACTGTGGAGGTAATGAAACAAGTAAATTGGAGCAAATCAACCTGAGTGCTCAAGAAAACAAAACAAAAGGGCAATTATAATAGATCTGGTATTACTATTCTATATATATTACTGGTTCAGTATCAGGATGAAAGGCCAGAGTAGAAAAGCTCAATGAATGTCTAATACCAATTTATTGGCTTTCACAGCTGTTTTTTGTACAGCATATCTCAAATTTTTCTCTTATATATTGCAGCATTTAACCCCATGGGAAATGCTCTAATTTCAAGCCTGTGCTTTCGTTATTCAATACAGCTTTTGTTTTTGAGAACTTTTGTTGACAGACTGAAATTAGAGAAGGAGGCATCCTTTCTTTCCAACACCCAGCCCTCCCAAATGAACAATTAAATGAAAGAAAATGTATTAAAACTTATTTGGTTAATTGGTATGATTTCAGTGCTAACCTTCTCCCACTTTTTCTAGAATCAAAATAACATATTCTCATAAAATAACTCCTCAAATTTTGCCTTTCCTTTTTCTGTTCTTCACAAGAGCTTTGGGTTTGCTGACACATCTCCCATCCCTCCATTGTTTTCCTCTATTGCTCCATTATTTTTAGTAGCAAGCATTAGTGGGGTCTTCTGGTAAAATAATTTTGCTGGTACTGTAGAATTTTCAGTAATGTAGCAGTAGTATCTCAGTAGTTCACACACCTATGCTTTGTGATGAGATTGAGCTATGGGAAATTTGAAAAGATGCGGTGTCAAATGCTAGCTATGAATGTATCAGCTGTGTCAATTACTTAATAATTCTGAGTATGGTAGAAATCTTTGCCTGGAAACTGTAGTGCAGTGGTCACAGTCCTGTGACTTGTTTTTTACACAATTTCATTTGCTGACAATACATTTGCCTGACAATAAAAATAGAAATTTAGAAGGAAAAAAATAATAATGTAATTGTCTTCTTGGTATTTGGTTACTTTTTGGTTTGTTGTTGTTGTTTTCTTGTAATAACTCTTCAGACTTGGGGGAAAATTTCTCCAGATGCACTTCAGTGTGAAATTTTCTTTCCACTCTGTGTCCTTTTTCTTCATGTCAAGTCCAAAAGCAAGGCTGCAAAATAGGTTCTGAAGTTAAAAGAAATTCTTATTTTACCTTAAATACTCATTCTGGTATTTAGAGAAAAAAAACAAAACAAAAACAAAACAAAAACAAAACAAAACAAAAACAAACAAAAAAGCCATGCTTATTCAGTAAAGCTTTCAGCTTTTAGATTTTCCCTTCGCTTTCATGATTTGCAAAACTTGTCATCCACAGTGGGGCCAAACTGAACAAAACAAGGTGTAAGAATTTATTTCTTCATGCTGATAGTAATTTGCAATGACATCATTATGGAATACCACTTCACATCTGTTTTCCTAGTCATGTTTCAACGATCTTTAAGGTCTTTTCGAACCTGAGCATCTCTATGATTCCACGATTCTTATTTTTCTCTTTTATAAGAAGGAGCATGAATCCATGTGCCAGGAATTCCAAAGATTTGTTCCCAACCTTTCAATGTCACTAGACTCTTCAATGTTTGCAAACTTTACTCCCCAACCCTTTTTGCTATACATGCCAAACCATATTTTTTTGAAAATATAGCGAGTTCATTATAACTAGAGCCACAGAAGGTAAAAGAAATCTTTCAAAGTTCAAAATGGTTCTAATACTTACAAAATTATCTACAGTGTATTAGTAACAGGCTTCAGTCTCCTAGGAAGGTCAATTTCACTGTTGCATTCGATTCAGGGAAAGATCAAAACAAACAAAATATACCAAAAATTGTATACCAATAACTTCTGCAATGCAATCTGATAGTGAATTCCTCTAGTGAAGAGGAAGCATGACAGCTACCATCCTCAGATATTGAATACAGTAAGAATAGTTTTCAAATATTCAGGAGAATATTTCTAATTTTAAACTCAATTCAGACGTTTTACTTAAATGCTTGAGAAAATTTATTCACTTGTTTTTAGGTCAGTGTAGATGAAAAAAATGCTATTTCCTACACATCATTGTAGTTGCCCCATTTATGTTTTAGGAGTACTGGAATTTATTTTTGTGCAAAATTAAAGTAGGCTTGTACATCTAGAGTTTGATATTTTCAGTTTTCAATCCTAACAGTTCATCAGACTTTTACAAATCTTTTTCTTTCTTTTTTAAGATGAAAAGTTATGAAGCTGTAAGTTAACTGTTTCAAACTTTAAATGCTTAACATTTATGCCTATTTTGACATTTGCTGGTGACAAACCATAAAATGCCTGAGTGAAATGTGATTTATTTTTATATATCCCATCACTTGCAAGAAAAATATTGAAATTTATAACTCAATGAACCAATTTCCTACTGAGCATTAGTTGTAGACATAAATCAAACTTGACATATTGTATCAGACAAGAAGATTAAATTAGGGAAACACTATATTCATTTTACTTAGTGCTAAAAGCAAACAAAATCTTTTAGAATATATATGCCATGAAGTGTATAAAAATATACAAATGAAAGATGTTGATGATGAAAAGATGTGAGAATATTCAAAATGCAAAAGAAAGTAACGTTTTTTAATTTTCTTTTTGTTCAGCAGTAATTTCATGTCATCTGCAGTAAATTTCCATTATATTTGAATTTCCAAAGCTCTATATTTTTATATTGCATATGGAGAAATGTTTTCATAAGGGAAAGTCTATGAATCTTTAAAGATCTTCCCTTATAATAGAAGGGAATCCTACTCAAACACTTCACAGGCATCCAAATTCTTTGCTTCTTTTGATGTCTCAAATGGGAGGAATTACTTCCACATCTTTGCATATTCTTCCTTGTTAAAGCTTTTGAATTCTTTGGTTTTAAATGGCAAGTTATGTTATAAACGCACATTTATGCTCATTTGTATTGGATAATTATCTGGTTCTGTGACTAACATGGGAATAAGTTGTGCAAAGGAGACTATGCAGAACTGAAAACTATTCCAAACCCAAGGATCAAATCCTGTGCACATATATAGCTGAAGCCTTCATTGCAATTCTGTTTCTCTTTTATAGTAATATAGTTTGCAATCACATTCATTTGGAGTTTTTATCTACTTCTTTGAGTTATGCTAACTGGTCACACCTAAAAAACTTTTCACCTAATCTTCTTTTTTTTTTTTTTTTTCTTGTTCTCTTTCCTTGAGAAAAGTTGGATTTGATGGCTCTTAATAGATTGCATTGGCTTTTTGAGCAATCTGTACTTTTGCATATATTCACTTCCAGCCTTCGCATATCTAAACTACCCATGTTCCTAAGGCACATATCTGGTACAAATGTTCTATCAAGGCTAGTTGGTTTGAATAAAGAACATTCACTTGTAAGTATGAATCAGTTACAAAAATTAATAAGACGAAATAGTATCTGGAAAGCTTGGAGTTATCTGCAAAGAAAGGAAGACCTTTACTGTGTAAAGAAATGTTACCACCATGCACCATTTCCTTTCAGAAAATCTCTTTTGTGATTCTGGTGTTCTCTGATTACTTGTTCTGAATATTAAATCCTAAAATTTTATTCAAGCTATGACAGTATTTCATGTTAACTTTAGACTAATTAGAAATATATAAATGTTGATGTTTGAGATAAATATTACCATGAATCCTTGCTGCTTCGATATATTAAAATACGCCAGTAAACCCAATCCATCATCCACAGCAGTCTCTGAGTCTATAGCTCAGACAGAGGATATTAACCCTGACCTATAAATACTCTATAATTCTGGCTCAGCTAAATGTAGCCTCTTCATCTTCTAATTTTTGCTTATCTTCTAATTTCATTTTGACCTTTTTTGGCCTTATTCCTTTTCCATGGAGGTGGAAAAATTGGAATAGGTAGAAGCTGCTCAGATGCAAACATCATCAAAATCACTGCAGCAGCTTTCAGCAGACATTTCAATCTCTAATAGGGAATTCTGCCTTCAGAGCACACACATTATAACAGAGAGAATGCTGAGGTTTTTGTAATGATCTTGTTTCTTTCCTTTAGGTTATCTCAGTTGATTATAAAATAGCATGAGTCATTAGGGGTCCCAACTGAACATTAGCAGAATACTAACACACACATTTCTGCATCGCTAATGGAGGCCATTTGCCAAGGACAGTCCCGGCACAGAAGGAATGATAAACAGGCTTCACTGAGCTGTGATCTATAATAACTTTACAGAGAAACTTCATAAAACTACATACAGTGACTCAAATATTATAGATCAAGTATGAATGAGATTAGGAGTGTAATCTAGTACACAGTGCAAAAGCTGGGCATTAAATGATCAAAATAACAATTCTGATTTTTATGTATTCAGCTCAATCCTGAAAAGATCCAAACTGAAGAACGTTTACCATTTCTTTATAAATCTCAAGACGCCTAAATTGATTCTATAGAGCTCTTTAAGCCAAATCAAGGCTCAGAAACCAGCTATTCACCACTGTGTTCAGAATATGGATAACAGAAGCAGAGCCACAAAATTTTGAAGTGGATTTTATTATTTGCATTTTATTTATTGTTTAATATTTACCTATAATGTGAAGTGCAAGCTCAGTTATAAGCTAGACCCAAATTCTAGGAATTGTATGCGCAACTAATTAGATGGTTTATCAACATGTTAAAGGATTCACTTTCCCTGGGTTTTTGGTGTTTTTTTTTTTCAGCTATAAAAGAAGGGCGTTGTTTTTTCTCTTCATCTTTACAAAATGGACAGTCAGACTGACAGGAAACTTCTGCCTGTCTGTCTTGGGAGAGCATTTCTGGGGATAAAGGACACAGTCATCTTCAGTAAGAAAAGAATTGAATAGGAAGCAGTTTCTTCATGGGGATGTTCCAAACGCTTCATGACGATTGCACTTTAAAAGAAAAGTTTAGCCTTGTTCTGCTGATTCTCGAAAGAATGGATGCTACTTTTCCTCTGAGTGAGGTGCATAATCCCCATAGCATAGATTTGTTATACATGCAGGTTTGCTAAATGTTTTCTTCTTGTCTCTCTCTAGACAGGTGAATCCATACAGTTCTGGCTAGCTGTCAGTACTTGTTGTTTCCTAATCTGGGTCAGCAACCTGCACAATTTCAATGTCGCATCGTTCCCATAAAACCTTCATTCCCAAGAAGGGTGAGATGTGAGCTTATGTAATTCACTTTTTTTTTTTTTTTTGTACTGGGGAAAAAGATCAGGTTTTTATTTATTCAACCTTGCAGTATGAAATAACTGAGAAATTCACACAGTACAAATGAAGATACAGAAGGGAGATAGTCCAAATCTCTCACCATGGAATGGCTTATCTATTGAACATTTTCCTTTATAAGCCATGGCAACTCTGAAATGATGAAACTTTCACTTATCCTATTATGAAGATGGGAAACTTGACATGAACAGGAGTCAGCAGCATGACTTTCCCACTAAGAATGTTAATGGCATTCTTGGCTGCATTCATCAGAGTACGAAGATCTTCCACTCGGTATTGTTGAGGTTGCAGTTGGAGCACTGTGCCCAGTTCTGGGCCCCCTAGTACGTGATTCTGTGAATCATGTGTCTACTGGAAGATTTAGTTTGTAAGTATGAACCTTTTTTTCAGTCATCTTTAGATGTAATATTTAGCTTCTCAATCTTGGCTGACTAAGTTCTATAAAACGGATGGGAAAATCATTGTGAAAAATATCTGCTTGGTATTGTCTTTCAGAACAAAATTGTTTTTACATCTAAAAGCATTTCCATCTGCATAAAATGTAAAATTCAGTAGAAAGCTGTTAAACATGTATAAAAATCCCTCGCAGTACAGTCTGCAGTCATTCAGTCAGTGTAGAATAGTCTCAGACATGTACAGATTGTCATCAGGTTCCTTCATCTCCAAGGGTCCTGTTACTGCCATAGTTAAAGGATGAACATACACACTTATGGTAACTCTATGTAGAGCACAGAAAAATGTTATGGATAATTACTTTAAATTATTTGGGAATCTGTATTTAAGCTGATGTAATAGAAGTATCTTGGTAATATGGAGTGCTAATTATCTAACTTCTTTTATTTCTCCTGGTTATTTGTTGTTTTAGTAGAACAAATTCGAAGGATTTAAATGAAGTAGAACAATGCTGCTGATAGTACTAATGAAAGTAACATAAAACATTGTTCTCCGTCTTAGGACACAAGTAGGAATAACCCCAAATTTGACAACCTACACTTAGCACAAATAGACTGCTTTGTATTAATTGAAAAATTGAAGAGGCAAACTTAATTTGTATTGCAAATGCTAAAATGCTTTTTCCAAGCCTTTATGTGAACACAATAGTTTTGTCAGAAACTATTAAAGTGTAAGCTGTAGCTAATAAATCCTTAATATTATTCTGAGAAAATGAACTCTTCCTTAATGAGGGCGCTGAATATTGCCTCATTATTTGTCTCAGTGTTGTGTTTGATTAAAAGATAATGAGATCAAGGAAAAAAAACTATTTGGATTTGAGTTGCTATTACAAATCAGGATACCTGTCTTATAAATCTATGTTAAGTGCACTTAACTAAACTAATGTTTCAGAAAGACAGCAAGCACTATCTTCATCTCTCATCTGGACTGAAAAGTGCATTTAAAATACAGCACCTGCTTAATTATTTGACTGGCTCTTACGTGATATAATGCTACTCTTCATCACATGATGTAATAAAAACCTTGAAAATAAAATGTGAATGCTATATCTAAAAAATAAAAGAGGAAGTGAAATAAGAACATTTTAATTCTAAATCACATGCCTCAGACATTAAAGGAAAGAACATTAGCAAGTGGTTCATAATGTTGGATTAAAAGAACATGAAGATTTGGTTTTGTTTAAAATACATACAATCTGCTATAAAAATGCGTTGCATTGAGAATTTTTAGGGCACAAAATTTGATTAAATAATTTCTAAAGAGAAAAATGGCAACATAAAAATTATAATTTTGTTCTGCTAGAATAAAATAGAAAATGTTTCTACTGACTCAGAAGTTCAAGGAACTTTGAAGACAGTAGCAAGATATTTATTTTTGCCTTAAAAATTTTTGAGACACTGCAATACAATATTTATGAAATGATGTCAAGGTTGTGATCACCTTCAGCTACTCTGGCCCAGGACAGCTCTGTGCAGCAGCTGGGGGTCCACTTGGACTATTTCTACTTTGTCTGTGTGCCTATTTTTGAGATAATCATCCTCATTAAGTAATGGACCAGTGTTATCTCTGTCTCTCCTTTTGCTGCAATCATATTTTAAAATGCCCTTTTTGTTGTCTCCCACAGTACAGGCCAGCCCCAACTCTAATTCAGCTTTGGCCATACACAGTGGCCACAATACACTTTTGGCTATACACAGTCTCCACAGTGACAAACCCCTGGGCTGCCTTCTGCTCCTTCTGTTCCTCCCCAGAGTTTTCCTAGCACCGCAGCCCATAGGGTTACACTCCTGGCCTGGCTTCCGGAGCTGTCACCACCAACTGCTCCTGCCAATGGCTGGCAACAAGATCCCCACGCTTGCTCCAGCAGCTGGCACTGCAGATTGGGATGCCCACTCTCAAGCATGACTCTGGAAGCTGGCATCAACCTTCACTCACATGTAGCAGCTGGCACGTAATCATCGTAGGAAGCATACATATGGGAGAGAGTGAATACACCGAGAGTTCAGAAAAGACTTAATGAGAAAATATAAGAAGATGGGAGAGGGCTCAGCTACACAAGTGCATTGAGCAGCCCCATCTCACAAGTAATCTGCCCTTTTCTACCCTTTTCTACCTCTTCCCCCCTCTTTGCTCCTTATGCTCCCCCTTCCCCCAGCACAGCCCCACAGACCTGCAGAGTTCTGCAGTTTCTGCACCCTCCCAGTCTGCCTCCCCCCCCCCCCAATTAACAGTCTGCAAGATTCATCCTTCCTGGAAATGGTGCCTGTAGCTTGTTAGCCCACCAGTGAGACTGGGAGTTTGTTGCAATTGCGTGTAAGATTGTGTGAATAATTCTCCTTATTAAACCTCGAAGAAATTTTAACTTTTGCAGTGTACACACAGTAATACTTAGTGTCTGATATTTCGTAATTGCTTTGGTACCTGATCTTTTACTCTGGAAATGCTATCTAATAATTTATACGATTGAAAACTGAAGCAGTAGTAACATTCCTGTGTGCAACTCACCCTACCACCATATTCCTCCTGCTGCATCTCTCATCCTTGGCATCACCTGAGCTACATGGCATGTACTCCTGAACCTCCTAATCCCATTCCTCATCCTGAGCATGATATGCAGGCTGATATCCCAGTCTAAGCTCAGCCCACCTCTGTCCATGAGCCCCTTCCCAGTCATCCCTGTCAGTGTGTGTTATCCTTCTGAATCCTGCTCTGCTCCCCTTGTTCATGGGCAGCTCTGATGCTGGTTAGATCCCTGCCCTCCTGCAGTTCTGTCATCCCTGTCTCCAAACACATCTCTCTTACAGGACACTGACAAGCACAACGACTTCAACTGAAAATTTTAATTCCTCCAGTTTTCTCCTTGAGAACATTTTGCCAAATTTTTCTTTGTCAATCTGTTTTTATTTCAGACCTGACATTGTGTGACACCAAAAAACATGTTACGTGTCCTTTTTTCACAAATAATTCACAGTGTGGTATGGCTTGTACAGATGTCAGTGTTCCAAGTCTTGTTTATTTCAGCGAAGCAGGAGGAAATCTGTAGAACTATGGAAGATGAGTTCAGTGTGTATGAAGGGAGTAGGAAGCCTAAAAATAATGTCTGAACACCTGAAGAGTGGTATTCAAAATGCAGTACTCATTACCAACATTTCAGGAAGGCTTTCACAATGTATCTTTTTTTTTCTCTAGAAATGCATCATCTTTGTCATTAGCAGTATATCATGTACATAATAAGCATTTATTACAGTCTCCCTCTGGGCTGGAATTTACTTTCAGAATGAAAATACAAATGATTTATTGACACAGAAATATACTAATTACTGACAAATTCTTGGAAAACCGGGATAACACAGAGCATTGCTAACAAGATGTTAGCATCTCTACCTTCAGTAAGTTTTCAACTTTAGCATGTACCTGTGAAAAAAAGTTATCAAGTAGAGCCTTGCTTATAATAAATACTGAGAAAGCCAACATACCTGAAACTAAAAATAGATGTAGTAGAACTTTTGAAAGAATGGACTAGAGATATAATATCAAACTAAATTTAAACTTGAAGGGATCAATGCTTGCATAACAAATAACTCCAGTTGAAAAATATTTATTTTCTTCAGAGGCATGATTTCTTAAA
Organism: Tetrao urogallus; assembly: GCF_951394365.1. NCBI lineage: Eukaryota > Metazoa > Chordata > Aves > Galliformes > Phasianidae > Tetrao > Tetrao urogallus. The sequence continues at coordinate 53,735,052 of NC_136815.1, read as the reverse complement.
GAGTTTTTTTTTTTTTTTTTTCCCTCCAGAAATTTATAATAAGAATTAAGCTTTTCAATTATGAATTAATTACTACTTTTATTATTATTACTATAATAATGCTTATTATTGAAGATGATCTAGCAATTTAGCTCCTTTATGTACAGTACTATAATTTATAGAAACTGGCTAAAATAAGGACAGATATTTCTGAGACAGACTGTATCAATGATGAATTTTAATGCTCTAATTCCTCAAATGAAAGCAAATACACTAAACAGTACTACAGTTTACCTCCCAGTGGACTGTAGAAATCACCTATCTTGGAATTATCCTGTCAAAGTCTGTATACCAAATTAGGAAATACTGACTAGAAGAACAAATTAGGGGGGAATGTATGTGATACTGCCTGAGATACACTACAGTTTTATTGTGTAAATCACAGATGTCTGACCTTTTAGCTTGCCTGGGCCCCACTGACTGAAGAGGAATTGTCATGGGCCATCTACTTGTAGGTTTTCCAAAAGTAATGCCTCCTATTTGTTTCCATGGAAACTACAGCAGACACAATGAGTATGGTAACACTTTGATAAGAGCAAATTCTCAGCTACGAAACACCATTCTGCAACATATTCACCACCGTTAGCTCTGTATTTTTGTCAGCAATGAATAGGAGCCTGCGCTCCATGCCTGCAAAAGCATGCGCCAGTGGAGATTACCCTAAAAGGTGAGAAGGGCCCCATAAGTGAAAGTAAAAAGGCAAGAAGGCTTCACAGTTTAGAGATATATATATATATATATTTAGAGATAGTTTATATAAGTAAAAATGTAGAGCTTGTTAGAAAATAGGGGATGGCAGACACTGGGATAGTGAGGGGGATGAAGGCCATTAAGATAAGGGTTTGAGAACAGCCCGAGGACATTTGGCAGGGAGATGATTAGATGTCCACAGGACAAGAAACCGGTTTGGGGGGATGCCCCCCCGGAAAGCCAGAAGTTTACAATGAGAACAGTCAGAAGCCTTCGCAAGGAATAAGACAAATCTTCATCCCACGACCCATACGCACACAATAGGGGAGTGTTTGCATGCTAATGAACTCTTGGGGGTGTAATGAATATGTATCCGAATTCTGGGAAAACTGATTATATATTAGTTTGGCTTATATCTGTAGCACGCTTTTTCCTGACGGTGTGCAAGTTAGGAGGACACCCCTTGCACCCGGTATTTGTGCAGCACTGATTTAAAAACACCTGCTTTATAACTACTTTGTGGTTATAGGGTTTGATTTGGCAAGTCAACTCGCTGTTGCTGTAGCCACTGCTGAAATGTACCACCCACTGTCTCAGTGTGCTCACATCCACAGTTTGTCCCCCATCAGTATTCAAGCAAGCGTTGATGAATGTCAGTGGGTGCCATTTTTCCACACAGAGAAATTCAGTGACACATCTTTGCTTCATATGCACTTCTGTGTCAGATGTCATTTTGTCAGACTGCCCCTCTGCTGCCATCTGTCCATGGCAAAAACATGTAACATGTAATGGGATATCGCTGGGAAGGTTCAGTTTTTTGCTATTCACAGGACTGTGTTCAGCCAGTGTATCAAAACGCATAAAATAATTTCCATTGAGTCAGCACTGTACTGTTCACTCTCCTTGTCCTGTTTCCAGCCTAGATAGAGTTAATAGTGCACCAATGTTTGGTTGTTGCTGAGTGATGTGTGAGCACCAGCTGCCACCATGATGGCAGGGAGTGGGCCACATTACAAGCTATGTTGAACCGTGTGCAGCCTGCAGGCCACAGGTTGGACATGCCTATAGAAAGGCTACAGCGGAGGAAGCAACTGTGTCCTCAGCACTATCTCTATATTTTACCCTGTACCCGGATATTAGTACCTACTAAAATATATAAAAAAGGCAAAAAAAAAAGAGGATGATTTTATGGTGGAGATGAAACAGTGGAGCTCCTCTGTTCCTGTATAATTCCCTAAACATTTGATTACTTAGACTTCCTCACTGGTACTTCATAGCTGTCACGGAGTTGACCAGATCAATCTATGTCCGTGACAGGGGCGACAGGCCTCTGCCCTCCCCCCCCACCCCAGTCCCACAAAAAATGGGAAGGAAGGAAGGGAGGAAAAGAGCAGCGCCAACAATCTATGGAGGAAAACTTATTTTACTATAATATTGGAATACAAAATAACACAGTATAATACAATTTAATTGAAATTGAGATTAATAAATCAGACAAGATGAGAGAGAGAGTTCCCGGGACCGATTCAAACCTGAAAAGCTTGGAACGGCTAGGAAAGCACCCTCCAGCACCCACTGCCAGGCAGCAAGAGAACGCCCCCCCCCACCCGGAAGGGTCAGATCCCGTGACTGCTGTAATGTACAGGGATAGGTACCTGGGATTGGGGCAGTGACACTTTAATGCCCCGTACACTACATGATGTTTTGATGTGGAATATTGAAACCATAAAAAAAACAAAACAAAAACAAAAACATAGAACCATGACAATAGCTCATGCAGCTCTTTCAGTCCAGTGTCAGAATTTCAAATTAAGAGGTGAAGTGTATGCTACGCAAAACAATCCATGTTGAAGTGATGTATCATTCTCCTGGAAAAGGATATTTCCATTTCCTGTGAGGATGAGCTAACCAATAGGCTGAGGACTGAAAGAGCAAACATAACCTCTTCTCCCTTGAAGGAAAACTGCACCTCCACTTCATAAAAAGATCAACACCATCAGTGTCAAGTGGGCTGAAGAACGCTTAGCTTGTGGATCTTGACCTGGTTTTGGCATAAGCCAGTGCTTACAATGCTCAGACATGGCCGGAGTGAGATATGCCCAGAAATACGCCTGTAAGGTCTGGTGAATTAAAATCGGATCAGATTAGTATGGAACTGCCATGCCTCCAATTTAAGTCTTTGGACTGGAGCTCTGCACATTTTTGTCAACGTCTCACTTTAACAGCTTAAACTCACTGTGAAATTCACCTTCATTCCAGAGAAAACACAAAAAATTGCAAAGATAAGTTCCTATGACAGAAGATACCTGATTCTGTTTCCTCATTTATGCTGAAAACAGAAGTTGGATTGCAAAATCTCACAGCTAATTAACTTTTTATCTATATGAAATCTTTACAGATTCCCAGTTGCTCTGCTTTTATTTGTTTCTTTATTTATTATAGATACATAAGCTGATGTATTTTACTGCTTTCATATGGCAAATAGTCTGTATGACCTTTTTTAAAAAAATCAAATTTATTGGCTTCCTTTAAGCCATGTTATTTTCTCTTTGTTTTGAGCACCTTTGTACTCATTTTAGATAATATCTCTTTGAAATATGCAGAATCAACTGAGCGATTATGTCATTCTTTGGTATTAATTTGAATTCATTTAAAGTAGCAATACTACTTCAAATTCTTGAAAGATTTTTGCATGCCCAAAATGCTTTCTTGTGCTGTCAAAAAGAAAACAAAAGACCCCCTTCTCTCCCCAACCCCCCTCAAAAAATCAGACAGTTGAACAGATGGAAGTTTGAAGTGGGTTGTTGGTTTTTTTTTCACCTAGGTTGATATATCTCAGATCACTTCCTTGAGGTGGTTTGTTGCACAGCTGTATGACTGCATGTGCCTGCAGTTATGGGTGGAGAAATAAGCACCCAGGAATGAGGAGATGGTGGGATGTCTCTTTGATGCTTGAGATGGCTTATGTCATATAAAACTGGTTCTGAAATTGCAGTGTAAAGCTGCTCTATTTAAATGTTATAGCCAGCATCTACTCCTACAGTTTGTCAGAATCTACAACAGCAAAAAAACAAGGAAAGGAATTCAGCTACACAAACACAGTTGTCATGAAAACGATTCCACCGTAAGCCACCATTATTTATTTTTGAATGGAATTTGGTCAAACACAAACCTGATGGACACACAAACCTGAAGTTTAGCAGGCAATTGATCTCTTTTGTTGTCTAAGAATACCTGCAACTTTAATAAACCTTCTCATTTAACATGAGGGAACAATTTTAAACTAAAAGAAGATTTAGATTAGATATTAGGAAGAAATTTTTCATTGAGAGAGTGGTGAGGGGCTGGAACAGGCTGCCTGGAGAAGCTATGTATGCCCCGTCTCTGGAGATGTTCAAGACCAGGTTGGATGGGGATCTGGGCAGCCTGATTTACTGCCTGATTTACTGGCTGGAAATGCTGTCCGTGGCAGAGGGGTTGGAACTAGATGATCTTTATGGTTCTTTCCAACCCAAAGCATTCTATGTTTCTATTATTCAAAATTGGACTTTTATTTTATTTTATTTTATTTTATTTTATTTTATTTTATTTTTTTCCCACAGGTTACTTATGAAATTGGTAAGTCCTTCCATTCATGATCATTTGGTTGGTAGCTCCTGCTCTGTGTTTTGGAGAGTCTAATAAGTATGTTTACAACCGTAATATCTATTTAAGCATTCCTCTTAGTCTGACCCACTTTCTTGGCTTACAGCTGAGTGGTATAAGACATCTCTTTATAAAGCAAAATAAGAAAGATAAAGCCCAACTCTCCATCAAAGAAGGACACTGCTTTCATTGCAAATATGAATACACAAATTTAAACTTATATACCTGTTATATTGTGTAGAATATAAATTCTAAGAACATTCTTCAGAAATGCTAAGTTTTTCTATGTGCAGTAAGGTAGTCAGAATAAACTGAATGCTTTCTCTCATAAAATGTTTAGGGCAAGTGAGACCAAAAAGCATTTGCAAATATTTATTTGAGTGAGAGTGAGTCACTTGGATAACATTTGAAATAATTTGTTTTAAATAAACGAAAAGATCACAGTAAAAGCAATCTTTAATCATAGAATCTTCAAAATATTTAAGAAATGATATTTTTGTGAATGGCTATGTCATTTAAAACCTTAATCTAGGCATATCTGTGTCCATCTTTGAACTTTTACAAGGGGTTCTTCTTCTGCTGATAAAAAGAGCAATCATCCATTACTGGAAAAATACTACTTAATTGTGAGAAATGGAAACTACACATAATAGTAAGTTTAAAATTTATCATAAAATGAGACATTCTACTGAAACTCATTCATGCAATTCTGATTATTTTACGTATAGAAGAGTCCATGCTTTGCATTCTTCATATTCCAGGTAGGCCTCTACTGGTATACTAGGACATAGAAGCTGCCCTCTAAGGAGTACACTCATCTCATTCAGTACTGAAGAAGATTTACAGAATACAGTCTATATAGATATTTCTTTCTGCCCACTACCTTTCCCCTTGCCTCCAAAAATTGTCTGTGTAATCAGACAGTGAAACTGAATAGAAGTGTATATGTAAAGAAGAAAAATTCAGACAGAGAAACCATTATTCCAAGAATATGCACTTCAAGAGAACATGTCAGTTCATGGTCATGGTCTTCCATGTCATTTTACCCAAAATAATTGTTCATGTGTACCAATATTACTTGGCAAAGTAAATCAAAGCTCATAATTGAAATATGAGTTGTTTTAAAAGCATATCTCTGATCCATAATTCTAGAGTAGATGCACCCTAGATACTGTGAATGAGTATGTATCATGTAATGATTGTGCACTGCTGAGTATTGCATTCACTATTGTGCATTCACTAAGGTCTCTGCCTGTAATCAGCTGGGCATCTCTTTGTACTTGGATTCATTGTTAGCTTCACAGTGTGTTAAAATAGTAGGTTGTGAAAGATATATTTCCATGAATACTTTCTAGGTTCTTCCCCTCTGTCTGCAATTGTAGTAACAATTATTTGTGGTTGCTTGAATAGATGTGATTTTTCTCTATCAGTTCTTCAAACAGCAGACTACATCATGCTGTGTCCAGTCAGCACACTGTTGCTGCTACAAAGATATGCATTCACCAGCTGGAAACACTGCATATGCCATACTTTGAACTCACACTCCAGTAAGGGAAGATGATTTCAGCAAGTTAAGAGTCTGTCAGTCACAGTAATTCCTGAGTCACACAAACCACTTAACCTGTACCACATTTGCCAGGATTAATTGCTTACTCCAGCTGCTTCTGGAGAAAAAAAATCTGCAGTTAGTACTTCTTATACCATACAATACAATTTTGCTGTAAAACTGGGAAAAAAACAAAACAAAGGAAAAACAAAGCCAGCTACAACAAAACAAAAAATGGTTTATATTTTGGAATAGATTAAACTTATGCAATTATGTCAAGAAAGCATTGTGTGCAATGATCAGGTAACTAAGCCACTGGGAACTCCCTGCCAACCTAGGACAAAAACTGTGCCAAAATTCACTCCCTGCCCTAAGAGCAAGACAGAACTGAAGTCAACATTCCTTTCTCAGGCAAGTCAATCTCCTTTCTCATAGACATTGGTAGGTACAAGCTGTATTTCCATTTTATGGACATGACATACATTAAGTTGGAATATATATACCGGTGAGAAGAGACTGGTAGCTGAGCTGAGTCATCAAGCAGATGATTAGCAGTAGCTGCATCTCCTGTTTTGAATGTAATGTGCAGAAGGTGAAGGTGGAATTATGGAGGAAAGGAAAGGGTGACAAACAATCTACCACCTCAATTTTGCCTCTCCATTTATATAGGCAAAATCTATGTTCAATCCTATCAAAATGGTCTCCACATTTACCTTGTTCATCCTTGGTTTAAAATTAATTTCAGCCTGAGGACAATATAGAGTTTAAGGCACGCTTGCATAGAATATTTTGCACAGACATTAAATTGTGTAAAAACATATTTTGGAGTTAATGGACTAAAATAGAATTGATACACCTAAAAAAGTATGCAATATACTGTAATTTTTATATTCCAGTCAAAGTTTGCCTTTCTCCATGAAATCAGAGATAGAGTAATGTGGTGGAATGGCAACAAATAATTATTAATCCCAGCGTACCTTGTGAAAATGGACAGAGACTGGGGCAACAGCTATTGAGCTACAAAGGAGGGAAAGCAGCTACTTACACTACTTCCAAGCAAAGAGGCTTCGTAGAACATGGAGAGAGGATGATGGGAGAGCAATGAAACTTAAAGGACCAGGAAAGAGAGGAGACAGAATGACATGACAGCAGGTAATGACTAGGATGGAGAAGGAAAACAGTGAAAGAAATGACATGTTTAAAGCACATACTTAAAACAATAGATGTTTCACATTCCCTGAAGATATGCAAGAGGTGTTTTGTTAGGTTAAATGGTATTTGCTAGAGAGGGACTGGGCAGTGCAGACTGAAGGACTGGCAGCAGAGGATTGCTAACAAGGTTGCTGGAGGGAGTAGGGATACACCTGGGAGATCTGGAAGTGGTCTCTGCCTTGTGGCGCAGAAGAACAGGGGTTTATGTACTGCACAGTGCAGGAGCCACATGCAATTTGTATCTGTCTCTTTTATGGTATTGTAAATTGGTTTTATTTAAGTGTATATACTAACACTAGGAAGTGATTCCAACTAGTAAATATACATTCAGTCATGCAGTTCATCCATTTACAAAAAAGTATAAATCTGATTTTAACACGAGGTTAGCAAAGTATGCTATCTGAGATCAAGAAGATTCACTGCATTTTGTGTTTGACAGATCCTTCTAAACGTCAGTTTGCAAACACACAACTTTTAACTGGAAATCTCTAGCTCTCCTTACGATAATTTTGCTCCTTTAAATTTCCTTTTCCTCTGAGGAAAGTACTGATCAGACTTGCTTCCACAGCTTTTCTCTAATTTCTATCTTGGCATTCTGACAAATGCTGCTATGTGCAAAGAAAGGAAATGAGTGGTTGAGATTGCAAAAGGAGTAGGTAAGACATCAAGACAGATGTTTATTTGCATCTATACTGTCCTTATAGTGCAATGGGGTGGGGACACTGCTCTTAGCATCAGGCAGGAACTTTTTGCTGCAAATTGGCTTATATTAACTTGGACGCTTAGGTTAGGTGATATGATATCATGCTTTCATCTATAACTCTCCTCTCCTCTCCTCTCCTCTCCTCTCCTCTCCTCTCCTCTCCTCTCCTCTCCTCTCCTCTCCTCTCCTCTCCTCTCCTCTCCTCTCCTCTCCTCTCCTCTCCTCTCCTCTCCTCTCCTCTCCTCTCCTCTCCTCTCCTCTCCTCCCCTTCCCATTTTCCCCTTTCCCTTTTCCCCTTTTCCTCTTTCCCTTCCCTTCCCTTCCCTTGTGCCACAACTGCCATGCCATTCTCAGCAATAATAATAATAATAATAATAATAATAATAATAATAATAATAACAACAACAACACGATTGGCCAAATGCTGTAAAATATACACTGTTTTTTTTTTTTTTTTTCAAATAGTTACATATAAGAAAAAAAGTCTGAGAAATACAGAATGTTGTTTTTATTCTGAAAATACTTAATTAGGACCAAAAAATTCAAATTCTCCAATTCTTACAGCACATCTGCAGTGTTATTTAGGATATTTTAGGTTTTAGTTGCTGTAGCTCATCAAAGCTGGCAGCTTCTGCAAGGGATCGTTCAGCAGCTAGCTTGATGGCAGTGCTTACAGTCTCTGTTATAGTTGCAGTATCACCCATGCATCTGTTGTAAGGAGGAGATAGATGCATTGTTCTGTGTGTTATGATTCCTCTGTTGCTGGGAGACTCACAGCTGCCTTAATCAACTAATTTCTAGCCCCATGTAGCTTTAGACCAGTAAAATACTGTGGAACAAATGAGAGCATCTGCTCAGTGGTTTATTCAATGTTTAGTATTTCAAAGAAAGATAGCCCTAGTATTTACTGTATTGGGATTTCTGCACATTTGATATGAGTGGGATATTTTGGTGGAAAACTATAGCTATGAATGGGAGATAAATGTATCATTTAGCATAAACGACGTGATGGTTTTATGATACTGTGATTTATAGAAATCTTAATAGATCCTTCAAAGTAGAATTTCTGATTCTGATGACTACATAATGTAGTATGAAAAGCAAATGTTTTTGTTTTGAACTTTTGTTCAGTACTATTGGTTATATTACTTTTATGTTTGATATAGAATCCTGAAGTAGGAGCAGTTGATCCTTTTCATACTGTCTATTTCGTGTAATTTAGGAAAAAGCTTAAGCTGAGAGTCAGGCTAAGGGATAGCTACGGGAATAAGTGAAAGACTGTGTACATCAACAGATTCTAACTGTCCTGATTGTCTGTTACATTTTTTTCTGTGAGCTCCCTGTGCAGCCTCCCTATCATCACCAAAAGATGTTTCCTTCCTGTGTCCAAGCTCTGATCAGAGATGCTGCAGCTGTAACCTTAAATAAGAGAGTCATGAAGACACCCAGTATGTGAGAAGGAGCTGTGGGAAACCTCGTACAGTGCCTCCTCAAGAGAGGCTTTTGTTCTACTGCCTATGCTGTGTCACTGAGTTTCTGGTTCACCTTCCTTTGCAGAGCTACCTCCCTCTGTATCACTCAGCAGTGACCTTCTTCACTAACCTTCATGTTTATTTGGTTGGGAAGCAGGAAACCTGCAGGACCTCTGGAAGGAACAAATGGGATTTAGGCCCCAGGAATGTGCCGTTCCCTGTTCTTTTTTTTTTTTTTGTGAAATCTGTGTCCCAGAGGGTTGTCCTGGAACTCAGCATTCATTGAATCAGCCAGCTCCGGCAGCTGTTCAACTCTGCACAAGGACCATTCATCCTCCTTCTAATAGTCAATTTCTCCCATGAGTGAGAGAGCTTTGTTTCAGGTTCATACTGGCTGTTTTTGCTCTTCCAGAAAGCCTCTTACAGTGCATGGTTGGTATTCCTTGCCAAGAAGTAGTGGCTGTCCTGGATGGTGGATGAGGCTAATAGTGTTCTTCTGACTGTGTCACTGGCATTCACTGTCATTTTACTTCAGGTGTGAGGTCCAGAATTTTTCTTCAGTCTTCTGAAACAAATTTGGATGGCAACTTTAGCCTATGCATACAAATACTCTGTTATAACATGGTATTATGTGAAAATCTGTCAAATAGCAGTTTGTAGGAGTCCAGGTTTTCTCACCAGCATTACAAGTGCATTTGAAAGCAAATTACAGCCAACATTATAATATTGTGTCGAGTAACATAAAAACATTATTTTATATGTAGCACCTATCTAATGACATAAAGACTGTAGTCTTATAAAAGCATAGAAATGTTTGCAGCCAACCCAGTGTTCTTAGGACTTATCATGCTTTCTCATTCATGTTTTTTTTTTCTTCTTTGATACAGTCATTTAATTCATTTCCCACTGAAATGGAAAAACACTGAAAAAAGCCTTGTGCAGGATGAACCGTTTTATTTACTGCAGTGGTGTTTTTTCTGTATTTTGAAATTGCACGTTTTTTGTCAGCTATTTACAAGAAAGATACTAGCAAAAGCCTCAGCGGAATAGTCATCATCTTTATACAGTGATGACAAAACTCTCAATGCCTCTCAACATTTCAGGCCCCAGAGCTCATCTGTTATACTGAAAAGTCAAAATTCTGAGGGTGATCAGAAGTCTATGTTGCAAGTGCATTGAGCAAACATAACAAGCTGGTACTGGCCTTGGCAAATGACCACATTGTGTTTATTTATCTGAGTAAGTAATTCAGACTGCTTTTCTCAAGTTCTTGTGCCAGTAGTATAATCCACTTTACCAGGCTCTTGCCAAGCGCTTCATGAGCTAAAGTGAATCAGCACATATTTGGCAAATGTTGTAGTGAATCCAAGTCATATCATTATCATGGCAACAACTTTTCTCAACTCTGGAGAGCTTTCTCACTTGCTTTTCCCATTTGTGTGCCAAATTCTCTCCTGAATTTTACTTTATTTTCTCACTTTTCACGATGTGGCCCTTGTGATGGTGCAATCTGATCTTTCAAGCTTTCTGTTTTATAAAAAGGATGACAGTTGCCTACTTTTTTCACATGCTGTATCTCTAAGCTTCTGAAAGTCTTCATTTACTTATACTTTTTACATTTTAACATTCCAATTTGAGGACACCATTTGCTACATATAGCTATCTTACCTTTCCTTTGTATCGTGCTATGATTTTGCTGAAAGACTGAGAATCAGGGAACCACAGAATCACAGAAAGGCTGAGATGGGAAGAAATGCCAGGTCCAACCTCCCTGCTCATGCAAGGTCCTCTGAAGTACATTACCCCTGATTATGTCCAGACAGTTTTTGAACAGCCCCAAGGAAGAAGACTCCACAACTTTCTGGGCAACTTGCTCCAGTGTTCTGTCACCTTCACATTCAATTGGAACTTCCTGTCTTCCAGTTTGTGACCATTACCTCTTTTCTTATTTTAGGGCACCGCTGAAAAGAGCTTGGCCCTATCCTCTTGACACCCTCTCTTCAGATTCTATACACATTGATCAGATCCACCCAGAGCCTTCTTTTCTCTTTGTTCATTATATGAGTAATACTTCAGTTCCTTCATCATCTTAGTAGCCCTTTGTGTTCTCTCTAGAAGTTCTAGATGTTCTAGAGCCCAGAACTGGACACTGTCTTCCAGATACAGCCTCACCAGAGCTGACTAGAGGGAGAGGATAACGTCCCTCACCCTGCTGACCACATTCTTCTTGATGCACTGCAGGATACCAGTGGTTTTCTTGGCTACAAGGGTGCACTGCTGGCTTATGGATGTAGATAAGATGCACCATTTTAGGCTCATGATAACCTAGCTCATATGATTTTTTTTTCTTTTTGTAACAATATAAGTAGATATGAGTAGATGAATTGATATAAGTAGATGTGAGTAGATAAGTTTTGCCTGGGAAAAATTAAAGTCATTGTTTTTTACAGCTTTGAAAGATCTCTGGCATCAATTGCTGCCTGAGTTGGTTCTACAGGTTTTGTTAAGGCTTTATTTATTTATTTATTTATTTATTTATTTATTTATTTATTTATTATTTAGAGAACAAAGATAAAATTAAAATAGAATGTTTAGAAAAGCCATCTGTAATTCATGACATTCTCCTTACAGGTTTTCAAAGATGCAAAACCTCTGCTAGCAGAGGTGGGTGGCACAGATGGTAGAGCACAATACTTGTTAAGCATCATACAGTGACTTTTGGTTAACAGTATTTGCAAACCCTAGTGTTTAGCTCTCTGAAAACTGAGGTAGACTCAATCATTTAGTTTATATATGGATTTGTTCCATCACTGAATCTGCCTTAGCCACTCTTACCACGGGATAAATTGATTATGAAATTTTAGTTGTGAAATCCAAACCCATGGTTTTTCACTTTTCATTGTAAGTGGCAAAGTATGAGCTCAGGAACATTAGTAATGGAAGTATCAGGTATGTATAGTTTTCACTCTAAAGTGTTGGACAAAAGTAAATCAATTGGTTTAGAAATTTTACTCCTATAAATGAGAATGTTCTTGAAAAAGGAAAGACATTATTATAAATATTTTAATTACAGTCGTATGAAAACTAAGAAGTTTACAATTTTCTTCTTCTTCATTTTAGAATTTGATTTTTGCTTCTCAGATATAAAGTTTTCATGAGATGGTGTGTGAACTACAACACATGCATGAGTCCTGTTTTTAAAAAATCAACACAACTTCTGGGTTTAGCGTTTGATATATACAGATATGTGGTTCACAGATGAGTTGACTTTAATTCTTATAGTGTAGAGACACAGATTTTTTTTCTTTAATTACTCTTTTATTTCATGCATTTATTAAAATGTAATTAAAATTTTGCATAGAACAGAGCAGTTAAATGGACAATAGCTAGTTTTAAGAACAAGGTTGTATCAAGGAAAGAAACAGAGAGTATAGCAGTAAAAGGGACAGCAGGAGAAGCAAATGTAAGACCATCTGCCAGCTAAGTTTGCCTGATGTTACCTTTAGTAGAGTATGTTCCATTGTTTTTGCATCTGGATTGTCCTTTGTAACAATGCAAAACTTTTGACAGTTACTGCATTTTGTATGTGTGCATAATTTAACTGTGATCATTTTTGCAGAAATCAAGATTCAGCAGAAGCCAACACACGAAAATTAGGTAGATAGAAGCCTTTCAAAAATAAAATACAAACAAGTAGTGAAAACATTTTGCATACATTGTAACTCATTAGAGAAGGAGGCTTATGTAAGTTCTATGTCTTTACAGTAAGTCTCTGGGAAGATGTACGTAATGTGCTGTTGTTTCTCTTTAAATAATTGTGTTAAATAAAACACAGAGTACCCTGAGCAGCACAAAACAAAGTTAAAGAAAATTCGTTGCTTTACATAATTTATACCACAAATCAGAAGAGCAGAGTTTTACAAACACTTAAAATATTCTGTCTGGACTGAATAAGAAAAGCTTCAAAAAAGAAGCCATAAAAACAGACACTTAGAATATTTTAAAAGCTAAATGACAAATGCTAATCTAGGTATAAGTATTTACTTTAAAGAAGAGAGAAAAGTCTGTATTTCACAAGTTCTTTTCAGAAATTCACTGTTGTGTGCATACATGGGCCTAGGAGATATTCAGATACATGATAACAGATAGCATAGACCTTTTTGAAACATATGTTAATTACAGTGCTGAAGCATTGTGCCATGTGTAATATCATACAAAAATTTTGAGCTCAATTTTTCAAATTTTTGGAGCTCCACCACCAAACAGCTGACCACCTCATTTTAAACATTACTATGGAACTGTTTTTAAGTCAGAAAAGCTAAAAATATGTTTCCAGTTTCTCAAGTTGGGAAATAAATCAGCAGCTTTAGCTGCTTGAAATGTTTGATATCAGCATTTATCTTGAGTGTGAATATGTCAACTCTTCCTACTATTAAATGTGTTTGCACTGAAATCTTGAGCTGAAAAACAATGATTAATGAAGTTCTCTAGTACTCATTCCAAGTAATAGAATGACTATAAACTTTGTCAGAATTGGTTATAGAGGACCAAAGGCACTTCAGTAGAAGGATGTAGAACTCCACATTCCTTTGTATGGTGTTATATTTTTAGAACTTTGTGAAACCCAAGCATTCTCAGAAACCTGAGAATAGAGTCACAAATTTTCCTACAGCCATAAGAATGAGTAATCAGAGCCTAGTCTGTTGTTGTAATCACTGAAAACACAAAAGCTGAAAATCATACTTCAAATTCTGAAAGCCTTCCAAATTCTCTTTCCACTTACAATGTGTTAGACTTTTATGTCAGTAATAAGAAGCTCCACTGTTTCTTCCTCAGGATGACTTAAAATGGACAGTTGATGTTGTGCATTTAGAAAAAGCCAGGGGCAATGGGTGGGGACAGCAGGCAGCTATTATTAAAACCAGGTGTGACTTTGTGTATGTGTGATGTCTGGTGGTTTTTTTGTTGTTCTTTTTTTTTTTCTTTTTAACGTTCTCAAAGTCACCTAGTGGAGAATTGGAAGACTGGAGCAAACGGCAAGAATTGAAGAACGAGGAAATGAGTGGGGGATTTGAAGATCTTTACTGCTGGGTGGCTGCAGATTGGTAATGGTAATTTGCATGACTCTCTGCAGATAGGGTATACGTTTGTGCAATTAATCTGTAGTGTAGGGCAGCCAAGAGGAAGGACAACTGTTAAGAAATTTGTAATTAAAATATCTGTGATTTGTGTCAAGACAATTAAAGGGCAACAGAGGGAAGTCAGGCTTAAAGCAAAATTATAGTTAATTCTATCCTCTGGTCATTTAGCAAATAAGTTTGTCATTTAGCAAGTAATGACAACTTGGACTGTCAGCAGGACATCACAAACCTTTTCATACAAGGTGTGTTTTTCTTAACTCTATGAACCACCTATGGCTCAATGTAGCTTCTTCAGAAGAGTGCATCAAAGAGTAACTCTGGTATTGAAAAGACTACTAATTTAGAAGTTTTGTACCAAAAGACCATACAAATGTGGTTCAATAACTAAGGTTACATTTTATGTTGGTTATAGCTGCAAAATGTCCAGCCAGCCTCCTGACAGCTTGTGTACTTTTGTCAGTTCTTTCATGCTCAGTACGTTATGCATGGTTTTGTGAAGACACTGATTAAACAGCAATCTGGGAAGATGTATGGCAAACAAGAGTTTATGTTCTTCCATGCTGTGTTTTAACTTAACAGCGCACCTTCTCCCTCTAAGGCTCAAATGTTAGCATAATAATGTTTCTCTCCTAAGTAACTCAAAATAAATCCAGTAAGGGGTAAGTTGCTTCAAACAGTCAAAGCATGAGACAAAGCCTTGAAGTTATGCTTAGTTCTCATATTCTTTTTCCTTCACCTCCTTTGCTCTGGTTTCTGTATAATACCTTCCCTTTTGGATTAGATGTCTGTTGCTAAGAAAGCTCAGCAACAATTTTTGCAAAGAAATCTGTTTGTTCCAAACCTTAGCAATGCTCCCAGGCAGCAGGGTATAGGATTTTCTTTTGTTATTTTGTTTGTTTTTCAACATCTGTGCTGCTATTCTGATGCCTTTTATTTCTCTGGATAAAAAAAAAACAAACACATATACATTACGCTGAACTGCACTGCACATAAATGGTTAGATTGTTAAAAATTTCCCCTGATTTGACTTTTGCAGAGCATCTTTTACCCTCTTCCCCCTTGTGCTGTAAGCCAATCCTGATGAAAACAAGAAAGGAAAGAGACATTATATCAATTCAGTGAAATCCAATATTTGGAGAGCGAGGCATTTACATTTAGCCATCGTGTGTTCCTGATTGAGGCTGATTTGAAGGCAGTGTATCACCTGCTCAGGCAGCACCTAGTTCTTTTAATCACTTTCATGTTTCATGTAATCAAATGCATTTTCTTATTTTTTCTCAAGCAAAAATGCTCTTATGGACATTGTTTTTGCTTCTTCTATTCAATTATATAGTGATCATAAAAATTAGTGTCAGTAGTTGGAGATTTATTTCTTAAGTATTTGTCAGACAAACTTCTAGTTTTCATTATTTCAGTGACCGGTTCTAGAAGTCTTACAAACGGCTTTATAAGAGAAAGGCTTAAACCATCTCTGAGGTTGTTTGTGCCAGTGGACTTTAATGAAATTGTCACAGTTCTTCAAGGCAACATCTCTGATCTTGACCTATATGGGCAAAAATATAGTGTTTTATTTAAAAACTGGTACAACTAATCCCCCTGTTTACTGTAAAGACAGCTACAAGTAAGCAAACAGAAATATTTTCAGTCATACTGGGAAAATATTGTTCACTAAGTGTGGAAATCAAATGTTGTTTCTGCATCAGAACGAAATAAGAATTTTGTTAATTTCATGGGCTCTGCTACCATTTGGGTCCTTTATTAGAACTAATAGTTCTTTTCAGGGGGCCTTTCTACTTTATTGGGGTTCTCTGATAAGTTTCATTGCTAATCCCCTAGATAAATCTTCCCCAACTCAGTATATAAGTAAAGTAATATGTACGTATATACATATCCGTAGAGATTAGGTAGACGGAGTATAGGTAAAAATAGAGAATTAAAGGATATATATATATATAGATAGATAGATATAGATATATAGATATATATATATTGTTACTAGCTTATAGATATATATAAGGAGATATATATAAGGAGATATATATCTTATATATATATGATATATAAGGAGATATATATATATATTGTTACTAGCTTATAGATATATATAAGGAGATATATATCTATATCTCCTTATATATATATATATATATATATATATATCTCCTTATATATATCTATAAGCTAGTAACAATTTATGTATAGCCAGCACTGGAAATATATGTCACGCACATTGCAAGAGTATCCTGCGCAAATTAAAAGGACAATTCCTTACATGCCTCAGGGAGTGCCTGAAGAAGGTATTGAGGTTCGGGCACCTCCTGCCGTGCTCTTTGTTTAACAAAGAGTCAGAAGAAAATCACCATATCATTGTGAACAAGAAGAGTGTTGAGACATCTTGGAGACGACAGGACTGACACCAGATGACAAATAAATTAACAAATGTAAGCCTTCTGATGAGATTGTGAACCTGGAGTACCCAGCCAGTGGTGAAACAGGGGAAGGGGGGGAGGCAAGGGGGAGAAAACAAGGTATAAAAACTGTCGTGTTGTGTCCATAGGCGCTCCTGCTTGCGAGACGCCCGCCATTGCAATGGCGAATAAAATCTGCTTTTATCAGAGATACCGTCCTGACAAAAATTATTTGGATATTTCCAACAGAAGGACAGAGTGTAAGAATTCATTCTTGCTGTAAAGGAAAGTCAGGTGATGAAACCAATCATAATTACTGTAGTTAATTGACAGGTTAAAGAAAGGACAGAGATCAGTTTAGAGTGCAATTATATGTATTTACTGTTTATGCAGCAAACCCTGCAGCTTTAGTCTTTATTTATTGATGAAATGAATTATTCTTTTCATTGACAACAATTTTAGGCCTGTACTTAACAGCTGACTGTATGAAGGAATCTAAAGGATTTCTGGATGGTATTTTTTACAATGACAGCTCTTGGAGGGGGCTTAGTTAATCATTCTGCTTTGCTTTTAATCCTCATGAATATGTACTTTTGTTTATATACATCGTTGGAGATCGAGTGACTTGCATATGAATGCTTCTTAATGCTAGGAGAGGTCTGGCCTTAAGTGATCTTTACTTTGTCTCCTGATCTATGCCAGCTCTTGTGCAGCCAACTGCGCGGGTTAGGCAGGGTGCTGCAGGGTGCCCTGCGTAGGGGAGGCCATGAGACACCTGTGACAGTCTCAGATGGTTCTGATGCCAATGAGAACAATTAGTGGGAGCTTCATCCCTGAAATATTTAAGAAAGGGCTCCAGCTACTGAGGAAAGAGGACTTGTAAGAAGACAGTTGAGAAGTGGAGGAAGCACAGAGGGACCATTGCTGGGGGCATGGTTGGAGACATGTTCTGGGAAGGAGGTGCGTTGTGACAGTGGAGGAACTTCTGAGAGACCATGGTTGTAGGATACCCACATGAAGAGGTGATACCCCAAGGAGGAGGAGAGGTAGTGGATTGATGTTAGTCTGGGAAAAGGGCACAAGAGATGCTGCCCTAAATATTTAAATATTTGGAGCGTTGTTGAATTCCCTCTCCAGCAATGCAGTGTTGTGCAACAATCCCCCCATTTTACTACTCCTTTCTCATCTTTCGCTACTTTGCTTGTTTCCAATGGCCCTTCCTTCTTTCTCTGTTTCTGATCTCTAACACCAGATCACTTCCTCTTGATCTACAGTGGATATGTCCCTTCAATTCCCTCCTGTCTCAGCTCTAACATTGATTCTTCTTTCTGATCTGCAGTAATGATGGTACCTAAAAAAAAAAAAAAAAAAAAAAAAAAAAAAAAAAAAAAAAAAAAACCAAAACCTTTGTTCTCAATACTTTCATCTTCTCTCATACTCCTTAAATGATCCTTGTCTGAAAATAGGACAGGTACACCTCATCAAGAGCCATTCAAAGTGGATACAGCAATTGTTGAATCTGTTCTTTATCTTGATTCCCGCTTTCTCCCTTTTTTATCTCTTTTGCTTTGTAAAGGGGAACTTCCGTGATTTAAAAGTAAAGGAAGAAATCAGAGTCCTTATTACATATTTTGGGGTCTGAATATGTAAAATACCAGTCAGTAGTGATATCAAGTGGAAAAAGAACATGCAATATAGATCTAGAGTAGGTTCCATTGCCTGCCTGGAAAGAACAAGACTTTTACCCCTGATTAGTTACTTGGCATTAATGTCCTCTTGGCAGACCTGTTGCTGTGGCTAGTTTCTGGGTTTCAATGAATTGCCTTAGGCATGGGCAGTGCAGGATGGCTAGTGCTCTGTAGCCAGTGGAACTCTGTTCCTGTCTGCACATTAATTAGCTACCTGCATCTAAAAAGTTTTGTGTCTTCTCAGTGAACAGATTTCCATTTCCACATCTTCCCTTCTTCTGAATTATGCATAAATCCTGGGGAAAAAAAGCAGAAAAAAAACCAAAAACCAAAACACAACCACACAAGAGGATGGCACGGCAGTCACTGCAAATAATTAATTCACAAGTCAGCAGCACCAGCTCTTGTTAAATCCCCAGTGCACTCTGTGCCAGTAAAACAAATTAACCCAGAGTAGAATGCTTTTGCATATGAACCAATGGTGTCAGGGAGAGAAGCAAGTAAAAACAGGGTCTTCTTTGAGGTTGCTCTCATAAAAAATCTGCTGAAAAAAACAGATTGCACTCTGGGTTACATTTCTTACTTTCCACCAAGTCAGTAAGAGCTTTTTGGTATGAAGGTCCTGAGCTGTCACCTGATGTCAATTTAAAGAGACAGATGACTACCCACAAAGTGAAAAATAATGTGGTGTTATCCCCCGAGGTACAAACTCCACATAGCAATCAGAAAAGAAAGCTGCTCTGGAAAGAAGAGAGAGCAGTACTGACAGTGGTGAAGTTGACAAGAGTCTCATTTTGGAGTTGGCTGTGTTGATATGGCTTCGATAGTTCACAATCTCTGTTACAGCTGTCAGTTCCCTTCTCCTTTTTTCACCAGCTTCTGAACATATCCTTGTTCTTATGTCATATACTGCAAGCCCTTCTTTACAATTAATACTTTAAATTAGTCCCCTAATGCTTACTAGTTTTTATTCAAAATATCAACAAATGAGTTTCAAGAAACATCCTTGTTTCATGCCCATGGTTCTTTTCATTAGACTTTTCTTGAGGGCTGCCATTCTCTTCTCTGTGTTCCTCTTTCTCCTCATATCTTTCTATGTCACTCCTTCATAAATTATGAACAACATTCCTCTTGTAAGAAAGCTCTCTTTACCACTCATCTTCTGGGCTGGCATTGAGAAAATGTACAAGGAAGCAGATGTGAAGAAAATAAAGCCCCTGAGGATTAAATACTGTTAGAGGAAAAAAAAAAAAAAAAGAGAGAGAGAGAGAGAAGCAGAAAATAGGCACCTTAAAAATCTCCACAGTGCTACAAATGCTCTCAGGTACTTCAAAATGAGTAAATTTCTCTGGTCACAACAGAAATTTTTCAAATGGATTTTTATCGTTGTTATTTTTAGCTAAAGACCTTTGTGTACACATATAAAAATATATATATATAAATTTAGTCGAGAATTCTGTGAGATAGTATCAGCTGAAATGATGTTCTATGTTGCAGTTACCACAGCCATAGAACATCATTTTGCCAGAAAAAAAACATGACCATTCTCATTTATATATCAGAAAAAGTTTAAATAGAGTAAGCTTATTGATCTTATGTTTAATTTAGGATCTTTGTGCATCACTTTATTTATGGCTTTTTGCAAAGATTCATATAAACTGGAGGTCTCACAAATTAATTCTATACATTTCTGCTCTTCAATAATATGTGAAAAATGGAATAATAGTCCACCCATTTTGAAAGTCATCTCTGTAGACTTGAGTATGAACTGCAGTACTAAAAATAACCAGATTTACGTCACTTTGTAGGCAAACAAGTTTTGTCTAAAACAAGATGAATGTTATTATTTAACCGGGTCAGAGAGGTATACAATGAACTCTTGCTTAACAAGCAAGGTATAAGCACATGGGATTCTGGTGAGGCTAGAGTTACTATCTGTTGGAAATATACAGATAATTTTTGTCAGGATGCTGTCTCTGATAAAAGCAGATTTTATTCGCGATTGCAATGGCAGGTGTCCTGCAAGCAGGAGCACCTGTGGACACAACGTGACAGCCTTTATACCCTGTTTTCTCCCCCTTACCTCCTCCCCCTCCCCTGGCTGGGTACTGCAGGTTCACAATCTCATCAGAAGGCTTACATTTGTTAATTTATTTGTTATCTGGTGTCAGTCCGTCCTCCTGTTGTTTCCAAGATTTCTCAGTGATTTTCTTGTCACATTGATATGGTGATTTTCTTCAAAGTCTTCTTTATACAATGAGTACTGGAGGGGCATGATGCCAGGCCTTCTGATGTCTCTTCAGGTGCTTCCTCGTGCATGCCATGACTTGTTCTCTGGTTTGATCAATCTCGCAATGTGTATGACAAAATATACATATATACACCTATATACAGAGCGTGCGTTCCTGGGGAAGGTTCGTCTAGAGGATAAGTGATATAAACTATCAGAGACCTCCCCCCCCCCCAGGTAAAGTAGAAAGACACCCAAAAAGAATAATGACAGCGGAGATTATGAAATAAAAAAATATTATCCAATTCTAATGCAGAAACAACATTTGATTCCCACATACCTGCTGCAAAATTTCATGTGGATGATCTATGTGTTTTCTGTTTTTATTTTAGAGTTGTTTAGTCTGAAAGTTTTATCCATTTATAAAGGTGAGTTAATGGTCTTGCATATACATTCTGCTCTCAGTCAGAAATGATGGGTAAGCAGAGGCTAAAAATAAGAATTTCAGTTTTCTGTAGTTCCTATGAACCCCTGAAAGAGTTCACACTTTCCCCTGACATTCTTAGTACTTGAGTTATATGAGATAGTGTGCAAAGAAGGGTTATTGTTATTAGCAGCTGTAACTTTTGTTGTCTTATTTTTATGCATTTGCAAGGAAAACTTTTTTAACCAGTATTGCCAAGGGGAGAATTTGACCTGTTTCATAGTCTTTTTTTGCTTGTTAGAGACGGAATTCTCATTAAGTGCCTGATACTTTTTATTCTTGAAGCGTCTTGGTATAGCTGGAAGCATATCAATTGATAATAGAACACCTTTAAAATAAATTCAGTATTAAATAAACACCTGTTCATTAAATCTGCAGCTCTCTCTGCAGTTTGGTAGCAGATGCTATTGCTAATGATGCAGACTGTTTGACAGGCAAGTTAGATGCTAATGGAATGTACTAGAGATTAATCTGGATGCTTCAGAACATTATATGCCAAAATAAATTCTGTATTTCTCTCTGAAATAAAACAAGACAAATATGCTAGGGGGACTGAGTAAACTTTTTTTGTTGTTGTTTAAAAAGATGTTAAGCTTCACACCGTTAGCCAGTATTTGAACTAGACTGAACTCAGCAAAGGTTCTGGCATTTTTTTGAGCCTTTTATTTTTATGTGTTGCCTTGCTTAAGGGGTTATCTGGTCAAGGGAAATGGAATTTCAGAGGCACAAATAACAAGTGGAGTTTGTTATAATATTACTGAGCTGTCTAAATAAAAAAAAAAAAAAGAGATGCTCCTGGTCTTTTGCAAAAGACTTATATGTGACATTTAAACCAGACAAGTTAATACAAGTGCCCAAAGTGAACCTAAGTTTAATCTTTTCTTTTTTCCCCTATGGATGTCATTGGTAAAATTTAAGTTTTGTTACTTTAACAAGCAAGCCTCAATGCTTTTTTTAAAAAAAAAAAAATGCTCCGAGCATAGTCAGGGTTTCTTTCTTTTGAGACTGAGATTGAGACAGACTGCTACTAAGAGATAACTCCGCTTGTTTCTCTCCAAGTACAGCTTTTGTTCTTACTCCTTCAGAAGCTACCAGGAGCACTTAAGGAGAAAAAGTGACTCCAAGTGGACAATGAAAGTACTCAAAGAAAGAAAGAAAGAAAAAAAAAAAAAAAAAAAAAAAGGCAAAAATGTCAAAAGGGCTTCCTAACTGACCTGGGAACAAAATGCCAGAAGGAAGTCAAAGAAGGTGAAATGATTTAAAGAGAGTCCCCGCCTCAACCTCTATATGTGCAGTGAAATATCTTAGCCTTATCATTCAGGAATTAAATTTTGGAGTTGCAATAAATAGCGTATGAAAACCTTATATGATCTCCATGTCTAATAGCAGTCAGAAGTAGGATAAATGATTAGAAATCCTTTTCTTCTTTATTTAAAACCATGGTGCACCAGCTCCTGTTATACTCTGTAGCATTATAGTTTTCTTTCTTCTCAAAAATATACCTTTAAAAGGTCCCGGGAAGGACAATAAGAACTATCAAAGATATGGAAAAGCTGCTTTTGAGAGAAGACAAAATACTTTTGTCCTCTAATTATACTGCTCCTAAGTTGCTTCTTGTAGGCTTCAGCTGGGGACAGGATGCTGTGCTATGTGTATCTTTGTTGTGGTCCAGGGTAGCGGTGCTGCGTGTGTCATGGTGGGAGGAGTGCAGTACCAGGGCAGGCTGACACAGTTAAATTCCATTGAGGCATAGTATCCACCACTGCTTTCCTTTGAAGAAGCATTGGTCTCCTTTCATATATGAAGTGTGAGAGTGGCTGAGACTGCAAAAGAATTCAGATTAAGGACTGCTTCATGAAGTTTTTTCCAAATCCTTGCATTATGCTTTCAATTTATTTTTCAAATGCTTAAATAACTTTTCCTAGTATCCTATAGAAGTTGCTATGCAGTAACATGTTTCCACCTGTGTTGGACCTAGCTCGTGCTGCTGAAGCCATATCTGTGGGAACAAGCGAAATTTTGGCTTGCATCTTCATGTACTTTTTCAATTTTTGAATTTTGTAAGAAGACATTAACCTTAGGGATATCAAAGCAGCTATACTGAATACACAGTAAAAATGTAATTCCTTCTGTTATTATTTCTTCTTATACTTTAGTTTAAAGACTCATTTGCAGTACAGCCCCTATGGACTCTGTTGCCTTTAGGTACAGGAAAATACTTTTGATCAATATGTTCTGCTGTGTTCACAAACAGGTACAAACAATGACATCTGTAATGGTAGCTGATTTCCTACAAGAATGGTGAAATTGAGAGCTTTAGTTTAATTTTTATTTATTTGTTTTTGTCTCTTTTCTCTCCCCAGACACTTTTAAGACTATATTTCCTGGTATAGCTAATTAATTAGTTTGTTTGAAAACACAACTTTGTGAACTATAGAACGTCTTTCAGATTAGTTGCTTTGCTTCCAGAAAATAAGATGGTGTGATGATAAGATGAAGTGCAGCAGAGCAAGCCTTGAATCCCTAACCAATCCAGATTAACAGAGAAGGCTTAGCATACTGTTCATTGCCCTACATGAGAAAAAGGAGAGGTTTTCTTGTCTCTGAATTTTGCTGAAGGCTTCCATGTATGGCAGCCATCTCTCATCTGTTATTACCTGATTTTTATCTGCTGCTAATTTTTCTTTTCAGAGAGGTAGGTGGCTGACAAAATAAGTCAGTTCTCTCCATTTTTATTTTGATAGAGAAATGAGCACATCCCAGTGAGCTGGCTAAAACACTTCCCATTAATATACATTTGAAATAAAGAACTTGAGCTGGATTGTTCATTGATAATAGTTCTCTATGACTGGTAGCTGAAAACGTTCTTATCTCAGTTTTCAGTTTAATTATAACTTCTCCCTCACGGTGTAGCAAAAGCTAAGCCTATCCTTTAAGAACTTCAAAAGGAACTTCAGTGAAATCTGAGTATTTTTTAACTCTTCTGTTTCACTGTAGAGTTAAAAGAGAACTGGCAATTTAATTAAAAAATAATTAGCTAGAATTTTTCAGTCTTTCTAAAAACTAAAATAGTGCTCAAGAAAATATTTAATTGTAAATATATTTCAGCTGCTCTTAAAACCAAGACATATTTCACTATTAAGAAGCCATAAATTCAGAGCTAAATTAATAAAGTCAGAAGGAGGCTTAACAATGTTTCCAGCCTTTTGTGGTTCCAGACAGAAAATGACTATTTATATTTTTATGTTTACAAATTATAGCTACTGCCTTCTGCAAGATATTCTCTACAACTTCAGAGAATATAAACTTTTTTTTCTTAAGAGTATAATAGTTATAATAGTAAAATAAGTTGTAATAGCCTCTTGACCAAGTACAAATAAGTCATTCATAGTGAGATATCCTGTGATTTACAGAATTTTGGAAATTGATAAATAAACACAAACTGCCAACACCCTAAAAATGAAAATAAAGCAATATAAATTGTACTTTTTGTACTTTGATTTATGCTTAATTATAAGAAGAAGTTTTCTGTTTATTACTGTTCATAACATTTCCAAGTAAGCTCAATTTGTAATTTGTATTTTGTTCTGGTAGTCAACATAAACCCTAGGCATGATGAAGAAAAAGATAATGCAATTAAAATTCAGACTATTAAAATTTATATAAAATCTATATGAGTATTAAGATAAATATTTTGCAACTTCAGTCTTCTCTACCAATTCAGTAGGAACTTTAAACTGCCCATTTCATAGAATGTATCTTAGAATAGATGGAAGGGACCTTTAAGATCATCTAGTTCCAACCCCCATACTTCGGCAGGGATACCTTCCTCTATACCAGGCTGCTCAAAGCTTCATCCAGTTTCAGTGAAATCTCTGTAATATTAAGCAGTGGAGAAATCAGGCCATTGAAGTCCTTTACAATTTGCCTAAAATTAATATGAAAATGTCACTAATTAGGTTAATCTAAAGCACCTGCTGTTCCATTTCAAGAACACACATTTGTACAATAAAAGATAAAGAAGTGTAAATCCTAAAAATTTAGTGGAAGGCAAATGTAGTGTTGAAGTTAAACCATATTTCATAAAGAATAGATACTTAAGAGTTTTAATTAGGTGTGAAAGGCCAGAGAAAGAGAAGGCAGACTGACAAGTCAAACTTGCTTTAATAAAGCAGTTAGTCACGTACCTTTAGCTGTGTCCAGGTTCTCTTTCAAATGACTCCCCAATGGTAAGAGGAAAGATCATTTTATTGTATGTATTTCCTGCTTGTCTGATTAATGGAAAGATACTGCCACAAATATTCTTTTTTAAATCAAGAGAGCCTTTGTAATTTGTTTCTCCATCTGTAGTTGCATGATTGGTCTTGAGGAAGACAAAAATCCTGCTGCCTTCGTGTGTCATCTCCTTCTTCTTTCTAGTCGTTAATACTTTATCTTGTTTCTGAAGCTTACATATCTTTCAATCATCGGGATTTTAAAAATCTATACAGTTTATTTGCTCCTGCTGGGTATTTTTTAGCTTATCTCTTTAAAGAAAGGGCTTTCTTTTCACCAAGATCAAGCAAGTGAAGACAGTGAAGAAGAATCTGTAACACTGAGTACTCAATTACTTGATTTCAGCTAAGTGTCTCGGAAAGCATAGTTTTAACCATCAATTTTAAGAACATTTATCTTCATTTCTTTTTCAGTTTACTTAATTATATTAAATGTGAACATAGTAATTACATTTTTCTTAAGGGCTGTAAATCATTTTCTATAGCAGCATTTTGATACTTAAGCACTCCCTCACATACAGTGTGTACTATTTATATTCAAGAGCACATTTTATTTGAATAGTCAGATAAGCATGCACACAACAGAGAATTCAGAACAAAACAAATAGCTTAAAAAAAATCTTTATTGCCACTTACCTTCGTTAAGAGTAGTACGAAATATAGATCTACTTTTTATCTCTGTCCTCACAGACTTTTTTGATTTTGGATTTATGTAAGTATACATTTTTACATTGAAATGAGACCTATAACCTACTGATTTTTGGCAATGCCTTTTTGAACATCACTTTCTTATGTCATTTTAATTCAAAATATGTTGGTTTCTAGAAAGCCTAAAAATGCACCGCACTTTTCCTTTACTTTTGTATATTAGATTAGTATTATGGTTTGATTATATTAGTAATGAATGTGGAATAAATGCCTTTGAAATCACAGGACACTTGTAACTTTACTTCATTAGTATGAAGGATATCTCTGTTAGACATTTGAGAATGGAATTGCAAGTTGGGAGAAAACTTAATTCTACCACTTGTTATTAAGGTATCAAAGTCATTTAATAGTGGATTTCTGCCATTTCTTTCAATTGTGATATTTCAGAGTATAATATTATTTATTAATTCATAGAATAAATCATATTTAAACTTGTAGATCATTTCAGTTATTCCTCTCATGAAAAGATCATGAAGTCCTGTAGTTAAACTCTTAGAGCAATTAAAAATACAAGTTTTGATTGAGTTCCGCTTTTCTGCAAGGGAGATGAAACGAAGACAATTTTTAGATGGTTGCTCATCCAGAGACCTTGCCACACTATAACTTCTTACTTTTGATTCTGAATTCCTGACCAGTTCCAACAGATAGAATTTGAAGTATCTGTTGATAAATATACTCTAACTTTTGTTTCAGAGAAAGTATCTGATGGAATAAACATTAATTCATATTCTTTTTTTCCTAATGAAAAAAGACTATGTTTTACAGATTCTGTAAAAGAGAGAGACAAACTATTTTCTCATTTTCAATAACACTGTTCTCCATTCTCTCTTTTCAGGGAAAACACATGGAATCCACACAACTGACCTTATTCTGCTTCAGATCAGTGGTTATTGTCACATATAATTGCTTTAAGTAAAAGAGTTCCTCGGAGGATGCCAGTCAAATGCTGAAGGGAGGTGAAACACAGGGTTTTGATATTTCTCTGAATGATTTTGGAATTTTATGAGTGTAATGTATAAACAGAAAAGAAAAAACTGTTCTCAGCCTACTATAAAATCTATGTTACAGTGTCCTTGCTATTTTATAGGCAAAATGAATTCTTTATGACATCAGTTTTCAAAGAGCATTTTAATTGTTTATCTCTAGATGTAAAAAATTGTATATTAAACATGAACTTCCATTTATTATTTTTTGATATGTCTATAGGAAAAAAAAAAAAAAACAAAATACAAAGCTTGGATCTGAATGATATATTGTCATAACGTTTTAGTGTCTGCCAAACATTTTGAATGTTATGAAGACTGAATGCTCTGAGTGTCAACAATTATTTTGAAATGTTATATAATTGAGAAATTGCATTTTTTTAAAATCAACATATTGGCTTGATATTCCATGTATGACTCAGATGTTCAGAAACACTACTAGATATAACTGAATTCTAGCCCTCCTAATGGTTCATTGCCCATTACTCTGATCTGATTATGAGTCTAATATATGTATAAGTGCTTATTATATACATCTTTAGAAGATTCTGCTTTATACCTTATTCAAATTACTGTCAGACTGAACAAGCATTACATTCCTGTTAGAAATTAGATTTCTACTTATTTTCATCATTTGTTTATGTTCTTTTTATATTGGCATTGATATTACTAGTTACAGCTGTAAGTTGTTTATGAAACTGCATTAAAACAGGGCTGAAAAGGTAGAGTTTTTAGTGTTTTTTTTTTTTTTTTTGTCTGTCTGGACATCTGGTGTCCATTAACAACCAAACATTGTGATGGGTTATTCATCTGTGTTGATATTGCACAAAGGATTTTGCCACCTGTTCGATTTTTATTCACTGCTTTCGAAAATATTTAGAGGATACTTTCAAGTTAAATGTGAAGGACGTAATATCAAAATGTGTATTTTAGCAAGCAGAGCTTACAGAATGTACTAAATCTCACAGCTTTGAATCTCATGATGTTTCCTCCTTTAATTATGATTTTCTTGCAATCATTTGGAACTGAATGTTTGAAGACAATAAATACCATGTTAAATAAATCTTAAATCTCTATAACAGGAAGTAGAGGTGTTGGTTGGTGGGTTGGTTGGTTGGTTGGTTGATTGATTGATTGATTGATTGATTGATTGATTTCACCCTCAGGTATTTGAAGACTTGTATTTTTATAATCAAAGAGATCCCCCACTAGGACCCTACTACTGATTACCTACGAGGTGGCACTGATTATTCCTAACCAATATGAGATCATAATTAGTGACAAACTGAAGATAGGGAAGGGATGAAAGCATATCAACAAACTTTTAGGAACTGTGGCCAGGGAACTAATCTCTTCTATACTACATGTATAAAAAGTGGAATAAGAGGAGGACCTCTGAACTGTGTCTCAGTGATTTATAGTGAAGATTTAATCCTTGAAGCTCAGGTAAATAGAAGGCACAAATTTCAGAGATTCAGTGAAACTCAGAATTGCATTTAAGATAATACTGAAATTTCTTGAATAGTTAATAGAGTTAAGAGTTAATATTTTATTGGTTCTAGGAGGAAACATACCTGACAGTTTGTGTTTCTAAAAAAAGGGACTAATCATATAGACAATATTCCTCTGTAATTCACGTTAATCAAAAATGTAGCAGAAATGCTGAGTCACAGCTTTAAACAGTGGCCTGAGCACCTGGGAAAGCAGGGCTAACCCAGGGGAGCTCAGGTGCATGCAGTGCCCCTGAGTGACTGGAATGAGTGGAGCCAGGATCCGTCCCTTCCCAGACCTCATTTAAGGGTTGGTAGTGGAGGTAAGGGTCTCTATGTACCTGGGGCCTTCTAAAGGTAAGCAGTTTTTTTGTTTTTTTGTTTGTTTTTTCCTCCTGTACCCTGGGGCTTTGCTATCCTGCTATTGTTGCTGTGCTTTCCATTGCGTTATAGTGTTACAAATTAAAACTGTATTTTGTTTGAAATGCCCAGAGTATAAAGGCTTAGAACTTGTATGCTCCATTTGGAGATGAGACCCTTGTTATTTAAGTGAGATATTACCAGTCTATTTAAAGCTGAGGTCATCTTGATGTGCTCAGCATCAGGAAGTCTAATGGCTTAGAAGAGCATTATCTTCTTGGAAGGAGAAACAGTATTTCATGCGTTGAAAATAACAAGGTGCGTGTGATTTCTTTACCAGTTACACGAACATTACCTACCAATGATTATCCTGTAGCTGTAAATGTATCTGCATACATTTGAGATCCTGAGATAAATGAAGAATTTTTCCTGTATACTTAAAAGCAACATACAATGCTATTCCCCAACACTCTCCTGCAGTCTTTTTAATAGCCTTAATTAAAGAAGCTGAAGTATTTTACACTAAACTCCCATTTCAATTATATATGCATCTTGATAAATTAAAAGCAAATTTGTCTTTTGCTGTAACAGGGATAAGAACAATGGAATTCTGATGCTTAATTTCACTTTGGGTGGTGGTTGTATTTATTTTTTTATTTTTTTTCTGTATGCTTGTAGAAGCTCCTGACTATGAAATGTTCTTTTCTAAGAAGTGGAAACTGAAAGCCAGTGACAGATAGAATGTTCATTTTCGATTATATATATATATATATATATATTTTGATATAACAGGTATTATTATATATACATTTCAATATAAAAGATGTTCTTTTATACTTTGTTTATATAAAATAGTTTATATAAACTGAATGTGTTACACTATTTGAATCTTACTTTGTTAATCTTACTTTTGAATCTTACTTTTTTATCTTACTTTAAGTTACCTATACAATATGAATGAACTTTGGAGAATAGAATTAAAATAGAAAATAGAATAAAAATTAAAATAGAATAAAAAAATAAAATAGAATAAAATCGTTTGAGTTGGAAGGGACTCTTGAAGGTTGCCTAACTACTCTGCAATGAACAGGGATACCTACAAGCTAGATCGTGTTGCTCAGAGTCCCATCCCATTTCACCTTGAGTGTCTCCAAGGGAGGGCTTCCACCACTCCTCTGGGCAACCTGCTTTAGTGCTTTATCACTGTTATCAAAAATTTCTTCCTTTCAGTCTAATCCCTCCTTCTTTCAGTCTGAAACCATTTCCCCTTGTCCTGTCACAACAGGCCCTGCTAAAGAGTCTGTCCTCTTCTTTTTTACAGCCCCCTTTAAATATGGAAAGGCCCCTTTCAGGTTTCCCTGGAGCCTTCTCTTCTCTAGACTGAGCAGCCCCAGTTCTCAGTCCTTGCAGCAGAGGTGTTATATTCTGTGTTACTTATATTTAGAAGAAGAAGGAAGAAAAAGAAAAAGAAAAAAAAAAAAAAAAAAGGTCAAAAAGGGTAAAGAGGCACTGTAGATCATTTATTCCAAAGGAAGTCTAAGATATATTTGGTGCCATATGGAGCCGTATTTATGCAAATGTTTTGAGATTACATTTATTTGATATTTCTATGTTCTTAATAAACCACTTTAAATTTATTATGAACTTTCCAAAGCATGCTTGCCATTTCTTTTTTTCTTCTCTATTGGGTTTCATCCACTACTAAATAAACTAAGGAATTTTTCTTTTGCAATGACAAATATTTTTATTACAACTAAGAATGACTCATTTATTTCATCATTCTAAACGTGATAGATCGCACCAGAAATTCCTTAAGAAATAAAATTAATCAAGTTAGTCTAAAGTTTGTTATCTCAGTCTAATGTGCAATAACGAACATTTTGTATTTCTTTCACCACAGGTAAAAATCATGATTTCATGTTTATTAAATTGGAAGACAGATGTGTTGATGGTGTTCTCAAAATTCCTAGAAAAATCCTTGGCAACCAAAGAATGAGATAACGATGAGACTACAAGGCACATAGGTCTGAACACCATTATCATAATCTTTTTATTTCTCTCAAGTGACTTTTCATAATTTTATTTCTCAGTAGCCAAGCATATTTATTTACAAACAAAGCATGTTTGTTTGTTTGTTTTAGGGTAAAATATAATATTTTGTTGAGCTTCTATCACCCAACATTTACTGTTTTTGTATCTGTCATATAAAAATTTTATTTCATGCTGTCATACTATTCTTCTGACTGTTATGCTAGTATACTAATAGGGCACCTTCAATGTTCTGTCCCAGTTCCCAGAATCTGTGCTAAATCATATACGGTATGTATTTCTGGGGGAAAAAAAAAAAAGAGATCTCTGATCTTGTTTAGTCTGTGAAATTTTAAAAGTTACTTCAAAATCGTACAGTAGGAAGATCAATAGAATTTAAAGAACTGGCTTGCAAATATTGCAGAATGCATCTGGATAGTTGTGGCGCTGCCTGTTTCTAATTTTCTCTTTACAGCTAACAGAAGAAGACTGCTTCACACACTCCAAAGAACAACATGAAACAGTAGTCAGTCATCTACATTTCAAAGTACTATGTGTATCAGTCTGGGTTTAGGTTTAATTTTCTCAGCAGCCTACAGAAAGATCTATTTAGCTTGAGAATGCAAAGATGTGGCAGGGAATTCAAAACTGAATAATTGCGTAAACTGTTCCCAATTTTACTCTTTCTCACTTCAAATCTTGCTTAATTAACTTGTAAATCAATAAAGAAATAAAACATGAATGTACAACTTATGACATCAAACAAACATTTTCATTTGATGGGACTTATTACTAGGTTGTAACATCTTTTGATATCTGACAAAAAAGGAAAAAACAGGAAAGTTCTTAAAAGCAGATTCTTTCTTTTAATTACCATAGATTTTTAAATATTAAGGGTAGACTAGAACTGGTAATTCAGTGCATATCACCATTCTGCATTAAAATGAACGTAATTTTTATGTCAGAAAAAGAACATTCATGCTTTCCAAGAAATTTATACAACCATGAGTGTAGTAATATGAATGTTGATTACTTTGGAGATAGATTGTCCAGAATCTGCCCTCAGTAATAGCTAGTTTAATGGACAACAATGGTAGTTGTGTGATCTTGTCTGAGGTCATGGACTGGCTCATGATTTTCATGTTTATATTACTGATTTTACAAGTATTTCTATTTAAGTATTTTAAATCAGTTTAGCAGTCATACTGAACTAACTATGCTCCTTGCAAACAGAATCACTATATGTTGTTTTTTCTTCCTGAATTGATTTGCATTTATTATTGTTTGTAAAATTATAATTAATATTAAATGTTATCATCTGTGCTAGGCCCAGAAGGCTGAATACTTTGCCATATATTCTTGACAAGGATTTAAACTGTGAACAAAGAAAAGAATTGGCATCAAGTTCACTTGGAAAAAGTATGAACTTCAGGAATAAAACCCTGCAGGTCTCATCAGCTTTCCATGAAATGCATATTTAAACTGGATTCTATCTGAGATGTGATGAGTTCCCATGTGGTAGGTTTGAAGGATAAAGGGTCAGGGTGTGTGAGACTGCTTCTCATTACAATGCAATGCCAGTTCAGTATCTAACAGCTTAGAAATAACTGAACGCTATTTAAGAAGCAAAATAACATAGTAATGAAAAATACTTCGATATATTTTGCAATTATATTTTTATGATAGGCAAATTTCACTTCTTGTACATAAGCAGAACCTAATTCATTTATCACATATATATGGACATTATCCAGACCTTGCAGGATATTAATATCTCATTTTAAAGAGGGCTCAAGACATTGTCAAATTTAATCCTATGTAAAGTTCATCATATTTTTGTCTAATAGCTCCCTAGCAATTATTAAAACAACTCTAACAGAAAAAAAAAGTAATAACATTTCAGTTGTGGTAGACACAATATATAATTTTAAGCTTGAGAAATCAATTATCATGAGCTTCAAAGACATAGTAAAGGTGCAGGATAATTCCTTCAGAATGTCAGGTATATCAGTTGCACATTTGAAAATATAAGTTGTGTAGTTGAAGCAGCTAACAACCATAGCTGTGAGGACACATTTGTATTTCTTTTTTTTTTTTTTTTTTTTTTTTTTTTTTTTTACTTTTCCCCAAAAAACTCACTTTTAGTGCCTCTTGAAAACTGTGCCTGGCTGAAGCATGAATTTTCTTTTTTCTTACATAAAAATGACATTTATTTTAATGCAGAAGAAGAAATAAAAATATGTTCTGAATATTAATGGAATAATTTTATGAGTGAAGCTACTTACAAGTGCTGGAAGTACTGAAAGTACTGAACTTGTATTTCTTTTGCCTCCAAAGAAGAGAGAAAGTACTAAGTAAAATAAAGAAAAGTGATGTGAAAAATCCCTTCATATTAATCTCTATTAATACAGTTTCTGTAGTAGATATATTAATATATTGATATAATCTATATTATCTATTAGTTTTGGGATACTCAAGGTGACTTACTCTCTTGGAGACTAATTTTACTTCATTAAAATACCCTTCGAAAGCCAGATATCTTAGTGGTATACTGTTCCACGTACAGTAACGTTCTGGTCACCAAAGATATTTTTTCAGGTTAATTCTCACATAAGTCTACATGTGATCAGAAGTATTTCTATGTGAATATGATTAAATTCTGACTTTATTATAGTTACTCAAGTGAAGTACTTAAAATGTACAGTATATTCTGAATATATTTGAGGATGCTGGTGTTCACCTCACTTTCTCAGTTTTGTGCGTTTAATGCAGACACCCTATTTAAGAACGTCATGGTGTCTGTAGAACTGATGGGAACTCTCAAGCTCTGTCACTGAAAAATCTAGGCTGACATTTTGGTATTAACTACAATATCGTGTCTTAGAGTTTACAAGACCCAGTCGGTAACCAGTACTTCAAATGATGCAAGAAAAAAAAATCTGCTCTTCAGTACTGTTTTCTTTTTGAGAATTAAGAGCAGCTCTTCAGAGAGTTTTTCTTTCTTTGCCTACATGTACTCCTATGCATATTCAGTTTCTGAGATGAAAATTTCTATAACACAAAATCATGTTTTACCTCTTCAGAAATCTTTCATTAAAAGGGTTGGGATTTGCTGATACTTGTTGGTTGAATATTGATTCCAATAAATATTGGATAACATCAGCTTTCAAAGCACTTTCCATTGCAAAAGTGTTCTTTTAGGTGTATTTCTTTTCAATTAGGACATCTAGGTGATCTAGATCACCATACCTATGGACTACTTCCTACATTCTCTCTGTAAGAGCCTCTTTTGCTTTATATTGGCTTTTATCAATACATCTCCTTATTCCAGGACTTACAACTACAGTAAATATTATCTGAAACAGTGGAGAATTATAATAGGGTAGCTGACTTTTTTGCTGCAGAGGTTTATGAGATACTGAAGACAGTCTACTCAGGATTTCTGAAGAGAATTTCCACTTCATATGCTACCTCTCAAAGGTATAATGAGGATTTAGAAAGTCAGAAACAGAACAGGGAGTTCTGATTACTTTTTTTTTTCCAATTAAGTACAGCTTTTTAGTTTATTGTACCTAAGCATTGAAAGGGACAGATTTATTGGAGCTTTCTTTCCTTAAAGCATTCATGACTTAAACTAGCTTTTATTTTTTTTGTGATGTTTGCAAAAGTTGCTTGTTGCTTCAAGATTTTCATCTACTAAACAAATCAGATTTGTTTTCCTTTCATGGCAGTACTTTGTCAATAGCATGGTTGAAAATTGGTTCAGAAATACCTGTGGAATTTCCCAGTGAAATATCTGTCAATAAAAGAATTAGCAGTGATAACAGATATTTATCAAACCCTTTGCCTTTCAATAAGATGATGGCCAAAAGAAACAACTGTTTATTAAACAAAATATACCTGATCAGTTACGCACTACAACGTTCAGTTATTTCATAATTTGTTCTGTCAGTTGCTTTTGTGTTGCATATCTGTGACTAGCTGTCAAAAAGTTTCATTAGCAAAATGAACCATAAAAGAAGGTAGATGACCTACATGTGTTGGTAATCATTTATGTAGCATCGTAGAATCACCAAGGTTGGAAAAGACCTAAAAGATCATCCAGTCCAACCGTTCACCTATTCCCAATAGCTCCCACTAAACCATGTCCCTCAACACAACATCCAGCCTTTCCTTGAACACCCCCAGGCTCGGTGACTCCACCGCCTCCCTGGGCAGTCCATTCCAGTGCCTGACCACCCTTTCTGAAAAGTAATACTTCCTAATGTCCAGCCTGAATCTCCCCTGCCGTAGCTTGAAACCATTCCCTCTGGTCCTATCACTAATGACACGAGAGAAAAGGCCGACCCCCAGCTCACTACAACCTCCCTTCAGGAAGTTATAGAGAGCAATGAGGTCTCCCCTGAGCCTCCTCTTCTCCAGGCTGAACATTCCCAGCTCCTTCAGCCTCTCCTCATATGGCCTGTGTTCCAGACCCCTCACCAGCTTTGTTGCCCTCCTTTGAACACGTTCCAGGGCCTCAATATCTTTCTTGCAGTGAGGGGCCCAAAACTGGACACAGTACTCGAGGTGTGGCCTGACGAGTGCTGAATATAGGGGAACAATCACCTCTCTGCTCCTGCTTGCAACACTGTTTCTGATGCAAGCCAGGATGCCATTGGCCTTCTTGGCCAATGTTTAAAGCAAGGCGTGTTTCTGGATCACTAAGTTGTCACATGGCTTTTCCTTGTCAGTTCTGATCATTTATAATGCTGTTGCAAAATGCAGTGCTCAGAGTAATGCCTTGATTGCTGTCAGCATAGAGAACATTTGGGCTCCTCTTCTACTGAGGACTTCTTTGCTAACTCCACTTGAGCTTTTTTCGTGCTCTGGAGGCTATGGTCAGAAACGGGTCAACTTAGAATCTGTGAGATAAAAAGATGAAGCTCTCTTGCTCTTAAGTGATGCAGTGGTTAATCTGTGATATCAAGGTCTATTTGACTTTTCCAAGTACATGAGAATCTAATGCTGAGCAGGAATAGGGGACAAGAACCCAGTAAACTCATAATCAGCAGCAGTAGAACCCCCCAGAGAAAGTATCAATAGGAGTATGATCAGCATTATAAATGTTCACTAATTTTTGCTATCTATAGGTATACTCATTGGCATTTAGCTGATACTTTATCATCTAAATCTGTGGCAGTACAGTATTTCTCTAGTCTTCTGTTATCAGTGTAATAGAGTATATTTCATTGATGCAATTTTTGATTTGAAAGATATCACTGAGAAATATTGTAGTCTACTTTGACTAAATTCTCAGGTGTTGCATAACCTCCTTTAAGAGTATATACAGCAAGATTAAAGTAGGAGGTTTATACTTTCATCAGTAATTGATTCACAACTCAATTTTAAAAGATGTTTAATAAACAAGTATTTTTGGTAAAATGTGTCATTTTCTGTTGATTTAAATTCTGATGACTCTCACAATAGATCCTGCCGAGAAGTCTGTCCCCTTCTTGCAGCCCACCTTTAGATATTGAAAGGCTGCTATTAGGTCTCTCCAAACCCTTCTCCAGGCTGAACAGCTCCAGCTCTCTCAGCCTGTCATAAGGAGGTGTTCCATTCTTTGGATCATTTTTGTGGCCCTTCTCTGGATACACTCCAATAGGTTCATCTCTCTCCTGAACTGAGGACTTCACATCTGGACACAGTACTCCAGGTGAGGGCTCACCAGCACAGAGTAGAAGGGCAGGATCACTTCTCTCGACTTGGCCACACTTCTTTTGATGTAGCCCAGGATGTATGTGTGAAGAAATTAATACTTTAATGTTCAGCTCAGGTTTTCAATACCATATTTAATTAGTCTAGAGCTACTCTATAAAACCAGGGCAAAACTAATACTGAACAGTGAAAGAAAATTCACAGATGGGAAAAATGGTGCATCAGGCTGTAGTTGCAAATTATATAAAAGTACATGAAGGTAAGAAGCAGCAAAGTTTGAATTTTGAACCTCAGATATTCTAATTTTTTACCTATTACTCTTACTGTTACTGTAAAATAGTCTCTCATTCTCTCCATTTAGAACCAAGAAGCCTGAGGTTTCTGCTGCTTGCAGTTCCTATGACAACACAGATTGTTTCTGTCATTTCCTAATCTAGTTAGATTTTTTTTTCACTTTTCATATTCACTTGCAAAAGTATCAGATATTGTTCATTCCTTAAATCTAGGCATTACAGCATGAACTGGGAATATTAAATGATGTAGCTGCATCATTTCAAGTCTATGGATGTACAGGGATGTCAATATCAAACTATTTTTGTATAGACTGTTCACTGCTTGAGTCACTTCCTCCCAGCATTAAGGAAGATGCATTGACTCAATGGATATTAGATTATTTGTTGCTCCTCTAAAAAACTGAAGTGTTGTTACTCATTTATGACTGGCTCATGCCTTGGAGTTGAGATTTTGGCTGAATTTACTATTCTCAATTTAAGAGACTAGAATGGTAATGCCGGTCATGATAAAACCATCATTAATTAATCAGAATGATACAGTCCTTTAGCAACAGATAAATATATGATGAAAAAATCATACCAGTAAGGTCTCCACATTTTTTTTTTTCCCTGGGAAAAGACAGGGATAGCTCACCAGTACTCTCTTCACAGTAGAACAAAATTTTCTTTGCAATGTAATTAGTTTTAATGTTGAAAACTGACATCATAATGTTTTGGCAAGCAGTTTTGCAACCCAGTTACTTGGTTTTAGGTCTATTTTGATTGCATAATAAAGTGTATAA
Organism: Tetrao urogallus; assembly: GCF_951394365.1. Classification (NCBI taxonomy): domain Eukaryota; kingdom Metazoa; phylum Chordata; class Aves; order Galliformes; family Phasianidae; genus Tetrao; species Tetrao urogallus. Next base: position 53,697,176 of record NC_136815.1, on the reverse strand, counting down.
TATAATTAACAGGTGATGACTTTTGTGTTTTTATGCACAAATTTTTGCAGTCAGGATCTCAATTTTTAAGAGCTTCACCTTTCATTTTCAGGAACAGCAGAAGTTTGCCTCAACAGCTGGTGGGAATAAAGGCACATTTTTGGTTTGTTTCCTACAGTAAAAATGTTACCATGTTATAGAACAAAACTTTCCATTGCATTTAACTTGTTGGTCATAAACTTGAAAGTCCTATTTAGTTACAGACTTTTTTTTAATCTACTGATTTTTATTTTTTTTTCCCCCTTTTCTGATGTTGTATTAAGAATACAGTATGGTGTGCTTCCTACCACCTAAACTGCATTATGGGAGTATCTCTATTTCTTGCTTTCAAAAATACAGCAAAAGTTATTGTTTTGCACCTCATCCATGCCAAAGAACTCCTGTATTAGTTTTTCATTTGAAGAAAATTGCTTTCTCTGTTACAATTTTTACTGTTCTGTTACTTCTAAGATTCTGCTACACTCTCTCCCTTTAAAAGGATTCTGAGTGCTGCTTTAAGAAAGCATCTAAATTCTAGTTATCTTTGTAATTTACATGTCACACATTTCCTTATCTGTTATAGCCTCATCTTCAGTTATTATGATGCTCTATCACTTTTACACTACCACACACACACACATAGCACAGCATGTTGTGAATCTGTGTTGTCAGTATGTCAGTTATTGAGAAAGAAAGATATCCTTTGAAACTCCTTCATTTTACTATATGAAAAAGAGCTATGGCTAAGCTATGGTTAACATTTTATCCATATCTTTGTTAACTTAAAGGTATTACAAAAGAATAATGACAATTTGGATTTCCAGGTTGTCCCCTGTTTTGGTATATTCAATTTTCTACTGTTTTAATTGATAGCATGTAGAAGTAATGAATGTGTGCTTGAGAACGCATCTTAAAAGACACCTTATATATTTTAATAACATCTGTTGATATCTAAAAAGCTCATTTTACAGGCATCAGAGGAGTTCCATTTTACTCTCTCTAAATTCTAGAATAGCCCAGAGATTGTCTGACTGAACTCTCTAGCTCCTTGTTCACATTTTCTCCAAGCTTCTCTAGGCACTTGAGGTTGTATTTAGACTTACTGCCAGCAAAGCAAACTCAGCTCACCTTAGTTGCAACCAATTTTGTGTTCTGTGATGGATTCATTTTATGATGTCTACACTTTAAAGGTACCACTCCATGTCTTCAATATGAAGCTTTGCATCTACATTGGTCAAGGATAGCCATTTCAGCTATCAGCCAAAATGTGTTACATTGAAACACAACCAGTTATTGCCTATTTTCATTAAATTTTCAATGCTCACACAAAATATTGTAATGAAATAGTTAATATACAAACTGAGTGGAATGGAATTAGCAGCTGCAGCATTTATGAACCAATCATAGACCCTTCTGGCCTCCTACTTCTCCTCTTGTGATGGAGAAACAGCAGGTTCCACGAGAAAATATCTGATATACTGCTGACCACTCTGGTGCTCCTGACTTGTTTTGTTCATTGTGCTGTGTCTCATTCCTCTACATGGAATTAGATGAGCTACTGTTTCATGTCTGCATTTTTCATTCTGATAGAAATATTGATGTAGAACTTGTAGCTCTGGAATTAATTTCCATATCATCCATGTCTGCAGGTCACAATGGATTGCTTTAGCAGTAATGTCTTCAGAAGGACATTTTTGAGCTTAAAAGGGTAATGATTTAAAATAAGACCACACAGCATAATATACTTGCTACAGCCATCAGAATACGTGGATACCTAGGGCAACCAGTCTTCTGTGGTGGGCTTTAGTAGCACAGGAACTGCAGGGCAGCCTCTGTGAGGAGAGCTCAGTGCTGCCTCACGTCAGATCAGAGCTTCAACTCTAAAAGGGCTCTAAAAGGAACTCACTGCTGCCAGAGCTGAGCTGTGAGCAGTGCTGAGTGTGTTGTGAGAAAGCAGATATAAGGAAGGCAGAAATTCCTGTGCAATAGCAGCCAGAAGAGAGGGGTGGGAGAACAGCCCTGCAGGCATCAAGGTTAGGGCAGGAGGAGCTCCAGGCACACAGCAGCAGCTTCCTGCAGCCCAAGAGAGGGAACCAACAAAGGAGCAGGCTGCCCCATTTCAGCCCATGGGCACCACGTGGAGCAGATCTGCCCACACAGCCATGGAGGAGCCCGCAAGGGCAGTGATGGATGAGGCCTGAAGGAAGCACAGCCCATGGGTACCCCTGCAGGAATGACCTGGGGCAGAGCAGTGCTGGGAGAGCTGCAGCCTGTGGGAAGCTCTCGTAGTATCAGTTCAGGAAGGATAGTACCTGTGGAAGTGATCCACGCGGAGCGGAGAAAGAGAGTGATCAGGGAGGAGCAGCACAGATGAAATAGTATGTACTAATTGCTTGTGTTCCTTATCGTGGTGGTCTTGCAGCTCACATCTCTTAATAGCTGTTTCTGTTCCCTACACTTAGTTTCCTTCATGAATCGCTCTCTGGGATCTTTCTATCCCCTGTTCTTGGAGCACCGGTTTGGCCAACAAAAGCCTGCCGTTTCCTTGGATTTTCCATCAAGTCCATTCACCAGCAAGACAATAAAGAAACAGGTATCATCACTGATACTACATGAGATTATATGAAGCAAATAAAGTTCAACAGTGGTTGAGTAATGTGTGTTTTAATTCAAAAATTTGCTTGCACAAATGTATATTCAATAGAATAGATTCATTTGTTCATAAATAATACTGATAAATGATCATGGTTTTATTATCATATTTCTAATAATTCATGATTTATACATTCACATTTTTCTTAATTACCAAAACAACCAAATATTTAGGAATAGTGTCTTTCAAAATATGTGCAGTGTAACTTAGAGGAAATTTTTTCAAGCTTCTCTGTGTTTATGAACTGTTTACTCCAATATTCCGTAGTTGCTATTTGTGCAGTGTGTTTGGTCATTTAAGGCATTCTTTCCGTTTGTTGTGTGGAGAAGTGATTGTCTTCATATATGATGATAACAAATGATGTTTGTATGATCCATAATTTATGCAACCTGAAAATGTCCTGACCTACTATATTTTCTGAAATGCCAAGAACTCATCCAGAGAAGAATTACTGCCACAGCAGGAAAAGCCATTTTCTGAATTGTAAGGATGTTCTGAGATAACAAGCAATTAAAGGCACTGTAAAAGAACAAAGAAATCTAGGAGACATTTGGTAAATTTAGAAAAATCAAAAGAAATCTTAGTTTTCTTTTTTTCCTATATTGGAAAAATATATTTTTTCAATTTGGGTACTAGATAAAAAAGTAATAATTAATAAAAATCTTTCACGATAATTGAACCTTAACTGTGTTTCCCATCTGGTAACATGCTGGATCAATTCTTCACAAAATGACAGGAATCTGAGATTCCTGAAAAAACATATGTTAATAAAACAGGAAAACGTGGTCATCATTATAACTGATAATGTTATTTGACTCTTTCTATTGGACTGGATTGTTTTTGTTCTCTGTGTAGATTTTTTCTCCTTAAATATCAGTCTGCAGCAGGGAGTTCAGGAGTTCAGTCTGTGTGGTAGCAGATGAAGTTAATAGCAATTGCAGCAGTATTTTGACAAATGTATTCTTGTGATAAGAAGGCTTTTAAAAACAAAGTTCCCTTTATGTACATCTGAACATAGTGCTGGCAGAAAGAAACGTATGCCTAAACATAGATGAAATTATAGAATGGAAAAAATAAGCTATCTTGTGAAATACATAGGTTGCTCTGAAAGTAATGCCTCCTATTTATTTCCATGGAAACTACAACAGATACAAAGAGCAGTAATTCTGCATTACTTTCAGATCAACCTTGTATGTACTTGACTAAAGTATACTAAGCATTATGACTATGTTGATAATATGAATTGTAATCCTGCCCAATTACTTCTTATGTGCATAGATTGCACTGAGGAGAGCTCTTTTTCCTTTCATAAGTTTGCTTGTCTCTATATATCTGTGGTGACTGTTATAGAATTTAAATTATGGGCATTATCTTCTGAATGTTTATAAAAGGTTTAAATCTAGACAGCATGCCAGAAATGTCATTTCTCTTTCCCCTGGTAGAGAGGTAATTTTTCACTTTAGTGATGAGGAAAATGAATGTTTCTGGCCGTGGATAAGAACATAACATGAATAGGAACTGAAAATGCACAGGTCATATTATAATCTGAACGAAGTTGTACGCTGCTGAAATATTACCAGCAAGCACAGTGACAGGTTGCTCTAGTCATTAGTAAACAGCCACACTGCTGAGCTATTTTACTGAGATAAGCATGTGAGGAATGTTAATATTGAAAATCTAGCTCAAAAATATCCTTTGTTGTTTCTGAGTTTCATCTAGACTGTTTCATGATTTTTAAAGTACCCTCATTAAATCTTTGGAACCTGATTATTTAGGGGCAAATCAGCCTCATGACTTGGCTGGAATAAGTTGGAGGGGTCATTTTCCATGAGCTGAGGTTAAATTGACATTACATAGATTTTTTTTGTGGAAATACATGAGAAGATTAAGATGTTATGGGATTATTATTATTTTTTGTTTTCCCAGAGCATTATTCTCTAATAATAGTGAAATACTACACTGCCTTTGTGGACAGCGTTTGATGAAGTCCATTTCTTTTTACTAGTTGGTTCTTTATGTAGATATTGCCTAATATTACTCCTCTTGGAACAGACTTGCATCTGCAGAACACTCATCTGGAATCACTGTGTTTTTTGGTGTTTTTTTTTTTTTCTTTTTCCAAATTTCACTCCATAAAATAATTAGAAGTTGTAGTTTACCAAATGCTTCTTTACTGCATAATGTCGGATATCTGGCCTTGCATATTCTTGTTCCTGTCAGTTACTTTCTAGAAAACTAAAGTTTTCTGATTTTTCTTATCTGTTATTACAGCAAAATTGATGGAAAAAGTGTGGCAATATCTTGGAAGCTCAATGTTTCTTAGGTGAGAAACACCTAACACCACTAACACACAACTGGTGTAAAATGTTGGTGAAATCTACTGATGAAATTTAGTATAACTCTCAGATTAAATTTTCTACAAATTTTTTAACTCCTCAGAATAGAAAACAGAAGAGAAATGTATAGGGTATTTTTGCAATTATTCTCAGGTAGTTTGTTCCATTCTGATGATGGTGACCTCTTTTTGAAAAGAGTTTCCAGAAGCTGTTGCAAATGATCTTTAAGGAAGACTTAGAAAAAAGTTGGAGTTAATTTTTCTTATAACTGCCTCTATGGTGCTGTAGTTTGCTGTGACTAATACAGTATTAATAATACTCTGATGTTTTGCCTCTTGCTGACCAGTGCTTGCAGATCATTAAGGTTTTCCTTTTTGCTTTAATTTTTCAGCTGTGTCCCTACAGTGAGCAGACTGGAGGTGTGTCTCCATGACAGCTGATCTGAACTGGCAAAATGGGCATTCTGTACTATATGGTATTGTGCTTGGTGATGAAAGCTTGGTCAAAGTGGAAACATTCATGGCTCTGGCATTTGTCTTCCCAAGCAACTACTTTATTGATAAAATTTTCCTGTTTCTATGTTTGTTTGTTTGTTTTAAGGAAAATTAATATTTTCTTCTTTTTTGCTTTCCTAAAAAGACCATTTTAATCCTCTTGGTAAAAATAAAATATTTGACTTTCTTTCTAGCTGTCTACCTACCTGTGTAAAAACTTCTTCATTTGTCTGAGTGCTCTGAGTGCTAGTTACAGGTGATGTAGAGGAACTGAGTTTGGAAGAGGCCTCTAGAGATCTAGACCAGTCACCCTGTTTAGATTGAAGTCAGCTTGAACAGTCTGCACAGTCTGAACAGTCAAGATTGTATCCAGTCAATATTGATTATCTCCAGGGATGGAGTTGCCACGACCAGTCTGGCCAAACTGTTCTAGTATTTGACTACCACTGGAGTGAATAGTCTCTTCTTATCTTTAAACTGAAATTCCTGTATTCCAGTTTATATTTATTGCTCTTTCTCTCATGATCAGACCTGCCTCCCTTTTCTTTACTGCCTACTAACAGGTATTATATGCAGTGATGAGATCTTCACTGAGCCTGCCAGCCTCCAGGCTGATAGGTTTTTCATAGCCTCTCCTCATATGGCAGATGTTCCCTATCTCTTAATCTTTCATGAGCTAGCTAGTTAGAAGCAAATATAAATAAATTTGCAACAAATACAAAAGAAACAAGATAATCCTATTCTGCATCATGTTTTCAGCATCCATAATGAAAACATCATTCTAAGAGTGATCTCTGAAAATGCAGTCAGTGCTTACAGGTTGTAATGAATACCTTCTATGTTTTCTACAATTAAGTTTCTCATACCAAAGTAAAGGAGAATATTACCACATATCTCTAAAATAGAAATGCCCATTTTATTATCTGAATAAGTGTAAATTCAATAATAAATAACATATCCTGATTTTGTTGTTTTGTTTGGTGCTGCTGTTTAACAGTGGTTACTAAGCAACACAAGAGAACTTCCTCATAATGACTAATAGTAATTATTTACAGTTTACTTGTAACCTCAGACAGAATGTCTGTAGATTATTTATGCTAATCTGCAGTCTGAAAACTCTGAAGAAAAGGGAATCCCACCACTTCCCTACTACCGACTTTTATCATAATAATTAAGAAGTTGTTACAACAGCTAGTGAAGCCCTTAAAGTTATTTTTTGATAAATTCTTTCTGTCTTACTGGACAAATTGATGGAGATACATAACAAGTCTAAGAGCTTTTTCTCTCAGCTTTTTTAAAAAAATAATTTTATCTAATGGAATCTTATGCACATCTTTTCTTGATTAAACATCTAAGAAACCAAATGATTGCCTTGTAATTACTCCCTTGTAATGGAAATGTTGAGTCACAGCTTAAACCAGTGATTGAGCACCTGGTGGGAAGGCAGGGCCAACCTAGGGGAGCTCAGGTGTATGCGATGCATTTGAGGGACTGGAAGGGATGGAGCCAGGATCCATCCTTTCCCAGACCTCATTTAAGGATTGGCACTGGAGGCGAGGGTTTCTTGCTGGAGATCCGTGCCTACCTTAGGCCTTCTGAAGGTAAATAATTTCTGTTCCTTTGTTTCTGTGTCTAGGGCTGCTGTATTTAAGCAAATCCTTACTTGCTGTAGCTGTAGGCCTTGCTGCTCTGCTGGTATTGCTGCTCTTTCCCTCATGTTGCATCAGAATTTATTTGATTTGGTCTCGTTTATCATGAAGAGAAAAAGAGTTACATTGAAGCTGTTATTTTATGATGAAATTAAAAATAAGATGGGAAATTTTTAATCTCAAATGGACTAAGATCATTAATGTAACTGTGAAGAATGAATTCAAAGCCATGATGGTTTTCACAAAGCACTTTCAATGGGTACTGTATACTGTGAAAAGTATTGGAAGAAATATGAAAACATAACTTAAATTTATGCTCAGTGTGTGCAGAAATCAGTGTGTCAGGGACTGAATACATATGCACAATTTGTTTCTCCCTTTGAAATGACAGAGTAAGATGCATATTCTCTTTCACCAAATACAGTAACATAATTTTTCAGTTGAAAAGCTTGGGTAATACATTGTTTACATCAAGTTTGTAGTAAATTGCCTGATGCAGGATTTGTATCTAACATTGTGGACCTCTACTTATTACTTTTTTCACCATATTTGTCTTAGTGAACCACATTTTAAACAGGTAACACTTTATTTTGTCTTTAGTAAGAGAGATTTAATGTCCTTCTCTAAACATGAGGAGTGCTAATGAAGCAACAGATCAATTTATTGGCTTCCTTAGGTGTTTGGAACATAAAATGCCAAAGGTAATAATGTCTTTGCAAAATGTCTATGGACTTAATGGCTGACAAAGGGCTAGAATCCCTCTTTCAGTTCCTTACCACAAATAAATTACTGTTTCTCTTACTAATGTTGTCTTTGTTAGCGTTAGATCTTTTGTAGTAAATTAAGCTTTTAGCACTCTGAAGATTTTCCAGATATGTCAGAATAGATATTTGTCCATTCATGTCCTTTTTTTTTTTTAGTCATTTTAGCATTTGTGCAAAAATTTTTAGTAATGATAGTATAAAGAATAAAAGCGATCAACTTGCACAAACCTATTTATAAACTTGCATAAAATAATGCTGACAGTAAAATCTGACATCTAAAGGGAGTAGGAAGCCGCTTTTTACTAAGAGTCCGTGCTTTTCTACACAGTACTTTTCTACTCAGTTTTTTATTCTGAAGTCTTCTGTAAAATTTAGACACGAGCTTCTACTTTTCTTTGTTGAATTTTCTTCCCATTCATGTTTTCAATTACTAAAGAATTTTAAGTGTCTAAATTTATGATAGATGAGTGTCAGGCTGCTTTAAATACCCACTTCTAAACCCTCTGTAGCAGTGAATCTCTATTTTATGGCAGTTAGAAATCTTAGCCACTTAACGTTTGTTGCAGTGTTAATATTATGAAGTGACTAATCAGAATTCTTAGGTGAGATTGATATAGTTCTTTTGTACCATTAACCAAAGGTTGAATACCACTCTTATCACTAGAGTAAAATCATAGCCTTCCTGGCAAAATAAAACAATTTTATCAATGACAAAAATGGGTACTGAAGGAAAAATGAGGATAAAATATCTTTGCAAAATAAAATTTTGGAAGAACAAAGGGAGGATAGAGGTGGTCTATCCAAAACAAGATAAAGGAAGAGCTGAGAAGAGTTTCTGTCACAAGGATCTGGTTGTACAAATTTACATATCAGGTGATGCTAGCTTAGCACCTATGTGTAAATTTTGTTTGCTGCGCAGAAAAGAGTGATAGACTATGCAAGATATAAAGATAGCTCTAGTTGGGCAAAATAAGAAACTATGAACCCAGATTACAAAGTACGAATAAAAGAGGAAACTAGGGGGGAGTAGCTACTGGGGGGATGGCTGATGGGTGAACATAGGAGAATGTGAACCCCAAGTAACTCAGCCAATGGGGAAAGGGCAAAGGGCTCACTAGCATCAAGATACAGGGATAAAAGAGGGACTGTGTCCCCCTCAGGGTATACCCCAGTGGACTCTCCCTTTATTCAAATAAAGAAAGCTGAGGACTCCTCTGTCTGTCTCTTTTTGGGATAAAGATGACTGAGCAAGCTTTTTGGAACAAAAATTTTCCTAACAGGTGCCTTACATCAAAATTATTGCTGTCAGCTGGTGGTCACTATTTTAAATCTGATTTTTTTTCAAAATGTTGCAACAACTTCTTAGTGAACAAACTTCAGAGTCCCAAGTTCTTGTTGGCATGCAGAAGGGCACAAGTACACTGAACCCAGGAAAAGTACAATTTTGTGGGTTTTTTTTTTTTTCCCTAAAACACACAGTATTTCTCAAAATCTGCGCAGAACTACTTTTAGTTTTTCAGGGTAGCACTTCACATACTAATGTCTTAGACTACAGTTTCTTTAATAATTGTGAATCTTCCTACCGTGTTTAATTCGAAATTGTTCAGCTCCAAAGCACAGTCCATCTTGTGTGTTGAATGAAGGACTGTAGAAATTTGATATGTGAGCACATAGAAATTAGAGGAGAAATGGACACATTACATTTAATTTTGGCTGTATAGTAAATGTGCATTCTCAATTTGCTTAAGTAGATGCTTTTTAAAAAATTCCTCTGAAACTCAAATTGGTCAAACTGTCTCAAACTGGTTGCTCAGAGGACTGCTCAAAGAACTGATGGCATATATGAAACCTGGTTTGGTATTGGAAGGCCATTTGAGCATTCAACAGAACTGTGACTGAGTCAGTCATTTTACTCCCTAAATAGAGGTAATCCTGAAAATCCCTTGAGCACTTCTGCTTGGCAAGTGGCTGAGTGGCTGGATGTTCCTTTGAATAGGGATGCCTCTTGACTTTATGCCTGCTGCGGAGTTTCCTTAGGACTTGATGTCAATAGGCTCCTTACTGATAGAGATCCTTTGTAACTGAATAGCTTTAAGCTTTGCTAGCTCATCAAAGATTATAGTTTAGATTGGTTGTGCACATGTAATCCTTCAGACATAAATCACTGACCAACTCTGAGATTATGAGTGGATTCAGTTGCACCTGGGCTCTATATCTCTCTGGTTCAGGAAGGTCAGAAAGCAGTGGGCTTCACTCCAAACCTTATGAATCAACAGGAGAGCCTCCTGGGTGTGTTTGACTCTATTATCTATGATGTAAGTAATCAAGAGAGCCTTGCTACTTCTAATGCCGTCAAATTGCTGTCATAAAAATATTAAATGTTGTTGTATCACTATATCCCATCAATAAAGGTATCCCCTCTCTTTCTTAGGAGTGTGGTTTCCATCTGTGATACCGATTCAATTTTTCTTTTTTTTCCTCCCTCTCATTCTTAGTTGAAGAAAATGTTAAAGTATTTTCTGTTTCAGAAATCAGAAGTTTAAGGGTTTGAGAATGTATTTAAAATTGTAGTGTATTTACACATGTACTGAAAGTCACTCCAAAATTTTTCTTTTATAGGTTGTCTGAATATATTTATCACAAAAGTTTCTCTGTAGATGATGATTGCACAATGCAGCATGAATTTAACAGATTTTTCACCAGTTACTTTTATGTCTGTGATATAAACAGGGAGAAGAAATGGGGAGGTATGACCTAAAATACAGAAGATAAAAATTCTACTGGTGGAATCTCCTAAATGCATTAACTTTCTTTTTTTTCTTCTGCTCCTCTTCTTTTTTTCCATTCACTAAATACCTCTTTTTTTTTTTTTTTTTTTTCTTCAGAATTACTGCCATGAGGAAGCAACTTTTTTTTTTTGGCAGAAAATTTGCAGAGTTGTAGAGAGTTGCTGATGGCATGTTGATGTGAGGGAAGAATGTTTTTGCATAACAACAAAATATTGTGAAACCAAAGGGATGTACCTCAGGGTTTGTGATACAATTTAAGTTTCAGCTTTCAGTTAGACCCCAAGAATAGAATATGTGTCCTTGAGTGATAACAGGAAGAATACCAGTAAGAAATAATAAGGGCTTTGTTGGAGAAAGTTTGCAAGGACAACTCCATGGTAAAAAGGACAAAGGGGAAATTGAGTTCAAAGAACAAAGGGTAAGATGTCCTCCAAAGTAAACCTGAGAATTGGTTAAACAAATGCTAGTTTGACAATTACTTGTAAATCTTCCCTGCTTGACAAGACAGAGGCAGATGGACTTTGTCAAACAAGATGCAGAGATAACTCCAGTTGGTCAAAGCAATGAACTCTGAATCCAAATTACAAAGTATGCATGACCAAAGGGATACCTACAGTGAGTGATGACTGCATGATAGGCTAGTCAAGAAGAATGTGAACCCTAAGTACCAATGGGAAAAGGGGGAAAGGCTCACTTGCAGTTGGGCAATAGGGATCATTAATGGCTGCATCTTTCCAGTGTGGTATGCCTACATCGGGTAGGTTATCCGCTCTTGCAAGAACATTAAATAAGTTGTGATTCATAGCAAACTCTGCATGAGCCTATTGGAACTAGATATTTCTCACATTGAAACTAACAGAGACAGTTCCACTAGAATTTATGTGAGGATGAGATGGTCACATTTTTTCCATTTGTCTTCATGTTAGATTGTGAACTGGAGCATAACAAGCAACTTCTGCAATACATATCCTAGAATATCTACTGAAATTTTTAGTACTATTCACAAGGCAACTCCCACACCCTTGATGTTATCCAGTGTATTCAGGACAAAATTTTCCACTTTATCATCCAGATTTAATAGTCCTAGTTGTATGAGAGAGAATCTTTTGGTTTCAGCAAATGGTGCTTGCCCACCAAGGTGACAGGAGAAATTAACATACCCAGCACATAAAATGACAATGGCTAGCAGTTATTTTCAGACTTAATTCAAGGTGTAGATCAAGCTTGAGAATCTTTTCTCTTATTTTTTTTTTCCTATCAATTAAAATAAAGAAAGACTCAACCTCAGTCTGAACTAGAATGAATTCTGATGGAACTATAACTAACATCAGCATGCAACAGTCCAACAATACTGCTAATCATACCTTCTGCCCTGAAGGACTGTTGTGACAGATATGCTGTCTGTATGGCTATTGACTTCTGGGAGCATCTTGAAAATTAATGTATCTGTCTGGTCTGCTGGAACTAACCAAATGTGTGTAAATGTGAGAGGTGGGGTTGAGATCTCAAAACTACTGCAGATTTTTCTCCAAACAAGTAGTCATAGTTTACTGGAATGCATATGAAGGATGTACCTTTGTTCTGCTGCGGTACATGTTAGGTGAAAACACCCCCTGTGTATCCAACACTGTAGTAGAACATAATGCCTTCTAAATGCTACGTTGGTGTTTAGGAGTTTACTTGGGCTGAGGTTTGTCCAGCAACAGGTGAAGCACAAATCGTGGACCAAGTCAAGTCCACAGACAATTTAAAAGGACAACCCATGAAACACTGGAATGATATACGTATGTGTGTATCAAATGACAGGAAAGGTTATGGTAATTAATGGGTATGAATGGGTTGTGAGCAATATTTTGTATCCCTTGTTTTGTAAATATATATTTGTACATATTCTCATTACTATTATTTTTCTTTTTCTGACTTAGCAAATAGTTCTTTATCCCAAACCATGTTTCTTTTTTCTTCCCCATTCCACTGGGAGAGGGGAGCAAGTGAAGAGCTGTATGGTGCTTCGCTGCAGGCCAGGTTAAACCACAAATGTTCTCTGTGCTGGCATTAGATGCTGATAGTGAGCAGCTTTGGAAAATGGCTACTTCCAAACCATTTTCTTTTAATTGCCCAATATTTTTGTTTCTTTTTTCTTTTTACGAAGTGCCTTGTTTGCTTGCTTTGTGATCTGCAGAACAGAATAAGGACTGAAAAGCTCAGAGAGCACTTTAGTTTTCCATTTTCTTCTCTCTAGAACATTTTTTTGAACACACATTTGATATCTTAAGAAAAAAACTGGAGTTGAAAATCTCATTAAGTATGAAAGACAGAAATGGAAACTGGTTGCTAACTCCTAAATCATTGTGTCTAGAAGTTTATCCTGCAAACTGATATGGATTTTTTTTTTTATGGGGTTGGGTGAACTCTTTCTGGTTAACAGCTTTTTGAATAGAAAAGGTAAGATAAAGCATCTGAAAAGGGCTTAGAGGTTGTTCTCAACTTTTTCAGAAATCTGCAAATGAATAACTCATTAGGATCCCTTTAAATAGCCAGTTGAATGAGAGAAAGATAAGTTTCACAAACTTGGTACCCTTGAAATACTTTCTAAAACAAAGTTAAACTTCAGAAAATGGCTTTATATTTGTATTTCATATTCACATTGATCTCAGTAAGAGGTTTTGAATGCTCAGCAGTCACGTAACTCTGAATTCAGTGGTCTGATTTTGAGTGGAAATGTGACATTATTGTCCTTCATTTTTTTATCTCAGACTTTTTTCCACTCGATTCAAATTCTAACACCTCTGTCATTTTCTTTCATCTATTTATTGTCAGAAAGAGCTTTCAAGCAGCTAGCTTTAATGAAGTACTTTTAAGACTGTATATGATATTCATAAGCATTTCTTCATCTTCCATTTTTTTTCACTCACAGTACACAGCACGAGAATACAAAAGTCTACAAGGTAGAAAGAGTCAATAATATCTAGCTGCAAAAGTGACTTTTTTTGACAATTTTTCTGAAGACTGGTGGGCTATATAAATATACAGCAGACAATTGGGATCCACAGGGACCCCTTTAAGATCATTATGAATATTTGAAAGGATAACTAGAGCCAGCGGTACACAGGACAATCAATTGCTATGAATTTTTATTTCCCTAAACACTCAAAGGGAATGTCAGGACAGGTATGTATTATCAATAAGCTTCATTTAAGGAAACATGGGCACTATTTTAATAGGACCAGGGCAGGGCAAGAAAAAAAATGTCACACATAAGTAAACACATTTAAACAGAGGCTTTCAAAGCTAGTTATTTACTTAGTGCAATTATTTTAAAGCTCAATGCTTCTTACTATTTATAGATGTTGGATAGTGTTTTGTTTTTGTTTTTTTTTTTTTTTAATAAAATTCCAGCACCATTCTTTTGAAAACTTGAAAATCAGTCTCAGGAGTCTGCAAAACTGAAGAATGAAAAGCAAACTTCTTTATAAAACTTGAACATCAAATTAGAAATTGCGGTGTAGTAGGCAACTGCGAGACACCCGTCAGGATGTGACACGGCAGGACCTCCCAAGCTCTATGATTGATGTGTGGCACATGCTTTAGGGGCGTAGATGAGGCGCATAGGGTATACAAGCTAGGTTTCACGTCTAATAAGCGCCATTTTGCTGTTCATCATATTGGTGTGTATGCGCAGTTATTTGGTCCTGACTTGGTTAGGGTTGGTAGCATAGGAGGCAAGGCAACATTGCAGTTTTGAAGACATCCTCTCTTAGTTTTTTTAGAGACTACTTTTAAAGAAACAATGAGAGAAGAGTTCAGATCTTTAAGCTTATCATGATATTTCACCAAATAGTTTTAAATTATAGATTTTTGTCAGAGACAGTTTAAAATCTTTTTGTGCCTCTGGAAATCTGATTGTTACTGTATTGGCATCAATTTTTGCATATGTTTTGTGTTATATATATATAAAACACATTTTTATATATATTTTATATTATATATATATATTTATTTATATTTTATATATATTTTATATATATAAAACACATTTTGTATATATATAAGTATATATATCACACGCTTTTATAGGAAGTCTGGTCAGGCCCAAAATGTTGCTCCTAGCCAAGATTATGTTGAGATCATAGAATGATAGAATCACTGAGGTTGGGAAAAAAACACTGATATCATCTAGTCCAACTGTCAGCCCATCCCCACCATGCCCACTAACCATGTCCCACAGTGCCACATCCACATGTTTCTTGAACGCTTCCAGGTATGGTGACTCAGGTGATTCAAACACCACCCCAGGCAACCTGTTCCAGTACCTCGCTGGAGAGAATAAATTTTTTTCCAAATATCCAACCTGAGTAGTGTAGAAGTAGCTCAGAAGATCAAAATGGAAGTACCTATGCTACAAAAAAATAATACAGTATATATACCATTATAGTATGTCTACTACTACAATATTTCTACTATAAGAATGAAGGCTGTAATTTAGTGGAGTGGGTATTTAGCATGTGGATCACCATTAAAGCTTCTTCTTTGAGATCTTAAATACACTCCCACAAATCCATCTATTTTGTCAGCTGTGACATTAATGACTGGAAATATTCTGTGGAAGACACAGATGAAGGACTTGATACAGAACATGTCCCAGTTACTGCAAGTTAACCAGATAAATATATATACTCTGTGGTTTTTGTCATTGTCCTTATTCCAGCCCAGACAGTGCCAGACAAATCCACTGCCATGATGGGATGGTGTGGAACCAGCGCGGGTGCCTGCATTAGGTCAAGGATTGTTCCATACCAGATGATGTAGGCAGAAAGCTGTGGGCAGTTACCTGGGAGTTATTTGCTGATTGGGAACTGTAGAGTGTTGGTCAGAGAGAGTGATTCCATGGGTTGCTAGTAGTGCGTTGTATTGGTGTTGTATGTTCATCAGTGGGTGATTGCATTAGGAATATAATGTATTAGGAATATATTTAATATATGTTATAATTATTTCCATTTCCCTCTTCTGCCTTAGTAAATGGCTTTTGTATCAGCCCATGAGTTCTGTTTTATTTCTAGCTCTTCCATTTGTCCTGCTTGGGGGGGACGTAAGCAAACAGCTGCTACCAGGGTAAAACACTACAGTAATTCCAAAACACAACTTACAAGTAACTTAATAGTGTAAAATAGTTGCTGATTTTGAAGAAGCTAATAGCGAAAGATTAAAATACGGGATAAGATGTTTGTGTGGTGATTACTCGGGGACATTAAGGTGAAATGTTAAGTATCTGAAATCTGTTTCTTTGACTGTAGTCCAAAGAAAAGAAAAAACTGATTTTCATATAGTATTTATTATACAGAGTCCAGTGGTTATCAAAGGTGCTGAATCCATTACAAGCTTACAGAATTTCTCAAAGCTAAGGTCACAAGAGAATTCTTTTCTATTTCTGTTCCAGAAGCATTATTTATATAAAAATAATACCTTTTAAAAAAAACTCCTAAAAAGAAAATATGGAACATAGAGATCAGTGGTTTCTTTTTCAATACAGGTTTTGCCTTTGCAGTTCTCTTTTCTGTATGCTGTATCCTGAAGTTTCTTCTCAAGCTGTTTTTGATCTACAGAAAGCCATTAAGAGACTGTCAACTTAGGTATACTTGAAAATCTAGCTCAGCACTGAGGCCTCCTGGTTAAGTAACTAATGGACTAAAAACAAAACCACCAAACTCCCTTTCATTTATTTAATACCAGCATTGTTCAATTGAGTGCTAGGAGGTTGGATTTTTGTGGTTCCTGAAGTTAGGATTTCAACGTTAATATTGGCAAATATGTGTGAAGTATAGCCTGTTATTGTTTATCTTTTCACTGATAGACTGGATGCTTTGCCTCTGCTTGTTAATAGTGACCCTCTCAATTTAATATTGCTTGTACATGACTATAAAAATGGCTTGGAAATTTAGATACCCTTGTGTATAAGGGACATGGTTCATGAGGAAATACTGGCCAGTAGGTGGACAGTTGGACTAGATGGTATTAGAGATCTTTTTCAATCTTGGTGATTCTATGATCATTCTTAAACTTTACTTGAAACTATTAAATTTTCTTTAGAAGAAATGGTGTGAATAAAATGTGTCATATTAGTAGGATCAAGAATTAAGCCAATCTATCACTGGAAGAATCACTGGTATTCTAGAATGAGAAAGGCATAAACAATCCGACTTCTAGTCCCACAAATTCTTCCACAAAAATAACAATTTATTGCATTATTTTTAGAAGTTACTTTTAATTCTTAAAACACAAAGTGAATTCATGTGAGGTCTTATTTTCTGAATTGTTGAAATATAATCCTGTTTGAATGGTCATAATCACGAACAATAATTTTTTAGTCAGACTTTGCTTCACTGCCTTTGGGTATAGTAGGTTAATTTAAATTATCCTCCTCAGGACAGAAGAAGCAAAATAATCATAATATTTTCCTGTGCTTCTAAATTAAGATAAATCTCTGCACAGAAATGCAAAAAAAAACCAACCAACCAAACAAACAAAAAAAAAAAAAACAAAAACCAAAAATAACAAAAAAACACTCAACAAGGAACCTACAAGATGTTTGTTTATTAAGAAAATTTGAGAGTGGGATAAAAAAAATCCTCTTGCTAGTACCATGTTTAAGGTGCAGATAAATTATACTTAATTGCTACAGAGAAGCTCCTCAGACAGAAATCTTCCAGCAGAGCAAAGAAGGTAGCCAGAAATTTCTTAAGTCTGGATTAACATTCAGTCTGTAATGCACTTCTGTTGTGGTAGTGGACATAGTTCTCGAAGTACATCATATTGAGTTGTCTAATAGAATACATATACAAGTGTCATCTTATTGTGAGAAAATTTCTTGTTCCTTTTCAAAAAGTGGTGAAAGTAGGAGTCTGCTCACAAAGGAGGAAAAAAATGTGGCCTGAAGATCTGGACAAGAAATAAATTCTGAAGTTAGGAGATAATAACTAAAACAATCAGTGTTGCTAATGCCTGGATTCAGGTAAACATTATGTTCTCTAAACACATGTTTTCCTTTTGCTGATGGTTCATTAAATACTGGTTCAGTTGATATCACTGCAGTGATTTTTTTTGTTATCTATAAACATGTTTTGTTACTTGTTGTAGAGTGCAAGGAAACTACACTGGATTTTTTTCATTTTTTTTTCATTAGTACATTAATTCTGATAAATGGTTTTGCACATGGCTAACCATTTTCACTACCTTAAAGCAATTGAAGAGGTCTATGGAAGCTTTGATCTAAATTCCTAAGGGAGTATGACACTTTAAATCAGGGCTGCAAATGCCTTAATCACTTTTATTTTCACTATAGATGAACACTATGATGTAGATGAACTGATGACCCAGTTACTAATCTTGTTACTTGAATTCTTCTATATGCTTTGCTGTAGTTATCAACTCTGGATCTTACACTGATTTTTCAGCTCCTTGCTTTCTCTGCATTTCATATATTACTAGAAATGAGTTAAATGTTATCCCCCAGCAACCTTTAATTTTTAATGATACTGAAAATGCTTGCCAATGATTTAAATTCCCATCTTGCAATCAATTTGCATGGGCAGAATTTGCTGTTGCGGATTCAGTGAAATCTTATGTTCTGTTGCAGTCATTTCAGATATGAAGGAGTGTATGGAAACTGCTGAATCATGGCCTGTACCTCTGATTGATCACCTGAGGTAAGCAATGAGTCAACCCTGGGAGCACAGGTGAAGGCAATTCACCTGTGCTGCTGGAAGTGGTGGAGCCCGGTTCCACCTCTCCTAGACCCATTTAAGAGCTGCCTACGAGTGGAGAAGGATTTCTTTCTGGAGATCCCTCCTTTGGAGTTTTATGGTGAGCCCAGAACAAGGGTAAGCACTCTATCTATTCTCTTTTTGTTATTGTAACCTGCTTAGCCAAAACTCTCTTGTTTATTTCATACTTATAACATCTTTATATTCATTGATTATACAAGGAGTCAACTACGATACAATGATCTGTGCATATTTCATGCTGGAGATTTCCCAGAATCACATAGAATGGCTTGGGTTGGAAGGGACTTCAAGGATCATGAATTCTCCAACCCCCCTGCCACATGTAGGGCCACTAACCTCCCCATTTAATACTAGACCAGGCTGCCCAGGACCCCATCCAACCTGTCCTTGAACACCTCTAGGGAGGTGGCACGTATCTAAGTTTCAAGCCTTAGGACAGTGCTCATAGATAAGGCTCCTAGAAGAGCTTTAAGATAATTGAGATGAATGAAGCTATTAAAAACAGTGCTAAAATTGTCAAACACTGAAGAAAAAGACAGTGTCCATTACTACCACTACTACCAATTCAAGTGTTCAGTCAGAGCAATGCTGTAGAAATACAGTCCAAACACAAGCATAAGAACAGTTTTCTCACTGACAGACCTGATAGTAAAATCGTAACTGCTTTCCAGACTATTTCTCCCTCATTGCTGTAGCTTCTCTGCTTACCTGGCCTTCATGTAACAAATCTCATCCTCTTTCAGCATTCTCAACTGATGCTCCCTGTATTGATCTCTTCATTGTTCAGTCTTTAGAAATTTCCTCAGTGCTTTCTTCCAAATGAGAGCAGTCACAGTGGAATACTGCGCTATGCAGGAGGATTTGGCACGAAGGCACTAAATATAATATATTGATAAGTGATAAGTGATAAAATATGGTTGAATATAAGAGGCTTTTAAAACAAAAAATACTAATATCATAGAAAACAGTAAAAGCATTATGTATAGTGACTCACTAGAAAAAGTTAAATGTATTACTCTAGAGACAAGCAAGGACTAAATAAAGAATATTTGAAGTTTTTCTGGCTGACACTAACAACTGCAATCTACAGTTTTTCTATACAATGCTGTAGCAGACTAAGAACTCACACAGAAGAATTATGCTGTTGTAGACTAAGAACTCACACAGAAGAATTGTACTCATGAGTATAATTTTTGGCTACAGGGAAACATGGGGGAAAAAAGTTGAGTTGCTTTCACATAACTGAGCGAAGGTATATCGATAGGAAATTACTACATGGTCTTGTTCTTTAAATATCTTTTTATTGAGATATATGATGTAGCTCTAATTTTCCTAAGATCCATTTATTTGGTGAAACAGTTACCTACAGCCATGAAAAGTCTTTGTTATGAGATTGTCCTGGCTTCAGATAGTTAATTTTCTTGCTAGTAGCTGGTATAATGTTAAGTTTCTGGTTTAGGAGAAGAGCAGTGTTGATAACTTATCTATGTTTAAGTTGTTGCTGAGCAGTCCTTACACTAAATCATGAACATTTCAGCTCCTTGTGCTGCTCCCCCATCAAGGGTCTGGGGGTATGAGAGGAACTGGAAGAGTATATAGTCAGGATGGCTCACTGAGACTGACCAAAGGTATGTCCAACACCATGTAACATTGTGCTGAATGATAGAAGTGGTGGGAGGTGATTGGTGGGGCTGACACTGCTAGGAGACTGGACACTGGTTGGTTGATGGTGAGAGATTGTGTTGTGAAAAACTTTCTTTTTAAATTAATTTATCCTTATCTCAACACATGAGTACTCACGTTTACTTTGTGATTTTCTTCTCCATCCTACTATGCATGCGGTGGGAAGAGCGAACAAGCAAATGCCTGTGTGATGCTTAGCTGTGTGGTGGAGTAAACTACAGCAGGCACTGTGGTCTAACTGCTTGTTTATATAAAACAAAAGATCTCTGCTATTCCTCTGTGTAATTAAGAACATCAGCAAGTAGTACCTGCCTATCTTAATAACTGGCATTCCAGAAGAAATTAGTATAGATTCCACAAATCAACCCGGGAGTTCACAGCCCCTGATGCATTTAAATAGATTTGTAATGCAGAAAAGAGGGGAAGAATTAATTCAGGCTTAAGTTTCAGGAATATGTTCCTCAAGGTAGGAATACATTTTAATTTGTAGGCATATAGGTGAGTTATTTCTTGAACTTACAGGTGACTAATATTGTATACTTTGCTGGGGTACAGAGATAGTTAGGTTAGGTGTAGAGAAATGTACTGATGTGACTGCAGTACAGTCTGGCAGGAAGATAAACAGGCTGATTTTTAGGGTTTATTTTCAGTCTGTATTTCTTTGCCAAATTTGAATGCTCCTAAGAATTAGGTCAGTCTTCCAAAGTCTTGCAAATCTCCCTCTGGAAATGACCTTTTCTCCCACACCATGAAGTTTCATCTTCAGGTGACAGGAGGGTTTTTGTTGTTCCCTTTCTCTGAAATACTTAGTGAGGGTTCATGCTGTAGGTGATGTGACTGTGTTGCCTTTTTTTTTTCTTCTTCTTCTTAAAAAGGGAAGGAAGATACAACAGATATGTGCAAAATAATGTTCTAGCCTGACTCAAATAGGCAGGAAGGATTAAAGTGTCAAACTCTGTACATTCTGCACGTTCTTTGCATAAGAGAGATGTGTGGGTATATGCATTTATATATACATAAATGTATGTGTATGCTTTGTTATGTACCTGTCTAAGGAGATGATTGTGGAAATGAAGAATGAGATAGAAATTCCATAGGATAATACATAATTAACAACGTTATGTAGTCCAGTAAGAAATTCTCTGCAATGATATTTTGGTGCTACTCCAATTTGTCAAGTTTAGGGTAAGCCCTTCAAAGTCAATTATTTTTGTTGTTTTGTTATCTACAAAATATTTCATCTTGGTATATTTATTACACTTGTAACTGCATCAGAATTACTGTTTCTTCATAGTTGATCTGTAATAAATGATGTATTCTAAGAGGAAATAACTAGCTCTGCTATAAATCATTGATTTTTATGGACAAAAGTTGATACTCTACAGTTCAGTTTTGCAATTTACAAGATAATAGAAGAATTTCTTCCCATTCCCTCCACACCCTTGCCCTGATTCTGTCTTATTTACAAGCATCTCGGTTGGTTTAATAAATAATGGCTGAAATATTTCATTTTAATTAGTATAAAATGGCATTTGTTTTTCTGTATTTAGAGGAGGGATTTGGAGGTGCTGCCAAATGAAAGATTAACACTGAAACAGAGATCTGAATAAATACATAGTATTTCAAACTGAATTCACAAAACACACATTGGATCGCATTTTTAGATAAAGCTCTTGCATTTAATATGATAGTACAACCCTGCTGCTTGGACTGTGATAAATTGCTCAGTGTTTGTCTGCTGGGACATAAGAGGACAAGATATTATCCTTAACCCCAGAACTGTCAAGTCTGATTATTTTTTAAGAAGCTTAATAGCTCTGGGAGCAATAAAAAGAAGTGTAGAGGGGAGAAGGGGAAGAGGAAGGAGAACAGGGGAATGTGTTGCTGGTGTTTTTATGTTACTACTAGAAATAATTCAGTCTGGGAATTCATGGTGTTGGTTCTTTTTTCCCCCTGTTTGGATAATAAATCTAAGAAAATGGCATTAGACATAGAAAAGCATGGCTATTGCTGCTAACATATCTGCAGAATAAGTCATCAAGAAAGGAGTAGTTAGTTCATAACAGAGCAAATGCAAGTATATATATGTATATATACTGCCTGTGATCTCAGTGGATTTGTCATTGCCAGGCTTCTGAGAGCATGGAGGAGCTGGGGGGAAGTGGCTGTCCAGGCTCAGAGCCATTGGCTACTACAAGGTTAGACTTGCTGGATGTCAACACTTTTGCTGTGTCACATTTGATAAGAATGTGTTAAAATATTATGGGAACAGGGGGTGTACATAGGCCATGTCTTTGCTGTTGGCTGGCTCAGCATGTTACAACGGAAGATTGGAAAGTGTGTGATTGAAAGCCCTGATTTTTTTCCTGATACAAAATTGGAATTTCTGGTTCTTCAAATGTGCAATCTCCATAAAAAGAAAAGGCCAACTTTTCTGATTTTTGTTTTGGTCCAGTTTCTAGTGCTAACATTAAGGAAGTTAGCTTCTCTAGTGCTCTTTGCTCGTTGTTGATTCCTATTGGTGTTCAAGGTTGTCAGGAAAATGAATGCTCACTAAGATGTTTCATACTGTGTGCCAGTACTGTATACTAGATGTTTAGGTGCAGTATCAACTAAGTCTGAATAAAGAGTAAGGGTTTTATGAAGATGGAAAGGGATGAGATTAAAGTATGGATATTGGGAATACTGTTTGAACCAAACTGCAGGTGAGCAAAAGGGAGGTGAGACAAATGCATGATGCCTGTCCCAGGACTGCTGTTTTGGTGGGAGATGAGAAGTATCCAAGTCTGCATTTATTTCTGAGAAACATTAAATTGAGTTAAAAAGTTGGTCAGATTTCTTTAATTGTCAAGAACAACTCACCTTTGGCAATTCCTTGATTTATTGTTTTGTTGCAGCTGTTTGCCATAGCATAGAAACTTTCCAGTAAAAATGCTTGTAATCAAGGAATTAAATTGTGACTAATCCAGCTTTTTCAATGTATTTCATTTGATAATAGTCATTATCCGTTGGAGAGAAGAATTCACTAAAGTAGATAAGCAATCCTTTCCTCCTTTCAGTAGTTTGGGTCAGCTGACATATAATTTGAAACAATATATGTATTACCAATACAGAGAGAGCATGCTGAGTCTTAAATTCAGTCAGTAGCACTCTTATTTTTAAGAATCAGAATTTTATCTCAACAAAACAGTCCTTAAAAAAAAAAAAAACAACACAAACAAACCACAAAAAACTTGTATTGTTGTGCATTTTTTTTTTATATTTGTTTTTACTTGCTGTATTTTTTTAAGCTCTGTGCCTTTTCCTTAGTGTACTGGTATTAAATCTCACTCTCATGGTGGATTATGTATGAAGATATTCAAAACGAATGCACTTGTTGTTAAGGGAAAAATAAAAATATCAAAATAATGCTTTTTTTTTTTTTTTTTTTTTTTTTCAAAGACAGTTTCAAACACATTTCAGCTAATGAATAAAACTGAAAAAGTAAGATTTTTCAATTTTGCTAAAAATAAGTTATTTAAAGTTCTTTGGCATCCAACTACAAAGAAAATTGAGATAGAAATATGTTGATGTTTTCTGCTCATGCAGTGTAATAAATTTGTGGCTGGTATGAGTGGTGACAAACATTTGCTTAATCTAGATTATAAGGAATGATAAGAAGATGCATCATTTTAATGTAATTGGCAGATAAGTAATAAACAAGATGACATACCTAGCTGCAATTATAGGAAAATATATAAGTTCATATTACATGCATATTTAAAAAAAAAAAAAAAGTGTTAGTAATGCGCTTGAACAGTACATGCAAAAGGTTTAGGAGGAGTCAGCTGCAGTGAAGTTGTGTTTCAGAGTGCAGAAATATATTTTATGGAGAACGATACTTGTCTCACTCCAATTTATAGGAGGGAGAAGAGGTTCTTTTAATATATGTATACCCGATGGCGAGATTAAGACATAGAGGATCAAATGTTCGCCCAACCAGTTTATTACAAATCCTAGTTCCTAGAGATATAGGGAAAGGGAGATGGGTGATAGAAAAGAGAGGAAATAAAAAGCAAGGAATCTTTATAGAAAGCAAGAGACAGATAGTCACCACCGTGTGTCCAGCAAGGTCTCAGGAACTCATCTGGTCACCACAAGGGATGGGAGGAAGCAAGCAGGCTCTGGGAGTGCAGGGGTAGTGGTTCTTCAAAAGAGGTTTTCCTCTCAGGGAATTTTTCAAAGGCTTCTTTGGGTGCTCTTCAAAATCCTCAGTTTAGTGAAGGCCTTTTTATCCCCCATTTCTCTGGGTTTTTTCTTCTTTTCTCTCTGTTAGTGTGACATACCTGGCCCAGCAGATAAGCCAGCAGGGAGTGGTCCCTTCGTTGCCATGCACAAGCATTATCACCTTTTGCAGTGGTCAGCTCCTTCAAGCCACACCCCTGGAAAAAGACTGTTTGTCCTGCTTCTGCTTATCTTTACAATCATCAGCAGATGTTCTGTGGCACAGTGACACCCACCACTTGGCCCCCCTAGATAATTTGCAGTTGTCACTTAGAGTCTTATCACCAGAAAGGCTTCACAAAGCAAGTTTTGAGACAAAAAGAGAAGCAGTTTTGTCTTTCATAGTACTCCAGTTGATATACGTGCTGTAATCCTAAGGTCTGTTTTATGTTATGATAATCAAAAGTGAGAAAGGTCGTACCTCTTGGCTGCGTCATTTATTAACTTTATAAGTTGTTACAGTCCTTCACATTACTTAAACTTCAGGGTTTGGGGATTTTCAGAGGGCTGAAGGAAGGTAGATTGGCCATGTAACTTGGTCTACTAATTACTAGTTTTACTACTTTACATTACTACTACTACTTCTTTTTTGTTTTGCAAATATAATAATAATTAGGGGCTTATCATTAGCATAAAATGAGAAAATTACTTGAAATAAAATGCTAAAAGTATTGTAAATAATAGCGTATATTCAAGTATGCACAAGTCTGTGAATTATAATTTTATAATTGTTCAGGAGGAGAGCGTTCTAAACTGAATATTTTCATTTTTGTAGTAGCTGTTACAATGCAGAAGTTTGCATTTTAAATATTTTCTTTTGAAGAATGTTTGAGAATTTTACTGTAGAATAGCATTTTGATATGAGCATGATCTATGGTACTAAACAAGTGGAGTATTGGCTTGATTTTTAAGGAATTTGAGAAATCTATAGGTTGCTCTTAAGTAATGCCTCCTACTTATTACCACAGAAGCTACAAGAACTACAGTGAGCACGGCGACATTGTTTGATAGAGCAAATTGTCAGCTACAAAACACCATTTTTCATCATAGCTATCACCGTTAGCTATGTGTTTTTGCCATCCGTGAACAAGAGCCTGCCTGCTGTGTTCATAAAAATCTGCATTAGCGAAGATGACCCACTGCCACGGTTTTCACTGCTAAAAAGGACCACCCATCACCTCACTGTACTCATGTGCACTTGTTGGTCTCCATCAACAGCCAGCATCAGTGAATGTCAATGTGTTCAATTTTTTCCTCACTGAGGAATTCAATGACTCTATTCTGCTTCATACACACTTCTGTCAGATGCATTTTTGTCAGACTGCCCCTCTGCTGCCATATGTCACACAGCAACAAAATGTCATGGAATAAGAGTGGGAAGGTTCAGCCTCTACTGCCATTCCACCAACATCCATCTCTGCTGTCACTGGCCAATATCATAAAACAAGAGGCACTACTTTTGGAGTCCTTAGAAGTTCTAAGGAAAGTACCAGTGACAGTATTTTCAATGATTTTGCTTCTGCTTTCATTGTAAATTTCCAAAGTGGGCTGCCTCCTTTTTCTGTGTTTGAAAAGTTTGAGAATTTTGAAGGAAAAGGTAATCCTAAGTCTGACTTAATAGAAAGTATGAAAGCAGCTGCCAAAGTGTTCAAGATCAAGGAGACAGCTGCAGTTTCAAACGAAAAGCTTTAAAGCTTTAATCTGTGCCGTGATGAAAAAGCTTCCCTTAATCTATCATAAAAGATTTTTTGTGGTAGCAAATAATAAGAAGAACAAGACTGAGAACTAAAAATGACTGCAGAGTGTAGCTTTGAATCACTGAAAATTAGCTGGAAAATGTGTATGTGCATGGCCATGCTGTCCAGTAGAAGGGAGAGGAAAGCATAGCCAACAAATGAACAAAAAAAGTCCCACGTGTTTAGAAACAAGGAAATAACATATTTTGGGCTAGATTTAACATTCTTACCTAAGAAAAGTTAAATGTTACACATGTGACTGTTGAGGTAATTGTATTTCAATAGCAATAAAGGCAGTGAAATGTTACTACTTTTTTTTTGCCTGAACACATGATCAAACTGAGTATTCAGCATACTGGGTGATAAAAAACAATTTGATCTAATGTTAAAATTAGATGGCAAATATCTGAGAAGAAGAGAAAGAAAGAGGATTTCAAAGGCTAGAACAAAATTGGAGTAGCTGGAATTAGTCTGAAGAAAGCTATCAAGTTTAAAGTTACTTTTGAAAACTATGAAGCCAAACTAATAAATATATTAGTGAACGTGCTTGATAGCCTAATTATTTTATTAACGTTCAGATCTGACATCAAGTAATTCCTGTATCATGGGTAATTCCCTTAATAATTCAAGTACATTAGTTTTTTTAAGCAAAGCCCGGACTCTTTACATGTAGCACTGTCTTTCCCTTGCTGTGGGGTACTGTAATAGCATTCTCAATGAACACAACTCAATCTGCAAAGCATACTATGCCAAACATTATTGACCTACTGATGTTATTGCAATGGTATTACTGGTTTTTTGTTTGTTTGTTTGTTTGTTTGTTTTTTTCCTGTTAAGAAGTTATAGTACTCTTGTATTCTATTGTGTTAGAAGAAGTGTTTTTACCTCAGTTTCCATTCATGCTGGAGTTTTTCTGTTAAACTCATTCTCCTCTAGTACTTTTTTCTACCACCTTCTGGCAGCGTTGATTTGACATGTTAGTGTAGCTCTTCACATGCATCTTGAGATTTAGTGTATTAATAATTCATATCATGAAGCTATGATCTAATTTAAAGATTTGAAGTAAAAGGCTAAATTGAGTTTTATGTACTTGGCCAAAAACAGGTGTATGTATGCTTTATTCTTTAATCTAGTTATAAGTTCTTGCTTTGCAGAGCTACTTGTGGACATTTAAGGCAAACTTTTTCTAATACTAGCAAGAGTACAGATAGTCACAAAACCAAAAAAAAAATTGCACAGGCAGGATCTTGGTGATTTCTTTTTTTTTTTTTTTTTTTTTTTTTTTTTTTTTTTTAAAAAAAAAGGTTTTGTAGGGAGCCATATGTTTGAAGCTCCCAAGGCAGAATCTGAAGTGACTGATGATGAAATCCAAGTTTTAATAGTTGATTGTGGGATAGGGAATAACTTCATAAAATTAGCTGATTGTCCTGTTATGGGATGGGTTGTACTTTCAAGAAAGAAGTTGTCAAAGCACAGTGCAATGAAGTGAGTTTCTCAGTTATGTACTGCTCCATACATGTATTCTACTCTAGACTGCTTCTTGCTCTTGTATGATAGAAATTCCTGGGATTTCTTATATTTATGTGATCATAAAGGAAAGTAAATTATTCTCTATCTCTCAATTCTGTGTAAATATTTGTAATACAGCGTACTTCAACTAAGGGGTGAGCAAACGTAAAAATGTGCTTTTCTTAAAAAAAAATTATAGAAGTTTTATGATGCATCATCTTGATAACTTCTTTAAATTTCTTCTGTTTAGTTAACAATGAATGTTTTATGTACATGAATTTAGTAACTCTCTATCTGCTGACTTGTTTCTTACCAGTCTCTTTGGCTTTGTCACCATAACGTGTTCTCTTCGTTTTTTTATTGTAAATGCGACTATAGTAAGGCAAGTACTGCATTATATTCACATCTTCAGCAGAAATGTCTCTTAAAAATTAATGGGAGACAGTATCTATGACTAGGGAACGTAATCTGATACTTTAGGAAACCTTTTAGTATCAATCATTTGAATGTATATTCATGCACATCGTTGTGGAAAACTGAGGAAAGAGGTCTAGTTGGAAATCATTTTCAATCATCTGTAAATGTTAATAATGCTGAAACTCAGTGCTGTAGAGAAGATAGAGGTCCTAGGCAAAAAGTTTGGGAAAAAAAAAAAAAAAAAAAAAAGTCAAGATGTACATATCAGGGTGACAAAAATAAATGAGTGGAAATTGGGTAGCGACGCCCTACAGAGGGATCTGGACAGGCTGGAGAGCTGGGCTGGAGCCAATGGGATGAGTTTCAACAAGGCCAAATTCCGGGTCCTGCACTTCGGCCACAACAACCCCAGGCGACGCTACAGGCTTGGGGCGGTGTGGCTGGAGGACTGCGTAGAGGAAATGGACCTGGGGGTATTGATTGATGCTCGGCTGAACATGAGCCGACAGTGTGCCCAGGTGGCCAAGAAGGCCAATGGCATCCTGGCTTGCATCAGAAACAGTGTTGCAAGCAGGAGCAGAGAGGTGATTGTTCCCCTATATTCAGCACTCGTCAGGCCGCACCTCGAGTACTGTGTCCAGTTTTGGGCCCCTCACTGCAAGAAAGATATTGAGGCCCTGGAACGTGTTCAAAGAAGGGCAACGAAGCTGGTGAGGGGTCTGGAACACAGGCCATATGAGGAGAGGCTGAAGGAGCTGGGAATGTTCAGCCTGGAGAAGAGGAGGCTCAGGGGAGACCTTATTGCTCTCTATAACTTCCTGAAGGGAGGTTGTAGTGAGCTGGGGGTCGGCCTCTTCTCTCGTGTCATTAGTGATAGGACCAGAGGGAATGGTTTCAAGCTACGCCAGGGGAAATTCAGGCTGGACATGAGGAAGTATTACTTTTCAGAAAGGGTGGTCAGGCACTGGAATGGACTGCCCAGGGAGGTGGTGGAATCACCGACCCTGGGGGTGTTCAAGGAAAGACTGGATGTTGCGTTGAGGGACATGGTTTAGTAGGAGCTATTGGGAATAGGTGAACGGTTGGACTGGGTGATCTTTTAGGTCTTTTCCAACCTTAGTGATTCTATGATTCTATGATTATACAGAATTATCCACATAAAAAGCGACTGGAACGCTCTGCTACATTCATCACATGCTTTACCCACAGACAGTTTTTTGCAGAAAATCTTGTGTTTCTTCTTTGAGAAGGTTTAAATTTAAATTCTCAAGTCAATAATTTTCTAGCATTAAATTTACCTTCAGCTAAATTAAATAGGTTATATTTAAAACTTTATTTAGTTGTTAAGGATGGAAAGTCTGTAGATACAAATGTCAGGAATATATTTAGTGGCTCTGAGGGCCAATTTGAATAGGTTAGCCAAAAAGTGGTCTTTCTATTACATTACTCCCTGAAGATGGTGCAGTGAAAGCCACTTCTCTATTATATGTCAGGAAAGTGAACAGCACTTCATTTCACTTTTTGCCTGTGAATAATAGTGATGCATAATACTATCAGTCTGTGAAGTAAGGTGTCTGAAAGAGAGAAAGGCCTACAAAAGATGTTTTGGATCTCCTTGCAGAGTATTCATGGTATGCTGTACTTGCTAAGAACAGCTGAATGATCTACTGAAGCACAGAGAGAAATGGGCCCTGGATATAGAGTACTGAAGAAGAAAGCTGGTGAATCTGGAGAGCAATCTGTCATAACAGCCTCTCCCTTTTACACAGGGGTGTTCAGACAGCAATACAGATAAAAGAATATTCTCTCACTGGGATTTACAGTCAGTGTTGCATCTTCATGTGTTCCAGAGCCTTAAATCTGCCTGTGAACTGTCTGTGGATGAGCTGTCTCAAATGTCCGCTAGCATTTCTTTTATGGATAGTGATGTTAGAAATTTGTCATATGAAATCCATGTTCTTCAGAGAAAGCCAAAGAAGTCCTAAGTATCTTGTACACCTGATTTCTGTCTATTATCTGACTTCTCATTTAGATGTCCTTATCTTAGTCTGATAGCAGAATGAGATTGGTCGCACTATCCTGAAGACAATAATTAAAAGGCATCTGGATGCTGTTTTTTTTTTTTATCCTGCTGTATTCAAAATACATATATTAATTACATGGTAATTTAAGAATGCATAGAAGTGTATGTGTACAGCATGGATAGAGACAAGGAAGGCTGGATTAAATAACGCAATTGTGAATAAACTATTGATCTGAAATTATTTTTCTTTACGTTGTTAAGAATTTTATATTTCACCCTCCAGAAGCCATTTTCAGGTTCAGAAAACTGCCTTTTCTCAATTCAACACTAGAGTATAGTACTGGGCAGTATTAGAGGAGTGCTGTAAAGAGCTTTTTAGAAGAAACAAAACAACAACAACAAAAAACAACAAAAGCTGTTGGCCTGAGGTTAGTGCAGTAAATATTGCTTTTGACTATTAGTGCACAAAAGGAGTCTAGATGGTTGTTAAGATCGAAGACAGGAAGACAGATTAATGTCTAAGGTACTGCTGTTGGCTCTCGGGGCTCTTAAATAGGCACATAACATTTCAGACTTTTTTTTTCCATCTGAGCACAGTGGCTTCTGGGAGACTGGCAGAATGAATAGGTGGTGCAACTTCTTAAACCTGATGCTGTTTAAAATAAGATACTTTTCCAGGGTTGTTCCATTGTCTTTGAGTTTAGGAAGAGAATGACAATAATCATAAGCAAGTGTATCTGGCATGTGGTGTTGTCACTGAGTGCTTCATAACAATGATTTCTGTGAAACAGACTTAACGTTACTCCCCGATGAGTTATGAAGTGTAATAGTTGCACTAAATTATCTGCAGGCATATGAATAATGAACTTGCTACATTTTTTATCTGAAAAAGGAAGTTTCTTGGGAACTGCTTAGTTTTTTTCTTAATATGGTATATCAGATTTTGTTTTCATTCTAGGAGTGGGGACATGCTTGCATACCTTATCTCACAAAATCAAATTTATTTTCTTATCAATTGCTATACCTTACGCAATGGATTCAGAAATGCTATTAGACTACTACTTATTTCAAAAGATAAGTATGAACGTTCTAAATAATGAAAAAATCTTGCCATCTTCATGCATTTCAGTATTTCTGAAATGACTTCCTCTCTGGATTTTCGAGTAAACAAGACAGAAACATGCTTATGACTTAAAGAATCTGAACAGGCCATGTGAGAAATGTGAATAGTGGAACAAAAATATTTATTTATATTAGAGGTTACACATACACTCTATGATTGATATGATTTGTTTGATTATGGCCACTGAATCCTGCTGTGTATAAAGCGCAAAGAAAGTTTTAACAGATCACTGAAGGACAATTCTAAGAATAGAAGGCATTCTTAGTGCTGCATTGCAGCAGCTAATGTACATTTGAGCAGCAGCTACATACATTTCAGCATAGTTGTCTAAGTTCCAGGGACTACATCAGGTACAGAAAGTATCCTATTGCCTGGACAATAACTTGATCCTTGGCAGTCAATAATTTGCTGACATTTCCTTTAATTAAAATTGGTGGTGGAAAAGTTAACATAAAAAACATTGTGGCCATATGTTGTCAATTTAGAGGCAGCTACATGAAATACAAGCTACTTTCCAGATAGCTGTGCAGATTCTGAGGAGTGTAGCATGCAGGTTCTTGTTCATTACCGGTGAAAATGCATAGCTAAGGTTAGTGACTATGTTGAAAACAAATCATTTTGTAGCTGAGAATTTTCTCCATCAAATGTTACTGTGCTGTTTCTATCTATTATGATAGAAATAAATAGGAGGTGTTACTTAGGAGCAACCAATGTACATCTGTAAACAGAAATATAGGTATAGGAAACATTAAGAATATCAACCTAATTCTCTGAGTCCTTGTGACTAAAAGAATTATTTTTTTTTCAGGGACTCATGATGAGTCTGAAGATGGTTAAGACCAAACTAATACACGTACTTATCTCACTGTAAGTGAAATGTGTGCAATGTGCCATGTGAATAGTGTGTGTGTATATATGCAAATGTGAGACTAAGTGTGAGATTAAGTTCTGCTTTTTAAAAATTATGACAGATTCAGTTGTCACTGGAATAAAACAGGTATTGGGCAAGAAAATTAATAGAGCTGTTAAGTTACAATAATATTGTGAAGAAATAACTGCAAGGCATGGAGCATACTTATGATTAAATTAATTAAAATGGAAAGGTCTCATCTTAGGAAGTACTTGCCATCGTTGTTTTGAAGAATAATTTGTTGCCCTATTCAGGAATTCTATTATTTTTAAATAGCCTAACATTAATTTTATTTTGCAATTTCTATGGATATTTATAGCTCTTTATCTTCTAATTGCAAGCACTTCCAGAGGTAAAGGAACATATCAAGAAAAATATATGAGGGACACACTCATCAGTAAATCTCTTAAAAATACTTGTGTAGTATTAGGTTTTGGAAGGGCAAAAAAGATGATACAGAGGGGGAGCACATTAAATCATTGGACAGAAAGCTGAAGTACATCAACATATTATATTACAGAAAATAAAGCACTGAGCAACTGAACGACAACAAAGCACTTATTCTCACATCTTGGATTTTTAAATTTTCACTTATCATTTATTCATAGGGATAAATAAAGAAATTCTTCTTTGCGTTTAAAATACACAGACCCTTTTGATTTCAGCTGGGATGCCGATTCCTTAGATATAGTGATTTCATATTTTGCTACTCCCAAGTAGTGTATAAAGGATGATGCTATATAAATCTACGGATAAAAGTTGGATTTTATATACGCACATCTACAGTAAATGTAAAGACTGCCCATGTGAGAAAAACAGCAAATGCATTTGATGTGGACAAAAAATAAACTACGTTTTGGTACTTTTCTTTAATGCTACATTTATAGAGATGAAAGGGCTGAAACCTCTAGGGAGAAAATCCTTTTATCAGTAGTGTGGTGCAGTCTCTTAAAATTTGTATGCAGTAAATGTTTCCCCTGACTTCTTTAGGTCTTCTCATATTTGAAATTAGCATACATTTAAATAATGCTATGAAAGAGGATCCTAATATGCAAGCTGCTGCTTCCTGTAGTCGATGAAAATTTAGGGTTTGATTTGCACTCTGCAGAAATCTGTGCTTATCAGCCTATAAGTAATTCTCCTTTTACATTACATTACAGATAAGTGATCCACAACAGGCATTTTTCACTTGTCAACAGTGTCAACAGTACAGGGACAGGTTGAGTGATCTGAACTCTTCATTCTGGAGAAGGCTCCAGGGGAATCTTACAGTGGCCTTCTAGTACCTGAAGGGGGCCTACAGGAAAGCTGGGGAGGGACTATTTATAAGGGCATGAGGTGATAAAATGAGGGAAAATGGCCTTAAACTGGAAGAGGGTAGATTTAGTGTAGATGTTAGAAATAAATTATTTACTGTGAGGATGGTGAGGCACCGGAACAGGTTGCTCAGTGAGGATTTCCCTTCTCTGCAAGCATTGAAAGCCAGGCTGGATGGGGCTTTGAGCAACCTGGTATAGTAGGAAGTATCCCTGCCTATAGCAGGTGTTTGGAACTACATGATCTTAAAGGTCCCTTCCAACCCAAACAATTCTATAAATGTCACAAGGATAAATAAGATCTCTTTTTCTAATAAAAATATTTTATTTCATATTGAGATTTTTAGCCAAATATTTTTTTACAGGTGCATTTTGAAGAGTTACTGTTGTGCAACAGTGTACTTCCTCACTCTCCCTCTCCTTTTTCCTGGAAGCTGAGCAGGGATGGAGAAAAGTGAAAGTATATGAATTAGATAGGGAGTGGACTAGTGTGTTTGCATGGATTGCTTTGGACGTACTAATGTGATATGGAGCTCAAGTGAGTGATTTCTTCATGTAATACAAAGTGCAGCATGGTATACTTAATGTTTTTATTCCAAAATTGGCAATTTGGACCACCACAAAATCAAGGCTTATGTTAATGCAACCTCTTAGTGTTTGTGTTTAATTTTATTTCACCTGGTTTTATAAACTTTGCCAGTTCTTTAATTACTAAGCCTAATTTTTGTAAGCAACCACTGAAGAGAATGGATGATTATTAAATCTAACAGTATTTTCATTCCAAATTCACTGAAGAAAAGCTCTTAGGAATGTCTTGCTGATGGATTCTTCCATCTGCCAATACTTTTTTTATTTGTTAAATATTCATGTGTTTGTTAGCATAAAAATTAAAAAACAGTGAAGAATGTTGGGAGCTTTTGATCACAGAAAAACTGCAGTCTTCTAAAAATATTCATAGGAGAAGAGAAATTGCATATTAAGTGCAATCTCCTATCTAAAACAGGTTTTAGATAGGAGAAAACATTCTGAGGGAGGGACATCTAAGTTAAGAGCCCATGAAAGTATTTCTGACATTTTAAATAATGTGCTGGTTGTGCTATCATTATTTCACTTATATAACACTGTCTTTTTTTTTTTTTTTTCCAACTATCCTTCAGACCCAATTAGCACTTTTCTCGTGGTACAGAAGCACTGATTAGAGAGGCAAAGGTTTATATAAAGACAGTATGTACCTTGGCCACTGTTAGGCCTACAGAATGCTTGATTATTATGTGCAAAAAAACCCACCCAATGCTTATAACAGAGTGGAAGATGGAGCCACTACTTGTTTGGATTTCCAAACATCAGGGTTTCCAGAACTTCTTCAGCATAGCCTATTGCTTCAGTCCTTGGCACTGCTGCTAGGAGAATACGCTGTTATTAAATGTAGAAACTCCTTTACAAGAGACACTTGTCTTTCTGCTTTCTAATACGTACTGTTATGACAAACCAGTTGTGCGTGAATTTCACTGATTGCATCTTCCATCCATACTAAAAGCATTGCATGTGATACAGCTCTCAGAATCTGTGGTGACTCTTCGGAGGGATAAATTTCCTCTTAACAACTTGAACAAAGTTGTGAGTATTTCCAGAGCAAAATTATACAGCACATCAAAATTGAAAGTTTGGGGACAGCCTGTACAGTAAACAGCATTTATATGAAAGTAAATCAAGCACTGTACTGATGGTGTTATTC
This sequence comes from Tetrao urogallus, assembly GCF_951394365.1. Taxonomy (NCBI): domain Eukaryota; kingdom Metazoa; phylum Chordata; class Aves; order Galliformes; family Phasianidae; genus Tetrao; species Tetrao urogallus. Next base: position 53,661,977 of record NC_136815.1, on the reverse strand, counting down.
ATTTGCCTGTATAACTCAGCTTCCTATATTCTTTATATGATGGAACTCAGGAAGAGTTTTCCTCTGCCTTCAGTGACACACAGTAGAATGGATTAGTGGCTTACTCCAAAGGGCTACCAAACTCGTAAAAATACATTATGTATCCTATTTATGACATACTGTGCAAAACAAAGTGAATAATCGGTCAAATGTTTGTAAGACTGAAGAAAAATCCTTCTTTAAGGGAGAGGTTGGATTGTCTCTTTTAGTCAATTTACTTGTAAACAGGATGACCAGAGAAACATATTTCTTTTTTGAGACACATTTTTAATGGCTTTGCTAACCAAAATAATTTAATAGGACACTTCATTTTGTATTAAAAAACTCCAACCAACCAACCAAATAAAAACTTAAAGATCCAAAAGATTATTTATGAATTTCTGTAAGATTTATTCCCAGTATTATTGGAGATTGGAGCTGGAAGTTTATCTTAGTTTCAGCTGAGATGAAGTTGTTTTCTTCAGAATGTCTTGTACGATGCTGTGTTGTGGTTCTAGTAGAAAAACAATGTTGGTAACACACCAATGTTTGTAATTGCTGCTCAGCAGTGCTGTACAGAGCCAAGGCTATTCACAGTGCAGGGCCCAAGGAGCTGGGAGAGAACAGAACCAGGACAGCTGACTTAAACTTCTAAAGGGATAGTCCATACCAGATGACATCATACAGAGAGTGTTTTGAAAGAGGTGGGAGTTCATCTCTCTTTCTCTTCAGCTGCTTGGGGACTAGCTAGGCATTGACTGGGGGGTAATACGCAATTACTTGTGCATTGCTGGTTATAAACATTCATATACGTACATAGTCATAACAATTTTCTTTTTCTCTGTCTCATTAAATAGTTTTCTCAACCTGTGAATTCTACTTCACTTTTTTCAACTCTCCCATCCCACTGGGAAGTGGTGAGGAGTGAGCAAACAACAATGTGGTTCTCAACCACCTACTGGTTAAACCATAATAAAACTAAATATTTGAACTAAAAAGATGAATGAGAAGCTTTCTTTAAAACTGTCTTCTTCAAATTTTTGGAATGCATGTTGATACACACTTATATCTTCTAATTCCAAAGAAGGTGAGTCTTCATGAAGGAAAAACAGAAAACTTAAATGTAATTGCACTTTATCCTATAAAGGACTTAATATTTTCAAAATTATCCTACTGAGTTGTGGAATTATTTTAGTTATTTCAGTGTCTATTTATGTTTTATATATAAATGATTATTTCCAAACAGGAATCTCTGTTGAGGGCATTTATTATGCTTAATGAATTTTATTTTCTATTGCACATGTGATGGAGAGAGACCTGGAGTAAATGCACAATAAATGTAATTTGTTTTTTTTTTTTCTGCAAACTCAATTGCGTAGATTAGGTGGATGAGATGTTCACTTCAGCATATTTGATTTTAACTCTCTGTCATACTCTGTCCTGGATTATTATCTTAACTAATGGCATATAAGTGTTTTTATTCGTGTGCAAGTTATCACTGGAAGGATGAGCAGTAAATTACTTCTTCCAGAAGTATGATATTTTTTTTTGGTATAGAAACTCCACAAATATTGTTATTTAAATATTTTTTTCACAACACCGTATTTCTTTGGAGTAAAATTATTGAATGGAAAAGTGTTTTAGCCAGATAAAAGGCTACACGAGTGGATTTAGGTGATGTTTTGGTATTTGTTTTGTTGTTGTTTTGAGTGTCCTTTGTTTTAATGCATTTTCAGAAGCTACCTTGAAAATCGATTGAGTTCTATTTTCTACTCATCTCACACAACACTGAGGAGAGTAAGATACTGTCCCCAAGAATATCTTTCCAGCAGACTTTTTTGAGGCTAGTTAAAGTTCATTTAAACTAGACATAGCTCTAAGGGAGGTGGATTAGTGTGCAGAGTGAAGGTAAGGAGATGCATGATAAATGCAATCTGTCTCATGTCTATCCTTATCAGAGATATATACAAGAAAATATACCCACAGAGCACAATAAAATATAGTCACTTCTGTGACATTACTTATGCAACAGCTGTTTAATTGTGCACAACATCATAGCAGTAATATACAACCACTTTAGTGGCAAAATATTCCCTTCACTATTAGAAAATTACGCAGAGAGATAGTAATAAGAGGCACAGTGTAGTTCAAGAACATTCTATTTGAGAACATGAGATACAGAGCATCCAACTGAAAAATATACCATGGGATATATAATGACCGTAATGGATAGGAAATCAATTTGTCTGAAACAGTAGGCCTGTTTAGGGCATTATCAAGTAGTATGAAAAACTCTTGAAAGTAGAATCCAGAGCATAAACACCTGCGCACAAAAATGCAGGCAAAATGTTACATTCTGGAAACATGTATCTGGCCTATGTTTTTGTACGTGTAATTAGAAAAGTAGCCTTTCATCATGAACTTTTATATATTTTGGTTACATAAAAAGAACTAGAAGCTCAAAGTTTCAATGTAAAGCAGCTAAAAGATCAAAGCGTTTGACACTTTGTGAGGTTCGAGAAATTAATCGGGAGTTTGAACTTGGAAAGCTTAAATTTTCAAATCAGCCTAAACTTCAAAGGATTTACTAGCTTCTTTGAGAAATATATTTGGAAAAAAAAAGAAAAAGAAAAAAATAAAGACATTGGTTGACATCTACTTATTGTTATTATACGGGAAATTCTTTTCCTTTGACATACCATGTATCAGGCTTGGATTTACAAGTGACTAAACATTACTACGCAGCAATTTCTAAATCTGTAAGACTTGCTTTAAGAAGCTAGTATGTTAGCCTAAGGTTTGTGCTTTCAAATGGACTTTCATCCTCAGCTGCTGCTTTTCTTCATTTCAGGGTTAGCACTTAACCTTGCTTTCCTGGAATGTGAATCAGACTGTATTGATACAAATTGTTCAGGAGGTAACTATCTAATTCACTGTTAAGAATACAATTATAAAATAAAATTAAATTGCTGTCCTGCAGTGTAAAGTAAGTAGGTATTATCAGTGTTAAATGTTAATCAAGATGGAAATGGCTTTCCGTTTGTACTAGTGAAGCAAGCCAGGCTTCAGGAAGAATGGTAAGCTCATATAATTCCAGGGAACATCCTGTAAGCATGATAGCTCGAGGGGAAAAACTTATTTCTTACCAGTGTTTAAAAAAGAAAGCCTTTCAAGCATGCCAAATGCACTTAATAAAGCTGAAATTTGAGCTATTAGTTACATTTATTTGCAAGAAATAAAGTGAAATGTTCTACTTAAAGTGTTACCAGTCTTTATGGCTCAGCTACCTTTTTACTTAGATGCCAATTCATCATAATTTTTACATTCCTTAGTTTCCTGAAAGCTTTATCTTTTGCTGGGTTTCATTTTCTTTTGAAAAGCTTAGCTAGAAGTATGAAACAATAAATACATTGATTAAGCTTTGGGAAGGAAAAGTAATTGCAAGACAGAAGGCTTCCTATCTGTGCAGAAGCTTGTAATTATTTCAACTTGATGTCTGAGCAAAACAGTGTGTATATATATGGTGCTGGTACATGCAGACTTGTTTGCTACTGTTTAAATTTTAAAATCATCTTTTTGAGTTCAGTGTCAGTGAGAAATTAAAAGCCTCAAGTAAATTTGATAGTATATAGCAGAAATGAGTCTTTGCTTTAAAAATGAGAGAAGAGTACACCTGTATTTCAGAGTACATCCATGTTAATAAATATTAAGTGTTAGGAGATAAATTGTAGAGTGAAGCAGTTGATTTTGAGTGTGCTGTTGATCTGCACTACACCTATTGACAACTTTACTTCTGAATGTATCTATTCTGATCTGCTCTGTAGGGCACAGAAGGAGCTGAGGTTCATTCTGTTCATCTCTGGAGTGCATCTTCCAGTTTGACTTCCTCTGTAAGCAATGATGTTTACGTACATTGATTTTTTTTTTTTCCAATGTGAGCCACAGAGCTGAAGTAGGAAAAATCACTGTTCACTCGCAGATAAGTGCGTTCCTATTCTGAACTGAAATGTTTAGGTCTTTGTATACTCATAGGAGTATTTTGTTTCTAATCAGCTCTTGCAGCAACCTTCTTTCCTATGGTGTGGCAGGATTGTAAGGATACCCAACAGTATTTTCTAAAGAAGTCTCACCTTCATTTAGCAGAGGAGTACTCTCAGCCATGCCTTTGAAATGTTTCTACTTTGTGTAATTAAATATTCACCAGAATGTCAATTATAAACTCTTTCTTGCTTTAGATAAAAGTAAGAAGCCTCAGGCCAGAAAGTCCCTCCTTTGTTATCTATTCTTTACAAACATTTGGCTATCAAAATATTTGATTGATTTTTCTTTCATGAAAAGGTAAAGATTTTTCATGGGTAGAATTTCTAATGTGAACACTTGATGGGTTCTCTTGGTTCTTCCCGCTTTAGTTAAGTGCTCCTTCTTGAATTCATGACATAAAATTTCAGGGGTTTTTACTTTGGATTATTTTCAAACTAATCCAAATTCTGCAGTATATCTTCTAGTTTTATTTCATCCTTAAATAACACTGTTCACATTACGACTCCATAGATAAGTCAGCAATAACTGCAAAATGTGATTTGAAAGTGCAGTCGTAGCTAGAACTGCATTTGTGTATAAGCTGTTGTAGCAAAACCCTACAAACCAAAAAAAAAAAAAAAAAAAAAAAAAAAAGCCTAATCCCTGTTTGAAAGAAAAGTGTCTATACAGTGTCTATAGAAAATCAATATAACTGACTGCACTAGGTGAATAATCAAGCCTTGTGTTCATGTTTTCTTGATATTTGTTTCCCATAGATAATGCTGTGTTTTCTAAAACATCTTTCCAGAGGATTGGTTAATAGGTATATTCTCAAAGTAAATTTATAAGAATTACAGTATCCTTAATATGGTTACCTTAGCAGATATTGAGTCTTAATTGATTTAATGTTGGCTGAAGTAGATGAAGCATCTCCAGCAGGTTAAGAGAGGTGAGATTTTGTCTCTACTCAGCACTGTTCAAGTTGCACTTGGAGTACTGTGTTCAGTTCTGGGGCACCCAGTACAAGGAGGACATGGACATAATTGATACAGCCCAGTGAAGACCCAACATGATGATGAAGGGGCTAAAGCAGCTCTACTATGAGGAAAGACTGAGAGAATTGTTCATTTTGCACGAGAGGAAACTCACAGGAGAAACTGGTTATTTTCACTGGTGCCCTCTGCCAGTTCAAGAGGAAATAAGCAAAAATTAGAGCACAGGAGGTTTGTTCTGAATATCAGGATACACTAATTTGCTGTGTAGATGACCTGTGCACTGGCACAGGTTGCCCTGAGAGGAAGAGGAGTCTCTTCCTTGAAGATCTTCTAAAGCCACCAGAGGATGGTATGGGGTACCCTGCTCTGAGTGGCTCTGTTTGAGCAGGGATGTTAGACCAGATGGACACAGAAGCCCTGCCTAACATCAGCCATTTTGTAATGTTTTGTTGGACAAGTTATAATGTTTTTAAAGGTACCTGCTCTTGACATCAGCTTTGAGATAGTAGGTTTCTCTACCTGATGTGTGAGAAATTGTTATGGCTTTCATATTCTGTGGTGAAAGCATCAGGGCTGAAGGTCATAAACAACACTTGTAATCTGTTTATCTTTTAAGTTCTGTAATGACTTAATACAATAAAAATTCCAATTTGATTTAAAAAGTAGCTTTCTTCTGTCAACACAGAAGCAGGATTTCAGTAAGACCATACACAATTACTGCGTGGTACCACCAACTCAACTGCAAAACGCGTTCATGTAATATAATTTCTTCTCTGAACTATAATAATTATTTTCTAAAATGAATATAATATTTTTAATCTTGTTCCCTTGAGAAAGGTTTGCTAACGAAATCTTTTTAAAAAAATATTTTCCTTTATTGCATACAGAAGAAGAAAGGTTTATCTTTTTTAGCGTATTGATAAGAAGTGAGATAACTGAGATGACAGTTCGAATTACAGTGAGTAACAATACCATACTAACTTAAATTATATTGTGAATCAGGCTGTTTAACCATTGCAGATTTTTTTTTTTTCCTCTAGTTTATTTGATGCTTCAGTGAATGTGTTTCTCTGGAAGAAAAGGGTAAAAAAAAATCAGAAGACTAAAAAATATATATTTCAGAAGAAAAGACAAGTTGTTCACCACAATAAAAATTACTGATTTGTTGGCATTCAAGTATCTAAATAAAGAAGAAAGAGAATCTTCAGGACATTTAAATTATAAGTACTGATATGTGTGGAGCAAGAGTAAAAGAAAGAATCTCATGTAATTAAGAACAACCTTACGTATCATTCACAGCAAAATATACCTTTATTTGTTCCTCTGTAAGGGATACTGCTGATCATGCTAATGTGTGAGTCCTGCCCTCTCACACTGGCTGAAATTTAACCATTTAAAAGAGAATTCTCAGTAAACCTGGTAGTGGTTTCCTTTTGGTTTCAGGTTTTGACCGTCAGTCATTAAATAATTTTGACTTGCTCTGTCAGCAACCATCTCTCTTGACTATAATGTGAAATCTAGTAATGATAAGAGGTGATGGATACACAGGTTCATGGTGCAGTTTCTCACTATGATACTGAATATTCAAATCTTTGAAATTCTCATATTTACATATACTTATCACAAAAATAATATATAATTATTTACACTTCTTATCGTGATTGCGGGAAAAATAATTTTCTCTCAGAAGGATCTTCATACCATGATTATTAAATAGTTGCTTCTTTGAATATGTTAGACAGATATGTTTACCTTAGAGTTGAATGTTATTTTTGAATTCAAGTTTTTTTTGCAGTTCAGAGGTTTGCTCTTGTTCAAATGTTCCTTAAATTTGTCAATTAGATGTGTTCTTTGGACAAGCCATTCTTGTTTAACGTAAGAAGAAGCATTATGAGTACAGGGTCATAAAGAACTGCAGATGAAATGTACTATTGCTCACAATTTGGAGATAACATGAATAGATACTGCAACACTATCGCTCCATATCATTTAATTGTTTCAGAGGAACAAAACATTTAAAAAAATCAGTACTCTTTTCATCTTAATAATATAAAAATATATATTTTATACAGGTATTTGTGGTAGATGCGTGTCATGCAGAAGGAAGAAACATACATGCAAAAGCTGGCTTCATGAAAACTGGAGCATGTTTCCAACTTTACCACATGTGAATATGGTAAAGTATATAATTTCTCATGCATGAAAAGAACCTTACCATTAAGTTGAAGATACATATAGACAAGGTGTATTATTTGAGCCTTGAGTGGATTAGAAAAATATGCCCATTTCTAGTGGTAGAAAATAATTAAAAAAAAAAAAAAAAAGATTGCTTTTTGTATGTGTACTTGAAGATCATTATGTAATCAAGTAAAAATAGTCTACAGAGAAAATTGTATTGTCAGACATGGCATTGTAAAGCTGGTTTAGTTGTTGTTTTTGTTAGATACAAACTGTGCTTTAGGAAAAGTCAAATTTTTTTGTAAAACATAAGTAAACAAAAAATCTGCAGATGTGCTGTCATTAGAATGTAGTCTGTGTTTACACTTTTAAAATGAATTTAATGTACTACTTAAAAGATAACAGAGTCTTTTATTTCATGTGCACAATACATTTTAGACATCTTCCAATTCTAACCTTATAATTACTCTTTTTCTCTTTTTTTTTGGCAGAATTGTTGATATTTATTACAGCCCAAATGGATATTGTAAATATTTTGATGCTGTTTAGAACTATACCCATCTACTGAAGTAATTAAATAACATGCTTAACAGACTTGTTTGAATAGCCGCTCGTGTATTAGTACAGTAGATGTTAAAACATCATTATTTGAAAATATATATATATATCATAAAATTGTAATTTTAAAGAACTGAATTATCTGAAGATTTAAACTCCCCCCAGGCATTTTTCATCATGAATTGTAAGACCTGACTTCTAGAGGATGTATTTTTCCAGGCTCTTAGCCAATGCAAAGTATTTTTTGGAATATACTAGTACAAACCTTGAATGGTTTTTGAGTTTCCCAGGCTTTGGATGGGAACTGGGATATCAGAATGGATTGCATCCCTGGAACTAATTAATTTCAGCTGGCAAAGCAGTAGCTTATTTTTCAGGCTTTTCTGTCATAATGTACGTTCAACAGTAAGGTTGCTTCTAATTTCGTCAGAATAATTAAATGGGTTTAAAGTGTTATTTGCATGGCATAAATCCACAATCAGACTTTACACATAAGCCTTGGAAAAAAATTTCTAGTGCCAGCAGACAGAAGTGTAGAGTTAACTTTTTCAGTATATCTTGTGCCATGGTAGAAAAAGAAGTTAACAAATGTAGTAAGATGCTGTTTGTAGGATTAAAATCTGTATTACTGTTATAACCATGTTTTGTCCTAACTTCAATATTTTTTTTTCCACATACTTTAGTTTAGAATCTCTAAGATTTTGAGAAAAGGAAGTCTTCCTAATATTCTATTGATATTATAGTAAAGCAAGGGGAAATATTTATGTAGCTCTGCATCAATATTACTATTTCACTAAGTAATACTATTCTTTTCCTTTTCCCAAATCCATTATAATCTTCCAAGTACTGAATGTGGAATGAAGTAGGATTTCAGGAGAGGGACTGTCTAATCTTAAGTGAATATTTCTGTTGAGGAAATAGCATTTCATAACTACATATATATTCATTGTTTTGTACATGTATGTGTGTATAAATCTTTACTTAATGAAATAATTTTTCCCCCACTTACTTAAGGAATCCAAACCAAACCAAACTAGAAAACAAGAATATTATTTGCTTTAAACATCTCAGAATGAATACTATAATAATCAAGGGTTCCTAGTTCAATTGAAATCTTTGGGTGCTGCAAACAAGAAGATAGAAACTTTTTACATATTATCTCTAGTGTTGCAAGAATTATTTACTTGGTAATATATTATTTTGTTATATGCTGCCTGTAAAAGTACCTCTCCTTTGTCTACTTCAAAATTTGAAATAAGTTCTTCTTCTCAGTAATGATGTAGATAAAATTGGAGCTCAGCAACAAATGAAAAAAATCCATAACAAGTACTAGAAAGAATTTACAACTTTTTTTTTTTTTTTTTTGGCAAGGGTGGAGGGTGAGGAATTCTCCTAAGACTACAAATTAGGAAGTACCATTCTAGAGTATATTATGGAGGCTTTACTGATAGGGGTCTAGAAGATCTTAAAACTCCAGCAGGCTGCTGTTAACCCAAGGGGTTCTTGCAAGAAGACCAAGGGTTTGTAGTAGCCATTCCTTGTTGCTGATGACCAGGTTTCCATAGTTAATCACAAATATATTCTGTGACATCTCTATGTAATGTCTTATATCACTGCAATCGCAGGCATGCATACTGTGAGATCTGTTCTTCATGTATTTGCACTCTTCTCTATATCACTTCTCATTTTTAGATGTAACTTAATCTCCTTTCCTCTTATCTCAAGCCAAGATTACCATAATCATTTATTACTGAAGTGCTGTTTTAAATTCAGGTGCTGATGTTAGCTGTAACCATTTGGAAGCTTTTGTGTTCTAAACATTCGCTTGAAGTAATATGAAGAGTTTTAAACTCTGTGTATAGCATATATTTTTGGTCAGTTTTCAGTCATATAGTGTAATGAATACTTTTTTGTGACACTTTAGTATAGCTAAAGTAAATCTACTTTTACCATGATATTTTTATGCTTTTTTTTTCCTCAAGTATTAGCTCTTTTTAAATATAAAACTAAATTTAAAAGTTCATTTTGGGAATAGAAGACCAGTAATTTTCACAGTAGTGATTTTAATGCTGTAATATCTAAATCTTTTCTGCAGAACAGAATACTTTGTTTTACTTGGACACATCACTCCTACAGTATTAGACTTATTTCTGTGATATATAAGGCAAATGAGTACTATTCTTGCTATTTAATCTATTTAATATGCTTACAAGTTTAAACAGAGAATTATTTGAAAAGCAGAATTTAGCCACAAAACAATAGCATCTGCAGGTTCTTGTGTATCTGAATTTATTTGTGAAAACAGTTAGGTTCCCTTTCATCTCCTAAATCCTGGTAAAAATGCAGATGGTTTTATCAAATGGCAGTAGATTCAAGTGATCTGCAGGGTGTTGGCTGAGCCACGTTTCATACAACCATTATTCAAAGTTGAGTCTGAGGCAGCAGTGAGATGATTTAAAAGTTTTTGTTCCTGAACCTGTTGTAAAATGAATTACTGTTATAGCTAGGAGTATTTTGATCATTCAGTGTGAAGTGAAGCTTTCTAAATTGTTGCATTGTCACAGAGAAATTATATGCTTAAAGTAGTGGGTGACTGGCTAGGAGTGGTTGCCAAAAAGGTTTTGTCTTAGAATAAAATGATTGTGTAACAGCATGAGTTACTCAATACTCCCTGGACTTAAGGATATTTTTTTCCCACATGTGCCCTTTGTGAGAAATTAGATTTTACAGTTTTAATCTCAGTCTTGGGTTTCTAAGTGAGGAACTTAATATCATGTGAATTATTCTGAAAATTTGACAACAAATATAAAAATTTCATCTTTCCAATTATGAGAAATTGGCATTAGTTTAGTGGGGTTATTTTATGTAGTAAATAATATGAGCTTTTCTATCATCTGATGCTTTGGAATTCCTAGACAAGCTGGCTTTATGGCCAACTTGTTGACAACCAGAACACCCAGGTTCTTTTTTGCAGAGCCCTTCTCTGGGCTCATCCCCTAACCTATAGATGTGGGTTTACAGTGACTATTATGGTGTTGCATCTCCAATGCTCGTTTCAGAAATAGTCAGTTCATTGTTAGGTGTAAGAAAATGGTTAGGGAATGAGTTCCAGACCACAGTGAATGAGATTTTCTCAAGTCAGTGGCATTTCTAATTTCATTTATGATTATTATTATTAATAATATGTGTGTAGCACTTTTCTTTCTCCACGAGTTGCTGTTTCTCCTCTGTAGTTAATGGACAATCATTAAAAACTGAGATACTATGCTATGTAAACAGGGCTAGTTTAGTCAAATGTTAATTTGTTTTTGCTGCAACTGGAGCAAGGTTGAATTCACATAAGATATTCTGCTTGTGGAACTGTACGTACTGGTTTTATTCCACAAAAATTAGTCATAGCCATGTAAAGATGTATGGAGAAAAAGTAATGATTTCACAATAAAAATGCCTATGATTATGTAAATGAGATACCTGAAGTTCAAAGACCTACTTGTGGAAGACAAAAACTACGTTAGAACGCATCTCGGATCTCTGATGCGAGTGAGGAACAAAATGCCATATGTACTATGGAATGGAATATGCAGCTGAAAATTAATAAGAAAAAAGATATACGCACTGAATGTTTTACCTGGGAATGTATGAAAGCAGAGGGCTTAAAGGGAAATAAGTGCTGAACCATCTGCTGTCTTTGTAATTTGCTAGATTCTTTGTTTTGTAGATCATTCAAATTCTTTCTGATTATTGTAGTCTTCTCTAATGTACACCAGTAGCCAGAATAGTGAATAAGTATTTGTAAAATGTCAGCTTGTTTTCTGTTTAAGAGAAGAATCCTTTTATGTTTCCTCAGCTGCTTCTAGATTTAATAACTCTACCAGATGTCACATTTAATTTGTATTTAGTCTTTAAGGCTTTGAAAGGCATCAGAGCAGAGAGACTTTGAAATTTTGGTGGCTATATCCACAGGTTTTTAGTTATCCAACTCTGCAATTATAAAAACTGCTTAGCATTTAAAAATATAAAAGGCTTTTGGAGATATAAAATTTAAATATGCAATAGCCTAATAGATTGTTATTTGTTACAGTTACACAAAATGGTGTAAGTAGTTAAATCCGATTTTCTTAACAAAAGAATCTCCACTTTCTCTGGTGTTTCAGTACTGGTACTGCTTCTAAACACCATAACTAATGCATTCAGTGAATGGTAGTATTCAATCTGTTCTGCACATGCTGCAGAAATGGATCACTCTAATGTCAATATCAGTAGACTCGTATTTCAACTCCCATTGAATGCAATGGGAACTGAACTGTGAGACTATCCTAATCCACATAGCTTTAATGAAAAATATTCCTGAATTTTAAACTCACAAATAAATACCTGGCCAGCCCAGGCTTCTTAATCTTGACTTGAGAAATTTTGTTTTGACCTTCTTTTTATTTAGCTAATCACTGTGTATGTGCATGTGTATGAAAAATATACATGCACTCCAGAAACATCTCAGCAGTATATTGACCCCTGTACCTTTCCCTCCAGTCATTTAGTTTCTGAAGCACAACTTAATACCAGTGAGTTTTGAAACCTCTTCTGAGGTTGCAATAGGTCTGCATTGTTTTTGCTAACATTCAAATTATTAATAAGCTGCAATTTCTTCCCCTGTTGTTGAGCAACAAGAAAAAAGTCACTTTCTTGCATGCAATTTGCCTCATTCTGTAATTCCAGAAAAAAACCCACTAAAATTATCAGTTTATGCATTTAGATTTTTACTTAAATTATAATATGTTTTCAACATTCCACTACTAATTAGAAAGTTAGTTATACATTGCATATAGTAGCATTTGTTTTGCGGCATGTGGAAGGATAAGGATTGCATTCTCTTTTGTCAATCAAGGATCTAAATTATCATCTATATTAATTTCAGCAGGAAACTGAGAGAAGGTACTGACAATAGGGGAATTTGTTAAAGTCCGTAGTCATGCTCGACCTGCACCTTATGCTGTAACAGAAATTCTTTGCTAAGACTGTTTCTCTCTCCTTGTTTCTGCTGCTTAAAAGATACTACTTCTTGTCTATAATACAGAGTTTATGATGAATCCTAAAAGCATATGCTCCAAGTATAAGAGAGGACACAGAGATCCCATCTGTGCTCAGAGACTCTGAATGGGAGACATACTATTAGAGAATGAAATATTTCTTTCAAACCACCTTGAAACTGAAGATCATGGTAAGTCTAGCAAGGACATCTGATTATACAATGTTGTCTGGTCTGGTAGGGTTTGCAGTCCTGAACACTGACAAGGATTGAAGCAGTGTATCCAGGGAATTATATGCAGCAGTAGCTTCAGCGTTACAGACATATCCATGGAATATAGGTCATGAATTTATGTGGAATTAAGAGTGACAAAAGCATTTTTGACAAATCATTTTGAAAGATAATTTGGAATCAATTTTAGAATGGCTAGCCATGTGTCACAGTTACATAGATATTGTCAGGTACCATATTTTGTTCATATATTTATGGGGCTTAACTGGCTCAGTATGTGCTTGTTCAACAGATTGGGCTACATATTGTTTGACGTTCAATATGAATATATATATTTTCTTTAATATTGAATCACTTACATGTAAAAATTTGGTGATTTTTCTTTTTCTTCTTATTTTTTTCTAAACTCTACAAATATTAGTTTTATAATATGCGTAAGCTAAGTATAAATGAAAAACATTTATTACTTATACAAGTTGATAAGGATAGCTAAATAAAATAGTAATGCTTTTTACATGGTGTCCCCCGCCTTAAAGTCCGTGTATTTCCATTTGGTTTGTATCTGAGTTGTAAACTGTTGTCTGTGCTTAGTGTGCATCTCAACAGAGTTCGTGAACGTAAATATTTCTGTTGTCAAGAAATAAGACGATAGTATAATTGATTTATTCTTTCTTTATTGTTATTTGTGTATTGCATTTTTGCAACTGGGATAGTAAAAACATTAATTAAAAATACTACAGGACTTGGCATATTTTTTGCACTTGTAGCTGGACAAGAAGGGGACAAGTGAAGGTGGGAAATCTTTGAATGTTCTCTCCAGTAAATCTGATGAGTATGAAGGTCTTCCTGTTCAGCTTATAAAGTCTATTAGGAGGGGTAGCAGGAAGAGGAAAGCTCATACTAAATACAGTCTTCTTCCTATCCTAGCATTAGCTTTTTCCATTTTGCTGCTTCTGATCTTTTGTTGACTGGTGAAACCATAATTTAATTTTCTTATGAAATATTTTAGTCATGTGAGCTTCTTTATCTCATCAGCAAAAACAAAAAAATTGTGACAAAATTTAAGTATGTCTACAGTTTATTTACAGTATTAAGTAAAATAGGTTATAGATGAGTAATTCAGTTTTAATGAATGATACGTATATATGAGCAAATATAAATATATTCAACCAAGTCCTTTAAAACCGTATTTATTTGGACAAATATATTCAATATATCTTCTCAAGAGATAACATTCTGCAAATATTGGGAAACCTAAACCCAAGTTAAATGCATGTTTGTCTCATGTGAGATCTAGATAGCCTTGCATTTAATGATGGAAGCTGTTTGCACTGTAAATTACAATAATATTTTACTCTCCTATTTATAAAATTATAAGAGAAAGCTGTGTGCATCTGCATGTGTCTTGTGTAAAACAAGTTCGTTTTCCTGGTTCTTTGTTGGAAGCAGACTGTGTAAAAAGAGCCCTGAAGGCTCACTGATTCTCTCAATTATGGTGTTCTCAGTGTTTTTACACATTTAGATACTAGTGATATGGATAAATAAAATGAATTTTAAAGCTAAGTAAATGCAGAGAGAGACTGATCAATTTAGAAGACTTGCAATTTTTTTTTTTCATAATAGGAGATTTACCAACAATTTTCCATATTAGCCTAATCTTTAATATTTTCCTAAACGTTGTCTGCTTGGTCTCAAATTAAACAGTTATTAATGTCTTTAATCTTTGGCTGGACACTCTCAGTTTCACAGAATCACAGAATTGTAGGGGTTGGAAGGGACCTCCAGGGATCATTGTGTCCAACCCCCCTGCCAAAGCAGGTTCCCTACAGCAGGTCGCACAGGTAGTAATAGAATTACTAGAATAGTAATAGTAGATAATAATAGTAATAGTAGTAATAGAATAGAATAATAATTACAGTGTAATAGAATTACACTTTTTCACTTTTTTTTTTTTTTTTTACTTTTCTAATCTATTATCAGAAATTTGCTTCATTGGGGACTAATTGCTATTAAAATTCTTCAGGCAGGTACAAATGTTATTTATTATGAAATATTCCAACTCTTATTACTGTTATTTTTAAAGATAAATTTTAAATTTGAGTAATAATCTTTACAAATTTCATCTTTCAGTAGCCTTTGGAATAGACCACCTTTAATTCAAATCAGGCTACTTAGCAATTGCCAGTACTTATTGAGCAGTGAAATAAAAATCAGGCTTTCGAAAAGCCTAATTAAGCTCTCTTCCTTCACATGTACTTTAATCAGCAATGGATGGCAATGTATAAAAAAAGGTCTTTTACAGTGAGTAGATGAGGCACTGGAGCAGATTGCCCAGAGATGTGGTTGATACTCTGTCCCTGGAAACTTTTGGGATAAGACTGGATCAAATTCTGGGCAGCTAGATCTAGCTGTGGATGTCCCTTTTCATTGCAGGGAAGTTGGACTAGATGACCTTTGAAGGTCTCTTCCATCTCTAAGGCTTTTAGGATTCTATTTATTTAATTTGGGTTAATTTCAACTTTTTATTTTTTGTGTTGTATTTTCAGTGTCTTTCCCTTTTCTGATTTATATTCATTTCATTTCCTATAGTCTTCAAATCTCACAATTGAACAATAATGATTTTGCTACAAATCCAATAAGGAAGTCCGTTTATTGTTTTTCCATTAGTACATGATCAAACACGAAGAAAAGAACTCAGTAATTATCAAAAGAGATGCACTAAGTTTTAAATTGCAGGCTGAAATTCCATAAATCAGATTATAAACAAGCAGTTTTTATCTCAAAATGTATTGTCAGCTGTAGAAAATGCTTCATTCTCTCAATAAAAATATGAAAGGTGCAAATGACTGTGAGATTTTTCCAGGCTGGTAGCTTAGCTAATCTTATGTAGGAAGTGTTTTCCATGAATTTGTGAGAAGCTTGCATTTGCTTCCCTCCCTCCCTGTCTCTCACTGATGAAACTAAGAGTATTTTTGTTGGTTTCTCATGCACATAGCAATATAAGTAAAGCAAGTGGTTTAGAAAACTTCTGCAGTGCCCCCTGAGCAGTGTGCCCAGGTGGCCAAGAGGGCCAACGGCATCCTGCCCTGCATTAGAAATAGTGTGGCCAGCAGGAGCAGGGAGGTGATCACCCCCCTTTACTCAGCACTGGTGAGGCCGCACCTTGAGTACTGTGTTCGGTTTTGGGTCCCTCACTACAGGAAAGACGTTGAGGTCCTGGAGCGCGTCCAGAGAAGGGCAACAAAACTGGTGAGGGGTCTGGAGCACAAGTCTTATGAGGAGCAGCTAAGGGAGCTGGGATTGTTTAGTCTGGAGAAGAGGAGGCTCAAGGGAGACCTCATTGCACTCTACAACCTCCTGAAGGGAGGTTGTGGTGAAGAGAGGTTTGGCCTCTTCTCCCAGGCAACAAGCAGGACCCGGTGAAATGGCCACAAGTTGTATCAGAGAAGGTTTAGATTACACATAAGGAAGAACTATTTCTCTCAGAGAGTGGTCAGGCACTGGAATGGCTGCCCAGGGAGGTGGTGGAGTAGCCATCCCTGGCAGTGTTCAAGAGACGTCTGGACGACGTGGGCTGCGTGATGTGGTTTAGTGCAAGTGGTGGCAATGGTGATGAGGAGATGGTTGGACTAGATGATCTTATAGGTTGTTTCCAACCTTGTGATTCTATGAGCAATTTGAGTAAGCTCAAAGAATTTGATGAACAGGGAAAGGATCCCTGTTACTGTAGTGGTGGCAAGGAATGACAGCTGAAAGTAATCCTGCTGCAAATTTTCAAGGCAGTCGTAGGAGGTGGTTTTTTTTCTGTTTTTTTTTTTTTATTATTTTTTCCTGTTCTGTTTTTCTGTACATATAAGCTCTTTTAATTAGAATTTCTTTCTGTTATACAAGTTAGAGATGATGTATTAGTGAAATGTCCACAAAGTTGTTTAATTTCCATGAGGATTAAGAATGTACCTAGAATGTCCTAGGAAAAATAAAAATAATTTGGAGTAAGACTAGTTGTCTTAGAGTTATGTTCCCTGTCAGCATCAAGGCAATAGTTGCTTTTCAATATGTCACACTTTTTTTGCAGGCTATGAATTTCTTTCAACAGGTGCACTGTGTGGCAGGACTCATTCACAATCAGTGCTGATCAGACAACCACAACTTATCCATGTCAACATCTGAGACAGTTTTTATGCTGTAGATATTTTTCTTTTCCTATGACCCCACATGGCTCTCTTAATCTTTTTCAAATGAAATAGTAAATATCCCACTTCTATGCTGAGACTGGCTTAAAGCCCAGCAGGGCCAGGATTTCTTGTGATCAAATTGAAAGTTTCATCTCCCTCTGAGTTGAGTTTGGTGCAGCTTAGCAGCTGAAGTACCTGCTGAGGCAGACACGCCAACCATTCACTCAACTGGAAAAGAAGCCTTGTAAAAGCGAGGAAGGTGCCAGCATTACCCTCAAAATTAAGATTTAGAAAGCAATAAAGTGAGCAGCTCACATATGCTTTCTTCAAGTGTCAGTGTTGCTCTCAACTGGAACCAGTTTTCTGACAAAAGTGCAGATTTTACTTTGCTCACGTACATTGCTTGAGAGCAGGGTGTGCTAGCAAAACTACTGTTTCAGATCAAGGACCCTGTTTTGCAAAAGCTTGAAACAAAATATTAAAATATTTAGATAGCATTGCTTTGATTATGCTGAGATCTTTTTTTTTTTTTTTTCCTCCTTAGGTCTTGTCTGCAAACTACTACCCCTGAGAGTTCTTTTTCCATGTTTGAGGGTAACCTCACTGATAATAAAATCATCTATGTCTTATGGTAAGGAAAAATTTGACCCAGCAGAACATAGAGCAGCCAATGCTGCAGCCACATTTTCTAGCTGTGGTTTTGCTGTCCTTGCTTATGCCTTGCTTAGGGAGTACCATTTGTCAGCTAATAAACAGTTCTGTTTATTTCACAGTCCTTTCCATCTATCCATCATTCTCAAACATAGTATGAATATTACAGCTAAAACATTGCATGAACATTGAAGACAAAAAAACAGCTTTTTTTTTTTTTTTTTTTGGAACATATTTTAAAGGAAAAAAACACACTTGTTTGACGTGTTTCCATAAGTTTCACATTAAAAAGGAGCACAGCGTAGTGGCTGAGTATTATCCTCTTGACTAAGTTTGAATAAATCCAAATGACGGTATATTATAAAGCTAATCTGATTTTAATACTGCTGTGTGCTGAAGGTAATCAGGATATTGCCAGCTGCATTGAATAATTCCTCATTTATTTGAGTAGGAAGACATTGGTTTTATGTTCTCTGCAGAAAAATTAAAAAATCATAAACATTGTAAGAAAAAATACATTTTTGTTTAAAAGCTTGAAGATTTTTAAGATCTCATCTTTTATTACCTAGAAAGGTGATTGATGAATACTTTTATTGTAATATTTTCTTTAACAGAATATTACTCAGTTCTTTTGCTAATCCTGCCCCTCTCTTCAACTCTATGATTGGGTCTCTGTTGGTGCAGGTATTAACATTCTGAAAGGGAGTGACTTCTAGCGTGTATGAAATTGCACTTGGATTATTCCTCTATTATTACACTACTTGTGTCTTCAGCTTACTACCTGAAGGATTCTATCCATCCCCTGATTGTATTATTGGAGTGATAGCTTGAATCTGGAGGAAAAACGCCTGGAGTAAGACTTTGAATCAACATGTGTCCACCTGAAGGTAGGATCTGTTCATTTATGTGTCTGTTCCTTCAGACAGAATTCACTCAATTGGTTTTGGCAGCCTGAGGCTGACAAAGTGATTATCTGTAGGTATTATGCACACAACTCTTTTGCACTGTCACAAAGGCAGCATAGATGTTCCCAGTTATCCTTATTCTTCCTTTTTAAGCTCATTCAGCTCATTACTGTCATGAGAATTGATCTTCTTAATCATTTGATTCTATTAACATATTTACTCATTGATTTTGACTGTTTTTCATTTTGTCTCTCATTTTTTGATGATTCAATACCTAAGGACAATGAAAGCAAGTTCTGCTGTGTTTCTGATTCTTTCTGTTTGATGTTTCAGTTTCACAATCTGCATGAGGTGCTTCTCTTAGACATTTAAAATTATTTGTCCTTTCATGCAGCATTTTTGTAGAAAGTGTTCTTAATCACTGTAGAATACCATATTTAAATCAATTGCTTCCTTTGCATTGTTTTGCTTTATCTCTATGAATTGAATATGGTATGTTTCCCATCTCTGTTTTAATTATAACTACATTTTCAATCATGGAGATTGGATCCAGGATTTTTGTAATCAGACAGAGCTGTATCATGGTGGCTCGACCGAAGACTAGATTTAATTTAATGGTAAATTCTGATGTAGTGTATTTTCCTAATTCTTCATGCTAGCACTAGCGTTGGCTTAGTCTGAATGTACTTTCTGTATGGAACTCTGGCTCCAAAAATACTCAAAACTATTTATTCTGAACACAGGACTATCGTTATTCAACAGCATTCGTAAGAATTCATTAAGTATTTACTTTCTCTCTTATTAAAATGAGGGGGAAAAAAAAAAAAAAGAAACAAAAAAGGAACCCCCAAACCTGTAACCTGTTAAGAGGAGCACAATGTTATTCCAAAAAATATGTACTGTATTAATTACATTCTCACTTAAGTATGTCTATCCTGTCTCTTGCTGGCATGCCTTCCCTACTAGGAGCAACTCATAGTAGGAGTTTAGTTTACTCATACTTAGTTAAGGACAGATATCTTTACTAGTGTGAGAGAAAGCTACTTGATTTGTTGGTGGAACTGAGCATGGAGGCTTTCATAACTGATGTTCCTGATGTCCATTTTCTTGCGTCTTATTTCTTCTCCAACATTTGAAGTCCTTGAAGGCTAAGGTGAACAGCAAACAGATTTTATATGCCACTGTATCATATAATTTTTTTTAAATTGTAAATGTTGTTCTGCATTTCTGAATAGTACAGATCATTATGGATTTTTTATAGTATCTTATAAGGGGAAGCTACTATATAGTATTCTTAACCAACTTTTTTCATTGTGATATTCATGTAGTTGACAGTGTTCAAAAATATAATTCCACTCAAACATGGAGTTAGCTAACAACATGCTTAGATCTAGTGTCTCAACAGATTATTCTGTTTACAACTTCTCTAACATTTGCTTAATGGCTAGAGCCTCATATAAAATGTGAACTTTTGTGAACTCTACTTATGAGTGACAGGTTAGTTTATTCAGTTAAATGACTAAGATATGTGCAGTGTATTAGTATACAAAAGGAAATTGCATATACAAAAAATGAATTGCTGCAAAGTAAGGTGCTTCTGTGGTTACAGTGCCCTGTCGGTGCCCTCGAATATGCCTAAACTTATTAATATTTTAAGCCATATGAAACAATGATATCTGTATGCAAATAAAATCTTATTTTAAGTGTGACCTAGATTTACATAGAGAAACTGTGTTTCTGAATACCTCAGACAGTATTTCTGAGGGCTTTTTTTTGTATTCTTTTCTTCCCATGCAACTTGCATGATGCTGGAAATATATGCAGATTTTATGAGAGTGTAGAGATTGACCTATTGATACTTGATCAGTTTTCCAATGACAGCTTTTAGTAACAGCACGCAGAACCTATGAGCAAAGGAACATTTGGCTGACAGTATGTGTGGTTATTTCCATAATGATTGGTATTTGTGCTAGTGTCTCTATCTCTGGTTTTAAAAGGATCAAATACTTCAATCGAAGTAGGAGCAAAGTCTAATATTTCCTTGCTTTATGCAAAAAGGAGTAGAAGGCTGAAGGGAACTGGAAAAATTGAGCATTGGAAAGACCGGGCTTTGTGCAGTACAAAATAAGCCTTTGTTTTGCTTTCATACTCATCACAAATCTGACCTTCCTTTTCTGCCTTGGGTTTTCCTGGGTTTAGTTTTTAGAACAGCATATATTTTGTTCTTAACTTGAATATCTTGAAGTAGCATGTATGGAAAATAGAAGACAAGCTTTTCTTTCTGTGTTTAAAATAGTGAATCTTAACTCAGTTTCTTATGTCACTTAGACTTCCACCTTAAGCGTGTGATGTTTTAAAGTAATTTTAGCAAATTTCTGTTTGTTTTAAATAAGAGCCCTTCTAGATTTGGCATGCCACTTATTTCAGGATTGGTGCTCTGATATGCTTTGAGTAAAATAATTGGCATACTCCTCGTTTACCATGTGATGAAGTCCGGTCATAAGCCGTCATATGAACTACCTTTATGCAATCAAGCTATACCACTTTAAGCACACTTTAAGTGCTGTTTTCATTGTACTTTTACCATACTTGCCAGATTTTGTAAGCCTGGAATAGCTTTGTTGTCAGCCTAAATTTATGCATGGTCAATCTATACAAGTTTGTTTTTGTTTGTGCTAGTGTTGTTCTTCAGCTAAATATTTCTCCTCTGAAGCCCTTCTCAGCTAATGCAATTACAGGAGTGTAATCACACTCCTTCTTAATTCATCTTCTTGCTGGATTAAGCAAAGAGAGTTTTTAGTACACTGAGAGATGCTTGTTTCACCTGATCATTGTTCGCCCTTCCCCGATGCTTTTAAAAAATATGCATGTAATGTTTACTGAAAGGATTTTTTAAAATAAAGTTTTAGAGGAAATAGCATTGCACAGGACAGAACTAGAAAATGAATTGTGATTTTGATTAACTATTTTCCACGCATTTTTATCAGAGTGTTTGAGAAGACACTGCTCTGCATGTTTCCTCTCTCTCTATTTACCCTGTTTTTGTAACTGCTTGGACCACAGAGATAAGATGAAACCTTTGAATGGCTTCGTGACACTGCTTACATATTTTGACTCCCTGCTCTCCAAATGGTAATTTTCTTCTGTTTTTAGGAATATGATGACAAGTGGAGTACTAATCAACACTTTTTTTTTTTTTTTTTTTTTTTTTTTTGCTTCTAAAGCATGCTGAAAGCTGTTAATTGTGCATGTTGTTGCCAAAATAATAATGCTCATACTGCCAACTCACTATTATATTCAGTCTTAAAAAGAAAAAAGGGGGGAGGATGGAATTTGAGAGCTGTTAGTAAAGAAGATAGTTCTTTCATTCCCCTAGTGTATAATAATGGAAGGCTAAAGAAATTCTGTGAGCTATAATCACACTTTATGACACTTTATGTAAGCTTTTGTTTCTTGAAAAAATCTTTCTAGTTTTCACCACAAGCTGTAAAGCTACATCTTGATGAATAAAAGAATTATATATAGTGAAAGGACCTTAAGGAAAATGTTATAATTTAGTACAGTATTTTATTGGTTATGAATAAAATGTCCCTATCTATACATACCTCCAACATGCACCTTGTGAGACTTTCTTTAATAGTCTCTGCTGGTTTATAATTTATAAAGTCAGAAGTTAATGTACAAAAGTGCTACAGTAGCACATTTTAACAAGGGAAGAAGGAAGATAAGCTGCAAAATATTCATCATAAAGATATTTTTCCCACTGCCAAAAAATCTGTATTCATGACTAAATTCCTAATACATTATGCAAAACCTTCATGAATTTAGTAAAAACATAAACCATACTTCTGTAGATGTGTTACCAGGATCAACTGCTTTGAAACAAATTTCTTAAACCACTATATTTTTGTTTCCTCTGATACAGTTAGTGTAAGCATTTATTTCAAAATTCCTTTTCTCACTTTTATCTTAAAATTTTTAATAGCTTCATTTTTTGCTCTCATTTCCTTCATTTATTTTAAAAGTAATACATTTGAATATTCAAGTTGCCAAGGGAATCTCTAATGCATCTTTTAAATTAGGTTGGCGAGCTTTTTAACAAAATCGAACCAGGATATATTTTTTTGTTATTATTTTAATCAATAAATAAATGAGGGGTGTGATGGCAGCAGCAAGGGAGGTCAACATCCCTGTCACTCTTCCAGCATGAATGGGCTATTTGTTTTGTTGGTCTTAAAAAAAGTTAAATTTCTTCAGAATTTTCTAAATATTACTTTATCAACTAGAAATTAGAGTTTCATCTTGGTTGGATAAATGAGAACAGATCCATTCCCCCCAACTGTCTGAATGATATTTGAAAATCCAGTTACTGCCCACACAGTAATATCTTCAATATGATCTCAATGTTCTGTGGAGAAATAGTTCTGAATTTACCCACTGGTGGCTGTTCACCTTTACTCAAATGACAGACATGTAATAAGAATGACTCCAAATGCTGTATTCTCATTGCACTTAATTTTTAAAGAAGATTTTCATAGTTTTAGTCATTCTAAAATTCTTCAGTCGTTTTCTATTATGAAAATAAAGAAGTGAAAAGGAAAAGCAGTTATCAGTATTTTGGAATTATATTGGAATATATTATAGATATATATAGATATTATATTATAGATATGTATAGATATAGATAGATACAGATATAGATGTTATAGATATATATAGATATATATAGATATTTTATTTTATATATTTTATATAGATATGTAATTGGAATTTTTGGAGTCCTTCTTGACTGTGGTATTTCATCTTTGAATGGTTTGTCTCAAACAGTAGCAGGTAAAAGTTATTGTTGATAATTTTTTCTTCTCTTTCAAGATTGAAAAACTGCATTTCAGAAGTAGTTCTTCCATTGGTCACTTCATTGTTCGTATTTGCTACGGAAGCAAAGTCTTCCACGTTTAGTGAAGACACCAAATTATCTTTTGGAAAAAACTGTTCATACCAGCTTGTGAAGATGATGATGATGATGATGCATGTGGAGCACAGGCTCAGAAGGGTAGAAAATGAATATAATAAAATATAATAACAATACCAGGTAATATCATCAGTTCTGATCATTTGTTGTACTGAACAGGGATGAAGTTCCTTACATAGTAATATTATTTAAAAGACATATGAGCTAGGTTTTTGTAATACAATGTAGATTGTTTGCAGCTAGGGAAAAACGAAGTCTTATTTATTTTAATTTTTTAAAATGTTTATTTTACATCAGAGTTAAGCACTAATGTAGATATTGAACTGAGATGCTTTGGCTTATTTACCATTGAATGATGGAAAATCATCCAGTACTAATATTTTTTCTTTTTCTAAAGCACAAAGACTGCAAAGTATATGGATTCCAGAGCTCAAGTTGCTGTCTACTCAAATTTATTTTTATACATATATATATAAAACAAAGATGGGTTAATATTGAACAATAAATTCAGCTAAACATGACAGGAAACAAGAGAAGGAACTTAAGGTGGAAAGAGAAATAAGACAGTAGTTTTAGGGATTTTTTTTTACTAGTGTTGTGTACTATGGATATTGCAAATACCTGTCACTCTGAGATGATTACAGATTGTGCACTGCTTTTTTCTCTCTTTCCCCATCATTTCCACCCCCCAGCCTCCAGCTCTTTTTCAGTAAGGTTTTAGAACAAAGATCTAAGCAGTGCATAACTGTGCCTTTGTTTTAATGTGGTGATTGGTTGCTGCAGTCAGTGATAACGCGGGTAGCTCAAAATAGCCGTATTGCAGCGCCTGCTTAGCACTGGTTGCAGCGGAACCAGTCACTGAGAGTTTAGGAACTCAGGACTTGGCTCATAAGGGATAAAATGTTTCATTAAATTTTAGTGGAAAAGCTTTTAAACAGTAGTACGCAGAATCTGTTTCAATATAATTATGTATTTTTCATGTGTGAAATTAAATTGAGTAGTAATGTGTTTTCCAGCAGACGTGAACTGCATGGTGTTTTCATGGTGATGTTTAGCAGTGTTTCTTTTAATTTATTCTGATTTATATATTTATACTGCTTCTGTAGAACCCCCATACACCAATTGAACAAAAGTATTTTAAAGTATGATAACAAAAGTCTTAGACTGTTCAGGTCAGAGATTTGATTCTACGTATTTTAATTTTTTGGCAGTAAAGAAAAGCATCTTAGCCTCAGAACAGTTCCTAGTGTCTGGGTGTAACTGAGATGATGTATTTTTACTGATATAGGTTTCGTATTAGAAGAATTTATGCTTCATTAGTTTCTGTAATTTGTGTAACACAGTCTAGTAGAAACATAATGCAAAGCAAGTTATATATGTGAATGGAAGGGTTATGGTAAAGGAAGTAAATGACTTTGGAATGATCAGTGTGATGTTGGAGGCATCAAAAAAGTAACAACACAGCTTCATCTTGCACACCAACCTGTTTGATCAGTCCTAAACTAACAGGCATGGTGTATGCAGATATGACCAAAAAAGAAGGCTATGAAAGAGGGAACAGTTTATTTTTTCCTCCTGATTTCTGTTTTTCTACTATTGCTATGTATGAACAAACAAACGAACCAGTTCTGTAATGGCATGGCTCAGAACTTTTTTTCTATTTTTTGTTTTGAATTCTTGATGTAGCAGTTTTTTATTGCATGTACTAGTAAAGCAGGAAGCAAGTAAAGACAGACTCATAGGTGAGTAGTGCACAAGTTCAGTTTAACAGTAAAATAGAATTAACCTGCAAAAGAAAAAAATAAAGTAAAAATGAGACCAATATTTATTCATTGGCAAGGTATCTACCTTGTATCTACCTTCATAGTTGGTTTTTATTGTTTATTTTTATGTTGCCATTTGTTTATGTACTTCTCTATTACCTGTCATAAAAAAGGAGGTAGAAATGTTGGGATGGAGCTTAGTGTTAAGGATGAATGTTATAATGCTTAATCTGTCTAGTAACTGGAGTTTTCTGCGTCTAGACATAAAATACAGTGGGTACTATGTTTGACACACAGCTATTACTTGTTCCATGTTTTCCCTGCTGCTTGTCTTGGTGCATGTTGAAACACAACATTAATAAGACCTAAAAATGTTAATTCCTCTTGCCACACAATTGATTGTTTTGTGTTTGTTATTTCTTTTTCCTTAAATTTCCTTCTCTTAGAGGGGGAAGTTAGCACTGTTTATGGGAAATAAAAGCTCTAATTCTGTTATGAGCATCTTATGGCATAATTTTGAAATGTGCTTAAGCATTTATAATTGAGCAACTTACTCAGGCCCTATTAAGAAAAAAATGCCTTCTGGAACTAAATAATTAAGTGGTTACTGTTTGATTGACTTTGCATATCTGTTTCTTGGTTTCTCAGGTCTTATTTGTGAGATGAATATAACAGCATTTCCAAGAGAAAAAGTAAATAAAGATGATGTTATACCATCTATCAGAGTTTTTATTTGATTATGTAGAACTTATTGTTATCCTATTCTGCACTGCTTCTGAGAATTATTTGAATTAATGTGAAGGAAGCTTTTTGCATAGACTGATACATCTGTATCAAGTCTTCCATGGTGGAATCTTAAATCTCCTATGCCATTTGCTCAAAATAAGCTAGTGCAATAGAACTGCTATTATGCTTGAGTTGTACATGGATGTTCTTATACACACACCTGGATGTGCACAGCAAAAGATGGTTTTAATTTATTGTCATTCAATATCCTGGACTTCTACAAACAAAAGTAAATGAGTCAAGCTTAAGGTAAAAATGAATACTCCACAGGTGATAGCAGCTGAATCTATTCTATCCTTATTTATACTGTTGGATTCAAAAGCAACTTGACTAAAGATTAAAATTACACCAGTAGGAAATTAATGTCAGTAAGTGCAAAATAATCATCTGAATATGCATATCTGAGCGAAAATCTAGATATGCTTTCAAATGAAGAGCAGCCTGCTGAAGGAAAAGAAATATAGAAGCACCTCTTCTTTTGAGATTGCTTCTTTCTCTCTGTTAATTTTAATCATTATTTGTAATCATTAGTAGGTAATCACCAAATATGGTGAAAAGCACCAAGTCTTCAAAAAGTGAAGGTGATTTGAAGGTCTTTTTTAATTTACTTTCCCCCCACAATCTAAATATTGTAGTTCAGTTGCAGCCTGTCGTTTAATATGCAGACATATTTTTCTTTTATTTGCTGGTTTATTTTGATCAATCTGGTTTGGGGATTTCAAGTTCTGAGGCACTGCATACCAAGTAACCATAGATTTGGATAGAAAATGGTATTTAAGTTAAAGATGTTCGTAAATTAGCTGATTTTCATACTACTATTTCTAAAATATTCGAAAATAAATTACTATATACTATTTGGTTTGGTGATAATCCTGACAATCAAAAGTGATATTGTAGACATCTCTTTGGTAAGTATTGAGATGTATAATGAGAAGAAAACAATTAATTTTATTAAAAACTGAGAAATTGAACTTAAAGGATGTCATCAACTACATTGAAGTTTAGTAGTTGATCTAATAATGGAGAAAAATCTAAAACTCTCAAAAAGATGGTAAGTTAGGTTCATTGTATAAGAGGAATAACAAGGGAATAATGAATCACAATGTTTAAAAGAGCAATTAACCATGAAATTCTTGAGCATAAAACATAATTACAACTGGAATTGATTTACTGTGTTTAAAGATTTAAGACAATGGAAATGATCATCTTCAATAAGTAATGAGAATCAGCAGGGTGGTATTAAATTACCTAAGCCATTACAATCTTCTTGTAAGAGTAGAATTTTTTTGTTATGCTAGTTGAGCATCTTTAACATGATGCAGTAGCAATATACAAAGCATAGGAAAAATGTAAACAGTGTAAATGTAATTAATATTATAATATTTTATTTGAACTTCATTATAATTCTCTTTTGAGATAAAGTTTTTATTCAACTAACAGTTGTAAGAAAAAATATTTCAGGAAAGTAATATATTGAGGACTTGGCTCATATGCG
This sequence comes from Tetrao urogallus, assembly GCF_951394365.1. Classification (NCBI taxonomy): domain Eukaryota; kingdom Metazoa; phylum Chordata; class Aves; order Galliformes; family Phasianidae; genus Tetrao; species Tetrao urogallus. The sequence continues at coordinate 53,634,204 of NC_136815.1, read as the reverse complement.
TTTATAGTCATGCAATTCCACAGTTCTTAATATTTTGACAAGATACTGCAATAGCATAAAGAAAAGTTTTTTTTTTAAAAAAGATAATACCAGGTAGCAGTTTATGGAGAGTAAGAAAGTAATTTTATGTATAAAGTTGAGTTTCTAAGCAAACAATAACTCATTCTTAAGAAATAAGTAATTTCCATTAATATAAGAGTCTCAGAACTCTTCCATTGCCAGAACAATGAAATGGGTGCAAGTAGAACTAACTATAAATCAAAAATTACATGAAGTAATATACTAACAGCAATATGAGAGACTAGATTTTGACAAGTTTTAATTAGTTGTCTTAAAGATATTGTTTCAGAATTCTTTTGTAAGTTAAAATTTCAACAGTAAAAAAAACTATTGCAAGGTATTGCAATTTGAAGACTGAAATCAATTATAAGGTCTGGTGTAATTTCTGTGTTTTAGAGACTGTTTGCCACTACACTCACAAAAAGTAGCTTTCTCTACTTCAGAAGAAATTATTCGGTTCCAAAGATCTGTATTGGAAAGTCATAAAGAAAATAAGAAATTGAGTTTATGTTCAAAGTTCGTCTGAAGGTGACAATAATTTCCTTTCATTTGCTAAATCTACATCTATAACTTTTTTTTTCCTATTACAGTTTTCCTTTCTGCTTTCTAGGATAAAAAGCCAAAGTGTCAATTGTATACACATCCATGCTCCTTGAATACTAGAGACAGGATGTTTAGAATGACCCATAGCAGGAAATCACCTTTTTAATATAAGCTGAAAATGCGCTGAACTCAGATATTTTATTGTTAAATTAGCTATGTGCTGAATGGGAAGGAGTAATGTACCAGTTCTAGCAGACTGGAGACTGAAACTGTTTTTCTTGGTAGGTTTCAGCTGTGTATCATGCAGCATTTATAATGCTCTGTGATAGAACTTAAGCTCTTTTGGGAGTCTTTGTATTTAATGAATGCCTTTATACAGACTGATAGCGAGCTCTTAAAAGATAGAATGGAAGTGATTGTGAAAAAGCTCCTTATCTTTTCTAGTGTGGATGCTGGGGCACTCTCTTATGTTTGTGGAGTTTTTTTTGTTTTGTTTTGTTTTTCCATTGCTGTAGTGGCAATAAGTGGCATGGATAACTTGAAATATTTCTTTCTTAGGTGTTTCAGTATGTGATAACATAGTAGCTTTAAGTGATTAAATGACTTCATTGTTCAGTTGTTTGGGGATTGTGCTGTAACAGATAAAATGCTGAATAGAGTAATGCTGAGAAATAGCATTTCATATGTAAGCCGTGAGTTGTCAACATTGCACTCTATGAGTGCTATGAAAGCTTCTTGTTGACTGTAAGGCTGTTAAACAGAAAGACAACTTCATCTGAAATTACTGAGAGCTTCTGATAACAGCTTGATTACTATAGCTAGATTCATCATTAAGAGTAGCAAAAGCAGTATTGTAGCAAAGATTAAAAATATTTTTCCTGATAGTAAGTGACAAGGTTACAGTGTATGCATCTCCTAGTGCTGTTGTAGTTTTGTTGTCATTCTCAGTAGAGTCAAATTGAGCAAGTATATACTCCCATGAAGTGCTTCCAACGTAAAGTGAGCTGTTCCCAGACAGCAGATAAGATCTATGAGTGTGATTAGCAAAATAAAAAGTCATGAGTCAGGATAAAGACTTTTTAAAAATAAAAGAGGAAAATAAACAAAAACTGATGCAAAGGCAATTGTGCATCACCTCTGGCAAGCAGACTGATGCTTAGCTAGTCTCTGATCAATGTCTGCTTTAAATTTTATTTTTAAAAGTACCTGTTTAATTACTGAGCAAGATGTTTCATGGTATGGAATATCTACCTGGTCAGTTTAGGCTGGTGGTCCTAGCTGTGTTTCCTCCTTGCTTTTAGCCTACTCCTGACCTACTTGCTGGAGAGGGAGAAAGTGCAAGAAAAGTAATGTCTTGATTCTGTGCTGTACTGTTCAGGAGAGGCCAGAACATCTGTGACTTGTCAACACTGCTTGAGCCACAAATCCAAAACACAGCACCATACTATCTGCTATGAGGGAAGTTCCTTGCAGCCATACTTGGTATGTACTCCAAGAATATAAATTTTTAAATATGGTTAGTTGAAGAGTTCCATTTACAGTCAGCTGTAAAGAAAAGGATAGAAAGTATTTTTCAAATAATAACTGACTTTTGGTTATCTTAAACAAAGCATCTGAAATATAATGCTAGTACATTGATTTGACTTCCAAAGGTTGTGAAGAAAACAGAGGAAAGTACAGATTTGCTTTACTAGAGTGTTAATTTGGTGTTGGATTCTAAAACAAATGAGAAACTCTCCCTGGAGCTGGGGAGGAAAACAGTTTCTCACTTAAGGAAGATATTTGTGATGAATGCTAATGAAGGCTGGTAAGCAAAATGAATGCAATTTTAAGAAAAGTTTTCATTAAATGTAGTGTTTCTAAGTACTTTTCCTTCAGGAAGGAGATACAGTTTCCTTGTTTCTTGAGGACAGCTGCCTTTTCAATGCCTCCTGAAGGAGTGAGCAGCCCCTCTCTCCTGTTTACATGCTCCCTGCAAGTATTGCAAGGACAATCCACTGGAAGGATTGAATGCTTTCATTGATAATGTGCATCCAGATCAATGGTTTAATAGTTCTCTTCTGCAATTTTTTTAAGAGACTGAAAATACTAATTTATTATGACTCTCTGATCTTTCATTAGACAACTTCGAAATTATCCTGTCCTGAGTACCTCTATCTATGAGAAAAAAAAAGATGGTATATTCTGCTGCTACTTCAAGTCAAAGTAATGGACTTGAATAGGTTTCAGTTGTGCTTTAAGGTCAGTTTGTTCAAAAGCCGTTTCTACAAAATTGTGCGTAAGTTGGTTTCTGATGACTTTACCATATAAAATGCAATTTTGTTGCCTTTCTCCTGTTTTGATTATCTGGATTGAGAAACAAGAATACTGCTTCTGTAATACTGACTGGGAATGAGTTTACTGGTGACAGTTCCAGAAAACATTTCAGTTAGGTGCTGATTTGCTAAACTGCCCTCTTTTTCTCTGTTTTAAAAACTGATGGTTGCTTGAACAGAGTAACTTATTTTAGACCTTTTAAAACATTTTATTTTCCTGAGCTATTTTTTTCACGTATAATAAGCCATTTCTTTTTCTTTTTTTTTCTTTTTTTCTTCGTGTTTTCATTTAGAAAATATATTTTTCTTTATTTGTGTTGGTTTACTTTGATTATTTAGAAGCTAAATTTTAATCCAAGTATTAGAAGCCTCCGGTGGTTAGATTTTCAGCTGATAATGTTTTATGTTAATGGAATAGTAGTGGAAAATCACTTTTCACTTTCATTTAAATATTCTGTTCCTATTTGCACCTTGTTGCTCTTATTGAGATAGCCATAATTTAAATAATTGATTCAATGAAAAAAATAATCCAGCAGCGTAATGCTTTGCAGTCTATTCCAGAAAGGTCAGATACCAATTACTGTAATTTTACATAAAATGAAACTAGAAAGCCTGTCCCTTTCATTCTCAGGAAAAAATGTTAAAACAATCAAAATTTTCATGGGTCTTTTTCAGTCAATAAGTGTTTCAGTGAATGATTGCAACACTAAAATGGATGAGCATTTTCCCACTCCTGCAATTATACTAATAAAAAAACCTGGATCTCATTTGGAGGACAGGGGGTAGAAGAAGGGTTGTTAAGAGAGGTAGAATAAAAGGGATTTTTTAATCTGTTTCTCCTAGAAATAATTTTTATTGTCACCAATACTACTTATATATATTTGCTGCAGATATTTTATGCATTTTTAATCTCATATTTGCATTTATGCTTTCATTTACAAAAAAAAAAAAAAGTATTTCTGTGTGGTTTAACAGGCAGTGTCTACCTAGTTCTGCTGTCTGAAACATACACAACTAAAATGTTTTGTAAATTTTATTTCACTTTAATCCTTCATGCAGCTGAAGTCCAAATGCACATTATGTGATTGTGCCATCTGGAGATGCTCTGTCAGAGCAAGCACTGAGCAAAGTTGTATCAGTTTTACAAGTAGTCTAGCTGTTCTAATTGGGGTTTCTGCCTGACTTTATTAGACTACTGAGTATTTAAGTATGTTATTCAGGTAGAACACCATACCAATATGACTACACTATTTTCAGTATGCAAATTCACTTTAAGCATCTTCTACAATGCAGGATTATGGATGGCATTGAACATGTTCTGTGCCATTTCTCAGGTGGGGGTAGCTTCCATCAAATGATTTATGTCATAAAATTGAACCTCTTACAGTTTGCTCACTCAGCCTGGATATCCCACTACATAGGAAGTTGAATTTTCTCAATTTTCAGCTTCTATCATTGAGAGTACCTGGAATTTACCATTATCTTGTCAGGTCCAGACACAAAAAGCTTGCTTATAGTCTCCCAGTCTATTTCTCTTTCTGAGTGCAACATCTTCAACTTCCACTTCCTTTTTAGAAATATGAGGGAGGGGGAAAAAAAAAGGATAAATAATGCACAGATCTATTTGCTTTGCAAATAAGAAACATTGATAAACAGATTTATCAGTGACAATAAAGTAAAATATAGCTGAAGGAAAACTCCTGGTGAGGTTTTGGGCTAGCTGAGAGGTAACCTGGTAATTAAGTAGAGTCCTCTTTGTCTGGCCTGTTCTGGCTATTTGCCTTTGAGTGCTGTTTAAAAGTCAGTCTTTTTGGTTGTCAAAAATGCTGCATGCATTCATCACAGATCCTGGAAACTGAGAGGATAGAATCAGAGAATATTTTCAGTTGGAAGGGATGCATAAAGGCCATCAAATCCAACTGCTGGCTCCACATAGGACCACCCAACATGACTTTTTTTGTGTGGAAAGTTTCTTCTTAACTACAGATTGCATAGAAGATGAATATGTACTTTAAAAAACAAAACAGTGATCAATGTTGTAATACCTAAGAATCCCTCTCAATAGTTACAGGTGACAAGAAGGGGTGGACCCTGGGTGTTACCATGCTGTGCTCAGGTAAGGGCAGCCACTGAATGGGAGAGCAGCTCTTGGGCATAGGCTGCCTCCTGAGGAGGAGTGCTGAGTGGTTAGAGTACCTTTGCTGATGGAGTGAGCTCCGTTCTTCTTTCTTTATATGACTATTGGTCTACCTGTGAATACTTTACCTGGTGTCACCAAGAACCTGTCAATACCTTACCTGGTGTCACCAAGAAGTAATTTGTGTCTTCGTAAGCAGAATAGGCCATTATTAATTTAACTGTGATGGAGTTTGATCTGTATTCAAGTGTGATTATTCCAGTGCAGCATGTCACAGTTTGAAAACAATGTCTTAATTAGGCTTTCTCTGATCCTGAGCATAAGTAAGCTTCTGAAAGTTATCTGAAGCCATCTGATAAACTGTATGTCTTCTAATTATTATAGAAAGAATTTATTCCAGACTGATTGTGGTTTCCTTTAGGTGCTTGCTTATCCTCCTATCAATTTTACTCTTTAGTTTCTTCTTTCAACTTCAACAATTTGAATCTGAAAAAGAAATAAAAAGAAAGGTGCTAATTTAGCAGTTTCTAGCATAGCTCATTGAATGCACAAATCTTACACGGTCATCAAATAAACTTCTAATTTGTACATAAGCTGTTTAGAATCAAAAGCTTTCTGTAGTCTATTCAGTCAACTATTTCTGATCATTTCAAGTAACTTTTTTTTTCCTTCCCATTCTTCTCATTACTCCTATTGTAACAAAGCACTTATTTTGGAAGAAGTAATTCAATCAGTTTCTTCCTTTTTTTTTTTTTGTTATTTCTGGCTAACATCTTAGTTTTAAAAACCACTTGAAAATAGTCTGGCAGTATGTAGTATTATTATCCGCTGATGGCAAGAATTGTTATGGAAATCAGTGAGGCAATACTCATTTATGATACCTCTGCCTCATTAAATTTGTTTAACAAGAACTTTCCATTCACTTCATTTTCGAAATAACATCAATGACAAAGGTAGCAGGAGATGACATGTTGTTTTAGTTAAAAATTTTCAGATTGGAAAATAAATTTTTAATTCTCAAAGAAAAACAAATGCATGAAATAGTATGTTGAATGCACTTCCTTTTCTGAACTGTGCATCTCTGGAAGAAGTTTAACTCTTGACTATATGCTTCATGGTAGTGTTGATATCCAGATGTTAATGCAAAGAAAAACTTTACTGAAGTTTGTGAGTGAATCGAAGAACACTCCATAAATTGATAGTGCTAGAAATAAAAACTAAAATGTGAATGTCACTCAAATGATTTTAAAATTAAGTACATGAGTCTTTTCTGTCTTGAGTGATTCTGTAGAGAGAGTGATGTACTCCCAGTTTGGGTGACTTCTCAAGCATTGTTTTTTCTCATAATAAGTACATTTGATCAAACTGATATAAAAGATAGTGAAACAAAGCTTTGTTAACATCTTCCTGAGGTTTTCTCACTTCCACAAGTCAAAGCTGTTTGTCTTAAGTTCTTGCTCAGATGTCAAAGTGCATGTGTGCATATATAATTTTTTTTTTTGTCCCAGTACAGTCTTTGAAAGGAAAAAAGCAAGCAGCATTTGATGATGGACAAATAATCACTGTAACATAGGAGTACTAGTTCAATTCCTTGATCTGAATTTTATTTGACTTACTGGATTTTTGGGGATGTACAGGGCTGTGGAAACTTCCTTCCTTTTTCTCCACAAAACTTTTCTTGATGGCAAGTGTAACTGTGAAAAAGAAGAAACCTGAAACTGCACAAATCCAAATCCAAACTTAAATAGCAACAGAACAACCAGAAAAGCCCCTAGATGCTGATATTCTGCTCCTTACTACGCAGATGATTAGACATTCAGTATCCTGCAGATCCATCTATCTTTAGAAGAACTTTTCTTTCTGTCATGAAGAAAATTTTCATATACATTTTCAGAAAAGGTTTTTCTAGATAATGAACCTCACAGTATATGTTGGCAACCATGTTTTTTATTGGGTTATCATTTTCCCTACATTTTCCTGCAAGAAACCGTTACAAAAGCTTCCTTCAGTACAACTACAGGTGAGCTATCTGCTACAAAAGTGAAGGTGCTATCATTTTGTTTCTTAGTTTTTTCAATCCTAGACATACCTCTTAGGATATTAGTATCTATCAACAGAGTAGTTGCTGCCAGACAGATTAACTGATTTATGTACCATAACTGATGCAAATACCTGGGAGAAAAGAACATCAGGATAGGTTATTTTATCTTTCTTTATCATTCTTCTAAGTGATTAGTCTTTTTTCCTAAAAGGCTGGGTAGGCAGAACAAATGACAAATATATATTTTATTCAGCTATAATTTTTGCATATTTTGCATGGGATCAATATATGAGCATATACTGTTGAATGTCTTGTTCATAATTCATAATTAGCAGTAAAAATATCTTATTGCTTCTTACCCACCAGCCCAAATTTGAAATGAACTATCAAACTGTATTTTAGAATCCTCTGTTATGTTGTCTGAAATAAATACAAATTCCTGTGAGCTCACTTCTCTTTCTATTAGGAAATTCCACTTTCAACAAAAGTGAATATCACTCTTGCCCCCAAACAGCATTTGGTGTTCAGGATCCTCAGCTTTTTGCTGTTTGTGATTCAGCAGAACCTGCAGTATCGTGATGGATGGCTGAAGCACTGTCCACTCTTTCCTCCATATGTCATGTTGATTGCACTGAAGTTCAGTTGCCACAGTCAAGGACTAGATATATAATATGCTAGTACACAGCTGAACATATAGCTATGATGATGAATAGTGGGTTTTTACTTCCCTTACCAAGAAGGATGAAATTTTCCTGCCTTGTATGTAATAATTGATGTTTACTGATCCAATATAGAAGATTACATTGCATGTGATCTTTACAACTGAAGTGTTGTCGTCTTTTTTTTTTTTTCCCTCCAGAAACATTATACAGCAAACTCTTACAATGGAGAACGATGACTAGCCAGGAATGAGCTATAAGAAATCTGCATGAGCAGTGCTATTATTGATATATGTTATACAGACACTATGAGAACCATGCTCTTCAGTTTAATTAAAATATTGTTACTATTCAGCTTTAATCTTCTGCTTTGATTAAGTGTATTACTTTTGATAATCAGAATGGTTCAAATTAATGAAAACATTATTGATGATGGCCATATGAGAGGCTCACTCAGTGAATGTTTCAAATGTCAACTTTACATGAGATTTATCGTTATTTTTTTCCTGCTTAATTATACTATTGTATTACTCAAGTGCTTCAGTCACAGCCATTCACAATTCAGTACATTGAACAGACTCTGCAGGAGTCAATGACTGCTTATCTGCAAGCTGTAAACCTATCAGCTAAACAATTCTGAAATTATTTTTCCTGATTGCTTCATGTGAGAAGCTACAGTCCTTGGCCTCATCCTTGAATCATCTCTTGTCAGGTTTGTTCTAGTCTTGTGTATTTCTCTGTGAGTAAAAGTTAAAACAAAACAAAAGAATGATGGGGAGATCCTTTTGACTAAAGGGGAAAATAACAAAAAGAATCCCTTTATTCCAAACTCCTACAGTCCCAGAAGGTCAAACCATGTATTAAAAGCTTTGCTTTGCTGTTTTGAAAGCTGGTGCTCATTGTTTAGCCTACTGTATCAGGTAAAATACTTGAGATTTGATTAAATATTCTGAAGTCAGTAATTTTACTCCTGGGTAAATTAGAATTTATCAGAATTTACTACTTGACTGCATCACAGAATCAGTCATCTTCTCACCTATCTTACTTCCTTGAGTTAGTGAAGCTTTTGCTCTTTTCTGCACAGTTGTTTGGTTTCCACTGGGAAATGAAAAATGACTCTTAAATTAGGCTTGAGAATTAGGGAGCTGCTTTGATAGGCATGAGCAATCTCAGGTGAAAAGCATTTGAAACAGAGGGGATGAACATTCCAACAAGTAGATCCAGTCTTGCATGCTTTTATGAGTTATAAGAAGAAGAAGTGGAAAACTTGAAAAATTTGCTAAGGAAGACTTAAAGCTCAATACATTAAATGTAGGCAAGTCAGCCTGTCTCTGTGTAAATAATAAAAGCTTATTTCAATTGCCTTTTTTTCACCTTTTTTGTTTTATAATTCCTTAAAGCAGAAGAAAGCTTTAAAAAATCTTTAATAAAATAAGTATTCTTATTTGCCTGGCATACCTTATTTTTTCATAGGGATCTTGTCAGTGACTATGGTATCAAACTGAATTTGTAATGTCTGTAAATGTTCAGGTATAAAAATTGAGAAGAAAAATATGCACTTTTCCAATTTTTTCTCCTGAAACTAAGAAACTTTTTTTCAAGTGGTTAAAATTGTTTCATTCATGCACTAAAGCAATGAAATGAAATGCTTGGTAGGGAACTTTCAAAATCGTAGCTAGCTACAGACAGAACTGGAATGAAATCCAAGTAAGGATGGCAGGCTGATGATTTGGAGATATTTTTGATCATTGTAGATTCTGGAAGATAATTTTGTTCTTATTTTCTTTCTGTATGTTAGGTACCTTGCCGTACTCCCATTGGAGTGTGAAATATTCTCTACTTATGCGTTAGTCATGTAGTTTACATTTGTATCCTTCTCACATAATCTGAAAGGTAAGACTTTACCACAAATTGCTTTAATCCTAGATGTGATAAGACATAATTAAAAAGGTACTTTATACAATTGTACATGCAGTCATTTATAAAGTTAGCATCAAGGTTGTTTCCAATGGGAACTATATGAAAGCACTAACTGTGAAATTTCTGGAACTTACAATTTCAATAATAAGTGAAGCTTCATGTTAAACAAGCAATATTAATTCAATCAAACGCAAGTACTAAATTATTACCATATAGTAAATTTGGGTTTTAATTAATATCCCTTTAATTAAGCTGAATTATGATTTCAATTTGGAATTGCTATAACCATATTGCTCCTCTAAAAGTTTTTTTTTCTAAAAAACTCCTCATTCTAAAAATTCAAGTGTAGATAATGTAGTTTCCATTAAAAATCACTTTAATAATTGCTCTTAGGTTACTTATCAGCATGAAGAATCCTGACTTTAATTTTGGAGCAACAACAGATTAGTTTTAAAATGGAACTGTATTCACCTGAAGATTTTCTTTATGCTGAGTTTCGTGCTGTATTTCTGATACATTTTGTAAAGGTTAACATGCATTCACCAAAAGATCTGAAACAAACTGGCATGATCAATGGAGCAGTGTATGGGAACTGCTGAGTCACGGCCTGAACCTCTGATTAATCACCTGAGGCGAGCCATGAGTCAGCCAGAGGAGCACAGGTGAAGGCAATTCACCTGTGCTGCCGGAAGGGGTGGAGCCAGGCTCCACCCCTCCTAGACCTATTTAAGAGCTGGCTACCAGAGGGGAAGGATCTCTTCTGGAGATCCCTTCTCTTGGTGTCTTCTGGTGAGCTCAGCCGAAGGGTAAGCTCTTCCGCTTATTCTCTTTGTGATCATTGTCTACCTTGCTTGATTCTCTCAATTATATTGTGATTACAACATCTTGATATCTGTTGATTAAACAACTATATTGCAATTATAGCATCTTGATTATACACTTGGCGAGCCAGGCAGGCCAAATATACTGAAATTAACATCATGTCTTTTTTATGGAATTTCTATAAATGGCTCAAGGGGGAGAACAATACTCCTCTAGAGAAAATGATTCCAGGGCAGATCCCAGGATTTGAGGGATCGCCCTATTATGAGTTAGCTACTATCATTGAAAAATGGGGTCCCTTACGCGTTATGGGCAATATCTCCCCATATCGCATGGCGGACTATTTTCAAGGACTTGGCAAGGATGTCCTCATTACTAAAGAAAGACAACTGGCTGCCTCCATGGTGGCATGGCCATTATTAACTGCCTTAAATCATGCGGACTTAAGAAATAATACTTTAGAAACGGAAAATCAGCTTTTGAAAGACCGCGTTGAAAAGCTAGAGCACGAACTTGGCGTTTTAACAGGGAAGAAGCCAATTCTACATCTTCCCATAGGCCAAATTCGTAGTATTTCAATAAATGATGACCAGACTCCTGAATCAACAGACTTCGTTGATCAGGAGAACAAGAAATCTAAATCAGACCTTGAATGTCCTATTCTGACTGATCCCCTGGAAATCCGTCCTGTTGTAACCCAGAAAACAAAAAAAGTACAGGACAGACCGGCAGGGGTGCCGCCTGATCAATGGCCCCCTGCCCAGACTCATTTACATGTAACGGCACGGCCATACACGGCAACAGAATTAATGGACTTAGTACAACGATTTCGGCAGAAGCCTAGAGAAAGTGTGCCAGCTTGGTTATTGAGACTATGGGATTCTGGGGCAGAAAGTGTCTTGGTGAATGGCCCAGAAATAGCCAAGTTGGCCACCATGACCATCCATCCTGCTCTCAGACAGAGGTTATATGTAGGTAATCAATATCGTGATGAAAACCATTCCATACTAGAATGGTTAATGGCAGCCTGCCGTATGGTATGGCCAAATAAATCAGACATACCTTTACATACAGGCATGTGGTCCTCCATGGAGGACCTTCAAAACTATATCCGCGAACTGGGTGTAAGAGAGGCCATCTATGAAGATACATTTGATGGCCCTGATATGGTTAAATTTTCAGCAGGGATGAGAGATTTAATTTTACAACAAGCTCCCTCCCATCTGTATGGCACCTTAGTCTCCATATTGAATCCCCTTGTAGCATCAGAAGCCGTAGTCCAGCAGGCTGCCCAGTTAGTTGCCGACCTGGGAGAAACAGAACGCCTGCGGACTAGGTGCAATATTCGGTTTCTGGAGGAAGCAGAGGTCCTGCCGGTAAATAAAACCAAAATGCCGGCTACTCGAGCTCCTCCATCGGGACCCATAAGGGTATCCCAAAAACAAATGTTTAATGATTTAATTCGGGCTGGGGTCCAATTTGCTAAGATCGACCGCCAGCCCAACCATGTCCTTCTCCAGCTCTGGAGACAACTAAAGGACAATCAAAAATTCCAGAGCTACCCTAAGAAATCAAGGGTAAGAGCTATAGAGAGGGTTCCAACAAAAACATGGAACCTAGAAGATTTTATTATTCCAAACAGAAAAAAGAAGCCACCTCAGGTGTCTCGGGCCACAATGCCTGAGCCATCAGAAGCAAAAGAATTGGCCCTAGCCCAATTCATGGAGTGACAAGGGATGTTAGTCCCCGTAGGGCCTCCAGACGGGACCGGAGGCCCTATGTAGAATTAACAATTTATTGGTCCCGAAAAAATATTCAGAGAGTAATGGCATTGGTAGACACAGGAGCAGAAACATCAATTATCTATGGAGATCCGGGAAAATTTGATGGTGACAGAGTGATGATTGGTGGTTTTGGGGGACAGACTATTCCTGTCACCCAAACATGGTTAAAATTGGGGGTTGGGCGTCTCCCACCCCGGGAGTACAAGGTGTCTATCGCCCCAGTCCAAGAATACATCCTGGGCATAGATATTCTATGGGGTCTGGCTCTCCAAACAACTGTGGGAGAGTTCAGGCTTCGACAAAGATGTATCAGTATCCGGGCGGTGCAGGCAATATTAAGAGGCCATGCGAAACATGAGCCTGTTTGCCTGCCGAAACCGCGCCGGATTACTAACGTTAGACAGTATAGACTCCCGGGTGGGCAAGATGAAATATCGAGAACGGTGCAGGAATTAGAAAAAGTGGGTATTATAAGACCTGCACACAGCCCGTATAACTCCCCCATATGGCCAGTGCGAAAGTCGGATGGCACATGGAGGATGACAGTAGATTACAGAGAATTAAATAAGGTCACGCCGCCTATTCATGCGGCTGTACCCAATATTGCCTCCCTAATGGACACATTGAGTAGGGAGATAAAAACCTATCATTGTGTCCTAGATCTAGCAAATGCGTTCTTCAGTATTCCAATTGCTGAGGAATCGCAAGATCAGTTTGCGTTTACGTGGGAAGGCAGGCAGTGGACCTTTCAGGTCCTGCCACAGGGGTACGTGCATTCACCAACGTATTGTCACAATCTAGTGGCGCGTGACCTGGCTGATTGGAGAAAACCTGATGGTGTTAACCTATATCATTATATTGATGATCTCCTGTTGACATCCGACTCACTGGAGGCAGTAGGACAGGCAGCAGATTCATTAACTGCCTATTTACAACAGAGGGGATGGGCTATAAATCCCCAAAAGGTGCAAGGTCCAGGCCTGTCCGTAAAATTCCTGGGGGTGGTTTGGTCAGGAAAGACCAAAGTGCTACCCAGTGCTGTCATAGATAAGGTTCAGGCCTTCCCAGTCCCTACAACATCAAAGCAGCTGCAAGAGTTTCTAGGTATATTGGGTTATTGGCGTTCCTTTATACCTCACCTGGCGCAGCTGCTACGGCCACTATACAGACTCACAAAAAAGGGGCAGCTATGGGACTGGGGGAAAACCGAACAGGATGCTTTCCAACAAGCGAAATTGGCAGTTAAACAAGCTCAGGCATTGGGTATATTCGATCCTACCCTCCCAGCCGAGTTGGACGTTCATGTTACCCAAGACGGCTTCGGTTGGGGCCTGTGGCAACGCCAGAGCTCTGTTCGGACCCCCATTGGTTTCTGGTCTCAGGTTTGGCACGGAGCAGAAGAAAGATACAGTATGATTGAAAAACAGTTATTGGCTGCCTATTCGGCATTACAGGCAGTAGAGCCAATAACTCAAACAGCTGCAGTTATAGTCAAGACCACTCTGCCAATTCAGGGGTGGGTGAAAGATCTGACCCACCTTCCTAAGACAGGGGTGGCCCAAGCACAAACAGTGGCACGATGGGTCGCCTATCTCAGCCAAAGGAGCAGTCTGTCTTCATCACCCTTGAAAGAAGAACTCCAGAAGATCCTAGGCCCAGTGACGTATCACAGTGATGCACCAAAAGAAATACTGGTCGCTCCACCAGAGAAGAGTCCCGTTCAGGAGGGAAAATATCCTATCCCTGAAGATGCCTGGTACACAGATGGGTCCAGCAAGGGCAACCCGAGCAAGTGGAGAGCAATAGCATATCATCCTTCCACCGAGACAATCTGGTTCGATGAGGGGGATGGTCAGAGCAGCCAATGGGCAGAACTGCGAGCCGTGTGGATGGTTATAACCAAGGAACCCGGTGATGGTATCCTGAACATCTGCACAGATAGTTGGGCTGTGTACCGGGGGCTCACTCTTTGGATTGCACAGTGGGCCACCCAGGAATGGACTATCCATGCCCGACCGATCTGGGGCAAAGACATGTGGTTAGATATATGGAATACGGTCAAACACAGGACTGTACGTGTCTACCATGTTTCTGGTCATCAGCCCCTACAGTCACCGGGAAACGATGAAGCCGACACACTGGCCCGAGTTCGATGGATTGAGAATTCACCATCTGAGAACATCGCCCGCTGGTTACATCAGAAGCTACGGCATGCTGGACAAAAGACAATGTGGGCAGCTGCTAAAGCATGGGGACTGCCCATACAACTATCTGATATCATCCAGGCATGCCAGGATTGCGACGCTTGCTCCAAGATGAGACCGAGATCGTTGCCTGAAACAACAGCCCATCTTGCTAGGGGACACAATCCTCTCCAGCGATGGCAGGTCGATTACATCGGGCCCCTTCCTCGTTCCGAAGGGGCAAGATACGCCCTGACCTGTGTCGATACTGCAAGTGGGCTACTGCAGGCCTATCCAGTACCAAAAGCAAACCAGGCATATACCATCAAGGCACTCACTAAACTGATGTCTGCCTACGGGACACCGCAAGTCATCGAGAGCGACCAAGGGACTCATTTTACTGGTGCAACGATACAGCGCTGGGCAGAAGAAAATAACATCGAATGGCGATTCCACCTGCCATATAATCCAACGGGGGCAGGCCTCATCGAACGTTATAATGGTATTCTTAAGGCTGCCCTGAAGACAGACTCCCAGTCCCTGCAGGGGTGGACAAAAAGACTGTATGAAACCCTGCGGGACCTGAATGAAAGACCTCGAGACGGCAGACCCAGTGCCCTGAGAATGTTGCAGACGACATGGGCCACCCCGCTTAGGATCCAAATTACGGGCACTGATCATCAGGTAAGACCCCAGATTGGTAATGAAAATAATCTTCTGCTCCCTGCCCCTGAAAATTTAGAGCCAGGTACCCATAAAATAAAATGGCCCTGGAAGGTGCAAGTAGGACCCAAGTGGTGTGGCCTACTTGCGCCTTGGGGGAGACTATTGGAGGTGGGAGGCTCAGTAGTCCCTCCAGTAATAGGTACATGGCCTACTGATATTGTGGTCAACACTCCGATCTTTATTGCTAAAGGGACCCCCATCATGTCCCTGTGGCAGATCAGGACACCTCCTTTGGTGCCTGATATTGTTATGCAGCCGCAGATATCCGGCCAAAAGGTGTGGTACAGGCGGCCAGGACGTGCCCCCGTACAAGCGGAAGTGTTGACCCAAGACAGAAATACGGCCTGTATCTTGCCCTGGAGAGCAGACCTTCCCCTCCTGGTACCTGTAAAACATCTGTATTACTCCCCGTGAGTCTGTGAGCCTTCAGGACCACCGGAAGGAACAAAACGCCATCAAGTGTTCCAGTGTTGCTGTCAGATCACGTACAACACCCGGTGATGGTCTGCATGGGACTGATGGGACATAGAACGGACCTGCACCTCAGGACCTCATGCCTCCAGTCACATCATCGAGCACTGGCCCATAGAAGAACATGGACATTCACTAATCGTCACTTGTCTTGAACTGTACCAACACACGTCGCGATAAAATTGTATAAGTGTCGTGATATACCGGATCTCTGTATTAGGGAAAGCTCACCCTTTTGTTAACCTGATCAGTGGTTCACGCCGTGAAGGGGTGGAGTGTATGGGAACTGCTGAGTCACGGCCTGAACCTCTGATTAATCACCTGAGGCGAGCCATGAGTCAGCCAGAGGAGCACAGGTGAAGGCAATTCACCTGTGCTGCCGGAAGGGGTGGAGCCAGGCTCCACCCCTCCTAGACCTATTTAAGAGCTGGCTACCAGAGGGGAAGGATCTCTTCTGGAGATCCCTTCTCTTGGTGTCTTCTGGTGAGCTCAGCCGAAGGATAAGCTCTTCCGCTTATTCTCTTTGTGATCATTGTCTACCTTGCTTGATTCTCTCGATTATATTGTGATTACAACATCTTGATATCTGTTGATTAAACAACTATATTGCAATTATAGCATCTTGATTATACAAGCAGCTAATGAACTCATTGTAAAATATCACTATTAAAATAAGTGAGAAAAATATTTTGCAATTTTCTCCTTCTGTTGGTAGCAAAGATGGTATACGTTGGTACATACATGGTTTGTGTCAAAATCAGAATACTTACAGTGATACAGAGAGTGGTATAGTATTTTGCTTTTAGAGTGTGTAACATGAAATGGAATTTAAACCAGATATTGTGGATGTAATTATTTATTAGTGATGACACCAATAGAGAACAATATGAATATCTGGGTAAAATTTATAATAATTTTGACTATATTTGGAACTTACAAAAATATTGTCCTATATAGGCTTTGTACTACAAGCCATCAATAGTTAATTTTGTGTGCTGATTGAACGTATAACATTTGTTCTTCTAGTTGCCCTTCAAAACTTCTCTCATATATTTCCTCATTACAGTTGATAATTGTAATGTGAATTAAAAGTAACTTAAAGCCAGGATTTTGAAGCATTTGGAGTGCAAATTATGGAGGACTTCTAAGAGCACATAATGCACTTATACAGATTAAAGCAGTTCTCAGAGGGATTCTTACGAGTTAAAGGATATATATAGAGATAAATTGAAAAAATCTCCATGGTTCATTTCAAATAATCTTTAAATTGATTTCAAACTTGTAAGATTCTAAGATTCTTTTATTTTTATTTTTATTTTTTACTTTCTAGAAGTCTAGTTATCTCTCATGCTATCTAAATTGCATGTTTTAACTTCAAGATATAATAGCATTAGTAATTAGACTTTTTCTTCAGGTAAATAATGTTTGAATTTGCATTGCCTGAAAGAGATTAATGACCTTTGATCTCACTGAATCACTCTAACTACAGAATGATCAAGTGTTTATGCTATTAGTTTTACAGGCCTCAATTTCCACTCTGATCTAATAACAAACAGGAAACTTACAGTGCAGTAACATAGTGAAATGAGGTATTACAATTTTTGTAGCAAAAAGGAAGTTTTTGCCATCGACTGACCAAAATATTAACAGAATTTTATTAGATTGCCGTAAATCAATTAATTTTTATAAACTACTCACAGTAAGCTGTGGAGCAAAAGTAAGTGACTTTTTTACTTCTTATGTTTTTATAATATTACTAAAACAAATATTTAATAACTTATCGAAATATAGTGTCTGTTTTGCAGAATGTGCAAAACAAAGTTCCGTCATAGATTTGTTTTATTGTTTGCATATATTAAGGTTGAAAAATTAAAATACTTTAAGATGTGACTGTCAGCTTCTAAATATTGTTAGTTCTTTTACAAGCTTCTTTGTCTGTAATGAGTCTTTTTTTTCCCCCTACAAGAGTGTTTTCAAACCAGTAGTCAGTACCTTTCTTAAGAGACATTTAAGCCACATCCAGTATTTGAAAGAAACTTAGGAAATATCATAATTCTTATATATTATGAAATAGATTTTTTTTTTTTGGTAGTTGAGGAATTGCTATTCTAACAGCTGAAAGTAACTGATAACAAAGTTGAATGAATCATAGAATGGCTTGGGTTGGAAGGGACCTCAAGGATTATCATGTTTTAACCCCCTGTATCAGCATCTTACTACTCAGTAAAAAACTTCTGAAACATCTAGTCTAAATCTTCCCTCCTTTAAAACAGAATATGATTAAGAAATTAGCTGATGTTTCTCTGAGGTTATCAACCATCATCAGACTGCAGTACATGGTCAATATCCCATACAAAAATTGCATGCATCTGAATGACCCATATGCTCATACATTCTAGCTTCTCTATATGGATAGATAGAGCAAAAAGTGCAAGAATAACCTTGTAGTGATGATATGAAATACAGACTTTCTTACAATTTTATTTATTTATTTTTTTACATTTGCCCTGGTGCACTGTCAACTAAAACAAAACACCGAAAACAAAGGCTTTGAAACAATTTTATCCATTTACTATCTATGATGTAATAAGTAATATGATATGAAGCATAAAGATATCCATAGAACCACAGAGGACAAGATACCTTGGGAGATCTGCTTCTGTTTCATACATTTTTTTCTACAGTGAAAGAATAAACATGACCTGACAGAGAAAATATATTTCTTATCATGAATGACAAATGTAAACACTTGACCTACAAGTTTTGTCTTGATAAAAATGCTACTCATGCTGACTGCTTACCCTTTTTGGGATAGTGCAGAGATCACATTGTTGAATCAGATCGCTAGACTAGTGCCAGCTTAGGCTGGTGGAAAGATCATTGGTGCAATCGTGTACTAAACTAACTGTCATTGTTAAAAATTGTCTGAGTTCTGTGCTACCTTTTTTTCTACTGCAAAGAATGCAATGGAAACCTCAGATGGCTGAAAGCAATGTGCAGCATAATATCGCTAATGTGAAAAATGAGTCTGCTGCATTGCATATTTGAGCAGGGAAGATGAAAAAGGAGCTACGGACCTCTGATTCTAACTACTTTCAAGCTGCAAGTTTCAGAAATGAAGAAATAAATTGTTATCCTAAAGCCTGTTTTTTTTTCACAGTTTTATTTTTTATCAGTTTTGTCTCCTCATTCCTTATATTCTCATTACTTAGCTCAATGTTATCTTCACATTACTTGGTTTCTTGTCAACCTTCTTAAGCTCTTTCAGATCAGCATGCATTCTTTATATCTGTCTACAAGACTTCATCTATTTTTACATGGAATTGCATTATGTTGCTTTCTATTAAAAAACAGTAGACATTGACGTGATGATTCCCTTCTTGCATTCATGTCCATACTCCATCTACATAACTCAGTGTGAGACAGATGTGCTTAGTTCTGCTAATATGGAATATGGAGTGCATCTCTTGCCATATAAGACGTTGAAATTTTGTATTACTTGTATTCTGCTATGACTTGCTTTAGAGAACATATTATGCCGTCGTAAATTTTTAATGTTATTTTCTTTTCAAGAAGACAAGAAAAAAATATTCCCTTGTTCAGCATTGTTATTCCTTAATTGTGAAGCTCTTCTGAAAGACTGTGTGTTTGTCAATATGTTCCATATAGCTGCACTCTTTTTTCTTGGAAGTAATGCTACGTTTTCAGTATGAGAGTGGTAACATTTACTGCCTGTTCTATAATGGCTGGGATGTTATCATATTTTTATTTTGTGGATTTATTATGCTTTTGATTTTTTTTTAAATGCTATATTGTATAAAATTTAGAATCAGTAAGAACCCTATCTAGGCTTTGTTTGAAAATATCAGTAAAGGAAAAATAACACTGTACACCAAGTCTAGGGTTGTATTCACAGCCCAGTAGATCAGATAGCTCTTCTGACGTTGGTGGAAGTAGATGATTTATATGAGCTGAGAACCTGGTTACTTTGTCCTTGATTTCATTTACCTTGAAAATGTTTTGTGAGCTTTTTTTATGTTTATAAATAAAATGATTTAATGGATGAGAATGCAGGTTGATATGAGGTTATACATGTGTGGGTGTTTTTTCAATGTACTTGAAAACATATTTGGCTGCATGAGAATAAGACAAAATGGAAGTCTTTCTTTAAATGATCTTTTAAATATGATAAAAGAAAAAGAAAGAAAGAAAGAAAAGAAATCCTTTCTGAGAACATTTCCAAAGCAACTTGACTCAAAGTCGTCTTCATAATGTTAGCACTATTGTTTTTGCTTTCAGCAGTGACAGTTACTGGCATTCAGTTACAATTATAGAGGCTGAAATAATGATTAACCATCCTGAAGTGCATTACCTCATGGTTGTCCAACCTTTTGACTTGCCTGGGCCACAATGGGTGAAGGAGGAATTGTGTTGAGTCACATATAAAACATATAATATAGTTAAAATGTATATAAATTTAAAAATAAAAAAATAATAATAAAAAAGCCCACTATTTTTAAATATTTTTAGTAGCACATAAAAAAAAAAAGCAACTAAGACCTTCAAACTAGTGGGGTAGTGGGATGTTTTATCTTGTTTTTGTGAAATTGATGCATCAATTAGGTTTGATGGAAGTGATTACAGGTTTCAGTGAATTCTCAAGGTGTCTGTCAGATTTTTGATGGAATGTTACTCTTCCTGTTCTTCACCTTTGGAAATAGTTGTTCACTGATATACATGCTGCTCAAAAGTGATGACATGAATAGGGCATGATTCTGAAGAAAGGATATTTTTCTCTGGTAAGATAAGTCTCATAAAAGTCTTGTGAAGAGACGTGATCAAATTGTTGAGTTGAATGTCTGATTGCAAATCCCTGCATTCAATTCCATTTGAAAATTCTAAGGTAATGTACAACTGAAAATGGAAGTAATGTTGACTGAAAATGGAGTTGCAAACATTAAAAAATAATTAACACACTAGGCTGCTCAGTGCAGAAGAGTTGCTGCCATGATGGCACAGGGCAGAAAGTGGCTTCAGGACAGCCTGGACTTCCTTGCCTACATTAGCTGAAAAACTTTTGTATGTGGTAACCAGAACGTGTACTCTGCCACGAGACCTGTTGGTGGAGTGTTAGTGCACATGAGGAATCAGATTTGTGCAAGAGGTTTTTGTGTTGAATCCTTTGAGGACTGTACATTAACGTAGTCACAAGCAATTCTTTGCCACAATAAATTGTTTACTCTTCCCCTAAACCATTCACTAAAATGTCTAATTAGTGTAAGACAGGCATTTTGTTATTCAAAACTTCAAAAATCCCCTACAGTCTGTGACATCAACCACTGACAACATACTTTTAGACTTGGAAATTTCAAGGATAACCCTTGAATTATTTCTAAAGTTTTCAGTAGGTTTCCTAGTTACCTAAAAGTTCTGTCCCATTATACATTGTAATTGCATTGATTGCAGTGTTTCAATCTATATCAAGATATATTGGACCTTGCAGTAGATATTGACTTTGGCTTTGCTTAGTCAATGTGTAACTTTCAGCCCACTGAATCATAATAGTTAATCAAGACTTCTTCTCTATAGAGTTCTGAGAAAATTTATGATCATTTATAGTTAGAGTAATGGAAAAAGCCTCTTGTTATTGACTGGGTCTGATCCTGGAAGACTGAATAGATGTAAAAGTGAATAGAGTTATTCATGGAAGAGACAGTGAAGAATATTTTTACTTTTAATTCATACTTTAAATAAATCTTTGAGTGCTGCTCTGAAAGTAATGCTTCCTATTTTATTATTTTTGGCTCACAACATCAGAGGCAGGCTTTGGTGGTAAAGCAGTAGAAGTTGAACCTTCCCACTGGTATTCTGTTACGTTTAGTTGCTGTGTAACAGATGGCAGCAAAGGGGCAAATCTTACAAAATGGTGTCTGGCACGTATGAAGCAAATGTGTAATTGAATTCCTTAATGTGGGAAAAAATGGCATCCACTGACATTCATCAACACTTGCTGAGCTCTTATGGAGACCAAACAGTACACGTGAGCACAGTGAGGTAGTGGGTGATGCATTTCAGCAATGGTGACAGGGATTGCTGTCACCATTGCTGATTGTTCTGCTAGGGCATGCAGGCTCTAATTTGCCACTGGTGAAAGCGGATAGCTAATGATGGTGACTATTTTGAAAAAAAAATGTTTTGTAGACAATTATTTGCTTTATCAAATAATGTTATTGTGCTCTTTGTATCTGTTCTAGTTTCCATGGAAATAAATAGGAAGCATTGATTTTGAAGCAACTTATATAAATGCATGGAAAACAGCAAGGAAACCTTCTAATCTTTGAAACATGAGATTGAGATTCTAACAGCAAAATTCAGGTACACTGATTTTGTGGGCAAAGGGGAGGAGAAACTGAGATAAATTGATCAGTTTACAATTCTCCAAGAATTTTAATTCACTTCTTATCATTACTAAGAAAACTGTGACATCATTTTATTTATTTTGAGTATTCTCACTCTCTTTCTAAACAAGCACAGGTGAACTCTTTGACTTGAAGAATAGTTGATAAGAGGCATATTATGCACCTTTATTCATAGTATTGAGTAAGAGAACTCTGAAGTTCCATGTTCCTGAAATGAAGTCTTATCTTATTGTTTTGTTTTGTTTTGTTTTTTTCCTTCAAAAGAAGTACAGATAACTAAGCAGACTTACTTTTTTAAATATTTGGTGGTTAGACAAGCAATAAGTGTGGTCAACTGAACAAGTATTTTTTAGAGGAAGAATATAAGGGAAGGGAGACAGTGGTTATAATAGATAAACATTTGCCTGATTCTGTTTAGCATGCTGTTTGCCAAGTTTTCTCTCACTGAATCATTATAATAAGTACAAGAAAAGTGTTAATGCCATTTCATAAAGAATTATCAGTATTCTATCCCTTGGATCATTCTTGTGGTCCTCCTCTGGATTCATGTGGCAAAACATGATTTTTTTTTTCTCCTTTGTTGTAAATCCTGCCAAAGAACTTTAAGAATTGTTTAGTTCCCAACAGTAAACTTTCAATTTTAAATTTCTGATAACTTCTCGATATTGCTTGCTCATGTTCTACTTATAATTTTGAATATCTTAAGGAGACTATCCATTCTGACTCTACAGCAATGTTTTGACTGAAGATGTGTATGATTTATTTTGTAACTTTTATTGGAGGCATGTAACTAAAACCTAGACCGTGCTATACTATGTGCTGTTTAAAAAAAAAAAAAAAAGCAAGATAACAAAAACAACAACAACAAAAAGCAATTCTGTTACAGCAAGTCCGGGTGTAGAAATGGAAGTAAAATACAGAATGCACTTCTGTGATGGAAATGGAGGAGGAAAGGTGAACAATGAAAAATGAATCTAATTTCCTCCCGTGAAAAGGCGAAGAGTTTATGAATTATAGACTGACAGAAGATACTGAGTGTTTTGACTTAGCTGCCAGGTACCCGTTCATGATTTTCTCACGAAACACTTAGAGGAAATGTAGTTTGGGGGGGAAAAAAAAAAAAGAAAAAAAAGATTGCACAAAGTAAATTCAAAACTCTATGAAATAGCACCAGGAGAGAAATAATGATTGATTTGCTGTCAAAATGAAGACTGAAAACTTATAAACATCTATAATTCTGCAGGGATTTGACCTGATTTTTTTTGTTTTGTTTTGTTTCAATTGTTGGTATCTTCGTGGATTATATGTTTTATGGATAACTAGCAAAACACTATGACTAAGCTGTTGATATGGGTGAATAAAGGCAGCAAGCATTCTGGCTAACAACAGATGTTGAACAGTTGAGTACTGGATTAGACTGATTACAGGGATACATACATGTAAGAATAACCTAATAGAATAAAAGGGTGTTATAGGTGGCTGAGATAGAACCTTTGAAAAAGACTAGAGGGGGTAAAGTTGCTCATAAATTTTATTATATTCACTGGTACTAAGCAATAATGATGCTGTTGCTAAATTATAAAAATATTCTTTTGGACTGTGTAAAATAATGTAGTTCATATGATGTAAGGAACTATATTACATCTGATTTGCTGGTCATAATTGCTGGTGACCAAGTTATTACCTCTCTCTTAAAAGATGTGTTTCAACAGAAGTCCTAAGTAGATCAATAAAAAATGAATGAGAATTTGGAAAAAATTATCCAAGAGAGACTAAAGTAACTTAGGACATCTGGAGGAGAGGTACCAACAATAAAAACAAAAAAAAAAAAACAAAAAAAAAACCAACAAAAAAAAAAACAAAACAAAACAAAACAAAAAACCAAACACAACCTGATTAGTATATTCTATAGGAACATAGGAATAAATTTGTGTTGAACTAAGCGCAGAGTTTAAATGTTGATGAAGGACACTGAATTTTTCCATGCAGAAAAAAGCTTCTAACACTAGAGGAGGTGAATTAGGATGTGGAATACTCTAACTATATGGTTTTTCATGTTCTAAATGACTACTAGGCATAAGTTTGGACAGGCCAGGTAAGCTAAAGATTTTTTTTCTTGAGTTCTGTTGGTGCAACTCATCATAATTTCAAAGTAACAGTTCTGGATGCTATGTTGCCTAGTTTCTGTCATATGCCTGAGAGCTAAGCAAGGTGAACACTGACTGCTGTTAATGAATAATTCCAGGAATCGCTGCAAATTTATTTTATAGTGGCTTCCTGCAAACCTTTTTTTTTTTTTTTTTTTTTTTTTTAATTTAAGGGCTTAAAATTTCCTGATTCCTGGAATAACTTGCATGCATTTCTTATATATGTTTAATAAGAACACTTAGGATTAAGGCACCTAATCTGATTGTGTGTAGAGCTGAGAAATTTGGTTTTTCCTTTTACTGTCTAAAAAATCTTACCTTTCCAAAAACTTTAATCAGTTCAGTAAACTCTAAAATGTTTTTTTAAGTGAATGTTCCAAGCCTAGCGTCAACTCTTACTTAGTTATAACTGTGTTCATAACTCATTTTATTATCAGCAATTTTTACAAGATCTGCTATAGATAAAGCATGCTTTCTAAGCTGCTTTGTATTTCTGTTTCATTTATTTAAAAAGGTATATTTTTGCTCATTACATTTATTCTACTTCTGTTCAGTTGGGATTATATTTGAATGTATTTTGTCTTAATTTCTTTCATTCCTTTAAAATCTAGATATTATATATGATCAGTCACACAGAGAGGATCAGGGCTCAAGATTAATTATTTAAATTGAGAAATACTTTTCCATCAACCAAATGAAAAGTTCAAAAGCAAAAATGGTGATACTGAAAGGTTTTTGTTTTCTTCTTAAACTGTCTAATCTGAGAATTTTAATTTTTTGGATTTTAATTCTATCACTGTATCAAATCTCCTGATTCTGTAGCTATGTTAATTGGAGCTAATCATTACTGTTTAAATTGTGAGTGTAACAATTTGATTCCCAAATTGAATAAACACAGTGAGGCATTTATCCTAAGGATATTCTACCAGAAAGCAAGCTGAGTGTGTGGCCTCATGACCATTTCTTCATTATTTCCTCTATTATCACTACAATCCAACAAATGTATTACGTTGGTGGAGAGAAGAAGCTTTTATTTACTATTTATTTTACATTTATTTTTCACCTGCTATTTGTCTTAAGAGTTTTCAGTAAGGCAAAAAAAATAGGCCTTTTAATATAAGTAATACTTTATTCACAAATAACTGATGCTTTATTTACAAATTTATGAATATATTATTTTAAAACAAAGACTTTTACAGTTAATATGGTCTAATTATGTCTTTGATATAAGTCATAAGTACAGTTACAGATATCAAGACAATGAAATGGAAGCTTATAAAAGGTTTATGTCACATTATACTGCTGCAGTTTGCTTATTTAAAGTTCTCAGCATTACATGAGACTAATAAGCCTGCATAGTAGTGGTGTGTAACTGGTAGTGCTTCAAGTGGTGGTAAAAAACAAAAAACAAAAAACAAAAAAAACCCAATCCTTTCCTTTCAGGAACGTGAACATCCTAGAAAATATCAAATAGGAATCATAGAATGACTTGGGTTGGAAGGGACCTCAGGAATCATCAAGTTTTAATCCCTGCTACGGGCAGTAGCAGCCAACTGCTAGATCAAGTACTAGATCAGGTTGCCCAGGGCCCCATCCAAACTGGCCTTAAACATTTCCAGAGACCAGGTCATCCACAGCCTTTCCAGGTAAACTGTTCCAGCACCTTACCACTCAGTAGAAAATTTCCCCCTGACATCTAAATCTTCCCTCGTTTAATTTAAAACTATTTCCCCTTCTCATGGCATTATCTGCCCTTGTAAAAAGTTGATTTTCCTCATGTATGTAAATGCTCCATAAATATTGGAAGGTCAAAATGAGGTCTCCCCACAGCCTTCTCTTTTTCAGGCTGAACAAGTGTAGTTCCTTCAACCAATCTTTATAGAAGAGATGTTTCAGCATTGTTTTTAAAAAGCTTTTACAGAACTTCTGAATACAATAAAATAAATTCAAGGAAACGTGACTACATATTTAGGATAATTCCAATTTGTAGGGAATAAAAAATAGAATTCACCAGTGATTTATATCAGTGTAAAGGAAGTGATGTATGTATTTAACCAAACTTGATCTTTATGTAGTTATTTACAAATTCCTCTAGCAGCAGTATGCAGAAATCTCTGAACTTGGCTTATTTACTCTCTTCTTTCTCCTCTCTGTCTTCTTCCCCTTTCTTCTCTTTTCCTGTAAATATGATTGTTTCTTAACTTACTGGCCTGTGGTCTAGCTTAATAAAATTGTTTCCATACTTTTCAGTGTGACTTCATATCTGTACTGCTGCTATGAAGGCACCCTATACTGAGTAATGCCTTACCACTGGTCTTCAAAAGTGATAACCATTGTTATCCTCTTCATTTTTTTTTTTTTTCTTTAAATATTATGCTGGCATTCTTGAAATAAATGTAGTTTTTTTTAGTTTTTGAATCCTTTTTCCCCAACACTAGGAATTTTTTTTTCATTAAGTCTGTGCTTTCCTGTTTGTGTGTGCAGCCTCTCTTCTAAAGTACTTTTAGTTCTTCCAATTTAAGAGTGCTGTATAGACTTTTTTTTTGTATAACGTACAAAAATATAACTGTTTTGTTGATTAGCCAAAGTCTTTTCTAGATTTGTCTTCAAATGCTTTGTTCAAGGCATTCATCTAGAGCTCATCTGATTTTTAGTTTGTGCATTTATTTCATAATCTTGTGCAGGGAAGCCTAGAACAGTACCCAAAACTCCAGGTTCTCCTGCAACCTGCTAATATAGCTCAGGAGTTTGTTGGTTGCCTTTGCCATGAGGCTGTGTTGGTGGCTCGTGATCATCTTCCTGGATCAAATCCGTTGGAGGCAAGCAGAGCTGAATTAGTGCCATTTATAAATACTGAATTATAATACTGTTTTATAAAGCATGAATTATGTTTGATATGTTAAACCACTATTTCTAGTAAATTAATAATAATAAAAATTAGAAATACTGGAATCTAATACATATACATATACAGTGGTAAATTCTAATGGTAAATGCAATACAGTGTTGTCTTATCTATAAAACATTCCAAGTGAAGAAGGCATTAAAACACAGAAATTCATGAAATAATTTTAATTATGAGAATACAAAAAAATTCAAATGCAAAAATTGTGGATTTTTAAAAAATGAAAAATCTGAACTGGTATCTCACTATCTGTTATTTCATTTTTTCCACTTGGATGCTATGAAATCTAAGTCAGTTGTTGCAGGTTCATTACTTTCTGAAAATGGCTGTATGTTTATGGTAATAGCATGTATACTCCCAAGACTTTGATCCGATTTGCATGGTTTGAGGCTTTTTTTTTTGCCTTCCCAACTTGACTGTATTCTTGACATGATTTTTTTTTTCCATTAGCTTTCTGTTGCATTTTAGATTTACTGTATATCTGTAATTTTGCTGTCATGACTTTCTCTTCTGGTTGAATGAGTTTTGTATTCTCTGGATAGATGTGTTTATTGACTGCATTTTACGAAGCATGTTGCATTCTATCTCTGCTGCTTCATTTCTACCCTTTTTTTTTTATTATTATTTCAAAGCAAATTTGTTTTCTGGGTTGACTTGCTGAGTTTACTGCTGCCAAACATTGCATTCTTGGTTTGTTCATCTTTGGATTCTCTGAGGCTGCAATGTTGTGTTACTGTCTTTACATTTCCATATAACTTTTTTTGTTACTAGTTTCTCAGATCTTTTGCCAGGACCTTCACTCAAATAAATTTTTGATATTTAAGCCAACATATTTCTCAAAATAACTTATTTCTTGCTGCTAAATCCATGTTCGGGTAGAACTTTTCTGCAGTGTTTTAATTGTGACTGTGAAACTGGTCATTATCATTTATTCTTTTTAGTTTTGAAATAGAACATATATTTTATTTTCTTTATTTGAAATTGACTGGATTAATACCAATTCACCATTAAAAGTAGGGCACCAAAGTAAGATTACATAGAATTATGCTGGCATAAATGACATTTTACAGTATTACCTGGTTAATAGTCAGCAAATGGACATTCCATAATAATTTTTGTTCTTTTCAACCTATGGATGAAAATAGCAGTTTGAAATTTGAATATTACCAATCCTGTTATTGGAGAAATGTTAAGAATGCAATATCTGAAGTTGTTATAGTGCATCAAAACTGTTAATCCAATCATTCTGCTAAATCAGCCTTTTGTGTTGTTTGGCAGTTTGCTGTGTTTACAGTAAGATGTTCATTCTGGACAAGTATCAAAATGTATGTACTTTGGCTCAGATTGTCCAAATGCCTGCCTCTGCATTGCTGTGGCAGCTTAGAACTTCAGAAGGGTAATTTGTCTGCTTTTTCCTCACAGAAAGCAGTGGTGCCACGATCAAATTGTCTTCAGTGAGCAAGCTGTTTTATTTAATGTTTTTAAAGGCATTTATGTCCACCGTTTTTTAATTCTGTGATTTCAAGTAGGCTATCATAGGAGTTGTAATTGTGT
This sequence comes from Tetrao urogallus, assembly GCF_951394365.1. Lineage (NCBI taxonomy): Eukaryota > Metazoa > Chordata > Aves > Galliformes > Phasianidae > Tetrao > Tetrao urogallus. Next base: position 53,605,518 of record NC_136815.1, on the reverse strand, counting down.
ATATAAATAGCAGTGTTTATTATTTTTCAGTAAAACATATAATTCTTAATTCTACATGTTCTCTAAAGTTTACTTTGATTCTCTTCTCTGTGAAGATATTTTTCAAGCTGGATTTCTTTCTCTTGCGTACTCCTGAATGAAAGATGTGAACTGGAAGTCCATAAATCTACGTGATATAAACAGTAGTTTGTGATGTGAAATGTTAATTATAGTTGAATTAAGAAAGACATATACCTGTCTATTGACATGAAAAATAAGGAGAAAACAAAAGTTGAAAAAAAATTCTGTGCATATCAATTGGTATATGTAAGCATTAAAGAAAGATGGAGAACTGTGTCTCTTCAGAAAACTTTTACAGAAAATCATGGATTATTGGGAGATTTCAAAGAATTATTGCTTGTTTATGTGTATTACTTCAGCCCTAGACTGTAAATAGAAAGTTTTGATTTTCTTAGTAAGTACATGTGCAAATAGCTCTGTGTTTATAAGGGCTGGTAGGAAAACTGCTCCAAGACTAGAAAAAAACAATGATAACACCTATGTCTTCAATGTGCAATGCATATATTATGACAAGTATTGAACTAGGGGGGTTTGATGGGGACAGCTAATGAAATTTGCACATAATCAGAATAAGTATTATAATTCACTTCCAAAGAATCTTCCTTTATAAACTGTAAAACCAAATGACATTTCCAAAACTGTATTTCAAGAGTAGCTGTGTGAGACCTGCATGTTTCTTCAAGAATGGAAGAATCATTTCAATTCTGTAATCATTTTAAAAATATGAGAGAGGGGTCCTCTCTCTCTGGATTTGAAATACAAGATGGAAAAGTGCTCTTTTAAAAAATTATTAGGTAATACTTTTTTTTTTTTTTTTTTTTTTTTAATTCATATGTATTCTGCATTTAGTCTCTCCAAATGGTAGTCCTACAGATTTGATTTTTATGCACATTTTCTCTGTATCAGTGGGTTATTATTGTGGCTCTTGGCTGGCAATGTTAAATTAAGTCGGTTACCACCTTCTGCTGTATAAATGTCAGCAGGAGTATATGTAGGAGGAAACAGTATAGGAGCTGTTGCATAAAACAGAGCAACCTAATGAGCTATTTATGCAGTCATCCTGGGCCCAGGAGGTGGAGATCTGTGAGATAGGGGCAGTTCAGATGATAAAGGAGTCTTCCTCCATTACTGCCTTGTGGCCAGGGTGAAATCTGAGGAGAGCAAGCAGTGGAGTGAAAGTTGCTAAACTGCACAGCTATATGTGTTCAAGCTGCTGCATGAATAAATTCCCAAGTTTTGGGAAATCTGCCTGGCCTGTCATTTTTACTCATATGTTAAAATCTTGTTTCAAGTATGGAGAACTTGAAGTTTTCCAGGCAGATGTTTAGTCTTGTTTAGGAGCTGATGTGCTCCACTGGCTGAATTATTTAGTTGTTTTTATTTCTGCCTACATCTTCCTCCTGCATGTCTTTTTTTCTCTTGTTACATTTTTTTCTTTTACGTTTCTTCTCTCTTCACCTCTCATCCTGTATGTCTTGCCCCACTCCCTTTTCACGTACCTTGTCTACAAGTATTGTCTATCAAGTATTTTGCTATATCTCTGAAGCACCTTGAGAATATGAATAAACATGAGGTAACATATTTGGTGCTCTGACAGTGTTATGTGTAATGTCTCATCCTTCACCTTGTACTAAACTCTTTGCAGAAGGTATGATCTACTACTCTGTTTGCATAATGGGACTCAGTCTTGTCTGAAGGCACTCTTGTAATAAAAGTGATTAATATAGTGTATTGTGATTATATGTTAATTATGCAGAACAATAATAAAGGTGCTTTCTACAAGTCCAGATTCAGTCCTTGGATTTGTTTAAATTTAGTAAGCATTATAAAAACTGTAAAGTGCTCCTGATTTGCAATTCAGAACTGTGAGAAAGCATAACAATGGGATTTCAGAAGTGCAAATTTCTTCAGTGCTTTTCTTTACCAAGGAATGTTTTTTGGATTATATAATCAAACTTAATTTACCAAAGGAATAGTATAGAGTTTAGGGCAATTTACATTCTTACATAAAGCTTAAACTATATGAAAAATGAAAAAGGGCTTTCTTTTAGAGTTGATTGCGGTTTTTTTTTTTTTTTTTTTTGTTTGTTTTTTGTTTTTTTTTGGCCACCATTTAAGTACAGTATTACAAACCTATTTATCCACTCGTGATTCAATTCAATCATCTGATTATTGCATTTTGCATAACCTCCGACTACATATGTGTATCATGAGAAGTAATATGTATTGCTATCTTTTATTACTACTATTAACATAATGTTGCAAAGCTGTGTGTGGTGTAGTGGTATGTGAGAGGGTTTTTTTTGGTTTGTTTTCTTGTTAGGAGCAAGAGGAGCTACAAGTCCTGGATCAGGATGATCCCTTCTTTCCCGGATTTCCTTCCCACTTTTTTTTTCTTTAAATGTACGCCTGACCTGAATTTAATGTTGTCCATTAAAAAAAAATAATGGCAAAAGGGAAGGAAGGGTGTCTTATGGTAAGGGATTTCAGAAACGATGAGAGAAAAAGATGCACTGAATTGCAGATCCAAGATGTATCAGACTGGAAAAATGGGGAAACGTTAAGGAAACTGAAGAAAGTTGTGATAGTTTGGAAAGGCTTGACTAAGACAACAGAAACAGTAGAATTTGTCCACAATTTTGGCTGCTGATAAAAATATTTTTAACTGTAGTAGAACATTTTAAAATATTGTTTACTATTATTATTTGTTTTGCGGTTTCTAATTTTGTCCCGTTCCTCTTTTTAAACTGAAGATTAAAATTATCTTGAAAGGCCATAGCACTTTTATTATTGATTCTATAACTAAAAGTCAGTATCATTGAATTATCATATTGAAGTTGAGCGCATAATATTTCTATACTGAATAAAAGTTTAATTCTAAACTGAAATGTGGTATGGGATTGGGGAGCGAAAGCAGGACAATAGCAACAGCCAAACAAAAACTAAATTGCTCTTATGCCTGCAAAAAATCTTTGCTATTAAATATAATAGAGATTTTTTGGAAAGTGAGGGAAAACTAGCTAAACCTTAAGCCTCAGTAGTAAGAGTTGGAAGTAAAACTCTCTACAACAGAATCTAGTCGCTTCTGCAATCTAATACTCAATTTCCACTGCATTAGAAATTGATTTTGAAAAAGAACTTATTGCTGATAGCATGTGGTACAAATAAACTGTGTAAGGTTGGATTCATGTGCAGTATACATCTAAGATTATATTTAGTAATTAAGAAGCAAGCTCTATAAATCTGCATGTGTAGCTTAAGAATAGTAACTGCTGTGATGTATCCAAAGTTTTCATTTAACTTTATGGATTATATAGTGATAAGTGAAAGGTAAGGAATTCCATATACTCTCCACATATTGTTAACAATGTATTAACATGATGAAAGACAGAATTAATGAATGATATGCAATTTTTTCACCAATTTTGTTGTCTCTTAATGATATAAAATGAATTATAAATATATTTTTGGAAAGAACATAGAAGTCAGTACATAATATGATGCCCCACATATGTTTTTCTGTAGCTCTGTATTACTTTTTCTAATTTGTACCAGATCCATGAACTTCTAATGTATTCAACTGTCATTTGTATTTTATGAAATAATGCAAGTAGATAGATATCAAATCAATAAATAACCTTGAACAATTCTTTTTATGCAATTCCTGCCACCTTTCTGAGAGTTTAATTCCTAACTATAAAACTTAATTAGATGTCAGGGGGCAGATATTTATTTTCATAGGTAGCACTTGTAGCCTTGTGCTTCTATTAGTGCCATTTTTTTTCTAAGAAGGTTTGTTGATGAAATGTACTCTGTAAGGGGAGTTTAGCTTTCTTGCCAAGTTTACCACCCATTACACGTTTTGCTTGCAGTGTTCAGTTTCTGTGTGTACTTCATTACCGTAGAGACATACAGTGTTCGCTTGTCAAAAATAGGAACAGATTTTTGTGGAAGATCTGATGGTGGCTGCTCATCATTTTAGCATCTGCTTTTCAGGTGACTGTAGATATTTCTAAGATTATGCAATTTCTAGATTTTTGTTGTTGTTGTGTTCTTGCCCTACTCTCCTCCAATGGCTCTCTTTTACAGGCAGTGGAGATCTATGATCAACGGCTGTGTTAATGAATGTTGGAATTCACTGACAGAGAGATGAGCAGCAGACATCTTTGTCATGCCTTTTGCATAGTTTCTGAGGAAAAGAGTTTGGGATCGTATAATTTAATTGTATGATATAGCATGTAGAAATCGAACAAGTATCCAGATCTTACAGTTTTGCTTTTAACAACTCTGGAAATAGTCTTCTGCTGGTTAGTGAGTACAAGGACACCCATTTATTCAGATTTCTATAATTGGATCAATACTAATTGATCCTTCATGTAGTAAATAAGTTCAGGTAAAAAGTTCTGCAGGATTCTGAGGATTAGATACAAGATAGAGTTTGAAGGATAATATATTCTACATAGCTGTAACACAAGTACTTGGGACATACTTTTCTGCTGAAATTTTCCTGGTTGATGCTGTTTTGACTAAGACTGTTAGCAGAATGTTCATTTGCTGTGGGAAATCCCGCAGATGGGATGTTGTTTATACTTGTATTTCACTACTTCTGTGTTTTGTTTTCTCTGCTGATTTACTTGTCAAAGTGTCGTATAAAACTAACAGCTTTTGTTATTACTTGAAATGAAGCATTGGTTTTGAGGACTGTCCGTCAATACTTTGTTATAAATCATTGAGAGGGGTTAGTAGAACTGAAAGCAATCTGTTGCTTGTTTGTTTGTTTTTTATTAAATTAGGAATAGTTTTTCTGCCTGAATACACATCAGCTTAAGACAGATTGACTTAGTATGGTAATTAATCTAATTAAGCCACAGCCAATCAAGAACTATTACTCATTTTTAATTTAGCAATTTTTTTTTTTTACTATTTTTGTAAATGTTATTTCATAGAAACATAATTAATGACCTGATTAATGTGTAATTATTTTGATTGAAATCCTCTTGCCAGAAGTTCATGTCTTGAGATATGAGTTTAAATCAAACAGAGCTTCTTCATCAATTCTTAACAGCCTTAACAGAATTCTCAAGATCTGTAACGTGTCGTTAACAGGGAGGAGTTGATATAAGCCCAACATTTGGATGGCAATTACAATTTGTATACCTAACAATTTAAACAAATTAGAAATTTTATAGTGTAAGAAAAAAATGGCTTTCTAAATTTCCTCAGATATTTTGCATCTCCAACCAAAAGGTGATGTTGCTGAGTTTGATGTAATAGGACAGACAACAGATCAATGCTTCTTCCCCTAGACCTGATTCATTTCCTAGAACCTGATTCATTTGATATCTAGCTTTGTAATTCTGCTTATAATTCTTCATCAGAAATGATATAGATTGTTCACTCTCTTCTTTTTCCCTTCCTCTATGTATCAGAAATTTTTGAGATCATACTTTAGGTAGAGAGAATAATTATAACAGTATTTGTATTTTAGTGCACACTAGTGATAAAGCATAGCTTTTAAGAGTTTGTTATTGTGAAAGGTGAGATGTATTTTAATACATAGAAACAACAGATCAATCTACTTCTCAAGGGAAGAAGAGAGGCATTTTGCGGCTTGCACTTCATCTACAGAGATAGGCACATCTTCTTTCTTCAACAGTTTTATTGTCTGCTACAATACAGATTCAAGCTGTTTTTCTCCAATCTCTAAATTAATCCTAAGAGAAGGTTCTCTTTATGAATCACTCTTTTAGTCTGCAATCTTGAATGCTGTCTGTTTGTAAATGGTAATGCATGTGATTGCTTGTACAGAAGTAGAGTGCAAGAAGTTTGCTACAAAAAAATTCACTTAATTATAGTTTCAGTCACTGTCTTAATGGATTCTTGTCTGTATTATTTTGTTCATTTTCAGGACTGTAAGAATGGGCTGTATTTACTAACTGTTTTGACTTGTTTACCTTTGATTTTATTTTATTTTTTTTCTGGACTCAACAGAGTCATTTTTAGGATCACTGAGGCAGAATAATAAATAACATAATTTAGAATATGGAGTTAAACTAGATGTCAGTGAGAGCCTTGCTTGCATAAGGCCAGAAAAAATTATTAATCCTTCATTGATACATGAATGTATTTGTCTTTGGAAAAGTTTATATATTTGCTGTTTTCATTATTTTCTTCTGGCTGCAGTGTGGTATCTCTCTTAACAACAAGTCTGTAGGTTGTATTTGCTGACATAATAATCCAGGTGGTAAGGTTATGAATCTGGAAATTTTATATTTTGAAACTTGAATTCCTACTACTGACTGTGACAGTTTCAATAATAACAGTTACCATTATTAACAAAAATAATCTCAGATATTCTTCAGTTACACCTAAGGCAAGCATGCTACAATAATGCAATTTTAACAGTAACAAACTGTTACTGTTGCCTATCACTGCCTACACTTGTAAAAAGTTGATTCCCCTCTTTTTTATAATGCCCTTTTAAATACTGGAAGGATGCAATGATGTCCCATAGAGGAGCAAATGGGAATGACATTTCCTTTCTTCCCAGTCCCTGGGGATTTGGCCTGCTAGCCATGACTTTTGAAATATGGTTGAGAGCAGCTCAGCATCCACATCAGCCAGCTCTTTTAGGACACTGGGGTGCATGTCACCCAGGCCCGTAGACTTGTATACATTCAGCCTCATGAGGTGGTCTTGGACTTGCTCTGCTCTTACAGTGGGGCTCAATTTACTCCCCCACTTCCCACCAAGAGGCTCAAGGATGGGAGAAATAGAAGAATCCTGGCTGCCAGTGAAGACTGAGGCAAAAAACTCGTTTGCTTTCTCCATGTCTCTTAGCCAGTTTTCCTTATTTACCAAAGGAGGTACGCTCTCTTTGGCCTGCCTATCCTGGAAAATGCACCTGTAGAATGCCTTCTTGTCTTTAACATCCCTTGCTAAGTTCAGTTCCATCTTGCAACTTGGCTTTCCTAATCCCCTCTCTGCACTCCAGACAGTATCCCTGCAGTCTCCCCAGATGCACCCTTGTTTCAACAGCTGGTACTGTCCTTTCTTTTCCCTCAGTCTGACCAGCAGGTCCATGCCAAACTATGCTGGTTTCTTGCCTCCCCTGCCTGCTTTCTTATCCTCAGGGATAAGAGAACTCTTGTGCTTTCAGAAAGAAATCCTTAATGAGCAGCCAGCTTTATTCCACTCCTTTGTCTCTATGGACAGCTTCCCAGGAGATCTTGACCAACAATTTCTTAAACAGCCTGAAGTTCACTCTTGTATTCCTCGAGATCACAAACTCAACCAGGGCATGGTCGCTGCAGCCCAGGCTGCCCCCATTCTTAATGTCTTTAATGATCTCCTCCACATTGGTGAGCAACAGGACCAGCCTGTTTGGTTGGTCTATCCAATACTCGAACCAGAAACTTATCATCCAGAGACTCCAGGGATTTCCTGGATTCTCTGTAGCTCACCTTGTGGTTTTCCCAGCGGATATCTAGGTGGTTTAAACCCCTCATCAGGACAAGTGCCTGCACGCATGATGCCTCCTGCAGCTGAAGGAGGAAGGCCTCCTCAGCAGGCTCTCCCTGATCAGGTGGCCTGTAGTATCCGATGCCCTTTATTAGTCCTATCCCTAATTCTAATCCCCAGGCTCTCAACCTGCTCCTCACCATTTCTCAGAGGGAGTTTCTCTCACTCTATCCTCTCTTTAACATAGAGGGCACCTCCCTCACTCTTCCTACCTAGCCTATATCTTCTAAAAATGAGATACTCCTCTACTGTGGTATTCCACGTATGGGAGTCATTCTACCAAATTTCCTTGATAGCAACCAAATCATAGTTTTTTGAGAAATTATCATTACTAGAATAGTGAACATGCATTCATTTTACTATAATCATAGAATGGCTGAGGTTGGATGGGACCTTGCAGGTCATCATCTTCCAACTTGCAACTGTGCCAGCACCTTACTACCCTCTAATTAAAGAATTTTCTCCTTACACCTAATCTAAATCTCCCCTCTTTTAGTTTAGAACAATCCCTTCTTGTCCTATCTCAATCAAACCATGTAAAAAGTCAGCCTCCCTTCCACTACTAGAAGGCTGCAATGAGGTCTCCCAGAGCCTTCTCTTCTCCAGCTTGCTTAACCTTTCCTCAATGGAGAGGTGCTGCGGCCCTCTGATCACCTTTGTGGCCCTCCTCTGGATCTGCTCCAACAGCTTTCTTGTGTTGGGAATCCTATGCCTGTATGCAATACTCCAGATGGGGCCTCACAAGGGCAGTTTTGAGAGGGAACAGTCACATCCCTCCCTTGGGTTTTCATCATTTCTTTTTCTTCTTTTTTTCCACTGTCACAGTTAAGGTACAGATTGTATCATGCTGGGCAATTGCAGAGGTGCAGCTTCCCTGAAGAACACAATTCAAAATACACTCTTTGTATCTAAGCAACAGTCATCCCCGATATTTAAGGAGGACATCATATCTCATGCCTAAATCCTTTTAGAATGAATGAATCCAAGGAGGCACTTGAATGAAACCTTGTCTTTGCTTAAGATTTGCCACATTATGAGGCTTCAAATGCAATGTTTTATTTACTTAGTTTAACACAATTTTCTAAATAATCACAAGAGAATTGGACTATTTCAACAAATGTTTGCATTCTAATCAGCTGTTTAAGATAATATTATTTCAGTTCTTAATTCTGTCAAAACTGTTGGGACTTTTCAAGTTAGTGTAAAAATTGCAACAACCAGGTGTGGTTACTGCCCATCGAGTGAGAACTGACAGTAATTCAGTGTGAAGCATATAGACAACTCTTATAGCTCTGCAGATCGAGATAGACTAATGTGATGGTTTATTCCCCCAAATCAATACTTGGACCTTTGATAAATTATTGAGATTTCTTCAAGAAGCATAGCAATAAAACCATGCTATTGGGAACAAGAAGTCATGTTTATGATGTTTTTCATAATTTAAAAATATTTAAAAGCAGGAAGATTGTGCATAAGTGCGTCTTCTAATCAACAATTTTACTGTTCCTATGAGCTTGAAATAACAAATATTATTCTTTATAAGGGAATTATTTAATGGAAGTAAAACTGTTTAAAAAAGGTTAGCAGTATTGCTGTGGGTTGATAAACAGGTGTTTTTTTTTCAAATGCAATGCAAATTGTGACAATAGATGTAAATTGAAAATGCTAGACTTGGTATATGGAGCTGTACATTGACATAATGGTCTTTGAGATTGAAATACTTTTAATCTTTAAAGCTGCAGTTTTCCATGTTGACTTCTCAGAGTTAGGAAAAAAATACATTGGAAATCAAATTTTGCCTTACAACTCTGAATTTATTTTAGATTAATAACAGACTGCAAATTAGGAAAAATGAAGTTAATTTTTTCTAAATGAGGAAAAGACAGGAACTTACTGGCACAAAACAGGAGAAAATGTTGTTATTGACAAAACTCCTAGCTTTCCTTTTTGCTCTGAACATAATCAAAGGGTTCAAATGAAAATTTAATTTGTAGCATGTTCAGATGTCTGGCATTTTCCTTTTTTTAGGAATGAGTTGAGTGGTGTAGGGTACTGGAATCTCTTATTGGATTTGTTCAAAAATAGAGTTACATAGCCTGTCAAGAACAACTTTCATCAAACAACCAGAATGTAGATTTGTCTTTTTTTCTTCACTGTCTGAAGAGTAACTTGCTGTAATAACTCTGTAAACAAATAATTATACAGTACTATCCTCTTTAAGTGAGAAAGGTGTCTGCATCCCAACCACTGTGTGAAGTGAAAACAAGCTAGGCAGCAGATGTCTTACTTGTTGATGGGGAAATGGGTATACGAGTTGCATGTTATACTGTTAATTAAACCACAACTGTCTGTAATTTTCAAAGAGCTAATGGAACTGTCTTTATAAGCTATGTAATCAAGAATAAAAGCTAGAACTGTAAGATATACTAATCTTTCTTCCATTTTTCTACCATAATGATATCTCTTGGGAGAATTTTTTGCCTTGAAAGTTAAGCAGTCAGTCTGCACACCTGCTCTGCTCCTGTGTAATTTTTTTCCTGCAGCCTGCTTCAAATAGTTTTTAATGATGACCCAAAGCATTTGTAACAAAAACAGAATAAAATCTCCATACATAGAACATAAATGCATCTCTAGTCAGCTTGAGTGTTGACTTGAGAAATAGAAGAAAACATGTTTCTTCAATATTAAATAAGACTTTCTCACTGTACTCAAGGTAGTCAATTGATCTTCAGTTCTGTGACCAAAGAAGAAATGAGGGAAGATTTGTATTGTTTTGCTGGAACTGGAGAAGGAAATCTGATTCACAAATGAACAGCAACCACAGCAAAATGATCAAATGAAAAATATTTTTCAGGATTGTATTTGGCAAAAAGACTGCACCGTGCTCTTCATATTCAGCTCTTATGCAGGTTATCTGGGCTTTGTCTCTGAGCTCTGAAGTGGCAATAGCCAGTATTATAAAGCAGGTTAACTCCCAATCTGAAGACCAAGAAAAGGATTGCTAGCAGAGACAGGATGACCTGCTTACCTTGTGCCTGGTTGTGCACCAATGTAAAATTGAATGATTCTGCTGATTTTGGGAGAGCAATGCTATTCACAATACTGAGACTCTCTGCTTTATTTGCACTGTCAGTTCCTGTAATCAGCACAGTTTTCATTCGCATCATATGGGTACTTTAAAACAATGAATATTTTTTATTTTTCAGAGTGGATGGCCTTAAACAGCAATGAATCAGATCTGGGGAGTGCTTCTCAAACAGTTTGGGGTAAGAGATGATATATGCGGTGGTATAATGCTCTTCAGAACAATTATAGCTTGTGAGTTTGACTCTTTTGGTTTTGAATCACAGAAGACCTTTCCAGACATCTAATAAATATTTAGATTGGTTAGATGTGGTTTTGTCAAATATTAAAAAATTGCTTACTCAATCTTATGTCTAAATTTGAAAGTTATGACAAAACTAGACTATCAGTATTAATGACATTTAGTCCTAACTCTAAGACTCAGCACCTGATGAGGAAAATAAGGAATGATATATTGAAAATTAAACACAAAAGGAGACTCCTGTATGAAATTAAATTTAATGGTATCTGAAAGATTTAAGTAGCTTTTTCTCTTAATGAATCATTCTTCTTTATTTTTTCAATCAGAATGCTCTTAATGCAATTGTGTTTTTTTCTAAAAACCAAGTTAGATTTTATTTGTTGATGACCTTTTTAAAGCAACCCCTGTACACCAACAAAAAGTAGTAATAAACAGTTTTGTTCACAATAGAAAACAAAGTTGCTCTAAATCTCTGCCGACTATGGTAATATGTAATTCAAATCCCATTAATTAAATGCCTTTAGCAAAACCAATTTGCACTGTTGGAATTTCTGCTAGTCTATCTTAAATGTCATCAACACAGAGGAGAGACCTCTGGGCTTTCTGTGCTGCCGCAGTGTGCAGGCTCTGTGGCTTATTGTGGAAGGGCACTGCCTTGCTACAGTGCCATCTGCTCGAGTGTGCAGAGTGAAATGCTGAACACTTTCCCTGAGTTCCATGCCATAAAAACAGTGAATAGGAGCTCATTACCCTACAGCAGTTCCCATTGTAATCACATTATATTCATGCAGAGAAAATTGCCTGCCTGAACAGTAAGACCTTCATAGTGTTTAACAATAGTTGGATGCTTCCTGCCATTTCTGCAACGTGGATTTCTTCAGTTTTTTTTCAGTACAGGAGAATTTTTTTGAGGACTTTCTGGAATGTCTAATAGTAGCTAACTCTTTAGAGAAACAGCCTAAAATAGAGAATAATTTATTTGATTTACTGTAAATTAGGTTCACTGAAAGAATTTTCCTTGTGGACAATAATCGTGGTAAAAGGAAAAAAGCATAGATAGATAATCTGAAATTGTGCAACGTGGAGCTAAGTAGATTACAAACTTTATGCAAAGTTCCTTCAATATTCTTCTTTTTTTTTTTTTTAAACTCTTGTTAATTTCAATTTGAAAAATTGGGTAAAAAGACAGAAGCAAACTGTGCCTTATGACGTTTGCATTTCATCCTCATAAACTAAACTTAAGCTGTGAGTGGATTGAACATTTTGCATCTCAGAGCTGTATCCACTGCTATTCATACAGCTGTGCATTTTCTTCTAGTTACAAGTCTCTGTCAAAGGGATGCTGCTGCTTGTGTAAGGTCAGCCTTGGATAGTCAGCCCAATCTGTTGCTGGCAGTAAATAGGGACCAGACTATGCTTTCAAAGGGAAAAAAATCTTAGATATTTCTCATATCTTAAGACTTTTTTGTAAATGGAAAATCTTGTTTCATCTCTGACATGATTAACTGCAAAAAGCAATTTTATGCTTTTTTATCTTCTATTTGAAAGCAGACTTCTGAATTGTTAGTCATTATTTATGAGTAATTTTGACTGTTAACAAATGCTTTTACTTGTTTAATTCATATTTTTTTAATAGGAAAATCCGTCATAAAGTAGACAAACTTCATCTGAGTGTCTGTTGTAATATTCTAAAGATAAAAATCATCTCACAATTCCTCAGTGTTCATTCTCCATCCTATTTATTCTGGTATCTATCCATCCTATCTATCTGGTATGCTGCATTTTACAGCACTTTGTGCATCAGAATTGTTTATGTCCCAGATAGGCTAATTATGCTGTAAAAATATTATTGGTTGTAAGAACAGAGTGATATACAAATACTTAGATGTTTGGAAATCTGCACTCTTTCTAGTCTCATACTTATTTTCATTAAATCTGTGAAATTGCTGTAGTCGTCATTTGTAGGCATACACGTTAATCTTGATTATATGATAAATGGGTATATGGTTTTTAATCACCATATAATTAAGGAAATAATCATAATCTCGTGAGAGATAATAAATAGCAATTTAAACTCTTGCAGTCTTAATTATAAGTACTAATGAATTGAAATATGATTTGTGTGACCTAGAGAAAAGTTTAAGATGTCAGAGACAATTTTTTATGTTTTGGAATTTTTCCTGATGTAGATTTGGCACAGCACAGCTTTTCAGTTATTTGACAACTACCATAGGCCAAAATCTATTAATTTGGTGGTGTACCAGTGGGCTTTCTAGGGGAACCAATGGAATACATATATTCAGAGACAATCGATATATGAAACATTGGTATTTATATGTCTCATAGTTATACTCTCTGATGAAATGAACTACTGTCTTAAAAGAATACAGGGGGCTTTCACTCCCCCAAAATACTGCAAACTGTGTAAGCTGTCTGTTGTTTCCAGTCACTTTTCATACAAGCTTTTGAGAAAACCATGGATTTTTATCAATTACATGTAAGCATGATGCAGAGAACCCTCAAGATTTATTCATCTTAAACTCTGCCATTACTTCAGTTTCATGCCTGTTTTTGAGATATTGCTGTTTGATATTTCATCCATAAAAGTCTGAGTTCTCTACACAGTGATTTCAGTTATTAGCATTCTCAATAAGGCTTCCTTTTAATTCTAGCAGGCTCTTAGCATGTTTATCTGCAAGAATTTTATATGCAAATGTATTACATTTTCTGTATGTATCAGTGTTTCAGATTGCTCTTCACTTCAAGGTATTCATTTTCTTATTTATGTATGTTTTGTGTCTGTCAAACACGTTTATTTTAGAAATTGAAAAGGGAATTTTTACTTTTCTCTTTCCAAGAATACTACTACAGTTTTTGTTTTGCTGTTTGTATTCTTTTCCAGAACAAAGGAAACATTTTCATTAATAGGAAACTGAAATCTTTTCCTGCTTCATGTAAAGAATTAGTTTTGCACAGCCATCTCTAAAGTGAATTAGCTTGCAGATGGTGCTCATCTCTGTATTTTAGATAGATTAAAACCTCAGAGTACTGATTGACCTCAGCAACTTTAAAGCTTTTTTCTTTTTTTTTCTTTTCTTTTTTTTTTTTTTTTTTTTTAAGTGATGTATTTATCTTTTCCGATGTCCAAGGTTTTATTCATGAATCTTTTAAGCTTATTAGGAACCTGCCATCTGGAATGGAATATTAGCAAAGCTTTTGTGAGAAATCTGTTAAAATTTTAACTCCAATCTGTTTAAATGTTTGCTTAAAAATGTCTTTTTTTTGTACAAGATTTAGAAGTCAACTTGGATTTTTTTTTTCATTGAAGCCATCATTTTCTACTTCTAGTATTGCAATTTTCCCCCATTTCCTTTTGTTTTGTTTTCATGTTTAGTTAAAAAATCCTGAAATAACTTGAGAAATAATATGCTATTTGAAGCATAAATTGAATTTTCAACCATATATGCATATCCGTTGACTTAAAAATTGAGGGATTTGATACTTAGCCTAAATGATAGCAGAATATATATTTGGAGGGTAAATATAGGTCTTGATTTCTGCGACACACAGAAAAAACACCTACTCACAGGTATAACTAGTTACTGTTATGTATATGACATAGTTTCCATTGCTACTATGTATTTTCTGTTGTTTATAACTTTGATAAATATAAAGCATAGGTGATTAAGCCTAATAAGCCTGTAAAATTATTCAGGCTGATCTTATTTTTATTTATTGCAGTTAATATCAGATTGCTACCTATGATTAAACCTAAAAATGTTAATGGTAGATTCAGAAATTTCCTAAATAAAAACTTTTTAAAAATTATTTCTTTAAATGCATTGTTCAAAAATGCATTTTTGAATAATGCAATTATTAAAACATTAAAAATATCAAACACAAGGATAAAGTTATTAAAAGGAAACAGTAAAATGGCACTATTAGAAGAATTTATTTCTGAATTTTTTGTTCCTAGTTTGGAGTGTTCTGGTTTTCTTTTGTTTTGTTTGAAGGTCTCCAAGGAGGAGACTCTACAACATCTCCTGTGCCAGTGCTCTGTCACCCATACAGCACAGAAATGCTTCCTGATTTTCAGAGGGAACTGCCTATGTTCCGGTTTGTGCCCTCTGCCCCTTGTCCTGGAACTGAGCATGGCAGCTCTCTGCTCTCTCTTTGCACACTTCCTTCAGGTATTTATAGACATAGATCTAATAATCCATCAATATATTCTCTTCCAGACTATGCATTTCCAAATCTCAGTCTCTCCATCTAAGAGACAGTCTCCAGTCCTTTGGTCACCTTAGTGGACTTTTTCCATTATGTCCATGTCTCTCTTGTACTGAGGGCCCTGGAATCAGATGCGGTACACCTGGTGAACCTCTGAAAGGATCAGTTCTATTGATTGTCTGGCTAATGCAGCCAAGGATACTGTTGTTAGCCTGCTTAATGTCAAGGGCACACTGTTGACTCATTTTCAAGCCCTTGAGTTATGATGCTGATCTTTTTTCTGTAAAATTTAGCACAAGGAAGAGCTCTGGGTAATGCTTTATGACCTCTTGTGATCACAGACTTAATTTTCATCAGCAATCAAACTGGACTTTGTTTTTAATGTAGAATAATTAAAATGAAAATTATATTAATCTTCTAGAAACAAAACAGCCTTTGATGTAAATAAACAACAGTTTTTTCCAAAGCTATGAAAAATACTGAGGAGTATTTAGTAGCTCAAGCCAGGAGTACTCTTGGTTGCTGTTATGCCCTTTTTAAGATACTTCGGATTAATTCAGTGAGTTCAGGATTCTAGGATCATGTCTTATTTTTAAAGTTTCAATGCTTACCCTTTCTTCTTGTTAGTTACTTTGAAGTGGTGCTTCACAGGAAATCCTAAAAATGTCTTATGAAAAAAAAAATGCAAATTGCTAGAATTCTTCTTGGATAATTATCAATTACCAGTAATCCTAAAACTGAAGTACTGCTACTAACTCTTATTTATGCATCACCTCTGCTTGTCAGTAATCAGGCTGTAGATAATTTTACTGTAGCAATCTTTCTTTTATTGTTGTTGTTATTGGCGGTCTTCTTGTTGATATTTTTAATTATAGTACTATAGAATCATTTGAATTGGAAGGGGCCTTTAAAGTTCACCTAGTCCAACTCACCTTTATTGGACAGAAATATGCACAGCTAGGTCAGATTACTCAGAGCCTGGTACAGCCTAGCCTTGAAAGTCTCCAGAGACAAGGTATCCACCACATCTCTGCAGAACCTGTTCCAGTGCCTCACCACCATCATTGTGAAAGACTTTTTCTTTCTAACCAAAATTGCCTTGTTTGTTTTATTGGCTTTCTGAATTATTCATATCCTTCTGCAAAAAGTTCTCAATATCTCTCACTGAATGGATGTTCCTTAAAAAGCCTCAAGCGGGTTAACAGATCTTTTGTTATATGTAATCCATTCAGTGCTCTGATTATTTTATTATTATTTCATGAAATACTTAGAAATGTTTGGAGACAATTCCTGAAGCACTCATAAACACTACTCCAACTATGGAATCCTATGAAAATATAAGACATCCCACCGACTTGAGTTGTTTGGAACTGATGTATCCATAGCATTTAAATAATCTCTTCCTGTACCCTTAAATTTGGTCAGTGGCACAGGGAATCCTTTTTTTTCACTTCCTTCTTTTTCAGACAGATTGTTTGTCATTTGGCAGTATTTCTTTCAATTTTTGACTACATTAATGAAGCTGAGTGATTTTGTGTTGAATAGAAAATGTCTGTCAGTCATGTAGTATTTGGAATCTAAAGGGACTGTTTATTAAAAAATGTTTTACAATCTACATGGATATTATTGAAATCCAGTTGCTGCATAATAGAGGATAGCATCATAGATGCTCTCGGGCAGCTCCACATATCAATCACTTCTTATACAAGTCATGCAACACTGGTTATAATTTTCATCTCCATGTAATATTTGACCAAAATACAGTGAGCTTTTCACATTGAAAGAACGCACAATTCTGTTGAGTTCTGTAAGGAAAAATTTGGAAAATTTGCTTTGACTCTGAGGAACACTTTACTTCATCCTCAAAACTGCTGGATTGTTGAGTCTCTGCTTTTTAGGCTGCAGATGTCCTTCTTATTTATGAACAAAAACCTTTCCCAAGTGAATAGTTCTGCTGGTGCATTTGAATTAATTTTTGGAGGCACTGAATGTATCAATAGGTATTACTATCAGTGCAAAATTGAATGCAGATTAAAGAGGAAATTTTAATTAAATTCAATTTTTCTTCTGTGAAGCCTGCCATGTGATTAATATTTTTTGGATCCATGCACATTTTCAGATGTGTTTGTGCCAAATGAATCTTGCTTCAGCATCAGCAATGAGAGCTCTTAACCCAAATTTCACACTGAGGGTTTTCCTGTTAACATCCCTGAAATTAATTGAGCATTTTGGTATAGTAAAGGTATACCGGAGATCTCTATTCATTTTTAGAGAAACATCTGCCAATGACCAACTTTATTAACAACTGACCTTGAAGTATCCCTTAGCATTTTAACCACTGATCTTCGAGCACCAGTTAGCATTTATACATGCACACATGCCTTTGTATCACATAGCTTCACCAAGTATCAATATTTACATTTCTAGAGCTGGGGTATTATTCATGGCAGTGGGAAAATAATTAGAAAGTTGTGCACTGTATGGAGACATTCTGGGTTATAGAAGATGCAAGAAAAATGAGGTCCAGCATGTCTTGATCAGTCCTGTTTGAACAGGGATGGCTTAAATGCTTTTAGCGTTGCACAGCATATCAACATCTAGATATGAGAAAAAGTATATAAAAGTTATCACTCAAATTGACTAATACTAACACTCAGCTGAGACAGTCAAAAAAAATTCCTCTCCTCTCTAGGAAGAAAATTGATTTTCTTTTACATGCTCTTCCTTGTTGTAAAAGACTGTCCTTTGAGATTATCTTTCTGCTCTTATTCAATTGGTTATACACATTTCTTGTTAATATATAACTTTAGGTATTACCTAGGTTGTTTATGGCCAAAGGGAGAAGAGAAGGAATTCTCTTACCTCACTGTCATTGTTCTTGGTGTGATCCTTGTACTGAACAGTCAAAATAACTAACTTACTACTACAGTGCATGAGAAAAAGTTGGAAGATTTGAGTAATAGTGTAGTAGCTTGCAGCAAAACTATTTGGGTACCACACTGAAATGGTATGTTCACATTGTATAATTAAGAGCATATAGGGAGGAGAAAAAAAAAATGGAGCTGGAGAACTTCTATGAAGAAAGTCTGAGGGAGCTGGGCTTGTTTAGCCTGGAGAAGAGAAGGCTCTGGGGAGACCTCATTGTAGCCTTCCAATACTGGAAAGGAGACCTACTTACAAGCTGAAGGGAATTATGTAATAGTGACTGGACAAGGGGGAATGACTTTAAACTAAAAGAGAGGAGATTTAGGTTTGATGTTAGGCAGAAATGTTTTACTTAGAGTGGTGTGGTGCAGAAGCAAGCTGTGCAGAGAAGCTGTGGATGCCTTATCCTTGGAGGTGCATAAGGCCAGGCTGAATGGGGCCTTGAAAAGCCTGATCTAGTAGGTGGCAACCCTGCTGCAACAGGAGGTTGGAAGAGGTTGGGCTTTAAGTTCCCTTTCAACTACCGAAGCCATTCTATGATAGAAAAAACTTTAAAATTCCATTATGCTCCTTGTAACTCTAAAAAATTATGTAACACAATATTGTTACGCAAATCATTTTAATCAGCACAGTGTGTAGGAAATAAGATGACCAAGATTTTTAAGCTAAAATTCTGCATTAGAAGACTACTGAGTTGATTAGCACTCTCTGCCAACAGACAAAAGCTGTCCAAGTCAGTCAGTGTTGAAGATCAGCTCCAGCAGAGAGAGAACTGGGTGAATCAGCATATTCTCCTTTGGCTAGTTTACCACCAGACTGGTAAACTGAGATTATATTGGTGAACTGAGCAAGAGTTCTCCCATACCTCTAATTTCTGAAAAATCCCATGGAGTTCCCAATAGGTGTGTGTTTTCAGCTAGCCCTGAACATGAGCTTGTTGTTTTATAATGATTCAGACTGTCGCTTGTTATATAAGTTCAGATTTATGTCATCTAAAGTTGTTAGTGTCCTGCTGGGCAGAAAAACACATGCAGCACTGTACTGTCACAGTTGTAAAGAGATGAGATAAAGGACTCTGCCCTTAGGCTTTAGTATAGGGCTGGCATTCCTACATGTGATCACAGCATCTGTGATTCCCTCATTATGTTAACAAGATGCACGGAAGTCAAAAAGACAAGAAAGACTGAGGTAGCTTGTCAGGCTAACAGCACTTAGGCTTTTCTTGCAATTCTGTGTTGTGCTATCTGTTGCCGTTAACTGGATATTCAATGGCCTTTTGCAATAATTGTCTGAAAGATTGATTTTTTTTTTATTATTTATTTTTGAAGCAAAGAAGCACTGCATTTGACTATTTTTGTTGGATCGAGAAATAATCACAAAAAACATGTTGTTGTTTTGTTTTCATGAACAGAATTGCAAAGCTTTGATTATCTGCTCTCCTGGGAAAGCTCATTTTCTGGAAATAAGTCAAATGTTGAAGCTAAATAAATAAAATCATAATGCTAATCTCATTAATGATAATGTCAAAAAATTCTGATCATCCAAACATTACACTGGCTTTTATATATTCATTGGAATACAGATAACAATTACATACAAAATTTGTTTGATACCTTTTGCTTTTAAACGGTTTCAGCACTTAATACATGTACTTTTAAAGAGATTCTGCTGTTGTATTGATAGTAATCTGAACACAGAGTAAATGCCCATTTAATCTGGAGGTTAAAGGAAGTTCAGATTCACTGTCAATTTAGAACACTTCATTCAATAACAATGTTTCTTTTTTCCTGAAGAATTATGATGACATACATGTAGTGCTTTTCTGGCAAGAAATACTGCTCACTAGAAACTTGGTTGAGCTAAAAAAAAGAACATTTAATTTACTATGATAGATTTTACTTGAGTAAGATTTATGTAGCACGATGCCTACTAGATATGAACTGAGAGTATAAAACCCGTTTTCCTCAGAAGTATTAGGAATGTGTTTGGAACCATGAGATATAGAACTGTAAACGCTTTTTCTCTGTCAGCAGATAGTATGCCCTAGAAGAGGTGAAAATTCAGAAGTTGTCCTATTGCATATAGGAAGGCATATTCTTACATAGCAGACCAATTCCAATGTTCACTTTACTTTGTTTAGATGCTCAGTGCTTTCAGAATATGTTTATCTTTGTCCCTTCAGAGGAACTATAATAGAGATGAAATATGAAAATCTTGTCTTGAGTGACTTACAAAGGTGCCTCTTCCAAAGTTAAAATATGAGAGACTGTTTGGAAATAACTCCTCCTGCTTGCTTTTCAAATAGATATTGGTTGTTAGTAAACTCAGCTAAGCACCAATCTTACAGTGATTTCCACCTGAAACATCCATGACAAGCACATAACATATCTACAGAAAATAGGAGAGGAGAGGAGAGGAGAGGAGAGGAGAGGAGAGGAGAGGAGAGGAGAGGAGAGGAGAGACAGATATGTCCTTTTGGGATTTTGGAACAGAAAAAGAAAAACATGAGAGAATATACAATGATCTAAAAGCCAACATTTGTATTCCTGTTGTGTATGTTCAAATATTTTTATACTTTACACATCTCTAGAGGTACAACAAATGTGACATAAAGAAAACAATTTGTATATGTCTTTTAGGATCTTTACATCTCTATGCACTCATTCCATATCCTGCTTACATTTGTGCACTGTGCAGTCTTCACAAATATCAATTCTGCTATGGCCAGAGGAGCTTCTGTTGTATTTTGCTGGTAAACTTTTCAGAACTGCAAATCTAAGTAAAACTGTCAGTGTTTTATTAACATCTTAGCACGTAGCCTGCTATGAAAATCACTAGGTATACTTTCCTAGCTGTAAATTCATGTTTGAATTCTGTTTCAATTCATGTTTGTTTACTGGAACTCTAAAATAAACACAAAATAGTAAATATAAAATTATCATAGGTAGTTTTAATCCATATTATATTACATGGATACTGCATATTTTGGGAGGTATTTAAGGTGGTATTAATAAGTCCTAGTTTCATTTACCACAGGATACAAGCTCAAGAGTATTGTTTTCAGTTAGAAATAGTTCTTTCTGTTAAATATAGTCCAAATTTCCATTCTGTTTGAAGTCCACATAGCAAAAAAAAGTTCAATAAGAATCATTAACAGCCCTGTAAATATACAGTACAGAACTGGATGATTGGAAGTTATGGTCAAGTGGATTCTAAAGATGTTTTGAAGTTTCAGAATTTTTCCATTGAATTAATCTAGTTTGTCTTGAAAGAATCTTTGTTTTTGATAAGAACTGCATTGTAAAAGAGTTGCTTTGTGCATGTTAGAGGGTTGGTTTTATATTAAATGCACAATGTTAAAAGTAGGTATGCAATACTGTTCTCAGCAGCTCAGCACTTGAATAATCTTAGGGTAGAAACACTAAAGAGGAATTCATTTTTTAATGCCATTAAAAAAAACCAAAACCTTCAGGGTATCTTTATATGACTGGCAGCCCTTCATAAGAGTTAATGCAGATCCTAGTTTGAAGGAGAAAATTACTCTCCAGCTCAGTGACATCATAAACATCTTGATATACTCTGAATCTCTCTCTCTCTCTCTCTCTCTCTCTCTCTCTCTCAAACTTTTTTTGACAGACTGTTACTCAATTCCCTGCTCTGTAATTCTCCCGCTTAATGCTGCAAAATCCTCTGCTATGCACAGAGCTTCCTTCAGGAAGCTGTTGCATGGTTGGAGTCTGTATGCACGGAGACATGATGCAGTTCCTGTGATTATTTTTAAAAGTCTGGAGCCTAGCTTTTAGGTCTGGCTTGCTGTATATATGCTGTCTCTGTTGCAGGTGAGGCTTGGTGGTCCTCTGTGTTCCCCAGAGAAAGCTGTGGATCCTTGGTGCCAGCCCGCTGCTCGGCAGGGGCGTAGTCAGAGGCTGTCAGACAGCAGACAGCCTGACGCTGTGTATCTGATATCTTCAGTCATTTCAATTCACAAATGAAACAAACAAGTTGTAGTTGTTCCATGTTAGTGGTAAATTATAACCTAACTGCACACTCCCTGTTCGTAACAGGTCTAAGCTTTCTGAAGTATTGTTAAGATTAAAAAAAAAAAAAAAAAAAAAAAAAAAAAAAAAAAAAAGTATTAAATAGCTTTCTTAGAATCTTACACTGTTATTAATTAGCCACCTGGTGTTTCTATTTTTCCTTCTTATGCTGTATCTGGCTGGTTTTCTCCTAACTTGGCTGCTACTATCACTACTCCATGCTGGCTTTGGTGCTCTTTCAGCCGGGTGCTAGGTGGTGTTATCAGTGTAGGCATTTGAGTAATACAGCTAAACTTTTCAGAACTGCACTCTTAATTTTCACTACTGAGAATGTTCCTGTGGAGGCTTTGAGACAGCTGCTTTCTTTATGAACCTTCTGGGATAGATAGAAATTTTCCTGCTCTTTGTTCATTTTGGTCTAAAGAATTACATTTTCACCATTCTCTCCTCTTTATCCACATGTAGTCATTTTGGGGTATTGTAGTTTTTGCAGTCAGCTTACAGAACATACAACCCTATAATTACTGTGAAGTGATGACTTTTAATGGATTTTAGCCATACTGCTTGGGTGTAGATTAAATACTGTACAAAATTCTGTGTATTTCATGCTTGTGCTTGATGCTTTTTTTTTCTTGTGCATTCAACAGTCCATTTTAATCTATTTATTATTTTTTCAGGCTTTAAAGATTTCAAGTTTGCTATATAAAGTGGGTAAATACACTGCTGTAACTTAGCAGATGAAGCTCACTTTTTAATGAAATAGCTTGTTCTGGGATTAAATGTCTCTCTTGTAAACAATGAAATAAATTACTACCTACTTACTGAAAGTATCTAATGAGCTTTTGGAACTGCCCTTTGTATCTTATTATCTGCATATTTCTTTGCAGGTGCATTTTGTGTTGCATGATAAACTTTCTGAATACTGATTAGCGTGTTTTTATAACAGAAAGAAAATTTAGCTTGTTACAACAAAAATGACCATGGGGAAAAAAACAGTTGCAACCTCAAATCCAGTTTTTCTTCTCATGTTCTTTGAAAGTTGACCTAACAAGTTTGTTATGATATATCAGGTCTCTCCCACTCGGTTAAAATATTATTTATACAGCATAATTCAATGCTTTTAAATTCAGTGTCTATAGCATAACTCAGATAGCTGAAGAATGCATTCAAATATTGATATTACACATCTCATCTTTGATTTTTATGTGTGGCCTTCTCATCCTGAGTGAAATAAGAATCCTATACCCCTACAGCTTCTTTATCCTTCCTGTATATTTAGACCATTAGTCCATTTACTAAGTCCATTTCCTTCTTACTAAGCATATTGAAGAGAGCTTCATACTGTATACTTCATTTACTTACAGATTATATTCAAGTTAGTAGATAGAGTGAATCAAGTTTTTCTTTTATTTGTCTACAAAAGATAAGTTGAAAACAAAAATAAACAGTCGTGTATGTAGTCTGCATTTACTACTGACTTTAGTAAGCTTGATTCAAAGTATTTAAATAATTTGCTTGAGCTGAAGTGACTTTCCTCTAAAAGCTTTTCAGATACCTATCCATTTTAGAACTCCAAGGCTGTGTGGGCAAGAACTGACTGTATTTCCTGGTTTCCAGAGAGGGAATGCATAGACTGCAATTGATGGAAAATATGTGTTAAACATCACCATCAAACCTCTAAAGGAGATTCCACGTCCACTTCAGGTAACTGATGTTACTGTTTCAGCAGTAGAAAATTTTCTACTTCCAGCTTGCTAAATCCTGTTTTGTAAGAGTTTATCCATCTGTAATCTTTTCAAAAAGGGTTTAGCAAAGATTTAGAAAGATTTGCTGGAGAGACAGGCTTTGTAAATTTGTGGACTTTGAGCCTTAAATATTTTCTCTACAAGATTTTTTGAAGACTTGAAGGGATTGTGTTGGATTCTAAGTGCCTGAGATCAGTTATATTTTAATTTATGCTGGTTTATTGCATTATTTTTATATTAAAACTAAAGTAGTTCCTGTGGTTCCAGTGGACAAGAGTAAAAAAAATTGCAACTTTTATCTGTGTGTGTGGAATAAAATAATTATTTTTCATGGAAAATTTCAGAAGCTCTCTGGTTTATTAAAGAACTAAGGTATGTTTCACTTTATGTGAAATTTCATCTGTTTATTTATAGTACATCTGCAATCTAAGTTTTCTAAATCACTTGATTCGGAGGGACATATGCTCATCAAGCTCTATGTGACAATGTTGGCTCAGGTATCTGCTCTTGTTACAGATAGGTTTTCTGAGTAAGAAAGACTCATTGAAACATCCATTTTTGCTGGGTGTTCTATGAAAATGTGGTTGTATAGCAATCAGACTTACAGACACTAAAATTGTCCTTTTCACAGCCTCATACCAGTAGTTCTCCACACCATTTTTTTGTACCTATGTTATTCCTTCAGGGTTATGTTTTTTCATTTAAAATAGTATTGTACATTTGAGTTACCTTCATGGCTGCCATAATTTACAAATTTGATCATTTTGATAATGTTTCCTTCTAGCTAAATAAAGTAACTGCTTTTGTAAAGAATCTTTTGTATGGTACTTGGTGGAGCAATAGAAGTCACCATCTTCCATGAATGCATGAGTATAAATGAGTGAACCTACTTGGGATGATTGACAGTGAATGCATTTAGAATAAGCAAGACTTTGATACTTCAACAATGTACATCAGTGCATTAACGTCAGAAGGAGCTGAAAGGAGCAATTCATTGCAATATACAACATGCAGGTAGCAGAATATGGGCTGTGATTGTGGGTTTTTTTTTCTCTTAGCCCTCTGTATTAATTAATATAGAGGTTGGAGTACAGAGATTGAAAACAGTGATCTGCCATATTACTCGTTCACCTTAGAATCTGTCTCATACTGTTTCTGAATAAATAGTGCTCTGAAAATGAACCAGAATTTGTAGTGAGAAATGGTACTGCTTTGAAAGTGTTCAGTCTTTTCAAAAAATTCATGTAGTGAATTTGAGAAATTCTTTTGGCTATGATGGTGGATCGTTGCCTAGATTCTGCAGTTGAGATTTTCTGGTATGATGGTAGGCCAATTAAGTAATCAGAATGTCTGCAGCTTGTCAGAAAAGTCTTCCAAATTTCTCTTTATGAAGCTTGGAGCCTGAATTGATTAAGCAATTTTAGGATCTGCACAATGATACAAATATGAAAAGCCCCATATTGTTGAGAACTTTAAAAACCATGCGATTCTAAGTATGGAGATGTTCAACAATTCATTTCTTTATGTCATCTCCCGTTTAGTCAAAGCTATTTAAAGGAAATCACAGAAAATCTTTTTCTCAGATGTGAATTGTGCTGGTAAATACTGTGATACTAAAGCCACAGATAGCCCCATGACAATTAATTATTCTATATTCAGTATATTGTGTTTGGATAATATGCAGTAAATAATGCATGGATCCACAGTGTGAATTATTTCAAAAAACCAATCTTGAACAAAAATCCAATTCTGAATAGTTCCACATTCAGGGAATACTGTCTATCTCAGGAACTGAGTTAACTGTAGGCATGTATGGGGACTGCTGAATCATGGCCTGAACCTCTGATTAATCACCTGAGGTGAGCAACGAGTCAACCATGGGAGCACAGGTGAAGGCAATCCACCCCTGCTGCTGGAAGAGGTGGAGCCAGGCTCCACCTCTCCTAGACCCATTTAAGAGCTGACTACCATTGGGGAAGGATTTCTTTTGGAGATGCACTCCACTAGAGTTTACCCTGTGAGCCCAGGGTAGGGTGAGTGTCCTTCTTTTCTGCTCTAGTATAATAATTACATAAGCCACGCTCTCAGATACGCTACATCATCTGTATATTCGTTGGTTGTACACAGCAATTCTGAATTTACAATCAGCATCTGTATCATAAAGCCTAGATTTAAAATGGTAGAATAAAATTCTGGCGTTTTTTATCTGTCAATATTTTGGAGCTAATTATGATTTTTACCAAAGTTTTTCTGTACATATAAAAAGTTTATTCTAGTTACATTCAATTACATATTTGGGAATAAGAGTGCACCACTTGCAGTTATCAAATTTATTTCAGTTCTCCAAAGAAACAGTTCCCTGTATTGTTAACTTAGCAGATCACAGTTATGCTAAGTCAAACTATGAAAATGGGTCTATAATAAAGAAGATGAAGTCAACCATCTAGATAATCTGAGTTATTATAAGTGTTCTGTGACTCTATGTTCTCAGAGACTACTTTCACGTCATTTCAAATCTATTCTTTCAAATTTTTGTTTTAAACAGTAACTCACATACCAAGCACACGCTCATTTATGGGGAACTTATTAGGCAGAATTGTATATAAGTATTTGACAATTTTTGTGAGGAAAAAGTTGATTTTGCATGGGGAATATACTAATGTGTTTAATGATGCATCTGAAGACCATAAGTGCGTTCACTTTTTGTCTGCTTTTCATTCCAGAAAATAAAAGAATTTAGTTTCTAGTTATGTTCTATAGCCAAAGTCTTAATTAGAAAATTGAATTCACTTAATCAGTTAATTCTCCATATTTTTATTATTTTTCCCTAGAAGTAATTTGATTGTTATCTACAGTATCATATACTATATGAAAGATTATTGTCCTTTTCTAGTTCAAATATTTGGTATATTTATTCATTCCATGAAGAGATATTCAAGAAATATGCATTTAGAGCATAATTTTGGTTGGCTCTTGAATGTTGTGCAGTGTACTTGGCAACCATTACCTATCCTTGTAAGCTGTAGCTGGCTTGTAGGATGTGAGCATTATTAGTGCTTTGTTAGTGTGGACATTTCATTATTTTGGTTGTTTGTTTGCTTTGTCCCAGCTGTTTTGATACACAAACGTAGTCTATAGATGTCTTCGCTTTAGCTCTTTCAAAAGTAAATAAAAGTTACTTTTCTTGCAATTTTTTGATATTGTTAAATGTGGTTTTTCCTGTGACAAATTAAGAATGTTATAATGTGGAATTGCTTTAAATTGACTGTGTGCATTTTGGATACTGTGATCATTATATGTCCCATTATATGTCCTGTATTTCCTGTTTTAACTGAGATGCTTTTGAGAAATCCCACATTCTTTGTAATTTCTTCTTTAAATGGCAGAATATTTCTCAAAAATAATGAGGAATGTCACATATTTTTAAAATACAAATGGTATAATTGGATATGGTTTGGTGTTGAAGAGTACCTTTCTGGTAATACTTTTAAGAAAAAAATAATTTTTTCAATGCATGTGGGTTGATTAATTAGATTTTTGACATTTGTAATTTATAGTACTTCACATATCAGGACAGAGTTTGAATGCCTCTTTCCTTCTACTCTTGAATCTACATAGAGATTAATCTGCTACCTAAATAATGCTGTTATCAGTCATTCATTCTGCTAAATGTCAAAGGCAAAGAACACACTCTGCAATAACTCTCTTGTAAAGGAAAGATATTTGAGATCTCGAAGAGAAGGGAAAAAAATATTTTAATTGTTTTTATCATATTTATGTGAAGAAAGCTAAGGCTAGAAATTTCCCTTGTCACTTAAATCCATTTGATTGCAAAAGAGACTGAAAAAAGGCTGTTTAGATATTAGAGTTTGACAAAGAGGGAAACAGTTTGCTGCCTAATGAGAGAAGGGCATTCAAATTGGAGGCTAAGAGTGATGATTCAAAGAGGCTGTCAGTTAGATAACAGATGATGAGGCAGAAAGGTGTACGGCCAGAGGACAAAATACTTCAAGGTTTCCTTAGCTGTAAAAGACTCTCTCTTCCACCTCCTCCTTCTTATTCTGATGTGTTAGATGAATGCAGTTAATATGGTGATTAATATGAAAAATAAATGTTCTCAGACACTTGCACTTCCTGTTGTCCAGAGAAGGAGATCAGACCTACTGGAAACACTAACTGAGAGAGAAGGAGGAGTCTGAAAGTAGTAGATATATTGGTAGTGCTGAAAACATACTCATTTCTGTTGTTTGCTTTTTTCCCTTTTTGCTTATGGTGTGTTTTTTTTTCTCCATCTACCGTGTCTCATTACTTCTACAACTTCTCTGTGAGAGAGCTCAGAATAAGAAGAAAATTCTTTCAAGTATGGCAAATTCAGGTAATATTGTGATTTCTCCAGGAGTTGCCTATGATCAGATGCCAAAAAATGTACCAAATGTATTTTTAAGGTGACCTTAAATGACCTTAATTTTGTATCCCTTATATTATATATAACTTTTTTTTTTTTTTTTTTTCTGTTACTAAATGTTTCCTTTTGGATGTGACCTTTTTCTTGCAGTGCTTGGAAATATTCTTTGATAACTCTTGCTCTCTCTAGTGCATTCCTCCGTGGTTTGAGTGCATCCGCAAGAAAAGCTTGTGTTGGGGGCCATGTCTAGAGAAAAATCATTTATTTTATTTGGGAGGAATAGTACTTGAATGTTGTTCAGTGTCAGTGTTCAGAAAGAATTTTATCAGCTAAGCAGTCAATTTACTTATTACCTTTGATCATACCGTGCAGAGATGTAGCTGTCATATTTTTCTGTGAAATTATGACATTTCTATTAAATTTAATGAATGAATGCATTAAGAAATGTCATATTTAAAATGCATGGTAGGTTTTTTTTTCCCAACTGTTCATTGCTGTGCGGTGTTTTTTGATTAAATAAAACAGGTCAGGTTTTATGTATTTTTCTCCTTCCCTTTCCTTATTATCCTGCTTTGGTGAAGTTTTTACATAATCTTCATTAAAAATAAAACAATAATTTCCATGCTCTTCTTATCCCTACCAATGACCTCCCTTTTGTATGTTTAGTTTTTGGCTTCTTACACCATATATCCCTAAAAGAGCAGACACTCTTCTTATGTATATTCTTACAGGGTGTTGTTAATTTTCATAAAATTAAGTTTTCAAAGCATTTTCAAAGGTCAGTATATCAAAGAAGTACTGAATTCATCAGATTTTTCCTCATTCCCAGAGAGTAAAAAGCCTAAAACAAATAGCAGCAGAATGTTTCCACCATGTAACTCATAGAGGAAGCTTTGCCCTTCACTCTGCTATTTCATGATTGGCATATGATGAGATATTCATGGATTGCTGCTTAAAATCTCGCTCAGCCTTGTGTGTGCTCCCTTGTTTCTCTGTCTCCTTTCCTGTCTCATGTCCATCTCTGGCTCAGGTATGTGTTCACACTTCCCTGTGTAATCTCTAGCAATTGTATGGCTATCTAATGAAGCCTATTGATCTGTTGGAAGCAAATATTCATAGAATCGTTTGAGTTGGAAGGGATCCTAATGCACAGCTAAATCAGGTTGCTCAGATCCTCATCCAGCCTGACTTAGAGTATCTCCAAGGACGGGGCATCCACCACATCCCTAGGCAACCTGTTCTTGTGCCTCACCACCTTCATCATAAAAAATCCTTTTTGCCTTATATCCAATCTAAATCTCTCTCTTTTAGTTTGAAACCATTTCCCCTTGTCCTATCATAACACACTCAGCTAGCAAGTCTGTCCCTTTCTTTCTTACAGCCCCCCTTTAGACGCTGAAAGCCTGCTCTCAGGTCTCCCTAGAGCCTTTTGTTCTTCAGGCTATATAGCCACAGTTTTCTCTGCCTGTCCTTGTAGGGAAGGTTTTCCATCCCTTGGGTCATTTTTGTGGCCTTCCTCTGCATGTACTCTGTTGGGTCCATGTACTGAGAACTACATATTTCAAAGCAGTACTCCAGATGAGGCCTCACCAGTGCAGTGTTGAGGGGTGTAATCACTTCCATCAACCTGCTGGCCATGCTTTTGATGCAGTCTAGGATACAGTTGACTTTCTGGGCTGTGAAGTGCACATTGCTGGCATGCACTGCTAGGGCTTCACAGGGAGTATTACAATGTAGTTTTAGCATGGTTTGCATCCAGTTTGGACTCTCTTGCTTCGGTAATTAAGTGATAGCAATCTTAAAAGGAACAAGTTCCCCCAAATTATTATAAGTATGGCACATGAAATGTAGGAGGGATTTTAAAAAAAAAAAAAAAAAAAAAAAAAAAAAAAAGGAAAGGATAATGGAGAAACTTTAAATGTGATTTTTTAATTTTTTTTTTTTGAGCTAGATTATGTCCTCTGACAAAAAAAAAAAAAAAAAAAAAAAAAAAGAAACCCACATTCATGCACACTGAAGCAGTACTTGAGATGTAGGACAGATGCCTGACTAAAATTCTTATCATACTCTGGGTAAATATCTGTACTGCTATCACATGCAGATCTTAAAAGGATCTCATGAAAGCAATATAAATTGTTTACACAGCCTCGTGGGGCAAACATTTGACCTAATTTGGGAGAATATCTTCAGTTTATGTGGAAAGGCACTTATTAGAAGAGCATACTTCAGGTGTGAGGATGATAGTTAATGCTGCAAGTAAAGTAATTATTATTTTCTGCACGAAGATATAATTTTACAGCATCTATGTAAACAACTCTTCTTCTTGATGAAACAGCCTGTTACCTCCAAACAGCAAAAAAAATCTGATAACTCCATCACAAACCAATTTAATTAAATTATAATCCTCTTTATTTCTTAACCTAATTCTTTTATGAATTCCCACTTCATTTCTGTTTATATTTGGCAGTCATTTTTCCTTTGCTTTGTCCTTTTCTCTGTCCTTCTATCTTTTTTGTATGTATTGAAGTATTTTTTTTTTAAATGGTACATTGCTAGAAAATTGTTCCAACTGGTCTAATTAGTGTCCAGTGTAATGCAGTGAAATCTAGCTTTCAATTAGTCATCAGGGTCAGCCACTGTCCTCTTGAATGTAGAGAATAAAATTTCAGTGTTTTAATCTCTTTATTGAAAGATTCTCTTGGGTTACAGAAGCAGTTTAAAAATTATGCTATCGAAGATGGTGTGTCTGCCAAATGTGTCTTTGTAACTAATTCTTAGAGGCTGAGAATATTTTCAACTTATTAGGGAATAAAATGAAGAGGAGGGAGGTAGTACCATTAGAAACACTACATGATCTGGCATTATTGCATATGGAAATAATCAGCATTTGTCCTTCTTGAAAGAGCTTTTTGTACATCACATTTGCTTTCGTTTGCCTTCAGTGCTTTTTTTTTGTTTGTTTAATGCTATTGTAAAAATAATTTGTTCTGCTCACATCTGGTCCTTAAAATATTCTCATTAGACATATGTTTTGATAATACTTAAAGAAAAAAATGTTTTAGGATTTTTTGTCTAATATCAAAGTACATCACTGTCACATTAGGGCTTTCTTCCTCTATATCTTGTACTATGTGGGGAAAACACAATTGCAAAATTAAAAAAAATAATAATAAAAAAAATAGGCATAATAGGCTTACTGCCAGAGGGAGCAGTTTTGTGAATTCCTGTATATCATTGAGTTGTTCCACAGTACATTTGTTTTATTATATAAAACTGGGCCTCCAGTGAATTTATGTCTTTAGTCAAATAATCTGTATCAGAATCTGTTTTTGTTTGATCTAAGTAGATATACGAGCATGACAAAACGTTCACGTTAGATGTTTGGTTCATGTTCATGTTAGATATTTGGAGATGGCATTGTGGTGAAGAAGTGAGCAAGATTTTGATCTGCAGTTTTCAAAGTGGTGGTAATGTGTGTCCAGCTTTTCCATCCATTACTGATCATTTGCTCATTATTTGTATGAGTGAATTAATGCAGAGATGAAATAGGAAACTGTAGAACTTCAAATGTATTCCTACCTTGAACTCAGATATGATGTAAAAAATACTGTTTTCTTATTTGAGTATGTATGAATATTGGCATATATATTTTAAATTTGTATGTCATCTTGTTTTAAGATATATAGAGATCTTAAGATGAAATCTTGTATGTAATCTGGATTCAAACATATATTTCTTATTTTGAATCTCTGAAATGCAAATGCTTTTGACGTGTGCATAGTTTCACTTGCAGAAAAATAACCAAAACATTCATTAGGCCTAATTTTTTTTTAGAGAGCCTCAATCCTAGCTTTTCATTGTTAGGGCTATAAAGCGTGAAGATCTGCATCTTTTCCTTCCTTATGTGTAAACTAACTGGAAGCTAAGAACACAGCTTGGGAACAGATTTTGCTGGACTTAGATGCAAAATGTTGAATATGTATTTTATTTCTGTTTAATTGTAGACATAGTAATATCATTACCTTCTGAAATATCTAGGAGGTTCTCTTGGTTGAGAGCAGCTATAACACCAGGTAAAACAAAACTTATTTCTTAATATACCTAGAAATACATTTTTCTTCCATAGTCACAAATTAGATTTCACAACAAATTATAGCACACAGAGAACTCTGGAAGGTAATTTTTATTTTGTACTTACTCTTTACCTCTTTTCCCAAGGGGAGCATTAAGTCTTTCTTAAGTAGATTATTGTAGTTTCTGTTATCTGAAGGCTTTAGAAGAAAGAAAAGAAGCACTTAATACTGTAGTACTTTTACAGGGTGTTTATCTACATCTGCGTGCTTTAACTGCCAGCAAAATGTAGCATATCCTGCAACAGGATAATGCAAGAAAAGCACCTCTTACTAATCATTTTACCTAGATGTGATTGCATACTTCCTTTAAAAGTAAAAACTATAAGCTATAGGCACTTTTTTTAAGCCCTGCACAACTTTTGTGCTCTTGAATGTTATCAGGGAGGTTAAATACAAAAATTAAAAATTAAAACCTTCTGTTCCACAATGGAAGAATGTTGTGCTTTTTACTTAAAAATTACCTAATTTCAGCTGAAAATATTGTATTCTATTTCTTCATCTACATAATTTTTAAATCCATAGTTGTTTTTTTAAAACCTATTACTGAATAGAAGTCTACTACCACAAGATTGATGTTAATGGTTCCTCTGCTATTAGTATTCTGCTTATGACAGTTTAACCATATACCCAAATGAAGACTAAGTAATGTATATGATTAAGGATGATGCGTATTATGGACAAATTCTGTGGATTTCTTGAGCTAGTTTTTTGTTTGTTTGTTTGTTTGTTTTAAGGAAGGAATTAAGGTCTGCCATTTGGGAAAGTAAACAAGCAATGAAGAATATTAGATTTTAGAAGCCTGTAGAAATATTGAAGTGGGTCATTTTTACAAACTGTGAACAGAAAAAAAAAAAAAATCAAAACAAAAAAGAAAACTTTTCAAATTACTCTCATTTAAAAAATCATGACAATGTGAGGTATGTATGACTGATGTATTATATCTCCATGGGAGATAAAGTAGTTCCTATTAGCTTAAAGCTGTGATAAAACTGTGATCGTCTTCACAGTGGTTGAAATATTACTGTCATGTTCTCAGAGTTACAAAAAGATACTAAGAAACTGAAAATGGAATTATTCCAAGGAATTTTTGTAAAAAAAAATGTTTCTGTATATGATTCTACCTGCAGTTCTCTGAAACCTTATCCATAGTTAAGAGTAACAAGTGTTTCTTTTTATCAGTTGCATTAGGCACAGCATTGCTAACTGTCAATGAAAATGGCTCTCCTGGACTCTGAGTATGTGTACAGAATGTAGTGTGAGAGGGTGGAGAGCAGCTCCAAGGGAAGAGGTCTGGGGGTTCTGGGTGATAGAAGGTGAACAAGAATTGTCAGTGTGCCCTGACAGCCAAAAGGGCCAATCACACCCTGAGCCAGTGTAGTTGAGTGAGTGGTGGAGAAATCTGGAAATTTATGAGTGAATTGGAGTTGTGTTAAGCAGACAAGTTTAATACGCATACAAAGTTTCAGTTATTTATACAGTCTATTATATACAATGTCTCACTTGATAACTCATGTGGCATATGGTGTGCTCTGAGTTTGTGAATATATCTTTTCTACTTCCTGACTTCATCTGGTCCTTGTTGAGTTTGCATTAGTCCTTCTCATTAAGCTTGTGTTAGCTTCACCTCTGAGGGGGGGAAAGAAAAAAAAAAAGAAAAAAAAACACATTCTTTTTAAAAAGAGGTCATGAGAAACAAAAACACCAAATAGAGCTGTTATGGATTTTTAATGATATTTATAAGCCTGTGAAGCTGTATGGAGTTGATTATACTTATGTACATCCTTATTTACAGCAGTTTTCTGCCCGTGGAAATGATTCTTTTGGGTATAGATTTTTCTACAACAGGTTTATTCAATAAAGTCTGAGTCACTGCATTTAAGCAAGCAATATCTTTTCCTTTGCTGGCCTGAAAGTAAATGAATAGAGATATTACCTTCAAGAGTATTAACTGAATCTTCATTCCTTATTAAGAAACAAAGTGTAATTTATTTTTCTTTTATGTGGTCATTTGAGCTGAGTCATGTATGAATGATTTCTTTAAAGCTATTTCTATCCCTCCATCTTTATTGCAGGGCTTCTAATTCTCTCAGCTCCCTAACAGTGAGGAAAAGATAAATTTAGTAGTAGAAAATAAGAAATGCCCTAAGAAGCTTTACTGAGCTGTATACAAATGTTCTTCCAAAAAGAAGGTGACTATCTAAGAAAACAGATAGTGATTCTTCAGTTTTATGAAGAAATGTCAAGAATTCTTTCTAATCTAGCTTTGTCTAATCCAATTCTTTTGAAAGATCCAATTCATTTTGCAGTTCTTCCCCACTGTGATTTTAATACATGCTTTCTGATATTCTTCTACAGCACTAAAAATGTGTAAGGCTTCCAAAATGAGTTTTAGGAAAAAGTATTTTTCAGACCCATAGATACTGTACGTATGCAAATGAGAGAAGTAGAGAGTTTGCAAAAGGAAACATTGTTTTTAGAGGCAAAAACTGTTACTTATCCCAAAGGAGATACAAATTGTTTTTAAATTCCAGCCACTTCATTGTTCTTACTCTCCCCTAAATGTGGAGATGGACAACACAGCTTCATACTCATGATTAAATCACAAGCAGACTACACACGAACTGATGTTAATGCTGAAATTAAAATTTTGTTGTTAATATAATTAAATCAAGCCAGAATGACAATAGGATGTAGAGTCTGACTAACACTTCTCTATACATTCCATGGCTACAAAAATGGTTTGTATTTATTTACTTACCAAAAATCTGTATGTAGTAAATGGCTATGAAGTGGGACTGGTGAGATCATCACTGGATGCAGTCATTGCTAGTGGAAACTCCATATTTGGAAGCTTTAAGAGAAGGAAAATATTTACCTCTGACAATGAAGTTATCTTCACCAAAGAGGATGCCAAAGTCTTTTCATTTTTATTGGTCAGAAGTTTCAATTTCTACTACCATACCACTGCCTGCTTCTGATGTCATGGTCAACATGACAAAATAGGAGGCATTACTTTCTGAGTTGCCCCCTTAGTTTTTCACCTGAACCCACAAGTTTTGCTACTTTTTTTTTTTTTTTTTTTT
The DNA here is from genome assembly GCF_951394365.1 of Tetrao urogallus. Lineage (NCBI taxonomy): Eukaryota > Metazoa > Chordata > Aves > Galliformes > Phasianidae > Tetrao > Tetrao urogallus. The sequence goes on along the minus strand of NC_136815.1, from coordinate 53,570,057 downwards.
TTTTCCCCTGATTATGTTCCCCAGCCCAGTGTGAGGGGGAGGGAGGGAGTGAAAAGTAGGCTGGGTGGAGCTTAGCTGCCTGCAGGGTTAAACCACAATGTTTGAGGGGTTTGTTTCAAGAAGAGGACTTACTCAATCGTTTGAGCTCAGTAAGACTGTGTGTGTTGCCATAGCCAGCTTACTATTATTTGGTACCCTCAGCATGTTTTGTCTGCACTATGCAAAGCCAAGTGTAACAAAATTCTGGTCTGACAGTACATCGAGTTACTTTATTTTTTCTCTGTGCTCTAAATTTTCTTCAAAAGATTCTCCCATTTCTGTTTTCACTTATTTGAAACTGTTCTTTGTCAACCTGAGCTCCTAATATATATCTTTTTTGTTTTGCCCCCTACTTCATTTACCATCACAGACTACTAGTGATCAGCATCCTCTTTCCAAGATGTATCTTTTCCTCCTAAAATCCTAAGGCACTCATCAGTCTCCTTTAATCTTCACTGTCTTCTAATGCTGGTGTTACTTCTATCCAATAATACATTCAACAGGCCTCTGAAGAAGGGTTCTTACATTTCTGACACGTATATCTACATCATCAGCAGCAATGTCATGTAAGCAGAACACAAGTGAAGTGTGAAAAGATGGCACTAGATGTGATGTACCACATAGTTTGCTATTATCATTTTGTCCTTTCTTTTTAGTTTTTGCTGTCCTGAAGACAAGAAAATCCAGCAAGTCTAAAAACAAAAGATGAAGTGCTATGTAAGAGATCTGTCATTTAATCTGAACTGCTCAGGTATTAGATAACATAAGGGTGTTGTTTTTTTCTTTTTCCTTTTTGACTGTAGATGGTGTAATATATATCAAATAACAAGGCTACCCTAGAAAATTCTGCTCAATAATGCACTACATATAATGAGTCTCATCTATGCGTTGTTTAAAAAGTATTTTAAGATATCCCCATTACAATACCCTTTATTAATTGTGTTCTCTTCTTGATATAGGTTAATATCATTTAAAAATAATGCAGGAAATATTTAAAGCACGTCAGAAGTAAAGAGGGCTCTTATCACAAGTAGATACCTTCAAGGAATACCAAGGAATACCAAATCCCTCAAAAATGAATTATATGGTATAAATAAGATAACAAAATTATCCAGTCATAGTTTCAATATTAGTGTTTGTAGAACTTCACAGTGCACTTCTTCAAACACGTTTCTTCCACACCTTATTGCTGTAATCACATACTTCTTTCTAGATTAAACATTTCTAGATAAAGCATTTAATAAATCCAAAGACACTCATCAGTCATTCACTAACCAGCACACAATAACTCAGCATGCACACATATATTTCAATTCAGCTCCAAAGACTAGTGATCAATAGTTAGTCATTAGCAATCACTCTGGACATGCAGAATGACAGAAAATCTTCTAGCCTTTTATTTCTTAAAAGGTCACTTGACCCATGAATCTTATGTTATTGTGTAAGGCTTAACTTGTCACCATTTATTTTCATGAAGATAAATTATACAGCCCTAGTAAATAAGAAGAAATAAATCATCCTGTCTGCATCTCCTTCTGTCCCATGAAAGTCTCTGGGATAACTGGTGCTATTAGTTTCATTATATGGAGGGTGAAGTTGATCTTTAATAGATTACTTGCTCTTCACAGAGCATCAGCTTTTCCTCTGTTTTACTCCCACCTCAGAAATTCTAAACTGAGATGTGAATGTTCAGATTATGAAAAAGGTATGTGATACATGGACTGTAGTAAAGCAAAGTATTTGCTATAAAATATTGTTGTATGTACTTTTTTTTTCAGCTGGTCAGATAATAGGCAATAAAGAACAGTGTCAGGTGAAGAAAGAAATAGGTGATTCTGTGCCTCATGCTGCAGTATTTCAAAATAAGCTTGCACTTTTTCTTTCTTTTAAGTTGTTGCAATATAGTGACGTATTTCAAATTAAAATATTTTTAGTCTAGGAAAGCTCTTGTTTGCTTCACTGGCATTTAAATATTTACAGTCAGCAGAAATGTAGCTTAAATAAAAACAGCAGTCTTTCAGGCATGACATATACCATCTATTTTGTTGTCCAGTTGTGTTATCTACACATATGAAAGACTCAAATAAATAAGGAAATACCTTGAGGAAGCAATCAGAAGGATGGCACATACATACAGAAAGATAAGAAGATGAATAAATGGAAGTTCATATCGAGCAGTGATATGCTCAGGGTAACAAAAAATAACAAAAACCACTGATGTGATATGTGTTAGATGGATTTTGCCAGAGCATCTCTTAGGGCATGTGAGTGTCAGTATCTTGTAGCAAGCTTTGGTTTTTTTTTTAATATAAAAGTTGGTATATTATCTACTTCTGCTCAGTTGAGTTGGTGATGTATTTCACTGGGCTTCTACTTCTGAAACAAACAGGTTTTTAGGCAGCTTATGTCCGAGTTTGACATCATGTGAGTCACCTTATGGTGTTCGAAAATAATAGACAAACTGTGGTGAAATTATCTGAAAATAATAATTTGTGTTTAGAACTTGGTCTGAATAATGTCTTACACAAAACAACATGCCAGAGGATTACAATATTATTGAATATTTAATATGCTGATGGAGTCAAGAGACTTCATTGCAAATGCAACATAATGAGAGTGGGACTAATGAAGATGTGAAAGCAATATGAGTTAAGGTACATAAGAAATTCTTAAGACGTTATCTCTGACTGATATAAATTAATGTGATTAATTAATGTAAAGTTCATAAGTTCCTGCACAATCTACTGTAGGGAACATGCCCTAGCATGGATATTGGGCAAGATGATCTTCAGAGGTCCCTTCCAACTCCTGTGATTCTGTGATATGAGTTAATAGCAGCTTAGAATTAATAAGTTGTGGCAACAAGCAGAAAGTCAATAAAGTCAACGTACTGACAATATCGTCTGTAGACTAATGCAAAAGATGACTTGGTTAGTATGCAGTCAGCAGTGATTCCTGTTTTCAAAACAGGAAAACAAAAACCTTGCCTCATTTTTTATTTACTCAGCTGAATATAATTCTTATCTAAATGCACATCAGAATGCTTCTTTCATGCTATTGTCCTTCCAAAAAAAAGGTGTGATTATTACTGACAAACTCTGGCAAAGAGTACATACCCTGATTTTTCCACTTACCCTTCTATGGTTTATATCACGTCTTGGATTTTTTCAAGATAAAGCTACAATGAAAAATGCATTGCAGTAGCTAACAGATATTTAGTCTACAGGTAAAAGCTACCTCATTCCCTGAAAAGTGTATGGTGCAAGCATCATTGGCACCAACTGCTTTACTCCACAAATATTCTCCAATTTGACAACAGTTTTTGAAATATACTTAGCTTTGGTCTGCTTGCAAGGCCCACCTTTGGGCTCTTGAACTAATAATATTCAGTGTAAGATAGCTCTTATACTCCCACATCCAAAGTAATTTTTGGTCGCTAAACCATGATTATAAACACGAAGGAAAACTGATGGATTGTAGGGATACGATACTATAGAAAGATATGCAGCAGATATAAAATGCATTTCTGGGTTCTGGTCAGGAAGCCATTTCTATTTACAGTTGTTATCTAATATCCAGAGATCTGTAATTCTCTGTACTGCCTCCTCTAGAAAAGAAAGATATTTATTTTTTTTTAATTTCATCCAAATACAGTATGCATGCTGTGTATGGCGTATTTGCTTTATTAACATTACTTTTCTCTATTTCTTGTTTTCTTAGTTGCTATTATGGATGGTCCTGCTTCAGTTTACCTTCAGCACAAGTTAAACAAACAAAACAATAACAAAAAACACATAGAGAAACCAAACATCTCTATGGAAAAAATAATCAGATGAACAGTTTTTAGGTAGCAGCACTCCTGAATAACAGGGAGTGGCAGAAAAACTTTATGATCTTTTGTTAATTTTATAATAAAGCAGAATGATAGTAGGTTATGCCATGTTTGGAAGACTTTCTTAATTTGTCTGTGCTTTTATTATTTGAAAACATAAATCACAAACTTCCTCTATTCTATCCATTGAGTGGATGAGGTGTTTTGTTTTCATTTCCTTTCCAGCTCTGAGTGTAATATTGATGTACATGTCTTGCTTTGTCATAGAACAAATATGAGTTTATGGGCAATTAAATCAAATTTCTGGAATGGTTTCACTTTGAATGAAGTGTCTAAATATTATTGTGAATTGATTTTTGTGTTTACTGTAGTAAACATGCTGTAATGAATTATTTGATGTTCATAATTAGACATAATTCATACTTGCATACTATATCCATCCATCAAACAAAAATACTGTAGTTTTCATCCTTCCTCTATTTACTGTTCAAACTGAGCTTAGTGGTTATCAGGTGTTTTTCTACAAATATATTCATCAAATGTTTTTCCTAGTAAGTGATTGAGAACTTTTATCTGTAATCCCTCTGAAGTATATGCAGTGGCCTAAAAGGCTGTTGAGACAGGTAGCAGGATCGACAGAAGCAAAAGTGTTGATTTGTCAGATGATCTGGGAGTATGCAAGCAACACCAACCACCAGGAGAATGACCCCACTGCTTTCCTGATACACCTATGCTTGAGGTTACGGTATCTTTAATACAGAAAGTGCAGCCAGTGTCTAAAAACAAGGTTTAATGTCATGGATTGGCTAGCAGGTAGAGTTAGACATCTTTGGACTCCTTTAAATGAACAGCCTTGAGGGATGCTAGCCAGCTTGTTTAATGTCTGGATGGGGACAGCTTGCTCAAACTGGGCATGTTGTTGCTGGCAAATTTGTGGATGGGTGGTCTTGCTCCATTTGAAAAACAATGCATTTATGTTTGTGAGGGTTTTTGTTTGTTTGTAGTTTCTGTTTTTGTTTTGTATTGGAACTGTGCATAAATCCATTCTAAAAAGAAATATCCTAGTGCACGTGAAACCTTTGAAGGAATTATGTGTGGAAACTGAATTGAAAACTTCTTAACCATCAAACATATGTCTTTTTTTCTGCTGAAACCACAATTTAAGTCAGAGTAACATGTCTGTTATTGCCATCATACGCAGAGACTGTGTATTAGTGGGAGATAACAAAGCTCCTTGTTTTGGAGCACACAATTACCCTTAAGTATATGGTCTTTCTGCAAGTGTTTAAGGAAGCTCTGCTTGACAGATAATTAGAAACTTTGTGATTAAGTCTCTGCTCTTTAGGCAAAATAATCATAAATGCTGTGCATTAGCTCTAGCAGTAGAACATCCAGGGAAAAGAAATAGCGAATTTAAATAATAAGTCTTCTGAAAAAGTCTTCATATTACACTGAATCTTAACATTGAAGTGATATATTCTTTGCTAAGGAAAATGTTAATGTTACTATTGACCAAGAGAAATGTGTCTCTCTTTTAGAAAAACAATAGTTCTCTGATTATTGATAGAATGGGGTTCAGAAAAATTTGATATCAGTAGTGCCAAGTAGATAGAGATATGCCAGATTCGTTCATGATGCACTGCTTGTAAAATATCTGTTGTTGATGGGATTTACTTAAGAGTCTTAAATCTTAGGCATACATTTTATCACAGTCTAATGGGAAGAAAGATTCACTCTTGGCTGAAAAGCTGGAATTTGTCAGACATTTGGCTTTCTGCAGATGTACTTCTTGTAGTTTCACCTTGATTTTTTTTCTGTGTAGATCAAATTCTGAACCCTCCACTTCAAATCAGTTAGCCTGCTTCATTATGTCTCTGTCTAACGTACTTTTTTCACTGGGCATGTTCTAGCCTAAATGAGATAACTGTCTGTACATAACGGTTACCTCTGGGCTTGTATATGAGGAATTTGAAATGTTCCTTTGCCATTAGTAATGTTACTCCCCGTATTGTTTGAATGCAGCAGGAGCAAAAACTGCTCAGTTAGAAAAGTGTTGTTAGAGGACATAAGACCTCTAGCAAATGGATGGACGGTAGGAGGAGATAATAAAAGCGAAAATGGAGTAGTCTGAAAGTGAATAGAGACTGATAAGGAAAGGAGAACTGGCCCTCACTGCCTTTAACAAGCATCTCCTCATTCACTAAGAGATAGTTACTTCTGAGCAATAGGGAGAACAGTAACTGTCAGTGACTTTGTTGCTATAATAATAATTGCAAGCAAAAATACTGGACTAAATCTAAGAAGTGTTTACTGTACCTTGAATAAATAAACCTTTTCCTACACTTTAAATATCTGCTTATTAAGTGAATTTTGCCCATTTTATGACTTAAGCAATAACTCTGCTGGCAGGGGGAGGAGAGGAAGTGCATTTAATTATGTAGTTTAAAGACTAGGTCTTATTTCCTTCATACTGGCCTATTTGAAGTATTGGATATGAAATTTTGCCTTTGCTTCCTCTACTAAAAAAGTAAAACACATGAAACTCTGAAGAAGATAGAATAATAATCTGAGTTCACTGCAAATGGTTTTTTTCTTTTTTTTTTTTTGGAAGATATGTTTTCTAGTAAACCAGGAAACCTCCAATGGTGAAATGCCAGTTATGTTTTTTTTATTTTATAATTAGTTTTTTATAATTAGTAAGACTGATCAACTATATTGTTCTTTATATAACATTTAAAATAAGTATTTATACCTCCCTATCAATTTTCCTTAGGATTTGAGTTTCTCCTTACATTTCATTGAATACTCACTGATTTGAGAGCTTCCTAGGATGGTCCATCAGAGATCGCAATTTCCTGACTGTTTGCAGATGTAATCTGAGTAAAATGTACAGTTTAAAACGTAAACATTCCTTTCCTTGACTTGAATTTTGTGTCACTGTATGAGCAGTAACAAGGCAGAGTCTGGTGCTTTTGAAGAAACGTCTTCTCAGCCTTCCAACCAGTTAATACATCTCAGATCTAATTTCAGTCCTGCTCTGCATGTATGTCCCTGCCTTTTCAGAGCACAGCTGACTGAACATATCATGCTGTCAGCAATTCCATTCCTCAAAGGGAAAGATAGGTCTTAAAAACCACAATTAAACTAGAACTAAACTTTCCACATAACAGCATTTTTAGGAGTCTTTATAATCTTAAATGTTTTCAACCTTCCCAGCTTCAGCTGCACATGAAGTAATTAGAGGATACAGGGTCTCATGTGTCCTGTCTGAAAGAATGCACCCACCAGTGCTAATGATCTAGAATATGACATGCACCCACTCGTGATAATCTTTGATCATAGTGAATGGCTGAGATTCTGGACAACTAAAGGAAAACCAATATCATTCCTATCTTCAAGAAGAACAAGGACAAAGATCCAAGGAATTATAAGGCCAGTCATCTTCACCTTGATCCCTTGGAAAGTGAGGGAGCAGATAATTCTTAAAAATATTTCTGGATACATGGAGGACAAGAACATCAGCAACAGTAAACAGATAGAATTCACTAAGGGGAAGGCTTGCTGGACCAACTTGATATGCTGCTATGATACAATGACCATCCTGAGGAAAGCAGTGCCTTCCTAGACTTCAGGAAAGTTGCTGACACTGTCTTCCACAAAATCCTTATAGGCTGTTGATGCATGGGCTGGATGTACAGTGGTTTGCAAAAACGGACTGGCAAAGCCTAGAGGATGGGAATTCTTATTGGAGGGCAATAACTAGTAGAACTCAGGCATCAATACTAGGTACTAGTACTTGAAGGGAGGGTAGAAACAGAGAATAGAGCCAGACTCAGTGCTGCCCAGGCAGAAGAGAAGAAGCAGTGAGCACAGGTTGAAACACAGTGACACTGGATATTATGTCTTCATGAAAGCTAGCCTCAACTACAGTGTTTGTACATCTCTGTATCTCTAACACCCTACTCTGTTGATTTACCATAGGTAAGGGCTTCTAGTGAATGGCTTTGAGTGAGAAGTGATCATCATTGTTGTCAAACAGTGCAGGTGGCACCAGGCTGAACCTGTCACATCAATAAAGATCTGCACTTGGCAGGAGTGGGTGCTAAGCTGGTGGGAACTTGTGTTGAATCTAATTTACTGGATGATTTGCATCAGCAAATACTCAGTATAGACACTTATTCCCACTTAACATTAAGGAGCTAAATGAGTACAATATAAGATCCCTGCAAGTGTCAAAAAACTGCTAAAAAAAAAAAAGTTCTTGAAATTTCCAAAAGCTCTTTTGCACAGCTGCAGAAAAATAGATATATATTCATTTGTCTCCTGTGGTCTAATTTGTACAAAATGTCAAATTGTTGTTCTTTTTGGATTACTCAGAACTCTGAAAATTTCTTAAATGCCTCTGTGTATATTTTCCCAAAGTAAATTCATACACAGAATTTTAAATGTGAGCCTGAAAGCTGAGAGCTAGGTACAATTGTTCTCCCAAATTTTCAGAAATAATTCTGTCAAAGTGTTAAAAGCTGTTGAAAATCCTTACATCTCTGGAGCACATTAAAGAGTATTTTTGATAAGGTAAATGAAGACTAAGTACTAATTAAAAAGTGTCATTAGCGAAGTTACTAAATATATAGTACCAAAGAATTTTTAAAAGTTTACTACTTTTCAGTTGGCATTCAGTTTTATGAAAAAGCCAAATCTCCTTCCTTGTCCACTATAAATTATTACTTTTTTAAAGTTCTTTTATTTTTTTTTTTCATTTCTAAATATCTATCTCATCTTCCAGTTGTTAAATATGAGTGATTTGGGTTTTAACAACCAGGTGCAGATATTGCATATGAATTTTTTCTATTATGTCACTGTGGAAAACTGTTAGAGACATGTTATGATACATTTTTCTATGTTCTTCCTGATTGCAGCAACCGTATTTAAAATATATGACACTGTAAATAAAATAGGCATTCTCAAACTGGGTTTTATGATCCAAATATCAGTTCTTCCTGCTCCTGGCTGTTACAATGCTTGTAAAAGGTGTTGTCCTGGATGTGTTATTTCACAGTTCATATGGTGCAGGCATTCCCTTCCAACTTCTTCATGAAAAATGATAATAATGATAATGGCATAGTGAGGATTGCTGGGAAAAATATTGTTATTCTTCAAACATTTCCTAACAACCTAGTTTTACATATCAGATTTACTTGAGTTATTGAAAAGAACTATAATGTTGTCCTTCTTCTTCATTACTAAAAAAAATATACTTGCAATATGTATTGTTATCTATCATGAGAATTCTGTGTAACTGTAAACAAGGACAGTTGCTTAACATTTGATATTATTTAAAAGTCCTACTATGGAGAATTTAACAGATTATTTTTAACACTTAAATTATTTGAAAGGAACATTCAGAGCAGTATGTTCTAATATCTCAAATGTTTCACATTAATAATTTTGGGATAAGTATCTGTCATTTTGCTATGGATGAACAGAAAATGCAGTGTTCTGATTATCAAAGTGAACAGAATTGAATAACATTTCTTTCCAGTTTAAATGTGACATTTCATTTTAAGGATCAAGTTATTATATCATGCTAGCATTTCCTGGAAGTCAACATATTAGGGTTAGATTGCCTTAAGTTTTTAAGTATTAAGTTTTTTTCTTTTTTTAAAGGCTTCATATTTTTTGTAGAAGTGGATTTTCACAGCACTGTCATTACCATTAATCTTTTAATCAATTACCATCACTGTCTTTATTTAGTTCTGTTGTCCATTAGATGTCTGGTTAATACTTCAATAATTGTGTAATTCAATAATCATAATTGTAATTTTTTTTTTGCTCTGCCTCCTCCATATTCATGCTTCTGATGGTCTGTAATAAGATACTGTTGGAATTTTATTAGTCAAGATATCAGCTTTCCCAGTGAGTAGGGAAATCTGTGGGCAATCTGGAAAAAGAAAACCAAACATAAAAACGTAATTTTTAAGTACATTATCAGATTCATCTGCAGCATTAACAAAGAAAACAACTGTAAGCCTAATTTACATGCTATGTCCATGCAGTTTCATGGAGTGTTTAGGATCATTTTTTGTTATTGTCTTTTTAAATTTTTTTACTGTTTGCAAGATGGTGAACTGTTGCAGATTTATGCTTAATCATATTTTAATTTATATTTATTTAGTTTTACATCATAAGCAATGATATAAACTTTTCCTGTAACTATTTTCCACCATATTGCTTCATTTTATGTTCTCATTTCCCTTTTTTTTTAAAAAAAAAAAAAAAAAAAAAGTTGTTTTAGTTTGCTGTGGAAAAATCACTTGTGATACTCTCTGATGAAATGGAAGATTGACTGTTTGAAAAATCTTGATCCTCAGTAGCAGAATTAATCTGTATCATTTATAAGAAATAAAATGTGGGCATATTTTGCATAATTTCCTCACTAAAATATGTTTTGGTCACTGGCAGATGACCTTTGTTATTTCAATAGATAACACAGACTTGATTTCACTGGATGTAGAAGAAGATCCTTTTCTCACTTGTTGTAAAAGATCCTTCCCTCTAAAAACTCTACCATTGAAACTTAACACAGTTTTGTATGTAATATCAATCAGTTAACTCTGCAACTTCATGAAAATATCATTATGCCTGACTGGCAACAGGAGGAAGCTAACATTGGTAGAGGTGTAGAAACAATAAGCTGCCTATTGTTTTAAAAGGTCAGAGAACATTTATTTTTGACAAAAGTTAAAATTCAGTATTAAAAAAAATCTAAGTGAATATTTGTGGTTTTAAATAAGCCATGTCCAGAAAGTACTGCAACTCTTTACAAATTCATGATAGAATTATGAAATATGGTTTTGGTCTCTACCTACTTATTTGTTTTAAGGTGAAATAAACTTATATGCATTTTTCAGTGATCTGAAGACATACTGTATTTTAGCTTAAATTGTATTATCATCACTGCCCGTGTATTTCAAGGTTAAAATGGTATTTGTCTTGTGATACAATTAAGATACAGAGGAAATCTTAAACTTTCCTCTCCTAAGCCTTAGAGCAAATATTTCATCAGATAATTTTTCAGATTAAATCTTGAGATAATTAATTTAGTCTGGCTGATGGCTTTTTCTAACTATGCAATTCTATCAAAAAACTTTGAGAATATGTGAATAAATGAAGAGTGTTTAGCACTATGGGTTCTTTTAACTTTACATGTAGGGGAAGTCATCAGCCCACTCTTCCTGGTTGGATTGCTAATAGCAGACCCCCACTATAATATTATGTGCCCCTGCTTCTCCTTTAAACTCCTAAACTCTCAGACAGCTCCTCATCCATTCCTAAGGCACAGCTCCAGTCTCTCAAATTGGTCATTGACATAAAGGGCAAAAAATTTATTGATATAAAGAGCTCAATTCCCTCCAGGCATGCACATATAACCAATATTTCTTGTTTATTTCCATGCTATGTGCATTTGAGTAGAGGCGGTTAAGTTATGATTAAACTGTTTTAATAGATAAAATAGCTGGAATTTCTTTGTGCTGCTCTTCAAGTCTTCTCCAACTACCTCTGATCCTTCTCCTGACTCAGAAAATGTATTTCTTGTATGCTATCTAACTGAGTCAGGTGAATTGAGGTTCCCCTTGCAGGCAACTTTTGTTTAAATCTACCTTTACCAGCTTGTCAAGCCTGCCATCAGAGATATTCTTCCACTCCTCTGACAGATGAGCTCTATCAGTCCTCGTTAGACCAGTTGTGTTCCAGAGCCCTTACAGATGCTCTGAGGGCTCTGTAGTCCTCCTTGATATGCCTCAGTTCGCTCTTCAAATGAAATAGCAACAGCAGGCAGTAGTCTGTGGACTGTACAGGACTCACTAGTATTGGCAGTATCCCATGATATGTCATCAAGGGGTGACGGTTTGAAACTTTAAAAATGTAGATTTAGATTAGATTAGACGTTGGGATGGAATTCTTTACCATGAGGATGGTAAGGCAGTGGAACAGGGAAACTGAATGCCCCACTCCTGAATGTGTTCAAAGACAGGTTTATTGGGTCTTAGGCAGTTTGATTTAATGGAAGATGTCCCTGACCATGACAGAGGATTGGTACTAGCCAATTTTTAAAGTCCCTTTCAACTCAAACTGTTCTATGATATAAAAGCAAATCCAACCCTAGGATGCACTCTGGTGGATCAATAAATATTTACCTTGATGGGTCTGAATCTAAAATGCAAACAGTACAATTGGCAGAGGAAACATTCACAGTGATGATGTTCTAGCTCTTTTTATTGTGAAATTTCCTAGAAAAAGAAAAAAATAGAGTTCTGGTCTTATGTCCAGTGAACTTTTTTGTTGCTACAGTCCGTGCTCATTTTGTAGCTACTTTCTGTAGCTCAATTCCTTTTTTTTTTTTTTTTTTTTTTTTCCACTTTTTATTCCACTTTTACAGCTGTACAGAAATTCTATCTTGTTAGAAACAGGTTAGTTATGAATAATGTAACAGGATGTTGGTTTTTTTAAAAACATCTACGCAAGGCTGAATATAATGTCTTAGCAAGGTGAATACCTGGAAACTTTGTTTGAAGTTTTTTGACATAAATTTTCCTGTCTACCATAAAGCACAAGAATCTTCCCTAAGAAAATTGACGCCAAGTAAATTGTCAATATGCTGCAGCTATTCTCATACATGCTTCGTATACACTTAATTTAATGATCTTTAAAATGTGGTCTAAAATGCCAGAGAGGCAAATACCAAAAAGAAGGACTTTCCTTCAATTGATGGAATATTTGCTCACATTTTAATTTTTTTTGTTGTTGTTTATTAATATTTTAGGTGATAAAATTGTTTTTCATACTGCTGTATGAATAGCATCTGTACCTAGTAACAAAGGTGTTCATAAAAAGAAATGTTTAAAAATTGGAAATCGCTATAATTGCTAAAATCAAAATCGGTTTTACATAATGATTAATTTATTTCTACTGAAAATTTAGGTCTAATTTGTTTGATGTTGAACTGTACTGAAAATGGCTCGAATGTGTTTTTATTAGATTTCTTCTGTAACAGATTCAGTTGACTTTGTGCGGTAATGGAGAGGTGGTAATTGATCAAAGCTCTTTCTGGTCTTATGAGTTATTATTTTTTACTTCCTAAGAAAGACGTTAGATTAGGGGTAAGTTAGGATGCATACTTCCTTCAGTGCCTCCTCTCTTCTCAAGTCATGAAAAACGTTAAGAGAAACCCTCATGTCTTTCTGGAATTGAAATGTGCTCTTCTGCTGAGCCACAGATTAACATCCATTCTTTTCAGTACTCTCAAGAGCATCATCAGAAAGCCAGCTGAAAATGCAGAGTTTCAGATATCTGTCTAAAGATTTCCAGAGTAGCTCAGGACTGTCAGGAGAAAGAGTGAAACCTATTCACTGTGGTCCCATTTTACAAGTGATATTTTATCTCATGCAAACATAATTACATGAGTTTGTGCCTTGTCAGAGAAGCATTGCTCAAGTTTTTCAGCTCTGTCACAGTAGAATTGTCTTTCAAGGTTTTCCAGAGAGTTTGATGTTACATAGTTATTATCAGGTGTGAGTTATTGCTGGAGATAATCCATACGTCCTTTCATATGTTCTTCACAGCTCTTCCTGGCTATATGCCTTCTAAAATTATTTCTCAACCTGCATGTATGTGTATATATATACTTACATATATATATATACTTATATATATACATACATATATATGCTTACATATCTCTAAACATCTTTGCTCTTGTGCGGAAACATATTGATGTCCATTCAGTTGATAACCCCTATGAAAGTTAATCTTTTATGTTGATCCTTACTTGTGTTTTGAAGTCTGCCAGTGATAGTGATAGATTTTTTACTTAGCACTGTATTTAATCCAATCTTTAAACACTATGGGGAAAACAGCCTTGTTTTTAATTTCTCTCTTCTCCAGAAGCAGGTAGAATACTTGGAGTTCATCAGAATTTGAACTCAACTACTTGAGCTGTGTTTTTATTTGTACTTTACCTTAAAATACAATAATTTGACCGTCTAAGAGGAAATACTATTTAAAATAAGAAGAGAATATTTATGCAATATGTTATATAGGGAAGAGACAGCCTTTGATAACAAATTTGTGAACTTTTTCTATGTTAATCATTTTTATATATAATTTTTTTATTGCATCTGAGGTCTATGGGACATTTATAGTTCAATCTCTGTAGAACATTGTATCAGTTATTATGTAGAAGAAAGTATTTTACCCACATCAAGAAAAAGCCGTATGTCCCTTCAGTTTCTCTCACCTGTTTTATCTTCCCTTTGTAGTATAACCATTCTTATCTCACGGTAATTAAGTCACTTTCACATGAAGAAAGGCAGAAAGAGGAAAAATGGAAGAGAATATTTTAAATGAATGCATGAATATATATATATATTATATTTAGATGCTGGTATTAATTTCATGCAAGGCCTTTCCTGGTTTAGCTCGCTTAAATTATGACTTGAAGTATATAACTACAGTTTCAGTTTCAGGAAACACTCACCATCAGTAATTTGCAGTATCATGAGTGCCATTAATGTCACACATTTTATTCTTATACTGAACATGAGGTTTAGTATGTAAGTATTTAGGATTTTGGAAGAAGTTAAGAACTTTTAAGTTTTGTAGTCCTCTTGTCAATAGAGGCCTTTCAATAGTTTTCCTTGAAAATGTTGGCTATTCTAAAATGGAAATGTGTATTCTAAAATGGACGAAGAATTTTAAACGTTCTCAGAATATAAACAAAAAAAAATAAGACAAATTATTTCCACATAGTGATGATAGACTTAATCTTGAAGGATATATAGATTTCTTTTAGACTTTGCTTTGTTATACTATGTCCTTGTCTGTGGCCTTTTAGAAAAATTCTACCTCCTTATAAGGTTAAAAATGGTATGCCATCCAAAGGACTTTGTAGCTATTGCTTTTCCTGGATTTTCATTTTTTATGTAATAAATGTCACAAATGTCACAAACAAACTTTGTGAATAAAGTTATATAATTACTGATGTTGATAAAGGTTTTTGGATCTCTTATTCTGAAAAAAAAAAAGAAAGCCTTGCCAAAAATCCTTCTCATTTAATCTAAAATGTATGTAGTACTGTGTGAAAAGATTACTCTTTGGTCAGTGGCAAATATGCCAAATTATTTGTGTCTACACAAAAACATAATTCCCTAAGAAAATATTTAACTCAAATGGTTAAATCTGATGCACAGTTTTGTCCATTTCAAATAATTTTTTCTTAGAATACTCTTTGACCTTAAAAGTAAGCCTGTTTCTAAACTGTGTATCCAAGTATGAGAACTCGAATGTGTAAATCTCCAGTTTCACCTTTGGTCATGCCTATGAATAAGACATTTCACCAGAAGTAATTAGATGAATTGGTCATTAAATTGGTGTAGGGATGTGTTGATGAATTGAGTTTTAAATTCCTGTGAACAGAACAAAGGCAGAAAGACTTATTTTTCTCAGTTCTACTGGAAATTTGAATTAAAAACTCCTTTGTGTCCATATTTCACTGCATTCCTTTACTCACAGTGTTCCACTCCCAAAATTCTGTATATGACTTTACCTATCATTTCTAATTAGTTAAAAATAAAAACCAGCAGCAGAGAAATGTGTTAGCCTGATATTTTTCTGGTTTTGTGTTTGTTTTGTCTTTTTTGTTTTTTAGTTTTTAATGCCTGGATTAAAGTAAGGTTATCTCTTAAATTATTCTTGGTAATGGAACATGGTGTTAATAGTATTATAAGAGTAAAAGTTATTGAAGTGTGGAAGCTTAATGATTTATGAATGTAGCACTGTAAAATTTGCCTAGTTAAGTTTTTAGATTCCTCTGCAAAATGTATGTAGTCAAGACTGAACTGATATGTCAAAGCTGGCTGAAATGCCTTGCTTGTCTTTTGGAACTAAGAGTTCAGAAATAAAATAAGAAAAAGAACATAAAGAAAATTTAATTTTTTAGTTCAGGGAAAAAGAATGTTATCTCTCTGGCAGTTCTGTCATACACCTCCTGCAAAACCCTGGTCACTGGTTTTCATTTCCTTGTCAGAGCTTCCTACCTTCCTACATTACAATATTCAGTCTTTTAACTCCAATTGCTTGTTCAGGATTGCCTGTGCAAAGATTTGGAGTTCTCATATGTTGATTCCCACAGCTCACAAAATGTGGAAAATTTTACTGTAGTTGGGAAAATTTTGTGAAGATTGCTTGCTTACCCTCCATCTGTTTGTGTGGCAGGAAAGTGAAAGCAGCAATTCATTTTGTGGGGAAAAATGTAAAATTAACTGATGCTAAACTTGCCATTACCGTGAAAATGCTGTTTGTTTGTTGCATTCATCTTCCCGAAGAATAGCTGAAGAAGGTACTTTACTTTGTATTGGAAAGGGCATTGAAATTGCACAAATGAAGAATATTCTTTAAGTGTATTATAAAAAATTCCTTCTCAATCGATGAACAAAACTGAAAGGAATTTATAGGGCATTTCTGTCCTATTTTCCACAAGATAAAAAACATTAAGGAGTTCAATTCATTGTTACCCATTAAGACAACAACCAATATAATTTGCTTACTTAGAGAGACTCAAGGGAAGGCTGAGGACTGTTATTTCCTACAGCATACTAAAGCATCAATGTGACTGCGATAATTGCTATGAGATAAAGTCAGGCTAGTAGATTGTGTGAACTGGATGAGTTCATTAGCACTCAAACTGCTTAGGAGTGATAGTTTGTTACTTTGGCTGATTTTGTAGATCGTTCTCTATTTTCATTATGTCCTTTGCACCTTTAGGTTAAATTTGTAATAGAGCTGTACATTTTTTTGCAGTCTTGGTACAGCTGTTGTTTTGTTGTTGCTGGTGGTTTTTTTGTTCTTTTTTTTTTTGTTTTGTTTTTTATTTTGTTTAGTGTATCTGATATACCATGAGGAAATAGTACAGCTATATGAAAAAATATTATATCTAAGAATGAATGAGAATATGGACTGGAACAGTGATTGTCTTTGCTGTAGTAGTACAAATTTGTTTGCAGAATAACATTACTAACATTCTGAGTATGTATGTAGGTAATAATAATATATAAATAAGTAATTAAATGTAATGAGAATGCAATGTAGTAATAATATTTGCTTACAATATAATTGAAGACTTATAAGTTTTAGTGAAAAATATCCGGTCCTTATGGAACAACCAGTAAGAGGGACTTTAAGATACTGCTTGGTTAGGTTTTCTGACTAAGTAGTTAAATCTTAACCATGGGAAGTTTCCTTATGTTTTACTTTTAAGCTGAGTAATTATCACCTTTATTTGTAACAACAACAAAAAACTCTTATGATTTAACTGTAAAAAAAAATAGATAAATGAATGACTGTATTTTCACTTGTGCTTACCACTGTTTGATCATCAGAATGATACGCGTATCCACTGTAATGTCCCATATATTCTCATAAAACTGGAGTTACTTATTCAGGAAGAAATGTATTCAGCTGCATAGATGTTTTGTTTGAAACAGGTGATTATGTGATTATACAAGTGGCAAATTCCCAGTAAGAGGATGGAACTCTAGTGCCATCATCTTTATTCCTCCTTAAGTTACTGCAAATGAAGATTGACTGTGAAATATGAAGCACATTTTATTCAGGAAAAGCTTTAATTTTGTTGATGAATTCTAAGTTCCAGCTGTCTTACAAGAAATATGCTGTGTTAACAGAAAACAGAGATGGTCAAGCAAGAATAGTAGAAGTATTTATGAGTAATAGATAAAAATACAACTCATTTTGAGAAGCATTTCTTCAACAGAATGGACAATATGATCTCTTCTCTCTGTTGACCAATGATAGAGCCTGAGGGAATAGCAGTAGGTCTCCACAGGGAAATGATCATGACATCAAGCTTGCCAGAGTTCCAGATGGATCTGGACAATGCTCTCAGAGATGTTTGGGTCTGACTTTTGGGTGATCCTGTCTGAAGCTGGGAGTTGGACTCAATGATCCTTATGGATCTTTTCCAATTCAGGATATTTTATGATTAATATCTCAATTTCTGAACTTGTAATACCTTTGCAAAATACATGTCAGAAAATGTGTAGAGATCAAATACACATTTTTCTCTATGGAGTTCTATGGAGAATACATGGAATTAAGACTAGGATTTGGTACTATGTAATGTACATTTCTTGCCTAAGCGTTTCTTGAACAGCAGTTGCAACTAAAACAGTTTGAGAAAACTTTTTTGTAGTGATATGTGCAATTTCTAAATAAAACTCTCAGAACAGTTCTCAGCTATTTTTACATCTTGGATACTTGTACTGAACTAAACTTTCTGACAAGTTGTATAATTTTGTAGAAGTAGCAGTCCCCCAGAGGCATTTGGCACCACATTTTTGGATGGAGTATTTCTTTTCTTTATAACACCCTGCAATATAGAACAGCATGTATTTGATGATGACAGAACAGTCTACTTGGATGCCTGTGGCTAGTGGTGTTACCCTGGGTACTGGGTCCGGTCTTGTTCAAAATCTTCATCAGTGACCTGGATGAAGGCGTAGAATGCACCCTCAGCAAGTTTGCTGATGATAGAAAGCAAGTGGATGGGAGGAGTGGCTAACACATCTGAAGGCTGTGCTACCATTCAGCAAGAGGTAGTTATGCAGGAGAGCAGGGCAGGGTGGAACCTGATGACATTCAGCAAGGGCAAGTGCAGAGTCCTGCATCTGGGAAGAAATATTTGCATTAATCAATACAAGTTAGAGGCTTAACTGCTGAAGAGGAGCTTTGCAGAGAAAGACTTGAGTGTCCTGGTGGACAGCAGGTTGACCATGAGCCAACAGTGTGCCCTTGTGGCCAACGAGGTCAATGGTATCCTGGAGTTTGTTAAAAAGAGTGTGGCTAGCAAGTCGAGGGAAGTCATCCTCCCACTTTGCTGTGCTCTGGTGAGGCTGCATCTGAGGAACTGTGTCCAATCACTGGCTCCCCAGTTCAAGGAAGATGGGAATTATCA
The DNA here is from genome assembly GCF_951394365.1 of Tetrao urogallus. Lineage (NCBI taxonomy): Eukaryota > Metazoa > Chordata > Aves > Galliformes > Phasianidae > Tetrao > Tetrao urogallus. The sequence goes on along the minus strand of NC_136815.1, from coordinate 53,551,158 downwards.
GAGTGAATCCAGTGAATGACCAAATAGTTGATAAAGGAAGCATCTCCTGCTTGATTAAAGGCTGAGTAAACTGAAACTATTCAATGTTGTGAAGACAGAGAAGAAATCTTATCAGCACCTAAAGGTCAGATGACAGGTGGAAGGTGCCAAGTGTTCAGCGACTGGACAAGGAAGAACAGACACAAACTTGAACAAATTCCATCTGGACAAGAGAATTAATTTCTTTACTTTGAAGGTGACAGAGCACCAGAACAAGCTGCCCAGAGAGGTTGCAGGTATTTCCTTCTCTGGAGGTATGCAAAACCCGTCTGGACATTTTACTGTGCAGCTTACCGTAGGGAAACTGTTTTAGTGGGGTATTGGACTGGATGATCTCCAGAGGTGTCTTCCAACCTTTATAATTCTGTGATTCTGTGATTTTTCATTGTGTCATGGAGATAGAGTACTATTTCTAAATCCAATTTGTAAAGGTGATTGTGAACTGCCTATGCTGCCCATTATAGTAGTGTACATTAACATACTATGAAAAGCTGTTCCTACTCAGACATGTTTGGATTAGCATGATACTGTTTATGTTCAGTTTCGGATAGCTTCATAACAACAGTTATAACTTTAATTTAGGTATACAGATGTGTGTATCCATACAAATAGCCAGTTTGATGTGATTTTTCTTTCTTTTAATGCTTTTAGCTTTAAAACTACAGAATTTTAACTTCTGTATATGCTAGAAATCGGTGACAAAGTTAAAGTGTGTTTTTTACATGCTTTTGTATATAAATACTATAAATCAGAGAGACTGTTTTGTTTGTTTTTTACTTTCTTTTAAAAAAATAGGAAATTGCTTAAATCTATTTTCCAAAATGAATGAGACTATTGTGTTATCCATCTTTTAGCCTCTTCACGTACTGTTTCACTCACTACTCTAACAAAAACACTATCATTGTAATGTGTCATTATTATGAAATTTGGATACACTCTGGATGGAAGTAGGCAACTACTATTGATGTGCTGATTCCAAATTGTTAGAAGCTTTTATTGTTATCACAAATAAAAGTATATTTTTTTAAACTACAACTTGCCAAAAGAAAACTATTGTTATCAGACACCACAAATTCATATAGCACATTGAGAGTGATTTTTTTTTTGTGAACTTTCAGTTATGTCAGTATTTCTACTTTCTCTCTACCTATTCAGTAAAGTTGTTTTTTTTTTCTCTAGCTTGTTCTGTTGACTTCATATTGCAGTTGTACCTGTGTTATGTTTTGTTTAGAAGTTTTGAGAACTGAAGTCCAATTTCTCTCTTGCAGCTATGGATGTCTGGTAACACTTTGAGATTTAAAAGCCTAACTACTGAAGAAGCTAAATGTCTCCCTGCATCTTATTTCAGATGTTTGTTACCATCCTCGCTCCATTAAAAAACAAAAAACAAAAAATGACCTTTTTTTTAATCAGAGGTTTACCCTACAGAATGATGAATTAGTTTTTCTGTTGTAAGAAAGAGTAGACAAAAAGTGTATAAGCCAAAAACAAAAGCAGCAAGACTTGCAAATATTTAAGGCCTTTTTTTCTTTAGTCCTCTGAGTCCTTTCTCAAGTCCTCTGAGGAGCAAAGCAAAGCCTTAATGTCAGTTAAAAAGACAAAAGTGATTCTACACTTTTAAAAAACACGGTCTTACATGAAGTATCCAAACATACTGCATACAACAGATAGTGGACAAAAGCATTTTTAATAAATATTTGTTGGTCATAGTAACTATGGAACAAATGATTTTTTATAATTCTAGACCAAAATGGACCTTACTAACAAAACAAGTTTTCAATTAATGTTTTGACATTCCAAATTAAGCTGTGCATTGTATTACTAAAGTATTAATAATGTTTGTTGTGGTAATCACAATTCTCTTCCTCATTGAATAAATACTGCTATTCTATTTAATACAGCATTAAAAGTATAATTGTTATGTAATTAATTATAGAATTTGAAATGAATGACATCATAAGTTATTCTTCACAATTTCCCTCAGTCTTTATTGCACCTTAATTGTACTGTTGTCCACTGAATATGTCTTACATTATTTTTCTTATTTAAGCAAATTATAAAGTAGAAACAGCTACAAAATAATTTTCTGTGATAATTTTATGTTATTTCTTTCCAGTTGATTCCTTTCCTAGTTTTAGGATGTTCTTTTCCTAATTTCTGGTTTACAAAAGTATCAAAGGGAGTTTTTTTCTTTGCATTAACCACATATTTCTCTGCTGTAGAGGATGGCCTTGAAAAGGGATGTTGTTTTTCCAGTGTGTTATAGATTATAGTACTGGGATTCTCTAAAAACCTCATGTGGAGAACCATGTGGACAGCATTGACAACTCTAGTATGTTATTGGGCTGCCAGCTGCTCTTCGTGCCTTTCTTGCTGGCATGTTGTTTTGCTCTCAGCAGGAAAGGACATATAGCAAGAAGGAAAGATGTGTTTCAGAGCGTTTTTTTTTATCCATGCTAATTGTTTTTTTTTGTTGTTGTTGTTCCTCACATTAGATATTTTTACTAGCTAACTTCTGCCAGAACATTGTAATTATGTGGCAACTGTCTTCTGGCTTTGTTCCTCCTGTTGGCATTACACTCACTTTTAATATCTTCTCTATAGTATGGCAGCATGTGAGGGTATCAATGTGATTTCATTAACTGTAAGCTTCTTTGGAGGATATACATTGATGAATTTGAATTCAGTTTACCTTTTTCCTCTTATTGCTAACTTTATTGCAGATGAATTTGAGATTTTATAGCAGAAGTATGTTAATACGATCAGACTGAAGCTTTAAAACTGCAAAAAACGAAGATTTTTAAAGAGATAATCATCCCGATTTCATTAAGATTTGGGTTTTTTTTGTTTGTTTTGGTTATAAATTTATCAAATATGCTTGTATGAAACAAACGCAATTATGAAGACATATCATCGCTCTTTTGTGCTTATACTTATGTTGTAAGCTTAAAACACAGAATATATTTACAGTGACTAGTAACACTGTGTGCCAAAGAAGAAAAGAAAAATTATGTGAGTATTCTAAAAAATTCTGAAGGCACTTAATAAAAACTCAAAGCCAACCAACCAAAAAAATAAACATAAAAGAAACATTTTCCTGTGGAAAGAAGGAGGAATACCATGAGGCTCAGATATAACATTATTATTATTATGAAAAAAACTATGCACAGCTATATGCAAAGGCTAAACGTGCCTTGTTCCCTATTCATAAGGGAAGGTATAAGCTATGTTCCTTGTGCTGGACCAAAAAAAAAAAAAAAAAATTTGCTGTTGGTTCCTTCTCTTTTTCACATCTGAGAAATCTGTGATAATTTGAGGCAGCTGTGCAGGTCCAATTTAAGAATTTCCGAATGCACCTCTGAATTCTGAAAGCAGAGTTATAGAGATCTTCATGCAGTACCACTTCCAACCTTTATTACAAAGCTGAGTGGTGCTTTTTGCACGATTGGTTGAGCTGGCTGAGGCCCAGTCTGAAGCCATACCCTCTGTGCCACAGGGGACGGTGCTGTGTTGACAGTGTCCGAAGGATGGTGGATGACGCCTCCTTCAGCTGAGCTACACTCCTCTGCTCCTTTGGCATTTCTGATGAAACCTGAGTCAGCAGAATGAGATTTGCATTTGTGCACAGCCTTGTATCATGCAGCAGTAGATGAAATACAATCTTGTTCTCTTCTAGGCTACTGTTTTTTCTTACTGACAGTAGAAAGCACAGTATATAATGTCAATGAAATGAAAATTTTCCTATTTGTTCAATTCAGCTATGACCCAATTTTTGTTTTGAAACACGGGGTAAATGTTTATTAGACAGTCTGAGAGTTTACAATAACAGTGGGCCTTTGCCAAATATTTTAGACAAATTTCAGAGAAATAATAAAATAGACTAAAACAAACCTGATAATACAGAAGACAGAGAAGAATAGAGAGGAGTCTTTAACTGGACCATGCATTTTCTATGTTTGTAAAACTGATTGTCTTTGATAAAACTTTTCAAAACTTGACTACCTGGTATTTAACTATGGATCTCTGGAATATAAAATTATTAATAAGAGTACCTCCATCATCAGAAGAGAGGTGTGTCTGGCTAACCAAAAATGTACCATCAATTAGACAAGAACTAGTCTAAAAGTCAGGTGCAATGTGACTTTGCTAGACAGTCTTTGATAAGGATGACATTTGTTTTATACTTAGGCCATTTGCTGGCTAAATAATTTGTTCAAAAATGTGCACATTTAAAATCAGAATGGCATTTGTCTTCTTAATCTCTAATGGCTATTCATATGTCCCTGACTCTGAATCACTTTGCATGTCATAAATAATATTTGGACTTTCTACACTAAAAAAAATTAACTTGAAAAATCAGCTTTCTACCAATGGTATTTAATAGGAGGTATTAAGTTTTGCTCTTAAACACAAATTTGAGATATCTAAAGTACTTAAGTTGTTTTCAAATTCAATTTATTTTAATATGGCTACTTTTACTGAATGGCAGTGGGTGACTGTGAGAGAAATATTTAATGTCAATTACAAAGTCTGAGTGGCACCACTGGGTAATCCATACAGCTAGTGAAGTCCCTAAAGTAGGAGAGCATTATATTAAAATTGGCATCTGCCTACACTGGGTTTGTTCTATTCTATCCTTCATATTAAAAATACAAAAGCACAGATGAATCCAATGAATTAAAAATAAGCTGCTCATTTGGAGTCAGAATGCAGATCCAATAGGTATTAAATTTCAAGAATAATTACATGATTTTTTTTCCAGTTTAAAACATTAAGAAAATATTTCATGTTTATGTGGCATCTTAACTCTAGCTACTCTCAAATTAATCCACAAAGCACCTTCTTAGAGGAGCATTTATTGTTTCTTGTTTTAGCTGTGTCTATGCTATTAGTGTAATAAGCAATTTGTCATCAATTTATACATAAAAAAATCTGTCTCAGCTAAAAAAAAAAAAAAAATCAAGACCATTTGATCCTTTATTTTTTTTCTGAATTTGGATTATTCCTTATTATTAATTTTAGAAACCTATAACAAGTGAGCGATATCCTTCTGTCCTTAAAAAAACAAAAAAGAGGCTGCCCTGATTTCAGAGCTCAAAACTGTGATGATTTCATTCATATTTTGTTTACTCTCACTGGTCGCAGGTGACCAGGAATCAGCATGAAATTTTTTAGGTTAGGGAGATGCAGAAAGAAATGTTTTGGAGTCATAACACTTAGTGCATAGATTATGGTTTGTTGTGATTGAGGAAAATGCACAGTGCTCAACACATCTGATCAGTATTGTTCAGGTAGGTGTAAGCTATGTTTTATAATTCCTGTTAGTAACTTCACATCAAACCATTCATATAGCTTTGGTAGATGTTTTATTCTGGCGCTTTAAAACATGACTTTATGTCATTAAGATATAAAGGAAAGACAGTACCATAAGTACAAATATTCTAAGAATAAGAGATAGTGAAAATTCAATTGTACTTGATGGAGACTTTTAAAACCCCAAAACTTCTTTAATTGCTAGGTTATTGTTTGTTTACAAAGCTGGATAAAGACTATAGTTAGTAATTAACTGAACCGAAAACTCCACATCTGTTCTAAAAATAGCAAAATTCTATGGGTTCTTGCATGCAATAAAATCCCTTTTTAGATTAGAAAATAATTGTATTTAAATAAGTAAATGCTTGTTTATGAAAATGTCAATGTTTTTAGATGGATATACTCTCCTAAAGTTTTATAAAGTGGCAGACAAGTAGTGGTGTTTAGAGATACTTCAATTATGCATTTACCAATTAATGTCTCAGAAGCTTTCTTCATATTTTTACACATAAAATTCTGAAGTTGTATCTTGGCCCATAAAATAATGCTTTTGAATCATCTTCTATTTGACTTGAAGAAATCAGAAGTCAAATAAAGAATGACTCATGGATAAATTATAACATAATCAATTGCAAAACTGTATCCAGAAGAAAACAGAGACCATGATTCAATAAAAAAGTGTGTAAATATTTCATTGATTTGGAAGGTTAACTTTGGAAGAGGGAAGAAAATAATTATTTGAGTTCTGTGGCCAAAATCCCCCTAGGTATGTCATAAGATATAAAGCAAAGAAAAAAAAACAGTAACCTAGAAAGAAGACAAATGAAAGTTGAGCCAAATAATTACATTTAGAATACTGAGTGAAAGGCTAGACTGAAAAACCTGTAACTCAAGGAACAGGAATTATGGTGGATTTTTTGTCTCTGAAGATTATTTTAATTAAGACTGATTTAAAAGATGTTATTATTCAAAAAGAAGCTGTGCAAAATTACTATGGGTTTAACAGCTGCAGAAAGTCTAGATGATTATAATGGCCCCTTCTGGCTTTACAATCTCTGCTCATGAACAAAGAAATGAATTTTCAAAGGTGTGAGGCTCACTTATTATTGTTTATCTGTACAAAAATGCCTAAGGGAGCAATTGATGCTAAGAATTGAGATTAAAACTAAAAAAGATTCAACATTTATACAAATCTATGAAACATCAAGAATTTGAAGTTAATAATAAGAAGGAAATGTGAAGGCTTAGAAACATTTAAATATTGAAATATAACACTCTGAGCTCAGGATAAGAATAAATTTAGTGAGAAAGATATTTTTATTATTTGCTTTTTCGCAAAATTATTTGCAATTATTTATTGAAGGTAGCTAAAGAATAGTTACTGGCCAGTTCTGGGAACATATATATGTATGTATGTGTTCATGGATGAGAGAGGAAATAGTTCAGTGATATTATTTTAGAGTTCTTGAAGCTTTTTCTTTAACTTTCATTCATTTTAATTAAAAAAAAAAAAAGAAGAAGAAAAAAGAAAAATGAAACCAAGCACTGTCAGTAACAAGATTCTGTATAACCTGCAGTCTTTCCCAATCAATTTGTATGTTCTTGTGACAAAGTTGTTCATTTCATCAGATGACTAATGTGTTAACTGTCACCTAAACCTGTATCATATGGTTTCAGTGAACCTGACTTAGAACTAATCATAAATCAGTCTTAATAGTGTGAAATACTTAATTACCCAGCAAAACTTTTAGTTATTGAAGTCTGTGGATGATTTTGTTCCAATTTAAAGGACAGCGTACTTAGTCTTAAATAAGGAAGAAGAATAAATAAAGTAAAAAACAAAATCAAAAATAAAAGGAAATTGCAAACATTCTATAATTAGTGAATTAATTGAATTGTTTCCTAAACAAGCCATAACATGTCAAAAAGGTAGAAGAAAAATAAAAATACTTAAAATCTTATCTACTACCTCTATACTGTGTCCCTTCAGGGTTGGTCCTTCCCATCAAAGCTTCTGTCAATCCATCTTCTGTGCCTGTGCCTGCGAAGGTCACAGAACAGATCGTGCTGACAGCAGTGTTAAGGCATATGCAGAATGAGGAGGCAACAAGTGATAGCCAGCATGACTTCACAAAGCATTCTGGTAGGCTTCTATGATGGAATAATGGCATCAGTAGACAAAGGAATGGCTAATGATGTTACCTATCTAGACTCAGTGATGCCTTTGATATGGTCTTACATCACATCTCTAAATTGGAAAGATCAGGATATGAAGGGTTGACTATTCAATGGATAAGGAGTTGGCCGGATGGTTGCAGTTAGAGGGTTGTGATCTATGTCCAACTGGAGGCTGGTGTCAAGTGCTGCCCCAGAAATCTGTCTTGGGACCAGTACTCTTTAACATCTCTATCAGTGATTTAGATAATGGGATTGAGCACACCCTCAGTGAGTTTGCTGATGTGACTGAGTAGTTGATATATTAAAAGAAAGTGATACCTTTCAGAGAGACCTGGACAGTCTTGAAAATTTGGCCCATCTGAACCCAATGAGGTTAAACAAGACCAAGTACAAGGTGATGCTCTTGGATGAGGGCAATCCCAGGTACGTATACAGAATGGGAGAACTCATCGAGTTCTCCACTCACTGTGGAGAAAGACCTGGGGGTTCTGGTGAAGAGAAAGCTGGACATGAACCAGCAGTGTACACTTGTAACCCAGAAGATCAACCATTTCTTGGACTGCATCAGAAGAGAGATGGTCAGCCGCAAGTGGGTGGTGATTGTTCCTCTCTGCTATGCCTTTGTGAGGCCCCATCTGGAAAATGGTGTCTTAACACCTTCCAACACAAGATACATAGCTGTTGGAGGGTATCCAGGCAATAAGAACGGTCTAGAGGGCTTGAGCACCTCCCCTATGAACAAAGGCTGAGGGACCAAGTCATGTTCTGCCTGGAAAAGGTTGCAAGGAGATCTCTTTGCAGCCTTCCAGTACTTAAAGGGAGCTTATAAACAGAAGGGAAAACAACTTTTTACACTAGCAGATAGTGATAGGACAAGGGGAAATGTTTTTTAGTAAGAAGAGAGGACGGTTAGATTAGATGTCAGGAGGAAATTTTTTACTCAGAGGGTGGTGAGGCACTGTAAAATTTGCCCAGAGATGTTGTGGATGCTTCATCCCTGGAAATGTTCAAGGTTGGATGGGGCCTTGGGCAGCCTGGTCTGGTGGACTGCAGTCCTGCCATGGCAGCTGGTTGGAACTGCATGACCTTCAAGGTCCCTTTCAACCTAAGCTATTCTGTGATTCTATGAAGTTACTGAATCAGGGGACAACAGTGTAAAGTAGTCTGGGAAAGCAAATGGCGATTTGCTACAGTGTAATGCTAATGAAATACTAAGGGAGACACGTCTTTCCAAGAGCAGATGCTGGTTCTGTGCAAAAATGTTTAATTCAATAAGGTGCATATTTTTCTTTAGACAGAAAAAAAAAACTCCAGGTGGATATTTCAAAAATGAGTGAGGCAGTTGCTGAGATCTTTCATGCCAAAGAACTGCAGTCAAATATGCTATCCAACTCAGTAGGCTTCATACAAGAAAGCATCAGCTTTCAGGTTTTGTAGGCAGAAGAACACCTGGTTTGCTATTCCTCCAAAGGACATGTGAACCTAATTGCTTGTAAAGGCCAAATTTTTTTGCCTCTGGATGTACTGAGACGCTGCCACTTTAGAACTTCTCAGGCTTTTTTTCTAGTAATGTGATGGAAAACAGAAATCTGTTTCTTGGGAGAATTCAGAATTCATTTTAAATGTTTGTTCTGACATTGGAAATGACCTTGCTCAGTGTCTAGTGTTTAAGAAAGTGGAAAAACATCCAAAATATTGTTTTTAATAGAACAAAATTACTATATTTTTAAACAGTAATTTACTTGAAAAGTTTAACTTCTTCAAAGTGTTTTCTTGGTCAAAATTTAAAATTGTATGGTTCTATTTATTAAAGAGTTCTCCTTACACCATCTTTTTTAGACATATCCAAATTAATTTTTATTTCAGTTTTATTACAGTGATGGAGCTGTGTTTTCACAAGCAGTGACAAGGTAGGCAGTTCTTGGAAAAGTTGCTTTTCAGATCACTGTGCTCAGTTCTATTAAATGTGTGTGTATTTATTAAAATTGTTCATGCTTATTCTCAAAATCAGTAGCATAAACATAAGGTAGAAAGTATGAAAGTAGGGAGCAGATTAACATTTCTCAGAACTATGGTTATTTAAAGTGAATGGAATCAGGCTGCCAGGGTGGCTGGCTGGAACCGTATTAGCTGGCTTAAAGGACACACACACACACACACATAAAAAAATCCATATATAGCTTTTTTTAACTGAATAGTAACTTAAGAAGTTTTTTAGAACAATGATAATTGTTGCTACGTACACATCTTACATCTTGATGTATAAATACAGGTGAAAGATAAATTGTTTTTGGATTCAGGCTACTCTGATTAAAGTAAGATACTTGAGCTGTACTTGTGATGGTGTGATAATGTAGATGTGGTTTTGATGATAGCATAGAAGTTACTGAATTAGATCTTCCAGCTGTATTGTGGAATAACAGTTTCAAAACTTTTCTCAAAATGTATACTTTTTTGAATAAGTTTAATCATTTTCAAAGTTAATTTATAGTGAAGAAGAGCTGATGAAAATCACAATAAGCTTTAGATTTGAATTAATATTTCAGTTACAACAATATTAATAAAAATACTCTTCCCCTTGCTTTCTACTTAATAATCCTGCGAATGTGGTGTTGTTTCATGACCATTTCAGCTACTGTAAGCCAGCTAAGGCAGCTAAAATTAAAAAGTGGGCAATTTTCTGCTCTGCTAGCTTCCTGAACAGCAATCAGATGTACACCAGTGCAAGGGAGAGGGTGAGACTGTATTTTTTTCTATAATTTTAGTTGTGCCTTCTTAGCCAAAATCAGTAGAGTACCAATGGACTTTCAGTATGCTGATGAATAACTGCTAAATCTGTCTTTGGATTAGGTGACTAATGAGATTTTAAAAGCAACTGTGGGTCATTTAGAATTAACAACAACCAAAAAATTCATATATTATAGTTTAATAAAATTAGATAAAATCTTAAATTACTACATTATTATTGGGTCACTACTAAAGTATAATTTTTAATTTGGATTCCCAGTACAGCAAAAGAAAATCTAATATACAAATAAAAAAATCTTCAGGAGACAGATGGTGTTGGATGAAAAGAAATCAATATGGAAACCTTCTTCAATTACTACTTAAAAGAAAACAAACAACTGTGAATTCCTTTTATTTCACCACAGTAACAAGTTTCCATTCTTTCTGTTTTCATTTCAGTGACACCAAACGAAGTACTATTGGAAGAAGTCATGTGTAGGATTTCTGTTTTCCTTGGCTGATACTCTTTCATTATAAGAGCTTAAAATATATTGTGGCTTAACAGCTTTTCTGTGTGTCTTGACTTTAAAACCGGAAATTTTGTAAATGTCATCAGAATAAGAAACTATTAAATTGTCTATTGAATTTAAAATGACCTTGTTTTAGATCTTCTCATAAAACAACCCACACATTTAAGATTGGTTATTATTCTACCACATTTTAGTGATGGATCAGCTTGGACAGAAGGATTCTACTTTACGTTAGATGAAATTATGTTGGCATCCTGGCCTTGACCCGTTCAATGTTGAAGCCATCTGACAATGGTTGGTTGTTTCAGAATGGCCAGAGTTAATTAATTCGATTGATTCATTTATTCCTTAAATAAGCAAAGAAACTACCAAAAAAATCCTTTTAAAAAAGTAATATAACTATATTTTAAGCTACTGCTAAATTTGCCCCTTTAACATTACAAAATAATTCTCAAAATAACTTCTGACTATTTATATCTTAAGTGGGGTGAAAAATAAAATAAAGTGATTATCCCATTAGATATATTCAGAGATTTTTGTTGCTGTTCTTCATTTTGTCTCAATTTGATGGTAAGGTTATCAGTTGTTCCATCCTAGGCTACCTGAAATTTTGAGATGTCAGTATATATTTTTAAAGGACTGCAAAAATAATTGCATATCTTTCTGCAGTAAATTCATTTAAAATTAGGTAGACTTGTTATATAAGAGATGACAGTGACTAAGGTACTCCTACTAAATTTAGAGATAATTTTTCTTCCCACTCACAATTCTCCCTGTTCCCACAAATAAAAATTCATGTGAAAATGTGGAACATGTTATTGCATGAGTAATGATTTCTTATCAGTGCTGCTTTTTCCTAGCAGGTGTTTAAGAAAATCTTTGGATTAACCACAGCAGTTCTGGAGGTGACTTAATAAAGAATGTGCTTATTTAAATTAACACCACAGCTTATAAGGATATCAAATGGAATGACAAAGAATTAGATGATATATAAGATATCCAAGTGTACTCTTTCCTTTACACTAAATCCCATCTAACTCACTCGTCCTCTAATATGGAGCTTTCTTTGCTTTAGACATTTGAAAGATAATTTCTTATATTTAATTAGAGGCAAGTTTTTTTTCTCTCAGGATTCCTGCAGCATGCTCAAGAAAACCGTGAACTTTTTCACTTCTGCATATAAAATTCAGGAGTGTTTCCATATACAGCAACTTGAATCCGCACCAAAATTCTGGAGGCTATTATCTGAAGCAGTTTTTATATGACTACTGATTTTTTTCCCACTACCTAGAAGTAACAAAGGATTTTCATCCCTTAAGATGTTACCTGACTCTATGCAAATTAATTATGCTACATTGTGGTTGATATCACTGAATGGTACCCAGAAAACTGTAGGAGTGAAACTGAGATATATGTGCATCTTTCATGTATGTTTTTTTTGTTTGTTTGCTTGCTTGTTTGTTTGTTGTTGTAGTTTGTTTTTCTTCTGCAGAGAACATATTGAAACTAGAACGTGAGTTTGCAGTTCAGCAGCACTCTGTGTGGCTGCCATGCAAAGAAACTTTCTTGGACAACAGAAATATTCACCAGACCTCTGCAAGGACTTTTGGCATAGATTTACAGGTGTCTTTCTTTTTTAATTTGTCTCCCCACAATATAGAGAGGTGCAGCTTTTTTTAATCTGTTTAATGCTTTGCTTTTGTTCAAATATCACGTCAAGCACTCCTGTTTTTTCTCTTTCTCTTTATGTAGTTTATAAATGTAATAAAGTCCCACAAATAAATATCTCAGAGACTCTAAATGTTACAGCTTCATTAACCTGCACTTTTGAATCTAGGAAAAGCTACAAAGTAATAAAGTGCTGTGTTTTGTATGATGTTTCTAAGCCTATCAAAAGATTTGAAAATGAGATTTAAGAATAGATAAAGTAATAGTTCAGAAAGATCAATTTCATAAAAATCATTTTCTTATCTATTCTTAATCTCCAACAGTAGATATAATCCGAGTATTTTTTTTTCCTGGATAGGGCAATATTTGAATAGTTATCTCCTAAAGCTTTGCACAAATCATTTTCCAGATGTGAGGTTTGTATAATATTCAGGCTGTCTCTTAAAAGTTGTGTCTGTCTTTCTACCCAACTATACAACCACACACGAAAAAATCTATCATCAGCTGCAAACCTTATCTCTTTATGGATTCTTTTTAGGCTCGCACATGTGTCCTTCTGGAAAAGGTGCATGCCTTTTCAACAAAACCTCTTCAGTTTTTTTTTGTTGGTTACTGGTAGAAGTTTTGTTTTTTTTTAACTCACTATTTCTTCAGTTGCATATTTTAGTGCTTAATGCCACTGAAAAGAACCAAAAGATTTTTATATTTGCTTAGATACAGATATGCAATGTTCTTAACTGTATCTCAGTTCTGAACTCTATCTTTTACCTGGGGTTTTGTTTTGATTTTGTCTTCTTTAATTGCAAACTGAATCTGTGTATAAAAGCAATTGACATGAAATTGTTAGAAGAAATACATTTGATTGAAGGTGCTGTTGAGAACATCCATTCTGCATAATATTTCAGATTGATAGTTATAATTCTTCCCCCCATAAACAAAAAAAACTAGATTTCAATGGTTTAAATGGCTAAAAATATTTTAACCAGAATAGTGTTGAATGTATGGATGATTTTCTGTTTAAATAATAATTTCTTGAAATGATGGGGAAAACATATGCTCTAGTTAGACTGAAATTTGTCTTGTTTCATACTAGAATTAAAACTGCTAAAAATGTTAGAAGTTCAGTGTACATATATATTTCTATTTCATGAAGCCATACTATTCAAACTTGTTCATTCCAGGAAGGGACAAAATATTTATTCATGGATTTACAAAATTTGAAAGTTGTGTGTAGATAATCTTTTCCATGTGACTTCTGGCAGAGCTTTCTAGGATTAACTAGCACTGCTGTAGGGATTGCTTGTTTACATGATGCATGGGGCAATAAAAGAAGAATGTTCTTAGTTCACATCTAAAAATGTCCAGAAATTTAAAGGGTCCTCAATCTCCTCTTTTTTTTTTTTTTTTAATTTGTTAGTATCTTTTCTGCAAAGTAAGCTATACAGTGATCAGGGAGAGGAGGGGGGAAGGGGTGTTGGAATGTGGGCAGAAAGTAACAAAAATATAAAGTTCAACGTGCATTATGTCCTACAGTCAACCTATCATGCAGAGCACTGTATCATTCTGTATCATTTTTATTTTAAAATTCTTCCACTACAGTATTAGCTTTGACAGGATTTTCCCTTCCATCTCATTAGAAGTAGAACAAATCTGCTGAGATACAGCATTTCACATCTTATAATTCTCTCCTACAGTGAGAAGATCTCATCAAAATGAAGATCTCTTGAATACCATTCTGTGAAACTGGTCTACCTGCTGTTAACAGGCAGTGCTACCAACAATTCCACATTACTCTCTTTACTTTTCTTTAAATGCAAATGCTCTTGCATTTGCTAAGGATGCAGCAGTGTTGGAAATCTGCACTTACACTATTTTCTCAGAGTTACCTACTATCAGGACACAGCTACAGCCTTACCTTCCTCCCTCCCTCTTTTACTAGTATATTTTTTCATCTATCTTTCTTAAATGCCTGCAGCTTGAGTCTGTTCTTGCTGGATACATAGCATTTATCCCAATTAAAAATTAAATTAAAAGTTATAACACATGTATTTTCTTGGCCATTTGGTAGACAGAAGAACTTTACTACTGAGAAACTCTCTCTGATGTGTAATGTTAGAATTAGAACTGAATCTTTGTTATAAAACTTTGCCTTCATAACTGCAAGAAAAATAAGATTTAAATATATATATGTATCTTGTATGAACTGCATATTCCAATCTGATGCTCCAGAAGCAGCTCAGTTTCTTGTCTAGGGGCCACAGAGCAGATAGGGAACGTATTAATAACATATGTATATAGAAGTATATAGATGTATTTGAATACATATATATATATGCTTAAAAGTATATAAAGGAGATAAAGATTAAGGAAAAAAGATTATTTTGGGGGGGAGGGGGCGCAGCGAAAGTGTGCTTATCACAGGATTAAAAATATCGTGTTTTTTTCCTATTCCTTTGCCTTAAGATCCTCCCTTCCCTTTCCCTTTCCCTTTCCCTTTCCCTTTCCCTTTCCCTTTCCCTTTCCCTTTCCCTTTCCCTTTCCCTTTCCCTTTCCCTTTCCCTTTCCCTTTCCCTTTCCCTTTCCCTTTCCCTTTCCCTTTCCCTTTCCCTTTCCCTTTCCCTTTCCCTTTCCCTTTCCCTTTCCCTTTCCCTTTCCCTTTCCCTTTTCCTTTCCTTTCCTTTCTTCCTTCTCTTTTTTTTCCACAGAAAAGAAACAAAACTTTTTATGTCAGGAAAACAAAGATATTAGAATTATTAATTTCTTCAATTTGGTGTTTTTGTACCTTTGACAACTCACAGTATAGCATGGTCTCACAGTTCTTAGAGCTCAGAAAAACATTATTTCTAGTGTGACGGGTCAAGTCTTTGCCAGGAGGCTTCATGTAATTTGTAGTATCAAAGTATATCTATTGAAAAAACTCTTTACCTGTTTAAAAGTAGATTTGGTGAGCTTTTCCTTTCTCACTTTTCTGCCTTTCATTGGATTATTACTTTTCATGAATTTCACACGGATAAAATGTCCTCTATTTTATGGCAGGCAAAGATCCCATTAAAAATGTTTGAAGTTATTATGACAAGACTTCCAGTCTGGTATCAGCCTACCATGTGAATGTTGGGTAGAAAGATCGTTTGATGAAAAATGATAAAGGTTTCCTTGAAAAATGATTTTTTAATTAACATGTTGCCATGGATTTTTTTTTTCATGTGAACAACTTTTAACAGAATATTTTCCCCTCATGTACTAAAAGGAGTAGTGTTTGGTTGTCCTCCTGTTCCATAAAATACGAGTTTAGTGATGTTCAGTATGTGATGATGTGGAAGATGTTTATGGATCACTTTCATATATTTGCATGAGATTCATTCTCGTGCTTCTTGGATGATACATTTGAATTTGAGCTACTTGAATTCATCTCTTTTTTAGAAAAGTTTTACAATGTGTCTTTTGACTTCAGATTACTTTTCTTATGATAAATCGATGAGAAAAAGATAACAATTATTTAAGAAAAAAAAGTCAGTGAATCATTACGAACTTTAAATAAATTCTCGGTTGTGTACTGAAACCAATTCAATATCTGTACATTTTATTTTTCCCAATGCATTTTGATTCTTTTTTTTTTTTTTCACTGTTATGTGTGTTATGTTCTTTAGAATGAGGCACTGGAGTGTGTTTTTTCTAATAATTTAAAGGAACCACTGGAATTTAAAGTCAACCGAAAAGATCAGCATTTATTTTTTGCCATCTTAGATTTCTATTTATTTATTTATTTATTTATTACTTAGCATTTGCTTCAATTCTGTAGTTGGCTTTTTTATAAAAGTGAAAAATTTTGATAGAAGGGAAGCTCAGAAAATTTGGAATTCATATATGGGGCTTTTCAATTATTTCAATTAGGAGGAGTTGGTGTTAGCAGGAAATGCTTGTACACACCAGGTCTAACTGGCAGTGACAAAAGAGCAGCAAATTAACTTGCAGTAGTGGAGAGAAAACAGTTAAGATGTCCAAATAGAAATGATGTGATTTTTGAAGTGACCATAGCATTTAATATGAACTCTGATTCTGCAATGGGGCCTGCACACAGAAGAACTTATTGCAAGATCCAGTACCTATAAAAGGCTAACTAATGGTAATTATTTTGAGTTTATTTGTTTATTATAAAAATGCATTGTTTTATAGCTTATGGATGCATTGTTATAGACTTGTTGCTGACCAGATTTTGTCTTAATACCACTTGACTCATTCATTATATCCCCTTCAGTAAAATAATCCATAAATTAAAGTATTAATAAAGCTCATAAAATTTCATACTAATATTGGTACTTAAATATTTAAATTTAAAATATTAGTATTTATAGCATTTTTTCATCTAAGCTAACTCAAAACCTTCTAATGGTGTTGTTTTAAAGGGAAGTTCAGTTTTTATTCTTATGAGAGGATCAATAAAAGACAGATGAAAATAAAGAATTTTAAGGCTTAACAAACAGATGAAATTATTTTTGTTTGATTGAAGTATCTTATCTATGCATTTTCGAGTATATGATCATTGGTTTAACTACAATAGAGAATTATGTTTGTTTTCTTCTATTAATGTTTCAGTGTAGTAATAAAGTTCCCCATACAAGTTAAGTTGGTTCTAACTGCTATCCATTTAATACAAAAACATGATAGTGCCACACTTCAGTTTGCTGCTACTTGTAATAAATACTTTTCAAATGAGTAAATATCCTTGATGTAAAAAGGTACGCTGAATTAAATTCAACTGTCTAAAGTGTCTGTGATTAATTATCTGGGCACTGGGGCATTGATTGCAATAGAAAAAATTATTTTAGTTTCATTGTATAAAGGGAAAACCTGCGTTTGAAAGTTGATTGTTCCCTAGTTCAAGGTCACTTTACCAGCACTAGAGAACCTTCTGGATATGTTAAAGCAAAAAGTTTGCAATAAATAAATAATAAAGAAAAAAGTAATAGTAACAAAAATTTACCATAACAAATGTATAATAATATTAGTATTTAAACCATATTTCTTTCTCATTTTGTTACAATAGTATATTTGCCAAGAATAAAATCATACTTTATTATAAAATTGGCAAAAATAAATCTTTCTTCTTTCAGTTCAATTTCTTTCAGGTCTGTTCTACCTGGGGAATATTTGAAGTAATTCATGTTGCAAAGCTTATGGTGAGAGAGCAGCTGAAGGCTGTTAGAAAATAGATGAGCTCTTTGTCCAGACAGGGTACGTGTCAAATCACTTACATTCTGGGTGGAGAATAAAATGGGAGATGAGTAATGCATGATTTCCTCTTTCATTTCTCTTTCTGCCTTGTGATTCAGCAACTTGTAATTGTGAGAGAGCAAGCATGTTTTAGGGTATGACACTGGTCCCACAGATAAGGAGGAAAGATTCAGATGTCACCTATGGCAACTTTAGTCTTTGGTTATTTATGCAAGATATTCACCACTGGCAGAGGTCTCCATATTTCAGTGTAGTAGAATACTCATCTGAACTTTTTTTTTCATATTTTTTATAGGAGTGTAGTCTAACTTTAGAATGATTCCCAAACTTTTTCTTCTATTTTCTTTTTTTTTTCCCCAGCGTAAGACATGCCATCAGAAGAGTATGAAAAGGTATGGCTATAACTTGATTTTCACACAGATTGTGAAGGGAAATAAACAAATCAGTTAATGCAATCAAAGAAAAATTAATGAAAAACATTAAAGAATAGGCAAACCCATTGCCCCTGCTCCCAACTTTAAGTTTACTCACTACTGTCATTTTTGTCATATTCAAATTGAATGCATTAGCGGAAACAATCCCACTTAAATTGTTATGCTTGCTCTTTTTCAGGTTTTCTTTACAAATCTTTTTAAATAAAAAGTGAGTTATCTTTACAAGTTTCCTTGTAGTTAAGCAAAACAGGTGACTTACTTTATTTAATATTTACCTAAAAGTGGAATAATATAAAATGTTTATCTTGAAAACTCAAAATAGAAGTTTACTTTTCTCCTTTGAAAATAGTAAAACTTTTTTTTCTTTTTTCCTTTTTTTTCCCCTAACTTTTTAAACTGCTTTCCAGAATGCATTTTGCATCTTGAATTCCATTAGTTGCCATCTGGCAAAGACACTGGAAATTTTGAAGACTGTTCTTCATATCTGCGGTAAGATGAATTCTCAAAATAATGTTTCCCGTTGTATTGCCTCTGCACATTATTACGAGCCAGGAGGAAAAAGGTGACAGTACCACCTGGCATGCCTCCCAGCATCCTGGCAAAGGGTGTCTCTGCTTGCCAAAACCTTTTTGAACAGGATGAGCTTGCTAAATCTACACACAGGAGAGGACCTATCTCTTTGCCAGCATGAAAGGTCAAAGGAATTCCTCATCTCTACTTACCTAACAGGGGCCTCTTCCTCCCTGGCCCTTTATTTATGTGTCTAGCTCAAGATGTTTCTCATTTTTAGTTTGCTTTAAAAACATTTTCTTGCACTTGAAATTAATTTAATTTGAGAAGTTTGAGCTTCAAATTTTTTTAAAGTTATATAAAGAAGTCCTTTGGGAATCTTTCAGGGCCCTCATTTAGTGTTTGCATTTCCTGGCAGACAGTGCCTGCTAGTATTGCTGCTTTGCCAAGACTGTCTCCCATTTCCTCCTTTTCCTAATGCTTTGGTAAACATGGATAAACAGTAGACTCTGAGGGCACAAAAATCTTGCCAATAGCGCAGCATGTCTTCATCAGAACTGTTGCATTTTTGAGTAGCAAATGCCAATATTTCCCTATCTAGTGAAGCAATGACAACAGGAACTGAAAAACAGAGTTCTGCCCACATGTTAAATAGTTCACTCAGCTTTTTTCAAGTATTTAATTGAGCTGATAACTGTGTATAAAGGAGTATTTTGATATTAGAAAAATTGTTTTCTCTTCATGGATGAATAATTTAACTCAATAATCACTATTAATAAAAATTAATTTTAATTGAGAATGGTGTACTTATCTGCTTGAGTTAACCTGAAACCTGAAGGCTTTTTTTCCTCTTTTCACGTTGCTCCATGTTCTTTTTTCTGTTTCTTATTCTCATGAGCTTTTTCTTGTTCTTCAAGGTTTTTAACTCTCCTTTCCTGAGGATTTCAATTAATGTCTTTTTTAAAGGCATTTCTGCAGTGTGTCACAGCAGATACTTTTACACAACACATTATTCCAGAAGTATTCCACACCACAGTTATGTATGTTCCACATGTCAAGAAATCCAAGGATTAAATCATAGGGTTGGAAGGAACCTTTAAGATCTAGTTCCAACACCAATGTTGTAGACAGGAACACCTCTCGCTAGACGAGGCTGCTCAAAGTCCCATCCAGCCTGCCCTTGAATTCTTCCAGGGAGGGGTTTCTGTCCCCATGTCACTGACACAGATAGATCTAGAGATAATTCTGTGACAAGGAGGCATTCACAGCTTCACTGAGCAAACTGTTCCAGTGTCTTACCACCTTCACAGTAAAGTAGATACAAGGTCAGAATCATTAAAAATATCTCTATCATTTGGATCCATTTTACATAAGCACAGATATTCTTGAATTCATCTTAAACAAGGTGCTTTGGTGGTCCATCTACTACCCTTTGATGCCTCTGGACTCATGTGGATGATCTTAAAACTTCCATAAAACTACTGATTATACTTAGGATATTACTCTAATTGAAGTAACTACCAGTTAGGCAGTGAATAGGTAGTTGAGCTGAAATATAGCATATGCAAATTTTTCTGACCAAATAACCTGTAGGTATTCATTTCAGCTGGCATGATTTACTGCAGGCCTCTGATTGCCATATGTACATTTGTTTTGCTCTTCCATTCCTTCATAGAAAGCAGTAGATAGAAAGCACAGAAACACGTCTTTGTTTCAAAAAGATTGCTTGAATTGATTTTCAATCCAGATCTAGAGCTTGCAAATAGCTATCTTTCATTAACTGATTCATCAAAAATTATTAATGAATGAGATCCATCTGTATACCTAAGTCTAATGTCTATTTAACATATTGTCCCACATTTGTCGAATTTTAATTCAAATGCATCAACCTAACATGTTTGTTGAGTCAGGAGCTAATAAATCATTACTTTGACCTTTGTAATGTAATAAATGAAGACCTTAATTAGTTTAGTAAAATTAATCTGCTTTGTAGAAAAGACAGTGGTTTTGACTATTGTAAGTTACTTCATGTAGCTGCTTACTAAGTATAGAAATATTCCATGAGAGTAATATAACTAAAATAATTTTTAATTGAAAAATAAATAAAACTCGTAACAGGAATAGTAAGTGTTGGAAGGGACCTGTAAGGGCTATGTAGTCCAACTCCCCTGCAGTACCTAGCTGCAAGGGGTTCCACAGGCTGTCTTAAGAGGAACGGCATGATTTGAAGAGCACTGGTTCTTCTTGAGCAATTAATACAACCTCCTCTCTCTAACAAGGTGTTTCATACTTATTCAGAATTTTTCTGGCCTTGGAACTATTAACATACTGTTTGGTTCTTTTTTTGTTTGTTTTTGTTTTGTTTTGTTTTGTTTTGTTTTGTTTTAAATTGCATTAAAAATACCACTGACAACCAGTTTAAAAATCTCTGTACAACTATCCAGCTATATACTCTGGATAAAAAGCCCTTTGACAAAATGCAAGGTCATGTTCCCAATGAATCTGATAAACTTTTTCAGGGAGCAACAAGATGGATTTTTTATTATTATTTTATTTTATTTTACTTTATTTTTTTATTGTTTTTATGTGGGGTTTTTTTTTTTTGTAGCAAAGCTATATGATCAGAAAAACAGAAACAACTTTATCTTTAAAAATATAAAATAAAATTTTCAAATCAGCATAGCCACCCACCAAGCTTTCATTATACGAAACAATTTCTATATTTCATAACTCTATGTTCCTATTTTTCTCATGAGGCAAGGCTATAAAACTGAAATACTCTCTACTTACAATCTTCAAATATTAAAATGTCTGAAAAAAAAAAAAAAAAAGTGATAGCACTGGGTATTTTGTTGTAAGAAGTACAAGGTTTCCTGCTGTGATATAAAGGAGGTTTTTGGTTTTGTTGTTTCCATCTGTCATTTTTAACTTCAGAATATTTTTTTTCTTTAGTATTTTAAGTGTGCCAAAGCTAATGAAAATAAATTCACAGTCAATTAGCAAAAATACTTTGGGAAAATGTGAGTTTATGCATTTTTAATGGGAAAGATTGCTAATTTTTTTCTTAGCTTTTTCAGTTATTTTGTCTTTTGGCAAATTTTACTGAAAAATTGTAAAGTTTTTGATAAAAACAATCACCTGGAAATGCTTAAATTTTCTTTAACAAAGCTTAAAGTTTTTCATTAGCTGAATTGTAGGAAATGACTCTCATATTTTTATTCATTGCCGAATGTATATATAAAATATTAGCTGACTGGCATAGCTTTTTCAGCTATCATATTTCAAATGAGAAGTACTATCTTGTTAATCTGATAATGAGGTGACATGACTGGGTAACTGTATCTCAGAAAACAGGATTTTTATTTGTCAACGAGTGCCAGATGTTTAGGAAAAATGGCAGAAATGACTTCACATAAACATTTGTGTATCTGCAATACTAATAGCTTACTAGTTCTCAGATCAGGTTTTCTGTATGATCTCATCCTTTTGTAGTTTGCTTCTAATGACTGTTAGGAAAAAAAAAAAAAAAAAGAAAAAAAAACAAAAAAAAACAACCTCAGATCTCACACCAGGAAGCATCAGAAAGTTACTACGAAGTAGGAACACTTCAGCCATCACTGAAATATAATATTTCTTGTAACAACACTTGTCACTCCACTGACAAATATGTATGGAGCCTACTCCATAAAAATGGAAAAAAAAAAAATAATCAGATTTGTTTAGTCATAACGAAGACAGCTTGTTGATCAGTTGTCCTTTACAGCTTGAAAAATCTTGCACTGATTTGTAACAAAAAGTATCATGTAGTGAACTGGAAAAAGCTAGTAAAAGTGAACAGTTATCAATACAAATTAAAAGTCTGACATTATAACTCATCTCTCTCTCTATATATATATACACACACACTGTCCAAACAAGAACATGAATGCCTTGTTAAGGGGAATATTTTTCCAAGGCAAGAAGTAAATTTCAGAGGAAATGCTGAAGGTGAAATACTGTCAGAATTCACTTTGATTTAAACAGATCAGCATTTCACATACGTCATTTGCTCATATTATATCTAGAAATACTTGGCATATGATGTTGCTAAAGTCACACTTAGGTTGCCAGGTTTTGCCTCTTTTGGTGTTTGACTTTTTCCCTGGTCAAATGAAAGTAACCTCTGTAATTGGTTTAGTCCTTTAAATCACATTGACCACATTTTTCCTGGTAAGTTGTGACTGAATACATTTCAGTTTTGTTATTGTATTTTATTCCCTTGAAGCCCTAGAGCAAAGTATGAGAACAGTATCTAATCCTAACTTAATAAATAATTGTTAATAAAATGCACACAAGGAGCTATAGAAAGCCAAAACAGGTAGAAGACCATAGTGAGTCATTCGCTTTCTTATGCTGAGGTCAGATTATTACATGCTCTAGTATGCAATTTATTTTGCTCATAAGTGGCAACATCAGCTCTAAAATGTTGTAAAGAAAGTGTTAATTTAACTTCATCAATTTGTAAGTACATTCTTTTTCGCTACTTCTGGGCAACTTCTGATGCTGTTGTTGAGATATATACTTTCATATATGAATACATATACATATAATGAATATTTTTTCCATATAGGCATGTCATATATAACTTAGCCTCTATAGTGAAGTTGTTTTATTCCAATTCTTCTAATTTTCATTTTCTAAATTAGTTCACTGGCTTCTTAACAGTTCTGCAGAGAGTCTTTAGACAGTGATTATGATACTTTATTTAATTATTTTAATGATAATTACAGAAATCAGTTAAACTTTTGTAAATTGTTCTAAACACCTTACTAACATAAGAATTTATACATCACATGGGGACTGCTGAGTAGTTGATCTTTCTTCCAATGTATGTTAACAGGAGGATAGCTGACCTGTTGGTACAGTGATGCAATTTAAGTTACAGTCTTCTATGGTTATTGCTGCATCTAGAATGAAACATAAAATAATGAATATACTTTCACTTATGGTTTTTTTTTATATGGTTGCGGGTTTTTTTGTTTGTTTTTATAAAAAGAAAATTGACTTCCACTAAACCACACAGTTCTGGCTGATTTAAGGAACTATTGTCAGACCTCATAGATGACTAAGAAACAGTGGAAGTCCTTCTAGTATTCAACAGTAGTTCTCCAGCTGCTGATGCTCTTCATCACTTCTGTGATCTCAGTTTTTGAGGGTTATCCATCAGTTGCTTTTGATGGGCATATAGTTCATTAGCCAAATTAATATCAGTTTGAGGAGTACCTTTTCAAAATAAATAATGTGTTTTGCCTTCCATATCAGTATAAATCAGGCTTAATACAAGAAAAGTTAATATAGTTATAACATAATAGGATTGGGCTCAATGAAAGGTGATTCTTATTATCATTTGTCTGCTGGATTATAAGGTATAAATCCTTCATATTTGAATTTGAGTAATTTGATAAGTAGTATAAAATCAACCTTAATATATATAGTTCAACTCTAACTGAAGAACGGTAAAGTGATTCATAAAATACTTGTTTTAATCATAATTATTTTATTTGTGGTACATTTTTATGGTATTTCACATCAGGACAATGTCTGGTGCATTTTCTCTGCTCATAAATATCATATTGCACTTTAAATGTCAAACATTTTAAATTACTTTTCTAAGAGAAGAGTTCTGGTCAGTTCTCTCTGAGATTGCATTCTATGCATTCAGAAGCAGTGATTTAAAAAGACCTTCTAAATTCCTATATGTTTTGTATTTCATGTAATTAGTTCCTAACATTTACTCAGAAACTTTCTGTACTCATCTGGATTTATTCAGTGATTATTCCTTCATTCTTTCCACTTATCAGAAGGAGATACTTCCTTTCACTGTTGGAGTACATTTGCTAGTAGAAAACTTCAGCCCCAGTAGGGTGATAGTGAACAATGTCTGAAGGAGTCACACCCCACGGATACCCCTGCAGGAGCAGCCCTGGCTGGAGCTGCAGCCCATGGAGAGGAGCAAAGGATGGAGAAGGTTATCTGGCAGGAGCTGTGGCCTGTAGGAGTAGTCCATTTCTGAAGGATGGACCCCATTATATGGACCCATTCTGGAGCAGTTCTTGAAGATCTGCGTCCTTTGGGAAGAACTGGAGCAGTCTGTGAAGTATTGCCTCCAATGAAAGGGAACCTGTACTGGGGCTGAGAAAGAGTGTGAAGAGGAAGGAGCCATAGACACGAGATGTTATTGACTGGCCAACAATCCCTCATCCTTTTGTACCATTCAAATAGTAGGGGGAGGTAAAAGAACTGAGAATGAAGTCGTGTCAGGAAATAGGAAGAAAGCAAATTTTATTTACTTTTAGATCTCAGTGCTCATTTCTGCTAAAATTGGCAAGGAATTGCATGAACATTCTCCAGACTGAATCTGTTTTACCGATAACAGTAACTGGTAAGTGATCTCCCTGCCCTTGTCTCAGTAAACAAGATTTTTCATCATATTTTCTCATGCTGTCCTGTTGAGTAGGGAGTGGTTTGGTGAACACCTGGCAGCCAGCCAAGGACACTACATGGCTGACCTTTCTAAACTCAACTACTAAAGAATCACTGTGTGACTCTAAGCTTTATTCTTTTTGTGACAGAGGAAGTCAATATTTGTAAGACTATTTGGGCTTTACAGCTGTTTGGTTTTTTTTATTGAAGAAGTTATTGTAAAGGGAGATAGAAAGTATCTTAGTAGGTTTTGTCGATCTAACATTCATTAAAAAGCTTTAAACTGGTTACTATAGTGGAAAATGTCTGTGGTACACAGTCTCGCACAGGAGAAATCTTAGCCTTTTTCTAACTAATTTATTTGGACAGTTTAATAGTAAATGTTGCTTTAATAACTGCAATGCATTAAGTAATGCTTTGGGGAGTCAAAAAACCACTGCAAATTATTTCACATGAGATATTATTGGGGCATCAATTAGAGTTAATCCAGCAAGCTGAAGGGCAATTGCAAAATGGTCTAATTGACACTCACCTTGCAATGTCACAGTTTTTTAGTTTTGACTAACTATCCATTTATTACTCAACAAAGTGCAGAACAGGTGTAATAATTCAAAATGTAATTGGTTGTCACGGAGAACAAAGAAAGAGGAAGAATAGGTAGTATACACGTGCAAATGTGTTGTCCTCTGTGTATGCAGATACAGAGTTTATTACGGCTTGATGCCAGAAAGCTTACAGCTCTTGCATTAATGTGTTAATAAATATTTATGTTTTCATATATTTGACTATATCCCATGATAAATATAATTTATTCTGTTTGTGTTCATGATGAATTCTTTCTGATGAAAAGATCAAAATGTATAATGTTTAAAAAGCCATGCTTAAAAATTTAAGAACATTTTGTTTCCAAGTAGCTAGTTATGGAAATGTGTGGACACTGCATTTTTCTCTCTTTTTTTAATTGGTTTTACAGCTAATAATCTTGCATCAACTACTGATGTTCTTTGAACTATAGACTATTGTGCAATTTCCTTTAATATTCTCATTAAAATTTGTAGACAGTGAAGCTTTCTTGAAGAAAAGTCATATAAAACATGTTTCTAAAATTGTTATCCCAGTAATATCTTGCATTCAAAATTTTAATACCAGGAATATTATGTATCAGCATATATACTTCTGATCGCTTAAATCCAAGAAGTCAGTGGAATGCTTCATGAGCCTGAAGTTAAGCACGTGAAGATTTAAAGTCTTTCAATGCATCAGAATGACTTTTTTTGAGAACTGTCTAGTTTGCTTATGTTGGGGCCTTTGTTATGGCCCTCTTCAGCACATTAGAGAACAGTACGCAGATATTTTTTATATTTTTTTTCTGCCACTGAGATCATCCAAAGCACTGTTAATTGTGAATTTCATCTGTGAGGACTGTTTCAAAAGTATTGCCTCCTATTTTATGATGTTGGCCCATGACATCAGAGGCAGATTTTGGTGGTATGGCAGTAGAAATTGAACTTTCCCAGCAGTATTCTCTTCATTTTGTTTCTATGTGACAGATGTTAACATAGGAACAGTCTGACACGATGTCTGATGTGGAAGCAAAAGGGTGTCACTGAATTCCTCCATGCTAAAGGGCATTCATCAGTCCTGGCTGAACATTCATAGAGACCAAAAAATGTATGTGAGCACAGTCAAACAGTGCTCACTATGGGTGGTGCATTTCAGCAGTAGTAACAGCACTGTGAAGGACAAGCAGTGTTTCAGATGGCAGTGCACAACTGTCACACCTCAAAATGAAGAGCATCTCAATCACCTCATCCATACAAATCAGCAAATGGTGGTGACTATGTTGAAAATCAGTGTTTGGTAGCTGACAATTTACTCTCTCAAACAATGTTATTGTGTTCTTATCTGTTGAGCGTTAATAGGAGGCATTACTTTTGAACAACCTATGTAGTTATGGCAAGTTAGAGCTATGTTAAAGCAGGCTCTGAAAAAAATTGGTTCTGCAATTTGAACTTCATTCCCAAAAAATAACTTCACTTTCTAATTCTTATGAAAGTAGGAAAAGGTGGTTGTTCATTTCGTTATTTAATAAGGGAAGATATAATCACACAAATAAGTATGTTTAATTTTCTTGTATAATATCTAGCCAAATATTTCTATTAAAATACTTGTTTATAAAAATGGATTTTGGTATTCTTGAAGAGTTAAGATCTTGGAACAATATTGTTCCCCTTGTTTACTAAGCGACTTCATATTGTTCATCCATTCTTTTCTATCTGTTTAGAAGCGCACCAACAAATTGAAGTGAATGCCTACAAATGGTACACTTAATCTTAATTTCAATTTTTGTCCAAAGATTGTAAAGAGTAAATAATTCAGTATGAGACAGGGAGGGGTTTTGCCTGTCCCATAGTGTAGCCCCCCAAATGCATTCCACTTTGCCTGCCGCCATGGTGACACCCAAGACAGTCATGATGAAAGAAACAGAGGCACCGGCACTGCCTATGTTTACTATGTGCTTTTCCTCTATTGACAATTTTATTGCTCTTAACATAATTTGAGGAAAATCTGTCCAAATGTTTCAAATACATTTATTCAGTCTGACAGACAGATTGTTAATTGCTGAAGAGCAAAGCTTTGTTTCTTTACTTTGGACCTGAAACAAGATGGCATCGAGAAAAAAGGGAGAAGTATTGTGTTTAGGAGGACTGGATTCAGGAGTATTTGTTTTCTTTTTAAATATGAGAATTAGAAAATGTTCACAGAATCCAAGGCAGCAGTGAAAGTCACCCAAAAGATAAAGGAGACAAAATGGTATATTGTACGCTGAAAGTGCTGGATGTACATTGCTCTTCAGTGACTACTTGATAGAAATCTCTATGAATGAGGTATTGACAGGTAGAATAAAGGGAATAATTTCTCTGAGAACTAAAAATGCATCAAAAAGAGATGATGGGAGTCAGAACATGTTTCTAACACATGATAGGAAATGAGTTATTTGTCCAAATTGCATTCTTAAAATTTACTGCAAAGTAAGTGCTACAGAGAAATATTTGACAAGAAAGAATGTTACATTGAAGAATGTGATGAATAAGGCATGAGAAAAAAAAACAGGCAAATGGAGGGAAAATGAGTTAAAGTAAAGAAAGAGAGAAAGAATAGCAGCATCACATGGAGCTATAGCACTAGTATCTTAATTAATTGACTTGGTCTGAGTAATTGGACATGATGACTGTCTGCCTTTTGACAACTGAGTAAAAAAGTCTTCCTTTTTACATGTTTTCTTTTGGGTTAGATCATATACAAATGACATGTTATCATATATGAATTGTTATCAATACATCTTAAACATTGGCAACTTTAGCTTAGAGGAATAAGATCTTCCTCTGCTGATTAAATTTTGGCAAAAACTCTATAATTTGGATTTGAGTAGCACATAATATTCTACACACATAACTTAAAAATTCAATCTGATGTGAAAAATATGTGTATATGTGTACATTTTTTTAACAACTGAGTATTTAAAGGTAAGATCCTTTCAGCAAATGAAATCTGTGAAGATTTTTTTTTAATGTATTAATTCTTTATTTATGACTTCACATAAATATCACCAGTAATTAGATATTGTTGGATATATTTATTTTCTTGCTCATGCCACAGTTCATGCTGCATGAACACTATTGATTTTAGTCATTCTGAATGGACTGTGTGGGATTTTTCTGACTCAAACGATCTGTTTTTCTTCAATGTTTATGTGTAACAGAATTGTTAAACAATTTCTCATTTTGGTTACATACTTTCTTTCAATTATGTGAACTTGAAGATCCAATATTTTGGCAGTTTTATTCTAATGTTGACTTCAAGGTTTTAATATTTGTGATGTTGGGCTTTTCAAGGGGGGGAAGCAGAGACCTTCTCTTCTATATTTCCTTTTTTCTCACTGTTACACATTTTAATGGCATCCGATTTTTTCTTACTCAGAACTAAGAATCATCTTCACTGTGGATGATCTTTGTGCCCTTTCATTTGGTTCATAAAGAAATCACCAAAAGGCTGCTGTGAATCACTATGACTCTCTATATTCGAGTAATAGGTTAGCCTTTTTGCAATTTCAGTTGTCTGCAAATGCAATTTGAAACTTCTCTGTATTGTCTTCTAACCATAAATTGACAGGAGTTTAAAAATGAATAAAAATCCCTTGTCTTGATGTAATTAATTTTCTCTTCAAGAAAAAATGAGGATTGTAGATTTCAGGACCGTTGTCGTTTTTTGTTTGTTTTTCTTTTGATGGGATGATTATACTAAAAAGACTTTTTAATGTATCTAGCACTTACATATCACCATTCTGGTGAGGCACTGGAACACGTTACCTAGAGATGGGTTGATGCTCCATCCTCTCCATCCTTGGAAACTTTCAAGGCAAGGCTGGATCAGGTGATAAAGAGAGCTGCCTGCAAGTAATCTACAGGTGTTAAAACTCCAGTGTGTAGGATCTCTGGAAGTCATCTTTAGAGTGTGTGCCTATGTCTTTGTAGATTTCGGTATTGTTCAGAAAATAAACGTGAAAGTTCAGAGATCCCACATTCCACGTTCTAGAGTGACTAGCTGTGTTGAGATGACATATAGGACATTGTAGAGAATCATTAGTATGAGTGTCCTCCATACAGCTTATTAAATGAGCAACAATTAACTGTATGCCTTGACTGGAATAGGCTTACTTTAATAAACACAACAAATTTTTATTTTACATATTTTTCATATATTTGTATTTTCATAGTATGTAGAACCACTTATCTTTAAAGGAAACATTTTGCTTTCTCTATTGCTTCTTTTACAGTTTTTCTTACACAAAATTGCTATCATAGTGTATCTGAAACTATACTTATATTATAGTCTAAGTATATTTTAGCTATATTTTACTTTAAGCAGAATGCTTCTTCCTAACTCTAATTCATGGTAAATTTACATCTTTATCTTTGCAAACAAATATTCATTTTTCATGTTATAATGATTTGTTAAGGAAAATGCTGCTGAATGTTAGATTTCTGTGCTATAACATCTAAGCTATTTTGAAATGTTTGACTAGAATCTTGTTGAAGTGAATTCCACTGTTCAAATATTTATGCAAAAATTATGTAAAAATGAATTTTATTGTTATTTGATTTCAAGTTTATTTCTTTCACACTGAGGCTACTAAACAGAAAGCACATTGCTCTTGTTTCTTTCTGAAACTGCTTTCAAGAATCAGCATTAGAATGCTGGAAAGCTGTACTAGAAGGTTTTAAAAACCTTCATTTTTAAGCATGAGGCTTATTTTTTAAATTGATTATAAATAGTACTGAAGATGTTGTTGGACAGCAAATTGTTTTCCCTGATGAAAATGTTGCCATCACTATGAGTGGTGTAGTGGTACTTTCAGGTCAAAGTCATATGAACAATATAGGAGTAAATGCTATATTCTAAAGCCCAGAGCAGCTAAAGTGAGAGAAATAACAAATAACTTCATAAGTCCATATAACTTTAAATAAATTCATACGGGAAAAAGCAGAACAAAATTATGTAAAAATCTTGTCTGTGTCAATGGAACTGGAGCCTACCTCTATTTATATGAATAGATATCCAGAAAGAGAAGTTTTGCTGCAAGTGATTCTCATTGGAAGACTGAACATATACTCAAATAATGAGTGTTTTCTTTAAAAAGATCTACTTTACATTAGCATACCATGAAGTGCTTGTTTGAACAAATGGAGAGAACAGAAATCATCATTTACACCTAAGCGTAAAGATCGGCTAATATTTGTGTTGAGAGAATATTACAAAATAGTTATGACTGTATTTAGCAGAGAAAATATATGCTGCAATATCAGGAGGCTTAAGAAAATTAGTCTTTTTCTTTTAATCTCTGTCATATAGATTTCCTATATGATCTTTGGAAATGCCTTCAGAAAATCAAATTCTTAATTTCTTGCATATGACATAAGGATACTGCTTAACTATAGTGATAAGATTGGTCAGATATTTATGTAAAGCAAGTCTGAATAAAAAATAGACTTGATTCTACTACCCAAGAGTTAGGTCAATATCCTAAAGACCAAACTCCCAGCAGTGGCTATTGAGTACATTCAAGTGTACTCCTTTATTATTGCACTTAAAACTTATTTCTGCATCTATAAGACATCCTAACAAATGTGTAACAGAAACTGATCAATTCCTCCAAAAATTCTGTTCTGATAAATCATAATTTACCACCACAAGTTTTTCCTATAGAGAACCTGAGATGTACATAATGAGGTGTATTGAAAATGTATTGATAAAAAAAAAAATGATATGTAGCCCAATATAAGAGCTAAATTTTCCCATCAGTATTCCTTACACAGAAATAACTTGACTTTCAGCACTCCTGCCACCACAGTATTAGTTTTATTTTGAATTGGGATAGATAGTTGTAATAAAGCAAGCCATGGGCAAGACATGGGCAAAGATGCCAATGGAACAAAATTCATTTTCATTTCTGAAGTGTCAAGTATCATCCTGAATAGTCTCAAAGGCAAACAATCATCAGAGTAATCAGCCACTGTATCATCTAGTTCTACAGGCATGAGATTTTTTAAAATTGGTGTGAAGATAAAGTGGACAGCAATCCCTCCAGCCTAAGTCCGAAATTTCAGAATAAGTGTTCTTATTTTTAAATGCTTGTTATGCTGCATATTTAATAATGCAGCAGTTCCAAGAATTTATTCATTGTCATGAAAATTGATAGGTAATTTCCAAGGCTTTTATAAGACAATAATGTCTCTAAAGGAGACGGAATGAAAAAGAATTGCAACCTGGTCAGATTGGTGGCCTTGTATTCAGTTCTAGATACTATGCCTCAGAAGTGACATTAGATCTTACAGTGAGAGAAGACATGCATTCATTCTCTACATAACATTTGTCTGAAGGAGTGTTTGCTTAATGTATTGACATATCAGATTACTAAAAAAATGGGTACTCATTCAGGCTTTTTAGTTCAAATGGGTTGAGTAGTACTATGCAAATAGAATCTTAAACTTGGATTGCTTTATAAAGTTGTAATAGTTTGTTCATGAAGCCCTTTTTGTTCATTTGAAAAATGAACACTTTTTCAAGCTTGTTTAGTAACCAATCCAATTCACAATGTATCTTTTGAAATTTACAATTCACTTCTTAAAGACTAAATAAAGACTAAATAACTCTTCTAGAATTTATGCTTTTTTTTTTTTTTTTTTTTTTTTTTTTTTCCTCCAAAGGAGTTCATATGTCTGGAAACATTAGTCCTAATCCATCCACTCACACTTAGATTGAAACTTTGACTATAGCTCATGTGCTGAAAAAACAAGTGTTGAACTAAACAAAAGCAATTTTTTTAAATTTAATTTTCAAGGCCATGAAAAACTGTTCTTTTTTTTCTTAATAACAGCTTTAACTAAGAGTAAAAATTCAGAAGGTAGAATGAAGTTCTCACTCTCTAATATGTCTTCCCTGCAGGAGTGCACAAATACTCCTTTGTACAAAACTTTGTAAAAACTTTGCACATATTTTCTCTTAACAAATTGGTGGTAGAGAAATCCACTTTTGACAGACACATACAGCAGCAGTTTTCAAATGATGCTGACATATCCTTAGGAAATCGGAACCTTAAATATTCTTCTTCCACTTTAAAGCAGTGGGATTAAGGAGAGATTAGATCTCCTCTGTTTATTTGTTATAGAAAAGGAAGGGAAGGGCTGAGTTCTGACTATTTCAGTCAACTGGTTGCTGTGAAGGAGAAAAGTCCTAAACAGATTGGAAAGCTAATTGTCTTTTTTTTTTTTCATAATTTCTTACACACAGAAATACAAGTAATGCAGCTTCAACTTGGTTAATATAACCAAGTTTAATCTCCTTTGGTTAATTTGCATTATGATCCTTATGGATCATAACAACCATTCAGATTTTTTTACCTGTTGCTTTTATGAATAACAAAAATTTAAAAAAAAAAAAAAAAAAAACCGAAAAAAAAAAACCAGAGGAAAAGAAAGCACTTAAAGTATATTCTGCTATTTCTCTGGAGATTAAATGATAAATAAAGATTGTTTTGTCTTATTTTTTAGATATGATTTTGTTTCATTTTATTTTGCTTTTCTTTTAATAATGTGGTATTATCTGAGATATTTAATTACAATCTCCTCCCCCTCCCAAATATATTTATCAAAAATAGTGAGATGCCTTTGTGCTCTTTATTCTCAATTGACCTCTACTTTGAAATATAGGCTTTGTTGCCTGGCCATCAGACAAAGTTAAGTATGGGAAAGGTTAAACTGAACTCAAAGTCTAGACTAATCTCTACATTAGCAGAAGTGATATAGCCGAAGTCTTATAGGGAATAATGCAGAAGTAATAACAAGTGGGAAGCATAGTCTGTCCTTCTTGTCCATGAAAATAGTGAAAATATAATATCCTGTTGTGATGAATAGTAGTGAGGTTAATATTTAATTTTCATCTAATTTGCTCCACTCTTCCAATTTTGCTATTAACTCTGTTGCATCCAACTTCAAATTACCATTCATATTTCACCACCCATCACATTTGCAAAAGCCTTGATAAGTGACAATTTGAGGGCTGACCTGATATTTTTTGGGTGGTCTAACATGTGATTTATTCATCCTAAATAAATGTATTCTGCTTCCTATTTTCCACAGTTAAACATTTAATTAGATTTTTCCCCAGGA
This sequence comes from Tetrao urogallus, assembly GCF_951394365.1. NCBI lineage: Eukaryota > Metazoa > Chordata > Aves > Galliformes > Phasianidae > Tetrao > Tetrao urogallus. The sequence goes on along the minus strand of NC_136815.1, from coordinate 53,517,336 downwards.
TATATCCTTGCTATCTTAGTGGGAGATGTATTTCCTGAGTGCATGGTATGTATATTAATTTTCTGATGCTTTGATCAAAATTGCTGGAGTACAGGTGAAGATGACAAAAGACACATGACTTAAAATCAATCCAAGAAAAAGTGATTTCTGAATCCGTTGTTGAGTCCTACATGGAAAGACTGAAATGAATAGAGTTACTGAATGCATTATAGCAATGTTTCTGTTGTATTTAGTTTTGTTTCCATAGATACTTGATTACTGCATGTTTTTGTACATGTTTAGCTAGATAAGGCTAGCAGTAATATGGAGAATATATGATATCAACAAGAGAGTGCAGAAATACGTTTATTAAAAAAAATGGCAAATTAAAATTAAAGTAGTTCTTTTTATATTGACATATATTGAGAATTATATATTGACACTATTGAGAAAATTTGGCGATAAGTTAGAACTTTATGTATGTGACTAAATGCACATGGACACATGACAATAGCTCTATGTAGACATAGGTTTTAAAGTGCTAAAGGAAGGAAAATATCAATCTTGGTTGGAGGTAAGGGAAGAATTAGTGTCGAGTGGTTAAATGCCCTTGCATTAGGGCATTCCTAAAGTTCTCCCTGGAACAAATACCCTAAAGTTTAGTGTGCTCTTCCATCAGATTTCCTCTACAACCTCTACTATGTTTCTATTCAAGTAGACATTGGATGAGTCAATTTAGAGAGTAGAACTTCTGTGCTGTAGAGTACGCACTGTACATCGTTCATGAGCACGAAATATTTTCTTGAAATCTGCAGTGGTCATTGAAGTGACAATTTTGTACTACTTTCAATGTAATTTTAGACCTTCTGTTGCTAAAATATTTGACAAACCTGCATATAAAAATTTGAGAGAAAAAACTGTTGATTTTTTATAGCCTCTCAGTAGCTCAAATTAGGAAGTTAATAGTTCAATAGTTCAGCTACATTTGAGGAGCTGTTATCTTTTTTTGGTCTCTTCCTATTTTCTAGGGCTAGTTTTCTGTCATCATCTAATTTCCGCTAGAGCCATATGTTTAAAAAATATACGTTTTTTTATTTTTTAAATATGAATGATCTTTGTACCATGTTCTTCAAACCTGAAATGAGGTGTGACACTGTGGGAGAAAGGAAGGAATCCTAAGATACTGGAATAGCAACAGAATTATATGTAGTAAACATCACTGCATACCTAAAACAGTGAGGTTCACAGAACTTGATTTGAAATGAAAATTATTTTTCTGTTCTAACCAGTAAATATTTTAAGAGAAACTTGCCTTATGACATAGATGCTGCATATTCATAGGATCTTTTCTGACTGTCTTTCTGACAAGACTAAAGGTTGGAGGAGGTAAGAGTTGAGAGTTGCTGCATTTTATAGCTTTCAAAAACTTTTTTTCACTCTAAGCTTTAACAGATAAATCCTTTCTTATTTCTGTCTTCACAGCAAGGCAAAAAAGATTTTTCCTTCTGCTTTTGATTTTTTTCCACAGCATGCTTCCAGATTATTGCAATATATCATCACTTTTGATAGATTGGAGTTCAAGAGTAGGTCATATGTTCTTTCAAGAGGACATAAAAAAATTCTAGTAGAATAGTGTTAGGAGGAAATTTGTGTGATGCTTATGCATGTTTCACTGCTCATCCTTTTCCTTATACTACATTTACAAAAAAAAAAAAAGTAACTATTTTTCAAGTGTCATATTTAAGAGAAATTGTATTTGCAGAGCCATATATTTTAAAATTACAAGAATAAATCAGCTTAGGTAACATGATTAATTAGAGCATTGTATAAAACTTTATTGTGCAATTACTAGAATTTGTGTAAATATCTTTCATTAGATTTTATGTTTCATAGGTAGGATGAATAAGCATCTGAATTCAAATTGGTCTTGTTCTTTCAAGCCTAAGGTGTATGATCTGACAAATATGTGGTTTCTTGGTGGGTTTTTTGTTTTTTTAATTGATTGTTATTTGTAAACTAGATATTGCTTACCAAGTGGAAGAAAATAAGAGGATATGAGTGACTATGAATATAAATACATAAACATAAAATTTAAGTTGAACCTGTCCATAAGTATAAGAGCTTTTACCCTTTTAAATCACTTTCACATTGAGCTACTGGTAATACAGTCAGCCCTGAAAATAAAATCTTAAATACTCAAACTTCTACAAATCATAGAATCACAGAATATCTTAAGTTAGAAAGGATCCTTAAGGATCAATTCCAATTCCAGGTTCCACACTGGAAAACCCAAAATTCAAACTGTGCGTCTGAGAACATTGTCCAAATGTTTCTTGAACAAGAAAGTTTGATGCTGATATCATTCGATTCTTTCTTAATAAAGTCTATTAATATCTTGTATATCTATCAATAACTTTTTGCTGGAACGAACTTACCATCTAGCATTTCAGATTGATATGGATCAAGTATGATCCAATGAAACAATACTGGAAGTAATAAATCCTCATTGTAGGGATGTTAATGGAGGTTTTCTACATTTTCTTGTCTCTTGTTACCTTCCTGTAATCCCTTTCTGGGTGGGTATCTCAGGTCAAAGGCACAGACAGGGGGTCAACTAGTTGATTTGTAAATGAGGGCAGTTATACTCCAATTTTAAAAATCCAGCATCTGATAATGACCAGTGGATCCTTAGGCAAAAAACATTTTTTTCATAGGGAATATTTTCCTGTTGATTTAAATACTGGTGAAGATAAAAAAAGACTGCATGTTTGCACATCCCTATATTTTCTATCTGAGGAATTAAAACAGCTCACATAAATGTGAAAATGGCAAAGCTATGAATTCTTGAAAACTCTTTTTCCTTTTCAAATAAAATAAGAAATAGGAAGATTGTCAAGCTGAATAAATAACTTGAAAAGTATCCTTTATGTCACTGTTTGAAGGCTAAATGTTAACCACTGATTTTTAAGATTCTTTAGTTTTCAGTACAGATTTTTGCTCTTTTTTTTACTTTATTATTCTGGAATACATAGGCAGTAGTTTAGTAGATGTCTCCTCTCCTTGATTCAAACTAAACAATCTTTGGCACTGCTTTTAATAGTGTTGTTTAGTACACATCTCCCTAATTGTGCCTTTATTTTTGCATTACCATTTATAATAGTTCTTTTTTTTGTTTTGTTTTCTTTTTCATGTCTCCTTTTTTTTTCTAGTTTTTGAAGTTAGGGTTATGAATTATCTTCATTAGACCTCATCCTTTGGTAGTTGGCTCAGCCAACCTGGGGGGAAGAAGAAATAAAAGGAATATAAGCAGTACCTGAGGAAATGTGTGGTATGTTGTCTAATTCAAGCTACTGTGCTCAAATGCTTTTTTGCTGCGGTGATTTTTCACATGAGAAGGTCCTTTTCATTTTGAGTCTCATACTTCAGGTTAAATGTACACAAAACAGAAATATATATACATACATACATATATATTAATTTGTGATAAAAAAAATTAGGAGTAGATTTTTATGTAGGTCAGAGTTTTGTCATGAAAATTGTTTCAGAAAGGGGCTCTCATCTTGACCTATTCCCCAGATCTGCAGAGGAAATACGTCAAATTATACATCTGCTTACAAAAAAATTAACAACATATGAAGAGTAGAGAAAGCTATTGAGTTTCACTTGCACAGAATTTTTCAGGACATTAATAAATAAATAAATAAATAAATAATCAGATGTTTAAAACATTTGAATCTTCTTTTTTCCTGTGATTCATCCTATGAACTTGGTTGATCATCAACTAAAGAACTGCCTATTCAGAACATCAGAAAATCATTTTATGTTAGATTGCTTTCAATGCTTGTTTTTCGCAGGTAACAATGATAGTGGTAATTGACAAAATTCATGAGAGATTAAAAAGAGAGAGAAGAGAAATTATAATTTGACAAAGGAAGAAATGAAGCATTATCAAGAAGAATGTCAACCTTATTAAAATAGAAAATGAAGTAGAAAAAGAAATTAAATGCAAAAACATATTCTGATTGTTATCATTAATTGTTACTGTTGTAAAACATTTATATGAGCCACTAACTGAATTAAAAAATAAATCAATTACCATTAAAAAATAACCATTTTAAAAAACATATTAGAAAAATATCTTTTATTTCTATTTGTATCAGATTTTCTGAATTTTTCTTAGATGTATGTGTCATAGCTCAGCAGCTACTGACTTCTTAATGGTAGCCACAAAATGTACTGTATTCAAAGCCCCTGCAAGAATTTGTTTCTGCAGAGCAATGGCTGAGCTGCTAAATTACTTGTTCAATTGAAAAGGAGGAAAAATTCAGCTCATGGGGCTTAAAAAAGTAGTCATGGATCAATGTAAAAATATTCTTACAAGAAAAAAATAGGATTTCTTTTCCCCTTGGCAGATGAAAAGCAAAAAAGGTTTATTTCTCAGTGTGTGAATCATTTCACAGCGTGTTACTCAGTATGCAACTATTTTTCATTCCAACTTCATGTGGTCTTGTATTTGTGGCAAGTTGGAAATGCCTTATGCCTTTGGCATCTGAAATTAGCCTGTTGCTTGCACTCTCTCATATGAACTTCTTCAGTATGATTTTCATGTGTGTTATCCACTGCTTTGCTCTTGTTAGATGTAATCGAGTATGCAAAGATTCTAAAATTTCTGTCTGTCTGTAATTCCCAGATCAAGTATGGAGCTCCACAAAACTTACAGCTGCAGATAAAACCATTTTTGATCCAACAGTGAAGCATAAGAAAGGACATTTCTCATAGCCTATAATATAAACATAAGAAATATGAAGATGAGAGGCATAATGTTATGAGACAGTTGAAGAGGGTGTGCTGCCCATGACATTTGATTTATTTTAGGCTGCCATTGAGCATCCTCACCATCCTCAATAGTTATAGAATTTGTAAGTAATTTCATAGTGTGAATATTTTTCAAATGAAGACTCTACCCAGTAGAAAAAATCATGGAAAGAATGATATCAGTTTACACTGTTTACACAGTTTACACTGTAGATCTTAGTGAATAAAGAGGGAAGAGGGAAAGATTTCTAGAGACATTTCTTACTCTGTTAAACAACTTGAAAAATGTCTGAAATTTAGTCCAAATATATTGTAGGGAAGTGAACTTTGACATATTTGCTGTCATTCTCCATTTGCACTTTCTCCCTGTCTGAATGGTCTTGTTCAGTGTTGGACTTCATAAAATATAAAAATCAGTTGCAGAAGAGATTACATATGATAGATGCTCCACGACACCAGTGTTTCCATGATTCAGGAACTCATTTAATTTGTCTGTGCCATTGACTGTATCCAGTAGTAGACTTCAAACATCTACTGATTGTTTTTATCCATAGACTATTGATAGTAAGATGAAACCAGATAACTAGACTGTGTGATCTTAATTTTTTGTCCCTCTACACTAAAAGCTGTATCTACTTTTCAGTCTCTTCCTACTAAATGTTTTGCATGGTGTTTTTTAAGACTTCACTAACTGTTTCAAAGGTGTTAGTTGTCCATGCACAACCAATCTGATCAACATCGGAGAAGGGCAGTGTTTTTCTCAACTTGGATCTCTGACAAGAAAATTTAATCTTAGAACTCCAAACCCAAATAGCAGTAGTGCAAAATTCTGTAAAATCATTCTCCAAAAAAGTACACATGAAAATCATTTCAGGATGAATCTTTTAAAGGTTGAATAATTTTCCATTGAAAACCCTTCTAAAAAAATGTAGTATTTATCCTTTAATATTTTCACTTGAAAGTCATTTGTTTTCATGAAAAACTTCAACTGAGAAAATTAAAATGAAGTACTAATTTCCAGCTCATTCAACCAATCAGTTCAGTTCAACCGAGCAAAATGATCAACTGAAATGCCTTAGAATGCTTATTTCCAGTACATGTCAATGTGAAGCTATGTAAAGCTATGCTGAATGCATGTATATTCTAACAGTTAAACTGATGATTCAAATTCTTCCTAACCGAACACTTCTCAGATTGCATCAAATGTCAAGTGACATGATAATTTTGATGTCATTAACAAATGATTTCATCTCAGAAAAATAAAACACAAACATAAACTAACATTAGATTTACAAAATCTCAAAATGCTTGGACTCAGGAGTAAAATATTTGTGTAAAACAGTCAATAAAAATGTAATTTGTATTTGTCTCAGCTGAGACGGACTTCCGATAGAAGAAAAGAGGTTTTCTGATAAACTGAAGTTTTAATTATTTGTTTTATCTAACTAAACGTTGACCTTTAAATCACATAGATAAAGATTATAGGAAAAGAAGACTAAAAGGTGATATAAGCTATTAACTTATTAACAAGCTGGCAAACAGTATTAAAATATATAAATATATTCAATAATTGGCTTTAGTAGTTATAGTGCAATACGAAAATAAATTCCTCCATAAACATCAAATGCATCTGAGCAGAAGTGTTGAGATATGTACAACTATGCAGTTTCTAACATCAGTCATTCAAAATTAAATGTTCTTAAGTACTTGTTTTTAATTTCCAAATTCTGAAAAGCAAAGTCTGAAAGCAAACAAACTGAAATATGTTTTTAATGCAAGAGTCTCAGTCTGTTTTAACTCCTTATATTTGTGAACTGTTTTCAGTTTAATTTTTTTCAGCTACTAAAATATATTAATATGCAAAATAATTGCTGAAAAAGTGAGTGCAGTTTCTAAATAAATTTTCAATGTCCATCTGCAGATGTGCTGCTCCATAGAAAGGCTTAGTCTTTTGTTGCAGCAGTGTAATCTTCATGTTTTCTCTGATGCCTGCAAATATACTTCTGCTGTAAGTACTTAATAAGAAAAAGGTTTCTTGAATCGTACCATTAAAAATATTTGTGGATGACTATTATAATTCCTGTTATTACAATAGTATTTGTATTATATACAAGTTTTGGGAATGGAAACCAGAGACAGATGACGCTGTGCATGAATTGTATAGTTTTTACCTTAGCACAAACTCAATAGTACAATCCCAAGGATTCCTGTAGCTGTAGTGACTGAAACCCTGGTAATCCTAACGCATTACCCTAATGGCTTGTCCTTGTAGAGTGCTGATTAGTTTACACAGAATGGAGTTAAGTATGTAACACAGAAAAATCACAGCATCTATATACCAGTGATCCCAAGAGATCCTCTACTGTAAGGTCATGTATCATGGAAATATTAACATGCAAACTCTCTGCTTATTTATGTCAATTTTTTTTTTATGTACTGTGATTCTTGAGGTGTCCTGTCCTGGAAAAAAGCTCTGTTCTCTTCTACTGGGATTTCCAGTGTTAATTAATTATGGAAGATGTTGCAAAAACCTCTTTTGGTTACCTTGATCCCAGTTGTCCAAGCTCAGCCAACTTAGTTTTTTTAATAAAATTGGAAATAAATGTTGCAACTGTTATACTGTTATGCCTTCTCTGAGGCTTCTTTGATAGATCATGTTCAGAAAATTATTACTTTTTATTTCAGTGATTTTTTTTTTTAACTTAGGAATTTTTTTTGACACTTAAAATGGAAACAACAATACAGATTTAAAAAAAAAATTGGAATATGCTTAGATTTACCAGTTTGCAGAATTAGTGTATCGCATTCAATTAGAAGCTCTGTAAGACATTATTGAAGTATGTGGAAGCCAAGTTCTGTAATTCTTTACCTGACTGGAAATACCTCATTTTTAGAAGACATCTCTAAGTACTACTTAATAGTATATAGAATAACATAAAGTTTATGAAATTGTCTTTTCAGTTTTGCTGACATTTCTTGATTTTGGAAAGTTTGCTTAGATGCTGCTTATACAAGGAATTTTTTTCCTAGTGATTAAGACACTCTCCTGGCCATTCAAGAGCTCACTTTGATTTAAACAGAGAGTAGGGATCTAAATTTTGATCTCATACAGTTTTTAATCTGAGCCTTTTACAGTCTAAATGGCAGGAGGAACACAGTGCACATTTAAGCAATGCAAAACTTAAGCTTCCTATTTATATACTCATATAACTTTCTACAATAAGCAGTTTCTCTAAAAGTTACTCTGCTGTTTCATCATGTTTTGGCAACCATACTTTTCTCCTATCCCATCTTTCCCTTCCCATATCTCACTACTATACAGTTCTGGCTTCTGCATTTGAAATAAATGTATAGAAAATTAAAAATCTTTTTCAAATTTTCTAATGATGATCTTTGCCCATCTGCTCCTCTGCACTCACATGCTTACACTTGTCCTGCTTCTTGTTATATGAGTTATCTCCAAAGATAAACTAAAAACTCAGCTTTACAACAAATACCTGCTGTGTAGAATTCAGTAACCTGTTTCTTTTCAGTATCAAGATAAATAGAGAAAGGCTAAGATAAATTGTTCCTTATCTCAGTAGTTCATTGCTACAGAGGAAATGATGGCTAAGACACCTGGAGAAATGAGAGGCAAAATAGTGAACCTTGTAAGCATTCCCTAAGATTCCCATTTCTTATTGCTGCCTGACTTCAGTTTCCTTCTGTGTGCTCTGACACTAAAGACTGGTGATACAAATCACCAAGATATACGTTTATTGTAATCTAGCTACGCTAGAGCTTAAGAGGTGAAAATAAATCCTGGAAGATTATTAGTATTTTTGCTTTAGAACATCACATGAATGATGATATGTTGTTTGGCCATTTCCCTAAATCCAAAATCATACTGCCCTACTTTTAAATAACACTTTGCAAGAGGTTTGTTTGCTTTTACAGTGAAATATTTACAGAAATGTGCACTAGCAAATAAAATACACATTAAATAATTTTAATGAGAATACTACAGGAATGGTATTGTATAAAACTTCCAAACCAAAGTAGAATTCATTAATAAAACAGGTGTTCGTTAATAAAACAGGCGCCAATATAAGCTAAATATTTTCTGGCTAATTATGGTTGATTAGCTTTAGAAATCTAAGAAGTTATTCATAAATAAAATGTAAACTATTATCTTATAAACTGTGAGTTTTGTTAAGAATAATGCAAGCATTTTCCCAAAGGGAACTCAAATGAAGTGGAATAGATCTACTCATTTTTTGATTTTATAAAAACCTTTATCAGAAATGCATTATGATAGGTTACTTCATAATGGATTTACTTATGAAGTGTAGGAAGTACATTTATGTCATAAGCTTATTAGCTCTAAGTCATTAACTATTTATAAACTTTTAGCAAAGAGAAAGAAAAAGCAACCATTTTGTGGTTCTTATCTGAGGGCATATATTTTTCTTAAAACCTATGGATATGCTTTCCCTGAATCCAGACTCTTAAACAGGTACACAAAGACAGGAAATGTGAAGACAGAAACGTGGATGTGTAGTCATGTTCCTTTCTTTTCCCAGTACCATAAAGGTTCAAAAGATGGAAGATCATCTTCAAGCATTTATTTCAGAACTTCTTCAGTCCTCAGTATTTTTTCCCAAGTTTACTAAAAATATATTTTAGTAATCATTTGGAAGTATCTTGAAATGTAGTTGTGTAAGTCACTTAATGTATGTTTGTACCTCAGAAGGAGTCAAAACTAAACTCTTTTTCCTCCTCTTGGTCTTTCTCCACCAGGACATACTCCAACTGATGCTTCTGTTGCTGTTCTGTTTGGCACATTTTACTAAAAGCAGGGAACTGCTCTGTCAATCATAGAATGAAAAAGTTAATACTGGCACAGAAAACTGTTATGAATTTAAAAGTAAAATGCAAACACCTTCTTTTTAAATATATGTAGAAGAGCTTAAGTAGAAACAATAGCATTTCATGTCCTATTTTTCTCAATGTAACATGCTATCTCAATACAGAAGAATTGGCACATTTTGTTGTTTGTATTGCTGGATCTCATGAGAACAGCAGTAAAGAAAGTTGCTATAATGACTATTTGAATTAATATACGGGAGCTGGATTTCTGCCAAGGAGTCTTTTTCACTTAGATGTCCAATTACTAGAGGGTTTTTTTCTTCTTGTTTCCTCAGCCAGTCCAGCAACAATTCTAGAATGTTAATCCTTACATATGGCTGCCAAATCCTGAAGGTCTTCTGCATATTTGATAAGCAAATTAGATTTAATATCATCAGTGAAATGATGCAAGCAATTTTCTCCTTTATAAAGGGTACTTAAAAGCACTGTCTTGATGTCATTGCTAGCTAGAAATATTTAGTGTCAGAAATCTGAAAAAAAAAAAAAAAACATGGTGAAAACTGTTATTATTAACTCATTATTAACTTATTATTAACTTAATGAGTTTATTTTGCCAAAACTATTAAGAATTAGATGTCACTGTATGTTAGAAGTTTCTTTGAAGTGAGAGGTCCTTGGTAAGAATTCATAATGATACTCAATATAATATTAATATACAGATGAAAAGAATTGCTTCACAGATTGTGTAGTAATTGTGTCTATGATTGTTATTTTCCCATAGTCCAGCAACTCAACTTTTCAGCTTGGGCCAGCTGTGCTGGGCTTAGAGCTGAGCAGGACTTTAATGCCAGGCTTTTCTCATATGGTACTCTGCCAATAAATTCCCACAGCAGCAGTAGAGATCATTCTACATTCAGAAACAGGGCCAGTATTCAGGCTATAAGAGTATTCAGTCATAAGAGGTTATGGCAAACAGATTTGGAGAAATATATGTCTCATCAAAAGGGACTCTAAACAAGGCTGAAGATATTGTTTGGAATCTTAACACTCACAGGGGAAAACCAGTTCTGTCTGCATTGCTGATGATTAGCTTACAAGATAGCATGTTAAAATGTACACAAAAAATAGTATGCACAGTAGCAGCTCGAAATGCATTGTTCTGAACTAACTACATAAGAATTTTATTGTAAGGATGTACTTTAAAATGTTTTTAAATAATGAAACCATAACAAAGGCTAGATTTTCTTTCTTTATACTCTCATTGCAGATTTTCATAAATAACCTTTTCAGATTTCCTGTTAGTTGGCAGTGATATTTATGTGCTGATATGAATGCATAATTTATGTATTCATATTTTGTGCATAAACAAAATATATGTTGCGTGCAACGTATTAATATTAAAGTAAATGTTTTCCGTTAGTCTCATGGTAAAATGCAGTTGAATATTTCAGCATATATGTGCAGATGTTCCTCCAGAAGTAATGCCTCCTATTTCTTTCCACAGAAAATATAAGAGATGCAAAGAGCACAATAACACTATCTGATAGAACAGATTTTCAGCTACAAAACAGTGTTTTTCAGCATAGTCATCACCATTAGCTATGAATTTTCACTGACAGTGAACAAAAGCCTGCATACCACCCTCATAAAAATCTGCATCTTCATCCAAAAGGTGGCTTGTCTTTTATAGATTGTACTGTGCACTGATAAGAGATATAGAGGTTTAGAGAGGAAAGGATATATCTGCTCAATTATGAGAACTCTAGATAATATTTTTCATATTCTTATGTTCCATAAAACTCTTTGTGAATAAAATAGGTTCACTCAACACAGCTAAAAATTTAAGCAAAAACAGGGACACAAGGATAGTGATATCTGACCTTTTTGACCTATGTATTAATGTTCAATATAATTACAGAAGAAAATTTTGAAAAACCATATTACTAGGTGAACTAATGGAACAACTATAACAATAACTGTTCTATTATGCTGTAATGGAAAATCTCATGCCTCCAATACTCTTGTGTATCAACCATATTGACACACTCCACTTATGACAGAAAGTATTAAAAATAGAAGTCCGGATTACATTAACAAATATTTTATCTCACTTGACAAAGAATAGAAGAAACTTTCCCAGCAACAGTTACCATTCATAGGACATTACATAGTACTATATTCTTTTTACTCACAGTATTTTATGCTCTTTGCCCAGAAAGAGCATTAGATTACAATTAAAAATTGAAACAGTTCTTTAGAAACTGTGTATTCAGCTTCTTTTAAAAGGTAGGGTTTTTTTTGTTGTTGTTTTGTTTTGTTTTGTTTTGTTTTTTACTGCTGTAGTGTGGAAGAAACAGAGAGGAATACAATATTTTCCTTTGGGTTTTAATCCTTGACCTGAGTAGGTTCAACTAAGGTATTATTAATTAGTTACATTAGCATTTTTCAACTCTTATCATTTCTGACATTGGCATTGTAGGAAATTTACTAATTAATGACTATTTTTTCAAAGTTTAGTAGTATTCAGTAATATTGAGTTTGTTGCTTTTGAAGCTGGTGGGTTGGTGATTTAATTCTCTAATTCATGTGAAATAATGATTTTTTTACTCACTGAGCAAACCAGAAGCAGTATACTTTAGAATGCTAAATTTGATATTGCTCAGTCACAACAGAACTCAAAATGTACTTAAATCTATTTAAAGAAAAAATCTTGTCATAGTCTGGGGGCTACATTTTTCCATCATTTTTCAGAAAACAGCAATACAGAGTTGACAATATGCAGCTATTATCATCATCCTGGTTCCAAATATTATTCATCTATAATAGGAAACTTAAGCTGCTTTTGTTGCTTTAAAAAAATTGCTGGTTTTTTTTTGTTTGGTTTGGTTTGGTTTGTTTTTCCATAGATATAGTTTCACCTCATTTTATTAGAAGAAAAGGGAAAAAAATCAGTAGAAATGACTACCTTTTTTATTCCACTAATTCCCGTAATGCAAGTAATATGAAACTTTGTTCTGTCCTTTAAGATCAGTTGATGGGATTTAAGCCAGATACTGAAAATCTTATTCTGTCTTTTTTTACCTGATCAACTCTTTCAACCTGCATGTACATATTGTATTGATGTGGGAAGTTTTTGGTAGCAAGGAGCTGCCATTGTGGCCTCTGTGAGCAGATCCCAGCACTGCCCCATGTGAGATCAGTGTTCCATCTCCTTCAAAAGGGAGCCATGAGCAATGCTGGATGTGTGCCTCTGGGAGAGCACATTTAAATCTGAAATCTAAATCTAAAAATCTACTACACAACAGCAACAGGGAGAGAGGAGTGAGCAATGTGAGTGAAACAATTCAAGGTCAGCACAGGCCTACATATTCCATGAGACTGCATATGTAGAAGGAGTATGCAACAGGATCGGATGACAGCAAAAGCAGAAGCAAAAACTATGCTTATGGTAAAGCTCTACTAAGCAGTACCATGAAGTTTATATTAACTTAGTAACATCCTGGGTTTAACACTACACATTATTTTTCAATAGCTATTGGGATTTTGCGTACTAAGAAATCAGATGAGGTTTAACAAGAGTGTATAGAGTCTTGCATCTGCAGAGGAATAATTGCACGCACTGGTGCAGGTTGGGGGATGACCTGCTGGAGAGGAGGTCTGTGGAGAGGGACCTGGGTGTCCTGGTGGATGACAGGTTGGCCATGAGCCAGCAGTGTGCCCTTGTGGCCAAAAAGGCCAATGGCATTCTGGGGTGCATTAAAAAGAGCGTGGCCAGCAGGTCGAGGGAGGTGATCCTCCCCCTCTACTCTGCCCTGGCAAGGCCTCATCTGGAGTACTGTGTCCGGCTCTGGGCTCCCCAGTACAAAAAAGACAGGGATCTCTTGGAAAGAGTCCAGTGGAGGGCCATGAAGATGGTGAAGGGACTGGAGCGTCTCTCCTATGAAGAGAGGCTAAGTGAACTGGGTCTGTTCAGCCTTGAGAAAAGAAGACTGAGAGGGGACCTGATCCAGGTGTGGGGGGCAGAGTGGCGAGGCCAGACTCTTCAGCAGTGTGTGGGGACAGGACATGGGGAAACGGCTGGAAACTGCAGCATAGGAAGTTCCGCACAGATGTGCTCAAGAACTTCTTTACGATGAGGGTAATGGAGCACTGGCACAGGCTGCCCAGGGAGGTGGTGGAGTCTCCTTCTCTGAAGATATTCAAGACCCACCTGGACACCTACTTGTGCGACCTGGTGTAGGGAACCTGCTTTGGCAGGGGGGTTGGACTCAATGATCCCTGGAGGTCCCTTCCAACCCCTACAATTCTGTGATTCTGTGATACTCTAAGAGTATGTTTCTGTAGCATTATTAGAAATCATTAAATAATATAGTTCTTCATAAGGAATTCCTCAATGCATTAAGAGACTAAGGCTAAAGTATATTCTCAATTTTATTATGTTTTTGCTACTTATTCATAAAGAAATTTTTCCATGAATCTTAAGGTAGAAAGTGTCAATTAAAACAATTTTTTCTAATGCAACACAAAATGATTATCAGTAATTTGTTCATGTTAATGTCCTGATGGACAATTAGTGCTACTGTAAGTTTTTTTCATTTATTACAGATATACCTTTACATAAATGTAGCTATAAAGTACTGTTGTAGCAATACTTATATTGTATGTGTGCGTTAAAAGAATAACTTCCCCAAATAAAAACTTTTAAAACCTTGAATAGTAAAATAAATTGCACAGTGTACAATCAGATTGATTAACTTCCTGTAAGATAATATTCCCTTAGATTTATTGCCTAAAATTTAGTCTAATAAAGCACAAGCCTGTGCTTATAGCCATAAGTTATATGAACATCTGTTTTGCTCTGAATGACATTGTAGGATATTTCATATAGCTTTGAGTAATAACCGGTATGTATTTTAAGACAGCAAGGACAAACAAACTGCATAGAAGAAGCTGATGATGACAATGTAATTTATAAACATTGTGCATGAGTTATGTGGAGTGCACGCACACTGATGGCATTGTAATGTCTGCTTATAGGACATATTTAACAAATCATTGTTCATTCAGTTGAATGCAAGTTGAAGGGAAAACTGCTGACATTACAGCTGGAGAGATTTAGGAAGGATAAATGGGGTATGATGTTCAAAGACAACCCAACTCAGTAATGAGTGAAAGTCATAATGTCCTGCAGTTTTTCACTTGCCTACACAGAAAAACAATGCATTTTATTGAGGTCTTAATAAACTGATCCAGCCAGGACTGATATTAAAGAGACTTTTTATCCATACCCTCCAATCATTTATGACAGCAAGTGAAGGAATGATCTAATTCATTTCTTATTTTAAGAAAGCATATTGGATATTTTTGAATATTGGCGCTTCTGTATTGTGATTTCCTAATACCAGAGATACCAGAGGAAAATGAAAGTTTTATATTTCTTTTGAATTTTTTGTTTTGTTTTACTTTGTTTTGTTTTTTAAGAAATATGAGTAGCAATTATTTTATCACTGATGGGTATTATGATGTATTCCAAAACCAAAATAGTGGGTCCACATTGTTAGTTTTGTGTATCCATTAGTGTTTTTTTCCTTTGAAGGAAATGTGACTAAGTGGTATAGTGGGCTAAGTTCATCCTGACCAACCCTGGGAATACCATTTACATACGTTATTTCTTTTAGCTTTCGTTGTTTTGTTGAACAACACAGATGTTCATATAAAACTTCTTAACTAAAATACGTGATCAAATATGGTACAAAGGAAATGCAAAAAAGACTGTTTCTCTTTTGCTACATGTAATTAAAAAATCACTAACCATAAATTAAAATGTGGTAATGATGAATATGTTTTTAATTATTTGAGATAAAATCAGGAAAGATATTCCCTCCAAAAGGATAGTAGTATAAAAAATGCCAAGACACAGAATCAGCCTAGTAAAAACAAGGTAAAAATTGCTTCCCCTTGTTCACTATTTACATGCATTTCTAATGTCAGTAATCTACCCCTAGAAATCAGCAGAGCTGAATATCCATCTATGAAACACTGAACACGATTTCAAAACTGTGTTTTGTAACTGTTACATGTCTTTGGTGATAATCTGTTGTAAATAAAGCAATACCTTTCAATAATTGTGCATTCTTTCAAATACAGTAAAATTATGATTAATGTTTTACAATAATTTCTGAAGCAGGATTCAAGCAACTCTTTCTTTAAGAAGCAGTTTTTCAGAAATTCTTTGTATTGATTTTTCATTTGGTCTCTGAAAAGAGAGACAATACATTCAAATACTAATAAATATTTTCTGATCATTTTAATATCACGTCCCCTCTTGAAAATTTCCTCTCAAGCGTTTAAGATGTCATGATATACGTTTTTATGATTGATAGAAGCATCGATTAAGCCTATAAATTTGCCATGAACAACCCAGTCTGCTATTTGGCTTCCACTGCAACACGTGGGGAGATAAAGTGAGTACTAAAGGAATCAGAAAACAGTGTTTAACCAAAATATGCCATCAAGGGAAAGTATTCATCATCCCACTTCTGAACTCTATTGAAATTTGTAATGGTGAATAAAATAGAAATACATGCATCGCTCCCATATATACTGCTTTTAATTATCCCAGAAAGATTTTGTAATATTCTTTGGAGAATTTTAAGCATTTTTTCCTTTTCTCTTCTTTCATCCCACCTTTCTTTCCTCCCCAGGAGTAAAAGAAGTTGTTTTCAATGGATGCTGCTGTTATGTATGCATATGTATGTATGCTGTTATATCATAGGTATGACTAGAGAACAAAAAAAAATGAAGGAATAACATAATTAATGTTCATTTAAGCTAAGTTTCTGAGGTCTTCTCAAGAATTATTAAGACAAAATAACATGTAGAGTTTCAGATTATCTCATTTCATTGATCTCTGATTTTGTTCCCTAACTGACAAACAAAGTATTTATTTTGTTTTATCCCTTAAGTCTTTTCGTTCTGACTATCATCCTGAAGGATGGTGAGACAGTACTTGTTCTCAGCCATATGTGTATATATATTTATTCATATATAAACGTGTCTTATTTGTGTATATGTCTTATTTGTGAATATGTGTATGTGCACATCTCCATCAACAAGAATGTTCTTAAGAAATAAATAGGCTATATAAGCTGAAGTATTCTTGAAGAGTTTGCAACATAGCCATTGCTCAGCAGTGCAATGAACAGACTGTCACAGCAAGCTAACCTTTCTCCCTTGTTGTTGGTATGGATACATCATTTCATACACTGCAGAGGCTCTTTCATTTAGATTCCCTTCAATTGCTGCCTTACCATATGCTAAGGCAATGAGGCGTATGATACCTCCTAGCTTTTCAGATGCTATTACATGGATAATAAAATTTAGTTGTAAAGAGACAGATTTAAAATACAAATGTAGATATTTATATTAAGTCTGCAATTATTTTTTTCCTGTTAAATCAGAAATTCCTGAAGAATTTATGAAGTTTGATTAACCGCACTACCTTAGAAAATAAAAAGAATAAAATGGCATGTGAGCTCAGTCATTTCCAAAGTCTACCAGCATTCAGTTATGGAAGTGTGGAATATGTATAAATGACGGCAAGTGCATTATATTTTGAGTGATTTTTTTCCTGGTGGATATTGGATCCTAAAATCTACTTGTTTTATAAACCAGCAGTGCAACTGAAAAAGTATTTTTTTATTGCTATAAGAATAATTACAAGGCAAAACTACAATAAATTCCCTTGAGATATCACCCTTTCCCAGCTAATGGACCACTGTAAAATACCTTGACTTGAATCTTAAACAAGTACTGAAAGAAGAACCCATGAATTGGAGAGAATATTTTTATGTCACTAATGGGTAGATGTTACTGGTTCCGATGATTATCTTAAAAGAATTTGTTTTGTTGAGATAAAGACTGTTGAGACCTAGTCTCCCTTTCTCTCCAGAAAATGTATTTAATGTAACTAAATACTGAAATATAGTCTGAAATATTGCATACAGATTGAGTGATATAATGGCTTGTCTTATACTTTTAGTGTCTGAAAACACATTTGTAGAACCACATGTGAATTTTATAGGAAACTAAATGAACCTATTACTGCTTTTGATAAAATTTAATTCTGAATATATGGTGATGTTAATTTCTGTTTACAAAATAGTATGTTAAATGTCGTAACCAATCTTTAAATTCCTAAATATCCTTTATGAAGAATGAATTATTCATTAAGGTCTTTTTCAACTTTTTGACTGAGAGGACTGAATGTGATAGCCTGACGTTATCCGTGTGATCCTAAAGGAGCTATTAGGTTTCCCTTTCTATGTGCCTACTCTTCACCCAAATGTTAAACACAGCAGGAGAACTCACTGATGTTGAAAAATAGGAAAAAAAGACACTGGACTAAACATGCTACAAACAAATTGAAAAGCCACTGAACACTGGACATCATAGAGTGTCATAGACCAATTGTCTTCGGCTGCCAGTCCTTGCTCTAATCCTGACTTAAACAGCAGAGAGAGAGCCATTGTGATGTAAAAAGTCTGAGGAGCCCAGTTCCTGCTTCTTTAGATGAAGTGATGATAATGATGTGCCTAGTATGCTCATGAAGGTGAATAGTGCCCTAAGAACTCTTCAGAGGAGCCTGATGTGTTGCAGCTTCCTGCTGTTTTTCTGAATGTATTTGGAGGTGGTAGCATGCATTGTGCTTGTGTACTGGGGAGATCTAACTGTACTGCTCCACAAGTGAGCCAGGTTATGTATGTTTTCACTGTGGGTACTCTGAGACCATGACCATTAAGAAAAATAAAAGCAAACATAGCTGACTATTTAGTGATAGCTAAAGCAAAGTTCAGCTGAAAGAAGGATTTCTGTCCTCGATGGTGATTCAGGATGAAATCCACTTTATACATTCTGAAATACAAAAAATTAAGTATGGTACAAATAGAATTATGAAGTTACAGAAGATCAGATAAATATCCGATTACAAATAAAGATTGTTTTGTAATTCCGGAATTCTGTATTCCCTTTTTGTGTTGTTGAAATAAAATATGACTATAGTCTGTAATGAGTATACTTTATAAACCTTCCCTTCTCCTTTCTTTCCTGATGCAGAATATCTCATATTTTCAGCCTTCTACGGACTCTAGTTTACATAGCAAACTCTAAGAAGTGATTGCTGTTGGCTCACAAATATCTCATGTTTTTAATTCTGAAAGAAATTCTTTCTGCTTCTGAAGGGTTATTACTTTCTGGCTTCATAGTTTAATTTATCAGCTTTTATTTGCTAAGCCTGCAGCTATCAAGGACAGTGGCTTGTTGTTAATAT
Source organism: Tetrao urogallus (assembly GCF_951394365.1). Taxonomy (NCBI): domain Eukaryota; kingdom Metazoa; phylum Chordata; class Aves; order Galliformes; family Phasianidae; genus Tetrao; species Tetrao urogallus. The sequence goes on along the minus strand of NC_136815.1, from coordinate 53,498,366 downwards.
CAAGCAGCATACTGTTGGCATTCTCCTCTTAGCCTTATTTGTAAGGAACTTAAAAATTGAATCATATATAAATAGTGAGAATATAAATTTTTAGTTAGACCAAAAAAACTTCATTACCCCAAACCTGCAAAAATAAATTGACATAGCAACTGGAAACACTTTATCTTATTTGATGTAAGATATATCATATGAAAATTCTTCATTGCATATTAAAGATATTGCTTTTTAGTTGCATTTGTTAAGTATAATTGGCATGTAGAAGAAAACCAGCACAGGAGGTGGAGATACCCAAGCTCTGTGTTAGAAGCAATAAGCCCATGTTTCTGAAATTTTACTGGAAAATTGTCTTTGATTCTTAAAAAAGAATACCACAAAAAAACCAACACTTTAGTTCTCGTTTCACAAAGTGTTTATGTGTATGGCTATTCTAAATAAAAATACTTCACTGGAATGAAGACAGACACTTGTCTTCTTTGGAAAATTATGTTTATTTTCTCATTATTTTAATGGTTAAAAAGACTAGAAAGGAAGATTTTTATCAAGAAGAAAAGCAAGGAACATAGTATTAAGCTCAAACTCTAGTTGTAAATTATCTTTGCAATAAATATGCTAATAAAAATATTTTGAAGAAATCTTTCTGTCTTTTGAAAAAACAATCTGCAGTATTTTTACTAAGGAAGGAAAATTGGGCTGCTCCTCCTCTCTCCCTGTCCATTTTTTGATGTGATATCCTGTGTTTTCAGAAATTTGAAAATTATTTCCCAGGCACATGCTCATTAAACTATTCTAAGAGGCAAAATATTATTTCAACTAATTTATCTTTTTCCACTAAGAAACTTAAGGTATGTGGATGGGAAAATAAACATCTATGATAATCTCTAACCAAACTGAAATGATTTTTTAATTTTTTTAAAAAAGGTTGATTAAAGGTAACCATTAAAACTGCTGGATCCTTCACTTGTCACTCTCTATTAGATTTTAAACTGCACGTGATTTCTATTGCAAGGAATCATTTTAGATGACAACATCATTATATGTTTTATGACATTGGCTACTTGAACTTTTTTATCGTAAGATCTGATTCTGATTATTTTCAGCTCCTTTAAATTAAATCTCTATGTCCAGTGATAGCTCCTGTCTGCTACTTTAAAGCCAGAATAATTATAGTCTATTAAATACACAAATCATTTAAATTCATTAGAAAATTCCATCTATTTTACATGCATTGCAAACCTTGTTATTATCAAAGTAGTATGATTCATTCACTACTACAAAAGCTAGTACAAGGAGAGTACAGTTTGCGATTGAAAATGACAGATAAGGCAGCATGTATCACCGGGCATTTACTTTGTGTGATTCCAAGATAAATGTGCAGAGGAATTCAAAATGGTCTATTAATAGTAAAGGATTCCTTTCTCCTATGGCAGAGCTACAGGAAAGTAGGGGACAGGGAAGGTCAGTGTGACATTGACAATCATTATATGTTGATGCCTGCTAAAATCAAATATAATAGGATGCTTAGACTAAATTAAAAAAAAAAATTGTTTATAAACCTTGTACAGGCATTGAGGGGAATGATGGTGATTAGAGACTTAATTTTTACTGAAGATATCTGTTTGTGTTTGATTATTTACAACTGAATCTGAAAGCTATAAAAAAGATGTAGACTCCTCTATGTTAGTAGAAAATTTAAAGATATATCTAAAAAATATCTCAATAGATATCTAAAGATATCTAAAGCTGAACACACTGTAACTTACAAGTAGGAATGAAATGCATTTGCAAGCTTTTTGTTCTCTTTTCAGCTGTGAAAGAATATGCTTTCTAAAAGGAGAAAAATATCCCCTAATCTTAACTAAAGTATTGCAAGGGCCTCCAGTATATAGTATTTTTCTATAAACCAGAATGAGAATGTGTAGTTACCTTTTTACCACATAAATTATTTATGTCAAGAAAATATTTCTTCTGATCCCACTGAAATTAGTAGGTTTGGGACTATTTTCAGTTTGGCTAACATTTGATGAAGTGCTTGTACTATTCATTCATTTAGAGTGTTTTTATGAAGGTTTCAGTAACTTTAGGAGCAAAATCTTACTGGATGGATACGTGAGCCATGGAACGAGGAACATCTCAAAAATAAAATTATAGTCTGCTATGAGTAGCACTGATTTGATGTTGCCTACCTTCTACATGCATACCAAAGACACTTCAGGAATATCCAGAGTGAAATCATTGTATTTGGGAGATTTTATTTCTTTTTTATGTCAGTCTGGGATATATGAACACAGATACTATTTTACATGGATTGCTCTGAAAGTAATGCCTCCTATTTATTTCCATGGAAATTGCAACAGATATAAAGAGCACAATAACACTATTTGATAGAACACATTCTCAGCTACAAAACATACTCATGATCACTAGCTAATTTGTGTGGATGAGCTGATTGAGACACTCTTCACTGTATCGTGTGAGAGCTGTGCATGGCAATCTGAAACATTGCTTGTCTTTCATGTTATTGCTATCGCTGTTGAAATGCACTGCCCACTGTCTCACTGTGCTCACATTCACTGTTTGGTCTCCTTGAACGTTCAGGAAGAATTGATGAATGTCAATGGGTGCAACTTTTTCTGCTTGGAAGAATTCCATGACATACCTTCATTTTATATGCACTTCCAAGTCAGGTGTCATTTGTCAGAGTGGCCCTCTGCTGCCATCTGTCATATGGCAACATCATGCACCAGAATATTGGTGGGAAAGTTCAGACTCTACTGCCATACCACCAATATCCACCTCTGACATTGTAGACATTATAATGGAGGAGACATTTCTTTTGGAGCAGGCCCATACTTGAACACTATATAAACGCTTCGTAAATAGAATGTTGTAAGGTTTAGTTAGTATTTTGTAAGGAATTATTTTTAAAAATTAAAAAATAAAACACTTTTTTTTCTCCCAAGATCTAGAACTATGATAATTCAAATGACGATTCAAAAATGTCTGTACTTTCACTTGATTGCTGAGTGGTGCCTTTTGGTCGCTTGGTGGCACCGGCTGTGATTTCTGTTTTAAAATTCTTACTTGTGTGCTGATATGTTTGCCAATGAATATGGACCTCAAGTTTGAACCCCTACTCTGGCTATTAAATATTCATAATAAAAGCTAAATTATAGCACTGTCTGTTTAAAGTAGCCAATGTACATCTAGGAGCACAATTAAAAGAATAGTACTGGTCACTCTCAGTTTCTAAAGTAGTACATTTTAGAGGATCTTTAGGCATGTAATTATTTTCCTCTTCCTCAAGACTTCAAATGAAAGTAGCATCAAAACTTTAGAACTATTACTTCCCTTCTCATTTTGTAAAATGATCTGCAATTTCTTGTACAAATTTTGTCTCCAAACCTCTTATATGGCAGAGCTGAAAATGACAAGTTGTTCTAAGGCAAATGCTTATTCAGTGTGATAGAACTATCCAAAAGCAAACTAAGCTGACATAGTGATTATCAGCTAAAAGATCAGAGGGTCAGCTTGTTGACAGTCTTGTTTTAGCAGACAAGAAAGGGAAGCAAGCAGGAAAAAACTCTGAACATGCAATAATCATCAGTTTGTGTTGCAAAGAGGAAGAAAAAGTGTCTGAAAATGAGAGCATCGTTAATTTGCATTGTCAGTATGCAACAGAGTTGTCAAGAAAATGCTGTCAGTGACCACTTCGAGAAATATTCTGAAGCATTGTCTGTTCAGTACTGTAAGTCTGGCAGCAGGCAGCATAGCCTTAGGCAAGTCTGTCCATAGCTCCTCAGCAGAAAATTTTGAGAGTCAGGAATGAGGCAAACATGAAGGCAGCAGCAAATTGTATCTTGAGCTCTTGTTTCCAAATCTCATCAGAACTCTTTGCAGGAATGCAAGGTTTAAGCAGAGATGGTAATAGTATAGTTGGAAGTGGTGAGAAAAATAAATGTTCATAGATATTCTACAGAAAAATGTTGTTTTAGCTTTTATTTATTGATAATTGCATTCCCTGATCATACTCCATTTACCACTGTGAGCAGCAATCTGTAGTAAGTGGTTTGGAAATACCACATTAATGTTGTCTCATAGAGTATGCCTGAGATACTTTAATGATCATCAGCTTCGCTGATAAATCTATATTACACAGAGAAAACATATTTGGAATCATAATTCCTTGCATTGCTAAGAAATCTATAATTTGAATATTCCTAAATAAACAGATTAACATTGCTTTAAGTATGACTTCACTGAATGTTTATGTGATCTTCAAAGAGCGGTAGTTTTTCAAGCAAAGAATGCTTATTGCATTGCTGTTGATGTACTGTAAATTGAAATTAATCTTTAGGCACTACACCAGCCATCATAAAATAGTGGCAGAATATCAATCAATGTATGATATTGTATGTTAATATTCATGCAAGAGATAAAGATTAAATAATGAAAATTACATTGGTGAAACATTTTTTTGTCTGTGTGGTTCAACAAAAGTATGTAAAATTAATGCAAGTATTTAAACATATAAATTTTAATCTATGTGGATGAGTTTTATATCTGTGTGTTTTATTGTATTGTTCTTAACCAAAACAATTAGTAAATGCTGGAGGTGTTCAAGACCAGGTTGGATGGAGTCCTGGGCAACCTAATTTAATATCAGATATGGAGATTGGTGACCCTTCCTGTGGCAGGGGGGTTGGAGCTTGATGATCCTTGGGGTCCCTTCCAACACAAGCCATTTTATGATTCTATCTGTTTTTTAAAACATGCTTACATTCACCTTATACATACTGTATTATTTTATTTTTATTGGATTAAGTAGTGAAAGTGATTATCTATTTGCTGTAAAAACATGAGTTGTAGAAGCATCTTAATTCTGTAAGGAAACGATATAAACTAGAAGATGAAACCTGGAAAAAATCCATTGAAAAACTTCTGTTTAAAAAGCACTGCGAAATATGTGTCCTGCTACCAAAACAAAAAAATAGGAAAGATTGAAAAAGTACAGTAAGAAAAAAAAGCTCTATCTTATTCTGTAGCAGTAAGGAAAGGCTAAAAATGCCAGATTTATCCCAAATTACATTTGTTACAGTATATATGGGTATATACAGTATATATGGTATAATGGGTGAATTTTTTTATTCTTATTCTCTTAACTTTTGCTCCAATTATGTCTCCTGAGTCATGTGACATATGCACATATGTTTTCCCTCTTTTTGTCATCATAACTCCTCTATAGTTTCAAACAGAATGTATTTAGGGGATTGATCATCTATCATGTATACAAATGAAATAATGTGATTGTATTGCTAATTGCAGTTATGCTTTTTTCTGAGCTGTTAGTGGAATAACTGTTATACAAGCTCAACTTGTTATTAACAGCTCGAAGTACATATTTCATGTCAGTATTTTTCTGCTGTGACTTATAGTTGCCCCACACAAAACATTCAGGGTGTTATCTACAAAGCTTTTTAGCAAACATACAGACATGTTCAGATGTAAGACACGTCTTAATACAATGAATAGTGACAACAGAAAACACATGTGTGGCAACTTCCACTGATCCTGAAAATTATTTTCATTACCATATTGTTTGGTTGTATTAAGTGGAATAAGGGCAGTCTGAAAATAAGCTGCATTTCTTAAGACACTGAAATGTGTCCGCCTATAAAGTAGAACAATCCCCTTATATTGATGCTTATTGTCAGGAGCAAATGTATAAGCATTAGAAAACTGAGCTTTCAAATGCATGAGAATGTACAGACAAAATTATAGGATTCTATTATGGAGGAAAAAATATTAAAAATCATCCATAGTGCTCAGAAAAAAAAGAAAAAAAAAAGAAAAAAAAAAAACAAAACAAGAAGAAAGCTCAGAAAACATAGTTTCTCAGGAGATAGTTAATAATAAAAGAAGGTCAAGTATGATCTTAGAACCAAGATGATTCTAGTGATACCATAGAAGGAATCATCACAATGCACTTAGAAAAAGAACATGAAAATTGGATGTTTTGCCTTGACTGGTGCCAGTGTCTCCCTGTACATGTACCTGACTTGTTATTTTTTCTGTATAGAAGGTTCTTAGAACTTTTGCCACGTAAGGATGTCCACATACATCTTACGATTTCCTTCTGAAGTCTGAGAAATCTAAAACAGTTTTTGTATCAACTTTCTTATTCTAATAGGTAATCTGGATTTGAATCTCGTGGACTTCAGGTGCTGTTTTATTCTGCTTAAATTTCTCACTGACTCTGTTGAATTCTCTTCAGTCTTTGTATCTCAGCGCTTGTAAAGCATATTCTTCTATAACTCAGATTATCAAATAAAATCTTCCCTGGCATTCAGACCAGTAATGTGCATTGAAAGAGTGTTCCAGAAAGGTATGCGTTTTGCTCTGAAGAAATTTTCTTTACAAAATGAAATTGTAGTACTTCTACTGTTTCTTTCTTGTCTGGTTTACTAGTCTTCCATAGCTATATCACTTAATTTAAAAGAAATGTACAGTTTTTCTTACCTGAGTTTGCATAGTTTTATCTTCCAGACATTGGTTATTACTATGCCTTAAGTACTGAAGAGCTCTCTGTTAGCTGGCATCTTCTCCTCATGCATTGCTCTTAGAAGCTGCAGTGAGATCACCTCTCGCTCTTTTTTTCCATGGACTAAATGTACCGAGAACTACTAACAAGAAAAAAAACAAATCTAAGGCAGAGATTCGAGCTGTTATATTTCAAGTTTGATGATACTGGTAATCTGAAACAGCTTCTTCTAATAGGAAGTGTCAAACTACCTTATCAGTTCTTTTTATAATTTGACAAAAAGCAAAGTACAATCAATGTGCTCTAGAAATCACTTTTGCATTGATAATCCCAAGTGAATTGGGTTAATAGTGAACTTGAACACTGTGAATTTAATTTCCTGACTTACATACATTTAATTTACAAAGCAATTATGGTTGGTTATATTCTTCTTCTTGTATGTCTTTCCATTCTAAAGAATAAATTATGTCAAAATAGAAACAAGCTCACAAGGACTGGAGTAACAATGTAAACCTATTGTGTCCATTTGAATGGTTGCTAATAAAATGGTGGGTTGGGGCAGGCAATTACAGCTCTTATCACAGATCCAAGAATGCTCCAGTAAAATGTTTCTGTAGCTGAATGCTTGAGCACGGTGTATTCAAATAACTTATAATTATAAAAAATGAGGCATTTTGTAGATGGTGGTTGCAGTCACAGCATAAGCAGGGAAGGAATGGATTGCTACTGCATTGTCTGGTCAGATAAATTTTTGGAGTTAAATTTTTGGAGTTTTGGTTGTTCTGATAACTCCATGGTCCCATTACTTATCAGAAAATGGGATATGAATATTAGAATAAGCACAGATTTGATCCCTTTTTCTGCAGCTATTTATGAATTTATTTTTACTCTAGCAGAACAAAAATAATTCTCACTTTCCACCATTGCAAATAAATAAATAATAATAGCATGTTTTTTTTACACATCACTATGTCATCATTAAGTAATGATTATTACTGACATCAGTCTTTTTTTGTTGTTTTGTTTTGTTATGGTACTTGTGTCTATGCAAGAAGCTGGACACTAACATTCTAGTTTATAATTAAGAAACATGATTCTTTTGCAGTTGCTGCATAAAATAATTTGAATCGCATTTGTTACAACTACTGGACCCAAAGTGATTGAATTGATGGAGCAGATCATATTAATGCTTAAAGATTATACAGGCAGGGAACAGGCCACCTACATACTGAGGCTAATTCAGCTGGCTCATTTTAAATGTCTGTAATGCTCTGGGGAGAATATGTCTTTCAGAATGATCTCATTTAATTGGGCCAGGCAGATTTCAAGCAACTCGCAATGGGAACTGATTATGATATTTCTCATTGGGTATGGATGTAATTTTACAGCAACATCACAAGCAGCACTGATTGTCAAGTCTCAAGTCCTTATTCTTTGATGAAAAATCAAGTGGTTATAAATAGCATGGTTTTGAATGTGACTTTCCACAGGGGGAAGGTTATTTTTATGATTCTCCTATGTATGTGGTGTTTTTTTTAGGTCTGTTTTTAATCAGTATTTTTAATGTAACTGATCATAAACAAGTACAGTTCAGAGTTTACAATTGTATGTTTCATTAAAAAAATAATTCAAATTTAATTGTGCATTTTCTGAAAGCCCAGATTTCTATTTTAGTTCTCTGCCTCTTGTCAGGTGTTTTTTAACGGTAAGTCAGGCTTCCTGACAATGGGACATAACATTCTTGTGTTTGCTTATTTTGGTTTTTGATTGTGTTTTGTTTTGAAATGCTTTGTGCAAGGACTATATAACCTCTTCCATGGTTCTTTATAGCACTGAAAAAGATTCATCAAATAATTATTAATGAGGAAGTGCTCCTAATCTGTTGTCCTGGATAATTTTCTCTTCCAAATCTTTATAGGGCTCCAGGCCTTTATGACTTACAAAGACAATTTCAAATAAATCTTATTGGGTAGTCTTATTTGAATTTGTCTTACCAAATGGTCCATGCAAAAGGAGAGTAATTATCCTCAGAGGATTGCTCTGCCTGGGGTCTTTCAAGTGTACCAATTTTCATTTGTTTGTTTGTTTGTTTGTTTGTTTGTTTGTTTGGCTGCTCACTTTTGCTATCATGGAACAGGGCATTCTTCAGCACTCAATTAGCTGGTTTAAATACAGCGCAGATTTTCTTCATTGCATCTTGTTCTGCCTTGTGGCTTTAGAGAAGGATGTATTTCTTAAAAAGCCTGAGAAAGAATCCTTCCTGAAACTGCCAGGCTTATGGATTAATTTCTGCTGTCATCAATGCAGGAGGCACTAGGTTATTAAGCTTTGCTCTGGCTTGCGCCCTCAGATTGATACGATTGTGTAAGGTTTAAAATTCCTTCCTGTTAGATCTTGTAATGTTTGCTGCCAGCCACTGGCTTCTGTAGAGTTTAGATAAGACATATTGTTACTTCATTCTTTTATATCACTGCAAGGTTTGGTGTAATTTTTTTTTGTTTGTTTGTTTGCTGGTTTTCATTTTAGTCTTGTTTGTTTGTTTGTTTTTCCACCAGTATTGGAGTAACACTCTCAGGTTAAATATCTCTAAAGTCAACAGGAATTCTAATTTTATTGAGACTGAAGAGTTTTCCTTGTGTATTGTTATGCTCAGTGAGGTTTTAAAATATTTTCACTGTTTACGTCGGATTTTTTTCTTTTTGGTTCATTTTCACTATGAGTTTTAAACTTGTCTTTTCTGCTGCATAGCTGTGAAATCATCATTGTGAAATGTGTGTGTGTCATTTACTCATTATGGATGCATGAGTTAGGTAGCTGATCCTCTATACCATGTATATAAATGGTTGAAGTTCTTGCTAAACTGTAGCAGATGTACCATTTTTAGGTGAATTTTTGTGAATGATGACTTGTACCTTGATTGCATGATATTTATCATTAACTAGTGTATGGAGGAACTCCCTTAAAGCATGTGTTATATATTTTGGGGGTGGGGAGTGGGAGGCAAACGAGAAATTTATTAGCCAAAAGCAGCAGTATTTTTCTAAATTTGAGACTAAAAGGCTAGAACTTTATCATAGTCTTGACTGATTGGCAGAATAGGTAGAAGAATCTGTTCAGCTTGCCAGGTAACTTTTTGGGGCAGAGATTTTTATTCAAGGAAATATATTAAAAATAATTAATCTATCAGGAATCAGCATTCTGACTGGTAAAGTTGGTATCTATAAAGATAAAAAAGTAGGAAATTCTTGAAGGAATAATTGAATTGATAAAAATCTTTCAATAAAAGAAGAACTGTAACTCATTTTACACTCCTCACAGTCAAAAAAGAACAGTGTCATTTCAGATAAAAAAAAAATCTTCTAGTTTCCACACTAAAAAGTCCTACAATTGCAGTAAAGACAATGAGAAAAGTCTAGATACAGCACACACTAATGACATAGCTTTTGCAATTGCCTGTAGGCATATTCAAAAGGTTTATGTAATGGAAAACATCTTAAACATTCAGTGAAAAGGCCTTGGGAAGCAACAGGGAGACAGAATGAAATCTCAGATCAAATATTGCCATTACTGATTCATGGTTCTGTTCCTGTACCTTGTGATTACCTAAAAAAAACTCTTTGTACCAGGTTTGTGTGGAAGTTATTTTCGTGTAGTCTTCTGTAAGTATTTACTGTGATAAAATATTTAATTTACTTTGTACTGCCAAAAAATCTCATGACATCAAAAAAAAAAAAATCGCATCTGAAAATAAGATCTGCCTTATGATATCCATTGGATATTACAGATCAGTTCAGGTAAGAAAAATAGATTTTGCCTTTGCAGTGTTGCAAAATGCAGCCATTTATTTTAAGATATACAATCTTAACTGATAAAACAACAAAATTACACAAATGTTGATGTTGGAATTGAACTCAGAATATAACCTAGTTCATCCACCTCTGCTCAGATTTAGATTAATAAGAGCAGTTTGCTCAGTGCTGTGTCCAGTCACATTTTGAATACGCCAAAGTTAGGAGACTCCACAGCTCCTCAGTACAATATTTTCCAGTGTGTAATTACCCTTAAAATCAAGGTGTTGCTTCTTTGGTTTAGCTGAAATTTCCTGTATTTCAATTTGTACCGATTGCATCTTTTTCTGTTTCTGAAAGGCTCTCTCATCCTTTCCTGATGTCAGGTGTTTCAGGTCCTTAATTCTCTTAGTGGTCTTACATTGGTCCAGATTTCTCTAGTTCTTGGAAGTTCGAAATTGATGCCATGATTCCAGACATGTTTCACCAGTGCTGACCAGAGGAGAAAGATCACCTCCCTCAGTCTGCTGGCAACAGTCATTCTAATGCAGAGCAGGGTGCTACTGGTCTTCAACACTGCAAGGCTGTGTTCAGCTCACATTTCAACTCAGTGCTCACCAGGAACTCCAGGATCATTAATGTCAAGCCACTTTTCACTGATTTGGTCTCCAGCCTGTCCTGGAGTATGAGTTTTCTGCTTCCTAGAGCAGGTTGACCTCTGAATGGTTAAACAAATATCTAGTTAGTAGATAACCAATTAATTCCCACCTCCTCTATTTTGTATCATCTGCAAACTGTGTTCAATCCCATTGTCTGGGTCATTAATGAAGATATTAAACAGTATTGACCTCACTAACTACTAGTGACTGTACTCCTGATGAGTTTAATCATAATCCTCTGAACATGGCTTTTCTTACCACTTTAAATCCATTTATCTAGTCTATCAATCATTTTATCTACCAGGATGGTATGGGACACAGAGTTAAAATCCTTCCTAAGTCAAGGTAAACAACAGCCAGAACTCATCCTTCATCCACCAAGTTAGTCATTTCATTGTTGAAAACTACCACGTTTGTCAGGCATGATTTCCACTTCATAAATCTGTACTGCCTACTTCTAGTCAAGTTCTTGTTCTTGGTACACTTAGAAATAGCTTGCAGGTGGATTCAGGCCATCACCGTCTCAGACTCTGAGATAAGGCTGACTGGCCTATAGTTCCCCAGACCTTCTTTCTTGCCCTTTTTGTAAATAGTGACATTTTCTTTCTACCAACTCAAACAGACAAATCCCACTAACAAAGTCTAAATCAAATTTGGCATTCAGTATTTCATCTTTTCCCATGTCCTTTGTTATTAGTCCTATGCTTCATTCAGCAGTGGACCCATATCTTCACTTGTATTCTTTTTACAACTGATTTATCTTTAAGATACACCTGCAGAATCACTTATTGATCTTCCCACCTCTCACAGGATTTAACTCCCATATGGACTTTGGCTTTCCTAACTGCATCTGTGCATATTCAGTGTTTCTGTATGCCTGCTGAATCACCTGCCCCTGGTACTACCCTCATATATACATATTCATGTTTGAATTTAGTCAGGAATTCAGAATCACAGAATCACAGGATGGCCAGGGTTGGAAGGGACCTCAAGGATCATGAATCTCCAACCCCCTTCCACATGCAAGGCCACCAACCTCCAGATTTCATATTAGATTGGGCTGCCCAGTGCCCCATCCAACCTGGTCTTGAACACCTCCAGGGACGAGGCATCCACAGCCTCTCTAGACAGCCTGTTCCAGTACCTCACCACTCTCATAGTAAAGAACTTCCCCCTGACATCCAACCTAAATCTTCCCTCCTTCAATTTAAAACCATTTCCCCTTGCTCTGCTGTTATCTACTCTTTCAAAGAGTTGAAAATTCTCTTAAAAATTCACTTAAAAATTCCTTTTTCTTCCATGTATGTCTCCTCCCAATTTTTTTAATTTCTTGCTTTTCAAGAAGCCTTGTGATCTTTCCTTTTTCCTTGATTCCATCTCTTAGGATTCTGAACAGTCATCACTGCAATACAGTTGACTTTAGTAACTCTGAGAAATTCTTCCTTGTTCTTAAATATGACATCTGTCACCTTGCATATTCTTGCAAGGTCCTCCACTCTTTACTATATTGTTTTTCTTTTTTCTTTTTCTTCTCTTTTCTTCTTTCCTTTTTTTCTTATTCTCTTTGTGTTTCTTTCTTTTCTTTTTCATTTTTTCTTCTTTTTCCTATTTCTTCTCTCTTCTCATTTCACCTCTCTTCCCTCCTCATCTCTTGTTATCGTTAATCCATCTGAACAACATCCTGAATTTCTTTTGCCTGGTATTGCTGTCCCTCTGCAGATATCAGGCAACTCAAGTCCCTCATTTGAATCAATGCCAATCTATTTTCTGATTAGGCAGTTGGTGGGAGACACACATCACAAAGTTGCATATGTTGATCTGCCCACAAATCCTTGTCCATAAATTTTCACATTGCTCATCATCTCTCCCTAGATCAAACTTACTGCATTCTTTCTTATTGTCTTGCCTAAAAAGCCATGTCTCTTCTACATCAGCAAGATTGTTGCCCTGCAGCACAGCCCCATACTGTTCCCTCAGGCCCCGCTGCCATCACCTGAGAGCAGAGATCAGCACTGTCTTTCCACTCCCCTCTTGAGGATCTGTAGGCTGCCATGAGGCCTCCCCTTAGCCTCTTCTTCTCTAGACTGAACAAAACTAGGGACCTCAGCTGTTCCTCATACATCTTGCTCTGTAGGCCATTCCCCACCTTTGCAGCCTTCCCTTGGGCACTGACAGTTTTACCTGTTTGTTTCTTGTACTATGTGTGCTGGATCACAATCACTTTGTGCACTGGTCAAGATGATTTTCCAGGAAAAGCACGTTCTCTGCTTGAGAACTTCCCTTGTAAGGCTGTTGTCTTGATAAATCCTTGTTTGTGAATATACAGTTGCGGTGAGCTCTATGCTACCTTATTTTTTTATTGAACAAAGATATACCATCTGATAACACATGCATGAAAATAAAATCCAATGAATAACAGTATCCTAAAGAATCTGTTAAATTTTTTATGTTTAAATATTAGCACCAGCTTCAGGATAAATATTTATTCCAACTGAATTGACTTTTAAAATGTAAACCATATATATTTGAATATTACAATTCACAGTTTGAAGTAATTTCTGCTCATGGAAAGCAAAATATTTTAACTAGTCTATGAAATAATACAGTTTAAGCATGTTATATCTATATACAATTATATGGGGGTATACGTATATATATGTAGGTAGATACAAGTTCAGAACATGAGAGTTTGTGAAGCTGCATTAAGCAATCCATCTCTGCTGAATAATTTATAAATCCCAGACATAGCAGACATTCAGACACAGAAATCAGACAAAACTAACCAGAGTGAGGCGGTGATCTTCTGGCTGATATTGTATGCAGCTACCAGGCAGTTTTTTTTCCGATGAGCTCTTGACTTAAAGGTTTAGGGGCTTTTGTTCTCAAACTAGATTATCAATGCCATCAAAACACAGATCATTATGTCATCTCAATATGCACAGACTGCCGAGTTCTTTCTTTTTCTACAACACAAGCTTCTGTGAATTAGATTGTGCAAATGAAATGTAAGACCTTTTGGACCCTTATTTAATAGCAAGTTTTAGTGTTACTAAGGTTATGGATTCTTTTATCTCCATTTTAAACTGAATGGTCAAATAGAAAAGAAAAGAATAGAAGAAAAAAGATTTTTAAACCATATATTCTGGTAGTACCAGTCTCATTATGAAAGAATAATTTCTTACTGAGATAGAGGACATAGATTTGAAAGAAAAAATTTGTAACAGTTAAAACACTAATTGTCAGGAAATTAGGGTAAATAAATTATTATAAAACAAGCTACATATAAAAACTTTTACTAATGTCTTGCCATGCCATTTATTATAGGTTTAGGCCTATTAAAGGGAATTTTTTCAAGCAAGATAATTATGATTTCAGATATGCTAGTGGCCTCTGAAATTTTTTTATTCTTTAAAATAGATTTAAAATATATATATATATATCCCGGGCTCTAACTTTACATCCCCCAGCTTTTACTGATAGCAGGTGTTGCCATTACAAGGTGCAAGACCATGCACTTAAATTTATTGAACCTCATGAGACTCACCAGGACCAACAACTCAAGCCTGTCTAGGTCTCTCTGTATGGCATCCTATCCCTTCAGTGCACTGATCACACCACTGTAAGAGATTATTCTTTTATATCACTGTCTCAAATCTTGCTGGGCACAATGATGAAAAAGTCCAACAAAGTCCTGAGCAAGGGTTGAGAAATCCTTTGTCTGGAGAACACTGATGGACAAGTCCTGGACAAAGGTTGCAAAATCCTTTGTCTGAGGGACACAGATGGACAAGGCCAGGGGCAATAAGAGAGAGATAAACTGCAGCTTAATGACCATGAAGTGGTCTTTTGTGTGGGCTTATCTCGAGGAAGATGGCCATGTCATGACGTTCTGCACATGACTCTTACCCAAGCGCCCAGGAATGCCACAGTGGCAGAAAAAGAAGGATAAAAAGAGAACCTACAATCATGAGGTTTAGGTTTTGTGGCAACAGATTCCTCATGAAGAAGAAGAGGAGGTTTCTGCCACGAGAAGCCTCACAACCTGCCTCTCTCCCTCCTGGATTTGGTCTGCGCCCCGCTTGCATGCTGAAGAAGAACAAAGGTGTCTGCCATCAGATTCTTCACTATGGACTTCCTGCATGCTGACGGACTCTCCTGGGCCTGCTGCCTGAGTCCTGCTGCCTTCTCCTGGATTAGCTCTGTGACTTCTTCCTTCTACCTTCTTGCTGCCCAAGGCCAACCATGCTGCTGCTCTCCCTCCCTGCTGCTTTTGCCTTGGACCTTCAAAACGCAGTGCAACGGGACCGCTGCTGGATCCTGGTGCTGACTATCCCCGCTTTACGCAATTCTTGCTTCTTTCCTATCTTTTCTATCACCCTCCTTCCCTTCCCCATCTCCCTGATTAGGATTCATAATAAACTGGTTGGACCAACATTTGAACCACTGTTTCTTAATCTCATGCTGGGTATACAGATACTAAAAGAACCTCATCTCCCTCCTATAAATTGGAGTGAGACAACCACACAGCTTTGTGTCATCTGCAAGCTTGCTGAGGATGCATTCGATCCCACTGCTGATGTCAGTGGTGAAAATGTCAAAGAGCACTGGCCCCAGCACTGGCATCTGAGGGACATCAATTGTTACTGATATCCACTGACACTGAGCCATTGACCGCTCTCTGAGTACATCTTGCAACCAGTTCCTCATCAACTGAACATCCACGAGGGATAAGTTCTTTAAGAAAATCTTTCCCATTCCCATTACTATCACCTCACAAAGAGGGAAAGCTCAGTCTTCAAATTAACACTACAACTTTATCAATCCGTCAGGGATTTGCAATGCTAGGAGAAGCCACAGATATAAAATTCTCCTATATACCCTTTTATTTCACTGAGCTGTCTATGTGAAGAGTTAATGTTTCTGGAATTCATGCATTCCTTCCTTTTAAAGTGACCAGTAGAAGTCTGAATTATGAGTGAAGACTGAAGGTGCTCATTGTTGTGCAGTGAAAGTATTCATAATCAAAGTGCAGCTCACTACACCTGGATTTTTTTGCAGTGTGCTTTAGTTTACTTTCCCATTCACTTCCATAGAGTATTTCTCTATGACATTTGGTTTTTTGTCTATAGTGAAAGTATCAGTTTAAAAAAAGTAACCAAAACAACAGCTCCCTTTTGTCTATTCTTCACTATCCTGCATTCTTTTGCTGTAAAGGCAGTAGTTTAGTGAGAGAAAACTGAAATCGTAACTCTTGAGCTACATGAAACCATCTGGTTTATGTAATTTTATTTTTGTCATTGATAAAGAAATCCAGCTGTGTTTAAGATCCATGGAGGTCAAATACACTTCCTTCATAAAATTAAAATTGAGCCATTATAAAGCAGACTGTGGCTGAAGTTATTTATTTATTTATTTGTTTGTTTAGTTAGTTAGTTAGTTATATGTGCATGGACTGGGTTTCAAAAACAGCTGAGATTAAATTTGGAAAAGCAAACAGCTGAAAAAATGAAAATATCTGTTGCAACACAATGAGATGCCTGCATCTGATATAGGGAAGAAAGAAGCGTAGAACACTGTAGTGTAACTAAGATGCTTTTCAGATGCTTTCACTGTTTTTTCATTGTTATCGATATGGATCTTCAGTAGTGCTTGTCACTGGCCAATCTTCAGTAATAAACTGTGTTTGTTTAAAAGTGAGGAAATTATGTTTCTAATTAAGGAAGGAAAATATTATTGTCAGGGTAGTAACAATATTCCATTCAAGTCTACAAATCATCTGTACTGCAATCTTCCAGATGTTCTCACAACTCAGTATGAGTCCCTTAAACTCTTAACTACATTAACTTTCTTAATAGAGATTTGGAAGATACCCATTCATTTTTGTTAACAACAACAACAAAAATGAATAACAGCCAAATGGAATCAGGGATACTGGAAAAAATTAGTTGTAGCAATAAATAATGTAGATCAGATTATATATTTATAATATATACACCATATATATATATATATTAACTTTGAGGTCTAGAACAACTTTGTCCAGTCTTGGAGAAATATGTAACCATTCTCTGTAACAGTCTGAAAACTGGATATCTACAGGTGGCTACTGTAGCAATAATGTTTGAGTTCCCTGTCCATTAAAACACTTGCAGGTTCTGCCAATCTAAAAAAAAAACTTTTATTCCCAACTACAAAATGACACAATTCTAATGGAAAGGGTGGTGTACTGTGTCCTCTTGGTACACAGCAGATCAGAGCATTGACTACTCACGACTACTCACCTAAGGAACAAATGTGTTTAACATGCCATAACCTCAAAGGCAAGGAAGCAAACTGAATGTGAAGGAGAGATCTGAGTGGATTCAGCAAGTGAAGAGAAGAACAAATGCTGTGATGTTTTTTTGTTTGTCTGTTTTGGAAGGTAGGGGCCTGGGAGAGGAGGAAGTATTGATACTTGCTGAATTTTGGACAGGGATTGAACTTATTAGAGTGTGCCTACCAAAGCATGGCCATTCTAGAATTGTGAGGGTGGTGAGAAACTGGAACTGGTTGCCCAGAGGTTGTCTCCCTGGAGGCATTCATGGCCAGGATGAATGGGGCTGTGAGTAACCTAGTCTAGATGGAGGCATCCCTGCCTATAGCAGGCCTTTGGGACTAGATGATCTTGAAGGTCCCTTCCAACCTAAACCATTCTATGATTCTATGAAGAAGATAGAGAAATAGAGAAAGCACATCTGGAGCTAGAAGAAAAATAAGAAAGGTGACAGAACTGCCAAAGCTTCTAGATACGGAATGGAAAGGTTCAGAGGACATTTCTTATGGAAAATTTATGGTGCTTACAAGGTTCTCAAATTAGGCTGCAGCAGAAAAAGTATATCAGTGACTTGCATTTTGTGTTTTAAGTATTAATCAAAAGTTCACGGAAACAACAAAAAATCATTAGCAGTACTAGTTAATCAGAGAATGCAGTATATGCCCTATAGGTTTTTTTTTTTTCTAGACAGCCCTGCAGTCTTCTACATTTTCTAAGTACTGAAAGCTCATTACCTGAAAGCTAAAACTCTCTAACCCGTGAACATCCGCACATTTTTGTTTTTATCCAGGAAAAAAAGTCTCAAGGATTCTTTAACAGTGAAACAATTATTCTCACTTATTGTGTCCAAATGAACCGTCCAACTCCATTTCAAATATTCTTCAGTCAGACTTAGTATAAGTTAAAATAAGTAATAGATATTTTAATTTAGATTAGTCAGCTATTGGAATAGTGTCTGAGTTCAGCTGGATGTATTCAATAATAAAGTCTGTTTTCATTATGTTCTGAGTGTAATATATATCTCTATGTACCAAACCCAAAAGAGAACACAGTAAGACTGTTGATGACTGAAGTCTCAGTACAAAGCAGATTTTTAACTCTTTTAAAATACTGCATTAAGCAATTTTCATGGCTTAAGTAAAAACTATTAATGTGATTTTCTATGCATTGAGAATTTCTGGGAGAGAAATCTCTAGTAGTGCCTTTTGTATCAGTGCAATAGTCTTTCTAACAACAATACAGGTTATATGTTTTTGAGTCCAACTTCTAAAACATATTTTATTTCAGATTGAATGTGACTTTTAATTTGCATGAAAAGCTTTTTCAAAGATTTATTCTTAGGTACTTTACTTTTCAGAAGTGCCTAAAACCTTATTTAACTGAAAACTAAATGCGAATAAGAATCTTAACTTGTCTGGGAACAGAATACCAAAGCATTAAGAAAACTGTTCACATAAATACTTCAAATATTTCCCTTACTGAACAGCTACTTTTTTAGAAATAAATGTCTTTAAAAATTAACATAAAAATATTGTTTTAGGACTGGTAGATCAGATTAAATAAATGAACCAATATGGCAGAATTGTATCAGAACTTAAGTTTAGTAAGAAATTCATTAATACGAATATTTGTTTAGCAGTTTCAATAGCAAGAACCTACTTTCAGCTGCTTGGCATTTTTTTATTTTGCTTTGTAAGTGTTAGATTGGAGTTCAGTGCTCCAGGAATGCAAGTTAATACCACGTGTTTGAGTTTAGCCAGGAATGGCTAAATGTAAAAACTACATGCTAATTTATCTAGGCCTACTGACTTTTTTTTGCCTGACTTCTTCGTGTTCTTTGAAATAGACTCCTCTTGAATCTGGAAGGAGACTGGATGTTGTTTTCTTTTTTTTCTTTTGTCTTAATGCATACCCAGAAATCATACATATTTACTGTGAATCTTAGATATATTCCTACGCTGAAAAACGCAAAGGAAGAATGTCTAGAAGACACAGACTTTTAAAAAGAACATGACATTATGATTTATTATTGACTATTTTCAATAAATTTTTGATAGAAAATTACTGGAAAAAAATGAAGCTATAAAATCTAAGAAAGGTGATTTTTATACTTTTCCATACTTACACAGATTGTATTTTTATTGTGCAAGGGAAAGACTCCTTAATCAGGTCATTACCTAAGTTCTTCTAAGTATATGAGAACACATCTTGAGACATAGGGCAGACTTCTTCATGAAGACATATGTAATAAATGCTTCTGTAAAACATGTACTGACTTTCCTCACTTCTTTTCAAGGAAACTGAATTACTGTGGCAGTATTTTGATGCCTGAAATATTAACATTAGCTCTGACCCGAAATCAAATCTGAAAGATACTGGGACTCTGCATTTTTTGATTGAAATATTTTTTCAGGATTGGTATTTTACTCTAAATCTGTGTTTCTGTACTGAATTTATTTCAGCACTATTTCCATTAAATCTCCTGTTCTTTTTTTCTTCAGTGCTGAATTGCAGTTGGCTCTGCAAATCTCATCTCTGAAATAGTGCATGCAACTCTCAAATTGAATAGTTTAGTCTGCTTATATTTGGGTTTAAGGGTATTCCTTGACAAAATAATTTTCCTGTGTTTTGTTTTATCATAGCAATTCCAACACAGATGGATCTTGGAACTGGGGTGAAGAAGGTAACAGAGGAAAATACAAGGCAATTATTGTTTGATTGCAAGCTTGGGGAATGGAGGATAATTTAAAGCAATTCATCTCAAAAGGATGTACTAGAGTCAAGGGCCTATAGATCAGTAGCACTCTGGAATGGAGGAGTGTTTCTGATACCTCTTGCACCCATGCAATAATGCATGGCACCTCAGTCCCCTAAAAAGCATACATACAGCATGCTTTTTGAAAATATTCTCCATAACTGATTAAGATAATTAAATTAAACTAAAAGTATTTATCTCTGACTTATTTTTTTTTTACATTCTTTGATTTTCTGTCAGAAATAATGAATGTGCTATTTTCCCAACCACTATGACCAGAAGGCATTGGCTGGTTTAAGAAAAGATATCTGTAAGGATCCCTCTATACAAAGTAGTCTTAGTTTTTACCTTCTCTTTCATCCAGCTCTGTGTAAATCATTGCAGTAATATTACTGAAAATCAGAGGTATAAAGGAATGCACTCAGACACAGCACTACATCATACTTTTTCTTTCTTCTCAGTTTGTGTCAGCATCTGAAATAAACAGAACTGAATCCACTGTATTGCAGGATACTTCCTCATTTCCATCCATAGCACCATTTCCTATACTAATTCCCTGTGCAGTATTCAAGTTTCTATCAATGGGGTTTCTGCAGATGGGCGAGAGCAAAAGATTCAAGAGGCCTTTAATATAGATCAGAGGAAAGATGTAATTACCTACTGAATTAATTAAGATTTTGCACCTGCACTCTCAGAGGCACTTTTGTAGAAAGATTCCAAGACTTTGGTTGTACAATTTTTTAATGTTAAGAAATTTCAAACCTAGCTTGCACAGTATTAAAATTACAGCCCATCTGCTATTGTTTATATGCCTTTAGCCCATATTCAGTTCACCAACCACAAGGAGGCAAAAACACAACCCTATATCTACTAATAATCTCTTTGTCTATTGTCAACTGAAAGAAAGAAATGGACAACTCCAGTGAGTGATACAGAACTTTGATCTTTTTAAGTCTTCATGGATATAAAGTGATTCTTAACATGTTATATACAATCTGTGAATATCTTTCAATATAATACTACTCAACTACTGAGAATTACAGTTGATTACTCAATGTGGTAGGAAATTTACTGTTCCATGTGGGTTTTAGGGACTGTATTGGAGGTTTATATTATTATTTGGTAGCATTTTTCTCATCAAGGAGAAAGGTTAAAATAACTAAGATAAAGTTAAAATATCTTAGAAATCATAATGATAATTGTTAAAGTAATTAATATTTAATTTTAGAAACAAAGTATAAATTGATATCTACATGATAAAATATTAATATATCAGATAAAATTCAACTTTTCAGAACTGAAAAATGAAAAATAACAATTAAATAATAACCTATGGAATCAGATAATTTTTCATTAAATTATTCTTTTCTTCTACT
The DNA here is from genome assembly GCF_951394365.1 of Tetrao urogallus. Lineage (NCBI taxonomy): Eukaryota > Metazoa > Chordata > Aves > Galliformes > Phasianidae > Tetrao > Tetrao urogallus. The sequence goes on along the minus strand of NC_136815.1, from coordinate 53,476,937 downwards.
ATTAATCTTGGTACCTTGTCGAATACACTGAACTCATTTTAAACAAATCAATATTTATAGTGGAAAAATATGTTAATTATAAAATTTCTAATTATCCCTTTTATTTTCACCTCATTAGCTGCCAGCAGACTGCTGTGCATCTTGAGGAAAAAGAAAACCTTGACCAAATGACATGAAGGCTGGAGCAATTCCATAATTGAGTGTCTGGGCACACATACAAATCTATTTGCTCTGACTTTATTTGCTTGCTTTTCTGTAAAGTAAGACAGATAAACAAAAATATCTTCCACTTAATTAATGGCTGTCAAAACAGAACTTTTTTATGTTCGAAAATAAATCCTTGGCATTCATTTCAAGCTGTAGAAATACATTTTCATTTACTGATTTGAATGCAAAAATAATGTAATTCCAGTCCCATGCAATCTGAGCTCATAGATCTATCCTGGAGACAGAACATTGTTGTATTGTTTACTAGGAGTCCTTTAATAAGCATTCCAGCTAATATAGAAATATTCTTTAGACTTCTTTCTAGGCTTTACTTAAGTCATTTGACCAAGAAAAATAATATTTTCCTAGACATGGTAGGCAAATTCTAGTCTTAGAAATGTTTCTCAGGTAGAGAATCCATTTTTAAATAACAGGTAGAGTTGGGATAAAATGAGACCTATGCAAAGGCAAATTACAAGTAGCGAAAGGATTGAAAGAGGTAGGGGAAGTTATTTGAAATGTGTAAATAAAGTTAAGGAAACTATTGTTGTGCTGCAAATTATGTGAAAAAAAGATTTTTTTTTTTTTAATTGCCAGTTGAGAGTCGATAACATAAGATTGAAAAAAAATATCTGAAGCATAAGACAGACACATAACTGTTAAGCTGATCTCATTTATATAAAAGTATTTACAGGGAAAAACAAACAAAAACAAACAAACAAAACTGTGTAAGAATAATTAAATGCATAATGACTCGCTGCAAAATAATTGTACAGGACTAATCTGCTGTATTTCTCTGACAAGATAATTGATTGGTTTTAGGCAGCAAGTATGACACCTTTCAGATGTAGACTGAAATAGTGACTTCCATGTACTGCAGTATCAGAAGCTGTCTGTAGGCTTGGCAAAGTTCTATATACAGATTATCAGGGATGAGTGTAATGGGAGTCCCCCTAGCATCCTGTAAACACTGAGCCTCTTCTTCATGAGGCTGAGCAATTCCAACTCTCAGCCTCTCCTCATGGGAGATGATCCCTTGATCATCTTGGCAGCCCTCTGTTTTCCATTGTGTTGGTGTCTCTCTTTCACTGGGTAGTCCAGTGCTGGACTGAGCACTCTAGGTGAGATGTCATCAGTGCTGAGTAGAGGGAAAGGATCACCTCCCTTTATCTGTTGGTGCAACTTTGCCTAATACAATCAACAATACTTTTAGCCTTCTTAGTGGCAAGGGTGCATTTCTGGCTCATGTTCAATTTTGTATTTGTGAAACATTTTTTGTCAGCTCACCTCTCCAGCCTGTCTAGGACCTCTGGGTGGCAGCACAACACAGTAACGAAGTGTCTTTATCCAGTTTTGTGTCATTTGCAGCTTTGCTGAGTGAATCCACTGCTCCATCATCCACATTCTGAATTAAGATGAGAACAGGATTGAACACAGTGCTGACCCCCTGGGATTACTTGTTACTGGTCTACAAAAGATCTGCACCCTTTGGATCCAGACATTCAGCTAATTTTCAGTCTACCATACTGCTCATGCAACTCACACTTCAGACAAGTGGAAGCTTATTGGCTGAGCTTGATTAAGCAAGGTTATCATTTGGTATATTTGCAGACTTTCGTGTGAATGAACAACATCCATTTCCCTGTATTTTAAATATGTATTTTCAATATATTTTTATAAGATTTCAGGTAGATTGAACTACCATAACATAAAATATGGAAACAATTCAGCTGGGCCTACACATGCAGAACTCTGCCTTAGTCATACAGATGCAAATATAAAAGTTGGGAAGGAATCCCCTTGGCATGTTAATGTAATGGGTGCTTGGGGCTTTTTTTGTGTGGTTTTTTTTTTTTTTTCTTTTGACTACTGCTATTAACTCTAAAAAGATATTTAAATTGCAGATAAATGCTGGCTGAATATTCAAAAGGTACCTGACAGCCAATTACCAGTGTCTCAGAGGTGTTTTCCTGTTGCAAGGGCACCCTGTGCCTTTAACTTCAGGAGACTTTATCCAATATTTAGAGCCTTAGCATCACAGATATTTTAATTCTCTATGATTAGTATTCACATTCAACATTCTGAATTCAACCCTTCTTGAGTATATTCAGCAAATATTGTCACTAGTTGCCTTTTTTTTCATAGATCTAATTGTGTTGAAAACCATAGATGTAAGTACAGATCTCATTGGATGCATCAGCCTGCAGACTATTTGTAAAGTTTACTTAAACACATACTACTTGCTAGTTAGATTGCAAACCATGAAGGAGCCTCCCTTGGACAGCTTGGGCTGTTTTAAAAATTACTGATTGAAAAGCTTATTAAAAGTTAAAAGAACAAATACATATATTGCTACCGTTAGAGACATAAGTGACTGTTTATGTTAAACACTGATATCATGTTAATCACAGAACTGACAAATGTTAATGACAAAATATTCTTAAAACGCAATATATGCCCTTCTTTATTAGATCATGTATAGAATCCTGGAATTGTTTGAGTTGGAAGAGACCTTTAAAGATCATCTAGTCTAACTACCCTGCAGTGAACAGGGACTTCTACAGCTAGGTTAGGTTGCTCAGAGCCCTCTCCAAGTTGACCAATAATGTCTCCAAGGACAAGGCATCCACCACACCTCTTGGCAGCCTGTTCAGATGACAAATGACCCTTGGTGTATTATTTTTTTCCCTTATCCTCAGTCTTAATTTCTCTTTGTTTAGTTTGAAACCATTTTCCCTTGTCCTATCACAGAAGACCCTGCTAAAGAGTTTTTCTGCACACTTCTTAAAACCGCCTTTTAGATTTTAAAAGGCTGCTCAGAAGCACTCTTTTCCAGGCTGAGCAGCCCCTGTTTATCTTTTTAGGGAGGTGTTTCACCCCTTGGACCATTTTTGTGGCCTTCCTCCTATGGGTCCATTTCTCCCCTATACTGAGAAATCCATGCCTGGATGCAGTACTCCAAGTGAAGCCTTATCTGCATGCTTTTTAGTATTATTTATTTATTCATTCCTGTTCACTTCCTTATTTAAGATATTTTCGACTAATTGGGTTGATATTATATTTTTGACCTTCAAGTTTGTGGTTACTTGAATTTTTCCTGAATCTGTTTATGATAACTTTTGACACAAATAATCTTTCATTCTTCTTTAATAATTTATTTTAGTGATAACTGAGTAGTTTGTACTTGAGGGTGTACTGCAGAAATTTAAAATTTAGATTTCTTCTGAACTTGTTGCTGAATAATTGCTAGACCTTTTTCCTTTGATAGTTTAGGTTTTGGAACAGGATGTGAGAACTCAGATGGTTGTCTTTGTGCACTGCTACCTACTTACAATTTCTCTAATGCCTCACAGACATGCAACTCTTTTAATTCTTGCTATACGTGTTTCCTTATTTAGCTTTCACAGGAACCCATTTTATCAAGTCCATTGCAGGTTTACCAGGTCACATCTTTCAGGATGTTATACAGATAAACTACCTAAGTGAGAACAAATGCCTGTTAGTTTTGTATACGTGTCTATAATTACAGAAGAGGTAATGACTTTTCAGGCTGAGATCTCCCTTGGAAGTTTGTTCACTGTTGGTGAAAGGAAGGAGAAAGAATTGAAGAAGACATGAGGAAGGGCTAGGATTCTATTGGGGCGTCAGCAATGATGTTCTGAGTACATCATGGTGACTCACTACTCCAGCACTGAAATACTGTGTGAAAGAGACACTTGGTTAATGTTCATTCTATTACTGAAATTATTTCAGTTAGGCCTCTTCACTACAGTTTCCCTCTACAGATTTCTTTCTTTTTTTTTTTTTTAAACACTGATTTTTAAAGAAAAAATAATTCAGTTTGAAAAAAAAAACTTTTCTATTTATTCAAAATGCAATGATATATTTGTATCTAAATAATTATAACTTACACTTGGCAAACGGAGGAACAAACAAATAAAAAGCAGACCTATTAGTACTAAAGTAGTAAAGGATAATTTGTAAGCACAGTGAAACAAAAATAGTGATGAATGATGGATAAAAAAAAAGTCTTCCTTTTTGTTGAGAATGGACCTGTCCCTTTGAGGCCTTCTTTTGGCTGTTCTCCTTACTAAATCCTCAGGAGAGAGCTCTCATTTGGATTTATTCATTATTTATGGCATTTTTCTTGTGTTCCAGTCACAGAATGTCTTTTTACTTAAAATTTTATTTTGTTTTATTTCCTCTTCTCATATGGAAAATTAAAATTCAAGATAGAAAATACAATTTATAGAATTTTAATATTTGCTACGATGGTGTTGGTCATTGGAAGAAACACTTTTACACTTATTGTGGAAATACTTTAAAGCATTATTATACTGTGAAAGCTATTCTTACAGATTTTGCTTAAGTTAATTTAACAAGCAATACTAAAATAAAGGATACCATAAATCATGAATCTTACCAAAAATAAAAATCTTTATTTATTTTTATGGTCTGCTTCTAATAAAAGTGAAAATCACTCATACTCTTTCTGCTACAGAGCTTTTATGAAGGATGTAAAGAAAGGCTGGTTTCTCAATGCCTTCTTGCCAGGAAGTGCCAGGCACTTCTTAAATTATGTTAAAGTAGGATGCTGTCATACACAGGAACTCAGGGGCCAAGTGAAATTTTTTTGCTACTCATTGTACAGAAAAGGAGTACATTAACATTTGAATAAGGTTTGTATATTCAGAGTAGTTTGATATAATGATCAAAATAAAAGTAAGCTCAGAAAACAGATGTTGATAGTTTAATTGATTGTCCTTCACTTTGTTACTTGTGACAGAATGAGCCCTGGAATATTGTAGAACCAAAGCCAAACTGAGTTAAAAATTTCATGGTAATTTGTCTGTGTCTCACTCCAATTTGTAGGAAGTAGAGGAGGTTCTTTTAATATCTGTGTATCTGGCATGAGATTAAGAAACAACAGTTCAAATGTTGGTCTGACCAGTTTATTACAGATCTTAAACAGAGAGATGGGGAAGGGAAGGACAGACACTATTAAGAATTAGGGTAATGGGAAAGGATGGACAGGACAGAAAAGATAGGAAAGAGGAATCAAGGAGTCTTTATAGCAAGTAAGAGGGAGATAATCACCACCGTAGATCCAGCGTGGTTTGTAGTTCAGCCGTTGATCTTCAGTAGTGGTGGGTCATCAGGCATTGTTGTTCTGTTGATGACGATGGTGTCAATGGTTTACGGGCTGGTTCAGCCCGGTTTCGTGACCAGCGAGGCGGAGGGATCTGCAGATCCGCACCTCCAGAAAAGGGAAACAGGGGACCCCAAAATAATTGAAAACAGTGGCAACAATCTGAGGTGAAACAAAATGATTTGCTAATTATAGTATCAGCAAAATATAATGAGAAAGAGAAAGAGAGAGTGTGTCTGAAAGGTGGATAGGCCTCACCACAACGCTGAGGTGAGAAGTGCACTCCAGTTGAGCTGATGAAGAAAAGCAGACGGCGAAGAACAGACAGAGAAGCGCAGGCGAAAAAGAGCAGGTGAAGAAGAGAGCATCAGGTGACCTTGCACAGAGTTATATCTCCTCGCTGACCGCAAAGCCTCTTGGGGAAATGTAGTTCTTCTCCATCAGACAGGCACTCGGAACTTGAGCATCAGAAGTCAAACCCCCAGTGCATTACATGATGTTATGGTGTGGAATACTGATAACCAAAAATCATAAAACCATGACAGATGGTGACCATGGCGATGATGGCCCCTTTTCAATGGTTTCAAAGTGGTCGAGTCAGTTCTCTTCGGAGTGACAACTGAAACCAAAGAGATTGAGTCAGCTCTCCTTGGAGTGGCAGTTTCCAGCTCTGGGATCTCAGCAGGAAATTCTTTTATTCCTATCTTCCTGGCCTTGCCAGCAGATAAGAGTGAGCAGGGAGGCACCAATTTGTATCTTTCCTTCACAGGATACAATGGCATCATCCCCCAGTCTCCCATAGGATGCTGGAGTTATTTGGTCACAGGCTAGATCTTCTGCCAGTGAACAGTCCTAAGCACCATCTTCTGAAGGCAAACAGCTAAAATTGTCCACACAGCAATGTTGATTGCCACACAGCAACACCCATCACTCATCTGCTAGACAAGTCAGTCTCATCACAAGAAATATGTCAGGAAGCAAGCTGAGCCAAAAAACAAAGAAGAATTCCCACAGTCTGTTAGTTGTTAATTTGTAGGACAAAGAAAGATTTTGAAACCAAGGCATTGCTAATATAACTTTGTTGATTTATCAGTAAGTACCATAATGTGTAATTATTGCATTGGTAGGTATGTTCTATGTGTTATTGAAACAAACATGTAGTGTATTTAATGACTACTTTCCTAGGGAATAGATGAAAAAGTTTACTAGGCTCTTCTGCCAGAGAAAGAAAATTGTTTCTTAGGGAAATGAAATGCATAAAGAAAGGTCTCTGAGCTATAGTTTGTAACTACATGCTGGAAGAAGATAGGAAAGGAAGTGGCATCAGAAAGTCACATACCATTTTGGAACTTCAGGTGTCAAATCAAGTATTTTGTTGTTATTTCTGCTGCTGATTATTATATCTCTCAAATATTATAAGAAGGCAGAGAGTTCATGGAGAGATTTTTCTATAACAAAAATCTTCTCTACAACCTGCCTGAATTTCTGGCTGTGAGAGTGAACAGTGTAGTATTGCAGTCACTATTGCTGTGAATGTTTGTATTTATTTTCTTCTGTTACAAAGTGTGTAAGTAGTGGAAAATTGTAAAGATTTTTTTTAATGCATGTCATAATTTGTTAACATAATTGTGTTTTGAATGTTTAGACAAAACAACTCAACAATATGTTGACTGGAAAGAATGACTGTGCAAAAGAATTCAGTATATATAAGAATATCACTGTTTAGTACTAATGGTATAGCTTGTTTTTTTTTTTGGTTTTGTTTTACTTTGTTCATGTATGAGAATCAGCTAAATATGTTATGATAAAGTAAAACTTTCTACGAACTTCATAAAACATAGTGACTGTAGTTGCATCAGCAGGCTTTAAATTAAAGGTCGTGAGTACAGACATCTTAAAACTAAGAAATACTCTGGCTTCAAAACTGATGAGTGAAGGAAGGGAGAACAAATATTATTTCTGTGGTCTTGGGTATATATATCTAAAACTCAAAACTCCATGTTCCTTAACACAAATAGATATTTTTTCTGAGTTTGTAAAATTTTTAAGTTGTAACCTCCTTTCTCAGTTCTCCTCTATTTCAAATTGAATTTTGTCTAGATGTATATGTTGCAGAATTTGTACTGTAAAATAAACAAAATGCTAACATTGTATTTATTTTGGGTTAGTGCTTCACCGCCCTAATGTGCCTCCTGTTCTGTTGTGTTGGTCCACAACATCAGAGGCAGATGTTGGTGGTACAGCAGTAGAGATTGAACTTGCCCACCAACATCCCATTACATTTTGTTGTTATTTGACAAATGGCAGAAGAGGGGCAGTTTGACAGAATGGCGTCTGATATGGAAGTGCATATAAAGCAAAGGTGTTTCACTGAATTCCTCTAAATAGAGAAAATGGCACCAACTGACATTCATTGACACTTGCTGAAAATTTATAGAGACCAAACAGTGGATGTGAGCACACTGAGCCTGTGGGTGGTGCATTTCAATAGTTGTGACCGCAATGTGAAAGACACACAATATTCAAGAAAGCCATGCATAGCTGTCACACAATGAAATGAAGAGTGTATTTGTTGGATCTTAAATAGAAACAAAGTTGACTAACCTGACTGGTTATGAGGATGATGTGACTCCTTCCCAGGAAGCTACTTTTACCCAGGAGACATTCCCCCCTCAGAAGCTAGCTATCCTCCCCCCATTTGCCCCCTCCCACCCCTATTCACCAGGTGCTCAATCAGCAGTTTAGGCCATGACATAACAGTTTCCCTACAGTTTTGATCAGCTCATCTGTGTGAATCAGCAGATTATGATCAGGGAACTATGTACAGTGGACGTCAATTTCAGTGCACTGGAAAAGATGGTGTCAGCAGTGGAAGACCACAAAATCTGTGGCGAGTCCCACAGATGCTCACATAGGAACAGAAGGCACACTACATGCAAGTTTGTCAGGACCTAATGGAACCAATATGAAGCTGGAGATGTCAGTTTCCTGGATCACATCATTACCTGTGACAAGACCTAGTATCACCACTGTGAGCCAGAGTCAAAACACCATTCCATGGAGTGGCAACATGTGAATTTCTCATCGAATAAAAAGTTCAACACACAGCCCTCAGGAGGTGAAGTGATATGCACTCTGTTAGGATAGGAAAGAAGTGATACTTCTGGATTTTCTGGAACTTGGACAAACCATCAACTCTGACCACTATATTGTGATACTGACTAAGCTGAAGATTTGAATTTCCAGATTCAAAACAGAAGAAGACAACCTTTGTCTTGACACACATCAGGCCCCATATCAATCTGAAGACCATAGAGCGCAAACTTGACTGACTGGATTGTTCTACCACTCCCAGTACATAGTCCAAATGTGACACCTTCTGACTTCCATCTGTTTAAGCAGATGAAAGATGGACTGTGTAGGTAACATTTTCCTAGCAATGATGCCATCAGAGCAACTGTGAAACCATGGATCATCTCCGCTGTTGCCGATTTTTATGTGTGCAACATGAAGGGTCTTGTTATTTGTAGGTGAAAATGCATAGCTAATGGTGATGACTGTGACTTTTATAGCTGAGAATTTGCTCTTTCAAATAGTGTTACTGTGCTCTTTGTATCTCTTGTAGCTGCCATGGAAATAAGTTAGAGGCATTAATTTTGGAGGGAACTACATAGTTTTTCAGATGCTAATTGAGCAGCCTGAAAGAACACAAGTTCTATCCATAAACATAATTTACAAAAGGACAATTTCTGTTCACATTATAATCTTACAAAGCATTCTTTGTAAGTGTTAGCTTTCAGTGTTCTCTCTTAAAATAAATAAATAAGTAAATATATAAATGTATTTCAAACACATTTGTACTCAGTGTAAAGGCTGCTTTCTGTTTTGTAATGGACCAGAAGCACATTTATTTCACATGTTATAGTCATATTGTAGAATTATTTCAGGATTGCATGATATTAAGCGGCTGTGAAAATGGAGCCACTGACTTGTAAAGGTCAAGCTGTGTTGATACATTTGAATAAGCCAAGCAGTTTTGTGCGGCTGCAATAAATTAAAATTGCATTTTGTAGTTGTGTGTCTTTTTCATATTTGTCTTTTTCTGTGTGTGTATGTTGTCAACTCAGTTTATGTATATTTTGCTTGCTAGCTTGAATATCAGACTACCATGAGACATATAAGAAAACTCAATCAGGAGGTGGCCAGCCACAGAAATTATTCCTGTCTTTGAGAATCCTGAATCAATCAGAAATGTACTTCTTCTATAATAAGATTTTTCCTGACCTTAGGTAAGATTTAAGATAAAATAAATCCCATGGATTTTTTGTCTTCAGGATGTTTTTGAAATCCCTGAATATTAATTATTGACAAGACAGTACAACATACATACTATTATGTAAGCTCCATGTTGACCCATATTGACTACCACAGCTAATAAAAGGTATGACTGGTTAAGAAAATGCTTTTTTTTTTTTTTTTTTTTTTTTTTTTTGAGGAAACAACTGTATTCTACAGTAAGAAATCATTGTGATCAGTCTATGAACATGAATATAAAATCGGCAATAATAATGGTTGAATTGACAACTTCATGCTTTAACACATGCTTAAAGTGATGAGTAGGGTCAAATACAGAGTCTTCCTGCACTGACTTGATTCTCATTATTTTTACTAAATCATAATGAATGAATTATGCAAAAGTGATGAGCAAATATACGTACTCCAAGAAATCTGTAAGGAAGCCTTTTAAATGGAATAAAGTCACTTAAGGAAATCTTAACCTCACTTTTTCCCCTTTCTGCTTGTAATGAAGTTAAAAGAAAGGAGTCAGCCTTTGTCTAGACCATTCTCAGTTGACAAGTTCAAGTTCACTGAGTGATCTATAGTCAGGTTGATGGGCAGGGAAACTGATATATGTCATTTATTTTCAAGGAACCCGACCTGTTGAAGTTCCTGTTGATTTATGCTGTGGTATGGATTTCTTCACGATGAAAAATGAAACCAAAATAGTAACAGGTTTTTCTGCACTATTACATATTCCTTTCTGTCATTACATGAAAAAGGAAAGTGTTTCAAGAGTTAACATTTATGGAAGACAAGAAATGTGTTAAATTTAATTAATTCTGTTCAGTTGAAAATGTGTCTCAGTTGTCAGTCCTTGAAATGTTCTGTTGCATATGGCAACAGAGTGCTTGTGTACATCTGGGGAATTTCTACCCTTCCAGTTTCCCACAGCTTTTCTTTAAAATAATTGTTCCCATTGGGAGACAGTCTGTTGAACCCATCCTCTTTGGGCTACACTAACTTTATGACCTGTACTTTTTGCTGCATAGCTGGAGAAAGGACAGATGTAAATATAAAAATGCAATGAAATTGAGAGCTGTAGGGGAAGGGATAGGAAGAGTGAATTTGCACACTCTTAAGAAAATAGTGTTTTTATTAGATTTCTGTATTATAATCCCTTTTTGATCTCCCCCCCCCCCCCCCCCCCCAAAAAAAAGTATATATATATTTACAATAGTCTAACTACGAATTATTATAGCTTTGCTTAATAATCATATTTTCTATATTGTTAATTTACAAAAGATGCACCTTTAGTGTGCTTCTGAGCAGGTAATTTTTACTTGGAATTTCATAATGGCATAAGAAAATGACATAGAGTCAAAGAGAGATTTGATGTTGGTAATATTTTAAGCTGAAGTTTTGTATTTCTCCAGTTTCACATTCAGCTGATTATCACCAGCACTGCTGATGAAAAGATTCTTAAGTCTGTACTGCAATAGATTGCTTTGTGAGATCAAAGTAACATGAGCATATTCAACCCATTCAGCATTATGTTATTTGCTTTCACGTTAAATAAGCTATAATTACTTTAAACAGTCAACAATGAACTGTCAGCTACAGAAATCTATTCAGAAGTTGAATTCTATATAGCAATGTTAAAGCTTGGGTTTTGTTATCCTCCTCACATTCTTGTACTGAGATATTTGTTAATACATGCAAAAGACAAATTATCTGTGCTTTGCAGATATACTAGAACTAATTATTTCTCTCTTTCTTCCAGCAGCCAGACAAACAAGGATATGTTATATGTTATATAAGTGTTATATATAGTCATCTCTAGTTTCATAGAGAAGTCTTTGCACTCTTTTCTGTCAAGAACTATTAAAGATTCAGAGGACAATTCCTTCTCCCCTTAAGTGTATCATTTTTTGCTAATTATAACTAACTACTATTAAAAACTATTGTGGACCTAGATTGAATTAAATTGATGCGATGTGCTATTTGTCACAAATAACACACAGTTGAATGGAGGCTAGACACTTGTTAAATTTTTAATTGTGTATTCATAAGAATGTATTTAACGTATACTGAATAATGTATACTAACTTTTCAAGAAATTACAAGGGCTATACGAAGTATTGCAAAGACAGGAACAGATGAAATTCTCATGGAAATGAGAAACTGAAACAAAAGTAGAGCCATTGAAGTTGCTATCAAGTATCACTCCTGTTTGACACTTGTCTAAAAGCATTTTTTATTTTTTCACATTTAAAAATCTACAGAAGCGTAGTACTTTCGCTCATCTTAAAGTCTTGCGTGAAAAACATGATCAGTAAAAAATAGAGAAGAAAAGCTGGAAGCCTGAGGACAGCCATGGGTTGTTTTCTTGCAGGCTGAGATTGCACAGACAAGCAGAAGGCAGTAGGCTGTAGAATCTTGACAACAAATTAAGGACAAGCAGGCTGAGAGGAGAAGGTCATTGGCAGAGAGTGCAGAGAGTATTTTATCAGCTGATTTAAGACCTATTCCTCTCTAACAAGCCAAGGCTAAATAAGTGCTTCTGCTACCTCAGTGTTTAGGAGTTACTGCCACCTCTTAGCTTGTAACTTTTCCATGCTATGGCCTTGTGCTTTAAGTTAATTTTATTCTTCACTGCTCTGACAATAGCCTGTGGAACTTTCTGGCCGTTTTATTGCCCAAGCCACAAGAAAATATTTTTTTTTCTGTGAAGTAGCTATTGAATTCTTCTTTGTCACAAATTGTACCGCTGAAAAAAAATGTGTAGGTGTATTCTCCAAGTACTTCTTTGGTGTGTATATGAGAAAAATTCCTTCCTTGAAACATGTATGGCTAGAAGACATACTTTAAACAGAAAAGAAAAATTACGTTAGATCTTCTAAGAGTCAGAAAAAGTAGTGACATCTACTGTAATGGTTTCACTTTTGTTTCAGTCATCAGAAGAACCAATTACAAATTAGATTAAATCCATTAAAATTTTTATTTTCCATGTTCTCCTTTTGTCATCTTGAAATAGAGGAAATGGATAACAACAAGAAATTATTTAAATACTAGCAGGCAAAAAAAAATAGATTATCTTTAGTTTGTAATGGTATTGATATACATTCACTCTATTTTTATAAATTGCAGTCTTCAGTGAAGTTAATAAGAGAGTAAGAATTTATTTCTCTAATTTACTTTTTTTGACAAGTATACTTCCACTATTTGTTTATAACAGAGTTATGAGGCACTAAGTTTACCTGATTATATCACATTATAGTCTGTAGGCTTTTAAACAACTGTCTATCTATCACTGCAGTACTTGGAACATTTAATGTGCACTAATTTGAAGAATGACCTAAGAAATTTTTTTTGTTATATGAGGTCATCTGTGTACAGGCAGAATCCATGGGAGGGACTTTCTGATAATAATGTCTCAGTTTCATGTGAGAACCTGGAGATAAAATAGTGTTCATAGCTAGGATAGAAAGCAAATGTACCTTTTTTACCAATTTGGGTATGAAGTGCATGACATAACAATTTTATTTACAGATCAAAATGTAATGATTGATCTGTCTTCTACTGTGAATGAGATTCTGACTAGCCTGAAGAAAACAAGCCCTATGCAGTCATACATTCTAGAAGCAAAAAAAAAAAAAGAGATAATGCTGAATTTAGAATATCCCAGACATTCCTGTTTTGAGATATAATTTCTATGTCTTTAAATTTTCCGTATAAAATTCACTCTGTTCTGATTGCAGTGAATATTATTCTTTTTAGTAGGATCAGTGGTATTTAAAATTGCTGTTCATAGTGCATTTATGAAGAATATAATCCAGTATCTTTCGTTATATATCATAATATATATTTTTAACGGTATATTTGCATGCTTAATGAGATTCTGAAAATTTGAAAGTTTCTATGGAAAACTTAAGACTTTGAAAAATTAAGATTGTTAACTTATTAAGATTGTTAAGATTTAACTGAAAAATATCTCTAACCACATATATGTCTACACAATTTACCTTCTGTTTGCTCTAAAACATTTTAAAGGCAAAGAAGTAAATTGGAAAACTATAGTCAATATTTAATGTTACGTCCTCTTAGGACCATAATACAATTAGTAGTTGACTTCAAGTCATATTCATCACCTCATTAATTACCTTCATTTAAAAAAAAAAAAGTATACAAAGTGGATGTAAGAATAAAATGGTAGATTAATGTAAATATCTACAGTTAAATATCACAGAACAGTTTGTTAGAAGTCAAGGCATGTGTTCAGACTAACTGAATTTTGAAAATCCAATGTGTAAGCAAGTACTACACTAAACTCTTGTAATATTCCTTACTGCAAAAAAATTATGAAAGGTAAGTTATTATTTTATTTATCAACTAGTGAATACCAAGTATTGACCTCACTAAACTTGAATACATTGACCTCAGGGACTGTTTAGGAAATAAATATTCTGATTAGCTCACCAATTTTTCTCTGTTTTCACTCCACTTTCCAACAGAAGACCCAAGCATGGAATAACATTATAATTTAATTCACTGCATAAATCCAATTTAATATTATTCTCAAAAAATAAAAGAAAGGGAGTGATGAAAGCTGGAGGCAAATAAGAAAAACAAATCTCAAACTGAATTTACACTGGGATCTGTACAATGTGAATCTACACACTTAAGAATCATCTCCTAAAACTCACATTTTCCACAGAGAAAACATTCTGGTCATTCCAATTAAAGTTCATCCTGAAGCAATATTCAGTTTTGATGAAGAGAGAATGGGACTCAATGATAACTGTCTACAGTGACAATATCTCACAGATTGCTATTTATTATGTCAAGAGTATTCTGTCTCTCTTAACTATTGAAATTCATCTTCTGCCAACCAGAGGTTATGACAGTTGCAATATTTTCTAATAAAAATCACTGTAAATGCAATCTGGAATTAACAGTGATATGAAAAACTGTAAGTAGCTACCTGTCTTCTTTAATAGTTCTTTTCTGAAACATATTTAGAGTTCTTCTACTCTTCATTTTAACTCCATATGTTTACCTTTATTTACTGCTTGTTTCTTTAGTTAGTCATCAACCTGTGGAGTGTTATCCTCTGATTCATAACTTCAGACATGTGAACTTATTGAGCAAAATGAAGGATAGAGTATACAGGAGAGGGTAAGAAGCCTTACATTAGATTTCAAATCCCATTTAATCAACATGATATTGGAAATCTGTATATATTTCAAAAAAATGTTTCCATATGTCCTTTATGAGCCTCTAGTTTTTGCATTCTAGTTTTTGCCTAAAAGAGAGCTACAGAATTTATTATACTCTGTAATATTTACCTACCCTCAGCTAACAGCCTAATGTGAGAATTATCTGACAGTCTCTGTTTTGTGAACAATAGCAACCTTACAACCTTCCACTTTGCTAACTGAACATCCTTCCAAATATCTACTCCATTGGTGCCAGCCATTTTATTTTTCAAATTACTATAATTATAGTTTTCAACAGCAACAATTCATTTCTATTTGAGATCTGGATGTCTGTTTGTTTTTCTCAAAAATGTAAATGCTATTACTCTCCTTTTTCCTCCTGTAGCATTTTTAAAGCTATATTTTCAGACACATTGTAATTATTTAGTGTCTGCCTTCTTTCTTTTTTTTTTCAGTCTGTATTTGTTTTATTGTAAGAGATGTTAGCAGAGAAATCAATATAAATAAAAGATAGGGCATTTTATTTTCATTATTATTTTTTTCACTTGCATAAAAATAATTTTGTTCACATCCTATTCTTTACTCTGACATAAAATATTTACACAATGAAGGCAATTGTTTTGCTCATTGTTGCTGAGATTGTTATTATTAAGCCTGATTTCTAAATAAAAACATAAATATATGACAGTTATGAAATAATACTTGAAGAAAATATTTACGAAGGGCAGAAAATTAAAATAACAATAAGTGGTGGTAAAGTAAGAGGGAGAAAAGTGCATTATTTCCCCAGAGATTTACTACTTACAGTAAGAAAGAAAAATAAAAAAAGATACTGATCAATCAAATATATTTTTTCCTTTTTGTTCTTGTTCAGATGATGTCTGAGTGATTTTCTTAGGTATAAGATTCTTTAAGTAGTGTCTTGAGTTCAATAGTGAATTGATGAAATAAAACACTCAGAAAGCTATTCAGAATTAATTAAAAGAAATTAAATATAAATAGTAATAAGTACAATAATAATGATTACACAGAACCACTCACTATGTACATATTAAAATAAAATATGTTCACTGAAGTATATCAAGCACATGGAATCATAGAATCATTTGAGTTGGAAGGGACCCTTTAACATCATCTAGTCCAACTCCCCACAATGAAGAGGGACATCTACAGGAGATTAAGTTGATCAGAGCCCTGTCCAGCCCAACCTTTAGTGTCACCAAGGACAAGACATTCACCTCAATTCTGGGCAACCTGTTCCAGTTCCGCACTATTCTTATTGTGAAAAATTTATTCCTTATATACATCCTTATGTCCCCTATTAAAGTTTGAAACCATTTCCTCTTGTCCTATCACAGCAGATCCTACTAAAGAGTTTTTCCTTTCTTCTTAGACCTCCTTTAGGTACTGAAAGGCAGCTCTCAGGCCTCCCTGGAGCTTTTTCTTCTGCAGGCTGAAGAGCCACAGCTTTCTCTGCTTGTCCTCATATTCCATCCCTTGGCTCATTTTTATGGTCCTCTTCTGGGTGAGCTCCAACAAGTCCATGTCTCTCCTGTACTGAGGACTCTATATCTGGACACAGTACTCCAGGTTAGGTCTTGCCAGAGCAGAGTAGATGGGCTGGATCACCTCCTTTGATCTGATGATCATGCTTCTTTTGATACAGCCTAGGATACGGTTGTCTTTCTGGGCTGCATTAGCACATTACTTGTTTATATCTAGCTTGTCATCCACCAGTACCCATAGGTCCTTTTCAGTAGGGCTTCACTCCATCGGTATATATCCCAGATTATACTGAGAGTGTGAGTTGCTGCAACCTGGATCCAAGGCCCTGCACTTGGATGTGTTGAACCTCATGAGGTTCACTTGGACCCACTGCTTAAGCCTGTCTACGCCTCTCTGTATGGCATCCCATCCCTTGCATGTATTGACCACACCATACAGCTTGGTATCATCTGCAGATGTGCTGAGGGTGCAGTCAGTACCGCTGGTATTAAGTGGCATTGGTCACAGTATTGACCCTTAAGGGACACCACTCCTCACTAACCTTCACACAAACACTGAGCCACTGACAACCACTATCTGTGTATGATCTTGCAACTAGTTCTTTGTCCCTTGAAGAATCCACCTGTCAAATCCGTACCTTTCCAATTTGGAGAGAAGGATTTTATGTGGGCACCGTGTGAAAGGCCTTGCTAAAGTCCAGAGAGATGACATCAGTAGCTCTTTCCATGTCCACTGACACAGTTACTTAAAAAGTTGCAAGGTTGGTCAGGCAGAGGTGCCTTTGGTGAAGCCATGCTGGCTCTCCCATATCATACCATAAGACCTCTCTGTCTTCCATGTACCTTAGCATAGCTTCCAGGAGGATCTGCTCCATGATGTTTCTCAGCACGGAAATGAGGCAAACAGGTCAGTAGTTCCCTGGTTTATCCTTTCCACTCGTCTTAAACATGGTTGTGAGATTTCCTTTTTTCCAGTCACTGGGGACTTAACCTGGTCCCCATGAGTTTTCAAATATTGATAGTGGCTTGGCAATTACATCAGATAATTCCCTAAGAACTCTGGGTTGCATCTCATCAGGACCCATAGACTTGTGGATGTTTAAGTTCATCAGGTGCATGTGAATCTGATCTTTGCTTATGGTAGGAGGGCACATTGCTCCCTAGTCCCCACCTTCTGATCAGTCTGTTCAGTGGCTGTGTGAAAAGAAGTTGCCAGCAACAACTGAAGCAAAAATGTTGTACAGTCCCTCAGCCTTCTTCTTGTCCATTGTTATCAACCTGCCTGTATTTTTCACTAAGGAGGATATGCCCTCCTAGACTTTCCTTTTCCAGTTGGAAAGGAAGAAGCCGTAGAAGCCTTTCTTATCCTTCTTTATGCCCCTTGCCACTTCCAATTGAGTCTTGGTCTTTCTAATCCCATCCCTACAATGCTTAGCAGAATGCATATAGTCCTCCCAGGGTATCTTCCTTTGCCTTCACATTTTCTTCTTGCACTCCAGTTTGATCAGCAGTTTCAGTTTATCCCAGTTCATCTGTATCAGTTTCCAGTTTTGACCCCAGTTCAGCCATGCCAGTCTCTTGCCTTCCTTCTATGACTTCCAACACCTGGAGATGGTGAGCTCTTGCGACCTAAGGAAAGCTTCCTTAAATATCTGCAATCTCTGCTCAACTCACTTGTCCTTGAGGGCAGATTCCCAGGGAGTTTTTTTTTTCTAACTCCCTGAAGAGGTGGAAATTGGCTTTCCAAGCTGCTAGCATCTTAATTTACTCTTTGCCTGAAAGATATCCCTCAGGAGTGTGAACTCCACCACTGCATGGTCACTACAGCCCATGCAGCCACCAATCCTGATGTCACCAATCAGTTCACTAGCATTGATGATCAGCATCTCCAGCATATCATCACCCCACGTGGAGCTGTCTATTATCTGGCTTGGGAAGTTATCCTGAACATATTCCAGGAGCCTCCTCGATAGCCTGCAGCTCAGCATGCTACTTTTCCAGTAGATGTCTGAGTAGTTCAAGTCCCCCAGCAACATGAGAGCTTGAGAACACAACACCTGTAGGTGGAGGACGAAGGCTTCATCATCAGGCTTTGCTTGATCAGAAGGCCTGTAGGAGAACCCAACCACAAGGCTCCTTTTGTTGCCTTGATCTCTAACTCTCACCTGGAATCTTTGTACTTGCTCACAGCCGTTCTTCAGGATACAGCTCTTTACACTCTATTATTTTCTTGATGTAGAGGGCAACGCCTCCTCCCCTTCTTTCTCTCCCTTCTGAACAGATTTGTGGTCATTAATAGAACATCAAAGGTTTACAATTTTAGCACTATTGCTGACAGTATCTTCATGATACTTCAATACTAATTCCTTTCATTTTCTAACAAACAATCTAAGGAAAATTTAATATGAGTTATTGTTATGAAAGTATGATGACATGTTCAAAAAATTATTTTACTGAGTTTATGCTCACCACTGTGAAGAAGGAAAACATTTACATTTTTTCATCCATTAAATTGGTCCACTGAAATTAGCCTGATTATATATACACATTAAGCTTCAAAGATTGAAATGTCTGCATGCAGTAATATCAAAAGGCGAAACTAAAAATACAGTAAATTAAGGCAGACTTCTCTAAAGCAATTGCTAAATAGCTTGTATTTCATTAATATTAAATCTTAGCACACCTCACTGAAAGTCCATTTGCTTTTGAAATTTTGCCCTCACCTTTTCTTATTATATCATTTATTAAAAAATATTAAAATATAGTAAATGATATAAAAATATTATTCTGGATGGGAATTGAACACAGGCATGAAGTACTCAGTGCACTGACTAGCTGAGGGAAGTAGGCTTAAGAGCCCATTCAGGAATTTTTGTTGAAATTTACTCTTAGACATTGTTCATATAATTTTTTTATCCCAGTAAACAACAAAGCTCCAAAATATTTAGTAGAATTATTCTTTTGCCTAAAATAGTTTTCTTCACATACAAAATTTTCTCAGTACCTTCAAGTTTATCGCCATTTTTGTCATCTAATAAAAAAGTAATAAAAAATAATCATCCATCACTTAAATTGCCTAGATACATTATAAGTTTCTGATTGATGCAGCAGAATATATTTCTATATCAAAAGCTAAATATATTGGCTGTGTTAATGAAATTGCATGACTCATTATATAATGTAATTTATTCTATAAAATAATAAAAAACTTTAAAATACAATTAGAAATTAAGCCATCAATATTTTACCATCAAGTAAATTTGAAGTGTATGTATATTTAATTATACAGAACATTCTTACTCCAAATGGTCATTCAGGAAGAAATTCAGTGCCCTGTCAAAATTCAGGTCTTGGATGCTACGATGCATTTAACATAATCACATAAGGAACAGGCTGGATGATTGCAGTCAATGTTTTGGATGCCTGGGAGGAAACTGGAGGTGTTCTTTGTGGGTATGTAATGGAAGCAGCAATATTTAACATTTTTATTAACCAAAACCAAGAAAGATTTGGGATTGCCTGGAATTAGATCATTTTTCTCTCATACCATAGACTGATTCATGTTTTGGTTATGCTGGATTTCTTGTTTTTTACTGATGTTCTTCAATCACAATAGTGGAATACATAGCAAGGAATGTATATAAATATATACATTTCCATGGCTTCTGTGTCTGTAGGAAGAGTACATATTAATTATCTTTAAAATAATTCTAGTACCACTATTTTTTATTTTTTATTTTTTTTATACTATGAATGGTTTTTGTGGTGAAACAGGGAAGTATTCCAATTTCAGTGTCCTACAGTTATTTGCTGTTCAGGTCTTACATACTTTATACAGATACTAAATGTCCTCATGGAAATAATGAAGAAGAAATTTTTTTAAGACCCCTTATGTACCCAGTCTGATAATAGATTAAGGCTTGAAACATGCTTTTCAGTTGGGACATACATCTAGCCAAGCATTGAGTCACTTATTGTATCCATCATTTGACATTAATGATAATCAAGAAGAAATTAAAAACGTATTACAAGGGCAAACTTCTTAACAAGTTTGTATTAATAACAGCCTCCAAAGAACACAGATTACATAGCGCATGAATTTATTGCAGAATGTATTTTCCTCCCACCATTCATGACTCACAACCTACAGATCACACTCCCTCCCCACAGAAAAATTCTATCACTATTCATGGCCCTCATTCTAAACTCATGACAACTTTCATGTATGCCTTAGATATGAAATCATTCTTTGTAACTATTATGTACCCAACTGTCACAACAGTTATTCTTAACTTGTGTGTAGCTTTAATATTTTTTGTTTCAGTTTCAGACCAAAAAGATTAGGTACAAACAAAAATATTTCTACACTGTTCACTAGAATAATATCTTCAATAACAGAGATAATCTAAAACCTTCCTTCCCTTCAACAGTTATGCTGATACATTTTTATTATCTATATGTGAACAAATGGGTGCCTGCTTATGTTTCTCAGTCTGAAAATGCTATCAGATATTTTGTAGTAATTTTTCTGCTCTGTTCAGCAAAGCACAAGTCATTCTAATCTGCATATAATTCATGCCAAAAGTACTTAGAAATGATGTTTTGGGCAAGTGAGGTACACAAGAACATGGAACATGGATAAGTTTATCATGGATACACTGTATTTGAGGCATTTTTCGCAGTAAATTTAGTCATGAAGTAGACATGCACAGTGCTGAGATAATGGAAATATTGACATCTGTAATTACGATTTTCTACTCACCTGTGGATTATCTCTTCTCTCTCTTTTTTTTTTTTTAATTACTGACTGTGAAAGTTTCTAAAAAAAAAATTTAATAATACAGAAATATTTAACATATAAATAAACATATTATTTGATCATTAATTCATTGTATACCAATTATTTGTTTTTATTTTCTGCCCTCAGGAGCTATGAAAAATCTAAAAAGGTCAACTCCAGTGTTACTCACCAAAGACTTATTTTATCTTCCATTCTCAACCTGCAGCAAGATATCTCAAACTTCTTCTGTCTGTATTGTTTATGAAATGCAATGAAGTGTATGCAGTGTTTTACAGGGCTGATACTTGTATTTAAAGGTGGAAAATGTGAATCTAAGATTTCCATGGATTTCTCATTTTTTTATTCCCTCATACAATGGTGCTTGGCATTTTATGTTAGTCACAACACTTGTGTGATAAGAAAATTAAGATTTAAATCACATAGAAATTATCAACAAATCTCATTAGTTCCCTTAGGCCAATATTTTGTTCCATTTTCAATAATCAGGAATCTGAGCTATATAAAAACATGCAATCTGATTTCAGAAGACAACATTTATGCTTTTTATGGATTGATACTGTGTAAGAGAAATTTCAGACTGACATGAGAAAGGCTCAATTCCTCCAAGACTAAATATATTTAACCAGTAATTTTGAGTCTATGTTCATGATCACCACTGCTATAATGAATTCACAGTACTTTACATTATTCCATTTCTAAAATTAGCTCTGTTAAATAATATTAATATGAAAGATAACCTAATTATACTCTGTGTTTTTTTTTCTAATGCTTCCTCAATCTTTTAGAATAGTTCTCTGCATAGTATCTGCTACGTAAACTTCCAGATTATTCTAGTAATTTAAAATTTAAGCATTTTAAAATAATAGACAAGTTCAGTTCTTCTACGTATAAAGTTGTTACAGAAAGAAATATCCAAGTTTTGGCACACAGTGCACAGGGAGAAGAGGAAGAATAGTTTCCTATGAGGTACTTAATCTGCATATAGATAAGCTTTTTCACTCTGTGAATCATAGATATCAATCATTCGTGTTCATCATTGTCTCATACATATTCATTAGAACAGAGTGTTATGCATGATTAAAGCTGTTAAAAAATGACAATGCTCTGTTTTGTTTTTATCTCAGGTCTCTGTGTCTTGAAAACTTCACTGAATATTTCCATCTCATAATCTGTCAGCACTTTCCCCTATCTACAAAGAACCAAAACTCTGAGTTTGTATGGGTTTACAGTCTGCATCCAAACCATTAAGCACTTTTTAGTCTATTAAAACAGAATCTTGAAGACTTTCTATCCTCTTAGCTAAGATTTTCACAATGTCCCAGATTGATTTTCAAAAATAGGAATTAAAAAGAAAGAAGCGCATTTAGTTAGCATTTGAGTACCAGGAGGAATGTTGCTTTGTGGAAAAGCTAAGGTACATATTCACATTTCCCATACGTATGTTATCTGATTTTGTAGCTGTCCAAATCCTTTCTGAGCGTCCATTTTGACTTGCACACTCTGTAACACTGGATTTGGTACACACAAAAACTACCCCCTATCATAAATTCTTACATATTATCAACTTTGAATTGTCTTTTCTTCTCTGTGTCTATGTAGAATATGAAACCTCATTGACTCATTGACTCTACTAGAATTATAGCTAAGAAAGACAAGTGAAAACCACACATGAATTACATTTGTAATGCATTCAAAATATATTGCCAATCTAAGCTTGGTCTTGGAAGAATTAAAAGTATTTCTTTAGTACTCAGATTTCTTCTGCAATACTTTTTCTTCAAAAGATCTTGATGCTTTTGTTGTCATCTGAAAACAGTAAGCAATTCAACTTTTGGCCTGGAGGCAAATGTTTTAGAGAATCTGTCAGCTCTAAATGTTCCCACGCAAAAGAACTGAAAATCCTGATTAAATTGGACTGATGAGTAGATTTTCATTATTTCATTTAAGTGAATGAAGAATGAGGAATACATCAACGAGTGTTTGGTATTTCCTTGAGGAATAAAAAAAACTATCTAGGTTTTGACATTGGAATCCCATTTTAATGACCATTTTTCATCTAACAATAGTGACAGCTTACTCAGTGAGCTTAAAGAATCTTTTTTTGTTGTTTTTTTGATAACCCAGAATTAAATTGAAAAAGTATGTCTTACTATAATTTCTACTGAATGAAAATGGAGCATAAATGGAAAAAATATGAGAGGTCTAAAGAACACTGTGGGAAGAGAGTGAATTTGTCAAGGAAAAGTCCTGTGATAGTATCAGGAATAGTATCTATTGTGCCTAAGGAATGTTAGTCAGGGCTTATCCAACCTTGCATTTTGAAAGTGTTTTCTGATATCTAATTTTCCTTGGCTACAATTTAAGGCCATAGTTTCTTGAACTATCAGTTGACCACAGGAAGTAGAATTTGTGACCTACAACTAAAAGCCTCAGTTTGCTCTCACTAGACTTAAGAAGTTAAATTTCTTCAGGCCTTCCTTAGGGCTATTGTAACAGGCTTGTAGTAACTTTTCTCACCGTGCTTACAACCTTCCTGGAAAGCTGACACCTTGAACTGGTCACAGCATTCCAATTCCTTCTTTACTTCTGAAGAATAACATTTTAGGACTATTTTGCAAGTTTTACTTATATAGAATCATTTTGTATATCTTAGCATCTTGTTTGTCTTCCTCATAACAGTACACTCTCTCAAACTACCTCTCATGCAAAATTTGAATGTAATTCTCTGGAAAAACTGTTAAGTAAGCCATACTATGTCTTCTATTTATGTAAACTTGTATATTAAGTGTAGAAAACCGAATCTTATTCAAATTATATTTTTGATATTATTTTTCCAAATTATAGATATGATGTCTAGTCCTCTTTGTCCATAGAGCAGAATTTACTTTCATCTGTAGATTTAACATACATTCTACTGATTCGCAAAAAACTTCTGTGACATTTTGACTGATATCAAATTTAGAATAAAAAAATTCTACCTTTGGTGTTCTCCCAGTTTGTCAGACCAAAATGATAGTAAATATTCTGGACTTATTTTTAAAATTTGTGTCAATTTTAAGTAATAGTTTCAAATAGTCCTCTAAAATGCATGTGGAATCATAAGCTATTTTCAAAAACATTACTGTGGAAACCTTATCTATGACTAAATTATCAATATATTTGACATTATTGTTCTGTCTTATCCACAGAAGCTTTTAACCTCTTATAAAAAGAAACAAAATTACTCTGAAATAATTTGTCTTTTCACATATCTCTTTATTTCCTTCTAGATATCTCTAAACTAATTTTTTTTTCACCACTGACAAAGTTAAATTTTAGGGTTATAGATCTACAGTATTCCCCTTTTTAAGGTTAGGTACCACTCTGTGCTTTTCCAAAGACGTGAATCTTTAGCTCTTTTCACCATATTCTCTAAGATAAAGCAAAAAGCTATAAGGTTAAATAAGTCCCTTTGTCTCCCTGAGTATTTTAAATCAAATTTCTCATAGCATGTCAGATATCAAAAATTGTACCTGAACAGTTTTTAACCTTTTTCTTTAGTCTAGTCTAATAGTCTATTATTCTATTTTAATATAGGACATCAATCATATGTGCCCACATTAACATAACATTTTTATAATGAGGACTGAAGCAAAATGCAGTTCAATATTTCTGCTTATTTGCTTATATCTCAGAATTACGTGCATCCTTCCATTTGCACAATGCTATAAATTTGTTCTTGTTCTATCTACATTATGTTTGAAGGAAATAGTGTATCATCAGCTGGTATAGTTCAATTTGTTCACAATGTTTTAGACATAGATTAGAAACAAAAGATGTAATTTTGTTGCAGAATTTGGAACCTAAAACACGTTAGTAGCTAATACCATGATTTAGGAGCTTGACTCTTTTCATACACAGGGAAGACTACTAGAGCGGACAGGTGAGCTTTAACGGGATTTGAAACACAAATTGAAACACAGTTGAATCTGAGTATTTCTTCAGTCCTCATCAATTTTCTATCCATTCCCTTCAGTTAAACCCAGTCAAGTCTTTCTATGTAAGGGCACTGAAAAGGTCTTTTTAGTTGCTTCTTATACTTTGCCTGGCTAAAACAAAATTATTCAGAACATATAAAATATGTGTCTGTAATTGGTTGGCTGCATTCCTAGAATGAGTGATCCACAGAATGAATCCATATTTTCAGAAAATTTCCTATTTATTGCAGGAACTTGTGAATTTTGTCTGCTCCACTCCAGAAGTGAGATGCATCATAAAAATGCAAGTCATTGGAGATTTGGACACTAGGCTTTCTATTCTTCTTAAGTAAAGGCATTGAAAGTCACATCTCATTTTCTCAGAAAATGTTTGAAATGCTATGGTATTGAGTAGTTATAGTGACACACATCTCCCGTGAAGTTATGTCTCCTTGAGATTCCTATGCTAAGTGAATAACATTTGATAGCCTTTTTGTTAGCTCTACATCAGTAAAATATTTCTATTTGTGCCCATGCTTTGTGAATCTAGTTCTGTATCTTACTAAATTATTCTAGTTAATTTGCTAAGATTAGTCCAGAATAATACAGGATATTTTGGAATTAAATTCAGATTCCTTGCAGAAAAATGCTCTAATCTCTTACTAGGTTATGCAAAATTTCAATTAAAATTGATTTAAACAAAACAAAAACAAAAAAGTAATAATAAATAGAATTTTTGACAGTGTAATAATAATAATAATAAAAACTAAAACAATTAAAAGAATATTTAAAAGTAGAAGAGATGGTGATGGACGAAGAGAGGTAGAGAGGAAAAAAAAGAAACAGTCTGCTCTAGACAAATACTAGCATGTGTGACTAAGGTCACCAAACTTTACGCAACTCAGTGCTAGGAAATGATAAGATTAATCAGTGATCAATTAATTAGAGGTGAATAAATTAAGTAATTAATTGTATAAACACAATTAATTAAGTGAGAAAATCATGTAGGTGCAAAGTCAATTATGTTGTAAAACTCATTATAAGTAAAATACACAGGCGACAGAGATGAGTTAAAGAGGCAAAGTTTAAGGATTAATAATTAGTTGAGCAAATAAAATCAATAAGTGGACTATCAACACAGCAGAGAATCAGCTCCGCAGCACGAAAAGTAATTGCATTACTAAAGAAGACATCAATGAATCAATCAATTAATTCTTCAGGGAGTGAAGTGATCGGCAAATAATGACAAGCAGTCCAGTCATTCATGGTAGGCAGTCAACTAAGCATGAGAACAGCTATCTGGAAAAGGTTTAGCAGGTGTTCTGGGTATTAGCAGCAGCAATGCTTTAGTGTTGAGTTTAGTAGATTTCAGAAATATGTTTTCTTTATTGTATTTGCCACTACATTGTGCCATGTGTATATTATATTTTATTTGTAGAGATAATTGCCATTTTAGAGGAAAAACTGTAAGTAAAACTCGAATACAAATAGCTCTTTGTTATTACAACATCCCTTATTTTGAAAGTAATATATTTACCTCACAGTGAAGTTAAAATGCCAGTTTTGCTTAGTTGATAAGATAAAAGTTTTAACGTCTGCTGATTCCAAACAAACAACTATAGGACAGAAGAACGTATAAAACTCTGCTTTATGCTTAACATGTATAATTCAGCATAGCTATTACTTTGCTTCTGAAAAAAGAATATTTTTAAAAATCATTGGCATTAGTAACTTCATATCTGTTCATTCTGTCAGTTACCAGCTCCACCTTTTGGGTCTGTCATTCAGGTACTGAGGTGGGATAATAAACACTTTAGTCCACGACAGTGCTTACAAGTTTTGTGTTTGGAATAATTTATGAAATTTTAAAAGTCAGTGAAAGTATAAAAAATGTTACTTTTATATGCATTTAATATTATCAAAGAAAACAAAGTAAAAAATGATGCATTGAAAGATATAACACGAATTAAAGAATTTGGAAGGGAAGATTGGTCTTGATGGAATCACTGTTATGTATATATATGTAAAAATATGTATGTAGCTAGATATTTAAACACCATCAATTTACTTTCTCCAGTAAAGACACTACGCAACCAACAGTAATTTTATCACGAAAAGCCAAATTCTCAGCTTGTATAAGATGCCCTAAGTAACTTTCTTCAGCTTTCTACCAACTTTCTACCAGTGTGTACCAGACGGTTCAATTAACACTTAGACATTATTTACCACTGTATTTATTTAATGACTGTATATATCGTGGTCTTTGTATGTGATATTGTATAAAATTACATGTATCATTTTCTAGTTGCAGTATCTGGTTGATTGAGGTAGATAAAAAAAATATATAAAAAATAAATCTGTCTATAAACATGAACATAAATCTCTGTACAAATGAAAAAATCAAGAATGGAAAGTTTCATATTAATCATATAACTTATTTTTTTCTTATGTAATAGAAAGAGTACACTAATTAGCTTAAGTGTTTAAGTTTTTTCATCCATATTCTGATACTAAAATAATTAAAAACAACTTATTTTTGATTGGACATCATACTTTGTATTAATTGGGAACCAACCAGTTGGAGAGGTTAAATTGATTTGGTTAATGCTTTGAGATGTATTAATTATTTTGTTTTCAGATTATATTCTGTCCGAGTATTTGGACACCATTCTACAACCATATGTTAGAATGAATATTTGAAATTGCTGTGCACCAGTAACAAGAAAGAGAACTTTTCTTGTGTACATAAATCTAAAAAGTTAAATCTAAACGTATAAGATATTTACTTATTTAACACAGCTTACAAGTATACTGTAAAGGAGTCTTTGCTGTTAGAAGTATGCATTTGTATACATAAAAATATACCAAAAAACGTTATGAAATGATCACTCAATTTGTCACTGAGCACTTATGCTTATTCAGTTTCCTGTGATGCATCACAATTCTCAGTTTTCTTTTTTTCTTTTATCCATGTCATACAAAATTATTTAAACATGTCCTTCTTTCCCCTCTTGTGCACAGTTTTGTAATAAGACTGAAGTGTAGTTACGGACTTACCTTAATTATGAGAAAAATACCTTTCAACACATAATTATTTCACATTTTATGTTCACTGACTTGGATCGTGTCCCAAAGACCTTAAATTCTATTTCTTGTGTAAATAGTGCAGCTAGGCTCTAGAATGTATTAGTTATAGATTTGTAGAAGGAACCAGCAGGGCAAGTCATTACATTTTGTTACACAAAATACAGGAAATTTATCATAACTTTGGATATGCAAACATCAGTGTTAAAAGTCAACATTTCTCTTACAGTCCTGCAGAAGTCTCTGTCAAAAGTCATATTCTCCTGATTGTTTCCAAAGAAAACAATGCAATGCAAATAATGAACATCAAATTTTAAAGGCTGCAGCTAACATTCTAAATTGGATAATGTAACTGAGACAAGCCAGAGTGTAAAATGTAAGGAGAACATGGATAAACATTCTTCCTTGGCATAACATTGAACATCTGGGGATGATGTGAAATGTGAGATTGTCTCGCTTCAATTTATAGGAGGGAGATGAGGTTCTTTTAATATCTGTATACCCGGCGTGAGATTAAGAAACAACGGTTCATATGTTGTTCCATCCAGTTAATTACCAAACCTAATCAGGGAGACGGGGAAGGGAAGGAGGGCGATAGAAAAGATGGAAAAGAAGCAGGAGTTGCGTAAAGCGGGGAGAGTCACCAGCAGGATCCAGCAGCGGTCCTGTTGCACAGCGTTTGAAGGTCCCAGGCAGACGCAGCAGGGGGACGGGGAGCAGCAGCGTGGCCGGCCTTGGGCAGCAAGCAGGTAGACGAGAAAGTCGAGGAGCCAATCCTTGAAGCAGCAACAGCGCTCAGGCAGCAGGCACAGGAGAGTTCGACAGCATGCAGGAGTCACCTCAAGAGGAATCTGTTGCCAGAAACCTCTGTTCTTCTTCATGAGGAGTCTGCTGCCAGAAACCTCCGTTCTTCATGAGGAATCTGTTGTCAGAAACCTTTCCTCATGGTTTTCAGTTCCTCTTTTATCCTCCTTGCTCTCCTACATGCCTACATGCCTACATGACAAGGATGGGCCTTGAGCAAGAGTCATTGAGTACCCCCTGAGATGGCCATCATCCTGAGATAGGTCCACACAAAGGAGCACTTCACAGCTATTTAGCTGCAGCTCATCTCGCTCTCGTTGCCCCTGGCCTTGTCCATCTGCGTCCCCCAGACAAAGGATCTCACAACCTTTGCCCAGGACTTGCCTGGACTTGTTCATCTGTGTCCTTCAGACAAGGGATTTCACAATCCTTGCTCGGGACTTGAACAAGTCCATCTGTGTCCCCAGCAAGCTTTGAGACACAGACGTTAACAGAATAATATCTTACAGAGATGCAAACGGGTTCCACAGAATGGTCAAATGCTCTCCTACCTCAGTTTAACAAAAACTATTTCTGTTGCAATAGGAACTCTATTTGGATGACTGAAGAAGTAAGTTATTGAAACATAAAATATGACTGGAAATGTGAAGAAGAATAAGAGCTCCAGTTATTTTCTTAAAAACAAAACAAACAAAACAAACAAAAAAGACACCCCAAGACAAATGATGTAAGACAAACTAACTCCTTAAAACACGGTTACATGGGTTTTAATTGGAGAAGATGGAAGAGATTGAGACATTGAGAAAACTAATGTATGAGAGGCTTATATCACTCCCTCCATTGATGTTACTGAATTTTAATTGTCCACAAAGAAACATTTTGTTACATAAAAAATATCTGAAGAGAAGTGTAAACAGATGTTGAAGTCAAAGTTAAGAAAATTTCCTGTTGAAAAATGTAACTACTAGCAAGGAGCTCTTCTGCTGTATTTCTTTGCTGAAAATGACAGGAGATTTAAGGAAGAATAATCATTAACTAATTTGTTCTTTTTATTGTCAAATCCAACAACATTTTAGGTGGAGAAGAGTAAAGTGCAATTCAGTCACAACTAACAACATAAAAGATCCTATGATTTTCTCCTCTGGCCATTTATCCAGTATTTACACAAACATTTTTACATAAAAATGGAAATTCTTTTTCTCCATTAATAATATTTGATTTCAAAACTTAGCAAAATTTAAATTTTATTTCCTTGATTATCCAAATAGTAATATATCAAGAGCCCTCTAAATTTCAAATAATAACACATCCTTTTGATTTGATGACACTGCTCTTGACATGTCATGTCACATGACATGTCAAGCTGAAAGTGGGCATAATTAAAAAAGAAATAAACAAACAAACAAACAAAAAAAATAGCACTGATTTTAGATACTGAAACATAGCATACTTTCTGCTACCTACCATTGATCTAGCAGAGGTTTATCATGAAAGTATTTGATTTGTTCACTAAGTCAGAAATAAATGCTCTTTGGTCAAATTATTTAATTACATATCTCTGATAGCATGATAACGTTTTGTTTTAAAATATTTAACTAGACATATAATGTCAATAGAAGATGTTCAGTCTTGATAGGCTAGTCGTGTACAGTGCAGTATAATATTTTAAAACTTCTCAACTACTTAGTGTTCATTTTTCTGCTTTAAATTTCATCCATGCAAAATATTTATTCTGACATTATTGTTACGCTCTGTTAAATTTAACAATACTGTATATAACATGATCTTCAAGAAGAAATATGGAGACATATTATCAATGTCTATATGTGAGTGATAGGGGAGAGAAAACCACATCAGAGTAGTCCTCAATTACAAGAAAGCTGTTGTAAAGTAAGGAAAATCTCTTAACATTCATATTGAATAGAAGCAGCATTCTCCAACTGCAAACAGAGAGATTGGATATATAGGAAAAGCATGCCTCCACAAAACAAAGTAAAGCACTGTTCTCTCAGTTTTAAATAGCTGTTTGAGAAGATGTGAAATTACTTGAAATCTTCAAGAATACATTGGGTAAATGTGTCAAGAATTATAGCTGACATGAAGATGAGATACATGGACACCGTAGGTGTTTAAAATAGTTTCAGATCTATTAATCTGCAGTTCTGAATGCTGCTGTAACACAGACTGTACCTAAGGAACATATGGACAACTACAGAAATAAAAATCACATTAAGCATTATATGTACACATAGGCCATAAATAATGTATTATTTCAGTTGAAATGTAATCTAACAGCTCTAATCTCTGAATAAAATAACTTATACTAAAGCGTAATTTTATATGGACAGAAACCATTCTCTGAAAGTAATCAGTAACATGAGCCATGAAAAACCACCTTCGAAGTCTGAGAACACTTGTTCTGACCGCTGAAGCATAAGTGAGTCCCCAAGTACTATATATAGCAGTGAATTAAAAGCCATTAGGTTAACTTAATCAACTTCTTGCTATCGGGCATTCAGAGACAATATACATGCATATGAAAAAATTTGAACCCTCTTAATTCAGAGGATGCCACTTTCCCAAGTCAGAATCATTTCAGAATGCAGTCTCTGAGCATAGGAGAGCAGACAGTATGTGCCTCATTCAGTTATGCCTGACTTCAGCAATTATTTACTTCAAAACAGTTCTAGGATGCTACCAAAAGACATCCAGTGGGGTCCAAGGCACAAACTGTGCCACCGAGCTGTTATTCCCCACACAACCAATTAAGATTCACAAAGGAAGACCTAGGAAGAACAATCTCTTTTCTGTAAATAAGACTGCAGTATAATAAAAAAGCATGATTACTGGAGTATAGACATTGGACTTAAAAACCTTTAGAATAAAACTTTTATTAGAGTAGTAGTGGCTGAAAGGCAGTAAAAGAACTGAGTAGTCCATAAAAGCACATCAGATCTTTCTTGGCTATATAAAAACCATCTATTTTATAATTGCATAGACTTTTAAGGCAAGAAAATATTGTCCTGCTTGCATTTAGTTACACACAGTTGTAACTGGTTATGAGTTTTTGCAGCATGACTTAGATATTTATATTATATTTTATTATACTGTAGTACACTGCATTCTATTTCAGTGCAGTGAAAATTCATTAGACTGTACACAGGAATGTTCTCTGTCTAAATTAATATCTAATTACTACTTTTTTTTTCCAACCCAAAAATTGATTGATGAATATACAGCTTTTCAGCAACACCTAAAAACTATACGGAGGGTGATAGTGCAGATTGATAGTTTCTTTAGTATCTCATATTTGAACATTAGATGGACTCGAAAAAATGAGAGAGAAGCAGACACATAACATTTAATTATTAATTCTTTATGTCACTATGGTACAAACTCTTGACCTCAAGAAAAGCTGTAACACTTGAATTTGACTCTTACTTCCCTTTGACACATTATTTTTTAACAGAATGACTTGCTTTTCCTCCTTGGTGAGGTGGGGAAAATATGAAGCATAAAATTCAGGCATAGAAACGTTTCAAAAGACTTTGAACTAATATATGGCTGGAGAAAAGTAATAGTCTGACTTTTGACCCCGCAAGATGAAATTCATTTCATTCTTTACCACTTCCTTTCTGCAGTAAAAACTTGGCAAAAATGTACTTCATTGTATTTTCAATGTTACTGTCTTTCTTCTTTTTCTAACTTCAAAGATTTTGACCAGATCCATTTCATGCACTTGAGTTTCGTTTTTACACGCCAAACAGGACTGTGTAGTAAAGCACATATGTATTCTTGTTCAATTAGTCAGAGAGCACGATTGCTATACTATTATTTAGTTTTACTGTACAGCAGATGCTGCACTGCAGTTCTAGTATATGCTGCAAAATGTTCCTCATTTTTCTTATTGTTGTCTATTAATCCAAGACTTAAACTAAAAAAAAAAAAAAAAAAGAAAAAAAAGGCACAAAGCTAAATAAGTGGAGGCCTGGAATCCAGGAGGCCTGGATCCAATTCCATGATTGAGAATTCACATTTAGGTAATATAATATTTTTTTTTTCTTTAAGTAATACAGAAAAAAGGTTACCTGATACATTTGTGTTTGGAAAATCAGGTCAATACTCAGGCACAATCACAAAGTAAGAATTGGCATTGCTTTAAGTTCAAAAAGAAGTAGCTGGGTTTAGACTTCATTTGGCTGGTGTAAGGTAAAACAATGGATCAAACATGACACAGTTCTCTGAAGGCAGATTAAACACTAGGCATTGGTGTACACAAATACAAAGAGAAAATAAAGGTTTTATGAAGAAAGATGCAATTCCATTCCAAAATGCATTTAGACTGTTCTTTTAATATTCTTTTAATGCAGCCATATTATTCATAATCATTGAAGCTGCATTATGACAACATTGGCTTAGTTGCATCTGATTTAATAAAAAGCATAGACTATCATTTCCAGGTTATCTCACTTTACCCTTCCTCACTGATCAGTTCTGTTCACAGAAGCAGGGCAGGAACTTGAATTTAATCAGAAATTTTGGAAAAGAGTGAAAAGGAGGGAAAGACAGTGAAAGATACAGGAAAAAGGATTTTTTTGCAATGTGCTTTTCAGTCTTTTGCCTACACATTTGTTTCACACTCAGCTATCATGTAGTAATTAAATACTTTAAAATAATTCATATGGAAATATCAATTCAGCTGAGGTCTGTACATGACTTAGAGGAGAGTAATTAAGTACAGCATCCAAGTTACAATTTCCAGAGCTAAAATAATTCTGACTCTTGATTTGATGAGTGTGGAATCAACCAGCTTGGATCTTATACCAGTTTGGTGTCAGGCAAAGTAAAATATCATATTAAAAAAATATATATATATATATATATAATAAAAGAAAAATGGATCACCTGCTTTCATTTAGAATTTAGAAACACACATTTCTTGCAAATATGTGACCAGATACACAAGAAAAATTTTGAATGCCATTTAAGGATTTGTTTTTCCCAGACTTGTTCATTCCTGAGAATGAAAAAAAATGGGGGAAAAAAAAAAAAAAAAAAAAAAAAGCAAATATTATGCTTGTTTAACTGATTGTTCTTTCCCACAGGCTGCTGTGTCCTGGTACTTGTAACGTTAGGTTAAGAGAGTGATTTTTGCTTCCATTCCAAGTGGATCACCACTTTATCACAAACTGTAAGCAAACTTTAGGAAATTATGCTCACTGAAGGTTATTTTTCCTCTGCCTTTTAATGTTGGAGTTATCAAAAGGATAATGATGCAGCCCTCAATTTTAATTTGTCTTTTATCTTATAATTTAAATCTGAAGTGATTTTCATGTGAATACTAAAGTCAGACACTTGTGCCTTTGTTATCAGTTTCAATGGCACCTGACATTCTTGATACAAAAGTATTTTATCTTGGCTTTTAAAGTGATTAATTATTTCAGACTTCACTTTCAAGTATATTTTCATCTAGATGTAAATTCCCACTCTTTTTGTCATGGAAATAGAGGGTTTTATTTGACTGTATTCTATACCTCATTGGAGATTCTGCTAATCGGCATTACAGTTGATCCCTCCTCCCCTTGATAATGTTGGCACCAATGGAAATAGTATTCTCCAAAGCCAACATTTTTGTTGAAATAAAAAATGACAGAAAACTCAGATGTTACTTATGTTTCTACTTGTTACTTACGTATCTACTTATGTACTTATGATAAGTAACATAAGATGTTACTTATGTATCTACTTGTGTTTGGGGTTGATATTATTCATGGTCTCTGACTGTCAAGGAGAATCAAGAAGCAGAAATATTTTGTTCTTATTACTTTAATTCATGAAGTTCTTGTTCAAAATTTGCCCATAATTCTCAGTGACACTTTTGTAATTAAGCACTATTAAAAATATTTCTTGTAATATCTCATGTTTCATATTCATCTTTTAGAAAAAACTTTTAGAAAAAAAAAAAAATTAAATGTAAAAGTACTACTGTTGGCTGTTTTAGTTGAAATAGGACAGAAGTCCCAGAACACACACTGAGGAAATCTACCATGAAGGCTATTCTGTATAGCAAAAAGTGCTGATGCTTCAAAATTTGATTACAAATCCTACTGCTAATTAGGGGGACCAAAGTTTAGCCTGGATAAGCCAGAAGTAATCTTCAATCATATATCTACCCATTAGAACAGAGACAGATGTCATCAGAACACAAACAAGCTGCTTTATTTCCAGAAAAGGAAAATTCAAAGTGCACTGATAATTCCAAATTTGACCTGTAACCACTTATTACTCTGCTGTTCAGTAAAGACGGCAGCCAGAGTGATCTGCCTCTGCTGATTTCTACGCAAACTAAGATACACTAGTGGCAGTGTCTTGATTCTGAGAAGTGAGTATTTGACTAAAACAAAAAAGAAAGATGTAGAAACAGAAACACTAGTCTCTTCTTTATGCATTCCAGAATCATCCATTTGATATCTCAATAATAAGCAATTAAGGACAGTTATATGTAATACACCAATTGGCTTATCCATCTCTTTTTTATTTCTTTATCTTAGAACTATCTATTTATAGTTTATATGATGTTGTTTCTGCTTGTTTGGGCTAGGCAACAGATTTTGATCCAAACAAAATTATAGAGTTTTTGTTAGAGTCATGCTTACAGATTATTTTTTTTTTCTTATGCATTACCTTTGTTTATTTTGAGTCATTCACAACAAAGGCATTTCCTCTCTCTCTAAAATAAAGGTCAAATATTGAATTCAGTGTCCCAAATATTTTTAGATCCCTTTATAATATGTGTTATATATTGATTTTGCTGAACATGTTTCAAAATCTTTCTCAAATCTTAAAATTCAGCAAAGCATACTGTATCTTAAGGACTGCAGACTTGAATAAATAACAAGTAATGGGAAAGAATGTATCTTTCCTACACCATATACAATAAAACATTTGAGAGAAACAGTAAATATAGTAAGATGGTGGGAAAGACAGGAAGTTTGTAACTCACATTTACCTTTTTCACAGCAGTTATCAGTCAATGAAACAGTTATTCTCCAAGAAATTTTTTGCCTGCGTTGGCACATTTTTACTCTTACAATAACTCATGAGACATGACATGTTTGGCATGGACACATGATACAATCATTTAAGGACACAAATTTAGGATTAAATATTTGAACTATGAAAACATGAATGCTCTTTTCACCAATATGATGACTAAATAGAAATCTAAATATCTTCAGATCTTTCATTTTCTTTAATACTTTTTCAAATCTTTCTGCTGCACTCAGCTTTTAGCTAGAGTTTCTTGTTCCTCAGTATCCCTGGTCATCTTTTTTCTTCAAAAGCTAATTTCTGTCTAGTTTGCTATACAAGACTCCATCTAAAAGTCTCACATTTCTCAAAGAATGCTCACTCTGATTGTGGATGCCCCGTCCCTGGAGGTGTTCAAGGCCAGGTTGGATGGGGACCTGGGCAGCCTGGTTTAGCATTAAACGTGGAGGTTGGTGGCCCTGCA
Source organism: Tetrao urogallus (assembly GCF_951394365.1). Classification (NCBI taxonomy): domain Eukaryota; kingdom Metazoa; phylum Chordata; class Aves; order Galliformes; family Phasianidae; genus Tetrao; species Tetrao urogallus. The sequence continues at coordinate 53,440,421 of NC_136815.1, read as the reverse complement.
TGTGGCAGGGGGGTTGGAGATTCATGATCCTTGAGGTCCCTTCCAACCCTGGCCATTCTGTGATTCTGTGAAAGTACATTTATGTTACATTATGTGTATCGTTTGCTAGAAATGTATCAAAATTTAGATTTGCACTTTTCATTTTATTCAGTCTTGAAAATGTTTTCTTGGAAGTGCCAGTATCGCCAATAATATAGCAGACACAGTTAACCTCTGAGGCTGTTAGGTTGTTTACCATTGTTTAAATACAACACCATAGCAATTACCATCACACCAGGCACTCAGACTCATATGAGCAGTGGAAGTGCAAGGCTGAACACTCACAGTGATTTGCAGGATTCTTTCAATGAGAGTTGTTAAGTCTGGAATTCATTTCATTTTATGCCCTTCTGATCTTGATGACTACAGGAACATAATAAACTTCCCCTCTTTCCTTTTTTTTTTTTAAACAGATTTTTTAATGCTCCTTATTTATTACGTTACAAAACAGTTCAGATTGAATGAGTGACCACTTTAAAGTGAATGTGTACAGGTCTGTGAGTCTGCACAACATGTATCCCAGGGCCCTGAAGGAACTGGCTGATGTGCTTGCCAAGCCACTCTCCAACATACTTTAAAAATCATGGCTGTAAGATTAACTACCCAGTGACCGGAAAAAGGGAAACATCACTTCCATTTTTAAGAAAGGGAGAAAGGAAGACTCAGGGAAGTACAGGTCAGTGGGCCTCACATGTGTCTGGAATGTTCATGGGGCATATTCGCCTGGAAGATATTAGTTAAGGCACATGCAAGATGAGGAGGTAATCTGAGAGAGCCAGCATGGCTTCATCAGAGACAGATTGTGCCTGACCAAACCAGACCAAAGTGGCCTTCTGTGATGAAGTGACATCACTGATGTCAAGGACAACTGATATCATCTACCTGGACTTCTCCAAGGCCTTTGGCATGGTCCAGGACTACATCCTTTTCTCTAAATTTAAGAGAAATGGATTTGAAAAGTGGAATATTCAGATAAAGAATCTGTTGGGTGGTCACAACAGAGTTGTGGTCAACAGATCTATGTCCAGATGGAGGCCAGTCACAAGTGGTATCCCCCAGGGGTCAATCCTTGGATAAGTGTTTTCAATATCTTAATCAATTACAAAGATAATGGGATCTAGCGCACCCTTAGCAAATTTGCTGAAGACACCGAGCTGACTGGTGCAGTTGACACCACACTCTCCAGGCAGTTCTTTATTCAGCAAAGCTTGTACCTGTCCGAGTCACGGGCTGACAAGTTCTCCAGGAGAATACTGTTGGAGAATATCAAAGGTTTTGCTGAAGTCTAGGTAGACTATGTCAACAGTCTTTCTTTCTTCCACAAGGCAGGTCACATGATCATAGGAGATCGAGTTGATAAAGCAGGACCTGGCTTTCATGAAATAATGCTGGCTAGGCCAGATCCCCCAAGTGTCTTGCACACGCCATGTGATCTCCCACAACATGATCTGCTCCATAACCTTACCTGGCACCATAGTCAAGCCCATTATTCCCCAGGTCCTCTTTATAACTCTTCTTGTAGATAGGAGTCACATGACAATCCTCCAGGACCTCTCCATTCAGCTCTTCCTTCTTGCTGCCCATACTGCATAGTTTGGCATAAATGCACTTCAGCTATGCCTCATGTCCCCATCTTTCTTCCCCACTGGCCTGATTTTATCATCTTTCCCTTTCATATCTACTTGAAAGCCCTCTCAGTGAGTTCTGCTAGATCGTTTGCTAGGATTTGTTTCACCCTTTGAGACAGGTGAGCCCCATCAGCAGACATCAGGCCAGCCACCTGATGTTAGGTATTGGGAAGAAATTCTTTTTTCACAGGGTGGTGAGGAGCTGGCATGGCTACCCAGAATGGCTGTAGATACCCCTTCCCGTTGGTACTCAAGGCTGAGTTGGATTGGGTCCTGGACAGTCTGATCTGGTAGGGAGCAGCCCTGCCCATGGCAGGGGGTGGAAGGTAGATGGTCTTCAAGGTTTCTTCTAAATTTAGCTATTCTGTAACTTTCTAAGTTAGCTTTATTTTGTTATTATTGTTGTTTGTATTCTTTTATTTCTATTGCTTTAAGGTAGGGGGAAAAAAAGAAAAAACACAGTAAATGGTTTTCGAAATGTGTCCATGTTTTGTAAGCTTCATCTATTGAAACTGAAATGAAAAGCCACAATGGTTTCTGAATTCTTCCCCCAGGAGAATATTAAATGGAAAAAATTACATAATTTCATAATGTTTTCAGTAATGCTGATGAAATATTGCTTTGCCTCAAAGCTGCTTTTTCTTGCTTGCTTTTTTTCTTTTTTCATTTTTTTTCTTTTCTTACTCAATTCAGACTACAAAGTTTATTGTCAGTGACATATTTTATTTTAACTGACTGACCATTTTAAAATGATGAAAACAGTTTGAATAGAACCAAAGTCTTAACACTCTGTAATGTCTGCTGGAAATTATTAACAAATTGGGAATCCTGCAAGGGTTTTAAAATGCTTCAGGAATAATAAATGGCAAACATCAACAAAATCCCAGCCAGTCCTGACTAGAATATTCTTGTGCATATGTCACAAAACATTTTGGAGGCAACAAAAACAACCATTAAAAAATAAAAAATAAATAAAATCTACTTTGTGTTGGAGATAAATAGCTTTTTCACATAAAAGAATATGAAATCCAGTGAACTGAACACCTTCAAAGCCACTGGCATAATGTATTCAAATATTTAATGTGGTAGACTAAAATCTAAAAAGATTTTTGTATGTTCAATTAAAGTAAAATGTATCTCAATAAAGAGATTGTCTTTGAACTGATAGAAATATCCTCCAGACCTAAAATCATAGAATGAGCTCTAGGAAATTGTAAGGAATAAAAGAAAATAAAAGCATTAGCGCTGATCTCATTCCAGGCTCCCCACCATTCAGTTCAGGGAGATACAGCACAGAAACTGCTTCAGTGCCTTAGCTTATTAGAGAATGTTTGACTCCTTAGCTATTGCCTTTTTTTTGCCTTTTTTTTTGCCTTTTTTTCTTTTTTTTTTTTTTAACCTGTAATTCTCATTTAAGCTTTCTTTGAAATGAGAAAATTCTAAAGAAATGGGAGGTGTTCCTCAGCATCTAGAGATACAAGTTTGTCTGGGAGCAAGAGGAAACCTCAGAAGGGGAATTACAAGCTAATCATTTACACCCGCTTACCTGAACTAGCTGTTAGTTTATTGACTAGAGACTTGAAATTTAACCCTGAAACATAAGATTTAACAAAATATTTTTATTTCTTGAAATCTGTTAATTGTCTGTGCTTCATTGTTTTGCTAAAGCTAATCTGAGATGAAACAGCAGCAATTTGCACACTGCTCAATATTTTTTTTCTAATTATGACTACTTTTTCTTTAGTGGATCTACATAAATTCTAAAATATAATCCATGCTAATCCTAGTAGGATTCTATCCACAACTACTTCTTCCAAATTATTATACAACATCTACAATCATAGAACCACAGAATGGCTGGAGCTGTAAAGAACTTTAAAGATCATCTTGTTCCATTTCCCTGCAATGGGCAGGGTTGCCAACCACCAAATCAGGTAGCCCAGGGTCCCATCTACAAAAAAAGACAATAAGGAGAGAGTAAACCTTTACCTTTTCATATACTTCCACATGCCTAGATAGCTGTCAGATCATAGTTTTTCAGAGGAGTTATGTTTTTGGCTGTGGTCATTTCCTTTATGAAGTCTCATATGATGCTTTGTTTTGAATTTTGGATTGTGATGAAACAGTGTTGATAACATATCTATGTCCTAGTTGTTGCCAAGCATGGGTACAGGTCAAGGATTTTTGGCTTTCCAGTTTTGCTCTTCCAATGAGAAGTGTGGAGGTGCATTTGAGAAGATGGAAGAGAACTGGACCTCAGGACAGGTGACACAGACTGACTTATGTCCTAAGGTCTAGGACATGGACCTCACATGCCATGGTGTTGTGCTGAAGCTGAGGGTAAAAATGGTGGAAAGAGTGTGGACATTCAGAGTGATGGTGCTTGTCTTCCCAAGACATCATTTGCATGATGGGCACTGCTTTCCTAGGAGTGGCTGAATATCTGCCTGCCATATCCACCTCATCCTCGAGTTCTCCCCTCAATCCTTCTGGAGGGAGCTGTCTAGCAGATTAAACCATAGGAGCTTAAAAAAGTATTACACAAACATATGGACTTTATATCTTTGATATCTTTCAGCTGGAATAGTCTAAACATAATCACAAGCGCAGGAAATTACTGGCCATTGCTGCTATAATGAAAATTATACTAGCAGAAATCCTCTCATTTATTATGCTCTTACCTTAACATCTCCTCCTCCTTGCTGGTATCAGAGAAAGTCTCGTGGGATGGTTGTGGCTGTCTGGCCCATTTGCAAAGTATTGGAGTCAGTACAAAGCTGTGTGTGTTTGAAACACATTATTAATGTATAGATTTGATTAAAAACCAAAAACAAACAGCGCAACAGGAAAACATAAAATGCGGATTTTGAAAGGCAACTAATAGAACCTACGGTGTTGCAAAAAGTTCTGGTACTTCATAAAATTCTTTGGATAACTTATACTTCCCAAGGGTAGAAAGTATGATTATTCCAGGCAAAGAGATCTTTAATTAGATAAAGGAACACATTTTAAACAGGAATTAGTTACATATACTATCATGTATTGCTTAAATTACAGAGAAGAATAAAATACCATCAAGTAATATAAATAAATATAACAATAAGCAATTTGTAGTGAAATATATATTCACTTGTGGTTTTTTTTTTTTTAATTTTGCATGTACATATCAAGATCTTAGTTTCTGTCTCAGAAACTTCTCAGAATTACATACATTCAATGGCAAAAGTAAAAAAAAAAAAAATAGTTTCAAAGAATGCTTTTCAATTTAAATTCTTTGAAAAAGTTCAGCCTTTCCTATACCCATGGGTTAAGGGATTAATCCACTATGTAAATTAACCTTAACAGCAACATTTGATTCTATGCATCAGCAGGTCTCATTTTCTTAAATTTCCAAAGAGCTTTATCCTTCTTCTGTGTTATGCAGGTGGCTTGAAGTGTACAGATATCTTCAGTGGCCCTTTTTGATCAATGTGGAGGAAACCTGTACAACCTTGAGCCAAACTTACCGAAAGCTTGAGATCATCTCTCTGTTTATAGCTGCTAAGAACCAGGGCAAACATTGGAAGCAACAATCCAAGCCAGTCTGTATATTCTAAAAGATTTGAGGACACATCTGTTCGAAAAGACTCTGAAAAAACTTTCATAGTTATGATTACTATAATAATTATAGTTTATAAATTATGTTTATATATATGTTTATAAATATAGTTTATAATTATGCTTATAAAAACTTAAACAGCAAGAAAGTGTCCCTCAAAAAATGGGTGATCCTAACTGCAGGTGCAGCTTGCACTGATGAGGTGTAGTACTTTTGGACATATGCCTTGATGAAGGTCTGCTAATTTATTAAAGAATCTTTCCTTGTGTAATTTAGTTAACTTAATTAGTAAGTTCCTACAAAATGTAAATACTGCATTTCCATGTATTGTGGTGACATGGGCATGTTTATTTATGCATAAAAATAATTCTAATATCTAGGAAAGAGAACTACTCATTTTTAACATCCATGCAAACTAAACATATGTATTTATGCAAAGTTTTATGAAATGTATTTTGCTTTTGAAATACAGGAGATTTTTTCACTGAAATTGAAGTTCTGGGTGATCAATCTAAACTTTTTGTGTTTTATCTATTTATTATATTTATTATAATAATTATTATATTAATTATAAGAAGAATAAGATTATTTTAACTACATCAATTAATTGTCCATGACATAATTCTTTCTGACTGCACAAATCCTTTAGTCAGATGTATCCCACTACTTTAGAATTAGCTCTTATCTCCATATGCAGGTTGCCCCAAAAGTAATGCTTCTGAATTATTTCCATGGAAACTAAAGCAGGAAAAAAAAGAGCAAAATAATGCTATTTGATAGAGCAGACTCTCAGCTACAAAGCACTACTTTACAGCATGATCATTACCATTAGCTGTGCACTTCTGCCAGTGATGAACAAAAACCTGTATACTGTACTCATAAAAATCTGCATTGTCATCTGGAAAGTGGCTTCTTTTCTCATGTCACAGTGCAACTGCTAAAAAGCACCACCTACTACTTCACTCTGCTCACATCCACTGTTTGATCTCCATAAATGCTCATCAAACATCTCTGAATGTCTATGGCTGCCATTTCCCCCCCACTTTCCCCTACAGGAATGGAAGGGGGAATGGAGGAATTCAATGACATACCTTTGATTCGTCTGCACTTCCATGTCATACACCATTCTGTCAGAGTGCCCCTCTGCTGCCATCTGTTGCACAGCAACAACACGTAACAGAACATTGGTAGGAAGATTCAACCTCTACTGCCATACCACCAACATCTGCTTCTGATATTTTGGGCCAACATAACAAAACAACCCTGTTGTTCAATTTCAAATTTTCTTTACTAAGTTTTACTAAAGTCTTACTTTACTAAGAGGCATTGAGAATTCAGAAAACCACATTGTTCTTCTTGAATAAATGTGTCAAAATAACTTTTGGTAAAAGAGCAGCACTTATATATCTTATTTAATCTACCTCAACTCATGCACAATTTAATTTGCTTATGTCAAATTAAGTTCCAAAAACAAATTTCCTTACTTCTGTAAACGTTTAACAAAACAAAACAAAAACAAACAAACAAAAAAAGATGTCAACAGTACCTTTCAGATATATAGAAAAACTGGCAGCGTTGCTGAAGAAAATAAGTTGGAATAGAAGTTAAGTCTGAAACGTTACCTCAGAGGTAGTTGTATAAACAGTCTGGAATCCTTACTGGCTTCTGAAACTGATTTTTTATTGTTGAAAGCAATGCACCCTGCACCCGTTACCAATCTGAAATGGTATGAGGTTTTGGTTTTATTAAAAAATATAATATCTTGGTTACGGTCATACTGTTTTGGAGTAATTTTCCACTTAAAACTCACATACGAAGTTTTTGAAACTGGTAGAATGAGAACTACTTTTATAGGAATATGTTATTGTTGTTTAATGTTCTGTTGCAGTTAGGGAATGGAAATTCAGTTTCCAGATGACTCTAGGTCCCAGGCATTTTGGAACCAGAAAACAGCAATTTGAGATCGGACATTCTCTGGCCATTACAGCAATTTTCCTCTAGAGAATAATTTTATGTTGAGTAAGTACAAATCTTGGCATCTTTTCTGGTCTGAGCAAATGTTTACCTTCCTAATCAACTGGAAAGCAAGCTTGAATAATTATTTTATTATTATTATTATTATTTTCAAGGTTTCCCACCTCTATATTGAGGATTTGTTGTATTATCTTACTCTCCCTGTAAGCGACCTGCTTAATCAGATTTTAAATAAAAGAGTTATAGAGAAAAAGCCATGATTGCAACTTTTATTTTTATTCTTATTTTAATGTTTCAAATGTATTTAGGGCTGTGTAAATATGTAGCAATATGTACAATTATCATTTCAGTAATGTTTTATATAATGAATGCATTGTCATTTTGAGTGTAAACAACACAGATTGCTTATCAGCTTACTTTCTGTGGCCTTTCTTGGCTCCAACTTTATTCAGACTTCACTGAATCCATCTCAAATATTCCATGAATCATAATCCTTTTGCTAACATTAGAGCTAGAAACTTTTGGAAGAAAAAGAAAATCCTACTGTGAAATAGAGCCTTCATTTCTGAAGGTAGAGGCACACAGTGTTTCTTGAATTAGACTGAAAATATATACCACAACTCATTTTATGAAACTTACATCATGGATGATGTCAAATTTAGTATCTGAGTACAACACATCCTTCTATTGTTCAAAGAAGAAAGTGGATATTTGCAAATGATCATTTCCAAAAGAATTTGAGCCACACTTGTGCCTGGAAAAATAACTAAAGCAGTCATTTCTTTTGGTAAATTAAAATGGCCATCAGTTTTAATTTAATATAAGCCAAGTCAGACATCAACTGTTCCATTGTTATTAATATGTTAATTAAATTGCCTTACAACAGGTTACAGAGTGAATTTTTGGTTGGAGATTCAATTCCTATGGGAGGCCTGGCTGTCTTGTCTGCGTTACTGACTCCTACAGTGCTTTAGCTGTTAATTTTTAACATGGTTTATTACCTATTTCTGCTTAGAATATACTGTTTGGTTATGCCAAAGCGTTTAAAGAAAATATATCTTTTAACTTTTATGTATATCTTTCTTCAAACATATAGAAGGAATTCATATCTTGATTTTTTTTTTTTTTTAATGAGTTTGACAGGAAGAGGGACAAGGCAAATGGCCCAGAGGGAAGGATGACAATCCTGCTGTCCAGCTCTTCCTCAGTTTATGCAGATAGCCATTATGTCCCTTGTACCTAGTAATGTTTTTCAAGCATCTGGTGTTTATCTATCTGTAACACCATCCCCATCCTTCTTTTTTTCTTTTCTCTTCTACTAGAACCCCAGATTGCCAAACTTGCCAAACTGACCCCTAGATGTGCCACTGGTTTCAGTAGGAAATCACCAGGACAGAACTCTAAGCATAACACCATGTTTCCTAAAATAAAATACAATTTCTCTATGTAATTTTACTTCCTAAACACTTATTTTTATTTAATCTTCTTTTCATTGTAGTTTTGAATTAGAAGTCATATTTTCCTTTGGTTCTACAGTGCTTTGGTGAAGATTCATTGCTGTTCATTTGGACAGTGATCCTTAGTGGAACTAGTCTGCTTTCATTTCATTGACAGGACAAGGGGAAACGGCTGGAAACTGCAGCATAGGAAGTTCCGCACAAATGTGCTCAAGAACTTCTTTACAGTGAGGTGACGGAGCACTGGAACAGGCTGCTCAGGGAGGTGGTGGAGTCTCCTTCTCTGGAGATGTTCAAGACCTGCCTGGATGCCTACCTGTGCGACCTGGTGCAGGGAACCTGCTTTGGCACAGGGGTTGGACTTGATGATCTCTGGAGGTCCCTTCCAAACCCTACAATTCTATGATTCTGTGATTCTGTGATATTTCAGGAGGCCAAAGGCTTGAAACTGTCCATCCACTGCATATTTCCTGAAGTGACTCAAGCTATCAGTTTCCTTAGAGTTTGAAAACATATTGTCTCCTGAATGCCTTAAGTGTACAAGAACTGACGTATGAACTGTAAGTTTTCCTATCATGAATTGCTGAGCAGCTGCTCAATGTAATTGTCAGCATCAACAAAGGGGCACTGTCACAGATCATATTATCAGGTGGTATGAGAATGAGACAGTGATGGTAAAGTCTGTTGTACCTACAATATACGCAGTGTTGCCTGAGATGCGTGTTTTCTATCAGCACCCATGACAGGAAAACAACATTCAGTGTTTTCTAGTAATCCTTGACCTGTGCTGTTAGGGGAAAAGAAAAAAGAAATAAATCCCTTCTAGGCATAATTAGTTCCTTGTAAAATGTTATGGCACAGAAAAAAAAAAAATAATCCATTAAATTATGACGATAGGGAACATTAATTGAAGGAAACTATTTCTAAATCTCTTTATGATTAAAGGAAATTAAAATGGACATTGAAAATAGACAAGATTGTGGACAGAACATTTTCTCTTTATCAATTATTGAGTTAAACCTTAAAAAAGGAATGCCAAATCATGTCCAAAGCTGGGATTTCTGATGAGATTTCTAAATATTTCACAGAAAAGGACTGTGGCCGCAGGCCAAATGAATATCATAAGAAGCCATAAGTCAGTGTGCTATAAAACACTACTGCATGATAATATCTTTATGAAAATTCTGAGAATTAACTATTTTTGAAACAGTATGTAAGCATTTATATGTAAGTATACTAAGTACTTCCAGGAAAAGGAATAGTGTGTTCCACCAAACAGGTGAAAAAATTATTACATTGGGTTTTAGGTTAAGTAGTAAAACTCTGTTCCTTAAATCTTATGCTTAAACAATGAAGGGAATACCAATTTCCTTAAATATGTTTTTTTATTGAAAAACATTATGATTTTCTGGTTCACTTGGAAGGAAACAGTGACCTTCTCTCCATTGGGCACATCCCTTTAAGAGTTTTTTGTTTTGGTTTGGTGTTTTTTTGTTTTTGTTTTGTTCTTTGAGCCTTGTTCTGAGTATGAGAAAATAAAATAAAATAAAATAAAATAAAATAAAATAAAATAAAATAAAATAAAATAAAATAAAATAAAATAATTATGTTTTTTTAAGATCTGCTGGAATGCCTTCTTGTGTTGTCTGGGACAATTTTCCAGAGGTATTTCTACTCAGATGTCCACAAAAATTATTTTTGTTTTGAATTTTTCTCAGTTAAAAAAGGCAGTATAAAGTAAAAGTGTTCCTATCTGCAGAAGACTTTATGGAAGGGATAACTGAAACAGAATATTTTTTTTCCACTATAACTAAATTTGTCTTATTAAAGATTGTTTTTAGCTCATTACTGACTAATTCTTATAGAGAAGAAAATAAAATTATATGTAAGTTCAGTTTTCTAAACCTAAATTACTATCTTTTATAGAACAAATTAAGTTTATCTACTCAGAATAATGGTTTACATTTTTTAAGGTGTAACAGAAAGTTTTACCCTGTAGGTTCTTTGAAAAATACCTCCTGATCATTTGAAATTTGGGCACGGGAAGAAGAAAAACACATATGGATTGTTCTAAAATTTTTCAGTCTCATAGTCATAGTACATCAAGAAATATACAGAGAGAGGTTTTTTGTTTTCTTTTTTTTCTTTTTTTTTTCTGTAATATACCCAATACATATAATGCAAGTATTATTCATATTTTAGGTATGGTTCATGGATGTTTATCACCACACCTACATTACTATGTTGAAATGCATACGGTTTGACAGCAAAAAAACTGTATTCCTGCTCCTGACAGGTTTTCCTTGTAGCTTACTTACTTATCATTTAATAATACTTTATTTTCAACCTGTTCACCCAAAATATTCTGAAGGCTTTCTTTTGGGTTGATTATCCTAACACTTAGAAATGATCCACATGATCATTTTCTGAAGTCTAAAAGTAGTAATGCAGTTAAATTCGGTTTAAAATTTTTACAAAAGCTCCTCTAAGTATGAAGCAAGAACTCAGCATCTTTCTTCCTTTGCCTAATGACTGATATATTCATCATCGGGTTGAGCCTGATTGAAAATATTAGAATTTTTGCTTTTCCTTTAAAAAGCAAGCAAATATATAATGTTGATTCTCCAAAAAGTGTAGTATCTAGTAGGTAAAGAATATTTTAACAGAAAGCCCTCACATTCTCCTGAGTTATTATCTTTTTAGGTTTGTAATTTTAACATTGTGTACTTCTTTGTTGTTGTTGTTGTTGTTGATTGCAGAATTTGGTCTTGTTTTTGTGCTTTTTGCTCAAAAATCATATAATTTTCAGTTTAATTTCTATAACAGATTTCATAACGTATCCTTACTGATTACAAAGATTCAAATTGATGTATTTCTTGTGTGAAACTTGATGATGTTCTACCTGCTGGTCTTTGGACCTATTTATCTTCACTGACCACTGAATTTTCTTGATCCATTTCATTCTCTCTTCTGAATAACTTCGGTTTCTAAACATAGATTTACTATCTAAGAAAATCTATGAAAAACCACCTCGCCTCCAAAATCCTATCCTGAATTAATAAATTGAACATTTTGTTTTTAATTATTATTATTTTTTCTCTGCTTGAATTTCTGCATATTCTTCTCAAAAGAATTCTGGCTATCTCTGAAGTTAGATTTTTGCTATTTTATTTTCTTTCATAGAATCATATAATGGCCTGGGTTGAAAGAGACCTCAGCTATCTTTCCAACCTAGCTCCTGCAGGCAGTGTTGTCAACTGCTAGATCAAGTGCTAGATAAGGTTGCTCAGGGCCCCACCCAACCTGGCAATAAACATCTTCTGGGATAGGCTTTCCACAGACTGTCTGGGCAGCCTGTTCCAAACTTACCATCCTTGCAGTGAGAAATTCCCTGACATCTAATCTCAGTCATCCCTCCTTTAGATTCAAGCCATACCCCTTTGACCTATTATTATGTAAATAATAAAAAGTTGGGTTTCTTTCTGTTTATATTCTCCTCTTAAATACTGGAAAGCCATAATGAAGTCACCCCACAGTCTCCCCTTCTCAATTGTACTTCCACACCGCATGAATAAAAATCTCCAAAGGATAAAAAACCCATGAATATTATACTGTTCTTCAGTTCTCAAGAAACGTTAGATCAATGCTGACATGCAGTGACCTTCCCGTAATACTGACCTATTCTAGTTTCCTAAAATATGCTCAAGACTTCATGGATCATAACCAATTATTTTTCTCAGTTTATCTAGATTTCATTTTCTCTTTTTAGTGGTAACTGGAGTCTTTCTGACAAGAAGAAATTATTTAATAATCTTTACTTAGAATGCTCCAGGCAGGAATAGTTCTTTAATAATGGCTCAGAAACAATGACTTTAATCCTACAAAACATTGCTAAAAACTCTGGGGTAGCTCTTGTGAGCTTGAGAGAAAGGGGAGAAGAAGAAAGAGTGTATGATAACATATATATATATATATATATATATATATATGTCTGTATTATATATCTGCATACATGCACTCTAAATATTTCACCTACGTGATATGTATAGATAAACATAAGCACATGACACATTATAAAAGATGATCTTAAAACATTCAGAATGTATTTCTGCTCAACTTACATATCTGCCTAAAGAAACATCTTCCAGTCTCAGTCTGGGAGTAGTTTATGCCCAACAAAAGTCAGGAAGGGAAAATAAGCTAGGATTCCTATTGTGTATACCAGATTTCCTTGAGAATCTCATAATTGAAACATAGCTGGTAGAACCTATCTGGCAGATGGGAGGATCATCTGGTTCTTTGAAACTGTGCTCAGTACGCTAGTAGGAGCATTGTTTTTCAATTTTTTTCCACTATCTTGGGTATTCCCTCCTTTTATTTTTATCTTACTACTGCAGCCAAGTGAAATGTACTTTAATATTAGTCTTTGACTAGGAAGGATCAAAAGCCTAAACAGGGACAAAAAAGACTTTTTTTTAAAATGTATTATTTATGTTTCAGCAAAGAATGCGAAGCTGAAATAGATTACTTACTGAACAGTACTAATCTATGACAGAATATCCCCTTCAATAATTTTCAAGCAGTCAGTTAAAAATAAAAGATGGTGCACAAAGAGCAGTGCAGTTTTACTCCTATAATCTCCCATCTGAAAGCCTATAGAAATAATTAACATGCTCAGAACAAATGCCAGTTGGCTGTATTTTGCAAACAGGTTTTAAAATGCTAAAAGTATATACCCTAAGGCACCAGCAGCACCGTTTTAAAGCATCAATCGAATAAGTTCAAATTTTTTTACTTTTAATTTTTTCAATTGAGTATTTTGATGATACATTCAGCTTAAGAACACACTTTTCTAGTAAAGAGACTGGCCTAACATTTCCCCCCTATAATTTTAAAAGCACTCATTTCAAGACTAATAGAGAACCATTGTTCTTCCTTTTGATCTGGTGTTTCTGCTTTTTGATTTGATTTTGTTTGGTTTGGTTTTTGTTTTATTGTTGTTCATTGTTTTTATTTTCTGTTTTTCAATTCAATTTGGTAAACTTACTCTTAATTAAATAATAAAGGAGTAAATTTGCAGATGGCTGGGAAGCTTTAAGCTTTTGTACTTCTGGAACTTGAAATCAAGTTTTTCCCAGTAACATTAATTCTGTCAGATGTACAAAAATGAAGGCATACCAGAACTGGAGAATCGGTGGAGGATATGTCTTCTGATTAAAAACTATTATTAAAAGGAAAAACTAAGGAAGTGTGAAGTAGGGAAAACTGCACAGTGAATTTGTATTTATTTTTGTGAAAATTTCATGGTTACCTTACATCTGTAAGTATGTTATACTTAACATAAGTACATAGGTTAAATGGTACCTGGGTTACTGTTGTTGAGCTTTTCTCCTGCAGATACATCAACTCGCAGTGAGGTTAGTGGATTGAATGCACTTTACATCACCGTTCAGCAGGGATTTAGATAGAACATACTGCCTCCAAAAGAACATCTAACTCTTGGTCTTGGAGTATCATTCTCTGATGCACTCTTCTTATATTTCAGGATACAAAACCATTTCTCCAACCAGATGTCAAATTAGACTATTAGAATATGAATATATGAAATATTAGAATTTAATGTTTAGTACCTCGCTTTATTTGAGATACAGAAGATGATGGAATGCTACTGACACCTGTTGATTACTAAAATGGAATGAGGCCATGATTTAATTTGCCATTAAGAAAAAAACAGACTTGCAATTTACATATTCCTTCAGTATGAATATTCATGCATTCAATGTGCATATTCAGGTGAGAGTTCCTGAAAGACTTGGCCTGTCAGTTTCTTCTTTTTCTTAGCCTATTATGAAAAATAGGGAAGCATTCATTCCTTTTATGGCCTGGACTATATCTATGCCGTGATACAAAAGCAGAAGATAAAAAAAGAGCTTCAGTTAATTATGCTAGTACTTGTTGTTGAAAGGAGATAGAAAATCAAGCACAGCTTGATATGCAAGTATAGTAACCAGGTATGCAAGACCTGGTTACTATCTGTAAAATATATGTGAAACATACTGTCCCTATTCTAAATTAAAAAGACACAAATGCACATTAACATTCATTAGTCCCAAAGACTAGGAACTAAAATCAAAATGTCTTATACTGAAGGGTAAATTTCTTAACTTCTAAACTAGAGAGGCATTTTTTCTCCTCTTTCTTAAAATTGTCCCATGAAACTTCTGCAGAAGGGCTTGAGAGTTCTTTGATGATTAAGAAATTTTCCCAAGAGAGGACAAGTAGATATGTATATCTATTTATACTAAAAGGACTAAGGTCAGTATTCAAAACACTTTGCGTGAGTGCTTTTAACCTCAGAAAATAGAGCCATCTCACTGTGATATTTTTGAAAGAAAGCAGGACTCTCCACCTCTTGCCAAAGTCAAGATTCCAGATTTCAGATGAAGACTAAATCATTACTGAAACATTACATGTTCAGACAGATCATGAAGTGAGACATTTCTTTCTTAATGAACAGACTTCATTTGAAACAAATTATTCTCCATAGAGCTTCTGCGTAACAGGTGATGTATTTTATTTCTGCAGTTGTTTCTTAGGCAGGTACAGCTACAGCTAGGTTTTAATGGGCATATTAGGAAATAAAAATAAAAAAAGAAACAAACAAATAAATGAAAACAAGCAAAAATAACAACAAACGCCCAAACAAAAACAAATAAAATGTGTAACTTTTTATAGAAAAAGAGAACAGAGGAGAAAAACGTTATTAACTTGATTAAAAAGGGAGTCTTACTTTAGAAATATAGATTTCATAACTACAGGCTATAAGGATTGCAATATTATTCTTGTTAAGCATATTGAATGTTACTTTTTCAGGTAGGTTTTTTCTTCTGTATTTTAAATAGTTTAATTTGTTTAAAGTTACTTAGACCTTGCAATATGTTATTCAAGTTAAAAAAAAAAAAAATCAAATTCAGAAAATTTGAATTCCAGTTTCTAGAACACATTTGTTTGGAAAGCAAATGGCATCCTGGGCTCCACCAGAAGAGGGGTGGCCAGCAGGGACAGGGAGGTGATTGTCCACTCTACTCTGCTTTGTAAAACCCCATCTGGAGTACTGTGCCCAGGTCTGGAGTCCAGTGCAAGAAAGACAGGGAGCTGTTGGAGAGGGTCCAGAGAAGGGCCACAAAGATGACCAGAGGACTGGAGCAGCTCCCCTACGAAGACAGGCTGAGGGAGTTGAGCTTGTTCAGCCTGGAGAAGAGAAGGCTGCAGAGTGAACTCATTGCAGCCTTTCAGTACCTAAAGGGAGTCCATAAACAGGAGGGGAGTCTACTCTTTGAAAGGGTTGATAACAGCAGGACAAGGGGAGATGGTTTTCAGTTGAGGGAGGGAAGACTTAGGTTGAATGTTAGGGGAAAGTTCTTTACTATGAGAGTGGTGAGGTGCTGGAACAGGCTGCCCATAGAGGTTGTGGATGCTCCCTCCCTAGAGGTGTTCAAGGCCAGGTTGGATGGGGCACTGGGCAGCCTGGTCTAGTATTGAATGTGGAGGTTGGTGGCCCTGCATGTGGTGGGGGGTTGGAGATTTGTGATCCTTGAAGTCTCTTCAAACCATGGCCATTGTGTGATTCTGTGATTCTGTGATTTGAAAATCTTCAGTATGTGGGGCAAATGTGAGGGAAAATAAATAAAGGAAGTCAAGATACTTTAATGTGTATATCATGGAACTGATACTTGAGAATTCCTTTGGCTGTCAATGGAAATATCAGAACATATCTTACATTTTGTTCAGGGCAAAAATAAAATTCTGTAAATAATTGTCTATCTCTTGGTTATAAACAGTACTATGCTGCCTGTTGGGAAGCATATGTTCAACACAGTACAGAGATTTATTAATGCAGCTCCAGTGTCAGAGATTTGGCTGCTACCCCAGAATCAACTGACAGCAGTGTCTGGACTCTGTATATTTAATATATCCTCTGCACACACTCAAAGGAGTCTGTGATTTGATGTGATTTGAGAGAAGGAGCTAGTACAAGCCCCAGTGCCCAGCCTACCTACAGTAAGGGAAAAACAAGTTATAGTGCACATCTGGAACAGTGAGATTCATTCTTTTAAAACGAATTCCATGGAAAGGTAGAAAATATTGAAGTTTTAGGTAACTTGCAAGTTCCAGTTTTCTGGTGTTCACCATCAACTTAAATATTTCTACCCCTGTTCTGTGCAGATCTCATATATTTTTGCATTTTGCTGGTACCAGCTATTCTATTTATTTTGCTTAGTTGTATCTTGCTTGGTTTTGTATTCATAATATTTCCTATTGCAAACGTTATAAAAAATACCAAATATTAGAAAGACATACAGAATTCAATTTTTCTTCATGAGGGTTTATTTCATGGTTTTTTTTCCATTATAAATTGCAGTTTCAAAATGTGAGTTTTTTCCCAGACAATTAGCAGATGATTTTCACAAAGACAAAATAAATGTCTTCAGCTACTTTATGAGTAGCTTTGGCTCATTTTGTAGTTTACAGATATTCACTGCTGGTAAAACCTAGATTAAAGTAAAATATAATCCTTGTGCATATTTTCTCAATCACTTAAAACTGATAAATTCTAAGACTTTAGTTTTGCTGTTCTGTTTTACTTACTCTGATACATTAAAAATGTAGCACAAATGGGAATTTTGACACCAATTTTTGTGTCTGGAAACCAATGGCTCCCCAATATTGTTTCTAAAATAATGTCTTAATAGAAATCATTGACAGTTCTTTAAGGTCAAGTGAGAAGATAGTCTATTCTGGTCTTGCTTATATTATAATCATAGAAGGAAGATAGAGACAATTTTTTGCTTAGGAAAAATCCTATCAATTATAAAAGAATTATCTATAAAGACCTCTTCTGAAATAATTACTGTATCTATTCAATCTGACATGATAAGGAAGGTTTCCCTGACTCTAATGGAATCATTTTTCAAGTGAAGATGTTTTGCTTGATATGAGTAGTGAATATTTGTTGTAGCCTTTCTTTCATTTTAATTTATCTCAGATATTCTGAAAGATGTGAAGAAAATAACTAGGCAGCCCCACTCAAAGAGCAAAGCTATCTTCCAAATCAGTGTAACTAAAGCAGCATGCTGTCCTAGGAACATCCAGGACTGTGGAACTATAATGTGAAAGAGTTCACTGCCTTTGGCTTAAGCAGAACATTTTCATCCTGTGTTGAAATATGGATGTCAACTAATACAGTTAATCGCGTATCTGATATGATAAAAACCTGTGCTATTAACGAGCTTGTGTTTTGATCCTTATAATATATATCATGGAGATTGTTCAGCTGCTATTTTTCTTTTCTTTGAAGTTAGTAAATTGAGTGCTATTTATACCAAAGGGTACGATTTACATCAGATTTAGTCCCAGTCTCTCTTGGAAGTACCACAACACCCTCATGTTCTACTTTCCAGGAAACAGGAGCACAGTTGGCTCCTCTAAATGACCTAGAAGATTTCGTTATAGCAGAGATTCCTTCACCATTCCTTCTAGTGGTGATAGAAGCAGTGATATTCTGTGTCATTGGGAAGTAGATGTAGGACAGATTATTAGCCTCTTCTCACAGTAGCTGGTCTTTAACAAGTACTTTCCATTTTGTGAGGAAAGATGGCAATGAATCCTACAGACTTAAGTCACTTTACAATGCACCTCTTACATCACTTTAACTCAAGGTGCAACAGAGGTACATGAAATTTAGAGACAACAGATTGTTTACCCTTACGCAAGCTGAATCCACCCTTCCACATGCTGACTGTTGCTTCTTTTCATTTTACTTCTAATGAAAACTTCAGGGGGAAAATGAAAATATAATGGGAAAAGTCAAGTAGAAAAATGTATTGAACAACATGCATACACTGAAATATCATATGATACTAAATGATAGTCTTCACCCAAAGTGGAATTAGCACAGAATCACAGAAGTGTAGGAACTGGAAGAGACCATTAGAGATTAGCTAGTCCAACCCCCCTGCCAAAGCAAGCTCCCTAAACCAGGTTGAATATGTAGGCTTCCAGGCAAGTCTCAAATGTCTCCAGAGAAGGAGACTCCACAACTTCTCTGTGCAGCCTGTTCCAGTGCTCTATCACTTTCACTGTGAAGTTCTTATGCACATTTGTGCAAACTTCCTATGCTTCAGTTTCTGGCCGTTTCCCCTTGTCCTATTGTCACACACCACTGAAATGAGTCTAGCCTAGTCCCTTTGCATCCCGCACCTTAGATATTTATAGACATTCATAGAATCATATAATTACTCCCTTTGGAAAAGACCTTAAAGATCATCAAGTCCAACCACAACCTAACCACACTTCCCTAACTAACAACCCTCCGCTAAATCAGATCCCCTCTGAGTCTTCTTTTCTCAAGGTTGAACAGACTCAGGTCACTCAGCCTGTCCTCATAAGAGAGGTGTTCCAGGCCCTTTATCATCTTTGTGGCCATCCACTGCACCCCTTTCAGGAGAAAAACACTGCTAGGCATCATGGAGACACAGATATGAAGTGAAAAAAAAAATTATACACTGGATAATTAAAAGAAAACAAGCTGCTTTTAAGTAAAAAAAAAAATTAAACATGGATGGACATACAACCTCCAACAGAAATACTGTAAAAATATTACTAAGTCTGAGAAAATTATTAACACACCAGTATTTGACTTTTGCAAGAATAGTTAAAAATATCTAGAGTGATATAAAAATGTTACAACCAAAATGATAAAAATATATATATATATGGATATAAACTATTTTGGGATTTAACAACAACAACAAAAAGAAAGAAAAAAAAGAAATAGGAAAAAAATGAGATACTGATTGTAAATTTTCACTAATACAAGTACAGATCAGTGTCAAAGGGTGGCAAGGAAATGATAAAGACATATCTGTTTATGCAAAGATCATTTCTGTTTAGATCTGGATGACATCAAAGTAGAAAATCTGACAGTTTCCCTTTGTTGGAGCATAATATCATCTTGCAGAAACAAAGTTTTGCCTTTCCAGAGACTTGGACTTATAGCATGTGAAGCTTGTGTGTAACATAAAGATGAAGAAAACCTTGCAAATATGGAAGACTCTCGATAGTATTTCAATACTGTGTTTGAATTTCAAGCTCCAATACTAATATATTCTGGAGCCAAAACAATTCAGGCTTTGTGGAATCTGCTGAAGAGTTCTGAGCTCTGCCAAAACATTTTGGATAGATAGATCTAAATATCACTGAATTTTATTACCTGATAGGAATGGAATTTGACAAAGTTTGTGTTAGGGAACAGCAGATGATGCAGAGGTTCTCAGATCATCACCATTCAAGCTGGTACGCTCACAGTGTATGTGAAGACAGAAGAGCTCAGCTTTAGAAACTTCAGAGGGCTTTGTTTGCATGGCCCTATGCTTGAGCTAATAAATGCTGGCTCACAAATCTCGTCGTCTTGCTCCTCAGAGCTTCCAGTTTTACAGATAGCACAGAAGGGCTCAGACGTCCCTGCTGTCATGGTGCAGAAATAACTTCAAAAACATGGAAGAAGGAGAAAAGACAGATCCCAATTCATGTATAGTTGCAAAGGAGAAAAACTGTATAAATTTGCATACAGAAATAAATAAGAAGTTACTACAGTCTTTGGAATTGATAATGTAAAGGCTCCATGTAATGATTAGTTGAGAAAACAAACGAAAAAATGCGTAGAGTTGTGTCCACTTTTCAAAGATTAACACAGCATCAAGTAGGATACAAAAACTGTAAATATTATCAAGTAAAGGTCGCAATGGCTATAGATATTGAAACTTTGTGAAAATATTTAAGTTAGCTTTTTATCTAAGAAAAGATGATTGGAAACAAAACTGGGGAGACGGCTAGGCATGAAGAATGGTACCTTAGATGTATATTTATCAGATTTTTGTAATTTTTGGATGATGTACACTGCTTTGCCTTCCTTTAAATTTGATATAGATTCCTGATAGTGGACTTCATGACTGCACATGAACAAAGGTCTCACCTTGACATTCTCTATAAAGTATATATACAGTAAAGAAAAAAAGGACCTCAGATTTTCATTATGACTTTGGAAGGTAGGTAACCAGAAAATAAATAATTGGAATATCTGAGTTGATGGGTTTTCTTGTTTGTTTTCAAAGATGACAATTTTGTTAATCAGTTTATGAATTGCTAGATTTTCAAGTTATTAAAAGGTCAAGACAATTTATTGCAAAATATGCAATACAGGATTTTTACTTTCTTCCACTTTTGCTCAGTGTTAGCAAGAAGAAGATAGCTGTGTCAACTTCTATCTATGAAAACAAATCTGAGTGTAAAAATATATCTATGTAGTTGTTTCCTTATCATTTTAAATATCAACTGTCACAACATGCCTTAAAGTATATGTCATGCTTTGGAGAAATATTCTGGAATAGTGAAAGCATAACAAGGTGGAGTCTGTGCTGGTTACAGCTTATTTTTAGACAAATGACCTATCAGTAATGACCTTGACTCAGGAACATTTCCTAGGAAATTAATAACTAGGAGGAATAAATGACCTGTAGAATAGCCTTGGGCCACCAGCTGCCCCAGCTGGCCATTAATCCCCCAGAACTGCTGGAGGCCTTATCATTACAGCTTAATTAATGTAATAATATGATGCATAAATGCTGAACTGCATTTTATTTTTGTATAATTAACCTTTTGGGAATATTTTATGAATGGAGAAAGGTAATATATGTTTTCTAGGTAGATGCTGCATTATTACTTTTATTCACAGTAAACAAATAAATTATGGAAAGCTCTTCATGTGTTTGCACATTTCACACTTCTGAGAGCTATCAGAAGTGAAGGGCAAGGGCATGATTAGAAAGACTCATTATACACTGGTTCTATTCTTTGTGAATGTGTTTCAACACTGAGACCAAGCAGCCTATGAATTCTCAGCAGAGCAGGCAGTACTGAATTTTGTTGCTTCTGCCACAGGACAATTAAAACCCTCAGAACAAGAACAGATCTGAGATTTGCTCTGATCTGGAATCTGGGAAAATATCCCTGGAGTCTCAAGCTTAAAAATCCCCTCCCCTGGAGGGATTTAAATAGTATTTTTTCTGTTTTATACCTAGATATTCTCATAGTTTTAGATGAATAACTAGTTGTGTTTTGAGCATCCATCTGCCTGTCAAAGTACAAATATAGAGATTTAAGTATAAATCTCATGTACTGTTTACATATAATTATATTTTTACTACAATTAAGTAAGAACCCTCTCTCTCATTTAAAAAAAAAATGAATAAGTTCACAGCTTGAAACAAAAAATTCTCAGCAACAAATTATTTTTTTTCATATCCTGTAAAAGATTTTCAACCAGACAGAAATTGATTTCTGAAACCTTTCTGCCACAAAAATCATTGATTGTGAGTTTAATTTATGTTTATCAGGTTCTTTTTATTTAGGAAAGCAAATTAAAAAAAAAAAAAAATCTGAAAATTTTGCTTTGTCAGGTACGTAGAAAGGGACAACATACTCAGTAAGGTCAAAGGAAGGGAAGGAAGAAAGCTAATTAAATGCTTTTGCTTTGATCTGATTTATCTTGTAATATTCTGACTAATTCTGCCTGTTTACTAAATAAAGCAATATACATTAGTCTGTCATTTGTACTCCTGGGTGCAAAAATTGCATAAGAACTTGCAACTGTAAAATATGCGTGCTAATATATGTGTTATTTGTCACTAACATTTGTACTCTGAGTAACAGTCTTAAGTAAATCACACTTATTCTTCCATTAGATGCTGTGAAGTAGAAAATTATCACCTTGAAATGAGTAAAAGCTGATCTATAACATCTTGGGAAACCTCTCTTTTTCATTTAAAGAGGGAAACCTCTCTTTTTCAGAGTGCTAGTATTAAAAATAATCTATTAAACTAATGCCATTACATCTCCATTGTATTTAAATGTTGTGAGATTACAGCATCTGTAAGATTTTATGAACATTTTTTTATAACTGCTAAACTTAAACTACTGTAGTGAGAGGTTTCTGTATCAGCTGTCTGCATCAGGCTGTCTTTTATTGTGTATTTTAAGCTAAATCAGTATTTCTTTCTTAAATAAAAGCAATGTTTTCTTGATATTAAAAAAAAAAAAAAATGTGAAACTCTGTGACTTCCTTTATTTTGAGCAAAGGAAAGAAATTAATCAGAACTGAGACAATGATACCTTTCCAGTATCAAGAGTGTGTGTGTGTCATTTGGGAGTTACAAGCTTGGGCCAAATCTGTGGAGAGCAGGACCAAAAAATTAGCAAAATAGCATTGTCAAAAAAATGCATTTTTACATATCAAGTTGAAACTGCATCACATTTGGCTTCTGTGGTTAGCTTGCTGTAACTTAATGTTACAAGAGAGGAAAGTTTGTCAGGCAGAAGTTTGTCTATGGTGCCAAGTAAAAATCAACACTATGAACAGGGAGTTTCTGTCTTCTGCTTAACCTGCACTTCTGCCTGCTGATGCTCTGGTGAGGGGGAGGAAGTGGGTTGGAAATCAGTGAATAGCCTGGAGGGAAAAAGGGAAAGTATAAGGTCAAGGAACAAAAAGCAGATGTTAGGATCTTGGAAAATAGGACCCTTGAGGAATAGGAGACAAAAAGGTTAGGTAAGAGCTATGAAATTGGAATAAAAACTGCTTTATCTCCTCACAGTGCCCCAGCATTGTTTCTCTAGTGTCAAGAGGAGGGGGGGAAAAGAGAATGATAGAAAGGAAAAAATAGAAGAAAGTTTCCATGCTAGATCAATTCTAAAATTACCTTCTTTCTCTTAAAATTGAGCATTTTAGCTGTCATCATTTCTTATCACTTTCCTTATGCTTGTTAAAGCCACCGTTTTGTTCTTGCACTTAATTTTGTTTGAATGCAGCCTCTCACTGGCAGCTCTGAGGCACCCTCTCTAAAGAATGCAGCACACTGGAGAACATTTTAGGCATATGTTACCAAACACATGAACTAGATAGGGTAATTTCAAAGTGAGTGACCAGGGCTAATCAGTCTGACAGAGAAAACTGTAGTGGGAAAAATGTACAAAAATTTATCTGAGGTGTTTTTCCTCAGAGGTGCTCATGAGAGGATCTCTCATACTCATGATACTCATGATCTCTCTTTCATTGTTGGTGGTGTTTTCCTGGAAGTGATTATAATGGCCTCTTCTTGTTGATATATTAACATGACTTATCTGCATTACTGCAAGTTGCAGTTTGGAGCAAATGGAGGATGGAGAGAAATGCAACTCCAATTAAAAAATAAAAATAAAAAAATAGAGAGAAGGGCAGACATGTGGAAATCATAAACTTTATGAAAGTATTTTAACATATCCTTTGATATTCCGATTGGAGCAGCAAGAAAATAAACTGTATAAAATAATTATAAAATTACTGTAAATTTCTTCAAAATGCTTGCTGATGGTTTTGCTATGACATCAGGAGAAATCTCTCAAAAGTATAAATATTAAGACAGAAAGGAACTTGCTTTTGAACCCTGATTTACACATAGTACAAATCCTCTGGAGATGAATCCATTATTTTGATCAGAAAACAGTGATGAATTTCTGTGTTAAATTAGTAAGTTTCAAATTCCACTTTGTAACTGTTAATTAATTAGTGAATGTTTACAGAAAAAAAAGTACCTACAACATTACAGACTCCTTCTCTACTCAGCATTGGAGCACTGTCTGTTCTGAGCTCCCCAGTATAATAGAGGCACAGACACACTGGAGAGAGTCCATTGAAGGGCCACAAAGGTGAGGAAGGGACTTGATGTCCATCTGCTATGAGGAAAAGCTGAGAGATCTGGGGCTGTTCCAGGAGAAGAGAAAACTGGAAGAGATCTCATCAATACCTATAAATACCTATAGGTGAGGGTGTAAAGAGAACACACCCAGGCGCTTGTCAGCGGTGCCCAGTGGCAGGACAAGAGGCCATAGGCACAAACTGGAGCACAGGACATTCCCCATCTGGACAGGCAACACTCCTGTGTTGTGCAGGTGATGGAGCACTGACACAGGCTGCCCAGAGGCTGTGGGATCTCCACCTTAGAGATCTTCAGAAGCTTTCTGGGCCTCCTGCTTTAAGTGGCCCTGTTCAAGCAGGGAGGTTGAACCAGGTGGAGCCAGAGGTCCCTTCCAACCTTAACCACTCTGTGATAACTGGGGTTATTGAAACAACCTGAATAATCCATTCTAATTTGCTTTTGTAACATTATAGCAAACACTGTTTCCTTTTGCAATTTTGTAGAATTTCAGAATAAGATATGGAGAAGTGAGCTGCTGTTCAGAGTGCTGATTGAAAAATTCAGTGTATATAGTTGATATTGTGTTGACTGAGGTTTTTCAGCTTCTTTCCATTCCAGAAGAAAATGCTACCTCACTTTCCCTTCACTGAGTGGCACTCAAGTTGAAAGTGATGCTAGCAGAAAACTACTTTGAAGAAGCTGTGGGCTAGAACTAGCATTTGCCTTTCTTTTCAGTTTCAAAAAATTCAAATCTAATGAAGGTTTGTCACCTATACAGTCATGAACAAAACAGTATTTTATAGTTAAAGTAATCAACTGATATAGATTAAGTTATTCAGGTTTGTTATTTAACATTTTTAATCTATTTTCTCTTACAGCTAGGCATTGCTTTTAATTAATGAATCTTTTTCAACATTTCTATCCTCTGTCTTGCTTTTCTCTTCTGCCTATTCCCCACGTGTATTTATAGAGTTGTCAACAGCAGATACATAACAAAAGGTTTTCACAGCCCCAAATACAGCTGAGTTTAAAATGGTGATGTTATTTGTCATATATCATTTCATCACAATTCTTAGACTGCAGCATGGTGTTATTGTCGGAATGAAAATAAACAACTTTATAGAGGGATATTTCTTTTGATGCATCATTTTTAGAATAAATTTGCAGGAGCATTTCAAGAAAGCCTTTAAATTATTGCACAGTGTATAGATGATGCACTACATTATTTCAACAAATCTTTGATGCTGTACAAGTCTCACAGTTATGAGCTGGCTTGTATCTCTTGCACAAATGCTCTTAAAGGATATTTTGTGTATCACAGATTGCAGTATTATAAGACATAAACAGGCATTAATTTGCTTTGCTGTTAATGATATAAAAGTTAATTTAATGTTTGAGAAGTAGTCAGTACACTCTTCTTTTTGCTGGACTGCAAATCAGACATTGGATTCACCTCTGTCTGCAATAACATATCTAAAATGCTTGTGGTACTAATAGGAATGGGAGGGTGGTTGGTCTAGATGATCTTGCAGGTCATTTCCAACCTTGTGATTCTGTGATCTGTGACCTAAAACAGTCATCTTCAACTTGTTATCTAAACTTCTGTAGCTGGGAGAGAAACAAGTGTAAACACAGTTTAACTTATTCTAAAGACATAGGGTACATATGTAAGATTAGATGAGAAGATCAGATGAGTTCTCTTTGAGCACTGACTTCCCCAGTCACTTTTCTTTTTACCTTTAATTTTATTTATTTATTTATTTATTTTGCTGGAGATTTTCAGTGAGAAGGCTGGAGGGTGAGCAGCCCATTTCTTCTGTAACTCATCATCAGACTTGGAAAGAAATATTTCAGTAGTTTAATGTCTGAAGTATTATCTGTACTTTGACTACTGTGTTCAGCTTTGGGACCCTAAATACAAGAAAGACATCAGGGCCCTGGACTATGTCCAGAGAAAGGCAATGAAGCTGGTGAGAGGTCTGGAGCACAAGCCATATGAAGAGAGGCTAAGGAAACTGAGATTGATCAATCTGGGGAAGAACAGGATTAAAAGAGATCTTATTGTCCTTACAACTACTTGAAAAGAGGTTGTGATGAGGTGGGTGTCAGTCTCTTCTCCCATGTAACTATTGATAGAACAAGAGGACATGGCTTCAAGACGTTCCAAGGAAGGCTTAGATTGGATATTAGGAAAAACTTCTGCAAAAGAGTGGTTAGGCCCTGAAACAGGCTGCCCAGGAGGTTGGTGACTCTCCATCTTTAGGGATGTTCAAAAAATGTGGAAATGTGATACTAAGGAAAATATCTTAGAAGGTAACATTGGTCATATGTGGACAGTTGGAATGGATAGTTGTAACCACTTTTCCAACCTTAATGATTCTACAATTCTATGATTCTATGATATAAACAAACCACTTTTACAGAGAATTGTCAGAAAAAAAGAAAAAGGAAAAAAAAACTCTGAGCAATTCTCTGCAATTTCTTTGTTATTTTTAATAGCAGTGTATGTCTCTTATGATTCTAATGAGCTCTTGGCTAACTGGAACCTGATTAGTTTTCTGGTTATATTGCAAAACTATGTGGATTTGAGAGAACGAAGAAGGGGTGCAGAGCTTACTAGCAACAGTTTTCTGCCTTCTTGGCTGCCAGAGGTAATTCCATATTTGTAGGACTGACATGGGTCAGTACAGGCAATTGAACTCATTTTGGTTTATGATGAGCTCTTTTTTGTATTTGTATTTATTGCTGTCATGTGAACAGCTTGCAATGGATCTAGAGATGGAGACAGATTTATTTTTTTGTGGTAAAAAATTCTAAACCAGAAGTCCCATGTTCATTGACAATTAGAAAATACATCTATCAATTGCCAAGTTTTCTGGAAAAGCAAAGTATCAGAAATACATTAACTGCATAAACGTTCTCTGAAGCATTTGTTGCAGCATGACTCTCATGTTAAATGGATGAATATTTTTGTTCTTACATCTATTACCTTTCAGTAGTACCATTCAGAAAGCTCACTTGAGTGAATTTATTTTTCTGGGAATACATCAATCCTATGAATCAAAATGTCACTTTTTATGTGTGCCAAGGATATCCACTGTATTTATCTGTATATGAAAGAAATATATTTACCATTTGAATTACAACACCTCCGTATATTTATCTGTTACTTCTTAAAGCCTCACAAGCAAATCGAAGTTTTTATACTGTATTTGAATTGTTGATTTTAAAATGGCCTTGTAATGGTTACTTAGGTGGAATTCTGAATCATCCACAATAGTTAAATGAATCACTAGTGTACGCAGGGCCAACTCCAGGCATAGGCAGAAGAAGCAGTTGCCTAGGTAGCAAACTACAACGGACAGCTTAATTATACTGCCCTAGCTATGCCATGTTGCTGGAAAGCCACTCTGGCTGGATAAAACTGGTGAAAAGTTCAGGGTACATGGGCTAGAAGTTGCTGCTGCATGGAACTGGGGAAAAGGAAAAAGGCAGTAAGTCTGATATGAAATTCTGCTGTCCCAGTTCAGCCTTACCTCATCTCCCTCTGTTTTATTGTTGAAGGAATGGCCTTACCTCCCTGGACTTAGAATGGCAATATTCACTTTTGACTATGTGGTGAGAGGTCTTGAGCTGGTTCTGAAAGCTGTTATGTTAGCAGAACAGAAAGCAATTTAACTGCCATTATAAGAAACTTATTTACATTATCTTTAAAAATGTCCGCTGTATTTTTCTGCTTTCCCAGATGACTGAATGCCATATCTGATGTGATGAAAAATTCAAAGAGTTTAAGACTTTTGAATTTTCTTGTTCGTTCCTATATTACCAAGTTTGACAATGTCTTTTGAGAGGTACATCTGGTCTTTATTAAATACTTCAAATTAGAAAGGATCCACCATTATTATTTGAAAAGCTCTTCCAGTCTTAATTATTACCAGTGTTAATAATGTATAACTTAACATCATTAAATTTTGAGCTTCAGGTTCCAACTATTTGATCATCTTATACCTCACGCTATTAATTTAAAAACCCTCCAATATAACTGTATAGTGATCTACAGACTGATCAACTTGCGTCCTAATTTTAGCTTTCCAAAATTTAAATACAGCCTTCACTTCAATGTGGGTCAGCTAAGAACTATCTGCTGCCCTGAAGCACTATTCAAGCTCGTTTTGAATGTATTAGTTTGGGTTTCAGAAGAAGTTGTTTCATTAATACAGCATGTTATCTATTCCAGTCAGCTAAGGTTGTTACAGCTACCATGTGGTGCTACACTGTGTTGTACAGACATAATCAATCTCTCTGGAAACATTTACAGCTGAAAGATAATGACAGCAAAGGCACTCAGAATAACAGAGTACAGATGGAGAAGACACTTTAATTATCAGGCAAAACTGTAATAAAAATGGAACCTTCCCAAAATTTAGCTTTTACAAAAATCTGGGTTAAATCCAAAAGAGCTGAATACTAACTCCAAAGGGAAAACAAACAAACAAACAAAAAAAACCAAAAACCAACCAACCAACAAACAAACAAAACCACAGAGTTCACTGTATTGCCTATAATCCAGACTAAGTAAATGAAATTAACTGGTTTATTGTTAGGATCTTAATATTTCTGCATCACTTTTTTCATATGAATTAAAAGAGGCCAGTGACAACATGTTCAACATTTAGCAAATTAAATACTAAAATTGACCTGCTTGAAAATGTTTTAAAATGTAATTTTGACAAATACTGGCAATACTGAGCTCTTACTTTAAAAGTCTCAATAGTTTCAAAATTTCTAGGTTCCCTGTTCTCAAATTGTTACGGTTTTATAACATGGTTTAAATATTTGGGGTTTTTAACTTATTCTCATTCAGGAACAAACAAACAAAAACAACATGAGAATTAGATATGGAAGGATTCAGTCAGCTTCACAAAGGCTGTTATTGTTAAAGTAGTCTCAAAAAGAAGTGCTTTTTGTTAATTCCTGCTTCCAGATATGCACCATTTCAGGTGAACTAAACTAAGGAAAACTATAAAGCTGGGATATAATGTTCATTTTGCCAGCCGAGATGTTGTGATTTTGTGTTTGTCAGTTGTGATAAACCCTTATCCTGGAAAAAGAAAAAGAAAAAAGAAAAGAAAAAAAAAAAAAGTGGAGATGGGAGATGGGTATAAACATAAACAACTGCACATGAAAAGGCAGTAGATTACTCCTTTCCAAGTAACCCTCATTAATGCTAGTTTAAAGCACTTATAGAGCCACATCTCTCCATTTAGTACAACTACTTCTTAGTAGTTGTGTTAAATCTAATGAGACTGTGAAAAGTAAGATACACCACTAAGTTAGATGAATGTGGCCTTCACTGTCAGCTAATCATTTAGGAGTATTTAGGTAGAATGGGTTAAGTATTATGTAAATTCAAAGCACTGTGCTGCAAACTGTGATGTTCCACTTTAACCAGAGTTTGCCCATTTCACTGTAATAAAGAGTGAACTAATACATGCTACTCCAGCCCACACTCCTTTTAATGCAGTAATTTTTGTTCAAGTAAGTGCAGTGTTTGAATTCTTTGTAATCTAAATCATCTACATGGCTGTCTTAAATATTGTTTGGTTTATAAAAAGCAAAACCAGAAGATACTATTAATTACTACTGCCAACCTCAGTGTACCCATATGGGCTGTAATCTGAAGCTTTACAGTTTTTTTAATGCTTCTAAAACTCTAAATATAAGCTTGTACATTAGTATAATGAATAGAACTACAACAAATATGCTTAGTTAAGATTTGTAGTTGTATTCTTTCACTATAATAACTAATTTAGTATCTCCTTAATCATATTATTTGGAGACAAATGTGTAGATCATTATAGTTTTTATTTTCAGTCTTATGATTTAATTGCTACCCTGTAGGTTCTGCTTGTCCAGCACAAAGATTTTTCAAATATATTCCTCATGGGATGGGCCATATATTTAAAAATCTCTTTAAGCTAATTCTAATTTATGGGTGCTAACAAATAAGCATACCACATATTGCTAGTGGAAGGTGATCAGTGAAGAGGTACTGTTGATTTAGGCCCAGATCGAAAGCTTACAAAGACAGGAGAAAGAAAAAAAATCTATGTGCGTCACTGAATTTTCAGCAGTGACTGACAATATGAGGATTGCAAAGTTACAGCTGATATATCTCTGCTAAAATAAAACATCCTGGATTTGCTATATCAAAACCAAAGGATAGGTAGGTCCCTATGCATTGATTCTCCATGCATGACCTCAATTTGTAATCCACATGTAAAACATCAAAGCAATATCATATAAAACTTATTTGTCTCACTAAATTCTGATGTTAAGCTCTCTGCACTACAGAAACATATATTTGATCATTCACATGTCTGGTGAATATATCACATTTCTTCAAAGCTTAATGCCACGCGAAATGTGCTTTTATTTTATTTTGCTTGTTTGTTTGAGGGGGTGGCAAGAATTTATTTAATATTAAGAGTTTCTGAAATGTCCAGACACTCGGGCAAGGAAAAGGCAAGTCCTTCCTCCTTCAGTCTTTTGGTTCTGTTAACGCTAATTTGCCAACCTACTCTATTTAAATAAGGCATCATTTAAAGATTACAAAACAGCCATACAATCAGCAAGCCTTGAATACTCCAATGATTCCATAAATACAACATTGTTGGCAATAATTTCTACAGTTGATGACAAGTTTCCATGGTGAAAAATGTGCACCAGTCTAGCTCTGCACAGATGTTGTTCCAGTTAATGTGATTCCTTAAAATTTTGCACTGCATTGTGCTGATCTGCTGTTGGGAATCATCCTGAGGTCTCACTGCTGTATACAATGTCATTCTTCACATATTTAAACCACTTCCACTAAAGACTGTTTGATAAAAAACATCACTAAAGTAAGTATAAACAGTTTCATTTACTTCATATGCACTGTCTGAGATAGTTATGAATGGACTTAAAATTACTCCTCTAAACAGCTGGCATTTGTAAAATGCAGTTTCACAATCTACTTAAGCTGGCCTAAAACAGAGTAGCTCTGTTGTGTCTGTATGAGCAAAAATGTAGCAAGGAGGCTGCCAACTCCTGGAACACAAACGGGCTGGCAGGAGCGCACAGCTGGAAGAGAAGGAGTGCAGAACTTTTGGCAGTAGCACCGTCCTGCATCTCTCTGCTGACAGTGACACCAGGCTGGAGTGACGCTCTGTCTTGCAGTGCTGGAGAATTCCAACTGAAAGAAGATACTGCAATACGGAAAAACAACAAACCCATCGCCACCATCAGAAATGGTTATTTTCCTTCTTTCTGTTCTGCTTGTTAATAATAAGCAGAGCTATGTTATTTTTTAGTGTTAATAAAATTAGGATATTCATGGGTTCATTTATTTATTTGTTTGTTTGTTGCTTGCTTGCTTGTGTTTTTTTTTTTTTGTTTGTTTGTTTTTGTTGTTGTTGTTGTTGCTTTTGCTTAGTTACTGTTAAGTAAATATGAAAAATTGAACATGAGCCATCAGTGGGCACTTGCATCCTGAACTGCATCAAAAGAGGGGTGGCCAGAATTGGGAGGGAGGTGATTATTCCCCTTAGTCTTCCCTCATGTGGTCCCATCTGGAGTACTGTGTCCAGGCCTGGGGCATTCAGCGCAGGAAGGGTGTGGAACTTTGCAGCAGATCCAAAGGACCACAAAGATGATGAGAGGGCTGGAGCATCTCTACTATGAAAAAAGGTTGAGGGAGTAGGGCTTGTTTAGCTTAACCAAGGCTCCAGGGAGATCTCATTGTGGCCTTCCAGTATTTGAAAGGAGCTTTGTATGCCGGAGAGGGACCAGATAGTGATAGAACAAGGAGGAGACAACAGAGGTAGAAAAAAAATGAACTGAACTAATAGAGAGGAGATTTCTGTTGGATGTTAGGAGAAGTTCTTTACTCAGAGGGTGGTGAGGCACTGGCACAGGCCATCCAGAGAAACTGTGAATGTCTGTTCCATAGAGGCACTCAAGATCAGGTTGGATGGGTCCCTGGGCAGCCTGATCTGGTAGGATCATGGCAGGAGGGCTGGAACAGGATAGTCTTAGAAGTTCCTTCCAATCTAAGCCATTATCTGACTCAATGACCCTATGAAATGCATTTTAATATAAATAGAAATTAAAATGACCTGTTAGAGCAGTACCACCACATGCTGTCTTGCTCCTTTGTGTGTGTGTGTGATCTACAGTCTGTTTCCCCTTTATTCACTCAAATCCCAAAACATTGGAATTTAGATGTGTCAACTGTTTATACAGTTTACATTCATAAATTTTCATCAGCAACTTCAGATTTCTCCCTCCAAAAATGCCTGGTTAGCTGGTACTGTAGCTTTTAATTATGTTTCAGCTATGTGTGGTTATAGAGAGAGAAAGTGAACTTGGATTTAGTAAAAGTCAGTGTCAAAGGCTGAGACAGACATGAGGAACCGATCCCTGTCCTGGACAGGCACCTCATTCCAATATCCATTTGCTGGAGAATGTGTGAGCTATGCCAGGGAGTTCTCCTTTCTGATACAGTTAATACATTTATGCATGTATGTTTCTCTGTGTGATTATATTAATGAAAATTAACATGATTTTGACTTTAAATTTAGGAGTTTATGTACTTTTGCTACTTGAGGAATTAGGTAGAAGTTTCAAGAGTCCACCATTACCACACATTTTATTATCTCAGTTCAGATCTACCTAAACTACTTAGCTCTTTTCATGTATATACATCAAATTTTCATATTTGAACTTTCGTATTGTTATTCTTTGACAATGCCAAATATTTACTTGCAATCCAGCCAATTATCCTACTCTTCATTCATCTGTTAGCACTTGGCCTGGAGTCAGGCAAGATAGTAGCACTAGCATTTACAAGATCACTCAAATGGTTGCTTGCAGTATCCATGCAAAATGCAATCCGTGTATCAGTACACTAGAGCATATCTCCAACAATGATCCAATGTTACATCTAGAAATGACAGCAAGGTCACTTCCCCATGTGTCAAAACCGATTTTTTTGGTAGATATTTGATTTTTTTTTTTTCATGATAAGAATGACAGTCATTCTTCACAGATGAAGAATATTTGAAATTTCATGAATATACTGCAAAGAATATACTGCAATTTGGTGCCAGGTGCTCAGTGTTTCCACTAAACAAGAACAACAACAAGTAATTTGCTTTCACAAGTAACAATTGTTCTGAATGTAACCCTGATTTTACTGGTCACTCCTCAAACGGTACTATGCAACCAGCTATAGCAGAATGCCTTTTCAGGCTCATTTCATGGAAAAGAAGGTTACAACTCATGATCCCTATTCGTAATTACCTTAAACCAGTTCCTCTGAAGTTTAGTCCACTTAATTTTTTCTCTTGGATTCATGAGTTGCTGCTTTGTGTTTCTTTTTTTTTTTTCCCCCTCTATCCTTCAGTTGTAGTGTAGTAATTATGCGTGTCTGCTGTCTATTGGAAATTGCTAACAGAAAAAAATAACTGAATATTAGTTGCAACACATTTGTTATTTTCTCATGATATTTCTCTGTCTCTCATTATGTTACCCTCAAAGCACCTGCCCAAAAAGCTGGAAGGTTCTCAGTTGAACATTCCCACAAAGTACTGAGTGACTATGGGAGGCTCTTCATTTACAGCTGCTCCCAAGCTTTCAGACATCCTGTAAAACTAAGGAACAACACAGTGAAAGCTGAACTTTGAAAATGGAAGCAGTAAAGTCATTTCTGTATATATAAATTATCCTAATTATGTAACAGTCAGAGTCTCCTGCAAGTTTATCAGGCAAGAGTGCTTTCCTGTTATCCCAACAGCAGTAAAGGAACTGCTTTTTTTCTTTTGAAAAAGACAGAAAGTAAGAAGGTTTCACTTGATGAAATTATACTTTGTTAATGATATTATTGCTTTGCCATTTTTTTAGCAGAAAATTAGTCTTAATTATTCTGCTAATGCAACATCTCTGACTTTGTGAAAGAGATTCAACAGAAAAAAAATCACATGCCCTACAAATGCCTTCCCTCCTTTTTAAGAATACTCTGTCAAAATGGTATCATTTCTGAATATACGGGGCAGTCAGTAATTTATTTTTTTCATGTTTCTCCATAAGTATCACACTGAAATTCAATGCTGTTAATGTGAAAAATCTCAGCATAGATGCCACAGATAAGGGATCTTGGGAGAGCTTTAGTATGGTTTTAATCTAAGAAAGGTCCCCCACGTGTTCTGCTCCTTGGGATTACTTGACAATTTACAGAAGTCATTCCCTGAGACTTAATGTATTGCAGAATGGTCAGCCTTGGAGGGGGAAAAAGAAAAAAAACAACAAAAACCGTAACAGATACAATGCAAGATATAATGGGGAAAAAGGGAAAAAGTGTTTTAATGTTTCCACTTGTAGTATGTCTCAATGTTTCTACTATCTTGAAGAGGAAAGCAGACTCTTGCTAATTTAGTTTTACCTTTCTTCTCCTCCTGTAATAACTTCCTCAGTAGTTAGCATGAAATGGCAGAATGTTTGCTGTTTCAAGTTCAGGGAAATATACGCTGATCTTTGGTCATTATGTAAATTCCTTCTGATGGAAGCATAAGATCCAGGCAATAATCAGTAGTTTTTCCTCCTAAGCAAAGGTCACATCTAAAGGATTAGGATGATGTCAGATGTAGTTTATAACCAATGTGCGCAATTTAATAATGCAGTCCTTCTAAGATGCTCTCTGCGGCGCAAGGAAACAGAATCGGCATCCATGATGCGTGACCATTCCATATTCATTTCAAAACAGAAAAGGCAGTTGCACTTTTAAGTATTCCTTAATTTGCCTAATTTATAGCTAAGACTTTGCAGGAAAAAAAGTTAAGAATCCAGGTTATGCCTTGGAAGAAGTAGTGAAGCAGAAGTTCTTGGGTTAACGAAAGCACACATGCTTTGAAGTACGGTTTACAAACCCAGTAATTGGAAACATATTAAACATATCACTTCTCCTAGAAAGTACAGCCTACCGGAGCAGGGCTGGCACGGCACTGGGCGGATGACACAGCCCGAAGGTTCGGCAGGCCGCCACCAGCAGCGCGAGGAGCGCTGCGAACCCGACAGCGGCGTTATCGCTCCGAAGCGCGGGCACCAAGGAGCGCTGCCCATCACAATCTGCGGGCCCCACACCGTGAGTTGCGAAGCAAAGGTTTCCTACGTACCACTACGGGTTTATGCCGTACTTCAGAAGCCTTCTGCTCAAGCTGAAGGAGAGCCATTTTAGTGTCTCGCATAAAATAAACCGTCTGTGCCGGGAGGTACTTGCAAAACGCGGGACCCCTCCAACAGGCGGATGCTGCGCATCTCCGTGCTTCCTGAGGCACTTTTACGCATTTATTTCTCCCTCATAAAGTTGCGAGCTGCACATCAGACGGCTCCCCCCGCCCTCCTACCCACCTGCTCCCCCAACCCGAGCCCTCCCTCCCCGCGGACTCGGGGGAGCCGCCCGGCCCCGCCTCCCCCCCACCATCCGCCGCTCCCGGGCCCAGCCCCCCCGCTCGGGCCCCGGCCCTGCCCCCGGGCGCGCCCGCCGCGCTCCGCTCTGCCGGCAGCCCGCTGCCGAGGCGTAGGGGCGGCGGTGGCATCGCGGTGGCGCGGGGCTGGGCTGGGCGCGGCGGTCGCCTCACGCAGTCGCAGGGAAGAGAGCGGCCGGGAGCGCCGGCGGAGCCGGGGTGCGCTCGCCGCGGAGGGCCGGCGGATTCCTGCTCCGCGGGAGGGCTCCGCCGAGCGCGCCGCCTTCCAGCCGCAGTGACATCCCCGCCGCTCCGCTTGATCGCCGGCGGCCCGCCGCTCCCCGCAGCGCTCCACGAGCCGCCGGAGGAGGGTCAGCCCCGAAGTTGCGGCCAGTCCGGGTGAAAAGTAGCGGCGAGGCGGAACGGGCCGCGGCCGAGCCGAGAGGGGAACGGTGCAGCGCCTCGCCACCCCCGGTGCGGTGGCTGGCTCGGCGCCTCGGCCCCCGCCCGCACGGACAGCGCCGCGGGTAAGTCGGGCTGAAGCCGCGCGGGGGCAGACGCGAGGAGCCGGGCCGAACGGGGCGCCCGTACCCGCCGCCCAAACTTGCTCAAGTTGTGCGGCCCCGGGGCGGCGGCGCGGCCCGACCGGCTCCGGGCGCCCTCTGCTGGCCACGGCGTGGCGCAGCGGGCGGCCGCGGGGCTGTGGCGGTCAGGGGCGATCGGCTCCCGGCGGGCATCCCGGCCCCGTGGTGGTTTGTTGGGGATGCGAGCTTCGCTGGCTTTTGGTGGTGTATTCTCGGTGTCGTTTATTGGGTAGCTTGTGGCAGCGTGACGGGAAAATGTGCCCTGAGTCTTGGGAGTCGCGCAGGGAAAGGTGGAATAACGAGAGTTGAGGTCACCAGTGTGAATTTCCATTTTGACAAAGAGAAATGTGAAATTCTGAAAATGCCCCTTTTTAATTAAATTTCTTTGGGAAAAGAGAAAAAATGCATTAACCCTCAACTTCCCCGAAAACATTATCAGTTCCCTGTGACCGAATAGTCTGTGTTCTGACACCTGCATAGCTTCAGAGAACTTCTGTTTGTGTTTCCACAGAAAGAACCAACATGCAAAAAGGAAGGAAAACCAAAGCTGCTCTTTTGGCAGAAAAGCATTGGCTTTCAGCTCCTTTCATATGTTTTTGTTTTGCTTCGTAATGGGAGGAGCAGGATTCTTTGAATCATTGAGTCAAAATTTGGGCAGCACTGGCTGAAGATGAGATGAAAGAAGACTTGAATATATGTCGATACTCCCTGACTGTTAATTCAGACAAACTTTTTACTAACGGAGGGGAATAGTGGTTAAAAGCACCACGGACTCATTTAAAGGAGCTGATGAATGATTTCTGCCCTTTTTCTTTTTTTTTTTTTTCTTTTTTTTTTCTCACTCTCCCACGAGTCCTAAGAAAAAGATAAAGAATGTGTATACAAACTGAGATAAGGGGAAGGCTGAAGAAAGTAGCTTCCATTTTTGAATCTTTTTCAAGTGCTGTAAATTCCTTTAAAAATAATTAAATAATTAATAATTCAACACATTGCATTAAATTCAACACATTGTTTTGAATAAATTATATATATTTTTTGTGATCAGTGGTTTTTTTTTTTTGTTTTGTTTTGCTTTTGTTTTTGTATTTTTTTTCTGTTTTATTTTTTTGGTCAGTTCTAGAAGTGGAATTTGACCTGATTGAAAACTTTAACACAGAAAACGTGTGGCTCTGATTCCTGTTTTCAAACGGAGGTTTTCAAGTTACCAAGAGATAGCATTCCAGTTTCTTCTTGTGTCTTGTCATCCTGTGTTTGTATGCATATCTTGGAGATTTTACTTTTTTCCTGGTTCTAGTATACATGCTGTGGTGTTGTATTTGAGAAAAGTGTGAACAGAAGGCACCTGAGATTTAATTTCTTGGCAGATTCGTTGACTCGTTGTTCCAGTGTCATAGTTCACATTACAAGTAATCTGAGTAACTGTTAGAATGTGCAGTAAAACTAAGTCTTCTGTCTTAAGAAAAAAAAAAAAGCCTTAAGATGTTCATGTTTATACTGACTGGATCAAAGCTTGATATCTGAATGTTATGTTTTGTTAGGAAATGCATGCCGGGGGAAGAGGAGCTGCTTAATGGATCATGGCTCTGATGCTTACAGGGCATACCTTATTTCTAGCATTAATGATGTTTGCTGTCTTCACTTTTGAAGAATCTGTAAGCAATTACTCTGATTGGGTGACTTTTATGGAAAATATAGATCAATATGAGAAAGAGAAACTTGGTAGTCTTGGTGCTGAGCAGAAGCTGAAAAAAGCAGTTCTTCATCCAAGCTTGTATTTCGATGCTGAAGATGTCCATGTGTTGAGGCAGAAAGCTCACACAAGCCATTCACATATATTCAGAACCATCAGGAGTGCAGTGATGGTTATGTTATCCAACCCACTGTACTACCTACCTCCACCCAAACATGTTGATTTTGCTGCAAAGTGGAATGAAGTTTATGGTAACAATCTGCCACCTCTAGCGTTTTATTGTTTGCTTTGCCCTGAAGATAAAGCTGCATTGGATTTTACTGTGGAGTATATGGACAGAATGGCTGCTTACAAGAACTGGTTGGTTGAGAGCGCGCCTGGTGATGAAGTCCCACTTGGCCACTCCCTAACAGGATTTGCCACTGCTTATGACTTCCTCTATAATTCACTGGAAAATGTGAGAAGACAAAAATACCTGGAGAAGATACGGTCTGCAAGCAAGGAAATGTTTGAGTACTCAAAGGTTCGTTCCTGGGGAAAGCAGCTTCTTCACAATCACCAAGCAACCAACATGCTTGCTTTGCTTACTGGAGCTTTAGTGACTGGTGTGGACAATGGATCTCAGGCAAATATTTGGAAACACACTGTTGTTGATGTGATGGAGAAAACAATGTTTCTTCTCAGTCACATTGTAGATGGGTCTCTGGACGAGGGAGTAGCTTATGGGAGTTACACTGCTAAGTCAATAACACAGTATGTTTTCCTGGCACAGCGACACTTTGGTATTAACAACTTGGAAAATAATTGGCTCAAAATGCACTTTTGGTTTTATTATGCCACCCTATTACCAGGCTTTCAAAGGACTGTGGGTGTAGCAGATTCCAATTACAATTGGTTTTATGGTCCTGAGAGCCAGCTGGTTTTCTTGGATAAGTTTGTCCTGAAGAATGGAGCTGGCAACTGGCTGGCACAGCAAATTAGAAAACACAGACCCAAAGATGGACCAATGGTGCCATCCACTGCACAGCGGTGGAGCACTCTGCACACCGAGTTTATATGGTACTCTGCTGAAATCACTCCTCAACCACCTCCTGACTACGGCACTGCTAAAATGCACGTGTTTCCTAACTGGGGAGTTGTTACTTATGGGGCTGGATTGCCAAGCAGTCAGACAAACACGTTTGTGTCCTTCAAGTCTGGAAAACTTGGTGGACGAGCTGTTTATGATATCGTCCACTTTCAACCATATGCCTGGATTGATGGATGGAGAAGTTTTAATCCTGGACATGAGCATCCTGATCAGAACTCTTTCACTTTTGCTCCCAATGGGCAGGTGTTTGTATCTGAGGCTCTCTATGGACCTAAACTCAGCCACCTGAACAATGTCTTGGTGTTTGCCCCATCTCCTACGAGCCAGTGCAATCAGCCTTGGGAGGGACAGCTTGGTGAATGTGCCCAGTGGCTGAAGTGGATTGGTCATGAGGTTGGAGACTCAACCGGGGAAATTATAACAGCCTCCCAGTCTGGGGACATGATGTTTGTGAGTGGGGAGGCAGTGTCTGCTTATACATCAGCAATGAGATTGAAAAGTGTGTATCGCATTTTGCTGCTTTTAAATTCTCAGACCTTGTTAGTAGTAGACCACATCGAGAAGGAGGCAGACTCTCCTGTTAATTCAGTCAGTGCCTTTTTTCATAATCTTGACATTGATTTTAAATATATACCTTATAAATTTAAGAACAACTACAATGGAGCTATGATGGATGTGTGGGATGCCCACTACAAGATGTTTTGGTTTGATCATCATGGGAGTAGTCCTGTTGCTAGGATACAAGAGGCAGAACAAGCTGCTGAATTCAAAAAGCGATGGACTCAGTTTGTAAATGTTACCTTTCCGATGAAAAGCACTCTTACAAGGATTGTTTACCTTTTCTATGGCCCTTATGTCAATGTTTCTAACTGCAGACTCATTGATAATGTAAAGTCTGGATTTCAGATATCACTTAGTGTCAACAGCACCGAAAATACTGTTTCTGTTGTGACTGATCATCAGAATTTAAAGGCCAGGTTTGATTACTTGGGATTTGGTGGTTTCGCCAAAGTTGTTCATGAAAACAAAGTGACTAAGTTTGGTCTAGGTACTGAATCCGTGGAAAAATTGATTAAAAATAATAGGGCAGTTTTGCCATTTGGATTCAAAGTGAACATAATTGCAGGGTTAATTTTAGGTGTTAGTTTAGTCGTACTGGCCTTTCAGTGGCGGTTTTACATATCCTTTGGTAAAATGTTGCGTTGGATCCTGATACTGGTTATTGCA
This sequence comes from Tetrao urogallus, assembly GCF_951394365.1. Lineage (NCBI taxonomy): Eukaryota > Metazoa > Chordata > Aves > Galliformes > Phasianidae > Tetrao > Tetrao urogallus. The sequence goes on along the minus strand of NC_136815.1, from coordinate 53,399,845 downwards.
CTGTGGCTTATTGAACTGGTTGATGTATGGAGCATGTGTACTCAGCCAATCTGTGCAAAATGGAGCAGTGACTTGACAAGGCTAGAACACGATGAAGGCAATAAAGCCAAACAATTAGAAGGGACTCCCATTGTTTTTCCAGATGTTATAATTACTTCACTTCCCGCTTCTGGTGCAGACATTTTAAAACAGCTGTTCTTTAACAGCAGTGACTTCCTATATATGAGGATACCTACAGCCTATCTAGAAATTCCTGAGAGCGAATTTGAAATTGATTCTTTTGTAGATCCGTGTGAATGGAAGGCTTCTGATGTTCAGAATGGGCATTTCCATCTTCTCAAGGGGTGGCTCCAGTCTCTAGTTCGAGACACAAAATTACATTTACAAAACATTCAGTTATATGAAGCCAGCAGAAGTAAAATTACTCAGCATTCTGCCATAAGCAAGGACAAAAAGAAAAGATCCAAAAAGAGAGAATCTCTGTCAGAGCAAAGAAGTAGGGCAAGAGTGAGTCAAGATAAAGATGCTGAATATATTAGGGAATTGAGGAGACACCTTGTTTATTATCCTAATGCACGACCTGTGCTTAGTTTAAGTAGTGGGAGCTGGACGTTAAAGCTTCCCTTCTTTCAGGAAATCCTAGGACCATCCATGAGAGCATTATATGTAGTAAGAGACCCACGGGCATGGATATATTCAATGCTGTACAAAAATAAGCCAAGCCTTTACTCTTTGAAAAAGGTACCACAGAGCTTAGCTGCGATGTTTAAATGGGAAAATGGTAAAGGAAAATGTAGTATCAATGAAGGCTATGCCTTTGAATACGAATCATTAAGAAAAGAATTTGCAAACTCTAATTCAAATGCTGTTTCTGTGTTGTCCCATTTATGGCTAGCAAACACAGCAGCAGCACTGAGAATAAATGGAGACTTGCTGCCAACAAATTATCTGATGGTCAAGTTTGAAGATATTGTGAGCTTTCCTCAGAAGACAGCTGAAACAATTTTTGCCTTTCTTGGTATTCCTCTTCCTCCTGCTAGCTTAAACCAAATATTATTTGCCACTTCCACCAGTCTTTTCTATCTTCCTTATGAGGGGGAAATTTCATCAAGTAGCATTCATGCCTGGAAGAGAAACATGCCCAAGAAAGAAATTAAACTGATTGAAGATACCTGTTTTTCTCTGATGGAACACTTAGGATACCCAAAGTTTGTAGAATAAATGCTGCTGGTCAGCAGAAATTTGCACTAGTCATCTCTGACTCCCAGTTTGTGGATAAATATTAGAGAAGTTTGTTTATTCTTGTAAAATGTGTACAGTCTGCTACTTTCAGAGAAATTATTTTAAGAAAAATATAGTTGTTCTTGAAGGTGTGATTTTTGTTATTATTATTTTTAAACTTGTAACTGCTTTTGCTGCCTTTGGAAAAGAAAAGAAAATTGGAAAAAAAAAAAAAAAAAAAAAAAAAAAGGCTGTGTGAACCTTTATGGAACTACCAGCTGAGGACTCTATAGCTCAGGGGATAATAGAATATGGAGCTTTTTACCTCCAGCTCACCAGTTTTACTCCAGTCCAGGTGGTTAGTTCCCAGAAGTACTTACTATCTGATGTTTGTGTGATGGCTTATATGAAATTAAACTGGTGTTATTGGCCCAGCTCCCAGTGATGATAATTAACCCCTTCTGACAGGTTTGCTGAGACGTTCTGTCTCACTGATCACTACAGTGGTGCAAAATAAATGTAAAAATAAAAGTAAGCTGAGGTGTAAGGCTGTTGAGCACCCCTTCAGTGGGTGAAAACAGCCAGAACATTTGAGTGAATTTAGTTCCTTATCTGTGACCTCAGCAGACATGGATATTAAATATAATTGTATGATATGGTTTCTTCAGCTCAGAGGTATGGCACTTGTATTGGGTTTTGTGCTTTGACTAAAGAGAAGACTTTGTTCTCCACTCCTGATAATACAGTATCTTTCATGAACCTGAAGTAAACTACCCGGAGAAAAGGAAATCGGACAAAAATCTAAGAAGACAAGAAGATATCCTCAACTATCAGTTAAATGTGTAGTTTGACCTGCCTCAACCTGAATCAATTTTGAGGGTTGTTAGCATCTTGGCACCACATGCTGCTTTATCCTATACTTCTTGCCTAAGAAGTTCTATAAGGATCTTCTTGAATGAGACTTTTCCACCCTTTTTTTGTAAAGCATTTCTCTGATGATTCTTGTGCATAATTTCACTGAGGCCAGTGCAAATATTTGATGTCAGTGTCAGTGGTCTGTTGTTACTGTCTGCATAAAATGGAAATCTAAGATTTAGAAAATCTTAAATAAATCTCCAGGTCTGTGTTGCTGAGGGGTTTGCTTTTCTGTATGATATGTTTCTGAAGAACAACCATTGTTAATCTCAGGTCTCCCCTCAGAGAATGGAGAAATCTGAAACTCATTTCACTCTCAGCCACCTCATGTTTGAGTGATTCACTGCAGTAAAATATCTCAAAATATCTCAAAAGTTGCCTGTTAATGTTTGCTGGTTTTTTTTTTTTGTTTGTTTTGTTTTTTTTAATCATGACTAGTTTCTTTTACATGGTGCTGTAATGCAGTATTGGTTTGGAAACAGATAGGCTTGATTGGATAAATGTTTATTCATCACAACTTGTTTTCTTCTTGAGTCACAGTCTTTGTTTAGCACATCCCCATTAAGAAAAAGTTTAATTTCCTAAGGATTTTTTTTTAATGTATGCAAACAGTAAATGTCTGCAGATGTGTAAAACAGATCACAAAGGGACATCTATTTCCTTTACCACTTGTTTTCTATTACGTATGGAATTCTCTTGAAATATGCTTCTGTTGGTTTGTGGGAGCTGAGTTCAGAGCTTTGGATTACTATGCTGAAATATGTGTGTAGATATCATTAATTTGGGTGATAACCATAAGATGAAATCAAAAGTTTAGTATTTTTGTACAGAATACAGATACCCTTTCTGATTTATAAAATATAAATGTGTTCTTGCCTTTCCTTTCAGGCTTAGTGCTGTGTCCCTGTCTTACCCCACTGTCTTGTTCTGCTCTTACATACATATCATATTCTTTGGAGCATGTAGTGATGTTTCATCATGACCTAGATAGAAGTAATTCTTTCTCTTCCAATCATTTGTATGTTGAAATGGGTCTCTACCACGATAATCCCACTGATATTTTGGAATCTCACTAACCTTAACTGCCATTTACTAGCAGCAGCTGCTGTTTTTTCCCTCCTTCAGTTCTGGGTCTCATCCCTGACTGGCTGGATGTCAAGTTAAAGGAAATATTAAATAAGCTTATATACTCTGACATGCTAGTGAAACTTTGATTTCCTACTATCATTTTCTTAAATTGGCTTTTCTCTGAATCCATTTTTAATTGTATGTTTAAAAAAAAAAGAACTATTATTGTCCGTACCATTTTTGTGCTTGACAGAATAAGTTTCAGCATTTGCCTTTTATTTTCTAGAGTGACTTACACTCTAGAATTGGAACAAACAAACAAACAAACAAAAATTTGTCAAATGTTTAAAAGCAACTGCAGGTAAGAACTAAGGATGACTGTGTATTTTTGAAAGTAAAAAGAGACCTTTAAATCCATTCTTGAAGTGTCATGATAGCCTATAAGCCTACTTATTTGTTTTTGAGGAGTTCGGGTGGAAAGGATAATCTCTCAGGAAGGTCATTCATGCTTCCTTTGGAATACAGGTTATCTCAGGCCTTTATGTTCATAATACATACCATTGCTGTCGTTTCTTTATTTTAGGAGTTATTTCTTTCCTCTACTTTACAGGGTCAAAGAATGCATAATATATTATTCAGATTTGGATGCAGTGTGTGTTCGTTGTACGCATTTAATAAGATAAGAGAACTGTGTTCTCTATTTTTGGATCTTGTTGTGAGGGCAAATGTATTAAAATAATTATGGTAAAATATGTAGAGGGAAAGGCAGTGTCTTTGATAACAACAGGGTAGGAATACCTGGGGCATGTCAGCTCTCCAGTTGTTAATAAAAAAAATGTATTTATTCAGTTTTAGATGATACATTGCTTAAGAACTTCACTGAAGTTAGTACCAGACAGGAGTTAACTCAGCCATGGAGTTGACTGTCTATTGAAATTGTGGCCTTGTAACTGCATGAATGGCAACATGAGCTTATAAAACATGCATATGGTAGAAGAGAATACCTATTCAAATCTTGAGACTTTGCAAAATAAGTGTCAGTTGCAGCATCCATTTTATTTATGAATAAAGTTTACAGTAGTGATATGATATACTGTGAAGGTCTGGTGATAAATAAATAAACTTATTTTAGTTTCTAGTTTTTTAGTTTCTCAATTAAAGCATAAATTTTAATTTTGAATCTGTGCTGATCTCAAATCAGACTGATTATTAAACAAACTTCTTTCCGTATACAAGCATTCCTGTAGTCTCATGTGGCTTTGCGTATGAAGAACATGAATGCAATTTTATAATCTGAAATGATTCTGTGGGTGTACGGTTATTCTTAAAATTCTTTTCAGTCACTTGCATCCAGAGGAGAAATGGATGCAGACTTTAGTCTCATACTTCTCCATATATTATAGCTCCAGAAATTCAGTGACAGTTGAGAATTAATGTCAGACTTCTTTTGAAAAGCATGTCTAGTTAAGTGTGCTGAATTGATGAGTGTTGTAGTGTTTTCAGTTACAATTCAAGAAAACACTCATGATAATAGTCTCAATATTTTATCTTAACTTTACTATTTCTTTCTCCCTGGTTAAATGGTGATAATTGTTTGTACTGTATTGCAGGTTGAACTCTCCAGTTAGGAGAGAGCTACAATTTTGACATAAATTAAAAAGGATGACTTTACTTAAATGTGTATCTCAGAATCTCCTTTGGAAGCCTAAGGAAAATAAACAACAAGGGATATATTTCAACTGTTTACGTACGTTGTAACTAAGTAACATTGGCCTTGGGACCAATGCACGTGGGTCTTGTCTATTCAGAGTTCTATCAAACTGCATATCTGTAGTCTCTGAACACGCTTAAATGCTTTTATTGTCCCAGTGAAGGATTTTCCAAGAGCAAAATCTGTGAAGATGTGTCTCAGTTTCATGGGCAGATTGATTCCCTTCTCCCTCTTAGCATGCAACTTGCATTCAGCTCTTCACCAAAATTTATGTTTGAACAGTTAGTTTGCAGGATCCAGGGTTGAGTTGCTGGACAAGATCCTCAGTTGTATGTAAAATGTACAACACAACTCGTTTGTCACTGAAATACTATTCTGGTAGTGTTAAAATGCAAAGCAAAAATGTACTTCAGGTTTCATAAATTTATTAATAACTACTTTATGAAGTATGGATCTGACTTATTTTTCTAACCATAAAAATTTTTTCATTTGCAGTTTGGGCTGATGTGACTGTCTTGGTTCTGCTTGACAGTTATTTCCAGTGTTAGTCTTGGTGGTACTATTTCTTTGACAAACATCATATATATATATAATATGGAATGCAATAGTGTATTTGCTCAATAAAATGGAAGTTCACAGTTCACAGTTAAGAATAAAAATATGGTACATCCATATTTCTTTAAGTTAAAAAGATTAGGAAGAGGCCCATATGTTGGAGTCTATATGTAGGTATATTTTATAACTAGAATGTGGTATTTATTTTACAGGACTTAGAAGTAATTTATCTTTTTTTTTTTTTATTTACATAAATTATTTCTTTTAAGAGGATAAGTACAGGATCCTAACATTTCTATGATGAGGACATCATAATGATTCTTTTTTTTTTTTTTTTTTTTTTCCTGAACTTCATTTTAGGTTTGGTTCAGAGTAAAACCTTTTTTTAAATCCAAACATGAAGGGACTCTCTTCTGAATTGACATTCTGTCTGAAATCTCTTGTAGTCTCAGATTCCATTTCATTGAATTTCTGTACGGAACATCATTTGATACAAGATCAAATCTCTAAATTCTAAGCTATTCAGATCTGGACCATAAGTAGAATGGTGCCTTGCTGACCTCAGTGAATGTTTTGACATGACTTCAACAAGGCCAAAATAACTATCCTAAATATTTATTTCTGGAAGGAACTATGCAACATTTATTCCCTAAATGTCTCTAAATCATTCTTTATTACAGAGACAATATTGGCTGCTTTCAAAATGTAAAGGATTATTTGTCTTTGGAATTTTTCCATCTCATGTAAATAAATTTTACTTTCTAGAGAATTATCATCTACCTTGCCTGAATGTTTCAAAACATCAGAAATGTAATACTCAAGGCCAGGGTGGATGGCGCCATGTGCAACTTGGCTCCTACAACAGGAGTTTTGGAACTAGATTATTGTTAAGGTCCCTTCAAAGATAAGTGATTCCTTGATTCTGTCATTCAAATGATCAAGCAAAATTACTTAATATTAGAAGAGAAGATTAAATTCATTTTAACAGTATGAAAAATTGTGTTGTAACCATAATCAAAGCTACTCATGTTCTTCTTATAAGCTCATTAAAGTAGATAAAGAAACAAATGTATTCAAATAATATGTGAAACAGGGTTTCAAATATCTGGACTCGGATTTCTTTAGTCAGGAAAAAAATTGCTAATATAATAATATTCACTGTTTTTGCTATTTTCTGTGTTGTCAGAAAATATTTAAGAGTGGGAAAGTACTCTTTCACATTACTAAAATAATACTATTTTAAATTAAACTATACATCTCTTAGAGCTAACAATATGCTAGGATTTATATGTAATGTAAGAAGTCTCACTTTATTCACACCTGTCTAAACAGAAAATAATTTCTGAAAGATTTTTCATTTCTGTGATAAAACCTAAACAGTTTATTCTTTTTACTGAGGAAGATACTGTTGTGTTTTTAAAAACAGGACCCAAATTAATCTGATGTTACATTATGTAATTTAACTGTGGGTCTGAATGAGGAGTCTTGCTACTCTAGAATCAATGTAGAATTAGTGTCACCTTCAGAAGGTAATCAGACACTACTTTCTGTAAATCCTCAAAAGCTGTTGTTGATTAAATTCTTTACTTTAGCTGCCTGCTGAAAGATCTCAAGTAAAATAGGTTAATTTAGGTTTAAATGTGTATGATCTTACTTCTAAATAGATTTCTGCATCTGAGCATTCCTAGTGCATACACTGTCCACAGAAAATTTTATGAAATATTTCACATTTAGGGTATCACAAAGCTTTGTGATACAGCCACAGAATCACAGCCACAGAAAGATTCAATTCAAGAGTGACCTATGGAGGTCACCTGATTCAATCCCCCTGCTCAAACAGAGGCACCCAAAGCAGATTGCCCAGGACCACGTCCAAATAGCTTTTGCAGATCTCGAAGGAGACCCCACAGCCTCTCTGGGCAACCTGTGCCATTGCTCCATCACTTTCTGATGTTCAGATCCAATCACGTCCAAGTAGTGCCCATTGCTTCTCATCCTTTCACTGCATGCAGCTGCAAAAAGCTTGGCTCTGTATCCCTTAAACCTTCCCTTTAGGTATTTATATACCTTGATGATACCCCCCCCCCTCAGCCTTCAACTCTCTTTTCTAAATAATCCTAACTCTCTTAGCCTTTCCTCATAAAAGAGACATCCAGTCCTTTAATTATCTTCATGGACCTCTGCTGGACTCTTTCTGGTTTTCTAGCATGTCTGTGTTTCTCTTGTACTGAGGAGCACAGACCTAGTACCTCACATGTGGTCTCACCAGTGCTGAGTTGCAGGGAAGGATAATCTCCCTTAACCTTCTGACAGTGCTCTTTGTAATGCAGCCCAGGATACCATTAGCCTTTTCCACAAAGGTACATTGCTGACTCATATTCAATTTGACTTTCTGACTGGGTGATCCCCAGCACATACTCGTGCTTGAGGTTATTTCTCCCTAGATGCAGAACTTTTCACTTCCCCTTGTTGAACTTGATGAGATTGCTGTCATTCCCTTCCTCCTGAAAGTGTCTTTCCAAGGCAACCAACCTTCTGGTGTGTCAGCCTCTCATTCCAGATCTGTGTTGTTAGCAAACTTGCTGAGGGCAAATAGCCCATCATTCAGGTCCTTTATAAAGATGTTGAATAAGACTGAGCCTACCTGGGGTGCATTGCGAATTTCTGCATTGCAAATTAAATACACATGTATTTAATTAAATACATATATAGAGAGAATAATAGTATCATAGAATGGTTTGGATTTTATGAACATTTAAATATCGTCTAATTCTAACATCCCTGCATTTTCATTAGATCATGTTCCTCTAAGTCCCTTGCAACATGTCCATGAACACTGCCAGAGATCCACAACTTCTCTGGGCAACCTGTTACAATTTCTAACCACCCTTATAGCAAATAATTTATTTCTAGTATCTCATCTAAATTTACCTTCTTTAATTTTGAAACCATTACCCCTTGGCCTATCACTGCACACCTTGGTGAAGAGTCTCTCCTCATCTTTAAGTACTGGAAGACTGGGATGCCTTCAGAGACTTGTCTAGGCTAAACAACTTGTTTGGTGTTTCTGTGATTTCTGTGAAATAAGAAAGCGATAGCTGTAAAGTTTAAATTCATTTCATTGAACCAACAGTACTGAAATTAAGTAAGCAGGAGCTCATCCAGTCTGAATGTCTTTAGCATGTGGTCTGCATTGGTACATGTATTTTTCCTTGAGTTACAGATGCACTCCTTCAAAAATAGATACCTCAAATGTATGTCCTTGTTATGCTGATAAATAGAAAAGTTTCCTGGGTTATAGACATCATAGATCCTACTGAACATGCTAATGGATTTTACATTAGTGCATCGTATTAATCATAATTTCTGGATTTGAGTGCTCCTTATATTTTGCATTCAAACAACAGCAAATATGTATATATTAGTTTTAAAACAATGTGCCATTCCATCTGTACCGCCAAATGATTGTGAAGTTACCTAAAATATTTACCTGGGAGACAAATGTATCAGAAATGAATTCTTTTCATATCAAAATGAGAATTCTGACTCTTAAACCAAGGATATCAAAGCACAGTGTAACATCTCACCTTGCTGTTATGTGGCTGTCTTTTTTGATGGGATGCAAGTTCCTAATTGGGCTCTGTCTTCAGGCAGTAGGAAAACATGATGATATGCCAGTTTGTATTGTGCCTCAAGAGAAGGATTAGTCAACAGAGTAAACTAGAGCTTTTCATTGGGTGCATTTTAGTATTTACAAAAACTACATTGTAAATAGATTTTTGTGCTCACAGGGCATACTTTCAAGCTGTAGAAAGAGTCACCTCTTCCTTCATCAGAAGATTTTGCTGAGATTTTTGTGCCACATTTTTTCCTTCTGACAGCACAGCAGAGCAAAAGAAGGAAAGGATACGTGGTAATACGTCCATGCAATGAAATGACCCTGGGGGGTATCACCTTTGCTGTGCAGCCACAAATACAAATTATAGGAAACCTTCTGCTCCTTCCTAGGATATGGAGAAAATCTTCTACTTGTGTACACATTGCAGGCTCAGAAATGAGAAGTTTTTTATTAAGAAAACAAAAACACAAACAACAACAACAACAAAACGCCACAACATACAAAAACTTAAAATTAATTTTATTCTCATGTGATATGTGAAGTAATTGCCTTGAGTGATTGAAATTGCCCAAATGTGGAATAAAGTCCTGTAACAGAAAAGATCATTTCCTAGAATGTAAGAAGTGCTTTTCAGCTCATCAGGCCACATGTACCTGACACAGCACAACTTGAAGGCAGACAAATAAATTGATATATTGGATTTGTGCACAGCGTTCACTGCTGGTTCAGAGTGATAAGCTGTGTCTAGGGTCAGCCCCAAAACTAGCTGCTGATTAAGACAATGAGCAAGGGGGATGCTGTTCTGTGGACTCTTAAGAAGGCTGAACTCCACTCCTTTAATTTCCTATGCTAGTGAATGCTGTAAATTTCTGTCTTAAACAATTTGATTCTGAACTAATGCAGTATGCCAATGCACATCCAAAATATGGTTTGTAGAAATCTGAAGTTCAGGACTTAGGGATGAGGTAGGAAGTACATAGTGTCAGTGAAAATGCAGTGGCAGTTTGAGGTAAGCAACAGGAAGGAAAAGGAAGAAAATAGGAATAGCCTCTACAGGACTGGAAATTCCAGCCATCTGCAAGGAGGCAGAAGTGAAGCATGTTACATCTGCTGTTAATTTTTATAATGATACCACTTCTGTAAATGAGCTACTACATAATGTAGCTATATTTCCAGGTTCCTGTGGAGGAGAACAACTTGATTGGTTCTGTAAAGAACTCTAATTTAATTTTATAATGATATTTTATAATGATATTTTATATTTTTTTGAAAAAAATGATAATGACTGATATTTTATGCTTATTTAACAACAAATTAGATCTCAGAATATTGTGAAAGTTACCTTTGGTTTTAATTTTTCTTCTTCTTTGTTTTTTTTTAAACACGGGTTTCTATTAAGAATAGATGAATAAAATATACACTTCCATGAGCTACTGAAAATAATAGGGAAGAGTAAGGAAGATGAGAGCTTTGCTAATTCCAAGAAATTAATACTTTAAAATTAGGATGTAGTTTGCAAAATCTCTGTACTGATATCTCAGTATTACAAAATTAGATTACACGAAAATAAATTAATGTAGCAAACTCCTGTCATGTGTAGTCATTTGTTTTCAGGTTTTTTTCATCTAATTTATGTGGGTTTTTATTATTTTCAGTGAATAGACACTGAGAAGCTATATTTCATAGAATCACAGAATCTTTTGAGTTGGAAGAGACTTGTAAAGATCATGTAGTCCAACTCTCCTGCAGTGAACAAGGGCAACTACATCTACATCAGGTTGCTTAGAACCTGGTCCAGCCTGACCTTCAATGTCTCCAGGGGTGGAGCTTCTGCTACATCTCTGGGCAACCTGTTCCAGTGCCTCACCACCCTCACTTTAAAATACTTTTTCTTAATATCCAATCTAAAGTTCCCTTCTTTAATTTGAAACCATTTCCCCTTGTCCTAACACAACAGACCCTACTGAAGATTCTCTCCCCTTCCTTCTTGTTGCCCCCCCTCCCCAAAGCCTTCTCTTTTCCAGGCTGGACAGCCTCTAAAGACTGAGGTATTCTGTCTTTAGATCGTTTTTGTGGCCTTCCTCTAGATGCTCTCCAACTGGATCATGCCTCTGCCGCACTGAGACCTCTACGTATGGATGCAGTACTCCAGGTGAGCTCTCACCAGCACAGAGTAGAGAGGCAGGATCACCTCCTTTGACCTGCTAGCCACAATTCTTTTGATGCAGCACAGGGCTGTGAGAATCCTTCTTTGTTGTTTTTTTTTTTTTTTGGCTCAAAGCTTGTTTCCTGAGGTTTTTCTTGTGATAAGACTCTGAGTGACTTGTCCAGGAGGCAAGTGATGGGTGCTATCTGTGTGACAATCGATATCGCTTTGGGAACATTTGAAAGCCCCTTCCCCCAGAGCTGCTTGCTCTGTAGAAGAGCGGAAGAGAGTGCTCAGCAGTGTTCACTGGCGGAATATCTGGCCTGTGGCCAAACCGCTCCAGCTAAGTATGGAAGGCTGGGGGATGATACCATTGTATCTTGCGAAGGCAAGATGCAAGTTGGTGCCTCCCTGCTTCCTCTTATCTGCTGGCAAGGCCAGAAAGATAAGAACAAAGGAGGTTCCTGCTGAGATCCCAGAGCCAGAAGCTGCCACCGCAAGGAGAACTGACTCAACCACCTTGGGTTTGAGCTGTCACTCAAAGGAGAGCTGACTCGACCACTTTGGATTTGAGCTGTCACTCCAAAGACAGCTGACTCGACCACTTTGAAAGCATTGAAAAGGGGCCATCATCGCCATGGTCGTGGTCGTCGTCGTCATGCGTCGTCGTCGTTGTCAACAGAACAACTGTGCCTGTCGACCCACCACTACTGATGATCAAAGACTGAACTACGAACCTCGCTGGATCCATGGTGGTGACTATCTCCCTCTTGCTGCCTATAAAGACCCCTTGCTTCTTCTTTTCTATCTTTTCTATCGCCCTCCTTCCCTTCCCCATTACCCTAATTCATAATAGTGTCCGTTCTCCCCTTCCCCATTTCCCTGATTAAGATTTGTAATAAACTGGTCGGACCAACATTTGAACCATTGCTTCTTAATCTCATGCCGGGTATATAGATAATAAAAGAACCTCCTCTCCCTCCTATAAATTGGAGCGAGACAAAGGCTTAGTTTTCTTTCTGGGCTGTGAGGCACATTGCTGTCTCATGCTTCCAGTACCCCCAGGAACTTTTCAGCAGGGCTGTGCTCTATCCTTACATACAACTGAATCAGCAAAACTGTCCTCCATCATAGAGCCTGGCCTATTGATTAAACCTATTAATTCAGTTCCTGAGCCAAACTTTATCGTATCTCAGGGTTGTTGTATTCTCATGAAATATCTTGAGACAAGCTGTGCATTATCCTTATTGAAGAAGAAAAAAAGCTCTGGTTTATATGCACAAAGCTTTGGTTGAGTGTCATTATGGGAACTGCTGAATTGTAGAGTTTTTGTTGTTTGTTTGTTGTTTATTTGTGGGTTTTTTGTTTGTTTGTTTGTTTGTTTTGTTTGTTTGTTATTTTACATTTGCAGAGTATACCTTAAAAAGCCAGAATCACCTTCTTGTTTAAAAATGACTCCAAATGTAGGCAGGGAGCATATTTCCTAAATGTCTGATACTCTATTCCTGTACATTAGCACAGTATCATTGAAGATAGTGAAGCTGAGCAGCTGAGGATTCTCCCTGCAGAATAAATGTTGGTGCGGAACAGAGACTTCATCACGATAACAGGACAGCACAGAATCGGGAAGGTGGTACCAGAAGATAGCTGCTGCAAAACAAGCCTGCACAGTGCATTATGCCCCTCTCTCCTTCCCCAACCCCCATCCCTTCTTCCTTTCTGTAGCTGTGAGAGGAACACTGCCCACAGCCCCATTATAACAGGGGAAAGTGATCTCTTTAAAGATTTAACCTCTTCCATTTTCTCTGTTTTGGCTTCTGTTCAGTTAGATAAATAAATAAGAGTTCTCATTTGTGTTTTATAATCAGCCTGCAATCAGTAACACATACTGGCACTTGAACTACATTCTGCTTTGTTCTGTTACAAAGCAGTGTGGCAATTCCTGTTCTGATAATAAATAAAGAAGGATTTGAATCTGTATTTAAAAGCTGTATTTAAAGCTGTGCAAGAACTAGCTGGATACCTATTTATGTGATCTGAGTGTTTAGCTGTGAATGTTGAGTAGTACCTATTGGCAGCAACATAGATCACATAGGTTTAATGTACTGAAAGACAGGCCAAGTCGTTGCTAGGCTTTATATTTATATCTCTCTTTGAAAATCTGATTCAATTCATAATGATGAGGGATTTTTGTGTAGCATACCTATTGTGGTTTTGTGAGGAAATGACTCTTTTAAATCACATCTGTACCTACGTGAAGAACCCCATGATAGCATACTCCTGGGGCTGTTTTCTATTCAGGGTGCATTTGCATGAGCTCTGAATGTACAGGTCCAGGTTTATCATACATACTACGTCATGTACCCAAATCCTGAAACTTGGTACGTAATCCAGATCTGATAATGTTATATCCTGAAAAGCCTTGCCAACAGGATTTTGTTCTACAGAGCATAAGAGGAAGGGATGATACCTACACTGCTTTCAAATGGTAAAACCATTAAGCCCCCAGTGGTTTCAGCTGTCTCATTTAATGATTTTGAATTTCAGCTCAGAATTCAAAATAATATCCCTGGATTCCAAAACCGTGAAAGTGAAAACAGAGTAAAGATTTAAAACTGACATCATTGAAGTTGATTGCCACTCTATATGTTAAAAAGTAAAGGCAAGGTAGTTGGGTAAGTAGCTGTTTATTCTAATTGATTTGCTTCCTTGTTTCTTCTAAAGTGCATAGCAGTTCATGCTACTGCTGCATGAATGCACAATGCTGCTTGTGTTTCTGTATAGGCAAGTAGAATGAATTAGAAGATCTAGTTATATAAGATCAACAGGGAGATTAGTATTTATTTTAAGAAATGTAATACAAAGAATGGACAAGTAAATCAGACAAAAAATAATACAAATAAAAAATCCTGAAATTGCAGTAAGTTTTCAAGACAGATAAAAGAATAGAATAATTAACCAAACCTTCAGGGGAACCTTATCTGCTCCAGGGTGGGCACACTGCAGCGCAGCAGAGAATGGTGGCACATGGAGGCTTCCTGCATCAGGAAAACCCCTGGGAAGGCAGAGATCCCTCTGATTGCTCAGAGAGAGGCTGATGGGACATTCATGGTTCCAAGAGTACACTGCCTACACATACAGAGGTGGCCCCAGGGAGGGCTGCAGCTAAGGGCAGGCATTAAGGGAAGTAGAGTGCTGTCACTGCTCCTTCCAGCAGTAATTGTAACCCAATCACAAGGAGCTCCAGTCCATTTGGCAGAAAGCAGTGTGTCCTCTCTGTCCTCCATGGCCTATCCAGCCACAGGAGTTAACACAGCTACCCAGAGCTCCTGAGGAAACATACAGCCATCCACATCTCAGGCTGCAGAGTGTGCCTGAGCTGTCTGTTGTGTCTGATGACAACATACACTGGATGTGCTCAGAGCAGAGGAGAGGGGCAGATCAGAGGACCTGAGGGAAGGCCTGATGGTGGCTGCAGCTCCTCACAGGGAGCAGAGGGTCCCTGAGCTCTGCTCTCTGTGACAGTGACAGGGCCCGAGGGAATGGCATGGAGCTGTGTCAGGGGAGAGCAGCTAGGGTTTGGGGACAGGTACTTCAACAGAAGGTGGCCCAGGGTGGTGCTCTGTAACAGGCTCCCCAGGGCAGTGGTCATGGGCCAAACTGACAACATTGAAGGAGTGTTTGAACAATGCTCTCAGACAAAAGGTTTAAATTTTGGATGATCCTTTCTGGAGTCTGTGTTGGACTCAGTGATCCTTGTGGCTCCCTTCCAACTTGGGATATTCTATGATTTGCTCGCACAGAACATGTGCTTCTTGCTGATGTGAAAAAGATTTACTCTTCAGTGAGAGCCAAGGTGGTATCAAAAAAACACTCTTTCTGTATGTAAAGGCAAGCAGTTGTTTAAGCATATTATGTAGCTCTTACTGAAGACAAATACAATTTTCCACTGAATAAAAAGGAATGAAGAGACAGTTTAAGGTTATGAGAAAGTAAAAAGCTGTAGTTGATGAAGGTGAAGGACTATTTAATTTAGTGTGCTACTTCCGTTAGTTGCCTTATGTTGATAATTAGAGAAGAATGGGATAGGGTAAAGTAGGATTCTTTGTCTGATCCCTTTCCCAGTCTCAAGACTGAGCTAGATGTGAATTTTATCTATTTAGCAAATCTAAGTGGATTTTTCAGTCTTCCCTTGAGTCCACATAAAATTTAGAATCTATCATGGCAAAGAGTCCAACGAGGCAGTTATTCCTCACTTTAAATGCTATCTTTTAATGTTTTTTTGTTTCTCTTTTGTTTTCTGTTTGTTTGTTTGTTTGTTTGTTTTTACCATGGCTTCTGTCACATCTTTTCCAAGCTGAAAAGTCTCTTCCTTTATTTAGTCCTTTGCTTTGAACGTATTGCATTCCTGTAATTATCTTTGCTTCCCTTTTCTGATTTTGTTTTGTTTTGCTTATTATTTATTATTTATTTGTTATTAATATTATTATTATCATACCTAAGAGTATGAGAGCTATGCATAACATTGAATATGTGGGCAAACATGGATTTTGATGGTAACATTATGTCTCTTTTGTATTCTGAATTAGTTTGCCTTTAGTAGTGGAAGCTGGTGTTAATCACATGTCTAATCACATTTTTAAGGTATTTCTACAACTGAAATTTTGCACTTTCTGATTCTCAGAGAGATTTTGAAGTTCTCTTTTCTGCTTAGCACAAAAGTGATATAAATGTGATCATGTTAACTGTGTATTTTCAAGTCATAGATAAATGCTTCAGACATTGTTTTACAAAGCAAGGCTTCTATTTTAAAAGAATGGTCAAATAAACACAACAGTAATACTTAGGAAAATTAAGCTTGTTTTTTTTTTTTTTTTTTTTCTTAGAATAGAAACTTGCTACTAGATTTCAGTTTAATCATAGAGAAGAATGGATGAATCTTCAAGATGAAATAGCCACAGAATATCTAATAAGCTGATACAAGTACAAACAGAGCAGTCTGTCCTTGTTTTGAAAGTTAGTGCAATTTAGGATTCAAAGTCAGTTGTATATTTCTGAATTTTTTACCAAACTTATTAATCTGCACAAGATGTTGCTTGTTATATTTGAAAGTAGAATCAACCTGGGATTTTGCATTGAATTGCACAAAAAGATAAGATACCAGAAGATTTGATTAACTCTTTAAATGCTCAACAGGCTGTTGTCATGCTCTTGGAATGTACAATATGTTGTGTTTTGAAGAGGTTTACTCTCTCTGTCTCATCTGCAATATAAGAACAGGAACAATGTAAGCAGCAAATAACCTCCTTTTTCTAAAAGATACATGTCCTTTTGGTTACTCTCAAAAGGATTTTGATTCAGTCAGGGCAAAGAGGAAATACTGAAAAACCCAGAAAAAAATGTGGGATTGGAAAAAACAGAAAAGTCAAGAGAGGTGCTGTGTGGGTAGCACTCTCTCAGCAAAATCTGTAAGTGTGATTCTTCGCTTTATGCTTGGCACTGACCAACTTTTCCTCCCACACAGGTTGAAGTCTAGAGATGTTGGATTTCTACTGTGAAAGTGTGATATATGGACGATGTATGCCTATATCTGAAAGAATTATATCACTCCCAATATGGACCTTCTAGCATGAAAGTCTGGAGTAAGGATTGCTATCATAAGTGTTCCTTCACAGTATATTAGGAAGTACATTTTCAGGGTGAAAACAGCAATAAGACAGCCATCTTCCAGGGTGCAATGAGTTTTCTCTGTGATGTAGTGAGAGAGAAAGGATGAATTTTTTAGTTACCGAAGATATTGAAAAAAAACGTCCTGCGTCTCCAGAGGTGATGGAAACAATGGAATTGATCTGGGGGAAATTAACTTGGAAAGAATGGACAGAAGGAGAGAAAGAACACAGTTAAAGGCCTTAAACTCAGGAGGAGGGAGGGATGCTAAAATGTCATATTTGCCATAAAGTAAAAGCAACATCATATCTGACCTTTGCCTCATGAACACTGGGATATCTTTTTGGAGAGATGTAATGCCCTCTCTTTTATAGAGCTCCAGCCTTCCTGGTTGCTTTCTGCAGCATTTTGCTGTCCCAGGAAGATCTTAGTGAGTCCCAAAGAACATCTGGTACACTGTATTATCCATTGTCTTCCTCACTCAATACATGTAAAAATCTGTGGGTACTTCTGGGTATGTCTCATAGGTTTCAGTCTCTACTTCCTAGTACCCTATTTATAAAGGAGTTGATTTTCCTCCATGTTATGCCTTCAAGATCTTCAGAAGTAGAGGTTGTCAATAGATGCTCAATTTTTGTTGACAGTTTTAGGAGGTGGTATAAAAATCTGAGATAATTTACTAATTTTCAGTAAGAGTAATCTGCTTAGTGTGCTGAAATGCAACATTAAGAAAAAAATATATAATTTTTATTCTTCTAACATTTGTGAAATCATATGGTCTTACAGTTGAGAGCTGGTTTCTTCAATCTTCTGCACTGAGTCATGTTTCATTCTGTTGCAGTCCCTATTTTGTTCGTTTCAGAAAATTTAAATTCTTAAGGAGTTGTATGAATTATTTTTAGGTCTGAAATGGTTGCCATACTAAATTGGGTAGAAAAAAAATATAATGTGTTGCTCTGAGCCAATTTTCTACATTCATTTTAACTTACAGAGACTCAAAGCAGTGTAAAAGTTAACACTTTCTTACTGAAAAGTAGCTACTGATTTTCAGCATAGCGTATAAACATGCCTCCTTTTTGGGTGTATTTTTTTTTTCACAGTACTTGATACACTATACCATGCATCTCATATGCACAAATCAGACTTTATTAAAATTTAACATCAGAAATGCTTGTGATATTTTAACACTGAGTAATAATTACCTTCTGTATTTTATTACATTTTGAAGCATTTGAATCTTCCTTGTCAGAAGAATTGTCTTTGTCATCTGGGCTGACAGACAATTCTGAGACCTTATGAAACCACAGCAAATGAGGTTTCTTTCTTTCTTTTCTTTTCTTTCTTTTTTTTTTTTTTCCTCTCCAAAAACGATTTTGAATCAGAGCCAATTGTTTTTTTTTTTGTTTGTTTTGTTTTGTTGTTGTTGTTATTGTTTTAAATACTGGTGCATAATTGTATGTGCAAATTCATGATAGCTTCCTTAGCACTTACTAATATTTCAAAGGTATTCTTTTCTACATGCTCTTAAAAATTACTCTGAAACATGGTTTCAAATATTTAAGAAAGATTAGTGAGGTACTGTGTTTCATTTCTGAACTCTTTCAGGAAAGTGTTACAACACATGATACTATGTATAGAGAGTCGTCACACTAGCTTCAGTTGAATAACTAAATAACAAAGTCAGCATTTCTCAAATAAGGATACTTTTAATTTAAATGGACCGCTTTTCCCATTTACAAGCTTGAAAGAGACAGAATGATCACTACGCTATGACATTTTGGTGTATTTATCATTCACTGCCAGTGTTGGAGGATCATTCTTCCTTGTCTGGTCCCATGAGCCTGGTACTAAAAGATTTTGATCTGACCTTCGTAGGAACATGAATTCCGTTACTGTAGATCTATTTGATTTTATATTCAACATCGGGGTGATTTGGATAGAAAGTGAAAAACACTGCTGGGAAAGCTTTTGTGTATATTCTTAATGAGGAAAATAAGTGTCTGATTATCTACTTTGCTTAATTGAGTTGGGATTATAATTGCTCAAGTTTTCATTCCTGACTGCTTTTGTAATAGGAATTGTGCTGTGTGTTTAAACGTCCTTTCCTTTACAGGGTGCATTATTCTAGTTTTATGGTGGATTAAAATTTTATATTTGCTCATCATGTTATTTTCATAAGAAATACTAAGATTCTAGAATAAAATCTGCAGGCAGGACTATGAATGGTTAAAAGAAAAGGATATTTATTATGGAAAAAAAAGGATATGTATATTGAAAGTTATAAGGTTGGCAACCAAAGTCAGAAGAATATTTATCCTCTCAAAGGGTAACTGCTACAGTTTAATAGTAGGTGGCACACAGAAAAGAACTATTATAAAAGTTTGCTGGATACTTTTGTTTCCTAGGGGAAAAGACAATAAAATAAAAATAAAAAATGACAGAGAAAGAAAGTTGAAAAAGTGTTTTAAAGGTAACAAAATGTACAACAAGGAAAATAGGGACTGTTCAGTTTAAACCTAAATGAATTCAGTTGACTTGTGACCTTCTAACAGAGCCCAAGTTTGGTTCATGGGCTTCCTATTTTGGGTAACTCATATGTTTGACAAATAGCTGCAATTGGTACTTAGAAATAAAAAACAAATGCTGCAGTGAATAGAGGTAGTGAATTATACTTAAGTAGTGGTACTATAATTGCACTAAAAATGAATTAAGATGTCACAGTGAATCCTGTTATGAGATTGTATTAGGAAGTTATGATTGTATGGGCATGAAATGTGTCCGTATGTAGAACCAAAAGAAATCTGAAGTTAAGAGCTGAACCTTAACTAAAAAAGTTCATTGTTTAGCTGTATCTTTATGTAATTGTTCAATATAAAAAAATAAAGCACAAATCGCGCCCGAGTTAAAAGTCCTCCCAGGTTATAAACTAACCTGTAAGTTCAGGGAAATAGGACAAACTGTTACTTGAGGAAAAACTGTTATGTGAATGTCTAATAGGTATTGCTGTATCTTCTACTGGAACAGTTACTGGCAGTAATGGCTGCAGATGCTGCACTAGGTGAGCAGAACACTTATAGGTTCCATAATTTTTGTTGCAGTGTTTCTTTGTTTTCTATTTTTAAAGACATTTGATACTTCCCTTTCCAATGTTAGATATTGCCCCTATGTATGGATTTTTCAAGTATTCAAAATAAGTAATTCTCCTGGGACAGATATATTCTTCAAACATATTTTATTGTGTTTCTTGGGCACGCACAAGAGTGAAAGAGTAATGTCTTCAGCATTTTTTTTACCTAGAGTTTAGGAAGTTCGCCTAGGAAAACCCAGGTAGAATGTGAAAGGTACAAAGGTAAAGTATGAGAATGATGTAATCTTTAGGTTTCAAAAAATATTTGTTGTAGTTTTTAGTGAGCAATGGAATTAAAATCATTAAAAGCTTTGAAATCTATGTGTAAATTAACTTATTTTTTTATTTATTTACTTTCTTCAGTTTTGATTACTACACAATGAAAAACCATTCCGAAGAATTAAATACTATACTCTTCTTATGCCTCAATACGATGTTTTTGCACTGAATTTGTATGTAATTGATGCAACTGTAAGTTGTTTTTGGTAAGGTTTTCACTATTGACTTTAAAAATTATTATCTATCACTGACTTCCCAGGTCATTAACTAAGTATAAGTTTATCCAGATTTCCCCTGGCATAATTCTTATGCCTTGCATTAACCAATCATGTTCACCTTAATACTTTAATTATTTTACAGGTTTCCTTTGGAGCTGTTTATGAGACCATTTAAAATCACTTAAAAAACTTTGCACTCTGTGGTGTATTTCAGCTATCAGAAATTTGTTCTCTGTGCCTTCTTACCTTCTACAGTTAGTGTTCTAATGTTTTATATCCTCTCTTGTTCTATTTGACATAAAGAGAACTATTATTAAAATGCATGTTAATCATTGTTAATCAAAGATGTGATTCTTTACCTACATTTTGTGAATATGAGAGCATGAAATGTTGCATGAAAATGTTACCTTTTTCTTTTCTTTGGTACCTTCATACCAGTAAATCTCATGTATCACCTCCATAAATATGTGCATCTCTTCAGAATCTCAGGGCCATGAAAACCTTTGGAGCCAGTGCTGTTATGTAGATTTACAGCAGCTATAAAAGGTCACCAATGTGACTATGAGTTAATTGATAAAAAGATCCTAATGATGACTCTTATCCAATTTTTTTTCTTACGTTATAGGTTAACTGCAAATTTTTTTGAACTTTTTTTTTTTTTTTTTTTTTTTTTTGTAGTGCTTATTTACAAATTCTTTTCTTACTTTGCTGCATTTTGTAATGGTTGTACAAGGGATGCTCTGAAAATAATGTGTCCTATTTTATTGTGGTGACCCACAACATCAGAGGTAGATGTTGGTGGTACAGCAATGGAAGTTGAATCTTCCCACCATTATTCCATTACATTTTGCTGTGTGGCAGATGGCAGCAGAAAGGCTGACAGGAAGACGTCTGACGTGGAAGTGTGTATGAAGCAAAGATGTGTCACTGAATTCCTCTGTGTGGAAAAAAATGGCACCCACTGAAATTCATTGATGCTTGCTGAGTGTGAGACCAACCAGTGGATGTGAGCACAGTGAGGTGGTGGGTGGCACATTTCATCAGCGGCAACAGTGATGTGAATGTCAAGTCACATTCTGAATGGATCTGCAGGTTTTTATGCTTTTGTTAGTCACAGATGAAAATGCACAACTAATTATACAGAAAAGTAGTGTTTTATAGCTCTAACTAACAAAAAGTGTATTTGCTTTATCAAATATTGTTTTTTTACTCTTTGTGTCTGTTGTAGTTTCCATGGAAATAAGTAGGAGGCATTGCTTTCTGAGCGACTTGCATATGAACTTGTAGTACTGGCTACTTCATCTCATCTTCTTGTTTGATACGAAAATTAGCTACCCTAGACACATGATGCAGTGCAAAAGATGTACTAATAGCTTATGGATCAAATAGTTCATCTCAGAGAAATGGATTCCAATATGAGCTCCACTTTATAATGCTAGATGACAAATCCTTATCATAGGAGCCATCTCCATTGCTCATTGGCATTTTCCTAACTTAAAATTTCCTCCAAGTGGTATTAACATTTAATGATTGAAATTGAAGGCCAATAAGCTGTACAGTGCATGTGCTTTGTAAAGTGAATTGGCCTTTTGGGAGTAGAAGAGCTGCAACTTCAGTGGTAACAATTACATTTTTATGGCCTAAGATAGAAATAAAATGTTGAAATGAGAAATTAATTCAAAGCTTAGTAGGGAAATTATGAAAAACTTAAAATCATCATAGTGTATCAGAATCTCTGTTTATAAATGATCGGTTACATGGGAACCTGAAGTTTTAAATGAGGTTATATATATGCATGTATATGTGTCTCATTTTCCCAATGTCAAATGTTGGCTAAAATATTTTTATAAAAAATGTTATGTGGATTCTACTTCCTTTTTGCATAGGCTATGCTTCATTCATTGCTTAAAGTAATAATTAAACATTTAACATTTCTTGAATCAAAGATCACTCCAATTGCTAGTTTAATGATGGATAGATAATGATAGGTAATCATGATATGGATGTGAAGAAGTATTAATTGGATACTGTGAGCTTCAGGGTAGTTTATGATATGAGAAATGCTACACCTGCTGTCAAAAGCAAGAAAAAAAATTACATTGAAGAGAGATGAAAATAGTCTCCTAGAAGAAATACTTTAAAGAATGCCTACAAATCCATACTGTGACAATGCCTGAAAATTTATCAAAATCTCCGGTAGTCAGAGCTGGCCAGTGTGCTCTTGTTTATTTTTCAGTGTGTTATGTTGAGTTGAAGAGAGCCTATGATTGCTGGCAGCAGCTATTATCGTAGACAGGCATATAGTATGCTTGTAAGTTTTATTAATAAAGGCTTCCTTAAAATCTTGAGTTGTATTAAAAATTCCCAATCAACTCATTACCCATATGAATTAAATTCATTCTTCTCAGGGCCGTTTTCATTGAATTAAACATTTTATGTTCTAATATTTGCATTCATCTTTTCCTGTGCAGTGTGTTCATGTGCAGCACAGAAGACCTGTTTTTAAACACTTTAAAGCTTCCATTTTTTGAGAAACAAATCTATATGCAGTAATGCACATGATACGCCATTCATTTATGCAATTACAGCTTTATATTTGTGCAGGAAAATCTCGAATTTATATAAGATATGGCAGAAAATCTATCATTTTCTTGTCAGAGAAACACCATCCCTATTCAAGGTGAAGCTACTCAGGATTTGGCACAAGCATGTAAGAACAAACGAAACATAGGATCTCTCATCCTGATTAAAAAACTAGAGAGTAAGAATGGTAGAATTAGAGGAAGTTATTGGTTTTACAAAAAGTAAAACAACTGTGCTGGTCTTACAGAAAGTTTATGTCAAAGCTAAAAATTAAAGTCAGACAAAAATAACGGCTCCTTAAACTTCAACATCACACCCGTATTAAAATCAAAGAATCATGGAATCATTTGAGTTGGAAGAGACCTTAAAAGAATAGCAAAGAAACATCTTTAGGACAGACAAAATATGTCTTACTGATATGTATCTATTTAGACTTGGAAGGCAAGTTTTTAGCTTTCAAATAAAGTTGAGGAGTTTGCTGTGTTTTGTTTTTTTTTGTTGTTGTTGTTGTTCAGTGAGTAACTGCAGTCCTTAATTAACACTAATCAGATAGCAATACTGTTTTCAGTGTGTAGGTAACTCAGTTCTGCTTCAATCTTTTCAGACCCATAAATTATGTGGGGAGCAGGGAAATTTGGTGAGGAAGTTCACCTTTAATGCTCAGAGTGTTTCTCTCTCTTTTTAGAGAGAGAGAAATAACTCAAAGTCATATATTGCTCCCTCTCTTCTACTGGTCTATTTTTTGTGCTTTCCTGAGGGGAAGAAGAAAAAAAAAAAAAAAAGCACTGATTGTTCAAGCATTTTCTACCAGGAAGGCAACTGTAGGCAGTTTAAGGAGTCTCTGTAAGTGATTTATCTTTAATTTTGTGAATGGATAGTTCTTTTTATTTGAAAGAACAAAGCAACATGTTGATAGCTGCTGAAAGCTAGGAACTAGGGCTGAAAATTGCCATTTCAAAAGGAGCCGATCTGGTAATTCAGAAGGATTTTGATCTGGGTTTTCCAACAGTTAAGCTGGGGCTAGTTTTGTGGGCTACTCTCCATCTTAATTGATTCTTATTTTGCATACAACTGAGAGATGGAGGGGCAAGAGAGAAGAGAGGGAAGTAGTAGGATCCCCGAGCAGGATTTATTTGGCATTGTATCCTTAATAGGAAACTACTGTCACTGTAGTGTTTTATTTGTTTATTTATTCTTTTTAGTTCAACATTAAAAAAAATCTCGAAAAAAGTTTGCATTTTATTTACAAACATGTTTCAGCAAAGTGCTTCCTTCTAATCTACATTATGAATTTTCAGTGTTAAAACAAATCAAAATGTATTAGATGTTTCAGAATGCACAATGTAATGAAATATGACTTACATAGTATTTAGCAATTTAGGCATCCAGCAAAGTTTGATTCAGGAGTAGTAGTAGCAGAAGGGCGGGAAGAAAACAGCATAACTGAAGTCTTTAAAACGATAACTATGGCCACTCTCAGTTGGAGCATGAAGTTCTGGCTCCCTCTGACATGCATGTCACTTGGGTGGAACCAAATTACTTGACTTTGAAATGTATGGTCCTTTTAGGTTTTGGCTCCTAACTGGAAGTTAAATGATAGAAATCCATTACGTTTCATGGACTCAGTTCCTCTTCCATCTCCTGCTCAGAGAAGTGCCCTTTATCCTAATCACCCTGTCGTTTTTGCCTTTGGGAGGAATGATTGAAAGTTGTTTTGTTTTTTTCTTTCCTTTTTTTGGTGTTTTAAATCACAAGATGGCAAATCTTCAGTATCAACTTTTGATTTCTTTGGAAGTTATGATGGCCTTGAATTGATGCTCTCTTCCAGCTTTCCGTCAGAACAGCAGCAGGGATTTTGTGTTATTTATTTAAAGGAAGGGAGGATATGACTTTTTTCTCATCTTATTTTACTTTTTCTTCGGTGTTTTCATTTTGCTGTGCATCTGTTCCAGTAGTTCAGTAGCCCTAAAGAAACAATACCACTCTGCACTTGAAATCACTTCTTAGACACTGAGGAAGTTATCCTAGTTGTGGCCGAATGGATTTGCATTATCACGTGAATTGACTGTGAACAGGTTTCACAACCAGCCTCATCAGTTCATTACAGAGCTTGACTAAAGTGCTTTTCCACTCTGACTGCAACAAAAATACTTCTGAAGCATGCAGATATACTCTTGCCTGCCTTTGCTAGCTATGTGTACTGTGTGCTGCACTTTAGATAGCTGGCAGTGATCCCAGCCTTCCAGAGATCCTCTGCTACTACAGTTCAGGTTCATTGCCACCTAGATTTTACATGTTCATTAAATAATGTAAGAATAAGGAATACACAAACATACATAGCCAGGCACAGAACCCTTAAAAAACAAAACACTTCCTGTGGGAGTTTAACTTTTCAGCAAATTAAGATGGAAAGTAAAACAGATACTGTAGAAAAATTTTGAAGGGAAATGAACACTTTTGTTTTCTTTGCTTTCTAGGTTGGCAGCTTACACAGAAGATCAATCTCTTATGACATAAGTAAACATACAAGGGCTGCTCTGAAAGTAATGCCTCCTACTTTATTATGTTGGTTCGCAATGTCAGAAATAGATGTTGGTGATATGGCAGTAGAGGCTGAACCTTTCTGCCACTGTTCTGTTGCATCTTGTTACCATGCGATGGATAGCAGCAGAGAGGCAGTCTAACACAGTGCCATCTGAAGCAAAGGGGCGTGATTTAAGTCCTCCATGTGGAAAAATGGCACCCATTGGCATTCATTAATGCTTGCTGAATGTTGATAGAAACCAACCAGTAAATGTGAACACAGTGAGGTAGTGTGTGGTGCTTTTCAATAGTGGCAACAGTGACAGAGGGCCACCTGTATTGGTGCAGATTTTTACAAGAACAGCATGCAGGCTCTTAGAATCATAGAATCATAGAATTGCTCAGGTTGAAAAAGACCTTAAAGATCATTGAGTCCAATTGCAACCTAAACATACTACCCATACAACCTTCCACTAAATCATGTCCCTGGGCACCACATCCAAATGGTTTTTAAACACATCAGGGATGGTGACTCAACTACATTCCTGAGAAGCCTGTTCCAGTGCTTAACAACCCTTTCTGTGAAGAAGTGGTTCCTGATATCCAACCTAAACTTACCCTGGCACAACTTGAGGCCATTTCCCCTCGTCCTGTCACCAGTGAGAAGAGACCAACCCCGCTCTCACTCTAAGAACCTTTCAGGTATTGGAAGAGAGCAATAAGGTCTTCCCTCAGCCTCCTTTTCCCCAGACTAAACAGCTCCAGTTCCTTCAGTCTCTCCTCATACGGCATATTCTTCAAGCCCTTCACAAGCCTCGTTGCGCTTCTTTGGACCTGCTCCATCACCCCAGTGTCCTTTCTGTATTGAAGTGCCCAAAACTGAACACAGTATTCAAAATGAGGTCTCACCAATGCCGAGTACAGGAGAAGGATTACTTCCCTAGTCCTGCTCACCACACCTGGTGAGCAGGATGCCATTGGCCTTCTTGGTCACCTGGGCATGCTGCTGGCTCATATTCAGCCAAGTGTCCATCAGTACACCAAGGTCTCTTTCCATCAGGCAGCTTTCCAGCCACTCCTCCCCAAGCCAGTAGGGTTGCCTGAGGTTGTTGTGACCAAAATGCTTGACCCAACACTTGAAACTATTGAAACTCATACAGTTAACCTTGGCTATCTCATACGGTTAACCTTGTTCATCAGTGGCAAAAATGCATAGCTAATGGTGGTGACCGTGTTAAAAACCAGTCTTTTGTAGATGAGAATTTGCTTTCTCATATAGAGTTATTGTGCTCTTTGTATCTGTTGTAGTTTCCATGGAAATAAATAGGAGGCATTAATTTTGGGGCAATCTATGTGTGTGTGTTTGTGGATATGCTTGTTGCATGTATATACATGATACATATAGATATATCCTTATAGAGGCATAATATTACCATATAAATTGTTCATCTAATAACAGTGTCTCAATATTAAGTCTCGCCTTGGCTCATCGTAGATAGCAGAGAATAGATTACGTCTGTGCTTTCAGTTCCCCTAATTTTGTACTGCTACAGCAGTAATGAACATATCACAAACAACTGACAATATTCAGAAAATAAGTAAGTAGTTTTGGAAGTGGTTATGAATTATGTTAATGGAAATTAGCCCATGTTAGAAGGATAGTGCTGAATCCAGAAAACTCCATTAGTGAATTTACCTAGACAGAAGCAGTGCTGGAGTTTCCCATCAAGTATGACGATTTAGTTAGTCAGCAATACTAAATAGTACAATTGCAGATTATAAAATACACAACAATTTCTCATTCCTTATTCCTCATAACAGTATCAAACCTGTGATTTGTTACATAGCATATAGAAATTTAATGCAATAGAAGTACTTTCCATATTTATTAATATCACAATTCTACTATTATCAATATGCAACGTCATAAGCATTGTATGATCTGATGGCTTCATTTTTTCAGAATACTGAGGCACTAAATATGATGGCTCTGTCTTGGTATCAGTGTTTCATGTTGCAGAAGCCTTTTATCCTTAATATTTGAGAGTATAAGCACTTAGGCTTTTGCAAAACAAAACAACAAACAGCATGCTTTCATTTTTACTGTATTCATTTATCTCCTGTATTTCTGTTGTGAAAAGAATTCTTGTTTTCACTAGAAAATAAGACATAATTTTTCATCAGAAACTTTTGTAACATTGAAATATTGTAAAAAAACTAAAGGAAGGACTTTTCAGTCACTGTGAATAGCATTTTAAATGCTGAATAGATACTATGATTTTTAAAACCATTTTCATAATAAACTTTCCCTTAAATTTTCAAAATAAAGTGAGATTGAATATGGTTAGAAATTTTATCAAAAGAATAGAAATTGCCAGACTTATCAAGAAAGTTATGATAGACGAGCAGTTAATATGCTAGAGAAAAAAATATTTTGCAGTTAAAACCAAAATTTAATTAAAGGGACAGGCCATTAGAGTTACTGGCATTTAAGGCCAGGTTGGATGGGGCCCAGGACAGCCTGATTTAGTGGCTGACAGCCCTGCCAGTGGCAGAGAGGTTAGAATTGGATGACCTTTATGGTCTCTTCCAACCCAAGTCATTCTATGATTCTGAATCATATTTATATTCTGTACAAATTAATCTTTGAAGTATGTAACTCATTTTTTCTTCTGAGTTTCTGAAAGGAGGATTCTTTCCTTTTTTCAAACAACATAAATGCTACAATAAAAAAAACTCCTGGTAATGTGTGAACAAGTAACTATAAATTTGCCAGATTTTCCTAGTGGTTTTTACAGATTATTTTGAGAAAAAATACATAAGTGTATATAATATTTATTATATAATGTACACTGTACACTATATGATAGACTATATACATATGGTAGAGATAAGCTTAATATGTTTGCACATATATAATATAGAATAATTCCAAAATTCCAAAAGGGCCTTTTTTTTTTTTTTTTTTTTTTTTTTGTGGAAGTGAGAATAGGAACAGTGATAGGACAAGAGAGAATGGCCTTAAGCTGTGCCAGGGGAGGTTCAGGCAGGATATTTGGAAAAATTTATTCTCAGAAACAATAGTGAGGCGTTGGAACAGGATGCCCACGAGGGTGATTGAGTTATCATCCCTGAAAATGTTCAAGAAATGTGTAGGTGTGGCACTGAGGGATGTATTTAACGGGCATGGTAGAGGTGGGCTGATGGTTGGACTAGATGATCTTAGTGGCCTTTTTTAACCTTAATGATTCTGTGATTCTATGATATCTTATAATATTTTTTTAGTTCTTGTTCTGAAATAAAAAAAAAAATTCTATAAAGATATGCAAATGATAAGTCTGTCTCAACTCAGTGCAAGTATAACTCTTAAGATTCTGCATGTGGTTTTATATACAGACTGATTTTCTAGAAAACATATGGAATCCATAATCTATAGAGCTATGTTATTATTTCTGCAATAAAATAAGAAGTACTGAAAGGAAAAAGGCAGGAGCAGGAGGGAGGAAATCTAATCCATTGCATCATTGCTAAACACATCTTTGTAACTCACTGTTTAATAAATCAGATGGTTGTGGGTCTGTTTGTGGCTTATGTAAGTGAAAAACGGCTGCAACTTGTCTGAGCTCAGACACATTACATCAGTGTAAATGGCAATAAATGGCAGTGCAGAGCCAAAATTTAATCATCAGTGCTTTTGCCATGGATTCACATGTAATTAAATCTTTCAGAAACGATGGATGATCTGAAAATATCACCAAGGAAGTGTTCTTTGGTTCTTTGGTTGGGATATCCCATGTGAATGGAAGAATATAAAATGTCAAAAGAAAAAAAAACAATTAAATTTTTGTCCTTTTATTCATTTTACATTCCAAAATGTGTAAACCCTGCAGTACAAACCAAATTCTTTGTGAGAGTCAAATATGAGATGATGCTATTCATTTAAATTCTAGTAGATTTTTGTTATTCACTAAAAAATGAAGGAAGAAGATAATCCACATTCTTCAGAGTGATCAGTGAAATGTCATTTCTGGAAACTCAAATTTTTAATAATCAACTCCTTTTTTAATGGATATATGCAGTAGGAGGCTGGAGCATAGGATAACATACACAAAGAATTTTTCATCAGTGTTCCAAACTGCATCTCTCAATGGACAATAAACTACAACAAAAGTAGAAACAAAAATAACCACAAATACATAAATAAGTTGCTCTGAAAGTAATGCCTCCTGTTTATTTCTATGGAAACTACAACAGCTACAAACAACAAGCATTATAACATCATTTGATAGAGCAAACCCTCAGCCA
Source organism: Tetrao urogallus (assembly GCF_951394365.1). Classification (NCBI taxonomy): domain Eukaryota; kingdom Metazoa; phylum Chordata; class Aves; order Galliformes; family Phasianidae; genus Tetrao; species Tetrao urogallus. The sequence continues at coordinate 53,369,908 of NC_136815.1, read as the reverse complement.
CAAAATAATATTTTTCATCATTGGCAGCGCCACCTGCTATGCATTTTCACCTGCAATGAAGAAGAACCTGCATGCCACATTCAGAACAGTCTTCATCAGTGTAGGAGACCACAATTTCACAGCTGCTATGACAGCATCATTGCTGAAATGCACCATTCACCACCTCACAACTACTGGCTAATCTCCATTAACATTCAGCAAGTCTTAATGAATGTCTGTGGGTGCCATTTTTTTTTTTTTTTTTTTTTTTTTGCAAAGAGGAATTCAGTGACACCCTTTTGCTTTAGATGCTTTCAGGTCAGACACCATTTTGTCAGACTGCTTCTCAGCTGCCTCAGTTGCCATCGTGGCAATAAAATGTAATGGAATATTAGTGTGAAGGTTCAATCTTTACTGCCGTCCCACCAACATCTGCCTCTGATATCATGGGCCAGCATAATAAAATAGGAGGCATTACTTTCAGAGCAGCACTTATAGATTCAACCGCAGGTTATTACCTCTTTCAGTTATTTCAGTATTATTTCTATTGCAAAACATCAGTGATGTAGACATTACTAAAATAGTAAAATAGAGCAATTATTTTTGATCACCATGAGAATTCTCACCTCTGTGCGCATGCAACTATGAACTGAGAATCCCAATCCTTTTAAACTGCGTTATTTTCTGCACATATAGAAGTTGTCACCACCATCAGCTTCTCTGCACTATGTCAGGCATATTTTTCTACCTTGGAAGTTGTACCTATGATAACAGATGCAGCAACATGCAGCATTTTCTCTGCTTTTCTCAGCAATGGCATGACTGACATATTTTATAATTCTACTGCACGGAGTAGCAGATGGTGCCTACCCTTTATTATCCTGTACAGGACTTGGTATTTCTTCTCTGTCAGTCATGAGACATGATTTTGATTTTTGCTGGCTGCGCAAGCCATGGAATTTCATACAACAGTAGTTACTTCTCCTGCCAATCTCATGTCTCTTGAGGCCCAGGCTTAGCAAAATCCCTCAACTCATGGGATGACTTGTGTGCCAATTCTGGCAAGCACTGAATGATCACTGACTAGTATTCTTCAGAAGGACTGTCTTAAAGTGTGTGCAAATTAAAGGCAGAGGCATGCCATAGCAATTCAACACGAAGATTAATCACTCTCATTATCACTAGAGCAAATGTATCTATTAGCAGAAGGCCTGTTAATGCCACAAAGCAATCTCTTGAGCATGTGAATGGTCATCCACCCTTTCTGCTCTACTTTGATATGAGATGACAGTCCCAGAGCACATTAAAGCACTACAGAACTCAAAACAACACTGTACCTCTCAGTAAAGGTTGTTCCTTTGGGTTCAAAATCATGCTCAAACAGCTATGCTCAGTGGAAGTGCTTCTTGCTATAATGAAAAACATGCCCAACAACTCTATCTCATGCTGTGGTCCTACCCTGTATATGTCAGAGGGATGCAGTCTGACTGACTCATCCACTCGCAAACAACACCATAAAATTTGTCAGGGACATCTATCAAGAAAAGACATTTAGAATCGTAGAATCATAGAATGGATTGGACTGGAAAGAAATTTAAAGACCAATTGGTTCCAATCCCCATTTCTCTGCTTCACCTTTGGTGAGTAAATAAGAATCTCTGGAAAAATGCAGAAATTGGTATCTGAAAAAGAATAACAACACACAGGAACAGAAAAGTATAACAATTCTGATTTACTGCCGTTAGTAGCAGTACTTTCTACTCTCTCATTTTTTTCTATTCCTTGTACGGTTTTTAGAATGTAGAGATTTTATTTTTAACCTTCAGACTGAAATGTTAAAAAGTGAAGCAAAAAAAAAAAAAAAGATTTTCCACCTTCAGATTATACAGTAATCCCCAGTATAGTTTTTCTCTTATTTCTGGAAAGTAATTTTATTCTGAATTTTTACAGACTTCTAAGGTCTACAGACTTGAAAAGAATCTTAAGGGTAGTGGAAAGAGAGTATTTTAATTTATGCTGAAGTGTTTTGCTAAGCTGGTACTGAACTAATACTTTTGACTTAGGAGAAACTTCCCAATGCATGCTGAGAGAAAGAACTAAAAATATATATTAAAAAACTGAGGCTTAGAAAATAATTGACTGAATGAGGATTTTTTTACAACAGCACTTGTTATGGTTGCTCATTATTTGTTCACCTATTCTCTTTCAAGTGCCAGTCTCAGGGTTTCAACTTCTGCTAGGTTTGGGGGGCTAAATGTGCATATTCAGTAAATTCTGGAAGTGCTTAGCTGTTGCCAGGTAAAACTAGAAGACTGTTTATTTTAACAGCAGCAAACCCACATGCAAATTGTACAAGAAATCTGACCAACTATTCTTAGACGTTCTTCTTCATATGTCTCCTGATGTTTTATTTCAGCAAATTTTCACTGAAACAATCTTGCTCCTTTATAATGCCTGACATAGAATTTATTTTACCTGAGTTTTGAACATTTTGAACTGTCAAAGTCCAGTGCTCTCTGACCAGTTAGCTTTCTTGGCAATAGGTGTAGTCAGTCACACACTATTATATTCCCTAAGCTTTATGGGAAGAAAACCCTTCTTTGTCTTTTCTGAGTCTTCTTCCATTACAGGAGTTTTTGGTCAGTCACATAGACATACTTTTTTTTTTTTTTTTCTTTTTTTTTTTTTTCTTTTTTTTTTAATGAATCACACAGTTCTCTGGTTAAATCTCCACATTTAGAAGTACAAGCATGTACCCTCAAACACTGTGCAATTGTTTATTGAAGTCTTCAAGCCTCGCTCGTCATTTTACTTTATATTAACCTTATTTTTATATTCCAGTAATAAATTTATGACAGGCTTATGATGTTTTGAAATTATTCCACCACAATAATGAGCATAACATTAGTCATCAGTAGCTTTCAGTAAAAATAAGTCTTTAAAAATAGTGCACGTCTTATAATATTTCTAACTATTGAAGAGTGCACAGTGAGGTGCATGCACAAAACTGCACAATGGACTACAGCTACAGAGAATTAAAGTTATTACTTTATTGCTTAGTTTCAGATAAGTATAATATTTTTAAATGTAAAATAATAATTTTTACATAAATTCATTTTATTAAGAGATTATAAGTAAAACTTTGAAATTAAGGATGTTATTATGAACAGGAAAAAAAGTAAACACCTTTAAGTTGTTCTCCTTTTTTTTTTTTTTTTTTTTTTTTTTTTTGCTTGAGGGCTCAGTTGATTAGGTAGTTACTAATGTAGTAACTGTTAGGGAAGAATACACTTCTAATCCTTAAGGCCCATGGATCTAACTGGAAGTCATTCACGGTTTTATGCATTTAAGGCAGCTATTAGTGCAGAAAGAAATGAAACCGGAATAAATTTTTCCATCCAAACCTTTCCTGATGAGTAGCTATGGTTTTGATAAGGTGATTTTCTGTGGAAACAGTTTGCCTTTCTTGAAATAGGTTTCTAAGCAGAAAACTAGGATCAAACTCAGAGAAAAAATGATGGTTTTGTAATGTCCTCCTTTTGTGGCAAAATTAAGAGTTCTCACAAGAGAAAGTGGTAAAAGCATTTAGAACAGCATTTATCAAATCAACCATTTCAAAACTGACCACTAATATGCAAATACATCATGTTGTTGAAAGTAGATTGTCCATGCAAAACACAGAACTTGCAAAAAGGACAAAACAAACAGGCTAGAAAGTAATCTTTGGAAAGAAGAAACAGTGACAGAGGAAAAAATTTCAAGTTAAGGAAAATAGAAAGGTAGGACTAAGTACAAGCTGTGTGAGTGAACCACTCTATCCTGCCTTCAGAACGTATTAGCATCCATTGGATCATAAGGACTGTATATCTCACATAATCTTGTGACACTGGTTTGATTTTGTTTGTGTAGGTTGATATTTCAGAGACAGCTTAATTGTCAGAGCAACAGCAATCAAGCTGTTTGCCTTAAAGAATAATGATAATAAAAGACCATGTGAAAGGTAATAAGCTAGATGTTTTTGATTTATCTCTTTTTCTTCTTGCCCAAGTACGGTGTGTACTTTATTATATAACTAAGCAATGAACCACAAGCTGTATGGCAGCTATTCTTGAGGGAATCAGTCTGCAAGACATTCCCCAGATAGCATGCTCTATTGCATCTGTACTGCACATTGCCTTGGAATGGGGAATCTGTAAAAGAGTATTGTGCATGTGAGTAGAAGATATAAAGTTCGGATCTCGTCAGTAAATGTCACCAAAATTCATTTTGTGTATTTAGGTGTTTATCATGAAAACACTACCTTTCTGCTGTCAGCAAAAATGATGTTCTTCAAGTGTTTGCAAGTCAAGTGACAGGAGCATATCTTGTTACATTCTTTCACATGAGACCTGCTCTTTGTCACCTCCAATTTGACATTTTATAGGGATTCGGAACACAACTCAGAAACAAAAAACAAATATAGTTTTCTCCCTGTGGCTGACTATTGCTCCTCTTAAAAGTCAACAGTGTCAGATTTCAGTTTTAGCTTATTGAATTACTGCATCAGGGACTGTAAAAATCAATCTTAGTAGAGTTTTATTGTTCTATTCCTTTTGCATACAATGAGTGAAAAAAAACCTGCTTTGTCTGACACTGTTTACAGTACTAGTTTTGACCGTCTAATAGAAACAATCAAAATTGCCAAAATATACATTTTTGTGTGTGTCTGTTTGAATGATGGAAGTTCCCCCATTGTGACTCCAGGTATTTGGTCTCTGTAGAAAATACAAAAGAGACTCTGGAAATTGACCATGTATCACTGAAAGAAGTGAAAGTCCTAACATATATTTTATTGTGCTGGAAATTTTTGTGGACTCAAATGTAAATATAAAGAAAAACCAGACTTGCAAGGATGTATAAATTTCAAAGCTATTTAAAAATGATTTTATTGAGAAAAATATATAGGTTGCTCCAAAAAAATTCCTACTATTTATTTACATGTAAACTACAAAAGATACAAGGAACACAATAACACTACTTCACAGGGCAGATTCTCAGCTAAAAAATGCTGTTTTACAACATAGTCACCACCATTTTCTATGCATTTCCACCACTGATGAGCAGGAGCATAAAAATGGCTGTCTGGAATGTGGCTTTTTTTTTATGCCACTGTTGCCACTGCTGAAAAGTACCACCCGCCACCTCTCTGTGCTCACATCCACTGATTGGTCTTCCTAAACATTCAGCAGCAAGCATCAGTGAATGTCAATGGATGCAATTTTCTTTCTGCATGGAGGAATTCAACGACACACTTTTGTATCATCTACACGTCCATGTCAGACACCATTCAGTCAGACTGCCCTTCTGCTGCCATCTATCACATGGCAAAAAAAAGTAGTGGAATACTGGAAGGAAGGTTCAAAATTTACTGCCATACCACCAACATCTGCCTCTGACACTGTGGACCAGCATCATAAAATAGGAGGCATTACTTTCAGAGCAGTCCTTGTATAAGGAAACCATAGTCATTTTATCTTAGAACTGTAAACGTAAGTACTTTTAACTTTCCCTCCTTTATAGATGTTATCCTGTGTAAAAAGGAAATGGCTGCTAAATCAAAACAAATATTATTTAACTGCGCCATTACTTGGCACTATCTGAGCAAGGTATTAACAAGCATTAACACTCAACACCATTATTACCCTTACGCAATCTTACTGATAATGTTACTGCCCTCATTACTGTGCAATAAACTGATGCTGACTCTTCTTAAACTGTTTGATTTGATACGACCTCTCTAGTTTTCACAGCACTGATCTAAAGCCCACTGAAGTCCTCTACTGACTGTTAGAAGCAGACTGATTCTTTTTCTTTTTAATATTTTTTTGAATTCTCTTTTCCAGATTCACCAGTATAACTACCAAGTTAACACAGGAAGAGTGATTATATCACAGTCAATCCCTATGATTTATTTTTAAGTCTTTCAGAGCCACAAGTCTTTGTAGTCATGACTGATTTTGCCAGCATGGAAATGAGTGTTGAAATATGTCTCTTAAACAGGCAAACAAACAAAAATAAAGTAAACTTTAGGCAGAGACAAAGTGAGTGGCTACTTAGGACTGCAAATGAGGAAACAGTGGTTGATACACTATTCTTTTGCAGGGCAGATGGAGCAGTGAGAAAAAACAGCATTTTTCAAGCTTCCCCTTATTATCTTAGCAGATCTACCATTTTTCTCCCTTTCCTAGCACAAGAGAGTCCCAGATCCAATTTAGTTTCTACTTCTCGCCTTAAGGATGGTAAAATTACTTTTGCACATATATTGTGGAGAAGTGTTGAGGCAAGGCAACAAGGTGTAAACACTGGTGCCACTTCAGACCAATTCTGAATCAACGCTTTCTTTGTGTTAATCCATACAAACCTCTTACACTGACGCCTAGTGGAATTTGCTGCCAAAAACACACACACCATCACCATATTCATTGAATAGCTAGGCATGAAATAAAGTTAAGAAATTCAGCCAAAATTTCTAAGCTACAGAGTTTCAGATTATTAGGTTCAAACTTGATCAGCCAAGATGACTTGAATATTGAGCAAGAACCTTGCACAATTCCAGGACATAGTCCAAGTATTTAGAAGACCATATAACAGAGCTTCATACATCAGATCAATATCTGTTTCACCTTTTGAAATGAGCTCCATTAGTTCTTACTGAATAATGAGACCTGGAGCTTCTTTTCACATACTGATCTAAAGCCTATGGAAGCCCACATAAGTACTCCTACTGAATTCTAGAAGTTTTGCATTGGGTCTTAAATGATGAGACATGCTGAAGTTGCTCTAAAGAGCAATCATTAAGGTCTCTTGGAAGAATTCACAATATTGAGTTGTATTTTTTCCATGCCTGGATAATGCAGTATTCAAAAAGAGCACATCTGGTTTTGACTGAAAGAATTTGGCTGTAGTTGCTGTATTTCCTACTTGCAGCAAACTGAACAAAAGGGCAAAGTTTTGTAAACGTAATATCAGTCTTATAATAAATTAAGTGGTAAAGTTAGCACTGCTTTGCTACGTATTTAAAATACAGAATCTCCTCAGCAGTGACTCTCATATAAAAACCTGAATGACAGCAGTAGACTACCAGAAATTTCTTCTAAGTTCTCAACAGCCTCAAAAAGAGGCAGTTTTATTTTAGATGCAAGGATGTAACACTAATTCTGCCAATACAGCACATTTTAAATGTATTAAAGTATATCCATGTGGGGGATATTGTATCAGTATAACTACAACATTCAGTTACTTGATTGAAAACTAAGTTTTAATTCTGAAAGAAAATCTGTGAAACAGAATGAAGAGTTTTACAACAAACACACACACAGAAATTATGGGGCTCAAAAGTTGGTAATAGGTTACAAAACCATTTTATGTCATACTGCATAATGTTTAAAATAATTCTGTAATGTAAGTATTTCAATAATGAAAAATTATGAGATTTTGAAATGTTCAAATTATTCAGTGTTGACTACAGTGGGATATACTATATATACTTCTTTTAAATATTATCAAATGAGTGTAATTCTAAAAATATTTTGTTTTCATCAAAATAGGATTTCCTCATGTACAATGGCATGCTAAAACACCTTTGATCTGGTGCATAGCATAGGTCAAGTACTGTAACTTTTATAACCAGGCAAGGCATAATGACCTATTATGCCTTTCACAAAGTATGAAAGACAGTTCTGCTAACAGCTGCATGTCTTTTTAAACCTACCTTCTACTTTTTAATCTAAATGATTACTGTGGAAATGAAAGAATTAACCAGCTTAAGTGATCTGTTGTCTTAAACTCCCTTTTTCTTTACTCTTATTTCATAACTTACCTACAAGTACTTCCCTCTGCTAGGTGTGAACCAGCTTTCAGTGGCAAGCTATCAGAACCAGCAGACACCAAATAAAATCTTTTTTTTCTCTAGTTACTACCATTTGCCTACATATACTGAAATGAAAACTCTGAGACTTGCAGAATAAAACTCTATTACTGTTAGAGCATTTATAATGTTATTTTTCTAAAAGGTTGTCTAGTTTCAGCTGGGACAGAATTGTTTTTTTCAGCATATCTGGGTATGATGCTGTGTTGCGGTTCTAGGAGAAAAGCAATGTTGATAACACACTGATTTTTATGGTTGCTGCTCAGCAGTGCTGTACACAGCCAAGGCCATTTGTAGTGAAGGGTCCAAGGAGCTGGGGGAAGGGGAACAGAATCAGGACAGCTGACTTAAACTGGCTAAAGTGATATTCCATATTATCTGACGTCATGTGGAAGGAGTTGAGAGGGGATGGGGGTTCATTTCTCTTCAGCTGCCTGAGAGGCTAGCTGGGCATCAGTCGGGGCATGGTAATCCATTACTTGTGCATCACTTGTTATATACATTTATATATATATATTTATATATATAGTCGTAACTATGTTCCTTTTCCTTTTCTCTATGTAAGTTTTATCTTAACCCACAAGTTCTTCTTTGTTTTTTTTTTTTTGTTTGTTTGTTTGTTTTGTTTTTAATTCTCTTTCCCATCCCAGTAGGAAGGAGCAGAGTGAGCAAATGACTGAGTGATGCTGAGCCACCTGCCACATTAAACCATAAAAAAGGTTCTTCCTCATATGGAAATACAAATAGACTTTACAACAAATAACATTAATAAATAGAAGCTTACATGTTAGAAGCTGACACTCCCTGACCATGTTTTTCCAGATGTTCCAGGTGTGGAGAATACAATGTTTAATATCAAGTTTCGCTTATTTAAAAATATGAGGGCTACTCTCTGAAAGTAATGCCTCCAGTTTTAATTTGCCCATGACGTCAGAGGCAGATATTGGTGATATGACAGTAGAGGTTGGACCTTCCCACCAATATTCCACTTATCTCTTGCCATGTGACAGATGGCAGCAAAAGAGCAGTTGTATAAATTAATTGTTTTATCCAGGTATATGAAAATAAATATAAGATCAGTGGGAAATGTACTGTATGTTTTTCTAAAAGTTTTATTGTTGTTGCTGTTTAGCAAAATGGTTAGCTTTTCAGTATTAATATTGACAAAATTATGTGCATTTTTTCACTATCTTGAAAAGTTATTTAAAAATTATGCAATGAGAGATTGCTAATGTCTGCTCATTGTATTCATAAAGGCTGTGCATTTAAATATAGTGCTATATTTGGCAATAATTCAAAAAATGTCCTTGCTAAAATATTGTTCAATAGATATTTGAGTAAGGAATGGCAATATGCCAAAACTTATGATAACGCATTTTCACAATTGCAGGGAAGATTATGCAGCTATAGTGGCATAATGAAAGGGAAATTTTTGTCTTCAGACTATGTACACAGAGCAGAATACTTTTGGCATTTTCTTCTAAAAATGGATCCACAGATTTCAGACAGACACCTGAGCATTACAAATGGTGTAAAGAAAGTGGGGCACACCAAAGAAGCACTTTTAACAGCCAAGATGGGCCAAAACCCTGGTAATGGTCAAAGCTCATACATATACTTCTGGACAACAGAAATGTGCCAGTCTGGGTATTAAATTTATTTGAATGTTCACATTGACAATTGGAATTTTGAGAGGACTAAAGGGAAACGGATTTTATAACCATAAGGCATATAAAAATCAATGTGTCATATTATGAAACTACAAAAACATCACTGAGAGGAGCAGATTACGACATGCTCCATGACATTCTGTTAAGTGTTTCTCATGCCTTAAATCATCATAAAACTTAAAATGTATATACATAACAAAATTAACAACTACATGAAGTATAGTATATTATTAAGTATTTAATATTAAAAATTACAAAGTCTGAGTCAACAGCCTAATATTCTCATGCAAATCACTAAACTATTTAGCATTTACCAACTCTGATGATGTGTTTGATGCTGTCCAGCATTGCTGACTGTCAAATATGCTGCAAGTGAGAGCACAATTATTTGTTTTACTGGCTGCTTAACCACAATTGATTTTTCAGCTCAAATGAGTAAGCAGAGCAAGTAAACATAGCATACTGAAATCTGTGGTTTCACTACTTCATATCAGCTGAAGATCGAGATTGAAATAAAGCTCTTTCCTCAGTGTTGGATATGGAGCTTGGAGGCTTCATGGCTCTCCTCAGCAGGGACGTGTTGTTTATTGCATTCCCAAGGGAGAAAAAGAAGAAAGAAAGGACTTCCACTCAGAAATGTCAGGCTTTTCCAGAAAATGCCTGTTTGACAGAGAGCGCTGACATTTCTGGTATAATTGTTAGTGGTGTTACTACCTGAACAGATGCAGAACAGACTGAAGGGAATTACAGGGTTTTCTTCTGAATCAGGCAGTACAGATTTGGAAAAGATCTTAAAGAGCTTCCAGGCAGCATCTGTTCCTCTCCAGAAGGGAGAACTGAGACACACCAGCAACTGCAAGGTGGTGGCTCTTTGCTTGCACTCTTGTCAGAATCTGCTTTTGAATCCCACTTCACAAACCAAGGGTGCTGGCCCAGGTCACTGAGCAGACCATCTGCACGACCAACCAGTGCTCAACAGCAGCTGAAGGGGAGTACCTTCACTGCTAATTCCTGTGGATGAAAAATTGTCACTGATGTTTTCTTTCACAGGAGGTAACAGAAACGAACTTGGGTTGCCAGAGATAATCAGAAAGCTGAGAGGACCAAAATCATGCAGAGTGGAGTAGATACCATAGCCATATGTTCATATATTTCCTGGCTCAAAAGCTAAAATTAGGCCCTAAGACAAAACCTTTTTACGAAAACAGCACCATAGCATCCTAACCATCCCTGTAAGACAGATGGGATCTCTGCCCATAAGTGCTACTTCCTGGCTTCCACACATTCAATTCAAACAGCGGTTGTCTAAGAAAAGAAAAGCCCGTAGCAGCTGTGTTCTTGTGCTCACCCTGCCTCCATTTTGCAGATGTGTTCACACAGCTTACAGCTGTGCAGTTCTTCTCCATCAGTCCTTAGTTTGTGTTTGTTCTTTATGATTGCTAATAGAAAAAGAGAAAATGAGAAGCAAATGCCTTTCTGTGGCAAAACAGTGGTTGGAAGTCACTGTAGGCATAGGGAATAATTGCAATATGCACCGAACATCTAAAAATTTGCAATTATATGATTGTTTGACATTTATAGATGTCAATAAATCTGTAAGAGCAAATACAAGCTAATGAGCTGATGCACCTTTAGAAAACCTGCACTTATCCTGTGTGCTGCTGTTCTTAAGTGGTAGCTCAGACTAAGCCCAAATAGCTGGCATGTTAAGTCCTGGGCACGTGCATCTACAGCACTGATCTTGAGGGATGATGTGTTTCAAATAGCACTATGAAAGTAAGCAGGAGAGCCTCACAGAGAACAGCTTCTGGTCATTTAAATGCCACTTGTTGGGTTCAGTGTGAATGAGGAGCTGTTTCATGGCTTCCTCTAGGCTTTTGTTAAAAGACATTCTCAGAGTTCTCATATCCTTTACTGATTTCCCCCTCCATCTTGGGGTGATTTACTGTCAGTATGCCTTTGTGGTGAATACCATTCTTTAGAAGGCAATCAGATTAAGATTTTATTTTATTTTATTTTAGTACGACATGTAGAATGGTTTTTACAGGAGACAGTTGCTATCAATTGCCAAAGTAGACACGTTCTCCTGGAAAGGGGTGATCAATGTTAATTTTCCAGAGGGCAGCGTGTGTCTGTGACATTTTGTCTTTTGCTAATATTTATCAAATAGACCCATAGTTTGTCTTCAGCTCAGCCTGAAAATGCTGACTTAGAGTCCAAGCTGTATTGCTTGCTTCTTTTTGCGGACATTAGCTTTAACAAAAATTCCTGTGCCGGGATATGATCTCTTATCATTAACCACCAGCACAGTCCTTATCCAACCTTTTCTGGACAGCAAGGAAAGATAAGCGTAGAATATAGCTTTGAAGAACCTAATTGAACCCTCTGTCAAGCAAAGTTCTTCAATGGTTAATTATTAAACTTGACTAGTATGTTTGCATTTGACCTGAAGGTGACTTAAGGAGCTATTTATCTGCACAAGCCCCAGCCTTTGCCATCCAGCAGATAGCAGACACTGTCTGTGCATTTCCTGCCCTGTATTCCCATTGGTGTGGATGCGACACTGATACACAGATCTGTGTTTGCAGGCATTGTAGGGTTCTCTTGCAGAACCCTCAAGAGATGTATAACATTTTCTTAGATCACAAATGCAAAACCTGGGGAGTTAATCATTCCTTTAAGATGTTTCCAGCACATCAAGTAAGAATGAAATCTCTATCTTCTGTGGCTTTCTACTTTCATACCCGTGTGTGCTTGTGGTGGAGAGGATGAAGGGGAGAGGCACAGAACTCAGAGAGAGAATTACCTTTACAAACACTTCCGTTGGAAACCCTCATCTCCCTAATACATTGCCTTGCAACTGATGAGGCCTCAACTTGAGAAAGGTAAACCTTGGATAAGAAACAGAGTGTAGGCTGACAAGTAGTATATTCTAGAATGTTGCAGAATATGTAAGAAAGCTAAGCTGGGGGTTGGTAGTTACCTGTGGAGGAAAGCTACTTCCAACAGCAGATGAATGAGCCACGTCCAGAATTGCCTCTCACTGAGCATTTTCATAAGGAGTGACTGGGACTTAGCAGACCCTGCTTTGAGTAATCTTCTGGGTTTTATTACCTTTCGCCACAAACAGAGTCTATTTATTATCCTGCTACCTTGGACTTCAGGAGGGCGCACTTTGAATTGTTCAGAAGACTAGTAGGGGGAGTTCCCTCATTTTCAGTATTAGAGAGTAAGGGGGTCCAAGACGGGTGTTCACTCTTCGAGAAGGAAGTCCTAAAAGCACAGGAGCTAGCTGTCCCCCTGAGCTGCAAAATGAGATGTCCAGGAAGAAGACCAGTATTGGATGAATAGGGAGCTATTCTTGATGTTCCGGGAGAAGAAGAGAATCTACCTCTGTGGAAGAAGGGGTGGGTGACTTGCTGTACAGAGAAGTTGTTAAGATGTGTAGAGAGAAAATCAGAAAGGCAAAAGCCCAGCTCAAACTCAGCCTGGCTGCTGGGGTAAAAAGGAACAAGAACCTTTTTTACAAATACATCAACAGTAAGAGGAGGACTACGGAGAATCTCCATTCTTTATTGGATGAGGCTGGGAATGTGACCACTGAGGATAAGGAAAAGGCAGATCTTCTGAGTGCCTTCTTTACGTCTGTCTTTAAAGGTCACACCAGTTATCCTCAGGGTACTCTCTGACCTGGTGGTCTTAGCTGGGGAGCAGAAAAAAGCCCCACGATTCAGGAGGATACAGTCAGAGACCTACTCCTCCAGCTAGACTGTCATAAGTCCATAAGGGCCAGAAGAAATTCACCTGAGAGTGCTGAGGGAACTGGCGGAGGTGATAGCTGAGCCGTTTTCCATCATTTATCAGAGCTCTTTGTTGACTGGTGAGGTTCCAGAAGACTGGAGACTTGCCAATGTGACTTCCATCTACAAGCAAGGTTGTAAGGAGGATCCAGGGAACTACAGGCCTGTTAGCCTGACCTCGATGCCAGGGAAGATTATGGAACAGATTGTCTTGAGGGAGATCACACAGCATGTGTGGGACAACCAGGGGATCAGGTCTAGCCAACATGGGTTCACAAAGGGCTGATCCTGTTTGACCAACATGATCTCCTTCTATGATCTACTGACCCACCTGGTAGATGAGGGAAAGGCTGTTGATGTAGTCTACCTAGATTTCAGCAAAGCCTTGGACACTGTCTCCCTCAGTATTCTCCTGCAGAAGCTGGCAGCCTGTGACTTGGACAGGTACGATCTTGGCTGGATGAGGAACTGGCTGGAAGGCCCAGAGAGTGGTAGTGACCAGTCACAAGTGGTGTTCCCCAGGCATCAGTGCTGGGGCCTGTCCTCTTCAATATCTTTATTGACGGCCTGTTTGAGGGCATTTAGTGCAACCTCAGTAAGTTTGCAGATGACATCAAGTTGGCTGAAAGTGTCAGTGTGCCTGGGGGTAGCGGGGCCCTATAGAGGAATCTGGACAGACTGAATAGCTGGGCTGAAGCCAGTGGGATGATGTTCAATGAGGCCAAATGCCAGGTCTTGCACTTTGGCCATAACAGCCCCAGGCAATGCTGCAGGCTTGGGGCAAAGTGGCTGGAAGACTGTGTAGAGGAAATTGACCTCGGGGTGTTGATTGATGCTCAGCTGAACATGAGCCAGCAGTGTGCCCAGGTGGCCAAGAAGGCCAATGGCATCCTGACTTGCATTAGAAACAGCGTTGCCAGCAGGACCAGGGCAGTGATTGTCCCGCTGTCCTCAGCTCTGGTGTGGCTGCACCTCGAGTACTGTGTCCAGTTTTGGGCCCCTCACTAAAAGAAAGACATTGAGGCCCTGGAGCAGTTCCAAAGAAGGGCAACAAAGCTGGTGCAGGGTCTGGACCACCGGTCTTACAAGGAGTGGCTGAAGGAGATGGGATTGTTCAATCTGGAGAAGAGGAGGTTCAGGGGAGACCCTATTGCTTTCCATAACTGCCTGAAGGGAGGTTGTAGTGAGCTGGGGGTCAGCATCTTCTCTCGTGTAACTGGTGATAGGACAGGAGGGAATGGCTTCAAGCTGTGCCAGGGGAGATTTAGGCTGGAAGTTAGGAAATACTATTTCTCTGAAAGAGTGGTCAGGCAATGGAATGGGCTGCCCAGGGAGGTGGTGGAGTCTCCGACCCTGGAGGTGTTCAAGGAATGTTTGGATTCTGTATTGAGGTGTATGATTTAGTGAGAACTACTGGTGATAGTTGGATGGTTGGATTGGATGATCTTTTAGGTCGTTTCCAACTTTGATGTTTCTGTGGTTCTGTGATTCTGTGATCACCTTCCTTCCTTTTCCAGAAATTGTCTCATTGTACCGTAACAAACAGGCATGGTTGTGTTTCATCAAGGAGATGTGAATCTTCTGTGTGAATTACACTTCTCCAAAACACACCTAATATTGCAATTTAAATCAAATTGCAAATTGCATTTGAAAATCAAATGCAAAATGTCATCAAAAATATCTGTCTATACAAACGGCTACATGGGAGTAGAGTGAAGAGTTGCAATTTGTGTTTATGTCTTTTTGTTTGTTTGTTGTTTGTTTCCTGAGTGGAAATCAAGTAAGATGATTCTGCCCCTCTACTCTGCACTCTCATGAGACCCCAACTGGAACATCACATTCAGTGCTGTGGCCCCCAACACAATAAGGATATTGAGCTGTTCGAGCAGGTCTAGTGGAAGGCCACAATGATGCTGTTTGAACACAGGCAAGATGAATCATAAATTTTCTAAAAGAAGGTAAAAAATAATGTACACTTTAAGTGAATACACAGAATGTGCATACTTTAAATTTACTACTAAGACACCACATCAATTGCAAGTTCACTGCATTAGTGAGGTACTCAGCTGTATGCAGACTGCCTTCAAATATAATTACACCAAAAACTCCATTTTTGTGTGTTCAGGGTTAGCCCAGCAGGCAGCTAAGCACCATGTAGCCATTCACTCACTTCCCCTTCTGTGGATGGGGAAGTTGTGCTAAGGACGGCTTAATAGGAAAGGGGGAAACACTGAAAAGAATATATATAACAGGTATGTAATTGCTTGCTATCAACCAGCCCTCAAACAGCAGCAGGCCCCTTAGCCACCTCCCTCAGTTTTGTTGTTGTGCGTTACACCATATGGTATGGGACATCCCTTTGGCTGGTCTGAGACAACTGTCCTTGTTCTGTACCCTTCCAGCTTCTTGTGCATTCCTAACCTTCCCACTGGCAGAGCAGAATGAGAAGCAGGAAAATGCTTGGCTCTTTGTAAGCACTGCTCTGCATCAATGAAAACATGGATGTGTTATTAAGATTATTTTCCTGCTAAATCCAAGACATACCATTATACCAGCTACTACGAAGAAAATTAATTCTATCCCAGCTGAAATCAGGAAACTACAGAAGCCACAAACTAGACATGTACCTCATATAAAGAACTGAAATCAACAGCATTATTCCCAAACTGTAGTTTGGTTTGATCCCACTGAATTATGCAACCTCCAGTCAGAGATGTGTTCATCTTGCAGATGGAAATCTTGATAGCAGATAAAAAGGCTCCAGAGGAAATGAATATCTTTTTTTCTCTTAGAATAATTAATTGACTGTGGTAGGGAGATGACTGCTTAGAAACCCCTCCAATTTCCAGTAAAACAAATAAAACTGCAAATGGAAATAGGTCCTGAAGTAAATGCACTGATTACAATGGGCAGGAACAGCAAGATGACTGTGATTCACTTAATGTTCTTTATGGTGAATAAACTAAGTACAAGGATGATTGTTCATGTAACTAATAATGATTTAGAGTGACTTCATCCATAATTACATTTGTATAACACCCTTCCAAGCACTATTGAATAAAGTTACGAAGGTTCTCTTTGAGCAGAATTGCATCGATTTAAACCACGATTGCTTCTTTTTGTCTGAGTTCAGGTTTAGTTTATATTTGTGCTACAGGTTTCTTTTCTATTGATTTCTGAATAACATCATACTTTTCATATCTTTATATAAAACAAAATCTATCTGAATTCACAAAGCACTAAATAAAGCTGTATATGACCAAAACTTTATTAAAAATTTCCTGAAAGTGACTCCAGGTTTCCTGTTCTCCTTTGTAGCTGAGAATATAATGTGAAGCACCCTCCTATCTCTAAAGGAATCCATAAAAAGCATAAGTAAGTTTAAATAGGATAAAATAGAGTCCAAGCTAATTAAATACTCATCATTAATAGAGGGATTATTCTTGTATCTACAAAATAATTACTTGATCTGGAATGGACTGTGAGTACGGCAACAAGTCAAGTTTCTGGCTTTGCGGTAATTTGTTGGTAACGTGAGAGAGAATGTAACTCTCCCAGCTAAGAAGGCTGAAGGACAATGTTACAAAATATCTAAGTCTAAAATGCTGAAGTTACCACAACTGTGAGCTTTTAGGACTAGAGAATTGTACTAAATTTGCCTTGTGCACTCTGTAACCTACAGAAGAAAACGATCAGTAAATTTTATGATCTCCACGTAATCAAGAATGTCCCAGAAGCCCTCGCTATTCATATGCAGTGATGTCTTTATGTTTTATATCACATATTTAGAAGGAACTATACATTTGATTATTTTTAGTATACAGTTTTGAGTGCTTTCATTGTAGCGAATGGGGAACAACCATGCATATACTTGAATATTTCCTTTGCCTAGTGCAAAGACTTTCACCCATCCCCAACACATCACTTCCCCTAAAGACTTTCCCTTAGGTGATTCATTAATTCCGTAACTTATATGGGTGTTACTATATGAGTGTTACTGGGAGGATTCTTCCAACTGTTTTGTCCAAGAAGATTAAATTTATAAACCAAGTTCATATGACATTGACACTGACATATCTTTCTGTTTTGTTTAATGTCACTGAGATAATAATCAGCTTGTAAAATTCCATCTTCCATCTTGGATTTTATATCTTTAAGAATATCTTGATTTTCAGTAACACATTCCTCTTTATAAGAGGTATTTTTCTTTGAAGAAGCATAAATTTAATGCCTCTTTATCACATTTATGACAGGAATACTCAGCACAGTAAGAATTTTGTCACTTCCTGTTATCATGTATGTCATTCAATATCTGACGTTACCTTAATGACTAATCTCATAATTTTGTTTAAGTATAGGTTGAATCCCAATCACAGGAAATTCTATAGCATAAATTTTATGTAATAATGGGCCCGTAGTATGAATTTATTTATTTCTGTTATCATTAATTTCCTTAACTTACTGCTTAAAGAAACCAGTGTGGAACTCCCAAGAGAGGTCATTTCTTTACAGAAAACACTAGTTTTAATCAACAATAAAAAACAATGCTTACTATCAAAAAGTGACTACTCTAAAATGTTCAAAACAAGACAAACAACAAATAAGACAAGCAAGGAATTCAACATTTCTTCAATACCTTCTAAGAATATATTAGATGGGTAAATAAGAATGTGTAGTAACTATGCATAAGGACATTTTCTAGAGATATAGAGTAATCAAAATTCCTGTAAAAAGTTCTATCACATTAAAAAAAAATAAATAAATAGGTAGTTAATAAAAAGGTGACATTCATGCTACTTCCAAAAGACCAGAAAACTTCATGGAACAGATCTATGCTGACTTATTCTACTTATGCTCAGATCAATCTGGTACATATAAACAAATCTCTCTTCTTATTTTTAATGTCACTTGTTTAAATTAAAGCATCATTATACCCAGGCTATTTATTGCATATTATTGAGCATACAAAGAACCAGAATCATCTGTTCAGACGAATGAATCAAATACTTGTATCCTGGAAAAATTGCATATTTGGTATTGCCTTCTGTGACATAAGTGTGTGAAACATGTTTTATCAAAGCACAACAACTGAAATCAACAATAATTAAAAAAAAAAATCACACACGCATACAAGGAGAATAACTTCACTGTTCAGAAAGGAAATTAATCACACAGACAGGCAGGCACATGTTTAGAGAGTGTTTTAATACCAGTGTGCTAAAAGTGGTAGCGGATTTTTCATAAAATAGGACTAAATTCAATACTCTTCAAAGGGAAAAAATATGTAAATGTAGCTAATAGAGCAGTACTACTGTTCCTTTACTGAATCTTCTCTTTCTCTGTTTCCCATTTTGATAACCCTAAATGGCATCACATCTCGAGGGAGGGGAGGGAGAGAGAGAGAAACGAATAATGCAATTTTTAAGCAGTTCTTTCCTTCAAATAATCCAGTGTTGAAATATTAATTAGTTTTCTGTATAAGACATAGATACCTTTTTCTCAGCAAAGTTTTTTGCAGAATGAGGGAAAAGGAGATTTAGCCAGCCTCCTCTCCCTCTCCAAAACTATAAAGTGAAGAGGTAGTAAATGGTGTAAACATACAATGAACTAAAAATACCCACTAAAAGCATACAATTAAGTTCATTCTGCAAATGCTTGCCAATCTGTTTGACTTTTATTCAGAAATAAGGTTGATTACTTGACTAATTTCAGTGATATTGTTTTGAATCAAAAAGTTTGCATATGGGCTCTGTTTCTATTAGCTACCAGTTGCCTACAATTTAAATGCTAAATATTCGGGTAACTTCTCACTGCATGACACACCTGTTGCAAATTATTAAAGAAACCAATTCATCTGCTTACATTATTGTACATTAAAATCTATGCTAGTCAGAATTATAAAATTGTACTTCTATCAAATTCGGAAATGTACATACTCCCACACCCTTCAAAACAAGATTGGACAGAAATTAAAAGCTATATATGCTGATTTTGTTTCTTGTGGTAAGTAAATACAGTGCTGGTTATTTCTTTCCAAATGTTTCCTTTCAGATGCTAAAAGTAGTGAGTTTAGGTGAACTGACTGCTGGGATGACAAATGTTCAGTAAGGCTGAGGGAAATATTGCTAACAGAATAATCTCAATTTATTGATCTCTATTCCTCAGTCAATAATAGGAAAATCAAAGATATAATTGTGTTCCTATTTCATGATAATTTTTTAAACTGTTACTATTTTTAAATTTTTTAAATTTTTGTCTGACGTGTTTCTGTGGTGGTTTTGAATTTGCCATGCACTGAACTGCTTATTAACTATTGAGTTTTACTTAAAGAGTTTACTGTCTTTATTCTAAACTATTAGGTGCTTTTCAGTAGGTATTATATAAATATAGCAGAATTATTCAATATCAAATTTAGTCCTATAGGACCAAACCTTCAGCTTCGTAAGAGCAATCATTTTTTTTAAGCTGTCACAGCCTCCAGTAAACTAGGTTTGTTTGTCTTTTAAATATGCATTTAAGCCTCCATAAAGATTAAAAGTCATGCAGATTTGACTTCCACTACTCTAATCTTGTTGGCCAAAGGCAGGTAGCCTGGTCTCAAGACCATCCCAGAGACAGATGGGACAACAGACTGAGAAGTCCATGAAGAAAGAAAAAGAAGGTAAAGGAGGAGCTGAGGAGTCTGTGAAGAAAACTCACCGGTGAGTTGAAATGTGGACTATGGGGAGTAAAAAGGAAAGTATCCAGGGGAGGGTGGCAGTAAGACAAGGAAAGGCAAGATATCAGCAAGGGGGGTGACAACCCTTGATACCCCCAGATAGCTCCTTAGGAATAATGTTGAAATTTTGGAGTAGCCAGAGATATGAGACAGGGCAAGGAAAAAGTAAAAGCAAAGGCTAGAGTGGTGGCCCAGTTCCTACAGCCTCCTCAGGGAGAGGTGCTGAAGCAGTAAAATCCCCAGGAAGAGGAGGTGGGGAAAAGGAGTTGAACATCAAGAATCTCCCCAACATAAGCCAGGAACTGATCAGTGATGGGGACAATATTTGAGAAACTGACCCCAGAATAAGGCTGATTCAGAGAAAACTGCTGGTCAGGAAGAAGTCCAGCACTAAAAAGCCTATGCAGAAATTGACCCTATAATTTGGGCTACACCAGGAAATTATGGGGAGTTAGAAACAGAACCTTTCCAAATGACATTGAAACAATAAGGACAAATTATTTCTGGGAAGCAGGATCCTATTTAAAGGAAGGAAGGAAGTCAGCAAGAGCGAAATGACTTTAAGTACTATGGGTGTCTTTGAGGTAGGCACTAGGACCCAGAGGCAGTGACGAAATTGCTATTGTGGAAAGAGCTGGTGGAAGCATACAGAGAGGACCCAGATAAGAAGATAGATAAAGTGATGAATTGCAACTGGTGTCAGGTAGAGAAGGGAGAAACAAAGGGGTATTGAAGGGAAGGGAACAAAAATGCTGAGATTTTGGTAGCTGTATTAGCTCAAGCACAAACCTTCTCTTGAGGAAGAGGTTTCAGGTTTCCCCTGAGAATGAGCAGGAGAAAATACAGAGTAATGAAATAGTTAAAATTCTGTTTATGCAGGGGCAATATATTGCATGTTAAATAGTTGAAAGATCCTGTGAACAAATTTTCTGGCAGCTATTGGTTCCACAGGCAAACAAAAGGCCAAACACTTATTTCAAATGATTAAGTGTGAAAATGGCAAATAGAACGTTGTGTTTGTGTTTTCTGTTATTCTATAACAAATAATACACCTTTGTTTGTAGGGATGGAGGGGGATTGAAGAAATCTCCTTTAGGATTTTTTATTGAAACACTGGAGAAAAAGGCAGTGCGACAAGAGATAGAGGGCAATGCTATACTATATCCTCAAATTCCAGCATAAGATCCTCCCATTATTAAAATGTCTGGATATATTGTATTTGATTTTTTAAAAATATATAAAACAACCACTGTATCTGTTTTCAGTGCACAGATATTTCTTTTCAGTGGGGAAAAGTTTAAAAGCAAACAGAGAAACTAATAAATAAGAAAATACAACAAGCAAGAAAGCATCCTCAAACCTAAAGTTGCTTATATGAAATAATAGCAGATTGCCTTTCTGTTTTAGAATTCTCAGATTGTTATTACTACAGTAAAGAAGACTTTTTCAAAGCTTACTGGAACACATGCATTTAATATGAAGGTCTATATCAATATATCTATATGTCCCTTCCCCTAGACAGCATGCCTTAGGGGTGGACTGTTCATCTGAACGCCATTGAAACTTCTATGCGAAGAAGTTTATAAAATAATTCTGTATTTGATAATATGAAATAATTTCCTTTCACCTTGTGCCACACTCAAACACTTAAAATTACATATAAGATAAAATATACTTTTATTGTAAGATGAAAGAAACATAAAAGGAGAATGCCAGAGAGGACTTGAATGTGCAAGAGATGCTGAATTTGATGAAAACAGGTTAGGTAGCTCGGAAAAGAAAGGCAAATATAGACAACTAAAAAAGCTTCAAAGTAAAGGAGCAGTACTGCTCTTCTTCTTCCTCTTCTTCTTTCTCCTCTTTGTTATTTTATGATGGAAAATGAAGTTTTTGTTTCTGACTTATCAGGGTGAAGGTCCATCAATGGGAAATATATACATACCTGCAGCATGAATCCCTCTGGTACTGACCCTGAATTTTCTGTCTCTCCAGTAGTAGTTTCTGGATCTCTGTTCTCCCCATCTGAGCAAATCTGTCCTGAGGCAGCAGCATTATTACCTGCACACATGCACACATCTCCCAGCTGAACCTCAAGCTAAAATTGTGCAGAATTGCCTTGTTCATGTAGCCAGATCCTCTGGGTAACTAATTGTGAGTACACATAGACGTATCCTGGGCCCAGATAGCCCAGGTTGTTATTCGCTTGCAAGTCAAATACTGACACCCCTGCCCTAGCTCACTCCAGTTGCTGACACCACAGACATGCAGATCTCTGTCATCTGTGGTTTGACTGGTTGCTGACTCAGAACCCCCCATACGCGCAGATGCCCACCTAAAAGAGAGACCTCTGCTATGAAAATAATTAGACATTAAGCTTAAAGACTCTGCTGACCAGGTGCAGGGTATGGCCTGACAAGTGTACTGGCCAGCAGCCTATTCATATGCAACCAGTCCTAGCTGGTCCATTATCTCTTTGTTTTCCCACACTTATTCCCAAACCACCTTGATGCTTTTCTTTCTCTGCTTTTGGATCTTTTCCAAACCACAGAATTCCACATGATGAAGGAAGAAGCTAATAGCTCTCCTTTTAGAAATGATTGTCCATTTAAAGCTATTTAGAAGCGATAGACATTTTGTTTAAACACTATTTTAGGGTATCCGGCCTTCAGTAAGAAACTGAGGATAATCATTATTACCTATACCATATATGTTAGCTTGCCTGATTTATTTATAACACTTGTTGCTCTAAGACTTTCACTATAATTAAAGGTAAATATCTCTCCATCATGTGTGTTGGAGGTAATAATGATAAGCCTTGTATGCCAAGCTAAGTGAATTCTGGCAAACCTAGAGAGTGGTTGAGAACCAAGAAAAGGTTGGAGGCTGGCACAGTAAAAAAATAAATAAATAAAATTCTTTCATGGCTTTTCCTCACTAATTTGACTATTATTTAAAATGTCCTCCAGCAGCAATGGTCACATTAATTGTATAATGATTTTCTCATATTTAAACCACGGAAATTAAAATGTTCAGAGACTACTTTTTATTTCTGTTGTAATATAATATTTTCACTTCACTGAAAGTAAACTGCAATTTGGCCTTTGTGTTATGTGAAGAAAAAAAAAAAGTAGGACTACTGGGAGCATATGGATCAATTAAACAATGTTCTTTTGTAATTAGGGTTACATCATTCTGCCAGTGATAAAAATGTGTAACTGAATCTGTCACTAGAGATATATGCCATCTTCTTAGCCCCATGACACTAACCAATCAGGAGGCAACTCTCAGCTTTAGCTTTCCATTGATTCTTTCACGTTCTGTTTCAGAAGTCAGTAAAAATTGTTCATCAGCTCATTATAAACTACTGACTTGATAATCAGAGGCTACTGCAGGCTGTACACATAGAAATATGGATATCAAACTGAGAATGTTATTTGTGAACACTTCTCTAACATGTATTCCAGTTTCTCACCTTGCCTTTTGTACAGAAGTAGTATTGTCTCAAGTCACAGCCAAACAATTCCAGCTATTAGCTGTGGAGATGAAGTTAGGGCTTACCACTAAATAGAAGGACCCTCAGAACATCTGAGGAGCAACATAGGAGGATACTACTCACAGTGAGAACAGAGCATGCTGAAGGAAACTCACCATGAGAGGGCCCATAGGAAACTGTGGAAACAGCACTGTAATGCCCTGCAGAGTAAAGAGGGTCACTGCCTAAAGAGCTATAGGGAGGAGTTAATCTGGGGCCATTGCGTAGTATTGGGTGTTTTGTAATGGGAATTGTAGGAATGTATGAGACTTGTAGATTGTTTAGGGAAGGAACCAAATGGAATGATGGAGGTGGATTGAGGAGGGACAAGTATAAGAAAATAAGGAGAAAAAGAGGTAAAATAGTCTGGTCAAGTATAAATAAGAATTTGGTTAGTATGCTTACCTGATTCCATGCTTGATTTTGTTCTTTCCAGATTCTATTTCCAAGAAACTTGCAGGGGCTTCCTTTCATTTATGTGCAAATGCCAGTGAACTTCAAGCTTCTCTTGACATGTGAGCACAAAAAGAATGACACTTGCAGGAGAGGGACCACAAAATGCAGCAACTGGGTGAGACCAGGAGTCAGCTATTTCATGGGCCAATGCAGATAAAGGAGAGGATCCATGTGATGTGAGGATGTGAGTTCTACTATCAGACTTCAGTCATGATTGGCTGGAGAAGGACAGGAAAGGTTTGTTACTGCTGCTCAAACAAACGAACGAAAACTTGTGGATTGAGGTAAAGAGTGTTTAAAAGATAAAGCAAAGTTGTTCAAGAAAAGCAGAGCAAAATAAGAAATGCATTTGCTACTGCAAATCAGCAGGCAGATGTTTAGCCACTTTTCTGGGAAGAGGGACTTCAACATGTAGAATGGTTACTTGGAAGAGAGACTCCATAACCACAGACCACCTTCTTTCCTTGAGATTTCACTCTTGAGCATGATGTCATATGGTATGGAAGATCCCTATAGTCCATTTGGGTCACCATATCCCTTTCACACTCCCAGTCACCAGAGGACAGAGTGAAAAGTGGGTAGGCCTTGATGCTGTGCAAGCACTGCTTAGGAGTAACTCAAACATTGGTTTGTGTTCAACATTGTTTTGCTCACAAATCCAAAAGAACCACAGGGGCTGCTATAAAGGAAAGAGCAATGCAGGAACCTGATCCAGTGCACATCTTATCATCTGCCAAACTGTGCCAGTACCCAGTACAAGTGGAAGCTATGAAAGTTCTTTTTTTTTAAGCAGATACTGTTGAGTCTCTTCAGACTACAACAGTAGGAATGGAATAAAGTAGAGAACAGCAGTAATGAGCCATCTCTTGATAATATGGATCTTCAGCATTTAAAATGCTCTGCATTGCTAAATAACATTTATAACAGATGTTTCAAAATGTCATGCACAAATAATAAGATTGAAGTCCTACCACCCTATTTATTCCTGGTTATGTCACCAGGTTCTCTGCTTTTAGCAAAGACACGTAGTCCATGCCTGAAATTGTCTACGTGTACAGAACATGTGAAAATATCATCTGAATGTTTTGTTTAGTTGACTAAAGCTAGAAAGTATTTAGACAAGTGTTTGGACAACGAAATCCAAGTCACATTTTTCAATTTATCTGAAGCTGTCTGGTCTATCCCTTAAATAAATAAATAAATAAATAAATAAAAAACAACACATAGCCAGCTGTACATCAAAAAGAAAATGAAAAATTAAGTCTTGCAGACTTCTTCCACTGCAGTGTTTGATCACCAACATGAATTTATATCCTTACTTGCCTATTTTCTCAAGGATGATTTTGCTGAGTACAAAGACAGCATTTGGGATTCCAAATATATTTGCTGAAGTGCAGTTACTGTGAATTAGAGAACATGACAGCATACCAATGAATGTGTTTGTTCAAGCAACCTGAAAAGGCAAATTCTGTTTCTCTTATGCCTTCCCTGAAACACCTTGAGGTTACCTCAAGGGCAAGTTTAATCCTTTAAAAGTACTGGGAATATGCCTCTTTCTATGTTTTCTATGGGAGTCTGATAAAGAAAGAGTACTTGTGTTCATAGACTTCCCTTAGAGATGGATGAAAGTTAGACCTGATAGTGCATAAGAAAACCTTATATATGTGCAGGCAGGGCCATGGGATACAAGAGCTGTCATACTGAATGTTCAAAATGCTTAAGCATCTATTCCTGAATATCTGAACAACTGCTGTTCTGGTCCAAGCATGCTACATAACAATGAAATGAAATGGGAAACACCACAGATATGTAATAATTCATTCTAGTCATTATTTTCATCACTTTAGCTCAGATAGGAAGCATGAGCTATACATATTCAAAAGCAGGAACTGCTTCTTTAAATCACATTTTTGTTATTCCTTTTGTTTTTTTTTCCCATGTTTTTCTACAAGCTGACATTAAAAAATACTACAGGTCACTAATCTTATATGATCAGTTGAGTACAACCTATTTTGCATATCACTATAAAAATCTTGCTTATGGAAGGAGATAGCACACGTTAGATACATATAATAAAACTCAATAATTTATTGTTAATAAAACTGATATATTTTCTAGTCATTATTAGTCCAAGTGTGTTTTTATAAGAAAAGAAATAATATGATATGATTTAGTTGTACACTCACATTTCTTTGTTTCTACCTCATTTATTGCAGTTAGGTAGATTCTTCCTCTGTTTCTTTGGATCCTAAGCTCAGAGGCTTCACTATGCTGTTTGCAGTGGGCACCATCGTTAGTAGCAAATTATCAGTATACAAGTCCTTTGCCAGGGAGAGGGAGGAAGAAAAAAAGAAAGAAGGGAGAAGAGAAAAATGGAGGAAGAAGGGAAGAATTTAAATTCAAACCAAATGGTAAAATTTTCTAAGGCTCAAGATATTATCTTCCTTTTGACATCTCTTGAGATTTCTATTCAGGAAGACTTACAGGCTCCATTGATGAACAGATTTCTTTGAGAATTTCTGAAGAGTTGTCAGTATCGGCAGTATTTTGTTATTTGCCTGGACAAGTCTTAGAAACATCAGTAAAACCTGAATCAGACTTTTAAAACATTATATTTTATGATCAGAAATATTTGTTTTCATCTGTGTAGAAGGGCCAACTGCTCACAATAGAAGAAAAAAAAAACTGAAAAAAAAAAAAACCCACCATAAAGCAAGGTTTTATTTCCTCTTATGGTTTTAAGTAGGAAATACATTCATAGGAATACATTCCTCTGTACATATAATAAACTCAAGTTAATTTTGTCCTTGGGTCTTAAAATCGAAAGTATTTCTGTATTATTGTAGCTTGAAGGTGTTCGATCATAGCAATATATTAATAGAGGATCGTTGTTTGTTTTCAAATATTTGTTCATTCTTCGAGAGGGGCAACTAACTTCAGCTGTGAAGATCTCATGAATGGAAGAAGGTTTGACTGGGTCAAAATTTGAATAGGAAACCACTTCAGTTTTTTGCTGTGTGAAAAGATCCCTGAGGTGCTTTGGAAAGTAGTATCATGATACAATAGCTGCATAAATGTGTGTTACACATCTAAGAATAGTGAATAACATTTATTTTCCAATGTGATATTGAATATAGCTTTTAATATCTTGAAACTATATCTAATGCAATATAATTTAATAAAATATTGTGTATTTTAATTTTTGTAGATGATTATATTTCTCACACAGCAAGCCCATGAGTTTACATTTACTCCTTGCTTATTGGCATGACAGATGCATCCTTACAGCATTTTTCCAAATTGTCTTTGCTTGAGGCTGTGCCTGCAACTTACAAAGACTATCAAAGGAAAATGGTGACTGAGATTCAAACTGAACTGAGCTGGAGGGATACAGTGTTCTTTTTAGAGTTTATTTCAGATCTTTAAATCAAGATGTTTTAAAAAATGCAGTCAATCTCAAGCACATCAAACAGCATCTGATTTTTGTAGTTGAATTTTCTTTTAGCTTTCTACTACAGGTGCAAAGAGTCTTTAAAAAAGGAGAGCAAGAAGGAGCTTTTAAAGTCCAATAGCAACTGAAAACAATGTAAGGATAAAACAGAATATATCCTTTTTCTTATTCTTTTGTAAAGAAGTAATTTTGAGGGGACACACTAATTTTTTTTTTTTTTTTCTGCATAGTTGCTTAATAATAGAAGAACCTGTAAATTAAACAAAATCTTGCCTAAGTAATTCTGAGGATTATCTGAAAGTTAAAACTATTAATTTCTACAATGATAGGAGACAGAAAAAAAAAAAAAAAATGATGAAACCAGAATCTTCTAGCTTTTTATTATATTAACAAACATTTTTTCTTGGCATGTTTCTAAATTTCCACTGCATTGACTATTTGTTTAACTAGTTAATTCTTGAAATAAAAAATTAGACTAACTTGGGTTCAATTCATCCAGAAAAAAATACCTGAAAATTTAGTATGTTATAATAAGTTATAACAAAGAAAGGCACCTGATCTAGACCCAATTGTGTAACCTTCTTTTACTTCCAGTGTAAAGAATCTCACTATTGTTTAAATTAAGTGTGACAAAATTTTACTGCATTTCTTCACCACATCAATTATTCAAGCTAGATTGTGGAGCGTGGCTGTCAATGATTACAAGTTCTTCAGAAGGGACAGGTGAGGAAGGGGTGTTGGTATCTACACCAAGAAGGGAATAGAATTTGCAGAGCTGTTCCTAAATAACAGTCATGAACAAGTCAAAAGCCCATGAGATAGAGACTGAGGCAGCAAAGGGAACCTTGTGATCAGTGCCTACTTCAGCCACCCGATCAAACAGAACTTGTTGATGAAGCCTTCTACCTTCAGCTACAGGTGTTGCAATCACAAATGCTTGTTCTGCTTGGGAACTTCAATCACCCAAACACCTTCTGGAAAAGTAGCATGGAGAGCTACAGGCAATCCAAGAGGCTCCTGGGATGCAGAGGACAACTTCCTGAGGTAATAGATAGCTCCCTCAGGGGTGATACAGTACTGAACCTGTTGCTCACCAATGCAAATGAACTGATCAGTGACATCAGGATTGGAGGCTGCCTGGGCTGTAGTGACCACACCATGGTTGAGTTCATGCTCCAGAGGGATATGAGACAGCCAAAGAGTAAAATTAGAGCACTGAATTTTAGGAAAGCTGACTTACAGCTCTTCAGGGTATTAGTCAATAAAACTCCCTGGGAAATTGTCCTCATGGGTAAGGGTGCAGAGCAGAGCTGGTAGATCTTTAAGGAAGCTTTCCTCAGCGTGTAAGAGCTCTCTATCCTCAGGTGTAGCATGTTAGGAAAGGAAGACAAAGGACTGTCATTGCTGAACAGGAACCTGCTGATCAAACTGAAGAGCAAGAAGGAAATGCAGAGGCAGTGGAAACAGGGACAGGTAACATGGGAAGAGAATAAGGAAGCTGCTAGGCTGTGCAGGTCAGGAAAGCCAAGGCCCAGCCTGAACTAAACTTGGCAAGGGGTGCCAAGAAGAACAAGAAAGGCTTTTATGAGTATTTCAGGCAGAAAAGGAAAGTCCAGGAGAGTGTACTTTCCCCCAGTGAGTGACATAGGCAAGCTGGTAATGACAGACAAGGAAAAGGCTGAGGTACTTAATTTTTTTGCTTCAATTTTTTTCTGACAACTTCTTGTCACACAATCTTCAAATGTTTGGTTTGGTAGGAGAGGATCGGGGAAGCAACTTCCCCCCCACTGTAAGCAAAAATCAGATTCATGAACCACCTGAGGAACTTGAACATTTACAAGTCTGTAAGTTCCAATAAGATGCATCTAAGAATTTTGAGGGAATGAGCTAATGTAGTCAACAAGTCACTCTCAATAGTATTTGAAAAGTTGTGGCCATCAGGTAAAGTCCCTGGTGACTGAAAAAAAGCCAACATCACATCTGTTTTTAAGAAGGGTAAAAGAGGACCCTAGGAACTACTAACCTGTCAGGAAGGATCTTGGAAGATACGCTAAGGCACATGGAAGGAAAAGAGATTGATATGGAAGAACCAGCATAGCTTCACCAAGAGCAAATCCTGCTTGTCCAACTTAGTGGCCATTTATGATGGTGTAAATGCATCAGTGAATAAGGAAAGAGCCACTGATGATCTGGACTTCAATAAGGCCTTTGACACAGTACTCCACAACATCCTTCTCTCAAAATTGGAATTCTGTGAATCTGATGGATGAACTGGTTGATGGATGAAAAATTGGCTGCAGGATCAAGTCCAGAGAGTGGTCAATGACTCCAAGTCTAGGTGGAGATCAGTGACAAGTGGTGTCCCAAAGGGGTTAGTCTTGGGACCACTACTCTTTAATATCTTCATCAGTGACACTGACAGTGGGGTTGAGTGCACCCTCAGCAAGTTTGCTGATGACACCAAGATGTTGGTGTGGTTCACACAAGAGGGATGGGATGCCATCCAGAGGGACCTACACAGGTTTAAGCAGTGGGCCCACATGAACCTCATGAGGTTCAACAAATCCAAATGCAAGGTCTTGCACCTGGATCAAGGTAATCACCCCTACCAATACAAGCTGGAGGATGGAAAGATTGAGAGCAGCCTTGCCAAAAAAGATTTGAGAGTAGTGGCAGATTTCAAGCTGAACATGAGCCTGCAATGTGCCCTTGTAGCCCAGAATGCCAACTCTATCCTGGGCTGATTAAAAGAAGTGTTGCCAGCAAGTCAAAGGAGGTGATCCTTCTCTATTCTGTGCTGGTAAGGCCCCACCTGGAATACTGCATCCAGATGTGGAGTCCTCAGTACAGAAGAGACATGGACCTATTGGAGTGCATTCAGAGAAGTGCCACAAAAATGATCCAAGAGATAGAACACCTTCCCTAAGAGGACAGGCTGAGAGAGCTGGGGCTGCTCAGCTTGGAGAAGAGAAGGCTCTGGGGGGACCTGATTTCAGCCTTTCAGTATCTAAAGGAGGGCTACAGAAAAGTGGGGGACAGACTCTTTATTAGTGGTGATCTATGGTGATAGAAAAAGGGGAAATGGTTTCAAGCTTGAAGAGAGAAGACTTAGGTTAGATATAAGGAAATAGTCTTTTACAGTGAGGGTGGCAAGGCATTGGCACTGTTTGCCCAGAGGTGTGGTTGATACCCCATCTCTGGAGACTTTCAAAGTGAGTCTGGATCAGGCCCTGGGTAACATGATCTAGCTATTGATGTCCCTCTTCACTGCAGGGGAGTTGGACTAGATGACCTTTGAAGGCCCCTTCCAACTCTAAAGATTCTATGATGCTATGATTGTTCTCAGTTAGCTTATACAGTTTTGTTGAACTGACAAAATAATATTTGAACTAAACAGATTTTTATTTATTTATTTATTTATTGTAGATCTAGTGAACAACCTTTGGGACCAGCCTGATACTTTTTTATTCAGTAACTGGCCAATGGGCATGAAAATGCACTTTGTTTTTTTTTGTTTCTGGTCACTGTGTACTGGAGTGAAGTTACTGGGATAGAAATCTAGATCAGTGGCAGAAAGACATATAATTCTAAAATACCCATTTATACATGAAGTTTTGAAATACAAAATATATGATTAAAATACCATTCCATTTCAAGGTTCATGAAAAGGAAGAGGTATAGTATATCTCAAAGGAATAATGATAAAATCATTGGAAGAAGTTAGAGAAGACTAATAAAAGAAATAAAATACTCTCATTCAGATCACAATATCCTACAAATATAATATTCCCAACATCTATAAACACATCAGTGTGTCTAAAATATGACTATATAATGGTGTTATACCATGCTATTACATATGATATGGATCAGTCTTTATGTTTAAATAAAATCTTGTCATGCCTGAGAAAAAGGTTGTATTTTAAGCATTTTCTAAATTTATTATGTTGTTAAAATTTGAAGAGGGTGTGTGTAGTTGTTTTTTATATTTTTATCTTAAAAAATAATTTTGTGAAGCTGAGATTTCAGATTCTGCTAGAGCAAAAAAGCCCGCTGAAAATTGACCTTTGCCTCAAAGGAATTTTTTATGGTGCTCACAAGAAAGCTGACATACTTTCATCAGTTTTTGTGTTATTTTTTAGAAGCAGTTGTTCCAAAAATATCAATAGAATCCACACTAAATGCTCTGCTTCTCATATCCAGCCAACACAGGAAAGTAATCCCTGCCAATCTTTTGAGTTCTTGCCTGTGAGAATGTGCATATTCTAAAAACAACATCTGTGCTGCTATCTTATAGGAATACTCAAGTGATATGCTGTGAAATGGAAAAGAATTTGAGTATTTCTTTCCAAGCCTTCCAGAAGGAATACTTACTATCTGAAGCGAAACTCATGTATCTCTTCATGCACTTGCTTCTGTCATGTACCTGGTGTAAACAGAGGAGAGAAGACCGCCAATTGTTTCAGTAGAGAACATGGTTCTTCAAGGTGCTGAGTGCTAACTAAAAGCACAGGCAAATGCTCTTAGTCTACTTTGGAAGTCAACAAAAGTTCAACCATGCTTAGTATTTACAAATGAAAATTAGCCAGTCGTTCCTCCAGTGGCAGGCTGAGAAAAGATCTCTTACCTCTGCTCCAACTTGTCATTCCAAAGACAAACACGGTTAAAAATCCAAGCTGAAAACCTGTGCCCCCAGTATGCCCCCATGCATATTGAGAGGGTGAGTCAGAACTTGTGAATGATGGTATAATGCCCCATTGTTCCTATATTGAGGGTAAGCACAGGTTAGAAATGGTGATGGTGTCTTTCTGACCAAGCTTTTAATAGCCTTTCAGGCTTATCATTGAATAATAAGGATACTTCTTATTGCAGTGTCCTTGCCAGGGGTTGCACTTGATTGCTATATACCTAAGAGAGAGAAAATGTTCTGCCGTTACAGTTCAGTTGATGGATTTCAATTCTAATATTAAATCCAGCCTGATGACTTGAACATTCTGCTGGGTTACTACCTAAATCCCCCTTAGGCCCTCTCTTTTTTTCTAAGCTTGAGTCGAGCTATTGCAGCAAAGAATTTAGCCTATGCAATTCTAATGCAGTAGTCTACTGGATAAAAGTAGTCTGAAGTTCCGTATTAGCAACATGTGGCAGTAAAAAATACACTAAATAAGACATAGCCCACTGTAGTAATAAGATATTACGCACTGTTGGAGTAGGCTCTGGAAGAACCTTACAGCAGCCTTCCTGTACCTGAAGAGAGTCTACAGGAAAGCTGGGAAGGGTCTTTTTGTAAGGGCATGTAGCAACTGGGCAAGGGGTAATAGATTTAAACTGAAAGAGTGTAGGTTTAGACAAGACATTAGAAAGAAATTCTTTACTGTGAAGGTAGTGAGACACTGGAAAATGTTGCCCTGTGAGGTTATGGATTCCTCCCACCCCAAAGGAGTTCAAGGCCAGGCTGGATGGGGCTTTGAGCAACCTAGTCTAGAGGGAGGTGTCACTGCCTAAAGCAGTGGAGTTCAAACTACATGATCTTAAAGGTCCTTTCCTTTTTCCAAAAGGAAAAGATTCTGTGAGTTTAGCACGGTGTAGTTCACTTCAGACATTAACATAGTAATTGTAGAGAGACTTTTGGCTTCTACCTAAGCCTTACTTCTGTTGTAGTCTCTAATATGCAACTTCTGTGATAACTTTTTTAACAATGAAAAAGCTCTTCTGAAAGAACTGAGTCACCTACACATCACCTGGGAAATGGACTGTTCAGTCACTTGTGCACTGCCGTGCTTTTCTTCATGTTTTGGCTCATATAGGCAGTGCATTCTTACAGGTTGACCAGAAAGATTGTGGAGCCTCCTCTTGGTACATAGTCAAAAGCTACATGGACATGGATTTGGGCAACCTGCTCTAGGTGTTCCTGAGCATCTAGTTGGACCAGACGACCTCCAGAATTCCCTTCCAGTCTCAACCATTCTCTGAAGAGCAAGATTTGACAAACTTGGTTAAAAGAATAAAAGGTTAAAATAAAACTAATTTTACAACAAAAAAAAAAAACCTGTAGTATGATGGATGTAAGAACAATCTTTTTTTTTTTTTTTTTTTTTTGAAGTGTATTAAAGAGTAGCAGAAATATAAAAGAAATCTCTTTCCTATTATTTTTTCCCATATGATATATGTAATAAAGACTTTAGAAATTAAATCATATTTTGAATATGCAAAAACTTATTGAATTTAGTTTTATGAATTTTGGTGCAGGTTTTTAAAAAATGTGCTTCAAGCTCAGACCGTTTTAATAAGACCCTCCAATACCTGAAGTGCCATATCTGCTTGCCTGCATGTTTTTTTTCATTTGTTGAAAATGTTTTTTTTTCATTTACAGTGAAGTAACCTGCTAATGAAACAGCTTTCAACATTACTTCTTTTTCCATAGTTATTTACCACCTCTATTTGTCAAAAAAAAAAAAAAAAAAAAAAAAATCCACCAAAACTTTGGTAATAAAGTCATTGTAAAACAAATAGATAGAATAAGGATTTGAAAACTTGTTTACTCATGGATGTATTATGTCTCCTGAACAGGATGGTGCCTTCAAATTCATGATCTTCAGCTAAATCATAAAAATTAAAAGAAAAAACATTTTCTATTTTTTATCTTTTTAAAAATTAATTGATTTTACAACTTCCTGTTTTGTTTTTTTTCTTTCTTTTCTTTATGTACTTCCCCAAAAAATTCCATTTTTCTTTAATCTACCCAATTACTCCTCCTTATTTATTTTGATGCATTTCTAACTTCAATAGATTTCATTACACTGAAGTAAAGGAAAGTGATCTCATCTTCCTTGCAGAAGGGCTAATAGTTAAAAAGCTTCAGAGATCTTGTTACTCTGCCTATCAAAATATTGAGTCCACAGGAGTTGTTTTTTTTATGCAAGCAATATATTAGCAATTGCCATTTCTATTACTCCTGTGATTAATCTCATGGGAGGAGGCTACCTTTAAACAAGAGAAATATGGACTTTAATGACTTTTACAAAATGAGATCTGGAAGAATTGAGAACAAACCAAGGTTGTTCCATTCTATTGCTTTCAATTATACAATAATATTTTAGTTATTGTAGTCAAGACATTTAATTCAAGGCAATGATTATAGAGAGATCAAATGTCTCCTCTTAATTAAGGCCTCAATAAAACTTCAATTATAAACCTGTGTTATGTTGCTTTTGTTTCTGTTTCTTCCCCTTGCCTCTGGGGATTGTTTTTGTCTTAATTATTTTTTTAGATGAACTTTTAAAGAGAATTAAAGCTACCCGAGAAAATATGAAGGAAATTGCTAGAGTTGTTCTCCAGAGAGTAATTTAGAATGACACTCTTTAAATTTCTTCCAACCAAGGTTATTCTTTTTGCTCTGAAAGCACTACTGATAATTAATTTGAGAACATAAAAACAAAGCAAAAGAAACAAAACAAAACAAAACAAAACTTACTCTTTATCTTAACCTTCAGTCTCTCCAGATATCTATCTTTTATTTAGCATGTACCTAATACAATACTATTACAATTTGTTTTTCGCACACATCAATTCATGGGAAATTCAGACACTGATAGAGCTTAAGAGGAGATCTAGCTGGAAATTAGAAGAAAACAGATCTTTGCTTTCATTATGTTTTGCTAAGAACATCTCCATATGATCATAGAAGTTTTTTCTTAAATCTAGACCATCAACAACTTTAAAATTATGCTTTCGATTTTACACTTTTTCTCTTTCTTTTTTATCAAAGAATGGGACCCTTGTAAATGCTGGAATTTCTGAACAGTAGAAACATCATTCTATATTTCTTCTATCCTTATTATACACCTTTATGTGCAATATTGAAAGTCTTGAATGAATTGCCTCCTTCAAATCTAAGAATAAGTATTAGAGACATGGAAATTATGCAAACACGAAGTTCAAACAAACAAACGAGAAATTTGATTCAGTAATTAGTATATATGACTGAATCAAAATTGTCATCAGTGAGTGAAAATTTAGGCTTAAGACTCAAATCTGTTGAATTATGAACAAGAAATGTGAACTTCAGAAATCTGAACAATTACTGACCATAAACATTAGGCCTTTTTTTTGTCCACAGAAGCAAAAAATCATTATTAAAACAAATAGAAAATAAGTTTGCAAATATAAGACATGTTTTTAAAAAATTGTTATTGGTTGTTCAGTATCCATGTATATACATATATGTAGGTATGTACGCTTGCTTATTCCATGTGAGGCTGTATGAGTGCAAATGAGCACCGTATTTATCCCACTTTATATAAAGTAACTCTCAATGTATTTTTTAACTGTCCTTG
Source organism: Tetrao urogallus (assembly GCF_951394365.1). NCBI lineage: Eukaryota > Metazoa > Chordata > Aves > Galliformes > Phasianidae > Tetrao > Tetrao urogallus. Next base: position 53,334,060 of record NC_136815.1, on the reverse strand, counting down.
ATGATTATCCTGTCCTTGGAGGGAAATTTCCTTTTCTTTAGAGGGTAAAAAAGAACAAACACAGACAAAAAATGCTCAAATCTAGGTGGATCTAGTTTGGAGTTCCTTCCTGCAGATGTATGAACTATATGTAATAGGAATAAATTGATTTGTAGTGAAGCTTTTTGAAAGGGTCTTCAGGCATTAGCAGATTTGAGAAGCAACTGCTTTCAAAATGCATTCTTTATTGAAGAGTGAATACATTGCTTGTTTTTTTTACTTAGAAATGTCTATCACATTTATGCTTTTAAATATTTTTATATTGGTTGTTTTGTTTTGCTTTCTTCTTTGGTTTTGTTTTTTTTTTTGTGTGGTTTCTTTTTCTTTTTTAATCATAAAATTATTGGATTCAAGTTAAATAAAGAAAAGTACAGAGATTTCAGGAAGTTTGAGCACATTTCAAAAGGATTTATAGCAATTTTAGCACAATCAGAAGACTATATTCAGAAACAATGTAATTGCAGAAAAATTATCTGCACTAAGCAGTGCTTGATTTTGGCATTATGGTCTTTTCACAACATTCGCATCATGGTTGTTTTTGCCTGATATTCTTGGACTTTTAAAGGGAACAGGGTAGCAAAAGATAAAGTCATCGATTTCTCTAACCTGCTGGTGCTAAACTTGTTACCATTTTGAAAGAGCACAGAGCTTCATGTATATTTGATTGCTGCAGATGAGCAGTGGGACATTGCATGGAATGTGTGAGCTCTTATTTCACTTCCATGTTGGCAAGTGATTCTTTTGCGCTGAGCCGGTGGCTCAGAAAGAATCCTTTTCTCCAAGTGCATAAACAGGAAATAGCTTTGTGTAAGGGGATAGGCAAAACACAATCTGCTTTTTATTGACAGTTCTCTTCCTGCAGTATCTTTCAAGAAAAGTCATTCCCTCTGGTCCTTCTGCTTCTTGTACTGATGATTCAAGTTACACTTAGTGCTGTCAATAGAAATGCAGTGCCATTAACACCCCATAGTGCTAACCTTTATTTTAATGAAATATTAATTCCTACAGAAATAGGCAGCAAGCTGTTAAAGAGGTATGTCTGACATATGTATGTGAGACTGTGTAAGTTAAAAGGACAAGAAAAGTGTGCAAAGTTGTGTAGTTTGCAAATCATTAAGGATAACATGGAAAACATGGAATCAAGTAGAAACAGTAGTTGGGGGAGATAAACCTGAGAGATGATTTGCAAAAATAAAAACAGATTGTGTACAAGAGACATGTACAGACTTGTTCATGCTGTGCCCCCTTGAAAAATGAAGTTCTGCAGTATATCATCCCTCGTCCTGACACACTGGCAATATTTAGTTCTTGAGCTATGGTAGAGGCAAGCATATTGTATGTTGCGTGTGCTGAAGAAACTGCAGGACAATAAATTCAAAGGAATATTGCCATAATTGGCAGCAAGAAGTCTAATTGTTTTTAAATTAGACTGTGTTATGAGTTAGAGTTATAAAAGTTCATTGTCTATGATAGTACAGGTCTAAATCAGGTGCAGATAAGCAAAATAGTTCCAAGTGAATGTCAAGTTCGCCTGTGGTACTTGGCTACATAGAAAATATCAGCAACTTTTCAAACAGTCACAATAGAGTTAAAAAATGTTTGATTAAACACAATGACATTTTACTCTTTTGTGAAATCATTTGACAAATCCACACAAGGAAGATGCTATACATACAAGAATACTACAATCTGAGAGATACAACCCAATGTAAAACAGAAACCTGTTCTTTTATATTCTGTATGAAATTTATGGTTTATATTTTACCAGAGCGACAGATTAGCCACTGAGTATGAAGTTTGCTATTTTGGAAGTTCAAAATGTAAATAACTGAACTGAAAGAATGTAAGTGAGCCATAACACTATGTCAGTATTTGCAAACAGAGTTTCCCATGCAGTCTAGTTATAATGGTTTTAGCTCATAGAGAGTAGTGCATGTAAAGCCCAATGTACTCAACTGTCACTTGCTATTTAAACAGCAATGATCATTCTGGTGTGCTAACAGCAAAATCCCTTTTTCATTTGAAGAAGGTATCACATCTAGCTAATTCTGTCTGGTACAGCAGAGTTTTAACACTGTGTCACGGTGTGTATCTCAGAGACTCTAACAATGCCATGATCATTGCACTAGCTGAAGGTTTATTGGTAGATGCAGTAGAAATCCTGCAATGGCAGTCTGGCTCAGGGTACTGGTTCCTCTACACAAAGTTGAGAAACTGAGCTTAAACTTTTAAATGCTTTCCTTGAGTTCTTGTGCTGCAGCAGTACTCTGAGAAACCACTATTGTTCCTGCTGTATGTATGTCCTAAAAATTGATGCTGGAAGTTTGTAGGATTGATGTTTCTACCTCAGATACTGAAAAGTATGAGTTTTCCCAGTTTTCACAATATACTTGGAGAGACTGAGAGAGTGGAAAATTTCCATTTCCTCATTACTGGCATGAAGGTATTGTAGCGCATTCAGAATTTCCAGGATTAAGTGCAGGCCGGTCTGTATAGAGATTGAGGCTATTTATAGACAGAAAATCAATTATGCTGGGAAAATGGTACAAAGAATTTTTTTTATAGCACATCTAATAATATTAAATCATTTATAAACCAACAGTATACTCCTCAGTATCTTTTTGAGGTTTTTACATTTTAAGATCTTGCCATCATGTTATGCTTTTGTTTTTTCCTGTGAGGGGCACTGCTATCTCTCTAAAGTGATTTATAATATTACATGCACATATCTAGAATTTAGGTAGGTGTGAATTCACTGGTGCTTTTTTGTTTTGTTTTGTTTTTTGTTTTTTATATGCAAACATGGTCAGAAATAGAACAAAAATTCTTAGGTTTTCTATATTGTTTCAAGGGCTTTTTTTTTTTTTTAATGAAACATAACTCTATGCAAGTGATGAATAATTATGGGAACCGGCAACAAATAATTTCTTCTGAAGGATAAAACTATCATTTCACACACCTCTTGTGTGCATGCCCTTCTGATTCCAGACTGATGAACATTGAAATCTCAGCCATGTCAGTGAAGTTACAGTGCTGTTTTTTTGTGAGGGAAGATCTGAGCCTTTATTCTTTAACTCTTCCACTGTGTAAGAAATTATTTAACTCTACAAACAACAAAGAAACAAAAGATACATTCTTAGTGCAGATTATCATGAATAAGTTTGTTTGTGTGTTTTTTTTTTAATTGTTTTGTAGTTTCACAAGCAGTAGGAAAAAATTAACAAAGAACATGTCATCTACTTTCCAAAATATCAACTATGCCAGGAAGTTGTCACTACTGCACTCCAGATTTCACTATTACTGAAAACAGTTTATCTTTTTTTTATGACAACTGCAGTGCTGTATGAAAGCATCTAGTTAAATATCTTGCTAAAATAATTTAGACAAATGTAGTTGTCAGATTTTTTTCCCCTCTCTATTAAACCAGTTCATATTGAACCCAAATTAAGTCATTAGAAAGCTCAGGAATAATGGCAGCAAACTATTCTGGATGATAGGAAAAAAAAGAAAAAGTCCAAATAATAGTTAATTCTAAATTATAAATATACAGATGTAAACAGTGAGTGAGGCAGCTGACTCAATATGAGTGAACTCAGGACTTCAATGGTACCAGGTTTTGGCCAACTATTTGTAAACCACACAAAATGACATTTTTTATCATAAAAAAGCACAAGAACTGCAATGAAGGCAGAACTATACGTTTCAGGTTTGTTTCACAGACTTGATAAGAATTTATAGCATGCAGCCTTATTAGAGTTGCCTTTCTATCAGCTGAGCAAAAGCACTTACATAAGATGAGCGGCACTGTCAATCCAGTAGGGCCATGTAGGTTGGGGAAAAAGCCTACAGAAGATTCAGAAGAGAAGTCATGGATCAATTAACAGATGGCACAATACAGACAGACAGTATCAGATTCTCACTTCAAAGTATCCACTATAATTCATATTAGGACAAGCATTAATAAGGGAGGTATAGAACTTTCCTAAAGGTAAGCCTGTTGCTTATAGTATCCTGGGTTTTAACATGCTGCCTGTCTTCTCTCTACACCTCCTCACTTTATAAAGGAAACATCATAAGCAACTTCAACCTTCTCAGTAGAGAATTTTTTGTTCGCCTACACACATTCAAAGTTGTCATCTTAGGTCTCTGAAGTAAACCAGACAAGGGTCTCTTTCCGTTTTTATGCCTTTTTCTTCTTTAAACTTGACCTGTGTTTATATTTGCTACACAGATCTGGTGATGAATGATATTTGCTTCCCAAAAGAGACTTCAAGTAAAGTGCTTTTTCATTTTCAAGCTCTTCTCTAAGATTTTGTTACTCTTACAGGCAAACAAAATTGAAGGTCACTGTATTTTGAATACCAGCATTGAAAGACAACATATTTTCCTTATACAGCAAAACAGTTTCATCTTTTTCTTTCTCCTTCAAAAACAAACACATACACACAAACAAAAACTCCCAGGCAAATATTATCCAAAGGCTCTTTTTTTCTGTCCGTTTGCTTTCCAAAATGCAAATATTGATTAAAAATACTTTTTACTGAACAAAAAATGAAATGCTAACATTTAAACAAACAAAAAGTATTCTTATTAGATTATAAGGGTCAGGTTATAAGTGATATTGTAATGCTGGAGTGAATGGTTCTTAATTTTAATTTATTTTTCGACGATTATTTATTTATTCTTTGCCATTAAGCATCCAAATCTGTCCACTCAGGAAAAAAAAAATGCAAACCGAAATCCCAAATCTTTGCCTAGTCCCATGCAGCCATTTCTATAGACAGACATTTTTACAATATTCTGCATCTGATTTAAATAGCAATATTAGATATTGTTTGGAGAAGTGTAATTCACGAGGAAGGTTCACATCCCCCTGATGAAGCAAAACCATGCCTGTTCATTAGGGTAGAGTGAGACACTCTCTGGAAAAGGATGAAAGGTGATAATAAATAGACTCTGTTTGTGGCGAAAGGTAATAAAACCCAGAAGATTACTCAAAGCAGGGTCTGCTAAGTTCCAGTCACTCCTTATGAAAATGCTCAGTGAGTGGCAATTCTGGACGTGGCTCATTCATCTGCTGTTGGAAGTAGCTTTCCTCCACAGGTAACTACCAACCCCCAGCTTAGCTTTCTTACATATTCTGCAACATTCTAGAATATACTACTTGTCAGCCTACACTCTGTTTCTTATCCAAGGTTTACCTTTCTCAAGTTGAGGCCTCATCAGTTGCAAGGCAATGTATTAGGGAGATGAGGGTTTCCAACGGAAGTGTTTGTAAAGGTAATTCTCTCTCTGAGTTCTGTGCCTCTCCCCTTCATCCTCTCCACCACAAGCACACACGGGTATGAAAGTAGAAAGCCACAGAAGATAGAGATTTCATTCTTACTTGATGTGCTGGAAACATCTTAAAGGAATGATTAACTCCCCAGGTTTTGCATTTGTGATCTAAGAAAATGTTATACATCTCTTGAGGGTTCTGCAAGAGAACCCTACAATGCCTGCAAACACAGATCTGTGTATCAGTGTCGCATCCACACCAATGGGAATACAGGGCAGGAAATGCACAGACAGTGTCTGCTATCTGCTGGATGGCAAAGGCTGGGGCTTGTGCAGATAAATAGCTCCTTAAGTCACCTTCAGGTCAAATGCAAACATACTAGTCAAGTTTAATAATTAACCATTGAAGAACTTTGCTTGACAGAGGGTTCAATTAGGTTCTTCAAAGCTATATTCTACGCTTATCTTTCCTTGCTGTCCAGAAAAGGTTGGATAAGGACTGTGCTGGTGGTTAATGATAAGAGATCATATCCCGGCACAGGAATTTTTGTTAAAGCTAATGTCCGCAAAAAGAAGCAAGCAATACAGCTTGGACTCTAAGTCAGCATTTTCAGGCTGAGCTGAAGACAAACTATGGGTCTATTTGATAAATATTAGCAAAAGACAAAATGTCACAGACACACGCTGCCCTCTGGAAAATTAACATTGATCACCCCTTTCCAGGAGAACGTGTCTACTTTGGCAATTGATAGCAACTGTCTCCTGTAAAAACCATTCTACATGTCGTACTAAAATAAAATAAAATAAAATCTTAATCTGATTGCCTTCTAAAGAATGGTATTCACCACAAAGGCATACTGACAGTAAATCACCCCAAGATGGAGGGGGAAATCAGTAAAGGATATGAGAACTCTGAGAATGTCTTTTAACAAAAGCCTAGAGGAAGCCATGAAACAGCTCCTCATTCACACTGAACCCAACAAGTGGCATTTAAATGACCAGAAGCTGTTCTCTGTGAGGCTCTCCTGCTTACTTTCATAGTGCTATTTGAAACACATCATCCCTCAAGATCAGTGCTGTAGATGCACGTGCCCAGGACTTAACATGCCAGCTATTTGGGCTTAGTCTGAGCTACCACTTAAGAACAGCAGCACACAGGATAAGTGCAGGTTTTCTAAAGGTGCATCAGCTCATTAGCTTGTATTTGCTCTTACAGATTTATTGACATCTATAAATGTCAAACAATCATATAATTGCAAATTTTTAGATGTTCGGTGCATATTGCAATTATTCCCTATGCCTACAGTGACTTCCAACCACTGTTTTGCCACAGAAAGGCATTTGCTTCTCATTTTCTCTTTTTCTATTAGCAATCATAAAGAACAAACACAAACTAAGGACTGATGGAGAAGAACTGCACAGCTGTAAGCTGTGTGAACACATCTGCAAAATGGAGGCAGGGTGAGCACAAGAACACAGCTGCTACGGGCTTTTCTTTTCTTAGACAACCGCTGTTTGAATTGAATGTGTGGAAGCCAGGAAGTAGCACTTATGGGCAGAGATCCCATCTGTCTTACAGGGATGGTTAGGATGCTATGGTGCTGTTTTCGTAAAAAGGTTTTGTCTTAGGGCCTAATTTTAGCTTTTGAGCCAGGAAATATATGAACATATGGCTATGGTATCTACTCCACTCTGCATGATTTTGGTCCTCTCAGCTTTCTGATTATCTCTGGCAACCCAAGTTCGTTTCTGTTACCTCCTGTGAAAGAAAACATCAGTGACAATTTTTCATCCACAGGAATTAGCAGTGAAGGTACTCCCCTTCAGCTGCTGTTGAGCACTGGTTGGTCGTGCAGATGGTCTGCTCAGTGACCTGGGCCAGCACCCTTGGTTTGTGAAGTGGGATTCAAAAGCAGATTCTGACAAGAGTGCAAGCAAAGAGCCACCACCTTGCAGTTGCTGGTGTGTCTCAGTTCTCCCTTCTGGAGAGGAACAGATGCTGCCTGGAAGCTCTTTAAGATCTTTTCCAAATCTGTACTGCCTGATTCAGAAGAAAACCCTGTAATTCCCTTCAGTCTGTTCTGCATCTGTTCAGGTAGTAACACCACTAACAATTATACCAGAAATGTCAGCGCTCTCTGTCAAACAGGCATTTTCTGGAAAAGCCTGACATTTCTGAGTGGAAGTCCTTTCTTTCTTCTTTTTCTCCCTTGGGAATGCAATAAACAACACGTCCCTGCTGAGGAGAGCCATGAAGCCTCCAAGCTCCATATCCAACACTGAGGAAAGAGCTTTATTTCAATCTCGATCTTCAGCTGATATGAAGTAGTGAAACCACAGATTTCAGTATGCTATGTTTACTTGCTCTGCTTACTCATTTGAGCTGAAAAATCAATTGTGGTTAAGCAGCCAGTAAAACAAATAATTGTGCTCTCACTTGCAGCATATTTGACAGTCAGCAATGCTGGACAGCATCAAACACATCATCAGAGTTGGTAAATGCTAAATAGTTTAGTGATTTGCATGAGAATATTAGGCTGTTGGCTCACAGGTTTGTCATGTCACACTTTGCTAAAATGAAGAATGCTGGCTACTGCAAGGCAAGGAAGAAGGAAGAAAGCATTAGCTGTGACAAAAGGTGATCTTAGAAAATTGTAGTTGAAACCTGCTGAAAGCAGGGAGTTATGTATATTCTTAAAATATTCTTAAAATCCAGAGTGTTTTCTCTCTTGGTATTTAGGCATTAACACAGAACAAAACCATTCATTGTAAAACCAGAGTTTATCTCATAGACTCTCTAATGAGTAAATCCCATTTTCTAGGCTCTGACTGACCTCTTGACTTCCAAGACCCATCCTCTTTCCTCAGTTTCCTTTACTTACCAAGACAAGGAAGTTGTAACAATGAAGGTGAAGTGTGCTCTGTCTACATCTACAACCAAACCTACAGAAGCAAATAACCCTAATCAGAAAAGTTATAGTATTTAGACATGATCATAATATTTAAAACAATTTAATGATGTTAACGATCTTTATTTTTATTGCCAACTCTACACTGACTTCCAAACAATTAAGATGAATACAGCTATTTCAACTGTCCGATACTGAGAATAAGCTTTCCTTTTAGACTATGAGAGCTGTGAATAACACAGCAGAAACTATACTAAAAGTTCAATAGACAGCTCAAATAGCCTAGAAATATATGTGCTAAAATGTATTTCTGCTTTTATAGGCAGTGCTGGTTTTGACAGTGTCAAATTTTGTATGAGCAAAGACCTTTACAGACACTTGGAAGTAACAAATATTTTGAGGAAAAGTGAGAAAGAAAAGACATAAAAGCTTCTTTATGATCCTTTATGCTTTCTTGTGTTGAAATCATTTTACTTTTCTTTTTCTTTGTTTTTTTTTATCACTTGCTGTAGGCAAAGCTGAATACAGAAGGAATCTGTAAAAAATCAGATCTTGTAGAAGAAAAGAAACCACTTATTACTCTGCTTTTAAGCCCTACATTTCATGTAGTTTTTGCTCTTTACTTCTATGTAAAGTGACCATAGCTTGTTTATTCAAAAAATATTTTTTTATTTCTTTAGTAATAATTGACTAATGCAAACAACTTTAAAGCAATGCCTTTTGAATCTGTTTACACTGGACTAATTGGCTTAACATATGTAAACAGATTTCTGCAGAGATTGTTTTGAAATTAGTAATCTATTTTTTTCTATCTACATTTTCTGAAAAAAATATATGTAATAAAACCCAGATTTTTTTTCAGTCTGATCTGTCACAAAAAAACCCCAAACCCACAGTTTCTATGTACATTCAGTTTTGATTAATCCTGTGTCTAATTAGAGTTCCTGACATTACTTGAATAAAAAGAGATGGCTATAGATCCACTATGCTTTTTCACAACATCAATACAAAAAGCAAACCAATAATTCCACTCTATTTTTATGCACTGATAAAGCATCTAAACTGTCTAAAAGCAATGCTAAAAGGTGCATGTATTAATCATAACTTCAATATTTAGCTGCTATTTTCTTCTCCACCTCCTGATGTTGGATCTGATTCTATTCTTATTGAAATCAATAGGGGAATTTTTATCAACTTCACTAAGCAAGTGCAGGATTATGGTAAGCAGGGTGACTTAAGTAGTTTAGAAAAATAGCTTTATATATCCTGGAATGGAAAAAAAAAAAAAAACAAACACTTTGATTCTCTTCACTGCCCAGTGACTAGATTATTTTATTAAAAACTTTTTTTTTTTTTTTTTTTTTTTTTTTTTCCAAAAACAGCTTAACTGTAGCAGTTGCCAGGAAGGCACTTGGCTTTTCCAAATAAACAGGCTGCTCTGAAAGTAATGCCTCCTATTTTATGATGTTGGCCCACAATGTCAGAGGCAAATGGTGGTGGTGTGGCCATATATGTTGAACTTTTCCACAGATACTTGGTTACATTTTGTTGCTGTGCAACAGATGGCAGCAGAGGGGCAGTCTGATAAAATGACACATGGCCCATCTTGGCTGGATTGTCCTACCACACCCACCATATAGTTATGATTTGGCATCTTCTGAGTTCCATCTGTTCAGGCTGACGACAGGTTGCATAGGCAACATTTTCCTAGCAGTGACACCATCTTAGCAGCTGTGAAACAGTGGGTTACCTCTGCTCGTGCAGATTTTTTGGAGCACAGCATGCAGGCTCTTGTTTATCTCTGGAGAAAATGCATAGATAATGATGGTGACTGTATTGAAAAAGTGTTTTGTAGCTGAGAATTTGCTCTAATAGTGTTGTGCTCTTTGTATCTGTTATAGTTTCCATAGAAATAAGTAGGAGGCATTACTTTGTAGATATAAAAAAAAGTAAGTAGATATAAAATTAATTATATAAAAAAAATGAAAAGCAACTTTCAGTCCTTCAAGTTTCTCTTCAAGTAAGAAACAGAATCAACTATATTAATTTCCATTTAAATTAGAAGGTGAGTTCCATTTAAATAAGAAGGGCTGGTTCCTACAGCACTCACCAAAATTGCATGTATCTGGTATTCCTGCTGAGTGTTGAGGATACAAGTAGCGAGAGATCAGCTACTTGTTTTTTGGAATGTTATTATTTTCAGAACTTTATTTTTTCAACACGGTGCAAAATGGAGGAAATGCAGATATTATAAATATTTTTTTTCCAAAGAGGGGATATTTCTGTGTTCAACTTTCAAACTAGGATCAAACACTAACATAATTCTGTAAATCCCAAATTCCTCTTAACCTTAGCCAAGTATCTACTAAGGAAATAGCAGTGAATGTATCAAAGGCCCCTGTAAAGCAATGTATCCAGCTACTTTGGAGGGAGTAAACAAATTTATTTAAGCTAAAAATGAAGTAATATTTCAGATTGAAAATAATTTATATTAATGATTTGTTTATAATGAATTTATATTTTATAAAAGGAAAGCCTGAGACACAGGAAAATTGTAGCAGGACAATAATCTGATGGGATGAACTCTTGTCTTCAAAACAGAAAATCTAATGAATTTTTTGGAACTCATTTCCAGAGATGGATATAAGAGTTCTTATTACCCATATGGATAATGCAGAGATAAGGTGATTTTTCAAAAATGCCAACTACTCTCAAAGGTATTTTTCAGACCCTGTAACAATAATGGAATATCATTTGGCTCATCATATTTTTCTGGAAAGCAAAATTGTAATTATATAAATAAGAGGCTTATACCAATTGTTTTTTAGCTTTTCAGTTATTAATTGCAGCAAACCACACTTTACTCATTTCTAAAATGGACTAAAATTCTCATATTAAAAGCAATATGTTTACGCTTTCTACAAAAATAAATACAAAATGTTGCTCTGCTGTATAGTTATAAAATATTAAACAGATATTTTTGGAGAAAATTATCCCCTTCACAATGTATTTTTCTTTTCACTTAGAGAAGATACAAACTGGAAAAAAAAAAAAAAAAGAAAAGAAAGAAAGAAAGCTGTTTAAAAAAAGAAAGAAAGAAAAATAGTTTGCAATGTTTATTTCAGAAGCTAGGTTTATACTTCCTTCTAAAAAAGAGACATTCCCAAGGAGCCTTTATCTACAGTTTATGTAACTTCAAACTAAATTAAAATTTCAATTATTCAAGGTTAAATATTTTTCACGCAAAGTTTTAGGAATATGTTTGAACTAGGTTTCTTTGTTCTTTGTTATTAAAAAAAAAAGTAAGCAAAAAGCATTCCCACTTTCCCTTTCTGGAGGATTAATTGGAAGGAAAAGAGCTTTGGAAAGCACTGTATCATGTGTTCCTCAAAGAGGAACATCCATCTTCAGTCACTTTTTGATATCTAAATGAGGGTTGAAAATCACAAGATCATCAAAATTACAGAAACATGGAATGGTTTCTGTTGGAAGAGACCTTAGGGGTCACCAAGTTTCAACATCCCTGACAAAGGCAGGAACATTTACTAACAGACCACATCACTCAAACCCCTCCCACCCTGGTCTTAAGCACTTCCAGGGATGAGAACCCACACCTTCTCTGGGCAACCTGTTTCAGTGCCATCCTCACAGTGGACAATTTATTCCTAATATCTAATCTAAATGTTTTTACACAGAATCACAGAATCACGGAATGGCCAGGGTTGGAAGGGACCTCAAGGATCTTGAAGCTCCAACCCCCCTGCCACACACAGGGCCGCTAATCTCCCTATTTAATACTAGACCAGGCTGCCCAGGTCCCCATCCAATCTGGCCTTGAGCACTTCTAGGGATGGGGCATCCACAACCTCTCTGGGCAGCCTGTTCCAGCACCTCACCACTCTCTCTGTAAAGAAATTTCCCCTGACATCCACCCTAAATCTCTCCTCTCACAACTTAAAACCATTTCCCCTTGTCCTGCTGTTATCTACCCTTTCAAAGAGTTGATTCTTCTTCTGTTTATAGGCTCCCTTTAGGTACTGAAAGGTGCAATGAGATCACCCTGCAGCCTTCTCTTCTTCAGGCTGAACAAGCCCAGCTCCCCTCTTCATAGGGGAGGGGCTCCAGTCCCCTGATCATCTTTGTAGCTCTCTTCTGGAACTTCTCCAGCAGCTCTTTGTCTTTCTTGTACTGGGGGCTCCAGACCTGGAAACAGTACTCCAGATGGGACCTCACAAGAGCAGAGTAGAGGGGGACAATCACCTTCCTGCCCCTGCTGACCACACCTCTTTTGATGGAGCCCAGGATTCCATTTGCTTTCTGAGCCACAAGGGCACACTGCTGGCTCATGTTAAGCTTTTCATCCATCAAAACCCCCAGGTCCTTCTCCATAGGGCTGCTCTCAAGGACCACTCCTTCCAGTCTGTATGGATGCCTGGGATTCCTCTGGCCCAACTGCAAAACCTTGCACTTTGTTGTGCTGATCTTCATTAGGTTCACCTGGGCCCACCTTTCAAGCCTGTTGAGGTCCCTCTGAATGGCATCCCTTCCTTCCACCATGTCAACCGCCCCACTCAGCTTGGTGTCATCAGCAAACTTGCTGAAGGTGCACTCGATTCCATTATTGATGTCATTGATAAAGAAGCCTCTATTCATTATTGGAATTGTCCTGACTCGTGTGAGACTTGCACTTGGCCTTGTTGAACTAAATGAAATTCACAGACAGAACAGAGCTTGTCAGCTGCTGTTCTTCACCTCCCTTTCTGTGTCTTGCTTTCCTTATGAATTCCTTATGAACGCTTAGGAATTAATATACTGGTATAGATCTTACTTAACAGTAGTGAAACAGTAGTTTCTTTGGCACAAATTTTTTGTATTTTTGTGATAAATAGATTTAATGCGATTTTTTTTGTTGTTTGTTTCTTTTTCTGTTTTTTTTTTTTTTTTTTTTTTTAATTATTATTATTATCATTTTCATCAGTCTTCATGTGAGGCTGTCCCAGATCCTGTACAGATCTGTCTATGTACTGTCCCTGGTATTTTCTTTTAGTTACATTAACTTTGAATAAATTACCTGAATTGTGTGAAGCTGCTGGCAGAACTGCACTCCATGGGAAATGTGTTGATTCAGAGGGCCAGACAGAGGAATTGGCTGATAGGCATAGCTGGAGGCAATACACACCAACAATTTAAGATTCCATTTCCAAAGCCACTTGGACGATATCAGAGTAGGAATTAATTTAAGGCAGTGTTAGGTTAACCTGAGGCTGAGACTACATCAATAATCAGTCAGAAGGTCTTTAATGCTGAGATTGTAAACTGCCTCTTTTTCAGTCATTGGGGTTATGGATGCCATTATAGTCAGCTAAGAGAACAGACAAATTATTAGTTCAAATGTAATCACACTTTACGCATGTTAACACAAATTTAAAGAGTAAGAAAAAATTATTTGCAAGATTTTATTTCATATAATTTTGCAATAAATCAATTGAGTTACTCTCTTCCTGGTACATGTCTTGCTGCACCACTCTTCCACTCCTACTTGTCAGTAAGAACAACTGCTTTTAGAACATAATGGCATTCAAAAGGGAAGGTTAAATACTCCTACTATCAGTGGCAGGAATGATACAGCAGTATTGTTAGGACTTCTTTAACAGTAAACCTGAGATTAATCAGGTCTGATCTCAGCAGCACTTACAGAAGTAGAACTTCCTAATAGTACATGGACAGATCCAAAAGTAATGTTTTTATTACACTGGCCCACGACCTAATTAGTGTCCAAACTAATTTTTATGAGCATGTCATGCAAGCTCTTGTTCATTGCTGGTGAAAGCGCATAGCTAATGGTGGCGACTATGCTGAAATATAGTGTTTTGTAGCTAAGAATTTTCTCTACCAAATAATGTTATTGTGCTCTTTGCATCCGTTGTAGTTTCCATGGAAATAAATAAGAGGTAGTAGTTTTAGTGCGACCTATATATATAACCACATATTGGACTTAGAGCCAATGTTTATTTTTACAGAAATACCAGTGCCATAAGTATTTCCTTTTGGAAATTCTTGTTTCACAAAAAGAAAACACTACTGAATTGGACACTAGCCAACTTTATTTTGCATGGACATGACATGAGTTGTGAAGGAAGTCCTGTAGCCTCAGCCTGGATGAGGACTCTCTGCTTCTTTCAGCAGACAGAGAAATACCCTTCTTCTGGCAGTTGCAACATCTTTTAATGTTGATAATCTTCATGATTTTTTTAAATTCTGTTGAAATTTTCCATAAATTCAAAACCTATTTAGGTTGTAGGAGACTGATGCATTGATAGGCAGTTGTCTTATATTTGTTTCAGTAGAAAGTCAAGCTAATTTTGCTTGATTATTGCACATTTGCTTATATGTTTAGGCTTCCTATTGAGAAAATGAAGATGATCCTGCTCTGGACCTAATTGTTTAGTTGATTCTGTGTCTGTAGGAAACAGCAAGTTAAATCTTAGCATGAAAATTGGCTTGAGGCTTTAGAATCCAACCAAGTAATAAATTACAAGCTCTATTTATAGGGTTTTTCTTTTTTTAATATAAATGTGCAGAGATTTTTTTTCAAAGCCTTATCCACAACAGATGCTTGTTCTACAAGTTATCCTTTAATTTAATTTAATTTTTTTTTGGCCAATTAAATGTGAAGGAAACTGACAACAGAGCAGAAGAGGAAGAGCCATAGTGATAAGAACATAGTATCCCTATTCTCATTTTCCCATGTGTCATTCTCTTCCCTACACTGGCACATGGCAGTCCTGTAGTATATCACTGAGAAACTAATCTTCATCAAAAGACAAGTGGTTGAATCTGAAGATTATTTTTTGCAATATCCTTCCAATTGATCAACTAAATGCAGTGTAGTGGATCCATCTTAATATCCACCTTTAAATGCTGACAGAAGAAGCACTAACTGCTAAATCCATCACCGAGAATTTCAGAGCAGTCCATAATAAGCAATCTGATGATGTATGATGCAAAAGATTTACATTAATTTACAAATAATTTCCAGAAAAAAACTTATCTGGAAAGAAAGCTAAGAATGCTACAAATCCTAGATTGCTGTAAATTACATACATACATAAAAAGAAGTTTTGACAAATTCAGAGCTAACATGGAAATTCAGCTCTGCCATGGCCTTGGAAGAGTTTGAATGTAGATGTTTTCTGACTATCACCTCAGTGCAAAGAAGAGGTCTGAAATTTGTTTTCTTCACAAGAAACTCGAAGGAAGGTTAATGTAGCCAAGAAACTTGAGTGAACCTCAAGACAGAATCCAAGCTGAATGAGAACTTTACACTGTGTCTGGACTGAGTACTCAAAGTAATCACATTATAGGTTTCTGTTTTATTTTTCCCCAAGGATTTTCCATTATGATGGTAAGCTAGAGAAAAGAAGTAATGCAATAAGTCAACTGTAGAATAATATTTTAAAAGTTGACTCAGACTCTACTGAAGATGCAATCTTCCTCATTTTGCTTAATTCCTGTTTCAATAAGAAATCCTGTGTGTCCATTTATATGTTTTTCTGTTGTTTGCTGCTGTTGCTATTGGTTGGCTGGTTTGATCTTTTTACATAAATATACTTCATCAGAACTCAGTTTCCTTGGAGTAAGAAAATCTTATTGTAATCCAAGTATTAACACCAAACTCTGAATTCACACAGCTTAATTTTTACACTCCTGCAGGCAATGCATTAGATTTGAAAATTATTAATTTCAAACTTCTGTAACATGGATGCTTAAGAATAATGTAATTGTACTTTTGTAATAATATCTTATTTTTGGAAATAATGTAACTGGAAGCAAGGAGATAGTTTTTTGAATAAATGATATGACGCTTTTATGCAGTAGCTTTGAATCTACTGATAATTGAAATTGTGTCACAATTTTGCCAGTTTTTCCAATACCTGGATTCTCAACTGGAAAAGAGATCTGTGTTCACTGAACAATATGGAATTAGAAAAAAAAAAAATATGGCAAATGGTAAAGGAAGAACAATTTTTAGATATAGCAGGGCAATTTTTGCTTCAGGAAAATGATTTTCTGCCTTAAGCCTTTCTGAATACAAGGATCTTAAGGACTGAAGGATGTTGGGAAAAGAGCAATCTAGTTGACAAGTAGAGAAAGGAAAAATAGGAATCATTTAAAGTTTTATCCTCTACTGTCAGATGGGTGAAGTAGATTTCTAGTCAGAAATAATTCAGTGATTTACTAATATGTTAGTGAGAGCCAGGGGAAAATAGATCTCTCAGTATCTTGGTTGTGCAGACATGTTAGTGTTACAAGAAATTACCCAAGACAAGGAATTTACTGTCTTATTTCACTCCCAAGCTAACACAAGCCCTTTCTTATGGGAAAGTCACCTGTTGAGGCTGTGATCTGTATTTTTTCTGCACAACTCTTTATCAGGAGTTTAGTGCTAGGATTATGCTATATGGGATAACAGCTTCAAACTATTCTAAAAGACACTTAGATTAGACATTAGGAATAAATTATCCACTGTGAGGGTGGTGAGGCACTGGAACAGCTTGCCTAGAAAAGCTGTGTGTTCTCATCCTTAAGGCCAGGTTGGAAGGGGCTTTGAGCAACATGGTCTAAAGTGGTAAATGTTCCTGCCTTTGTCAGGGATGTTGAAACTTGGAGACACCTTCGGTTTTCTTCCAACACAAACAATTCTATGCATTTCCTGCCAAAGTAGGATTTAGACATCTAAAAAGAGCCGAAAATATATGAACAGAATTTCCTGGCAGCTTTGGTCCTTGAAATTGTTAAATACTATTTTACAGCTTTACGTTCATATCAAGTACTTCCAAATGAGTAATTTCCCAGTAATTGCACTACCTACTTGTGAAAATATCACTCTTCCTTTATAAAGCTGTACAAAGAAGTTTACCATCACCGATCTCTTCTTTCACATATGAAAATATACCTAAACTATCAACTGCTCTAGTGTGAGCTGTCTGGATGAGGACCTATTCCTGGCTTAAGCAGATTTTTTACAAGTTGTCCAGTCCGTCCTCCCACTGACAGTTTGGAGGACAGATTTGTATCTTTTTTTCAGCTATTCTGGAAGCAGAATAACTAGTAAAACTTCAGCAGAAATTACCTTTTGTATTTATTTTCTCCTGCACTTATACTGTAACTTAACTTCTGTTATTGTTGGGCTGAATTCCCCTAACAGCCTGGAGAACATCCAGGTTTCAAACTTACAGATCAACCTGACTGAAGATATTAACTGTAATAAAAGCCAATCATTTGAACTGGATAATGACTCATTATGGTATCTTGTTATACAAATCTCTTCCAAAAACCTTTTATAAAATCATCTATTTTCCATTACTGCTTAAAAATAACTTACAGGAATGGAATGTGGAAATGATGCTTTTTTCCAGTGTTAGAATACTTAAGTTGCATTAGCCTTTTAAAAAATGTTAGTTTTGAAATGTTTATATCTCCAGATGATTCAAAAAATAATTATAGTTAACTCACTAGGTCAGTTGAATTCTGATTATATATGTTCTGTGGAAATACAGAAATCAGAAGCTTTTCCGTAACATCTGGATTTTAGGGGACAAATGTAAAATTCATACTGATTTTATTGTAGAAATTCAATTGTTTATTTTATAAAAACCTTCCAGAATTGTAGAAAATCCATCACTGACAGTTTTGGCTTGTTTTCTTTTCAGGAGGGAGGGAAACTAAAGAAAAGTGGAACAGTGTGAAATTTAAAATTGCATAGCAATGTATTATCTAGACATTGTTCTTAAAACATTCAATTCTGGTTTTTTATTTTTTTCATCATGGTAATTCATCTGCAGGAGAATGAAGGCTAATGATTTTGATATCACTGAATATATTGCTAAGCCTTCAGAAAATCCACATACATAACAAGATATTTTACCTACTGCTTAGAAGGCTATGCTCTTCAGAATCCACCAGGGAAAGTTAAAGTTGTTAAATATGATAGCAGGTGTTGTGATGCAGTTCTGAAGTGAGCTTCAGGAGTGCTATATTTAGTATATGTGTATCTACACACAGGAGGGATTAAGCCGTGTTCAGAGCCATTTTATTCATCCCTGTCTTTGCAGGAGACACAGAGGAGTAATGAGAATTCACTAAGGCTGGCCCCATCTGTTTCTTTGCACAGTGGGTATTCAAAGTCTACATACCATAGGCTTTTATCCACTGGAAAAAAAAAATGTTTATTGGTATTCCCATGCCTGATAATTGGCAGTTATATAAGAACAGATTCTGCTGTCTAAGCCTGAAATTTTCCAGAAGTAGGGATGTAGCTCTGATACCACTTTGTTTGTGGCAGCAGTTCCCTACTGGCTATATGCAGTTGCCTGCAATTTAGGAGGGAGTTCACAGCAGCACATCAGTATTTGCATGGCATGGCCAGAAACATGTTTACAAAATAACAACTACTGCTGATCTTCCAGCTCTTTGGGATCTCTTAGCTCTGTAGGCACCAGAGAGAACTCCCAAGTCTCAAGAAGACTGTAGTCTCGAGGGTACTGGTGAATGGCAAGCTGGACAAGAGCCAGCAATGTGCCATCCATATCCTGGGCTGCATCAAAAGAAGTGTGGCTAGTAGAGCCTGAGAGGTGATCCTGCCTCCTTACTTTGCCTTAGTGAGGCCTCATCTGGAGTACTGCATCCAGCTGTAAGTCCTCAGTACAGGAGAGACATGGACTTGTTGGAGTGCCAGAGGAGGACCACG
Source organism: Tetrao urogallus (assembly GCF_951394365.1). Lineage (NCBI taxonomy): Eukaryota > Metazoa > Chordata > Aves > Galliformes > Phasianidae > Tetrao > Tetrao urogallus. Next base: position 53,315,085 of record NC_136815.1, on the reverse strand, counting down.
CAGCTGGCAACCTGTTACAAGTGGTGTCCCTCAGGGGTTGGTACTGGGGCCCATCTTGTTTAATATATTTACTGACGACCTAGATGAGGGCATTGAGTGCATCCTCAGTAAGTTTGCAGATGACACCAAGTTGGGAGTTGGTGTGGATCTGCCTGAGGGTAGGGAGGACCTATAGAGAGATTTAGATAAGCTGGATCGCTGGGCTTAGATGAATGGGGTGAAGTTCAACAGGGCCAAGTGTCTGGTCTTGCACTTTGGCCACAACCCCATGCAGCGTTACAGGCTTGGGGATGAGTGGCTGGATGATTGTGAAAAAGAAAGGGACCTGGGGGTGTTGGTTGATGCTTGGCTGAACATGAGCCGACAGTGTGCCCGGGTGGCCAGGAGAGCCAACGGCATCCTGCCCTGCATTAGAAATAGTGTGGCCAGCAGGAGCAGGGAGGTGATCAGCCCCCTGTACTCAGCACGGGTGAGGCCGCACCTTGATTACTGTGTTCATTGGGCTCCTCACTACAGGAAAGATGTTGAGGCCCTGGAGCGTGTCCAGAGAAGGGCAACAAAACTGGTGAGAGGTCTGGAGCACAAACCTTATGAGGAGCAGCTGAGGGAGCTGGGATTATTTAATCTGGAGAAGAGGAGGCTCAGGGGAGACCTCATTGCACTGTACAACTTCCTGAAGGGAGGTTGTGCTGAGGAGGGGCTTGGCCTCTTCTTCCAGGCAACGAACAGGACCTGGGGAAATGGTCGTAAGTTGTACCAGAGGAGGTTTAGGTTAGACATGAAGAAAAACTTTTTCTCTCAGAGAGTGGTCAGGCAATGGAGAGGTCATGGAGTCACCATCCCTGGCAGTGTTCAAGAGGCGTCTGCATGAGGAGCTGCGAGATATGGTTTAGTGCTTGTGGTAGCAGTGGTAATGAGAAGACGGTTGGACTAGATGATCTTATAAGTTGTTTCCAACCTTGTGATTCTATGATTCTATGAAAAATTACCAAAGGGATGGAACACTTCCCTAAGAGGACTGGCTGAGAGAGCTGGGACTGTTCAGCCTGGAGAAGAGAAGGCTCCGGGGAGACCTGATGGCAACTTTTCAATGTCTAAGATGGAGCTGCAGGAAAGAACAGACTCTTTAACAGGGTCTATTGAGATAGGACAAAGAGAAAAGGTTTCAAACTAAAAGCAGGGAGATTTAGATTGGATACGAGGAATAAGTTTTTCACAGTAAGAGTGGTGAAGCACTGGAACAGGTTACCCAGAGATTCGGTGGAAGCCCAATCCTTGGAGACACTCAAGATCAGGCTGGACCAGGCTCTGAGCAATGTGATTTAGCTGTAGTTGTCCCTATTCATCGCAGGGGAGTTGAACCAGATGACCTTTAAGGGTCCCTTCCAACTCAAACAATTCTATAATTCTATGATTACATGACAGAATGTGGGGGAAAAAATAAAAGACAGAGTGAGGTGTCAGTTTAGGGTTGATGGATGACAAGGAGAAAGGCAGCTGGGTGTAGTGTGGTACAAAGTAAAATTGTTAAATAGGAATGCAAGTTCAGCTGTTCAGTGCAAAAATTGGAAAAGGCAGATCTTTTGGGTGCATAGATGTGAAAGGGATAGAGCAATGCCATACCTGCTCAGTGCTGAACGGTCAACAGTCATGTGGACTGGCACACAGCCTAGTTTTTCTGACCGAGTGCTCCGTTGCTGCTATTATGCTGGTAAATTACATTATGAAACTCTTCTCTTGAACATATGCTCAGCCTGTCCAATGTCTGGACCTACATGCAGGAAATGAAACAAACAGACTAGGTGTGAAAAATCATCTGAGTTTTCAAGATCTTTGTTTATATTCCCTTAATAAGCTATATCATTTAAAATGCCATATTTTTTCCCCTTATTAGGGAAACGTAACTTCCATGGGAGATATATTTGAAATTACCATGTCCTGTTCAGCAGCAATTCAGGAAGAATAATTTTGCTTAAATATTTTGGAGCAAAATAAACTCGTTGAATATTTTTTTTTTTTTGTGGAGAGCTACATTACTAAACTGACTGTGGTTTTTTTTTTTTTTAAATTTTTATCACTGTAACTCTCATTAAAACTGCTCAAATCATTATCCCAATAATTGAATTAATGCTTTACTTTTGCCATTCTGGCAGCAAAAGTAGAATAACAAAGACTGGGGACAAAACTGTTCCTTGCTGTTCATCTACTTATTTCTCTGTCATCAAATATACTCAGCATTTGAGGGTTTGTTTTTCCTTACTTAATAGCTTGCAGTGCTATAAGTTTATTACTTCCTGGGTGAAGAAACTTATCCTGAATTCTCCTGCTGACTAATCTTTTCTGAGCTTTGGTCCACATTCCCTTTGTTTTTCAGCCCATTATTCTGTCAAATAATTAAAAAGCATCTGCCTTCTATATGCCCTTCAGATTTGTGTCTCTTAATCATTGTGTTCTGTTAATCACTTTTGTCCTAATTAATATAAACCTTGCCTAATCGCCTTTCAGAACTCTTGCTCCACATTACTATCTTAATTGCTCACTGTCTCCATGGTTGCTCTCGCAATCTGGTTTATCACACAGTTTCAGGTAGGCTGACTAGTCACCAGTGGCAAGGTCCAGATAGCCTTCATTAAAAACTCAAGCTCTGGGATCAAATTTGTGCCCAATACCTATGTCCTCTCACGAGTTCAATGCTGAGCAAGACATTGTAATGTCAACAAATCAGTTCTCATCCCACCTCTATGGCCATACTGAATTGCTGTCAGTACTTTCTAATAATTTAACATGCAGAAGGGATCAAATGTACAGATAGATCCTTCTAAAGTGTTTAAGATAGCAAGTCTTAATGAAAAATAGATACATTTTCTATGACACTGCAGAGTGTGAACTCAACTAATGAAATTATTCCTCAGAAGTGCATTTTCTTTACTGCTGAGATTAGGAAAAACCAGCTGATGCTCTGATGTGCAAAGGAATTAGATGAAAACAGAATACTAAGAGTTAATTATCAGTATGGCTATATTAATAAAGCATTCTGAGGTGTTCCTTTCCAGGGATCCAATCCTGGTTAAATTTTGAGTTGCCAAGGCAGCAGGTAGATCTTTCACTCTGTCCCAGGACTTCTTCAGCAACAGAGCTCTAATTAGGCTCAAGTTTGATAAGAGGTAGAAACATTGAAAGCAAAAGTCAGTCCAGAGGGCTTCGTCACTGTCACTCCTCCGTGGTCACTCTGCCTCCTCTCCATGTGGATCCCTCCCACAGTGTGCCATCCTTCCCAAACTGATCCTGCCTGGGCTTCCCACAGGCTGCAGCTCTCCCAGCACTGCTTCAACAGGGCTCCATACCATGGGGCTCACCCTTCAGGCACTGCTCCACATGGATGCCCACGGGCGACAGCTCTGGCCCAGGCTGGAGGTACCCATGGGCTGTGCCTCCTTCAGGCCTCATCCACTGCTCTCTAAGATTATATATTCTAAAATAAACAGGGATATTTTAATGGTTTCTATCTTATTAATTTAAGTATGCCATACATATACAGTCATCATTGTATTATATTATACTATAAATGACACTTTTCAATTAATCTCCCTTATCTCAGTATACCTGATCTATCTGAAGGTGTCCCTGTTCATCGCAGGGGAGTTGAACCAGATGACCTTTAAAGGTCCCTTACAATTCTATGATTTTGTATTATCCCAGTATGAGTGGATTTCTTTTTGCTTAAAGTTGATTCATAATTGCATTATGTATTAGAAATTCATATAAACATTTACAGAATTATTCTGCCTACTCCCTAGAAATACACTCCAAACCCTTCCCAAATGTTTGTACTCTTTTTTTTTTTTTTTAGAATTATTTATTTTTTTAGAATTATTTATTAGAAAATATTAGCAATGTAAATACCCTTCACAAGTCCAGTAATTCTATTATGAAGACAGGAGGCAGGATATTTGTATACATATTATCATTTTTCTAGTCATCATGAATGACTCAGAAGTAATGGCAATAATGTTTGTAATAATGTGCTGGAACAGGGTTTAAAATGGAACTCAGTTTTTATCCAGACATCAGCAGTCATTAAAATACAGAGGTAGCCTTACAGAAATAATGTTACACTGTTAGATCGTTGAGCAGCTTCAGCTTAACAGATCCATTTCAGTGTGTTATCAGAGAATGCATCTTTATTTGGGGGAAACAAAAAAAAAAAAACAAACCAACCAACAAAAAAAGATTGTTTATCTTACCTCAGTTCTTTTAGACTACTGCATATGAGCGTATCTTTGGGCATAAGGAACTAATAGCTAGATGCTGTTCACCAAAAATACACTTGACCTTTTTTTTTAATGGGCTTAGAGCTTTTATAGACTGCATCAATCAGGATATCATTGAAGATTTTGAATCCTCAATATGTCATATGCATATGTGTGTATCCTTGTCAAGGATTTTGTAGCTGAAGATAAGTATCTGGAAGCAGAGCCATTGCTTTATCTTAAGTGTCAAATACTTTTTCAAACAGGAGGAATAAGTGAAAGGCAATAAATCAAAAATAAAAAGCAATTGTATTTTACAGTTTCTTCTGTATGTTTGATTTTTTATTTTTTTTAAATAAATCTAATCCTTGCAAGGTTTTCTAATGAAACTACTCATGCCAAGATGTGAGAAATCACTTACTAACATATTCCAAGTTTCATGACTTATTGTTGAGATACTACTGCCAGCTCTGGCACAAATTGATGAAGGATAATGTTAAATGCCAACTATGTGAAATAGGCTACAATGATCTATTCTTTTTCCTTTTTATTTTTCTTATTTCAATTTCTTTTTTTTTAATACAGAGAATGAACAATATTAAGCTAACTATTTTTCTTGAGATCTGGCATCTTGTGGGTTTACAACTAAAAACATTAAGTTTTCTGCATTAGGTAGCAACATTTGGTCACCACAGTACGATTTGAAAAGACAAAGAGTTCTGAGAGCCAACTTTCTCAAAACTGTTTCTTCAAAAGCAAAGGAATATTTCAGTAGCAAATATAAACTGAATGTTCTGAAAAGACAGTGCTGATAAAAGTTAAGTTTGTGCAATAGTGAGGAAAAGGGCAAAAACATAGCTAAACTTATTAAAATTGAATGTATAATCTAGCACTCTAATTGGACAGAAAACCCTGGAAATGAGCAGATGGAGCCATAAATTTAATCAATTATGGGACCATACTGATATGTAGCAAGGCTTGTGTTGCCATGAATCATCTCACAAGTAGCTACATCCCCCACTTTTGATGGTATATGTTAATGACTTGGCAAAAACATTTGTAATTTCTACTTTTTTTTCCTTAGTATTCAGTCAGGGAAGAATAAATTTTGCTTCAGTTCAAGAAGACTGAAACATAAGCTTTTTTTAATTGCTGGCCTTTTAGAACATGAGGTATAAACAGTCTGTAATTCAGCCAGCAGTCTACAGTGGCTAAAAGCCAATAAAAAGATGTTAACAATTTGGATGTATGCACTTAAGCCAATATTCATACTCCATTAAATTGTGAAAAATATTTCATAGGAATTTACTTTTTCATACACTTACCAGAACTTCACTCTGTTAAAGAGTGTGTCACAACTTGAGATTAATTAAAGGGAAAGGACTATGAAAGAATAATGAAAGAATGTGGTCCATATTAGTGATCTTAAGATCAGTTAACTTGCTGAAGGGAGAGGGAGAACACACTTTAGCAGAGAGAAAGGTGATGTTTGGCAAATCAAATATTCCCCAGGTAGAAGCATTTATGAACAGCAAAAGTATGTACACTTCTAAATTGATGAAAATTTCATAATTGTCCTTACTTGTTCTTAATAAATAGATTGACAGAGAGAAGGATTTTGCATAGTAATGCTGTATTCTTCTGTGCTCTGACACTAATGTTCTAACTCCCTTTTAAGTGTTAGGCAAACATTGACATCAAACAGAACTTCATCGTGTAGATTAAGATGACAGTTTTATTTATTGTAAACACCAAATGCTTGTATTTAATCTTCAGCAACTACTTGTTGACTGCAAATACCTCGTCTGCTCAGTTTTGATAGACGATAAAGAACAGCACTGGTATGTGGGTTACCTATTATTCTTTAATGGCATGAAAGATAAAAAAGAGACAAGAAAAAGAAAAGGCAGTATTTCTTTCAGTCCTCTAAAACATTGTTCTGTCACTTTCTTTATTCCATGCTCTAATGTCATACACCATATTTTGAAGTGTTGCAATAATTTCTTAGCAAACTTTTATTTACCATTTTCTTTGCTGACAAAACAGGAGGAGAACAAATATAGATGTGAAAGATTACCATCAAATGGTAAATGTGAATTACATTTGTATGTTATAGCAGTAAATTTCCCAGTATTTTCATATGCAAAATTAAGGATTTTATCCCTGGTTTGTCATCTATCTTGACACCAGAAATGAGATTGTAATCTTAAGTGCCAATTTAAAGATATTCTTTTGTGTATCTTCACCATGGAGAAAAGGTCACTCCAAAGGTCACTGGCATTTCAGACCTGAAGGATAACGATTGCAATTTCAGAAATGTAATTCACTTAAAATGTTGGAGCAGTGATAAGAAATTGAGTTTAACATCAAAATAAATAACTCGAGGAAATGGTTGGTTTGCAAATTAACCATTAACGTTAAACCTCAGTGCAGGAGTTGTAGTTTCAATAATTTCATTTAAAAAAAAAGAACAGCACCTTGGAAGACTTTTCCTTAGAAGTATATCCAGCTGTGCTAAGTTTTCATGGAGGAGTGAACTGGCATGCAATTACTCATTTATTTCTGCTCTCCAGTCTTAGCTTCAACTATGACAACACTAATAGCAAACCAACGTATTCATTGTTGCTGAGTGATGGGAGCATATCCAGAACAGGACCTGGCCACTCAGCTTTGGCACCAGGGAGCAGGGCAGAGTCAGAACAGGTGGTCTGAATTAGGGAGGGGTTATTCCATAGCAGCTGATGTCATGCAGAAGGCAATAAAGCTGTGAGAAGCGACTGAGGTTGTAAGATGTTTTGTTGTTAGTGGGGTGTTGGTTTGCATGCAATTGTATTGCTAACTGTAGTGCAGATAAAGAAGACCTATAGGTAAAATTAGGGGTTGAGAGTAGGACTGTTTATAAGGGCATGTAGCAACAGGATGAAGGAAATCAGAATTTCAGAAGGAAATTCTTTACTGTGAGGATGGACCTCAATAGTGGAAAAGGTTGCACAGGGAGGTTGTGGATGCCCCCTCCCTGGAGGCATTCAAGGCTAGGTTGGATGGGGATTTGAGCAATGTGGTCTAGAGGGAGGTGTCCCTGCCTATAGCAGGGGAGTTCGAACTAGATAATCTTAATGGTCCCTTTCAACCTAAAGCATTCTATGATTCAAAGTTTATGTTCCCATATTTTTTCTTTTTTTCTTTTTTTTTTTTTTTTTTTTTTTCCCCCAAGTACACATCTGTGGTAGGTGCAGAGCTCCTCAGATCTTCACACAAATTTTCTTCATAAACCGTGTTCATAAATCCCATGCTTTCTTAAGGAAAACAAAGGTTAATAGAAGGACTAAACTTTTCAACAAACCAGCAGAATTTTGAGTTTGATCATATCTAATAATGTAGGTAAACTGAAGTGCATAGAAGAATGACAAAGTAAAAAACAGTGTTTCTCAATTTTTCTCTATAGATTCTAAAAGTAAGCTTTAAAGCACCTAGGATTTTGTCCAGATTTTGAATAGAATTTTTGAAAATCTGAAGAGTCCAAAAAGCCTTTCATAAATGTGCTTTTTTTTCATGGTGGTTATAGATTGAAGCTGTAACCATGAGTAGTTGAAAAAGATATTTTTGTAGTTCTGTATGAATGGTTCACACAGTAATTTAATCCACACCAAATTAATGATAGTAATTGCCTCAGAGTAAGATTTTAACTGTTAAAGAAGATATTACTTTTTCAGTCAAAAGACTCAAGTACCGTTACTCTTTTTTCAGACAGCTCTGAAAAAATTGGTTGCTAATGTTAGAAAAAGTCAGCTGCGCTGTGTGCCCTATAAATGTCATTTGTAAAAGAGGCTTTATTTTTTCCTATTTGTTGTTATTGTTATTTATATTATTTCCTCAGAGGCAGCAATCTAAATTGCTTATCAGATTATTATTTTTTAATTGGAAATATTAATAATATAATACATTGTGATATTTTTCTTTTTCAAAAAATCAAATCTTGTTTTCCTTTTATTTTATTTAGTAATTGAAAAGTGCTTCTATGCTATGGAAAGAGGACATGAATTATTTTGGCACTGTTGCACTATTTTGAGTAATACAGAAAAACACAGCAATGTTTATGTAGTAAGTGTCAGTGCTTCAAATAAAGGTTCGTTTTGCATGAGGAAATACTATACTTTTACCAAACTCTCAAGGCATTTGAAGAACCCTATTTTCTGTCCTTATCATTACAGTGTACATATAAAACTCCACAAGCTGTATTGTTTATTCTTTTTTCTTTTTTTTTAAATCCAGTCATTTCGTATTTTCAGATAACAGAATTGGTTCATATTTTCAGACAACAGAAGGATAATGTATTTAAAAAAAAAAAAAAAAACAACTCTGTTTTGCCTCTGTTCTTGTATTCAGTGTCAGACTCCTTAGTTTTAAATTTTATTATCTGTCTTATTACCAGGACAAGTATTGACTGTGTCACAGAAATTTACCTGGGTGAGTGGTCTGATCTGTTATGACATGTACCATACTGGTGCCATTCCAAACATGATTGTGAAAGACTTGTAACACACTATGGAAGTAAATAAGCACAGATTCACATAACGAGATAAACTTTCACACTGGGGTGTTTCATAGTGTTTTGTATTATATCATCTTAGAATTTCTTATTTCTGGATAATAGAACTTTCCCAGTGGAGTCCTTTGTGAATTAACTCTGGCAAAAGAGATTTCTTTTATGTCTCCATGAGGAATCTCCACAAGAAGAACAAGATACCAGTTATTTGTTTATCTTTGAGATGGTGTTGATGGAGTGATGATGTTTGAAAATGAAGGATTACAATTCAACCTATATTCTATATTTACTTGATATCTTTCACTGTTTCCAAGCATTAACTATAGAGAAAGCAGTGTCAATACTGGTAAATCTGTGCGCAGAATCCAGCGGGGAGCATTGGGATCTTGAAAAGCCATGGAATCATCAAGTTGACCTCTTCCAATTTTCAGTAGAAACTAGACATTTGTGTCCAGTTCTGAAGGATTTCTGTGGAAATAAGAAACTATCCCCCTCCACCCTGTCCCCCGTCATTTATTTGTAAAAATTCAATTCGCAACAGGAACAGTGACTCTGTTTTCAATTTTACTTAAACAAATGTAACTTCATACACCAGCCTTTTGCTACAGAAAGAACAGCTACTCTGTACAAAAAACAAGCCTAAGCAAGCATACTTCCAGTTGTACTGTGCGGTGTTCTGAGACCTTAAGCAAACTTTGATCTTGGAAGCTTTCTTTGGCAGTTCAGAGCTCTGTGTGGTACAATTTAACTTGTTTTTCTTGATCAAAATTGCTTTGGATACTCAGATATCACATTCCAGCCTGCAGAGTGACCTTCCAACTTACTCCAGCGTGTCATTTTGCTGAGGAAAAATATAAGGAGTGGACATGTTGTGATTTTATCTGGCTGATACTAAATAACACTGCTCTGGAAGGGAATAAAAAACAAGCTTCCCCCCTACTCTGCCAAAAATAAAATAAAAAAAAAACAACAAAAAAAAACCCTAAAAAAAAAAATCAAAAATAACAGGGCTATGAAAAGTATGTAGAGTAATAACATTTAAAAAAAAAAACAAAAACAAACAAACAAAAAAAAACAATGAAACAAAACATACCAATTTTAGTCTGTTTCCCTAGCATATTCAATAATCACGAGTCTTTCAAGAATTCTTTTTCAAAAAGACTGTGTAACTCTAAGTAAATCTAAGACCCTTAAGTCTTTCAAGGTTAGCAGTTTTTCACAGAATCACTGACTGACAAAGTGCAATGAGATCCTGAAAGTCATCTGGTCTAACCTCCTTGCTCAAGCAGGGCCACTCAGAGCAAATTGCAGGGCTGTGTCCATGGCTCTTAAAGATCTCCAAGGAGGAGAATCTACAGCCTCTCTGGGCTAACTGTGCCAGTGCTCAGTCACCCTCTTAATAAAGATGTACTTCCTGATATTCAGAGCAAATTTCCTGCATTCCATTTTGTGCCCATTGCCTCTTGTCCTGTTCAGAGCTCACGCTTTCAAAAATGCAACATTCATACATGGAGTGTATACTTTAACTTCTATAGTAGAATTTAATTGCCAAGTTCTTAGGAAGTCTTTCGTTCAAGGCACACTGCAGAATCTTCTTGATATATTGGCTTTAGACTCATGAATTCTTATCAAATATGTCATATTGTTTGTGTGATATACTGCAATAAGCAGTTTATCAGACATACTGCAGCCTACACTCTGCAAGAATTCCAGATTTAGGCATAAAAAGGCCTTCAATGAACTAGTTGGAACCCATGAATTAAAGTCAAAGCATCAGGAAAATATTTCTCTGTTATACCCTTTAATAAAAACTAACTTTAGTTTTCCTAAAAATTGCAGAACAAAATTTAGGCAAAACAAAACAGAACAAAAACAAAAAAAAAAAACCCACAAGATCTTTGGAGGAATAGATATATTATATATTTTAGATATACTAGATATATTAGATATATTAGATACACGATCTTGCAGGTCGTTTCCAACCTTGTGATTTTGTGTGTGATTCTGTGTTTACAAAATGCTTAACATTAACATTACAAAGGTGTTCATTCTTACTTAAAACAGCTCAAAAACAGCTGTGACACTGAAATAAAATTTTAATGTTTAATTTTCCTTGTTCTACCTTATTTTAGGAATTTACTTTTTTTCTGTGGAGCTTATTGTTGAGGGTGAAAAATAAGCCCTCCAAAAGATGAAGTGTCAGAACTCAAAGATCTTTTCAGCTCTTCACTGAGGCTAAAATTCTTAGTGGATCTAGTGGAGTCAACAAGGCTATGCAAGGTGACTGCTGCTATGATAAGCATTTTGTAGGAATTTCTAGAAAAAAGTTCACATCTCCATAAATCTGAGCTCGCTTCTGACTGTGGGCAAGGTGCGCATAAAATAAAGGCATATCCTTCAAGCTGTTCCTGGAAGTCATTTCTGAAGAAAAACAGAAGTTCTTCAGTCCTCAAGGGACTACAGAAAAGGAAGGAAGTCATACTAAAAGAGGTGAAGCATTTCAGGCCAACAACAAAAAAATACATTCTTGATATCATACTATTTTACAAGTAAAAAAAAAAAAATATTTTTGGCAAAAGTCTTCCAAATTAAGAAAGCTAAAAATTGTACCTAACTACAGCTATTATTCAATTTTTTTTTTAAATTATTATTCAATCATAAAATCATAGAATCATAGAAAGGTTTGGGTTGGAAGGGACCTTCAAGATCATCTAGTTCCAAGGGACACCTCCCACTGCATCAGGTTGCATCAGGTTGTTCAAATCCCCTTCCAGCCTCACCTTGAAGGCTTCTGGGGAAGGGGCACCCACAGTCTCTCTGTGCGACCTGTTCCAGTGTCTCACCACCCTTATAGTAAAGAGTCCTCCCACATACATTAATCTGGTACTGACAGTGCTTGACTGCATATCAACAACAGTTATTTTGAACAAATGCAGAAATGCTGAGGGGCTTACTAATAAATAGCAAGATGAGCAATAATTAAACTAAAAATTTTGATAGATTTAAATAAAATATTAAAAATATACATATTTGGCCTAAAATGAACTTCGATCATTTGTACCCTGTTAATCTTATCCTAGCCCTGTCTGTTATTTGTTCAGTAAGAGAAGATGGAGCAGGGCATCAACATATTCTGAGAAATCAATAAATCTGGAGTCTTTTGTGTAAATCTGTCAGAAAGCCCCCAAAACCATTTGTAAATTTTGAAGGTTCAGTGAAGAAAAAGATACACTTGAGCTTAAGTTCAGTCTGATATATCAAAGTGGTTCTTCTTATATATTTTGGTGTCTGCACATAAGTGAGTTTTTTCAAACTGCAATAAGAACTGAATCAAACTGAATGGGTCTGTAACACCCATCTGTCACAACCTATTGGATTTTAAAAGATATTAGCTATTAAAATATGCTATCTTGCTGTTCTGTTAATTTTCTAGACGTCCACTACAATTATAAAACTTTCATAACTGAATCTGCAATTATGCTAAATGCTAGCTTAAGGGCCTCCAAAAACCATCTATTATTTTTCAATTGTCTGAGATTTTGTCAATAATGTATAAACATTAAAAGAAGACTTTCATTTAGGGTTCTGTCCTTGTAGCTTGTTATGCTTTAACTCAGAAGTTGCACAGCACCACACAGCTATTTGATCCCTCCTCCCCATATGGAAAGAGGGCGAGAACTGGAAACAAAATGAAACTTGTGGGTTGAGATAAAAATGATTTAGTAAGACAGAAAAGGAAAATAGAAATTAAAACGCAGTGATAGCTATAAATCTCTCAGTATATATCTATATTCACAATGCAATTGCTTGCCACACACCAGTTGATACCCTGCTACCAGCACAATGTCTCACCACATGCCAATTGATGCCCAGCAACCTTTGAGCAGCAGCTGCCCCCTAGTAAACTCCCCACAGCTTTATGTCCTTTTGCATGGTGTTATGTGATATGGAATAACACCTTGCCTATTTCAGAGCAGCTGTGCTGGCTCCATCTTGCTCCTTGCTGCTACACCATAATGGTGGTAGTTCTTCTTGCCAAGTGGCCCAGCACAGCAACAACCAAAGCACTGGTGTGCCATTAACTCAATCTCAGCTGAAACCAGGGCATCTTATAAAGGTCTTGGTGTCGTCTGTCTGGGAACATGAACCTCTCTTGTCAAAGAACTACTACACAAGGCTGCCATGGTTAGTGAAGAGTAAATGTCAAAAGTTCAGAGTAAGATTTCAGATAACTACCTATAAACTAACATGATATCATCCATAACCAAACTACTCAGGTAGAGAATTGCCCATATGATCCACAATACTCTTTCTCTCTCTCTCTCTTTCTTTTTATTTTTCCCCAAGATTCTCACTGATTCTCTCCAGATCACTTTATTTTCTAATTCTCTTGGTGACGTGGGAAGAGCTTTGCCTTTCAGCTTTTCATAATCAACTGGCAAAACTATGTCTTATTCCTTCTTCATCTGCCTTCTTTCAAGAACAATGAAAGCAAGATTACTTCTCCATTTTGGTCCTCATCTTTAAGGAAATAAAATATTTGCATTGCAGAAGAAGGAAATTCTGAAGAAAAATTGAGTTAGGAAAGGATTTCTAGTAGTACACTAGGTCGGAATTCTTATGCTACAGTTGAAAGAGATAGTAAACCTGAGGTACATGTTTTAGCATTATGTTAGTAGAATGAAGATGCAAGTAGAAAAAATTGACAATTCCGTTGAGCTAGGCAGAATTCAAGGAGAATTAGGAGGATTTATATAAGGCAGCATGATACAGAAGTTCAAATTTAGGATAAAGACATAAGAAACATTAAGTTAGTAAGGGATTTTATTAGGATGTTTGGATCAATAAAAATTGAATAGTCTGGAGAAATAGTAGGTGAATTTATAGATAGGTAAATTGAACACAAAGACAAGATCTATTATGTAGCATGTAAGGATGAGCTTTTTAACTTTTATTGTATTGCAGAGCTAAGTCTAACACATCAGAAAACATATTACTGTTATTACTATTGTTCCCTTTTCTTTTTTGTAAATGTTACATACAGCATATATATATGAGGACAAACAATCTCGCTGAGGTTTTTGGTTTTTTTAAAAAAACTGAGGAAGGAGGAGGAGGAACATTCACTTAATCTTTTAATTTTTATTTTTTCTTTCTGTCAACTGCACCAAAAGGAAGTTGTTTAAGTTGTTTCCAGAGCCCAAATGACACTCAACCTACGAGTAGAAGTGACAAGGATACATTTATAAAAGGTTTTTGTTTCAGTAAGAAACGGTCCTGAGTGCATAAAGACTGATCTATTTAGCATTAAGTTCTTTATTTCCTGCTATAAGAACTTCTCAGAATGTGAGCTGATGTTTAGAGACAGAAGAGTGGAAATAATAACCCAGGTGCACTCTGAGATCAGTGTTGACTTTTCCAAGCCTTTAATTTCCCCCCTTTTATGCTTTCATTTCTCAGTGAATCCTGCTTCTTTTCAGGACACATGACAATGAAAACATAATATTTATTTTCGTCTATTGATCATAATGGTCACTGGTAGAATTATCTTTGAAAATATCATACTTTTATCCTTCTGCTTCCATCTTTCTGGGGGTATTAATCTTCAGTGTAGGGAGGAGAACAGTATCTCAAATCAGATCTAGTTTTCACACTATTCAACTAGCTTAGCTAATTAAAAAAATCTGCTATATAATAATATAATACTAATATAAAATTAATAATCAAAAATAGAATTATGAGGGTAAACAGCTGCTTAATCAAATTTTTTATTTCTAAAAGCTATCTAACAGCGTTTTATATTATTTCCATGCTAGGGATTTTGAGCTTGACAAAACCAGGGGCTAAAGACATCTGAAGAAATAAGCTACCTGGGGGAAAAAAAATAAAAATTGCATGACTTCTACGTTTCACTTGTTAAAAGGACTGAAACAAATACTTAGGGAACGTGATCCTGGTATACAGAATGTGTATACCCACATGAACTGTTGATAAATAACATTATGATCTTTCTGATGATCATAGTGGTTTAGCTTTGCTGCAGTATGAGTGTCTGTATTGCAGCTATGACTGAAGGATTGTTTTTTTATTCTGGCTCTGCTCATATTTGTGACAGCCTTAATGTAATTAAAGTAGGGTTGTTGTGGCTTTGTCTTCTTTCTTTTTTTCTTTCTTTCTTTCTTTTTTTTTTTTTTTTCCATTTATAGTTAATTTGAATATTATTTCACTAGAAAACTGGATTAGTAATGTTGGAAAATTGTTTTTGCCTTAAGTAAACTGCAATGCAAAATCTCTGCAAAACAACTATTATTTGCAGCTTGCAGCAACTCGAGGGCTATGAACTTTAATTATACATATGGAAAGAGAATAAATTCCTAGGACTGTAAGTTCAATATGTCAAGAATTAATTTTGTGGTGCTTTCAGCATATGGCATTCAGCCAAAACCTTGAATTGTAAGCAAAGAAAAACAGCGTTTGCTTGAAAGCAGACATTTGGCTACAGCTACCTAAATGCTTCTCCTCATAATCAAACTACATAATCCAAGATTGTATTAGAGACAACCTCTATTCATTATTCATATGATGAAATATAAGAAGATATGAAGGAAGGAACCAGTTTGAATTTATGCTGCAATCAGAAAAGTATTCTGAAAATGTTAAAAAAATTATCAGAATGTTGGTGGAATTTTCTTCTTAAGACAGCAGAAATATATAAGTAGCTTGTGATCAGTGAGGCAATGGCTGTACATCAAAAGACCTCAGGGCAGCAGTTACAAATCTCTTCAACATATCTTGAATCATCAAACTCTTCAAGGATATCTTCAGCTAGGAAGGCGTTGCCACTTACAGTGGCAGAGCCACTTCCACTCTGGAGCAGGCAGACTTGAAATGAATGGTTTTGTTTTTCACATAAACAATGAAACAGTTGAAAACCATGTCAGTATTTCATTAAAGAAAAGGCAAAATGTTCCATTAAAGTAATTCCTTTGTTCGTTCCTACCTGATGGCTCAATGGTGCAATTAGAAATTGACTTTTCCTTTGTGTGTGTTTTGTCTCCAATATAACTTCTTATTTTTTAGCTCAAAATTCATCTGCATTAATACTATAGTAAATCTGTCTCTCTTTTATTAATTTTATTTATTCATTTATTTATTTTTAAGAATATACTATTACATCTTTTTATCAACAAACTCACAAGGACCTTATAAATCTTAAAGAAATCTAAATATAGAAAAAAAAAAATGTTGGAGTGTTTACATTTACTCCTTCAAAATTAGATTAATACCATTATACCTGGGTTTCACTGAAGGCTATATTTCTTCTAAGAAGACTGCGTTTTATAATTTCTTTTTAGTATTTTTTCCTTCCCTATTGATTTATATATATATCCTAATCCTTATTATTCTCTAGAGATGTCTGACCTTTCTGCACTAAAAGAAATGGGGCTGTCAGTTTCTTGGCAGGTCTTGACCCTATCTCAGTATGTTAGAGATGTCTAGACATTACCCTCTCCTGACAGCAATAAAGCAAGAAAGCAGGAGGAAGCTTAAGATCTGAAAAAAGCGTGTGTATGGGAAATAAAAGTAAAAAATAAACAAAAAAAAACCCCAAACATGAAAACTTCAGCTCAAATATTTTGATATTTGTTAAAAACAAAACAAAAATTACTCTCTTGAGAAAAGACTCTGAGGCTAGCAAAATGTTCGCAAAATGGAATTTCCCTTACCCTGCAAATATCCCAGATTTTTGTTTAAGGCAGTTTTTGTATGCACACTGGAATGGGACAGAAATGTTTTTGAGGTAGTATCACTGGCATAGCAAAACAGAATAATTCCTAAGTATAGTTTTTATGATAGATGGCTAATGAGTTTGTGCCACCTCTTGCAGGTAAAGGTAAAAAATTCCAACTGTTGCAATTTGTTGTGTTAAAATCCATACTTATTTTGTACTGCTCACTGTTTATAACAGTATGGTTGACTTTATTATGTAGAGATCATGGCAGGCATTATGGTTTAAATAGGTAATTAGAAATATAGAAAATAGGATATATAGGAAAATTAGAATATAGAAAATAGGTAATTTAAATAGGTAATTTAATCAGAAACTTGGACTCTTGGAGGCACTGAAGACTGCAAACTGCATTTTAGAACCTTTGACAATAACAAAGCTTCTTCTAAAAAAGGGATATATACCTTGTGTAGTGTGCATGTATATATGTATAAATACTAGTACATTTCTATCCTGCAAAATAGAGATTTCTATTTATTTATTTATTTAGATGAAGGAATTGACTCCCTTGCTTTTACTTTATTCTCAATGCTTTGGTCATCAGCTCTTTAAAATGAGCTAATATGTAACCATGCTCACAAATCTCAAAAGCAGAAACAGGGTTTTGTTTCCATTTGTTTAGATCTCTTGTTAATACACTTCAGTGTGTTGATTGATTTAGGAAAAGGTGAGATAGAGATTCTCATCTACAATACTCTCAATATTCTTTTTTTTTCTTTTTTTTTTTTAATCACCTAAGGAGCAAAAGGATTCCTTTGCTGTCTGTCATCTTTTGTGAGAAAAACAACAATGAAATGAAATGTCTGCTGTGTCACTTTTATCTAAATGGCAGAAAATAATTCTCTTTTATTTTCTTCAGAGCTAACAGAGTAGAGTCCTTTAGGGATTCTTTGTTTTGCTCTGTTTATCTGATCCAATATGTGAAATGGAAGACAGGTGGATGGTTTGTTAGGTCAGTTCAAAATGACTTCTTTTTATAAGAAACTCTAACTCTAGAGATTCATTACAGGTTTTTTTGTCAAATCTTGACACAGATGCTTCTCTGTGAAGAACTGGGTGGCTTTACTTCTAATGAAGTCATAATAATAAAACATAACAGAGGCACATACCAAAGTAAGTAAACTTTTCTTAATAAACCATTAATTTTTGATCATCACAGCTGACATTTGTTTTTTTGTGGTATATCAGTCCTTCCAGAGTTTGATTAAGTCTTGAAAGGCCATCAAGAAAAAATTGTTTTTCTTTTCTGTTTTTCTTTCTTTGAAAGAGACAGATGTTAATCCAGTTCTATTTCAAAGATGGAAAGAGTAATTTTTTTCAAGCATTTTTGGAGTGGCACTGGAAATTTGGTTCTCATCTTGCGAAAATATCAGTAGTCATAAACAATTCTATATGGATCACTAGTTCTTTTGTTAACTAATACAACTACTATGATATCACTACTGCATGACAAAATTTGTAGCATCTGGACTTAAATTAGCACTGACTACCATAAACAGAAAATGTGACTTGTCTGAATTTTGGATTTACAAAGCATCTTTGTAATAATCAAGGATAAAAATCATTTGGCTGGTGATGTGAGAAAATAATGCACCATGTAAAGACACTTATAGTGAATAGCATTTACTCATACACTGTGAAACAAAACAATACTAAACAAAACTACAACTCCTAAATTGACACACAAAGGAAATTTTGTAAAGATGTTCTCTCACATCCCTCACCCCTCTCTCCTAGCTGCTGTTGTGCAGCAATTTTTCCCTTTCTGAAATTTGCTTTCCCAGAGCACACCCAGTATCACTCACAGCTCAGCTGTGCCAGCAGTAGGTCCCTTTTGAAGCAGCTGGGTCTGGAACTTTATCTGACACAGGGCAGTGGTGGCCACTTTTGCAGCTTAAAAAAACATAAAGTACAAAAGCAGTACTAAAACTTTGCCACGTAATTCCAGTGCAGCACCTATGCCAAAAACAGTTCCCTGAGAGCGTATCAGCAAAGCAAAATTCACTCACAGGCTCTGCTAAGGGGGAATTCCCAACAATGGGTTACATAGGAAAGTATCCAGATGGGTTTTAAATATCTCTAGAGAATATTTATATATTTTTAAAAATAATTGTTGTCCTATATTTTATTTTGATATACTAAATCTGAAAATGGAATCTAACCTTTTGTGAAATTTAAACAAGTTCCTGAAATGATGCCTTGGAGTTCCCATGTAGTGGGATTGGCTGAAACTTTCTCTGAAACTGGGCCCATATATTCAGAAACAGCAATATTGTCTGCAAATATGTTGAGTGTTCAAGTATCACTTGAAGCTGAAAGCAGAAGAGAAAATTGATTTTCAGTTTTATGCAAGGGGAATCAGATGCTTAGCTCTTGTAATTGTTACCAGATCACTGCCTTCCTTCCTAAATACACCCATCTGAATGTTTCCCTAAGTCTCCATTATGTTTTCAGAGTAATACTTAGTCATTAATCCATATTAATATGTTCTCAAGACTTTTCAGATGTTGACTAATCAGGATATTAACTCTAGTCATTAAAAGAAAAATAAGTCAAAGGAGATTTAGCTGATAAAATTACCATTTTCATTAGGAATGAAAAAGGTTGCTTTTGTTTAAAGCAGTCATTATGCAAATCTATCACAGGAATATGCTGAAGATACATAACACTATGTAATACAATGAAATTAGTTTCTCTATTTTATCATTTAAAGTTAGTATTGAATTTACACATCACTGATTTTTCACTATAATAAGCTGTATAATAGTACATATCACATTGATTTTATGATAGTATGACTTAGAAAAAAAGAATATGTTGGATTTTTAATTTAAAAAAACAAAACAAAACAACAAAGTTGTTTCATTCCCACTGGGAATTATATTAGAAGATTTTCAAATTAAGTACACCCAGACAATTACTTTATATAAACTCCTAAACAGCCTTATTAATATTATCCTCATGTCACTCATTTACTTGATTCAGCATTGCTATAACCCAATAAATATCTTTCTACTTTAAATGTTTTGAGGCTTAATCTACAAACATGCAACGTTTACTTTTAAAACATTTTAATCCAACACCAAATTTGAATTCAGCTTGGGAACAGAAAGAAAATATCCTTAGATTTTTTCATATATATATAAAATACAATCAAGAAGGGCTCCTTATTATATCGTAGAATTCTTATATCAGAGAGTCTGGACAACAACTAGACTTTAATGGTAGATTTGAATTCTAATTATTCTTTTGAGATAACTGACTAGCCAGTTTGCAACCATTTCAGCTACTGATAAAATCTCTGTCCTGCACTTTAAAAAATCTGAACTCCAAAAGTGAGCATAAAACTATAACAAAACTACTTGTGGAAGACACCATTTACAATAAATAGTCATAGAGCTTCATTTTGAATATTCCTTTACACATTTTATTTTGCAATTTATTTAAAATTTATTTCTACAGTACAAACTTAAAAAGAAAATCTTTACACAAGAATTAATAAAATTACTCCTCTGACCAGAGGAACTAGATACTATAGGGAACATATATCTTCACTGGTCAAATTGAGTGGCCTGTTTTTCACTGTACCCAAGAATTTGGACATCCTATTTGGGAGAGCTCTGATAAAAAAGTTTCATAGTCCTGAAGCTTGATCTTTCTCAAAAACAGATTCTTTCCACACACTTTTAAAGTGTGGAAGTTAAATTGTCAGTCTATGTACAGAGGTCAGAATACTGAAAAAAAAACATTTTTAAATAGTTTTTCAGAAAAGAAAATTAATGGGTTTTCTCTGTCCCTCTCTTTTTAAAAAGTTTTCTAACTAAGTATTTAAAGTACAAAATAGGACATAATGAAACACTGAATGTAAATATAACTTCTATGATATTTTAAATATAGCTATAATAAATGCAAATAGTATGAAATATCATTTAAATCATTTTTAATTAGAATCTTCATTATGGATGATACTCTACAATTTTGATGTTATTTATATTCTTTATTTACTTGCTTTTTCACTTTTGTTGTTGTATTTAACAAAAATAACTGTTATGCCTTAAAAATTTGACAGGTAACTATTCATGCCATGTCAATGGTTTACAGGCTGGCTTGGCCCAGTTCCACGACTAGCAGGGCAGAGGAATTTCACAAAATCTGCGCCTCCAGAAAACGAAACCAGGGGACCCCAAAATAATTAAAAACAGTGGAAACGATCTGAGGAGAAACAAACTAATTTACTGAATATAGTATCGGAATGCAAGATAACACTCTATAATACAAAAATATAATTAGAATTGAAGCTAATAAATCAAATATAATGAGAGAGAATGTCCGAAAGGTTGATAGGCCTTACCATAACACTGAGGTGTGATGCGCAATCCAGTTGAGCAGCAGGGAAACGAAGAAGAGCGCAACAGGTGACCTTGCCAGGGGTTGTATCTCCTCTCTGACTGCAAAGCCTCCTGGGGTATGTAATTTTTTTCTTCTGGACAGGTGTGTGGAACTGGAGCATTAACAGTTTAACTCCCAGTGCACTACATGATGTTATGATGTGGAATACCAATAACCGAAAATCACAAAACCATGACATGCCAGAAATTTGTTAAAAAGGAGTTGAGAATTTTGTAAGA
The DNA here is from genome assembly GCF_951394365.1 of Tetrao urogallus. Classification (NCBI taxonomy): domain Eukaryota; kingdom Metazoa; phylum Chordata; class Aves; order Galliformes; family Phasianidae; genus Tetrao; species Tetrao urogallus. The sequence continues at coordinate 53,293,872 of NC_136815.1, read as the reverse complement.
ATTAGCATGCATATAATGTCCATATATCTTTTTCACTACAGGAAAATAAGAGAGAAAGAGAGTCCATGGAGTAAATTGTGCTAGAAGGTTGGAAGAAACAGACAGAAAACGTGTTCCCTTTTGCACAACTTTTTGCACAACTAAGTCTGCACTACAGATTACTACAGTGTCATAGCTGAAGACCAAGAGTTTTTCTAAAAAAGAAAAGGAGAGGAGAAGAGAGAAGTTAAAAGGAAAGGCAGAACAAAGCATGGCAAAGCAAGGCAAAATCCTTGTCAAGGAAACCTCTCTCTGCTTCAGACACATTGGCAAGATACATGTACTTGTTAAAAGCTGCCTTGGTGAGTTGAAAGTAATTATAGGCTTTTTATGTTTTACTGAAAGAAATATAATGCCATTTGATCTTTCTTGTGCTGACTTGTTCCTTGGTCTGCAAATGTCTGTTTTTGACCTTAGAATTTTAAACAAAGTTGGCACTCTCATTTCTGTGTTAATGTTTGCCTGCATTATTTTTTAACAATGTTGTAAACATTCAGGAAAGCTGGATCTTATGTCTGGCTCTGCCACAATAGATAACACAAATCTGCTAAATATACATGGAATTATTCCAGCTAGCCATTTGTATCAACTGTGGGTAATTTCCTATATCAAGGACACATATTAATTCTGAGGGGGGACTATGAAAATCAATGCTAATGAGACTCCTAGCGATCATAAATTTTCTTGAGTAAAGAAATGGAACTTGGTTAAAGCAAACTTTTTTTATTTCCTGATGTATACATTTGATTATCTACAATGTATTTACAGGAACTACCCTTACGTTTAGAGCCAATCTGCCTTAATGCTGATCTGCTTGTATTTGTCCACTGCACATACTCCTTCTCCATTCATCTTCCTGCATGTCTGCATAAAGCACCATCCTCTGCTTCCATAGCAACTGCTATTATTTGAGACTGTATCTCTCTACACAGTCAAAAGGCACCTTGATTTACACAGGCCTTTCAGAGTAACCAATAGGAGAACTATTTTTTTATATTTTGAATTCCACTGACGTGGAAAAATGAAACAAAACTGCTGGGACTTTAAGCAAAGGAGATTGTGCCAGGTGAAGAGGTTTTGTGCCTCCCATCTCGATCCAAATCTAGCAGGAACAATACTGAACCTAAAATGAAAGAAAGCAGTAGCATTTTTTTCAGCAGCAATTTGGTTGGTGTTAACTGGAGAGTAAATAGAAAATTTTGTGAAGCTGAAATTGATAATAGGAAGAAACTTCAGTATTTCAGGCTATTAATTCCCCTTTTCTGCTTAACCCATATCTATTCAAGGTATTTCTACCTATTCTTGTGCCAGCCTACATTATTGAAGGAGTCTTGAATGTGGGCTGTATGTATTCCTGGTTTTGACTGAATGTAACAGCAATTTTGAGGCAGCTGGAAGCAGAAATGCACAGCAAAAGGGTACAAAGGCTATGTACTTCTATATGTGGATAAAAAATTGCCATTGGCTCTGAGAAAAGGGAATTTGAAGATTTTATATTTTCATTATCTCACCTGCAGTTTTTCTGGTTCAGCATCCAAGAGAGTCACAGGTACTTCTGTCTTGCATGTAATGGGGACTAGACATTTGGATGAACTGGAACGTTTTCTTACAGATTACCATGCATGTTGTCATTCTCAGTTTTTTGCCAAACATGATTGGCATAGTAATAGTGAGCAGGCAAATTTAACTTGGAAATAGAAGACATATAAAATGCATGGCCTATATTCAGATTTTACCGTTGCTTTCTAAAAAAATTTTTGCCTTGTATATTGCCATCCTTGCTCACTTAAAATTTTAAAAAACACATGCTATGCCTTCAGAATGTGTCTTCAGAATTTCTAGTTATTTGTGTCTATTGAAAACTTTTGTTTATTCTTTTTTTTACAGTTAATATTTCATAGGCCCTCTGCAGTAATTTCTAAAACAGCTGTGTCATTATATGTCCTAACTTTTTGAAGTCCATTGACTTTGTAGCATGAAATTCAATTTGGGCTGCTAGACTCAAGGCAAGGCTAGACTTTGAGCCAATTTTAAAGATCAAAACAAATTAGATACATCAATATTAGACATCCTTAAGCTAATTTAAGAGCATCTACACCAGCAATTTCACTAGTTGAAATCACTTTAGGAATTGATTTAACTAAATTGTTATATTTTCTTTCTGAAAGGGAAGGACAAGTTATGTGAGTTTTACACGGGGAAGCTCTAAGACCCTACATAAAATATATGAGATTTTGAATGTTGTTGGCCTAAGCAGGTTCCCTCTAAGAATTACTATCAGACTATACTATCAGGACTATTGGGATGAAGTCTGGAGGATGGGCACAAATGATGAATGAAGGAGAAACTGAACAGATATTTGAGTTTCAGTTTAACCTCAGCTTGTAAATTCAACCCCTGTGCCCAGCAGGGCCAGCCATGAGATACTGTAACGCACATATATGTCTCTGCATGTCTGCACGTATGTTGTAATGCATGCCAGTATTTCCTAGGCATTTAAATCTTAATCAGTTTTTTTTTGTTTTCCTCTAAAAACCTGTTGCAAAGTTGTTATACTAAGAAGTAGTTTTCCATCATTAATCTTCTATTTTCTCAGTCACTTTCAGTATTGAATTGCATCTAAAGAATAATTAAAAATTAGGACCTGAATATCTCAACAGCTGCCATTAAAAGGAAGATAGATGATTAAAATACAAAGATTTGTCACAAAGCACTAATGAACTCCCTAGATATCTTTAAGTCATTAACCAGAATCCACAGGTTATAGAATAGAATGGAAATGTAATCTATTCATATTAGGCTTAAGGAAGACACGGCTTCCTTCATGGTCTAACCCAAATTTACTGTAATATTAAGCGAAATTTCACTTTTAAAAATACCATTTCAAGTGCATGGGGTGCAGTTTCCCAGGTGGTGGCAAGGGACAGCAGGATCCCTCTGAGAGGCAAAGCCAAATCTGCTCAGTACTGAACACAGCCATTTACAATTGGATCCAATGGCCCTATGACACAGCACTCCTCAGCTCCAAAAATGCATATATATGATTGTATTCTTTGTTGACAATAAATCTAACTCAATTTGTGTATTTAATTCATTCATTTAATTACTTTTACATTGATTTGTTTTACACTATTATTAGATATAAAACTGTCTGATACCTTATCCATCACAATCACGCAACGGACAAAAAAAAAAAAAGAAAAAAGAACACATTATTTCTCAATTTCACTTTTCACTCAGCTAAATCTTGTCAAAACACAACAACGCTATCTAATAAAATTTTTTTACATTATCTGTTTTCTTTCTTTGCAGACCTATAATACCTAGACTTTCCATCAAGTAGAGAAATAAAAGTTTGGCAGAGCAACATTGAAGTGAATGTAAACAGGAGCTAATGAAATGTGATTTAGGTTTTATTGGCTGATAGTAATATCAAGGTTGAAAGATAACCCAAATATTGAGGAATTAGGAAAGATGAAGAAAATGGTAAAGCTGAAAAAGCTTTAATATGAAAAGATCATGATAGTTTGCTTTAGAAATCATATAAGCAAGAGGAGAAAACGAAAATATGGAAAGTAATGAATGGACAGGAAAAGTATATTGGAATCTTCTGTTGTGTGTGATTAATCAGCATCGGGGCAACATTTTGTTTAATGAGAAGGTAGGTAATATAAACCCAAGGAAGGGATTCTTCATTGTATTCTTCACTCATAGTATTCATTTGAAATGAAAAATTATTGAGTCCAAGAGCTTGACATAGCAATAGACTGATCTTCTGAATCACACAGCTCATTTCTACAAAGCTGTAGGCAAAGTCTAGAAATAGAGCTTACTTTTCTTCAGAACCCATGCTGGCCTTTGACTCATGACTATTTGTTTTGAGTCCCAATGCTGTCCAACTTTCACATGCTGTACTGACAAATTTTGCTTTCTGTTATTCTATCTTCAAGGTTACCCAGATGATAGTGTTAAATAAAACTTCCTGTCTGCATCAATTGCATCTTATAATTTTTTCTCCTCATCTCATTTCACAAGCATGTTCCTCCTTCTACAGGTGTCATTAAGGAAATGCTAAATGCAATTAGTCCCAAGACGTTCCTTGGGACTTTTGTACAATGCTAATTATTTTTACCATTCTATTGTCTGGGTTGTTGGCTGTTGTCTTCTCATCTTAAACCACTTTCTTCCTTTCAAGTTTGTAATGCTTTTGTCGATTCCCATTTTTTTGTCAAACAAATTTTTTTTTGCAACTGGAACCATGGTTTCCAATGTGTTAAAGCTGATATTCAGCTTTGTATACAGTTCCCTGGTTGCAATCCCTGATTTGTGTGGATGAGCTGATCAAGATATTCTTCACTGCATGGCATGACAGCTGTCTTATCTTTCATATCACTGTGGCCACTGCTAAATACACCACCCACTGCCTCATTGTGCTCACATCCATTGTTTGGTCTCCATAAATGTTCAGCAAATGTTGATGAATGTCGATGAATGCAAATTTTACCACATGGAAGGATTCAAATTACAACCCTTTTCTTCATACTTACTTTCTTCTAAGATGTCATTTTGTCTGAAAGCCCCTCTGCTGCCATCTGTCACACAGCAACGAAATGTAATGGAATATTGGTGAGAATGTTCAACCTCTACTGCCATACCACATACATCTGCCTCTGATGTTATCATAATAAAATTGGAGACATTACTTTTGGAGCACACCTCATATTGTCTGAATTGATTATTTACCATTCAGGTCTGAAATCTGTTGTTCTAAGATATACATGCTCCAGATGACATTTACACTTTTTATTAAAAACAAAAAATAAAAATACTAATCCCAATGTTCTAGTCCATTGAGCATTTTCTCTGATAGCTGAGAATTTGGTATCTAGAATTTAAAATGAAACTATATCATAAGTTCTGTCTGTCTCACATTACTTCTTTTTTGCTCAGATTATTTCCCTAGTAACAAATTTTTGTGGCATTTGTGGTAGTTTTCCAAACCAAATAAAAATAGTGTCCACTCTTATTAATTCAATGATATTTTGTAAAGAAATTTGTTGGATGTTATCTAAGTTATCTAAGATTTAGTATAATTACATTATATATAATTAGCATAATAATAATAGCAGTAATAATAATAAAGCTTTAGAAAACTACTTATCAACTTATCTCTCAGGAATACAGGAATCACCTTAATTAAAGTTAGCAGTTCTGAAAGGGATCTGAAAACTCTGTGCTTCAGATTTCAGCAGTAACTGAAAGTTTTAATTTGGTGTAACTGCACTGAGAAAGCTACCACCCTGATTCCACCCCAGGGCTCCTGACAATAGAAACACAATAAATTTTACTGTAAAGCCAGAGCAACAATTTTGATTTATTCCCCCACCGGTGCAGTAGTGAAAAATTTCAGGGCTGCCTGATGGAAACCTATGTGTTGACCGACTCATAGGATTTCTCATATTTATTACCCTTTGTCTTGTCATTTGACCCTCCTTTTCACCACCTTTGCATCTCCTCTTAGAATGCTTTTTCTAAGTTTTTTTTTTCTTTTTCTTTCTCTCTTTCTGAAAAACTATTGCTGGCTGCTTTATTTGGATGAGTTCCAGATTAATTGCATGTTATCTAAGAATGAATGAAGCATGATTAGGTATCAGATAAGATAAATCAGTGTTTCTTTTATTTTTCTTCGAATGGATTCCTCCTCCTGAATGTCACAGTATGCTTTTATCAGTAATACTGCATTTTTACTTTTTCATCTTACAGACTGTAGTCATCTATCTTTTTATATTCATGAACTGCAGTGCTGTAATATTCATACATAGTGTTGATAACAGTGGCCATGACTTAAAAAATACAGTTTTGAAAACATACTAGCATTTGGGAAAGTCTGTCAAGTGTTCTGAGACTTTTGATAAGTTTCAATTTCTATTTAAAACAGCATTTAAAACTGCAAATATCATTTAAAAAAAAAATTGGTATACCCTTGTACAATTTAGTACACTCTATTTCATGACATTTTACTTCACATTCTTTTATCCAGTAGATTTTGTAGTGTTAGATCTTAATGGAAAAAATTAACATATGTGAAATTCTGCTTGTTATACTTTTAATCATAGTGGGAGAGAATCCATAATTGTATGTAGAGTCAAATGTCTCTTGTTATTAATGATAGCATATAAACAGTAAGTTGCTGACAAACTGTGTTAGGTCTACCATGCCAAATAAAAAAAAAATATGACAGATGTCCCTCTTTTAGAAAATTATGTCTTTGGCACTGTTCTTCTGAAATCTCACCTGTTTGATATTAATTGTGCCATGCATTTCAAGTTCAAATACTGAGAAAGTACAGTTGTTGTAGTCTTTTTTCCAAAGATATTATCTGCTAAGTATTTGACCTGAAAAATCAATGAACTTAAGCAGGGAATCTAGAGTATCATGGATAAGTCTTTATAAAAGCTAGAGAGTGAATTGACTTCAATTGAAATCAATTTGCTACCACCAGTTGTTGTGTACTTTTTGTATTCCAGAACACTTGAGATGTACTAAAATTTGCGAGATTTTTCAAGAGAAAGACTTTAGCACATGGAAGAAAAGAAAAGAAAAAAGAAAAGGGAAGGGAAGGGAAGGGAAGGGAAGGGAAGGGAAGGGAAGGGAAGGGAAGGGAAGGGAAGGGAAGGGAAGGGAAGGGAAGGGAAGGGAAGGGAAGGGAAGGGAAGGGAAGGGAAGAAAAGGAAAGGAAAGCAAAGCAAAGCAAAGCAAAGCAAAGCAAAGCAAAGCAAAGCAAAGCAAAGAAAAGAAAAGAAAAGAAAAGAAAAGAAAAGGTCTTCATGTTTTGGCAGAGAGGGATGCAGATTACACCTCTGATCTCAAGGGTGCTGTAGCACCTTTGTACAAATAGGTACCCTAAAACACACCAAAGGAAGCTGTTCCTTGAAAAGTTACCAGAGAAAGAACAGCCTGAAAACGAAAATAGGAAAGAAAAGAAAGCAAAACAAAAACACCACATGCAAACAGCATTTCAGTGCAGACTGAATTCTGTCAATTGCAAAATAATAAAATTTTTTCCCAACTTCATATCCCCATGTCCTGTTTCAGATTATTTGTTCTGTGATCACTTACGACATGAAGGCCTCCCTGCTTTTCCTTAACTTCAAAATTGCTGACTATTAATGGATAAAATGACTAGTTAATCAGTCCCAGAGTTCTTAAGTCCGTTAACAGTGTCAGGATTTTCCTACAAAACTTAAAATGACTTTTAATTTGCCTCACGCTTATTTACTTAAATGACCATATCCTAAATTGCTTTGACGTTAATCTTGTTTATGCCTATAAATGGACTTTTATCTGTACTTGAAGTACTGTCTATCTTATGTGAAACAGGAAATCAAACCAAATTATATTTTCATAAGTACTTCCTTACTGTTTTTCTCAGTTGTTGTTCTGGAAAGTATTTTCCAGTCATTAAGCAAAGTTAATCCTGATTTAGATTGGCATGATGGTAAAAGAGTGGCCCACAGCTCTGTGAGACAGACCTAGTCTGTTTTGGTATGTCTGAAATGTTATAATGAATTTGTCTTCTTTTCGATGTTTGTTGGCTCAGTCATTGAGATTTTTATTAAATGCACACTAATAATGGCAAATGTTTAAGTTAAAGGCAGCTACTAAACTGAGCTCAACATTTTCCATGAGTGTAACAGGGTTATAATAGAAACACTTAGACTCAGAAAAACATTACGGTCTTCATAATGCACTTAATTAGAGAAAAGAGGTACCCCTTAAAATAACTTTTATTTAAAAAAAAAATAAAAATAACTAATGTGTTTAACTACAAGTTAAGTACATAGATTATATATAAAAAATGATAAATAATGAGGACAATTGAAATTAATTAATAAATAAAGCTAAAAATCTGTGATGCTGGGATATTTTTCATTTAAACTTTTCATACTTTCTTACCAGGAATAATTGTGAATTTCTTGTGGTAAAATATAATGGCATAATTTATTGTATGAAAATGCCAAAATTTAAGTAAAGTTGAGAGTCTGAGTTTAGCCTTTATTTAGAAATTCTAATTTTCACAAGTGATTATAAACATTTTTTAAGAATGTATTTTCATTTTAATGGGGAGCATGAGCTTCAAACAGAAATTCCATTTTGTTTGGATTGACAGTTTTTGCAAAGTACAGTATTTATATCTGTCATCTTTCTTTTTTTTTGTTTTTTTGTTTTTTTGTTTTTTTGTTTCAGTGTATAATTTCTATTCTGAACATTCAAAAAGTTGAAAAGCAGTGTCCACTTCTGAAGTCAAATGTTTTTCTAGCTAGTCCGTACTTCTCCACAGTATTGTAAGAAAAAGTTTCTCTGACCATATAAGGAAAAACTGAACCCAAATTTTTGAAAAATATTTCAAGACTTTTGTAAAGCTGATGTCCCAGATATTCAAGTGAGAAATGATTCCAGGCTGCTCTGAAAATCAGAGCTAAAATTGCAATAAGTGGGAGATTACACATATAAAAAGAACAGGAGAGTAGGTGTGGTGGTTCTGTACACCACAATTAAGTCCGAGTCATTTCTTTTGAGAACAAGGATTTCTGAATTGGAAACTGGCATCAGTAAGCTAGAAGGTTACTTGCATTTCAAGCATTTAGAGTCTTCTGTAAATGCAGTTTTAAAAAATGAGAGTTATACGCCCAAGGTTCTCTTCAGCATTTTATCTTTTTCAACTTATCCGAGTTTAGAAAAAAATTGCAAATTTAGCTCAACTTCAAACCATACCTACCAGTTGTATTCATAACAGAGGTTTCTTCTCAGCTGCAACTGTGACCTTAATAGATCATTTCTACATAAATTATTCCATACATCACAAAAATCATCTGTTCTCCACTGCGTCTTATATCATGTTACCTTATCTCTGGAATTTTATTTCACACTGAATTCCTTATTCCAACTATAAATTCTACCACTGTGATACTCACATGTCTTCAAGAATAGCCAAGCAAAGGCAATATTATGCTATCTGAAACATATTTCTTTGAAGTCACAGCTATGTACGTTAGTCAAATACAGATATGCATTTTTAATATCACAGTCTTTCTTTCCCTTCTCAACTTCCCTTTACAAAGCTCATGCAAGACTATTTCTGCTATTCACCACTTTATCAAACACATTTAAAATTGACTTTGAATTTTTAGATGTCCTTCAACACAGATGTTTTATTTATTTATTTTAGAGGACTTTTTTCCCCCTGATAAGGATTCTTAAAATTTTACTTGAATAGAAAAGTTCAGAAATGTTATTCTGCAATTCCTGTGACACATATTCTGAAATAAGCCACCTGGGAGTGTGTTTGAAGCTGGTGCTTTGATGTGTCATTCATTTTCCTCCATGTTTAGCTGTAATTGCTTGGAGGTCACTGTATTTTGTCCTTCTCTACCTTCCTGTAAATTCATTTCATTCCCATGGAATCTCATGGTATTACTGAACTGATAGAATAAAGTGAACAGGCTAAGCTCTGGCTATTTTAATGTCAAAAACAAGACAAAACTAATGTCTAATGCTGACATTTCAATGGTGATTAAAGATTCATATTTTTCAGTAATTGGACAACAGGTATATTGACTTTCGTTTTACTTTGAATTCAATCTATTCAGTGCCACTTGATCTATTTTATCTAAATATCAGTATTCTATTAAAAGAGTGTTATTTTCATATATTCTCGGTCAATGTAATAGTGTGGAAACCAGACACTCAGGGAGCCAAATCAGTTCATTGTCCCAGTTTAAGAGAGAGATACTGTGCAGTCTGCTGTGGGCAGTCTGAAAACAGGAATTGATTTGATGAAAAAATTCTAATACTTCATTAATCCATTAATCATTTCCATTTCACGTTAATAGTGAGAAAAACACCATCTTGTCAGCAAGGCATATGAGTAATGCACTGCTCTGGAGACTCAAGCTGGAAAAGACCCAGGTTTAGGTCTCAAGTGAAAATTTTACATAAACCAAGGAATTAAATAAGTGAAAATATATATCTTACTTTCCAAATCAGTACTCCCCATCAGAAATTTATTTTTTACTGATGTTGTTAATCTGATGGGAATCCTCTCTCTAATTTCACTAAGAATTTCATCCTGGGTCTGATGGAGTTCTGATGATTTTTTTTTTTAGATACTTTCTAGTTAAAGCTAACAATGTTTTCCCTGTTTTTCAGCAGCATTGCTATTCCCTCCAAAAGCATGTCTAAGAGCTAAAGTGATAATGAATAATACAGTAAGTGAGCATATTATAAATATTATCGTTAAGGTATAATTTTGAAGCTTTAATAATAAACGTTGTTAAGACTGTTTTCAGGTTGATAACCTATTTAATTGACAGCAGAATTTCCTCTGCTATTTCAAGACAACACAGAAATTCCAGATTTAGCTGGTAGGGGTATTTCATCCTGGTATCTGTACTTTTTCCAAATATACAGATATTTTCCTTTTTCTCAAGATGAGTCTAACTACATAGATTCAAACATACAGTAACTAATTCTTTCTTTTTTAAATACAGTCAAGGAGACCACAACTCATTGCGGGTGCTCTGTCACCTTTGCTCATTGTCTGCATGTTCTCAAAGTGACAGATTTCCCAAACTAAACAAGTATTCTACCAGTTTTTTCTGACTTTGATATGATTTTAGAGCATTTCTGTATAATGGATGATAGCATTATCATCTAAACCTTCAGCATCTAAACTGGTATTAGAGTTTAATTCTTGCAGATAGGAATCAAGATTATGCTGTTCTTCCATGTCCCATAATTTGGGATAACGGCCTATTTTCTGAAACAGCATCCATGTTTTTTTTTATCTTAACAAGACACTCATGCATTAACTTTACAGTGCAGATTTAGCAGATAATCTGTGCACTGTTAGAATTTTTTTAAGGCAGAAAAATTAAATTTTACATTTGTAGGCTATATAATATGTATATGTATATTTTGACTGCTGAATACCTTTCAAAAGGTATAGTAAAGACAGCAGATTCTGGTTCAGTATTTTCTTGGTGGTCCTTTTTTTTCATAGTTATATATATACCACAGAGAAAACTATTTTTGATAACATGCACAGTTCTGTAACTGTCTGGGACACAATGAATCTGGTTCTTGCAAAAAGGGTTTAAAATATATTTACATTAATAGCAATGAAAATACTCTAAATTCATTTCACCCTACCTTATTTTTTCTTCATACAAGATGCTTAATGTCTGGATATATTTTATGCCAAGCACAGATTACTTGATGTTTCTACTGCTAAGATTGGGATCTCTTGGTTTTGTACTGCAAATAATTTCAGTGGAGGCAATTTATTTTATTTTTTCACTTTTCTGTAGGAGGCTAGAGTGAATTGAAGAATAAGACAACCCCTTGATTTTACCAAATTTCTACAGATGTCAAACTGCAATCATAATATACATTCCATATTCTTGACAATTTCTGTTAAATATCAAAACCAAAAAGAGTTAACCTTAAACACTGGTTCTGAACTTAGTTACTCTATTAAAACTTTTTCTTTGTTCTCATTACTTCAGTTTTCTTTCCAAATTACTAAAATAACATAATCCACATTCCAGAGTATATTACAAATTAATAACTGTATCTACAGATGTTCATGGAAGTCTCAGAACCTATTAAGATCCTTTTCTATTTTATTTTTTTTCCGAAGTGTTCTAAATGTAGCACTAACCTCAGTAAAAGCCACACATTATTACATTTATAATCAGATCACTTTCACTCATGTGTGTGGACATGGATTTAAATACACATATGCCAGAAACTATTTTTGAAACTCTTGGTCTTTGGTGTCCCTCTTCTGTTTAATCTATCGAGTATTTATTTTTGAAAGAAGTAAAATTAGAGATAGAATGTGGTAAATTTTCTGACATTTAAAGATTCCTGATACCTAGTAGCATTAAGATAAACAATCTCCAGCATTTCTTTTTCACTCTAAATTTGAAGCTGAAGAAGCTGAAGTTGATTCAGATTATGTATATTTCTTAATTCAAACAATTGCATTAAAATGAGTTTTGTTTTCTGATCTGTCAGGGTTTGAAGTTGTTTTTTTTTTGTGGGAAGATGAGTTTATATTTTTACAGAATGATTTATTGTTATGCAGCCTCATTAAAACTTGATTGATTCTATAATCGTGTTAGCTGATATGTTTACAACATTCATATCCCGTCTGCAGTGCCAGAATATAATTTTTTTGAGAGTTGTATTCATACTGACATTATTTATCATAATTAAATTTTCTGGTGTAGTTGCACTGTCTGTAGTAAGAAATATCCACTTATTTTTCCTATGGTATTTTCTGAACTAACTGTTGAAGCTGAATACTAATCCTGTTAGATACCAAAGAGCAAATGTCTCAGTCTCACAACCTACTTAAGGAAAGCATCACTGCTCCCAGCATATTGTAGGTTCCCTGGGGACTTTTTATGGAGCTCTATGGACAGGTTAGAAGTCAAAACATATTGAACAACAACAACAAAACCCTTCATATCAGCTCTCCAGCCCTTTTTCACTGTGAGAAAATTGTCTTGTTACGTGAACGCATATCTGGTAATAACTTTTTCCTTGATAGATAATTCTAAGGACAGTAACTTTTGAAAATATATATAAAATTTGGACTATTCTGTCATAAAATCACACTTTTTACTTTATTTATTGTTGTGTTTTGGTTTTATTTTGCTCATTGATTTTACTGTAGATGAAGAGATGTTTCCTTGCTGTTCTGTCATTCCCTCTGCGTTTATTAGCCAAAATATATTTGAAAATTGGCCAAAGGTGTCCAACTGATGAACTCTGTTCATACTGTTCCCTCTAAACTTAAGCAATAAAAAGGAGAAAAAAAAGATTTTTAAATTGTCTCTAGTTTCTTCCCAAGCCTGCTCTTGCTTATATTAATAGCTTTGACTTGGTCTACAAAAACATAGCCATTTAGATTTACGTTATAACTAGTACTACTGACATTATAAAAAGAAAAACAAGGAATTGGTCCAACAAATTCAGTGTAAGTTTTTCACGTCTGAACTGAGATAAAGTGCTGCAATAAGCAAAGGTCTTTACATTGTGTTTCTGGTATATCATTACTCAACTGAACAAATGTATTTCAGTTCATGTTCTTGTGCCTTTAACAAGTATACACTAGTGCTACTTGTAACATAGACTGTTGGATCAGTATAATCATACATATTTCTGTTTTCAAAATTCGTGCCTCCAAACCAGCTCCATGATTATATAAAAGAAAATCTATACTGCAATCTGAGTCAAATGAAACCTATTTTCATACCTCTGGGAGTTGAATTATTGTAGCAGTCTAATATAGTAGTAAGCTTTAAGAAATAATGCTTCTTTTGCTTAAAAAACGATTAGTTCTTTCATTACCACTCCTGAAGCTTTACAAAGGCCTGGTTCTTTATTTCTAGAGCTGCAAAGTACATGGGCGATATATGCAATTATCCCTGGTAGTTTCTTTAAAACTAAGCATTCTGGCTGTCTATAAAGCTACATAACAACAGGAAATGTGATTGTTGTTTCAAATCTGGATAGAGGTGGGTTAAGAAAACTGGCAGTATGGTGGGCAGGTGCATGTAAGCATGCTGGGAGACAGGAGGGAGGGAGGAAGTTTAATAAAGTTGATTCAAAGACCAAGGAAATGGTTTCCTTTGCTTTATCAATGAAGCACCCTCATTACCAAATTCTTCTTGAAAAAAAGAAATGTTGAAAAAAAGAATGATATCTTGAACTAGTTCCATTAAAAAAGAACTAATGGAATTTAAACTGTCACTATCAGTATTCTTTTGCAGTGTGGTAACTCATTTGAAGATGCTGATTTTTTTAAAATAAATGAGAATGCTGCATGTCAGCCATAACGCAACTTGCAATCACTGTCATACACTCACTATGCTGTAGCTGCGATGCGATTTGTGAAAGAAGTGGAAATGGCTGCTGTCAGCTTCAGAACAGATGAGGAACAAAATCTGTCAGAAAACTCGAGAACTTAATATATCACTAAAGACAGTTAATTTAGCAGCCATGACCCATGCAGACAACAGAATTAATAGCAAATCTGTTCAGCAATGAAGTTCTCCTTGCTGTACATTAGGGACTTAAGTAAATATTCCAATTTCAATGTTGTTTCCTCTACAGCTGGTTCTGGTTCCACTTCCCCATCACATACCTCTCTGCTAGTTTTATAGCACAGACTACTACCATGTTTCTAACCTATGCATTTATTATGGTAAAGACGTGTAAGCTGGACTAAAATGTTTTGACTGAGAAGAATTTGTAGGTTACAAGATGAGACAGGTCCAGAAATGATTTTAAAATTTTTCAGCACTGGAGCCCTGTTTTCTATTCAGTAAGGACTAGATGTCCTTTTGTTCTCTCTCTCTCTTCTCTTTAATTCTGTTATGAGAATTAAAATAAGGAAAACATTTGGCATAGTGCCTTTTCTGTCACAAGTATATGGTGACTGTAAGATGGTAAGACTAATATTGTCACTTTCCTGAGTTTATTTTAGACACTTTTCTTGCAGTGCCTTCTTTTTCTGTCAAGAGATCTCTTTGCAATACTGCTGAAATGAGTTCACCATGTATACAGCTGAAATAAAATAAAATAAATAAAACAACCAACAGCAAGAAAAACAAATATAATACAAAAAAACTTAGCAAGTTTCTATCAAGCCTACGTTAAATAAAAGGTTTTTTTTGGCACAGAGTGAAATTGTCTTTTCCCGAATGTAGTTTTTCTGTGTTGATTGATCCTATGTAACTTCCACGTGTTTAAAATGCCACAAATAACAGTGATGTAAAATACCAATGTTTTATGATTTTTGGTTATCGGTATTCCACATCATAACATCATGCAGTGCACTGGGAGTTAAAGGGTTAATGCTACAGTTCCAAGTACCTGTCCCAGAAGAGAAGAACTACTACATTCCTCAGAAGTCTGTTCACTGTTATCATTTCTGCTCAGGGGGAACAGATATAAGGCCTTGGTAGGTCACCTAATGTCTCTCTTTTTGATTGTCAGGCTCTCTCTTCCCCGCTGCTCGATCCATTTTCACATTTCACCTCAGTATTATGGTGAGGCCTTCAGTTCTCAGACACTCTTTTTCTCATTATATTTGATTTATTAGCTTCAATTCTAATTATATTGTATTATACTGTGTTATCTTGCATTCTGATATCTTATTTAGTAAATTAGCTTATTTTTCCTCAGATCGTTGCCACTGTTTTTAATTACACAGGGTTCCCCATTTCCCCTTTCTGGAGGTGTGGATCTGGTGAACCCTCTACCCCACTAGTCACAGAAACGGGCTGAACCAGCTCATAAACTGTTGACAACCAATCAAACAACAACTCTTCTAAAGTGTATGTTCATTTCAGAGGTTCTTTCAAGATTCTTTTGTAAGCAGTGATGTTTGAAAAATTGTTGGGAATATTTGTTAACGTAATGTTAGCATTCTGTTCCACACTACTAACATTTGTTATTTTGGAAGAAATCTTAGTAGCAGGACTTTTTGGATTATAGAAACAACATTTTCCCTTATATAAGCTATGCAGAGAAAAAAAATAAATCTCAGCCCTGCATTACACAGTAGCTATAAACATGATAATTAAAATCTGTGTGCTCAGTTACTTCACTGCAAGTATGTGCTCAAACAATCTTATTTCAGAAAATTGCTTTTATTGATTAAATTTTGGTGAGATTTTTTTCTTCCTTCTTTCTTCATTACTAACTAGAAGGAATTAGCCAGTTTTGCTTTTTGTTAATGCTTTTCATGCCAGGTATTGAACACAGCTCTACTAGACTACTTTAAAGTCACAGAATGGCTTAGGTTGGAAGCACCTTAAAATCATTGAGCTCCAACCCCCAAATATATCTGAAACATATCAGTGACATCATCTGAGGAGGGAAAGGAGAATTTTGCCATCTCCAAAGTAGTGGAAATATTATTAGGGAGAAGAGAGCCGAAGGGAAGCCTAAGGATGTAACTTGTTGTCTGTGAAACAGAAAGATTAACTAAAGATGAAAGAAGGAAAGATGGGATGTATTAAAGAAATAACTGTGGAGTCTTCTGAGTACCAGAGCTTGCAGTAAAAATGGAGGGGCAATTCTGTAGAAAATGCTTGTTCTGTGGTAGTAAGTTTGCCAGATCTCAAGACTGTGTGGGGGATGGTGACCCTCTCAACAAAGGACTCTGAGGATGATTGTGATGGCATTGGGTGGGGCAGCATCACTACCATTGTGATCTGTTCGGAGCATCTGAGCAAGGGCTCAGGGCTTTGGTGAAGCACTTGACACTTTAGCATCTAAGGTGGAGGAGTAGGGAGTATGAAGCAGAATAAAGAGGGATTTGGAGACAGCATTTTCCAAGATGTTGAATTTTGTTCAGATTTTGGGCCAGAGTGATTTTCCTTTATTTATTTTTCTTGGTTTTGAATCTCAAAGTATAGATTTGTCAAACATTTTAAATCAATATGAAAAATTTATGCCAAAAGAGCATTAAATTCTAGCCAAACATTCACTATTGAGAAATATCTTTTATGAACCTTCAGGAAATATGATCTAGTAATCTTGAGAAAACAAACCCTGCTACACAGGACATATACTGATAGAAAACAGGGAAAATAATTCTAAATTAGGTAATCATAATATTTCTAAACTAATTTAGTTGAGGCTCTTTTATGCTATCACTTCAACTGCTCTTCGCTCTTTAGCACAGCTGTTTACATAAAAATTTCAGTGCAGATTTGGCTGTTTTCTGTATTACTTACTGCTATCAGTGAAGTATTTATTCCTGTATTCCAAGTGTTTCTTTCATGTTTTTATAAACATACTTTAAAAGCACTGGTTTGTCAAAGGACTGGAACATGTATTTGCTTTATATACCCTTATATACACTTGCAGTGGAAAGCAAACACAAATATAATCATTGGTATTCTAATCTCTTATTTAGCCTATACATTTGTGTTTTCTTTCGGGGTTGTTTTTGTTTGAAAATGCCTTTCAAACTATATAGCAAACACAGGGCTACTTGAAATTTTGAAGTAGAGTAGTTCAAATAAAAGTTCCCAGTGTTCAGCAAACACTTAGTGTCAGCTCTGTCCAGCAATATCCAGTATTATTTATCTAATTTTCTGACTCCTGTAGTGGAAAGAAGTTTCCATGCTGCTTTCATGGAAGTCTTGTACTATCTGATTTGTCTAGCTCGAGGGTTGAAAGATGACAAGAAAAAAAGAGGCTTTGAAAAGCGGAGGTAAAGAAATGGCGTTTGTAGTTCAGGAAGTTTGAATGTTCACCCAAGATTTTTATCCATTTAATATCCCAATTAGACCTTCCAGTTAATTCAGATCCAAAAATGTCTTAAAAACTGTTGTTTAAATAAATACTTTTTACTTGCATGAATAATAACAGCAGCAAAAATTCTTGACAGCTGCTGGTTGTAAGGAAATTGCTCTGCTGCTTTGAATTCTGTGAAGCTGTAGGAAAGCTGTAGTTTTTTGAGATTCTCTTCACAGAGAGAGGAGAATCTTACTTTTACAATGTTTGACAGAGCCTTCAAAATCAAAATGACTGATGCAAATCAAAGGACATGTATAAAGTTACTATGGAGAAGCTTATACATTTCTACAGTGTTTGTAGATGGGATCTGATCCTTATTAAGCTGGGGCAAAACTTTCTCTGATTTTATCAGAAGAGAAATTCATCAGCTTTGTAGAATGCCACCTGGGAAGGTAGTGACTTTAATCATATGTACAAAACAGAATATTACTCTTGTACCAGACACCATGGGGTATTTCCTACAGTTAAAGAACTGAACACTTAATGTTTTTCTGCATGACTGCCATCTTAGGAAATCTGTACTTTTGAAACACAGATAAAAAGCACATGTATTTTTCATATAGTGATATATTAATATTTCAGTTCATATTGCATGCAGCTGGCTACATTCTGTGATTGTGACTGTCAGCTATGATTGTAAGAATTTTTTATTGTCATTTAGAACATTGTCCAGTGCACTGGACAGTATTGTGAAAGTAAGGTTATTCTTCCATTCAGAAATATTACAAAAAAGTTAAGGACACGAAAGTGATTTACTCGTAATACCACACTAAGCCAATGGTAAATACATGTTACCAGAGTTTTGGCTTTAACGACTTCACATTTCATCTTGAAATGTCCTGAGTTACTTTGATGGCATTTTGTTTAGCTGGACACAGGTTTTATTATGTCTTTTCCCAAAGTTTGTAATGTTTAACTGTGGGTCAGTGATCATTGCTTTCTTATTGCTAAATTCTTATAATCTCACTTGGCTGCTATATGTCAAATGTGTAGAGTTTGGTACCAGTAGCATATACAGCAAACGTTTCCACATATTTTAACAAAAGATTATAGGACATGTATACTTAATATTTTTTAAAATATCTGTTACATAAATTGAATGAGTTGAATTTTAAAAAATTTATAATGAGTTGTAATATCAATGTGTCTGTTGTTTCTCAGTCCTTTAATGCATATTTTTTTATTACATACTCTGTGCATTAAAACAATTTCATTGTGCTTTTTACGTGTAAAAACTGGAAAAGGAAAAAATCTTTAAGATAGAATGATAGAAGAAAGATAATCAATATTAGTACACAGTTACGAAAATTCTCTGCTAGTTCTCATGCAGCAATGAAATGTCTTTGAAACTGGGTAATATTCAGTGAGCCTGCCTAGAAGTATCCACAACTAGAAAAGAAAAACTTCCTTGATAGGACAAAATAAAAGCTTTAATACTGAGGTCTGTATAATTAATGGGAATTTTAATGGTTTCCTAAGAGGAAAGATAATGGTCAGTCAATACATACTGATAGTAGAGAGTTCTGCAGATAAACAAATTTCAGTTTAAATTTGGTTTTGTTCCAAATGGGAGGAAAAATACATGATTGATACACTTGCAGAACATGGGCTCAGGGAGTATAAGGCCTGAACTTCTTTGGAAGGGCTCTTGTGAATTGTCCTACAGCAGGGCAGCTTGGGGATATTTTCACTGTAAGCAGTAAGCAATCCTCACCCAAATTTCAGTAAAACTGAAGCTTCCCTGTACTGTGTTCAGTGAAAAGTTATGTTAAGATTCAGACATTAGGTTGTCTGAAGATATTACTCAGACTACCTATTATGAAAAAAGATCCTGAATTTAGATGACCTATGTGGTTTCCAGACTTGTTTTGGTAGTCTGAAGCTCAAAAGGATGTAAACTAGATATGTATGAAAGGTACAAAGTGAAAAGGAAAAGTGAACAGAGAATATGTAAAAAATCTTACATATTCATAATCTCAAGATCAGTCTTCTGTTTTAATCTTCCACAATTTCCATAGAAACTACAGTAACCTTTCCTGTAAAGATACCTGGGGAAACCTACTCAACTTTCCTGTGGGATAACCTTCACTAAAAGAGCTTTCTGGAATAAGATAGAGCTATATATAAACATACCATGTTTTCAAGTTTAAAGGATGCCTTACTTTTCTTCAGTATCCCTGAAATCTAGATTCAAGTGTCTAAGCACAGGTGAGGAAATTTATTGCTACCCAGGATAAATACAATCAGGTAGCGGAGAGATCAGAACAACTAAATTCATCCTGGAGTATAACAACCAGGACATCAAGAACTTGATCAGTGAAACTAGATCTAGAAACTAGAAAAACTGAAAGGTCCTGATGAATATAATCAGAGGAACCAAACAGTCCTTCAGATTACCCTTAAGTAGTAGCTAATTAACTGAGTCACTCTCCAGGCTCTATAGTCTGTGCTGACTTGATTTTAATAAATGATAAGTTAAAATGCCAAGTTAAGTAACTCTTGCACTTGTTGACACATTCGTGCATTGATCTAAATGAAGATTTGTAGCTTATGATGACATAGAGCTTTCAGAAACATGCTAAGACTGGGAAGTTTCCCCCAGAAAATAGAAGACTACAGATGGCTGATGAAAAGTGTCATTTGAAGCTGTGATTTCAAATTAGATTTGGTATGATGAAGAAACACTAAAAAATGCTATTAAGACTATCTAGAATTTGAAGCAAAGGAATAGGCAGAGGATGAGCAAACAAAATTAGAAAAGAATATTCTGTCTTTAGAAAATTAATATATATATAAAGAGAGGGAAAATTGCTTGTTATTAATAAAATTGCATATACAGTATTTATGTATAGATATAATATATGCACATCCTATATGTGTATCTATCTTTTATCTGACATTAGACAAACACATTAAAAATGTACGTATATACAATGTATTATATATTTAAAAATGTAGGATGCACATTTGAAAATGCCCAAAAATGTAATCACTTTCATGTAGGACTTACTTTGCCAAGATAATAAAGAAACCAGTGCTTCCTGTTCTGGTTTTTTGTTTTAACCATTTAAAACACTTGATTTAAATGCCATTGTAGGATGCACTGAACTTGTAAACTTGGCAGCCATACCTCTTTTTCTGCCTTTCACGCTCATAAATATGTACCATAAGAACGTGCAGAAAGATTTTCTATTGCTCATACCAAATATGGAACAAAGATGTAAAACATACGTGAGAATACCTTTCCATCTACTTTAGATCTCTGAAAAAGTCACTTTTCAAGAGTTGAGTAGAACCATACAGCTGAAGTTTGAGTATAGATAACAAGTACTTTTCAACCTTGCTTGGTCTGTTATACCTGGAGAAGATCTCAAGAAAGACAATCTTTGTGACATACATGAAGTTTGGTAGAAATTTTTTTTTTTTTTTTTTTTTTTTTTTTTTTCCCAAGCTCTTCCCTAATAACAAGCAGCAATAGGAGAGTCTTTCTGAATCTTTGGAATTCATTCTGAATTATGGATTAAGCAAAAAAGGGAAAACTTTTAAAACAGCTGGTAATTTAGCCCATTGGAGATAGTTTTTTGTGTTGCTTTACAATTGTATTTACATGGAGGGAGAACAGAGTAATTCCTTTTCCATTTTCTTTATAGAATAGAATCAAAGAAGAGATGCTGTTAGTACGAGTGAGAAAAATGTGTGCTAAAAACTCATTATCCATAATAATCCTGTGATTCACTGAAAATTCTGTACAAAATGCACATTTGAAACACTCAGATACACATTTAAGCTTTTTTCTTTATAATGATGAAAAATGCTGTCAAACACTAGGACTTTGTACTCAGTCACTCCATCAGTCAGCTGGCCAAGACACATTGATTTTAAATTGGTAGTGATTTTTACATGTCAAAACTATCTGCAATTCAAGAGTTTCAAGCCAAAATTTGGTTGATGAATAGGCTTTTTTCCATAGGCTTTTCAAAAATCATATGTCAAATAAAACTGGTGGATGCTACGTTTTTTTACACAGATATTTAATTTAGGATAAATTAGTCATCTAAAAAAACTCAGCAACCGACTCACCAACAGAGATAAAAGATTGGTTGTTATGGAACTGGAGACATGCTTTTTTTGTTCCAGCCAAGGAGGAGAAGAAATGGAAGTCTATTTCTTATTTCATTCAGGGAAGAAGGAAAATTGGTAGTACCAGAGAGCAATCACGTCTGTCTTTCTGTAAGAAAAGATGGCACGTTTGGAAAGAGAAGTGAAATAATTTTGGTGGTAGCAGATGCCTTAAGCAGAATCAAAATGTGTTGATTTAGCCGTTTATAATCTGAACATAAGTTGACAGTTCATAATCACAAAAGGAATAATCCCTTGGCATTTTGGCAAACACTGCAGACAATATGAGCAGTTTTATTAATAGAAGGTATAGTAAGGTTTTTTCTTACTGAAAATGATGTTTGACATCTATTTGTTTGTTGTTGTTGCTGTCGTGTGTGTGTGTGTGTGTGTGTTTGCATGCTTTTTAAATTTATTTTTTAATGAGGTTTTCGGTCACTGTTATGAATAAATATGTGATTGAGAAGTCCACAGCTGACTTCATCTTTCTATTCTTATAGCCAGAAAGGTGGATAGGAATGAGGTGGTGGTGATATTAACGAGTTATGAACACATGGATGGGTGATATTATAACACTAATACTTGCATACCTGACATTAATATGATGATTTATTAATATGATGATATATTAATGTCAGGTATTCTAGCATATGTAAGTGCAAAGGTTGTACGAAATGGAGGGGTTGATTACATTTTTCTGTTCAGGTCAGCTATTAGTCATGGGAAAATGAAAAAATGTGTTAGTATAGTGTTTTGTGTAACTCCAGAGGCAGTAGCTCTTATCACACAAGAAGAAAAACGAAAAAGACAAAAGGGAAGCTAGTCTCTTTAGTTCTTTTAGTTATGCTTGCAAGCAGCAAGCTTTTTTCTTTTTCTTTTTCTTTTTCTTTTTCTTTTTCTTTTTCTTTTTCTTTTTCTTTTTCTTTTTCTTTTTCTTTTTCTTTTTCTTTTTCTTTTTCTTTTTCTTTTTCTTTTTCTTTTTCTTTTTCTTTTTCTTTTTCTTTTTCTTTTTCTTTTTCTTTTTCTTTTTCTTTTTCTTTTTCACCTTAAAAGTTAATGTCTCCCCATGAAAGAATTAAGCTTTTGTTTGGGTAAAATATATAGATAGATATGCTATTTTGAGAGACCCTTTTATGTGGGAAGTGATTCCCAGTTCTTCTAGATCAAAAATCATCAATGTCACTGCAAGAGAAATTTTTGGGATACTTGAAATTTACCAAAAACACATTTATTTCACAGTTTACTTCTAAGCTTCTGGTACAGATGGCAAGCAAAATAATTAATGTTTTGCAAAGTGGCAAAGGCTATGGGAACTAAATCTGTATATTGATACTTGTAGAAGAAAGATTTGTCAGGATTTACACATTTCAGACTTTAAAATGATGGAGATAAAGCTGCTTTCTTCTCCTCTGTGCAATCAAATGCAGTATTTTTTTCCTTTTAATGTTACTATGTATCTGTTTTGTGAAATGTTACATTATTTTAAGAAAACTCCCAACCAGACTCCCTGTGGAAAAGTGTTACATCTTTTTAACAACTTTATTTTTTCTTCATTTGAAGTCTTGTCACTAAGCTGTGTCAGACAGTATCTTCAAATTAATTGAACTACATATCCACTTTTTTACGCTGTGAACAGATGGAGATCAGTCAGGGGAAATCAGCTGTGCTCTCCTGCTTTTGCTATTTATTAGACTATACATGATACTATTCGAGAAATTCTTGTCAAAAGCTAGGCTTAGAAAAAATGGCCTATGGAGTCCTATAAAATTTAATCATATAGTACAGTTCTAGAATCAATAGTGTACACATGTTTTATGCGCAAAATACACAAAAAATAGAATTTCAGTGTAATCTCTGTCTGAATATATATACATATATAAATATATTCTTGTTTGAACAAGGAACATCTTGTCCACAAAGGTAAAATCAGTCACTGACACAGTTTGAGAAAAGATGTAGGTGTGCAGAGCTGCTTATGTAAGATCATCTGAAATGTAGCTTGATTTGTAGTTAGCAAGATGCTGCAGGCTCCTCTTTGTTAAGTGATTATATATGTACATCAAAGATGTGACTTCTTGAGATCCAGGTGGATTTCAAATAATGGCGAAAATGAACGTTGGTCATTGGGTACACATAAGGTCTGAGGTCTTCTGTAGAAACGGTATAAAAAAGAAATCTTAAAAAAGAAGGAAGGAAGGAAGGAAGGAAGAAAGGAAGGAAGGAAGGAAGGAAGGAAGGAAGGAAGGAAGGAAGGAAGGAAGGAAGGAAGGAAGGAAGGAAGGAAGGAAGGAAGGAAGGAAGGAAGGAAGGAAGGAAGGAAGGAAGGAAGGAAGGAAGGAAGGAAGGAAGGAAGGAAGGAAGGAAGGAAGGAAGGAAGGAAGGAAGGAAGGAAGGAAGGAAGGAAGGAAGGTAGAAAAAATGGTCTTCTACGGTAAGAGTTCTTTCTATAACATATGTACCATGAAGGGACACGATCAGTTTCTGGACTTGAACAATGTACTTTATGGCTGCAACATACTGGGACCCTGGCTTACCTTCAACTGCTTGACTTACAGAATTTCTTGATTTTAAGTAAACACTGAGAACCTAGATTTCTATTTGATTTTATAATCTACATTCTTTTTATCCCTGCAAACAACACTATTCACTTGAAACTTGTTGCTTCCTTACATTTCTGGCACTTCTGATTGTCTTATTTTCTCCTATTTGCTGTTCATGAGGCACCCTGAAGTATTTCTTTTATGTGCTGCTTCCTACTTTTCTAATAAAAAAAATAAACGAATTTTAAAAAATCCCTTCTTAGTTAGAATGTATACCATATAAATCAAAGAAGCACAGACAAATATTGATGGAGAACGTGGCAGGTTTGGCAGGACTTCTGCGTGTGACCAAACTGGCTGTGAGGCTTAGGCATGCTTTCTAAAGTCTCTCAACAGTGCCCCCAGCTTCACATGAGTGCTGTGCAGACAGACAGCCCATATATTCTCAGATGTTTGTCAGGGTGATAATGAGATCATTTAAGTGATGACAAATAGACAGATGGTGAAGTGCATCTTGACTGTTTCATCTTCAGGAGACAGAAGAAAGATTTCTCTATTTCAGGAAAATGGCCAACAGAGAATGGCTGCAGTCTTACTATACCATTAAACAGGCTCATAAAAGATCAGAGATCATTTATTCTGAGTATAAAATATGTCTAAAATGGTCCACTTTCTTAAAACCAATGTCTTAGCAAAAGTCATTATAAAATGTCCAATTATCTCCTTTAAATAATTGTGTGGTGAAGTAACTTAACTCCTCAAAAATCTTTCATGTCTATGCCCTAAACCCTACATAATTCATTAAACATTGTCATTCATGCAATAGTGCTCACAGGAAATAAGTTTTGAACATTCGGTGATTGTGTGGAAAAAAAATATCAATTCCATATAAAAATATCTTGTATATAAAGAAATTGAATAAAAAGTCTCTAAATAGTTTTGAAATTAATTGTTTTGCAGTGTTTTAAAAATCAGTGTTCTTTTTTCATAGATGGGAATTTTTAGGAATAGTACAGCAACCTGGAAACCTAATAAGAAAAGTGAGATGAATTGCGTGCTCTCAGAAAAAAAATCCAGAATCCATCAAATTCAATCTAATTTGTTTTACTGACTCAGTGGGTTAGAGAGGAGGCCTACATTTTCAGGACAGTTAGATGAATGAGTAATTCTTCAGCCATTAAGAGATTTTAGCCAGTTTAAAAGTTCGTATTTTCATTCAACAGAAGACATGAGAGCTGTTTCGGTTTGGGACATGTTGTTTATTTTTTTTCTCTCCATAAATAATATTGCTCCTATTCTAATGTCAGTAGAGGTGACATAACACATGTGAGAAAGAAGAAAGGGATAGTAAAAATCTCCATTTTTCCTAATCTTTCTTCTTATCATTAATCATTGTAGTCGAGCATGGTATTGCCGAGGTGGGTGTGACCGAGTCAGACTTGGTGGGTTGCTGTGATTAGACGTCTGTGCACCTGATATCACCTTTTATAGCACAACAAATGGAACTGGTTCAGATATTAGCTTGCCTGGGTTGCTTTATCTTCTCCTTCCAGTAATCAAAAAGGAGTGAAAAAAGAGGCCATATGAAATGTGGACTTTGCGATAAGATGAAAAACTACAGTCTGACTAAACATTTTGCTATTGTGGGTGCATAGAGAATCCTTTACATTGGCAAAAGCATTTAGGTGGGGAAATATTAAGAGTTTAAGGAAAGCATTATCATAAATGGGAAGGAAATTATTTTGTGTACATTGTATGTTAATGTGGAAAGTTATATCATCTACAAAGTATTCCAAAGCGAAGGAAGTAAAAACAATCTGACAGCAAAGGCTGAGAGGTCTGGAAGTTGCCATGTAATTGCCAATAATAGCACAAGACTAGGGCTACTTCAAAGCAGTAGAAAAAGTTCTCATGTACATACTTAGTGAATAAGGTTTCAGTTCTTTAGTTAAACTGTTGAGTATCTCATTGCATATCAGTGATGAGACCGAGCCAGTTTATGGCTCTTTCTGAATTTTCATTCAGATACTTCTAGAAACAGTTTAGTTGAGATCTGTTTGAGACTGTAAAGTAAGGCTCTACTGTGAGTGAAAAAAATGTGAGCTGTGTACAATTTCTGAAGAAATGTGAGTGATGTGGTTTCTCGGTGTGCACTGTGACACAAGGAGGAAGTAATTGCTCTCTTCCATGAAGTTTTAATTAGGGTTTATTTTCAGAGTTGTGCAGTTTCTTGAAGTTTGAGCTGAGATTTCTGAGAGAAGGGGGTTTCCTTTGTCTTTGTGACCTGCTGTGAAGCCACTCAAGGGCATAAACTCTATTAATAAACAAGCTGAATAGAGCTCTATGTCTCCAGTTTCTCTTTCATCAAAAAGTCACCTCTAAAAGGCTAAAATACTGGGTACTGCTTGACAATAGAATACACTCCACAACTTTTTTTTTGCTAAAGCTTGAAAAATAAAAAGAATAAGAGGTAAATGAAGAAGTTAGATTAAAAGTGAAAGTTCAAAGGCAGAACAGAGGGGGATGTACTTGATTCTAATAACCACATAATCACTGGTGGACCAACTACCAGGTAGCTGTACCTTACTATTCGTATAGTTTTTACTAGAAATTATGGACATTGAAAATATATACAGTATAGAAAAAAACCATAACACTTAGTGATTTTCTTTTTTTCACTTGCTCTTATTGATTTAGATTAGCAAAGGAAAATCTGCTGTAACCTTGTGCTGCTATTATCTGATTTTATCTAAGAGCACTGGTTTCCCAATATTTAAGTAAACAACAACATCTGATTCCCAGACTTAATTTGTATCAATTTATTTGAAATCATTCTGTTTTTAAATCCCAAATACATGATTTGTTTATTTGTTTATTTATTTATTTATATTGAATATTGTTGATACTCTTTTTGGAAGAACGATGTTAAAAGTTACTCTTAGATCACATGTGCTGAGCTGTCTCATGACCCATCTTTGCAGTCATTGTATCTTCTGTCATATAGAGAGTGTTTTGCTGCCTTTCACCCCTCCACAAAGTGAAATTTATTAGTTCACCAAAATATATGAGAACTCTAGACCCAGATACAGATGAGTTAACAATCTCCTAGTTCTCAGTCCTGAAGAGGCAAATTGTATGCATACAGCCTCGGCTTTCACTTTCCATAATTTTGCATCTGCAAGCAAATTTTGGAAAATCCCAAAGGATTGGAAAGGTAAGTATAGAGAAGATAAATCTAAATTCCTCTTTAATCATCTGTATAGCCTTAACAGCCTTCATAACAAAGCATTTGACTTACTTAGTGCTTTATTTGACTGGAACATTTCAACATGGAGGGATAAAAAGTAAATGATTGAGAAGGTTATTCTGAAATTTGCAGTTTAGCAAACTGAATGTATTTTGATATGACAGTGTGTTTTGCCAATTCTGACTTCACAGAAACCTGAATAATCCTTGATTTTCTGCCACTCTAGTGGCACAGATGTGGTGATGAAACATCTCAGTTTTCATGTATTGAACTGAGTTTTTGGCCAGATTGAAATCTTTGTGTCCAAGAGATTTACAAAAACACTATAGATTCTATAGGATTGTTGAAAATAACATAAAGGTGAGGAAAGACAATTTAAATTATACTAATTTACAATTTACAATTTACTAATTTACAATTCTTTTCCACGAGCTAGGAGAACCTCTCAAAACTCTGCCTTATAGTCAAGGAAGAAAGCAGTGTTAGAAATTATTGAGAATAAATCTGTGTCTTTACGAAACAGGTGAAAAATAATTTTGAGTATATGAGAACTCTGGAGTAAATACAATGAACCATAGAATCTCATCCTTCCTCTCTCAAATTGTAGCTGTAAGCTTGGTGGATAAGCAATGATCTTTCTAAAGGTCTTTTTCTGCCTTCTAAAATCTCTTTTTCCATATTTAATAGCATACAAGTTTGTTCAATCAAACTCTATTAAGGGAGGAACTCTGAGTTCTCTTTCTGTTTTAACCCCAGCAGCAGCTCAGCACGACACAGCCTCTCACTCACTCTTACCAGGTGGGATGGGGACAGAATCAGAAAGATAAAAAGTGTGAGAATCAATGGGTTGAGATAAAGGCAGTTTACAAGGTAGAGAAAAACTGTGCATGTGAGGAAAGCAGAACAATGAATCTATTCACTACTTCCCACCCCAAGGGAAGGCCAATTTTGCATAATGTTTTCTTGGGAAGTCAAACACCATCTCTCCCAGTGTCTCCCCATTCCTCTTTTACCCTAGCTTTTATTACTGACCATGATGCCTAATGATATGAGATATCGCTTTGTTCAGTCTGGGTCAGCTGCCATGGCTGTACCCCCTCATCTCCTCACTGGCAGGGCAGCAAGGGGAGCAGAAGAGTCCTTTACTCTATGTAGGCACTGTTTATCAACAATAAAAATATCAACAGTGTTTTCCTCAAAAATAAAATAAACAGCAATTTATGAGCCTCTGTGAAGAAAATTAATTCTAGCCCAACCAAAACCATGACAGTTCTGCATGGGAAGAAGTGCTGAAAATATTTCAGGTACAAGAAATACAAAAGAGGATTAAGTGGCCACTGATCAGTGAACATCTCAGTAGGCTTGCTAACAGCAAAACCCAGGATTTTTCTTACTATTTCTTCTTGCCTTTCCTGGAAGAAAACAAAATTTCAGTATCATTCCTACTTTAATAAGGCGTCTCTTTACATTATTACTTTCTTTAACTATGAATGCAATTTAAAAAGCATTTCCATCTCTTAGCAAGATATTCTTGTCTTCTTTTTCAAACTAAAGTTCATTTCCCTTTCCAACTCAATCTTGTCAACAGCAGTTCACTAAAATACCCTCCGGTAAATTTCCAACACAATGGAAGTAAACTGCCATGATAAAAACAGTAGTTTGTAGCCTTCATAGATAAATTTTCAAACCCCAACAAGGAAACTGAAAAATTTTGAGTAGGTATTTCATTTGGTTATGGTAACAACTTCTGTAAAATATTTCAAGAGGAAATTAACAGCATTAAGTGTCCTTGTTGGAAAATAAATTTATGGCTGTAATGTACGTTAAGAATGTAGGTTTTTCTACATTACAGAGATAAACAAATTAATGTGCTTGTTATACACAGTAAATAGTAATAACTTTTTTTTTTTCCTGAGAACAAACCTCTTAGAGAGTTACTTCAACATTTCATATCTGGTTTTCAGCTTGATCTATTATAGCTCAAAGGCTACAAGATTGTTCAAGTTTTGTCCATTTCATAGGATCATAGGAGAGTATGGTTGGAAAGGACCTCAGAAGTTTACCAGTCCATCTATTTGAACAATTATATTAATTCTAATTGGAATTGATTCTGTCTTTGCATTTCAATTGCATATGTAATGTTAGATAAATTGAGTCTGATGTATTTTCTCTAGCTGTTTTACAATAAACAGCTTAGGAATACTAATGTCTAGAGAAAGGAGGAACAACTATAGTCCAAAAACACTTTATTATTATTGTTGTTGTTGCTATTGCTGTTCTTTTTAAAGCAGTAGTCTTGACTTTGGGAATCAGTTCTTATTTTGACTTAGATTTCCTGAGAGATCTCAGAAAGAGAAGGCTGAACATGTCCAAGCAGTGCAGCAAAGCCTGCTGCATACTGAGCCAAAGCAGTGCTAGCTGTGCAGCACCTGCAGAGAAACAGGTCACGATATGCTGCATGTGGCATAAAGTTTTATAATATCTGGATTATCTCCTCAAGTCAAAACTTTTAAGCTCTAATGTATCTGTTGTGAAGGCTACAGAAGCCTTTGATCTAGGCTAGGGTTTCCCTAGTCCTTCTTCCAAAACTAGCTAGTTTTCATTTCAACACAGGGAAGAATGTACTGTGTTAGGTCTCTGCATTAATGTTCATGAGTGGGTGAAATTTCACCTAGTCTATTTCAAGTACTCAAGCATCCTTATCTCTTGACAAACTACGTAACATAACTGCTTACACATCAAATTTTACAACAGTATTTTTTGACCTCCATAGTGCTGAACTCCCACTTCACAACTTGTCAAGGGATTACTGAGATATTATAATAAAAAATAAATATCTACCTGAAGTTTTATTTGTTGTTAAAAGAAAGCTAAAAACTAGCTTATCCATGTCACTAGTAAAAAGAGAGAAAAAAAATTAATTACAAAAAACTAGAGCAGTAAACACTTCACTGGTTTGCTAAAATAACTACCACATGGGGTTATATTAATTAAAAATAAAAGTTATGCCATTTGCGACATAGTATCCATTTGAGCTGCTCTGTGGCCTAAATCACACATGACTTCCCCTATGTAAAGTTACACCTGCCTATGAACACAGAGATTCTATTATTTTGTTCAGCATGTTTTGTTTTACACGCTGCATGGGAAAACAAACTATTACTCTCTTCTTGTATCAGAAAGCAATCCGTAAAATAAGGAATGCAGCTGTCTGTTGGAGACATCTAAGAATAAAATCACCAGTGCTGGTAAGAATTGCTGACATTAAAGTGGAAAGGATTATAAAAGAATCAAGACACCTGGAGAACAAATCAAGTATGCTAATACAAAATTAGAAGGTTAGGAAATAAAAAAATAACAACCTGAGCTTTTAATGGTACCATGTCCTCAATTTATAGCATATCAACTGCATTTTTTTTTCCTTTTTATCAGATAGGAAAAGAAAATGATTTAAGTAAGACATGAAAGATGAGAGGATATAATAGAAAAAGTAATCAATGCAGATCATAAGAAATTTTAACAAAAAAGAAAAATAGTTTTAAATAATGCGATCAAATAATTTTCCATAGAAAATATATGGCAGAACATCTTCTGCGAGAAACAGTTCATGAAAACAGCCACTGCAAATAACGTCTCTCAGTATCTAAAAAAGTTAAAAAAAAACTTTATTTTTCTGAGTTTTGTTTTGTTGTTTTCGTTAGCAGAATAATCCCAATTTCCCTAAGAGTAAGCAGTTATGTGAGGTCTCAGCACAATCAGCCACTGGATATCTGCACTGAAAATTACTCTCAGTCAGTGTATGAATGCTGCTAGCTCTGCCTGGTGGAGTAGGCAGATTTTGGATGGGCTGCTTAGCTCTAGAACCACTGTGTGTGCAATGTTTTAACCTCTATTTGTGTTGAACCATATGAAACCATAAATATGATGTAAAAACAGAAACAGCATCACTGAGAGGTTTTTCAGTGAATTTCTCCCCTGTGTCCCACAACAGACTTCTGTACTATTACAGCTGCAGTGTGACCTGGACCTTTATCAGCAACCACAGAAAGAAAATTCTCTAAAAGAAGTATCTGGTGTCTAACAGTACCGTGTCCAATTAAGTTTCTGGGTGTTCCAAAATGCGTGACCTTTCTCCTTCTTACATACATTTGTGTTTGAGCTCACAGAGTGACCAGCAGCAATAAGCAATAAGTCTATGTTCTTCCTTCAGCTGCCTAGTTGCAGAAATTGTGTTAGAAAATAGTACCCTTGAAATGTCTTCTGTATATCAATACACCAAATTAATATAAAATTATTATTTCACAATGTTATACCCACTTAATATAGAGCTATGGAATTATTATTTCATAATTATATTATACAAATATAATATAATACCTTTGACACCCCTATTTTAAAATATAGTTGAAATTGTCACATGGTGAAACATTAAGGGTAAGCAGAATTTAGGATGATAAACAGAGAAAACATGCCCATAGAAAACATGGTCACAGAAATTTGAGAAACCTAGTTTAAAATAAGTATTTAGTAAAACACAATATATTTGTTAGAACACAGGGCAGTTGAGTCTTCGCATGCTTGCATCATAAAGTAGCACCATAAAAAACATTGGATTACTGGCAAGGAAAGTAGCTCATTTCCATTAAGATAGGAAGAAATCTATACTCATTCTACAGGCCCTAGGGGGGAAAACCATCTTTTGAAACTGTCTAGTCTATAAACTCATGCTATAGTGAAAGAAGCTGGACAGACATTATGGCACCATCTTATCAAGTGGTTGCCAAGGTAACCCCTGAATGAATGTGTAAGAACAGGACATCTCATCACTTTCTGAGGATGCATGGAGCACATAGAGGGACTGAGATCAGTGCTTAGAGGTCATGGAAAAGTAGTCTGAAATAGTCTAGTGTTTATATCAAAGCAAACGGGTAATTATACAAATGCAATTACTGCACGGACTGAGTTGTATTGCAATAAATTTAACACACAGTCTCCCGCTCTTTCTAATTTTTAATTTTATTCCTGTACTTGGAACGTATAAACAAATGAAATAAAGCCAAATTAACTTAATATATTAATTTCTTTGAAATCTAATTGCAGTGTTTTCAAAGTTAAAAGTATGAACTATTGCTCAATATAGTTTGCAAAAGATTTATAAGAAATTTGTGAATCTTTTTCCAGTCTGTACATACTTTGGAAAACAAATTCTGGTCTTCATCATATGAAGTGCATCAAAATTCACATTTTTTTCTAACATAAATTATTATGACACAAATAATAATAAGCATAGTGGTATATCAAAAAGTATAAAAAAGTACATCATTATTTTATAGAAATAGTATCAGGGATATGAATAAAGATATGAATAAACATAGAATATGTTTTTTGAATATGTATTTTGACCTTTAATCTTTGGGTTATATTTTTCTATGAATACTGTCACAGCAATTTGGAGGATGCCTACATCATAAAGTAATAAATATACTTTAAATAAACAAGTTAATCAAATTATGAATATGTATCCTGAAACTTTGAATTCATTACAATTTTTATATTTTTTATATTTATTTTCCTAGAATTATATCTCTGTATCCCTTTTCCAATAACAAAATAAAAATTTAAATTATTTAAAATATGGATGGATATCTGGCATGATACTTAAACTCAAGTCTGGTTTTATAAGCTTAATTGTCTTAACAAGGTTGTATTTGCACATCAATGCACACAAGCCATATCCTGCTAAAGAAAGGAGCATTTCTTGTACTGTACCCTCCAATTTGCCACCTACAATTTCCATTTCAGGACTGGCTTCTACTGAAACACCTCAAAGAGTGAACACCATAAGGTTAGGACTCCCTGAATAAAGTTTATTTAGACTTAGTTGGCATTAATATTTTGGAAAGGCCTAAATATTTACCACAAAACCTTTATGCTAAGCAAAGATACAATGAAAAGAATTATCTTTCCACTGGGGGAATACCATGTTGCTTCAAGGCTTCCCTGTGAGTATTTTCTCTGTGGCTTGCTATGTGCGAATGAGCAGAGGTACTTGACCTGTACCATACCAAGAAGTGGTAGCTAAGCATGCTCTACAAGAGGTCTGCAGTATTTTTATTTGCCTTTCAACTTAGCACTCCTCGTCCTTCAGAAAAGAGAGAAAAAAATATGGTTATAGTCAACTGCTAGAGGGATAAGTGGTTAAGCCTTTCAACAGAATAGCAGAAAAAGAACAGGAACTTGGAGCTGAATAAGAGAGACAAGTTATTGGTGCTGTTGTATTTCATTTGAGCTGGTCTTGACATTGTGCTTGTGACTTTGCCTCACCAAAATTTATTTAACCTTTATCTCATGCTGATCTGCTTGGAAGTACTAGCTCTTGGAAGGATAAATCAAGAACTGGGAAGTCTGTTAGTGGACATTTCTTCTAAGACTAAAGCATTTTTGATTTAGGTCTGGAGATTTCTGTGAAAATACATAGGAATAACTGATTGTATGTAAGAGTTTCAAACACAACTTTACTCCTATGGAAAAACCCTGTGACAACATGAATAATTTAGGATATTATGCATAAAAACCACTTCACTGCAGCAGTAAGGATATATGAATAAACCACTCACCACCAGGTTTACTAAAGGAGTTATAGAAAAATATGATGGATATATAGAATCTGTGACAAACACTTTAATGTTTTTGATTTTGTTGGCTTTGTTTGTTTGTTTGTTTGGAGTTTTTTGGAAGAAAAAGTTGGGTTTTCATTTACTTTGTTTTTGTTTCTGTTGAAAAAAAAAAAAAGATTTGCAAGCTAGCACAGTCATTTGTCACTATTTTTGCTATCAAAATCTAAATACATAGAAAGAACACCAGAGTAGATTCAGTGTCCAGAATCTACATTTTAGCATCAGTTTTTCACTCATTCCCTATGCTTCTCATCTTCTTTCATTATATGTAAATACTTCTAAGAGTAATGAAAATTTAATTCCTGATAAACCTCTCAAGGTAATAGTGTGTGCACATAATTTCATGAAAGATAAAGAATTTAAAAGCTCAATTAATTCAAATAATGAACATCTGATAACATCACAGAAAAAGATGAATCATCTTTGGACACAGATTTCCAGACCAGAAGAGTTGGGGGAAATTAACAAACTACTTGCACCTATTGATCTGGTCTGCTCAAAAACAATTTCTACCTTAAGAAACTCCCTACAGTATATCATAGGATCCTAGAATCCTAGAATCCTAGAATCCTAGAATCATAGAATCATAGAGGTTGGAAGGGATCCCGAGATCATTGAGTCCAACCCCCTGCCAAAGCAGGTTCCCTACACCAGGTCACACAAGTAGGTGTGCAGGCGGGTCTTGAATATCTCCAGAGGAGACTCCACAATCTCCCTGGGCAACCTCCCTGCTCCAGTGCCCTGTCACCCGCACCATAAAGAAGTTCTTGCGCACATTTGTGCAGAACTTCCTATGCTGCACAGTTTCTGGCCGTAAATTTTATCAGCAAGTTATTTGGCAAATGGACTCACTCCTCAAACTGGTACATGATCACATTCACAAAGAACTAATTTCAGGCTCATCAGGCAGGATTTATTTTTTGAGTTCCACCAAGTTAGACAACTTAAAATAGAAGGAAGAAAGTAAAGAGCAGAACATATCAGCTTCCCAAAATTATCTGTTAAAGTGAGTGAATGAGGACTTCAGTCAGTAAGCAGAATTTGTTGTAAGTTAAATCCCATGTTCTCACAGTGATGGTACATTAGGTCTGGCAGACTTTAGTTGCTGGTGGATTCAGGAAATATTTCAAGACTTAAATGAAATGTGCATAAAAATTATGAGACTACATGAGAAAATAAATTACATCACAAATATATAAGCAAAAATAAATGCAAATATTCATTTAAATGTATTGTTCTAACTTCTCCATTCATTAACAATACTGAAAATCATCGCAACAAACAGATATTTTCAATATCTTTTGATTTTGAAATATTTCTAGGATAAAAACCATTTATTCTATTAAAAAGACCCTCAGAGGCATTTTGTCATCTCTCCAAAAACAAAAACTGAAGTAATAAATTTCACTGCTGTTCCACTGATCTTACTGTAGGCAGCACTAAAATATAAAGCACCAGCCCTTCCATCCTGAACAATTAGTCAGTACATGGAGTCTTTTCAATTGATTGCCGGAAGAAAAATTGTTTACTGCATGATTCATGGGAATAAGTTTGTTTATGTAATCATCTCATCTCTCTCCAAGTATGTTAGGAATAAACAGGGAGGGGTAGCTCACATGTTAATGTTCCTAGATTTGCCTTTTGCAAAACTATGTTGGCCAAATGAAAATGTGCTATTTGGCTTTCTCTCAGGTCCACGCTGCAGACATCTCCCACCACCTGCCTGTGGCCTGCTGTTTCCCTCTGCAGCTGCAGCTTCTGAAACCATGGGGATCCCATGTTTGCCTTGGCTTTTTCCTTCAGTATTTCTGCTCTCACAGCTGAGCTTCTGACTAGCCTTTCTGAGAGGCACCTTGCTGTATATGGTTGCTGCCCACTGTTTCAGCATTTAATTGGCACTTAAGTGAGATTTAATTCCTCCTTCTGTTTAATCTGCATGAAAGTTGGTGAGCAAGACACCACCGATAGCACTGTGTAAGGAGCAAACTGAGTCTCAGCCACTAAAATGATGGAGAAAAAAAAAAAAAACAAAAACCAACATGAAGGACTGTAATGTAACAAAATGGAAAGTATGTTTGAAATCATACCTCCCAAATATACTTCTGTGTGCACATGTAATTATGAATAACCAATAAACAAAAAAGAGTAAAGTTAGGTAAAATGGAAGTTCAAAGCCTGGACTGTCTAAACTTCTTATAACATGAGGTTTCCAGTTGGTAGGTATGCTTTGGTTGCCAAGCTGTTGTAGTGTATAAAGAACCTTTACCATTTTGAATTAGAATGCAGAACAAGCCTCTCTTTCAGGACTATGCCTTCTCAGTTTCCTTTAATCTAGATAAAATCCTCTAGGTGATGGGTGGCAGCAGGATAAGGTCTTAGCACGTTGTTATAGAAGATGAGAGGAAAAAAATTACATTTGCTCTAGAGTTAAGAGTAATCAACAGGGAGTGATGTTCAGAGGATATCTTGTTTGAAGTCAGATTCCACACACGGACAATGCAGAGTCAATTTTCTGTGGTTTACATGCCATTAACCCTCAAGGATCCTGTTGTCTTTAGCAGGAATTTGAGAGAAAATATAAGGGTTGGTGGTTAAACTATGTATTTGCATGCTGCACTTATATCACAAAACGTGCAGAAGTTTCAAACATTCATAAAATCATAAAATCATAAACTAGATGTAATTCCTGAAGAAAAGAAGTAATGAAATCTAGTAAAAATATCTGGCCTGTCAGCAGAAAAGCAGGAAGAAAGCTCCTGCCACTTGAGAGAGGTCTTTTGCACAAGTTCTTTCCAATTTTCTGCAGGTAGGCTCAATGCAGAGCACAAGCCCATAAGCTGTAACATATATGGGTTAAAATAATATATTGAATTTAAAAATTTACTCATGAGCCCATGTAAACTCCATGTAGAGTTTACACTTCTTCTTATATTGTTCTTAAAATGGAATAAAAACTTGCTAGGAATGTAAAAATGAATTTAATAATTATAACGAAGATAAGAGATTTAATTATTTAAGGTTATTATAGAGGTGCATAAGTAAATTGTTTTAAGGATGACAGATTAATTTCATAGCATAACAGGAAGCTGAGCTGTCTGATGGAGAACTAAGTTTGAACTTTCTCATTAAGCATTTTTACATGGAAATATTTTTGATTATTTGTGTAATGTTACTTGATGCTCATCACATTGAGAATCAAATGAATAAGGTAAGTAAACACATGCATTTCTTCCATTACAGCTTGCCTATTCCCAAAAATCCCACTGGGCTGCTCTCCTCCCACATGATGGCATTGGCCTTTTGTCTTGACCTGAGAGGCCAGGCATTGTCCCAGTCAACTTCCTGGGAGTAGAGGAAAGGTGAGCAGCAGCATACTAGCTGAAGGCATCAGTGCTCCCCTCCCTTTGCTCCAATATACAGCCTTAAGCCAAAAAAAACCCCCAAATAATAATAAAAACAAAACAAAACAAAAAAAATAACACAACCATCACCCTTTCC
The DNA here is from genome assembly GCF_951394365.1 of Tetrao urogallus. Lineage (NCBI taxonomy): Eukaryota > Metazoa > Chordata > Aves > Galliformes > Phasianidae > Tetrao > Tetrao urogallus. The sequence goes on along the minus strand of NC_136815.1, from coordinate 53,256,364 downwards.
CAGCTGGAAATCCTATCTGGAGCATATGAAGACTGGTCCCAAACTGGACCTGATTTGGATTTTATTCACTTTTTGAGTGCCATGCCAACCTGTCAGCGTGCGGAGTCAGAGTCTTTTCTGGATCGGAGGATGCGATAATGCAGGAATGTTCTGCCAACCCAGGAGACTCACCTCAGTGTTTATAAGGAACATCAAGGTAACTAACTTCAACACACAATCTAGTTTTCAAGTAGACCTCCTACCTGCTCTCCTAGGACCCTCAGTTGATTTGAAATGAACTAGCTGTTTTATACCTAGAAGGTCAAAAGAACCTCAGAGGATTTTTCATTTTTACAATTATGATCAATACTTATTTTACCCACCACTCGTGCTCATGTGTTTCTGAGATAAGTCATTTTAATTTGATCATGATATTATCAACTGTTTACAGAAGGCAAACTTGATCTAAGATTCATTTATTGAGATGTCAGAGAGAAAAAACAATCAGCTATTTAGTAATACTTTTTTATTTTAAGGTGATAATTTCTCTAAATACATAAAGCATGCCGTTTAAATTTTTCATCATATCAATATAAAAGAGAAAAAAAACTTTGAGGAGTTTATGCTTTACCATATTATTTTAATATTTAGAGAACAATGTTTTAAATTTGGATTCAGCTAAGTCTGAGAATAGATATCAGACTTCTCTCTTCTTTCCTGGGCCTGGCCAGGCAGAGGGAGTTAGATCTTGTCTATGAGTTATCACACTACATTGAAAGCTGTTATGGAGCGTAGTCTTGGGGAAAAATGAGCAACTTCTTGTCTTCCTTAGTGTTTCAGTACACTAAATTCTTTCTTTAAATTTAGAGGCATCTTGACTTCTGGGCCAGAAAATTTTCTGAGCTTCTCGACTTCCACTTTTTTTTTGTTTATGGAACTGAACAGCCCTTGGGCATCTGCAGAAAACTGAAGGTCTTGGAATTTCAAGGTGAAGATAATTTTTACCAAAGATCAGCTCTGGAATTCTTCTTCAATTTTTTTGCTGGTATTCAGTGGTGGGCAGCAGTAAAACATGATACAACATATAATTTTGTGTTGTCTTCTAAGCTCTCTGTAGTTGCAACCTGCTTTTATTTTATCTTGTTTTACTCATCTGATATGAGAGGTTTCCGATAGGGTCATTTGCCTTGAAGTTTGTAGTCTATGGTTATAATATATAAATATAATATATAAGTATAATATATAAATATAATATATAATATATAAATATAATTTTGTAGTCTCAGAGGTGAAAGGAGACCGATGAATTTTAAGATTGTATTTTTGAACACAGCAACACTGTTCCAAGCTTTAGATGATTTTTGTGTACAGATACTTCTATTATTTGAATCTTACTAAAAATACAGTAGTGTTGAGTGTCTTATGTAAAACCTTAAGAAACTAGAATTCTACAAGTGCTCTATATATGTAGCTATTGGCAGCCTAAAAGCTGCCACCCATCCCTGATGTTCTTTCTCAGCTGATCTGCCTTGTTACAGCTATACTTTTATGAATGACCGCAATGGCAATGTCATCTTCAAGAATTACGTTCCTTAGCTGCCCTGCTTGTTGCTTACATTACTGCATAAACATATAGATTTTTGCATGGTATGGAAGGTACTTTAACCAGTTCTTGGATTTATTTGCTTGTTTACAATATTGAAAGCTGGACAGGATTTTTTGTGAGGTTAACTGTATGTCTGCTTGTAGCAAAACAGTAGACTCCCCCACTAGGCCCCGCAGCACTGGAGAAGGATTATGTTTATTTTCCATCTCAAAGGAATCTATAAGCACAAAAGCATTCACATGTAGATACTGTAATGATGGTGAGAGAACATATACCTTTATAAAAACTAACATAAATGCATTATTTATAAAGCAACAAGACACTGAAGAATAAGATGTGGAAACAAAGGGCAGCAACAGAAGTCCTTCATTGCCTCTCCTATTTCTTTCTTAAGAAAAGAATACCACTGAAGTTATGATGATTTATGTTGTCCATTATAAAAATGGCTTTTGAGAAATATTTAGCAAGAGCAAGCCACAAATGTATAGCCATAAATATAAATACCTCTAAAGTAAACAGAAAGCTCAAGCACAGTTTAATAGCAAGTCTCCAGATAGACAGCTTTCATAACTGCATAGCTTGGTTTCTCTATTATTGGATTTCCATCCTAGAAATATTACACCACTAAAACTATTATGTTTAGTTTTGTCCGAGACAAAAGGATCTTTTCAGATTTGGATGAAAATTATTCTGTTTCCCTTGGAAATGCTGTGAGAGAATATTATGATAAAATAACTGCATAAGAGCAGCATGAGTTTGGTTTAGTTGAATAATATGGCTCTTATTACACCTATTACACACTTTTACACTTATTACACACTTTTATAGTAAAATATATATATATTATTGAAATAATATTTAGAAAGTGTTCACTTTTTGATTTAAAATAACTTATTTATATTCCACTTGTTTTAAAAACTTTCCTTCCAAAATTTATCTTAATAGTTTATTGAAACATTGATATTTTGACTTTAGAAAAAAATAATTGTATCATGATTTATGATTATTTTATTTAACAAAGAAAATAAAATACTGCATTTATTCCTCACAGTAGCATTTCTGCCATTTACTCATATTCTAGATGTGGAAGCTAAGGTTTAATATCACCAAATAATCTATATAATATAGTCTTCAGAATTCAAGAATGTATTTGTTTATAGGTATTATTAATTTGATTACATAATATATATAATTTAATAACTCAGCTGCAGAAATAAATGTTTTGCCTTTTTATTTTTGTTGTTGTTAAAAAATATGCACTGGTATTCCTGGCATAAAAGGAATACAACATTTTATTTTGTAAGTGAAACAACGTTAATAAGAACATTTTAAAGTTCATTATTTTATGTTGAAAACAAAGATAAGGTATTGTCTTGTTCATACTCTGGAATCAGGTGTCTTCTGCTGATAAAACAAATTGGTGATGGGGACCATTTAAAGTGAGTGGTAATGAAATCATATTGTGACTCCCAAGAATGAGACCAAAGAAATGATTACCAGCTGAAAAAAAATTAATAATTAGAGACGCAATGAATTTATATGTCATCAAGAAACAGAATGCATGGAAAGTTCAGTTCAGAGTGATAACTCTAAGTTGAGGCACATAAAGCATTACATAGTAAATTCCAAACTGTGACAGATGGTAGCTTAAGGAATGTTTAAAATACTGCCAAGTGACCAGGATGAAAATGAAGAAGTCAGTGGCTAAAAAATCCTCAAGTCACAATATCATCCTGAAAATTAGTAGAATAGTTTTCAACGGGCATGGGATTTCTTTTCAGAAATTGTATTTCTAACACAAGCTACATTTCTTGCAGCTGATATATAAAAGCGATCTATTATCCCTGCATCTTGGGGAGGGTTTATTGTGCGTGTGTGTGTTTTGTTTTCATATATTGTATAGAATCCACAAATAGATGCACTGCTTTGCAAAGATTCTGTTCTTAAAGCATGGGCTCCCTCTGTCTGTATATTTTAAGTTTGTCTATAAAAAAGGTTGATTTGATCAGGCAGCTTTAGAAATCATCTTTTCCTTCTTCCTTGCACATTTTCAATACAAAAACGTATATGCATTCGAAAATGGCTACACATTTGAAACTAAAGTTCAAATATATCTTTGTGCTCTCTTAGATTCATATAACCATAAAATCTTTTGAGTTGGAAGGGACTTTTAAAGGTCATCTAGTTCAACTCTCCTGCAATGAGTAGAGACACCTACTGATAGATGAGATTGCTCAGAGCCCCACCTGGCCTGACCTTGAGTGCCTCCAAGGATGGGGCTTCCACCACATCTTCCTGTGAAAAAATTTATTATCATAGGTTAGTTAACTTGTCAGTGATCTTAAGTTTAGTATTATATGCTTGTGTTCATTATCTGAATGCTAGCGGATTAACAAGAAGATAAATGGAGTAGGTATCAATGTTTTTGTACTTAATGTATTCCTTTGCTTAGGAGAAAATACTGATTTGATGGCTTTGTTGTCTTTTCCTCTTCTATATGCAAAGGCACCACATCTGAACTTCCTTTCTTTTTATTTTTCACTTAACTCACCTCCTGAAATCCTGCTCAGTAACTTGTAAACTTGAATTAGCTACCTCTTGAAAAGTTTGCTGTTGACTTTCCTTAATTAAAAGTTTAAAGATTAAAAGTTATGTTTTTCTTGAGCAGGAGGACATCTCCCATACACTAGATTGATTCTGGCAATTATATAAACAAACAAATTCACTAGGTTTGGCTTCTTTTTTTTCAAATTCTATACCTTTTTAATTTGCACTTTGCAAAGTGCTGTGCCAACACACATTGACTTATTATAATAAATTGGCATCTAATTGTACTTCTGTACAATCACCTTTGCTATAGACATCTCAAAATATTTGAACTAAAAGCTGGAGAACTGTTGCTATGTACAAGATTTATACAGGGAATTTTAGGATCTCTTTTTTTCCCTTTATTGCAAGCAATGCATTAAATGACTTAAAAAAAAAAAAAAAAAAAGGAAAAAAAAACATCTAAATTGTGGCACAGACATATGTTAATGAAATAGAAGCTGAGAAAATTATCTTCAATCTTTATAATCAAAGAGAAATAAATTAGTTTTGAATGAGACCTAAAAAGAGAGTAGGCATTGAGTTTCTGCAGGTAATGACCAGCAATCTGTAAACAACCTTATGTGACAAGATACATATAGTAACCTCATTGGGAAACACAATGCCTGAAGGCAAAAGCAGATGGCAGATTAATTGGCAGCAGCAAGAAAAAGTCACACTGTTGCCACATTCCGCTTTGGGATATAACAACCCCTGAAACTGGCTAAGAAAGAAAAGCATCATATATAAAGGTTGCAGAAAATATCAGACACCTCTCTGAAGCACATGGCACATTTATAGTTATACAAGATAAAAATCATCAAATACAAGGAACTTGTTTGAAATAGACTTACTCCACTGTGGAGGGGAAGACATCAAAGCCTGAAGTGAGCTGCTCCCAGAAGCTGAAGTAACATGAGAATAGGGCATTGCTTACTATGCATTTACTGTTCTTTCACGTTCACCCTTAAAAGATATCTGTTCCTTATTAAAAAGAAATTATAAAAATAGATTTTTACCAAGTTAAACTTAATATTCATATTCAAAAGCAGTCAGCCATGAAAGCTAAGGTTAACTTACTCTGTAGTTACCTGTTGATATTTAGAATGTTCTAAGTCAGCTGATTAGCATTATGGTGTAATTCATATCTGAAATTAACAGAGCTCCCAATGCCCCCAACAAAATTGATAGGGTAAACAAAGTTTTTACTTCTCACATTTCTTCTCATCTTCATTTACACTCATTCTTCTGAGCACAGTAAGAAGAAGTAAAACAAAACCCCCATTTATTTAACATCTTCTTTGGGCCAGAAGTCTTCAAACCAGCCCTGGGAGCACAGGTGAAAGCAGGAGATTCCAGGGTTGAACCCTTCCTTACCTCATTTAAGGATACCTAATTTAAGTAGAAAGGAAATACTGTACTCAGAGATGGTAACCTTCAAGGACTTTTTTTTCCTTAGTGAGATCTTACTGTCAAGAAAGGGTAAAGTATTCCTTTGGCTTGTGTTAATACCTTTCACAGCTCCTCCTAAAACTGGTCAGAGGCAATTTCTTACATCTTTGTCAAATACACAGGGATTTCCTGATTCCAGGTAGATTTCTACTGGAAGTTTTATATACCATAGAAAGCAGATGTATGTGTTTATTTGCAGAAAATGGACCACAATTAAACTAAAAGAAACAAAGAAGGCATTTTGTAGCCCAGTGTTTTCCCACTGGTATCCAGGTTTAGTCTCCTCTTTTATTAAAATTGTATTTACTTCTGGAAGTGAATAATTTGTAAGATTTCCTTACATGTAAGTTACTAAAAAGAATCAGCTTCCATGCTCAAAAGACATGCGTTTTACCTCATGCTCTAGGCAAAATAAAGTTGCTTTGTTGTTGTCACTGTTTTTTTTTTTTAATATGGCAGCCACTGTGAGTAGTCCCATGCTTTAGTCTACATTTCAGTCTGTTTTAACTCTGTTTTCCATCCTGATTTGAGAAATGTAGAATAAGAAACATCGCATTCAGTTATGAGAGAAACTGGCCTTGCAGTTCTTGCTGGAACAGCCAGGTGTCTCCTTATGGTATAGAATAGATGATAATCTCTAAACAGCAGTGCCTACTCTCTTATGAGGCACCCAGCAAAGTCTCACCTATTTTCTTTTTGTAGCTATAGAAGGGCTGTCAGGAATGATGTTAACAAACTACTTTGTTAGTATGGAGATATATTTAGAAAAGAAAAGATGTGATCTGGCTGTTGATCCCTAAGCAGGCTCAGAGGTTAGTTGCATTGAGAATTATACAAGCATTCCCTAAGGCCCTGCTCCAGGTGCTCTGCATCAGCAATTACTGCATCATGTTTCATCAGGTTTTCCACAGAAAAATAAAAGTGACCTAATTGCTATGCAATGCTGGGAGTATAGATCAAGGTTTCTAGCTGCTTACCTATTTCTCCAATTCTAAAATGGAAACTATAGCAGACTCTTTAAAACTACTGTCAGTGCTAATCACCTGTGTATCTTCCTGCCAGAATAATTGTCAGGAAGCTATCAGCCCTAGCATTTCATTTTAGAGTTACACATAATTTTCTTAGCCATCAGACAAAATAGAATGCTACAAGTAAGCTATTACATTTGAATGAGACACATTTGGTTTTAAAGTGGGTGGATGTACTGTAAGAAATATATGTGCTTTTTGGTTGCTTAAGATATTGATATAGACCTACATTGATAAGGTACTTGGTTTTATTACTTTATTCAAAGAGTGTTATTTATGTTCTGCAGCTTGCAGGTAGAATACACAAAGGAAACAAACCAAGATGGATAAAAGCTGATTACAGTTTTGTGACTGAAAATAAGTATGATGAAATTAATAGTGATGATGAAACAGATAGTTTGTACCTACAAACACCTCTTAATACTGCACCTCTTAAACTACTAAAACCGTCTTCAGACATGAACTTTAGACTTTCTGAGAAAATTAATCTCCAGTGTATCCATGTATACTCAGGAGACAAAGGAAGCATTGTAAATGAGGATGTGTGGGTATGTTAAGTGTCAGTCTTTGCTAGATGGAGAATTTGAATAAAAGGGGCCACATGAAGCATACTGACAGTCAAATTTTTGTCTTTAAGTTGAACAAAGTCCAACTGTGGGAGAAAGGCAGGTACGTAAGAGAGAAGAGAATACTTAGTTATTCTTTCCACTGGGTTTATCCTGGCTGCCATTCAGATAACCCACAATCTGCTGCACCACAATCTACTACTCCTTTTAAAAATGTAATCCTATAAAAACACAGACATAATTCTCCACAGATGATGGTGAAGTCACGCCAGCATGAATATGTCTTTTTTTCTCTTTTTCATTACTTTTTATTTTTCCCCACTATTTTTCTTTCCTTTTTTTTTTTTTTTTTTTTTTTTTTCCTTTTTACATTGCTCGACATGGGTGAATTTCAGTACTTCAGTCTTCCTATTTTCCATCTGTTTTCCTTTCTCTTTTTTTATTTTTATTTTTTCAGTTAATAGCAATCCTCCTAACTTTGGCAGATGTGCACATTTCAAAAGTAAATGTGTGCTTTTGATATAAGTTTCTTTAACTTTATTTAAGACTCCCATATTTCATTGTCTGAAGGAAAATTCTTTAAAACACTGTGGTTTTTAGCACATCATTTTCAAATCATCAGGGTTATATAGAATCTTCCTCAAGGCCAAGATTTTATACTTGCATCTTTGATGGAAACTTTCATCATACCTCATTACTGAGTACTATAAATAATATGAAAAACAAAATTATTAAATGTACGAACACTTAATTCTAACCTCAAATATTGTCAGCAAGAAAGCATTTTATACAGTGTGGAGTTTTCATCACTATTAAGACTGCACATATAAATAACTGTCAGGCCCATAAATGTGCAGTTATACAGCTTGCAGTTCTGCATGTTTTTTATGGGAAAATTGTTATACGGAAGATTTCACATACAAGTTAGTGTGCTGAACATCAAATATTTCACTACTGTAATGTGAAAACTTCATAAAGGTATCATTATGTGCGAAGTACCAGCCTAAGCAAGCACAAACATTTAGAATGTAAGATATTTACAGAATATAATTTATCACATGAAACTTCTCTTACATAGATCTGTTTATGTGTTAATGCATTTGAGTATTACTATTAAGTGTGAAATCCTGCTTTCAACTTTGTTTCAAGCAAAGAACTGAAACAAATGTTGGTTGCCTACCATTTCGTTATTTGATATTTGAATACCTGAATGATTCTTATAGTATATTATATGAGGAGAGCTCCATGAACAAGATGATAAGATTTGGGGTCCTGTAAGTGTTAAGAAAACAGAAGTTCAACATGAAATTATCTCAAGTTCTGTTTTACTGAATTTCTGGATAGCTTTAATTGATAAAAGGGGATAAAAGTGCTAACTCATTTGCAGTAGTGCTCTCTAGCTGTGGTTCAATCTAAGATAAAATAAGTATTTCAGTGTGCATATATCTCAATATGACTTGGAAAAATTGTCAGTTCTGATGTTCTAAAATTCTCTTGAAAGGCATCCACTCTTAGATCACAAATATTATTTGTAACTTAATTATGCAGATCTTGCTAAAACTTTGATTTCTACCTTTAGGAGCTTTTCAAAGCACATAATGAATGAAAGCAGAGCATAACATCTAATTTAAAAAAAAAAATGAACTGACTTTAGCTTGCTGTCTTTAAATGTGCTATACACATGAAAATACATTATACTTTAATCATAACTTACTTGTAAAAAGAATAGTATGTTCTCCTGGTAGTTTCCCACATTACAGACCAAGAACAAGGAAACAGTAACAGTTTTATAGCAAAGTAAGTTTACAAAAATATTTCTGACAGTATGTATTCTGCTATTGATTGTATATTACGTATAGACTTTATTTTGCACAAACTGTTGTTAACCACAGAGGCAGTTATGCATATGGTCATATATATATAGAGATCTTCAGTACAAATGGGTTAACTTTTTATCCTACATATAACTGACATAAACAACAGACAAATTATAGACTCCAGCATTAATTGCAGCCTGCCCATATGTAGAAACCATATGGCTCAAAAAGCTCAACAAAATCAACCTACAGTATTTAACAGCAGAGTATAAGCTCTGCATGTGGCTATAGAAAAGCAATTGTTTGTAGCACTTTCTACCAAATTTCTCCCTGGGGTTCCCTTAAAAATATTTGCAGAAAATTAAAATGACCTCCCTAAGTCACCAGTGTGTGTAGAAATGAGAATTCTTTTGAATGATTAGCCAATTACCACAAAGTACTATGACACATATCCCCGCATATTAACAACGATGTTATTAAGAGATGGAAGGAATTAGAGAGCTATAAATACATCAAATGGAGTAAGTATACATTGCCAAATAAAATAGTTTTCAGTAATCATATGGTTATGGTTTGCCATATATATTTTGTGGTTTGGTAAGGGAAGGATTCACTTATTTGCTTAATTCAGTGCTTTCTACCTTTGCTTTCATTCTATCACTTCTAACTTTCTACTTACCTTTCATCTTTGCCTGTAGCAGTTATCAGTACTCTCATAACTCTAATACCATCAATGGGCTTCATTTAACGAGACGCACTGCTGGTTCCTGCAACTTCACAGAGGTCTATGGTCTATGTTAAAAATTCAGTTCCTGTGCCAAGTCCCAATTCTCCTCGTGAAAATAACAACATTTTTAGCAGTGGTGTCTGTGATTCTCAGCAAATGCAGAAGACATTGAAAACTTTAATACCATCCTCATTAAGGGATAGGTGCAAATTAGGGATCACCCCATCTCTCTTTTTAACAAGCATTGATTTCTTGAGATTCTGAAAGTATTGTACAGTTTTTTAATCCTTTGGGAACCGAAACCCACCTGTCTCACCAAGCCACAGTTGTCTGTTCAAGAAGTCACCCAAGCTCATTGTAGCTGGAAATCTGGTGTCATGATATCTCATGAAAGAGTGATTCTGTAACATTTTTTTGTTGTGGATTTACATATCACAGAAGAAATATTTATATATATATATATATAAAAATAAACATATATATATGTTTTGGTTAACTGAAATTAATCTCCTAAATTTGAGACCAACGCACTAATGACAACTTGCCCTCAGAAGTAAGAGAAAACCCTGAAGTGAATTTTACCCTTAGATTTAAAGAAAAAAAAAATGTCATTGGCATAGAAACCTAGAAGAGGTAAGTATTCTTTTCTATTTTCTTTTGTGTACCTATTATGTAGTAAAATTTACTGTAAATGTGGTTATGTATCATTTTTAGAATAAAACTGAAGACAGTAATATATATAAGTATATATGTATAATATGTACAAAGCCTGTTTTTGAAACCTTATTTTTACTACCATCTTTTCAAGCAGGATATTTATTTATCATTTTGCTTTTTTTTTTTTTTTAACAGCATCTGTGTATCTTGTAGGCGTATTAATTTATACAAAACAAATGAACAGAGCTGAGTAGAGTATTTCATAATCAACGTTGACTTGATATGCATATTTAATATGCATATAAAAAACTAAATAAATAAAATAAAAAATAAATAAAAAACTATCTGTATGTTTACCATAGTTAAAATACTTAATACTTTCATGTGACACAGCATATACACGTGATTACTTTCTCTCCCATATTCACTAGTATTAAAAAGAAAAAAAAAAAAAAAAAAAAAGTAACGGAGAGAGAATAATCCTTGTCTGTACAAAATACAGGCTACGATTAAACAAGCTTGTTTGGAAGAACACTCCAGCATTTCAGAATGTACTAGGCCGTGGTAAGGAAGTACTTCAAAATTTAATAGAAAGAGGGGGGAAAAAGAAGAGTACATAGAGTGCATATAGTCTTTTTGTTTACGGGAAGATATTTGTAATTTCAGAAAAGGGAGAAAAAGTACAATTGAGAAGACCACTTCAATAAGCACTTACTTTGATTTAGTTTTTATATCTGCATCTGATCAAATCTAGAGAACCAGAAGAATTATTATGAACAACTCCCCTTTCAACATGAGCTGTGGCAAAAGATGAATATTAGTCAATCTAAGAACAGCATAAATGTATTTTCCTGCTAACTGGCTCTTCCATGCCACCTAGTGCCTATTATGCATTACTTTAGGATATGTATTGCAAAGTGTCACTCAGAACTGCAAAAGCATATTAATCAAGAAGCTGAGCAAACTACTTGTGGTTTGGAATACTCCTATAATTTAAGTCTTAGAATGCCTAAATGGCATCTATCATGCATCTGAAAGCTATGTCACCTAGCCTGAGCACTCTGAGCTGCAGCAGCAAATTTTAAGTGCCCCGTCAACCTCAATTGGTTTGTCCTGTGTGCTGTCATGAAAACATGTCATGTGGACAACTCAGTCAGCTTGCAAGCACTTACCCCCTAAATTAACTGCTTTTAAAAGTTTTTCTCATATCTCTGTAGTACAGAGAGGCAACATTCAGTGATCGCTATTTCCAGCAGAAGAGGTATTCTGTACTGTTTCCTTTTCAAACTGTGGGTGCAAAACAGCCACAAGAGCTGGCCAACATCTGCTTCATCCAGAAGCTTAGTTCCAAAATCACAATTCTCACCTTGCACATCTTTACAGATAAAACTGGAGGGAGGGAAAGAAAAAGAGCGTTACTGGAAGGTTAGGTTTGTCTTTGTGTTGTTCTAACGAGGTTAGGAGAAGCCCCTGCAAGTCATTAACAGTGCTGATTAGGAGTGGTAACTCTTGTCAAGGAACTGATTCTTCAATCTGTTGTTGTTATACCTTATCTGAGAATGTCTAAAAGAAAAATGTGAGTTCAGTTCATCTCATGCTTAGTGAATATAAACTATTTTTCTGCAGAATATTTGTGCTTTGGGAGTGAAGACATTTTTCACAGAATAGTCCAGGTTGGAAGGGACTTCAAGGATCGCCGATCTCCAACCCCCCACCACAGGCAGAGCCACCAACCTTGACACTGATATTAGATACCAGGCTGCCCAGGGCCCCAACCAACCTGTTCTTGAACACCTCCAGGGAGGGAGCATCCACAACCTTTCTGGGCAGCCTGTTCCAACACCTCACCACTCTCATAGTAAAGAACTTCCCCTGACATCCAACCTAAATCTTTCCTCCTTCAACTTAAAACTATTTCCCCTTTTCTTGCTGTTATCTACTCTTTCAAAGAGTTGACTTCCCTCCTGTTTATAGGCTTCCTTTAGGTACTGAAATGCTGCAATGAGGTCCCCCTGCAGCCTTCTCTTCTCCAGGCTGAATGAGCCCAGATCCCTCAGCATTCTTTATCCTTTTATCCAGCTATTGTGACAATTCTTTTCCCGTCCTTAGAAAATTTCAATAATGAAGCAGGTTCATGCCTGAGTAATAGTATGTGCATTTGAGTTTTAGAGGACTTTTTTCTTCCACCTTGTGTCCCTTCTTACACCTGCCTTGAAGATTTTGCCAGAACTATTGAAAAATGTAGATGTTCCTAAGTCCTGCTTTTCTGCAGATAAATTGCAAGTCCTTCATGTTCCAACCTTCCCTAATGCTGATTTTTAATAAGAGACCAAATGCAAATTAGCATCTCAGTGAACAATACTTTCTTCAATAAGTATCTAATAAGTTTTTAACTAAGTTGCTGAACTGGGAATAATAGGAACCCAATTTCCATAAACTGACCTTTTAGATTGAGTGGAGATGCTAGCAGCTGAATAGTAATTATAAAGAATGAAATATCAATAAGAAAAAAGCAAAGCAAGCAACAACAAAAAACCCACAACAAACAGCAGTCCAACCTTACTTCTCCCTTCTATAGAAGGAAAATCATATGCCAGAACCACCAAGGCACAAAGAATCAATGTCCTAACCAGCCACTGTGCAGTCTGTCAGTACCTAGACCAGAGAAATGGGACCAATGACAGAAGCCAGGTTTGGACAACAGCCCATGGTGGCCAATCAGGTCTGCAGTGACAGAGTAAGTCCCAGTCCAAAATTTACAAGGCAAAGATCAGCAAGATTGGGTTGCAAAGAACAGGAATAGAAATAGTGTAGTTCAGAGAGAAGCAAGGCCATAGATTCTCTCAGCTTATGCAAGACCCGAAATCCATATTCAGATGTTCCAATCAAATACAGAACTGGGGAGTGAGAAAGGAAGTAATAGCAACTATTTGCTTTGGCACAACATGTTCCACTGCTCTTGCTGGATATTTATAAAGAAACCACAAAAGCTAATTTCCCAGAGAAGTTGGTGCTTATCCTATTTCTCTTTTGCACAAAAGAATAGGTGGTACAGCATATGTGTATGGTGCGTGAGTTCCAGCTTTCATCTATTTCTTCTCCATTTCAGAATTTAAGACTATGTTGCCTCTATCTTAGGTTCTTTCTTGTCATCTCATGCAGAAATAAGGAGATGGTATTAGATAATGTGGTGACTAGATGATGTAATAGTATGTTGTGTGCTTGTTGTATGACAAAAAAAAAGATTGTCATCTTCATCAGGTAACTGGACTTGTTCCCCTAAAGCCATAGATTTGTGAATCACAGAATTGTAGGGGTTAGAAGGGACCTCCGGAGAATGAGTTCAACACCCTTGCTAAAGCAGGTTCCCCACAGCAGATCACACATGTGCATACTGAATATCTCCAGAGAAGGAGACTCCACAATCTCTCTGAGCAGCCTGTTCCAGTGCTCTGCCACTTTCACAGTAACAAAGTTCTTCCCTATGTTTGTACGGAAATTCTGAGTTCCAGTTTCTGTGTGTTGCCCCTTGTTCTATCACTACAAGACACTAAAAAGAATCTTACACTCTTTAGATTTTTATAAGCAGAGATGAAATCTCTTCTAAGTCTTCTCCAGGCTCCCTAATTTTAACATAGCATTTTCAGTGAAAAATAAACAGATAAACTACCTTGAAAAAATATTTTAAAAAATGGTGAACTGTGTGTATGTGCTGACATTTTGAACACTTGCACATTGTTGTAGAATGAATCACAGAATCATAGAATGGTCTGGGTTGAAAAGGACCTCAAAAATCATCTAGTTTCAACCCCCCTGCTATGTGCAGGGTCTCCAGCCACCAGACCAGGCTGCCCATAACCACATCCAGCCTGGCATTGAATGCCTCCAGGAATGGGGCATCCACAACCTCCTTGGGCAACCTGTTATAGTGCATCACCACCCACTGTGTTAGAAACTTCCTCCTAATATCTAACCTAAACCTTCCCTATCTTGTTCATGTTTTCTACAATGATTGTCTTTTCGTTCCTGATGATGAATAATATTTGCTTTTATTTACATTTGGCAGAATTAAAATATCAAAATACATGTGTAGTAATTGTCAAGGACATTAATTTCAACGTAAGTTTAACTGTGTCTTGGGTATCTTCATTTTAATGAGAATTAGACTTGACTAATTAATTTACAATTACAATGCGAAGTCTTTTATTTATTTATGTTATTCACTACCTTTCAGAATTAATGGGATATTTTATAAATTAAGTTCATTAAAACACTTCTGATACTGGCTATTATTATTGAAGGACAGAAGAGAGAGAAATGGGGGAGATTCTGGAAATTTCTTGAAAAAATTTGAAATTTATTTTGCTTTTTTTTTTTTTTAATCTGTTTTTAAAAGCAATTTGTCAAAGTCTAACAGGATGACACAAAGGTTAAAACGTATACTTTTCAAAATAAAGTGAGGTTTCTAGGACTACTCCAGGAAATGCCAGCAAGGTAAAAGATGGCTTATCATCAGTGTAACTGTGAATAGAACTACCTGATAAAGGAAACTGAGAATTCCACCCCCAGGCTCCCCCCCCGCAACAAATAATAATAATAATAATTAAATAAATGTAATGACAGTGATAACAATGTAATGTTGCAGTTATGATTTATTGGAATGATTTATATAGGTACTGCAGTATTCTGCAAAGAGTACATTTAGAAATCTGTTCAGTGAGTGTGAGACTGAGTAGTTTTATTAACATAATCTTCCTAAATATTTTTTTAAAGCAAAATATGTGGGAGAAAAAATGGGAAAAAAATGATGGGTGATTTATTACTGCAGTTTGCTGCACATTTATTTTAGAAAAAATCCTGATTAAAAACATCATACTTTTTGGCACACACCACTAATGCAGTCCTAATCTTGTCATAAATCAGTGCAATACTGACAGAAGTGCCTAATCTCATATATTATAGTGCGACATATGACTTTTTTCTGATATATTTTGCTAAGTAACTGTTTCCCTTACATACAGCACAAAGATCTGCTGCTCTGTAGTGTAGATGTTTCCCCTTCAATTCAACATTTGTCACAATTTCAGACCATTGAATTTTCTGAACAACGATAAAATGGTATCTATGATGGCTTCATAGACAAAGAAACCTACTTTGTTCATAATAATTCTTATTTCTAAGGTCAATTTTTACCAATCTCTTGACTTTACATTATCAAATCAATACTAATCCTCGTGAACACTCATTGGGGAGGAAGGCAAACTAGCTTTTTTTTTTTGAGAACAACCAACTTCATTTTTAAATGTCATACAAAACTTCTAACACATAACAGGTATTTCAGTAGCTTCTGGGAACTGGAAATATATACATTTTTAAAACGTATTTCTTAGTCATCTTCTTGCTGGAGTTCAGTGAAATCTTGCCAAGTTTAAACTGCTTTTGATTGAGGAACTGATTTCAAAGAAAATCTAGTAAAAATAATAAAAAAAGAACCTATAGATTTCTTAATTGTAGAATCCACTTTTAAAGTTTTATTTTGGAAGAAAAGTTCTCCAGAAGTTTAATAGTCAGGTTTCCAATAAGAAGTGTAACTGTGTACTTTATATAGCTTTTACTGTTTAGTAGTAGCAAGAAATCTGGAGCCAGTGATGCAAACACACATATTTAACAGCACAAAATACCTCATGGGGTATTTTCTCACATGTACAGCCTGTCACAGCCATATACCCATATATCCCCTTGGATAGTTAAAACCCTGTATGTGCATTTATTGTAATGATTTCTCTGAAAGTTGTGTAAAGAAGTGAAGTGTTTCTAAGTATAATTGCAGGAGCATGACAATATGGCTTCACTACTTGCTCTGAGAACAACTGACATGTTTTGTATCGCCTACAGATATATCTGTATCCCAAAGGCATGTGAAAAGAACAAAATCCAGTCAACACTAATTTTGAAGGAACTACAGATAAAATTTGCAGGCATTCACCCTTAAGATCACCAGGCATTTATTCAGGAATTTATGGAGATATACTTTCCTGTCAAACCTAATCCAATATATTTTTGAGATGCTGCCCAGTCTCTTTTTCTCTCTGCTTCCTCTCCATCATCTGTCTTGATTCAGCTTCCCTAGGGATGAATTCGTTCAGCTCACTGATGACAGAAACCACAGTTCTCAGCATGTGGGTGGGAAAAGTGGATTAATTTTCTATCAGATGAGTGAATCAGCCGACTCATCTCGTGGGCTCAAGCTTGTAAGTGAAAAGGTAGGAGTGTGTAGTTGGTAAACGGGAGCTTTCAGTTGCTGTCTGAATTGAGCTGCAGTAAAAAACTCTCCTTGTTACTCTGCTGTTATGATCCCAAGAACACGTATAAGATTACTTGGAAAATCTTCAACAGAAAACACTGCCAAGCAATTTATTCATGCACAAAATTGTGTTTGTGCACAGAATTACATATATTACATGCACTACATTTGTTATCTAAGTCTGAAGTCTACTCTCTGGCCAGTGACACGCTGCACAAGCCCTTATGAGCACACAGCCACAACTCAGTAATAAGGCAATAGACACCACATTTGTCTTTTAGCTGGCAATTGCTTCAGTGTAGCCTCTTGTGTAGATGGTGCAATGTTCCGCTCTTTTTCTAGGGTTAAAGTCCAATAGCATAGAATAAATTCACAGGTTTCCATTAACTACTCTCATTTGGAGCCGGAATAGGGATGGAAAAGTGGCTTGCAGCTTGCACCAGTCTCAGCTAAGCTGAGCTGGCAACTGCCAGTGCAGACATCAGCCCAATGTTCTATGCCCTCATTTGCTCTGATAGAGATTTAAGGAACTGCTGTGAATTCTTGTTGGTGGTAGGTTGAGAGTTGCTGAGGGTCAAACACTCTGCTGCTTTCTCCCTCCTGCTCCTCAGCAGGACAGGAGGAGAAAACAAGAGGAAAAATCTCACGGATTGAGTCAGAGGTTCACTATCATATGCAAAATGGACTTGACTTAGGAGAAACGTACTTTTTTTTTTTTTTTTTTTTTTTGACCAGTTAAAGTGGATTTGAATAGTGGGAAACAAGGACAAAAATGAAACTGCACACCCACTCTTCTATTTTCCCAGACTTAACTTCAGTCCTCCATTCCTGACTCCCCTATCTCTTGGGGACTGTGGTCAGTCTCTTTCAGTCTTTCCCACAGTATCCAGACCTACTGAATAAATCGGTTCTGGTGTGGGTATCTATTCCACAGTGGTCCTCTCCGTGGACTGCAGGGCAATCTCTGCTCCAGTACCTGCTTTCACTCCTTCTTTGACCTTGTTGCCTGAAGGGCTGTTTCACACACTATTATTTCTCCAGTATTTTGCCCTTTCTGCCCCAGGCTTTCCCTGGGGTGCCTCCAGCCTGGCTGCTGTGCCCAGCTGTAGGCTGCACTGGGGCAGTCTTGGCCTCACCTCACTCAGAAGCCAGCCTTGCCACTTAGACTCAATACAGAGGAAACGGAGGAAAGTAATGCACGCAGCTGGGAGCAATCAACACAGAAGGGTAGCACATGCTGGCATTTACCTTCCCTCAGCACTTACGGTGGGGGGCACAAACAGTACCTACTCTGTGACAGTGGGGCAGGTGGCAGCAGGTGGCTTTCATTCTGCATTGGAACAGGGCAAATCCCTAAGTTCTTGCTCACCCATGAATCCTGCAACGTGCTTTACACATGAGGAGCATATCCAAGTGCTTTTGGAAACTCAAAGCATAAAATGTCTGTGAAGACACCAGTTTTCGAAGCATGGATTTATATATCTTTGTAAGAGTTTTCTCATGCAATGAGATCATCATGTATCCACAGAATAGGGATGCTGGCATATCTGCTCAGCTGTAGTTTCACTGTCCTAGAGTCTAACCTTTATCTGAGTGTCTCCATTCCAGGCAAACAAGCATGTTTTCAATGCCACGTTGTTTTTTGTTTTCTTTTGTTTTGTTTTCTTTTGCTTTTCCCTGAGGTAGACTGTGTTTTAGTCCTACATCGTTCTTCTACAAAATACGTTTTTTAGTGAAAATTTTTTATTTTTAGTTTTATGATATAGCCATACAGTGTATGATGAAGGCCATGCCTCATTAGAAGAATATTTTGATGGCTGATCTGAGCCAATGCAAAAATCAGTCTGTCTCTATCCCTGAAATAAAACAAAACAAAACAAAACAAAACAAAACAAAACAAAATAAAATAAAACAAAATAAAATAAGAAAAGGAGAGGAGAGGAGAGGAGAGGAGAGGAGAGGAGAGGAGAGGAGAGGAGAGGAGAGGAGAGGAGAGGAGAGGAGAGGAGAGGAGAGGAGAGGAGAGGAGAGGAGAGGAGAGGAGAGGAGAGGAGAGGAGAGGAGAGGAGAGGAGAGGAGAGGAGAGGAGAGGAGAGGAGAGGAGAGGAGAGGAGAGTCTGGCAATATCTGTGTCATTGTTCTGTTCTGCAAGAAAATACAAGTTTACAAGTTCAATTTCATGATCTCACTTTCATTGAGCAGGAATCTCATTTCCAAGATCCAGATATGCTTCTGGTACGATGGAAATATTTATTACTCTGTAAATCACACGGGATTCAGGGACCTGTTTTAATGGTGAACATAGATTTCTTATCTTAAAATAAGAAAGAGGGAAATTTAATTTGCAATATTGAGAAAAAAAATAAACAAGTGTCCCTTTCAGAGAACAGCTATTACTTCTTCATAGCTTAAAATATTTCTGTATCTCATATAACTAATGTATCTAATATTAGGGTCTGGATCTTTGCTTTGTTTTCATAACTGTTTTCATAACTGAATGTGATTCTTTTATGCCAAATGAAGCATTTCAGTTTTGCTATGAGGTAAGCCAGAAGGAGTCAGATCAGAAGAAAGGAATAAAATTAACTTGTCCTTATTACTTATAGTTACAGTTATTATGTTTCCCACAGTGTCAGGAGTGGATGTATGGCAGTAGAGGCTGAACCTTCCCATCAGCACTCCTTATATGTTGTTGCTGTGTGGCAGATGGCAGCTGAGGGGCAGTCTGACAAGACTTCATCTGACGTGGAAGTGTGTATGAAGCAAAGATGTGTCACTAAATTTTTCCATGCAGAAAAAATGCCACCCACTGACATTCATCAATTCTTGCTGAACATTCATGGAGACCAAACAGTGGGTGTGAGCACATTGAGGTGGTGGGGTGTATTTCAGCAATGGCAATAGTGTCAGCTGTCACATTGCTGATGCAAATGAGTATGGCATGCAGGCTCTTGTTCATTGCTGGTGAAAATGCATAGCTGCAAATTTGCTCTATCAAATAATGTTTTGTTTTGTTTTGTTTTGTTTGTTTTTTGTATCTGTTGTATTTTCCACATAAATAATCAGGACTTAAAATATGGAAATAATCATTACTTTCAGGCGACCTATGTATCTGTGAAAATTCATCTTCATAGTTAATATAATAGGCAGTGTTACATTATCAGTAGAATCGCCACATAAAAATTATTTGTTTCTGGGGATATCTGAAAAATATTGAGGATTCTAGGAAATGTAAACATGGATATTATAAAAACTGATACAGATGAACAAATATCTCTGGGTAGACTTTTTTTGTACCTCATGTTAGAGCTGCATCATTACTTCTGCTTCACATTTCACTGAGGTCTATATACAGTGATAAGAATGACGTTTCTTTGTGAACATCACAAGTTTGAGTTGTAGGACTGTGAAAGGGATTGCTGCTTTCTGTGCTTGTCTTGAGTTAATGTGGTTGGTGTGACCCCACCTGGTGGTGAAGTCCCGTTCAGCTCCTCACACACTCCTCCCCAACAATATAGGTTAGATCATCAGAAAGACAAAAGTGAGAAAAGAAATACGTGGGTCAAGAGAGTTAAATAAGAAAAAGGAAAGGGAAGAAGAGAAAAATGTTAAGGCAGTCATTCAAGAACAGTGGACCAAATCCACCCAGTCTCTGAACAATTGCAACTTTATAAAAACTCCCCTCCCTAATTTTAATGTTGAATCTGATGTTTTACCGTTCTATGGAATATCTCCATGGTCAGTTCAGGTACCCTCCCACTAACCCTACTTGCTGGAGCACAAATTAAGCCTTGATGCTCAACCATACTTAATGCATCCATAAGCAAATTATGCTATCAATGCTGTCACCAATCTAAAACACAACACCGCATGGGCAGTGAGGAAGATAATATATTCCACCACACCCATACCCAGTACAGGCAAATTCCACCACCTACCTCTGAAATGAGGCCTGTCAAGGAAGACTTTGCATTAGTTCTTCCATCAGTTTTTTTGTTCAAATGCAGTAGTTTTGTGTGAGAAATGGATAATATGGGCTATGGTGATTGTTTAAGATTTTGCCTTTGTTATTGTGGAATTTCAGATGTGCCTAGGCAGCGTATTTTCCACTCTTGAGCTACTTCTGAACAATAATATTTTTAATCTTAATAAAGCAATAAGAAATAATATATGAACAAACCTAAAATGTTACTTTTATTCTAGAAATTTAGAATTCAATCAGCAGATTTAAAGTAAAGGTTTCATGTACGTATGTGGTAGTACTGCCCTGCCTGTGCTGTACTAATACTATAAACTGGTATAACCAATAGCAAAACTAATAACTTTCAGCTGTCAAAAAAGTAGGTAATTCTCTATAGGCCATTTGAAACTAAACACATGATGGACTGAGTTCACTTACGCTTCTCTGTGGTATAATTACTTTTATAATAGTTATAATCTTTGCCTGTTTTTTCTTAGGCATTATTTAAAAAGTAAAAAGCACCAATTTTATATTCCTTGCAGTTTGTTTGTATTTGTACTTTAGCAACAATTTACAAGGTATCAGATGGCAGTTCTACAATGCTTTCTTTATATCAGCAAGAATGGGTCCCCTCGTGCAGGTTCGTATCCTGCCGACTACGCCATAAAATAAATGTCTCGCTCCAATTTATAGGAGGGAGAGGAGGTTCTTTCATTATCTATATACCCGGCATGAGATTAAGAAACAACGGTTCAAATGTTGGTCAGACCAGTTTATTACAAATCGTAATTAGGGAAATGGGGAAGGGGAGGATGGACACTATTATGAATTAGGGTAATGGGGAAGGGAAGGAGGGCGATAGAAAAGATAAGAAAGAAGAAGTTAGGAGTCTTTATAGGAAGCAAGAGGGACACAGTCACCACCATGGATCCAGCGAGGTTCATAGTTCAGTCTTTGATCTTCAGTAGCGGTGGGTCATCAGGTAGACTTGTTCTGTTGACAACGACGACGAACGCACGACGAGGGACGACCATGGTGATGATGGCCCCTTTTCAATAGTTTCAGAGTGGTCAAGTCAGCTGTCTTTGGAGTGGCAGCTTCTGGCTCTGGGATCTCAGCAGAAACTCCTTTGTTCCCATCTTCCGGGCCTTGCCAGCAGATAAGAGGGAGCAGGGATGCCCATCTGCATCCTGTTTTTCACAGAACACGATGGTATCATTCCCCAGTTTTCCCACAACTAGCTGGAGCTGTTTAGTCACAGGCCAGATCTTCCGCCAGTGAACACTCCTGAGCACTCTCATCCGCTCTTCTACAGAGCAAGCAGCTCTGGGGGAAGGGGCTTTCAAATGTTCCCAAAGCAATATCGATTGTCACACGGTTAGCACCCATTAGTTGCCTCCTCAACAAATCAATCAGAGTCTTATCACAAGAAATACCTCAGGAAGCAAGCTTTGAGCCAAAAAACAAAGAAGGATTCTCACACCTAGAACTGCGAAGTGGAGGAAGGTAGTAAGATGAGGTTAACAAAGATGGACTTGATATAGCTTTAATTGTATGACATGGATCAATATTGTCTGAATATTAATGAAATCATTAAAGAGAGTGGAACGATAGTTTTCACCTTCTGAATTATCCAGAGTTGGATAATTAAGTGAGAAATCCTCTCTTAATTCTGATCCTCCAGTGTATTGTAATCCTTTTGAGACATTAAGTATTACTGGATTAATGGCTGTTAGTGTAAGGCTTTACCACAGAAGCACAGTTTTTTTTTAAACAACAGTAATTGAGAATTTTCACTTAAAATTCAGGCATAGAAAATTGGAAAACCAGTATGCACCTCCAACCAGAAAATAAAGCACTATGTTAAAATCTGTAATTCTGTTTCTCAAAGTACTACATAGGAATTGCCACATCAGAATCAGTTTAGTTTCATGTATGCAGCTGTGACCACTGTTTTACATTTTAAATTGCTGTTAACAAAGTGAAGAAGACTCCCATTTTTGGAATGTGTCCTGTCAAATTCCAACAAAATAACTGTGATATAATGCATGGCATAGCAACACTGTCAAGTACCTGAAAAGCAACACTTAATTTCCACCGGACAGGTGTGAATTCATAGCTGGTATTTCATTTCCTCGAGTTTAGATTCACACTGGTGCTATTACACATATTGGAAGATCACAATATCTTCTATGAAGATCACTGTATCAACTTATGGCTTCCTCATGAATAACTGAAATGATATATTTCTTTCTGAAATGGAATTGTTTCATTTCATATGACTCTTTAAATCTTCAGATACCTTTGTTAGTTGCACTGACATTTAATTTCCCTTACATTTTATCATTAGAATTCATGCATATGATGTTTACCAGAAAGAAATCCTGAAGGTTTTACTGTATATTTTGTAAATGGAAGGTTGATTTTGGAAAAAATAGTAATGATTTTGGATGGCTCCATCTGATATGTAACAAGACTTTCTTCAGATGGCAGATGGAAAAACAAATTACAGACTTTAATTTCGTGGGTGAATAAAAGTTTTAGAATTAGAACTCAGTGTGAAGTTTCCGTCCAAAGAAATGTGTTCTTCCCAAATATGAAATATAGTGGAAAGAGAAAATCAAGACCATGTAATTTTAAAAATTTTTACTCATTTAGTTGAATGCATCATTTACTATAATTGTTATTTTTCCTACTGTAGAGTTACTAGCTGTTTTTTTCAAATTAATATTTTTGTACATTATCTATGAATTATTCTAAACAAGTATGTTGAAGGAGCCTTCAATTCCTGCTGAGCACACAACTAATTTGACACTGCCCAGAGATAAATGAATTGTTGCTTTGCATATTTTTGAACATGGTTCTGCTTCTCATACTTAATCTAAGATCATTATTGTCAAACTACAGCACGTTCTCACAAAGATTGAGCATTTCTGCCACCCCCCAAACAGGAAAGAATATTTACATTCTTATGCTGAGACATATTTATGCTTCAAAATAAAACCTGTGGGCAATATCTAAATATTTGTGCCAATATTATGATGACGTCAAAAACTTAGATCATGTTGCAAGATTAAATGCTGATTTTGTGGCAAATTATTACTGGCATATGTAAAGGCTAAAAATAAAGTACACTGTGTTCTCATTTTTATGCTAACTTGCCTATCCATTTCTTAACCAATCTTGGTAATAAAATTTGAATTTTCACTTTGAATGATGAATAGTTGCTGAAGAATGAATGTTGTTAAGTCCTAATAGTAAGGCGGAAAAGAGTTACAAAGTCAGCAAAGCAGTATAAAGGAAGCAAAGAAGAATTCATACAGAAGCAAAGGAAGACATTGGAAGATAAAATCAACTTACCATCTTTTTGAACTGCCCCAACCCTGGAATCCTGAAGATGTTAGGTATTTTCCACTCACACTAGTGAGTACCATATCCCAGCAGTTACCCATACATTCATAATACATTAATGAATCCATAGTTCAGAAATGCAGATTCCTACAACAGGCTGGTTGGCTGATATACTTGGAGTTTTTCAGTAAAGCTTGGATAGGTCATCAAGCTAATCCAAACTAGTATGTTCTGGCTTCCAAGAGCCTTTTCAAGTAATTGATCCACTCATAAAAGTCTGAAAATCAAACCAGTGACTCCACTCCAGTTTTCAGTCCTCTTTACTCACCTGTATAAGCAGATCAAAGGCATTTCAGATACATTTAGTATTAACTGGAGGTATAGCTGTAGTCTTGGTTACTTTGTTGCCTTCTCCTCTCTCTTTGAACCATCTTAAAAGCCCCTCCTGTAAAAAGATCAAAAACTGCTGATCACATATAAAGAGACTTTAAAACCTCTCTAAAGGTCACCTCCATGCCAGCAGATAAGGTGTAAGCCAAAGATTCAGTATTCCCTTCATAAAATTTCTGTCAGCACAAACATCTAATAATGATCATCCTAATTATGTGCATATGTCTAATTGTGACTCCAAAAGAGGTTTTTGTTTGTTTGTTTGTTTGTTTTTGCCTGCAATGTGTTATTATCTTTTTTGCTTATAGTTCCAAAGCATGTACCTCCAAGGAAATTTAACAGATGAAAAAGTATAGGTTTGGGTATGGTTTTGTTGCTGTTGTTTTGTTCTGGTTGGTTAGTTGGTTGGTATATATATATATATATATATATATATAACAGTGAAGAGCTTAAAAATATGGAGATGGACATTTCCTTTTAAAATCAAGAAGAAATTAAATTCTCTGTTGGGATTGCTTTAGTGAGTAAGCACTACTCCATTGAAGTAATTTGTAAGTTTCTGTAATATGAAAATAGGAAGAGCTGTAAGAGCTGAAATTGCTGTAAGATGAAAGGTTATCTAGAAAAGGCCAGGTTCCACTCATTCGAGCAGTACCTTCAGAATCCATTGGGTGTTTTCAGGATTCCTTCTGATTTCCTTCTTTACCACCCTGAATTGCCTACATCCCTTATGTTATATTAATGTTTAGAGTAAAAATAATATTAACCATATATGTCCACTTTATCACTTACCAGCCCCATGATTATTTTTTCTCTAATTGGTCTCAAAGAGAGAGAAAAAGGAGGACAATCAAATTTTTACATGGTAGAGGCTGATAGGACAAGAGGGAGAGGCTTAGATCAGATGTTGGGAAAAATTTTCACTGAGAGGATGGTGAGGTGCTGGAAAATTATACCCAGATAAGTGATTTCCCCATGCCTGGATATATTCAAGGTCAAATTGGATGAGGCCCTGGGCAGACTAATCTAGAGATGATTTAGTGGTAGGCAACTCTTTCCGTTGCAGAACAGTTGAAGCTAGATTATCTTTGAGGTCCCTTTCAATACAAACCATTCCATGATTCTATAGATTCTATAGTAAGTGGAAGGAAGGGAAAGCATCAGTTAGATGGATGTGGTTATGAACAAGATGATTTATTTCCTGAAGTAACCTGAAGACACTTTTATTAAAGAAGTTAGGTTACAGTCATAACAGTGCTACAACTAGCCCCCCCACCTCTTTTTTATTTATTTAATTAATTTTTAAATACATTGAAATAATACACCTACTCAGCTTTTCTTTAAGTAAAAACAAAGACAATTAAGCATCTAAACAAAATCAGCTCTGGTTGGGTTGCATTCAGTATTTCCCCACACCTCACGCAGGCTGACTGCTGTGTTGAGTTATCCACCCAGATGGTCTGGTGTTATAATGTTGCCTGTAAAGCCTGTGGGTTCACAGCTCGGAAGATAGGTCATACTTTAAATCAGGCTCCATAGTCATTCTATGTGTTTTTAACTTCTTTTTCTTTTTTCTTTTTCTCCTCTAACATGTAACCTTGTTTTCATTTATGTATCCTTTTTCTATTATAAATCTCAGGTTCATTAAAAGCATCTGACAGCAGAAATACACAGTGCAACAATAACTTGAAATTTATTCAAGCAAATACGCTAATTCATTCCTGTCAGCTGTACCTGATTATACAACATAGTATTTCTTGGACAGATTTCTGAATGTATTTGGGTATTTGACTTCCATTAAAATAATTAAATTGATAGAATTTGAATAACAAAACATTTTAAAATAACTATTATTTGTTCATTATCTGTAAGACTCCAATTTAATTTCCATTCCTCATACTATCTGCTGACCCTGCTCTGTATTAGCATTTAAAAGAAATGTCAAAAATGCTACAGAAAAGTTAATTAAAAAAAAAAAAAAGTGCATGCAAATTTTGAATAATGAAGGTAAGCCAAAAGGGGGAAAAAATTAAACATATAGTTGAATACATTTTTCTCCTACCTATTTTGGGAGAATTATATTTAGGAATGTTGGGATAAAATGCTATCCCTTTGAATGTGATTGTTCATGGTTATTCACATCATACCTTCAGGCCGCAGTTTTTTCCTTTCCTCGTATTACTCCAGCTATGATTTTTTCCAGTTGGAAGTAGAACCACAATAACAGTAAACAAAATCAGGAGTAATGATGATGAAAAGGATAATTAAATAAAAATCAGCTGCTTTTTAATGGGAAAATTGCAACATGTAACTTAGAGAAGAGATGCTTTTTTCATTGTCTCTGAGGTACCATCCAGAAGAAGAAGAGGAGTTCTCCCAAGATGTGTTTGAGCTACATAGATCTCTCCAGAAGTAGTGCCTCCTATTTATTTCCATGGGAACGACAACAGATACAAAGAGCAAAATAGCACTGCTAGATTGAGCAAAATCTTGGATACAAAATACTTTTTTTTCAGCATAGTCACCACCATTAGCTATAAATTTTCACCAGTGATGAACATGCAGCCTGCATGCTGCACTCATAACTATCTACACCAGCAGAAGTGACACACTGTTGCTGTCACCACTGATGAAATGCACCACCCAGCACCTCACTGTGCTCCCATGCACTGTTTGGTCTCCATAAACATTCAGCAAGTGTTGACGAATATCAACAGGTTATTTTTTTCTGCATTGAGGTATTCAAATCCACACCTTTGTGTCATACACACTTTCATGTCAGACACCATTTTATCAGACTGCTCCTCTGCTGCCATCTGTTACACAGAAACAAAATGTAATGGTATAATGGCAGGAAGGTTCAGCCTCTTCTTCCATGGTGCTCTGATTTTGTGGGCCAGCATCATAAAATAGGAGCCATTTGTTCCAGAGCAGCACTCGTGCATCTATAGAAGCACTGCTGCTGAACACTATGCACTTATTTTGTGGCCACTCCACACGCTGAGCTCTCAAGTAACAAACAATCTTTTTCATATAATCTGACCATAAAAACAAGAAGGATTTTTCTACTTCATTCACTAAATAACATTTAAAAAAATATTTTTTCATATCATGGGAACTATCAGATCTATTTCTATTTATTTCAGTAGTCATTTATTTACATACATTTCTATTTATCTTTTTCTACATGGCTGAAGGGGGTACATTTATTCAAAGTCTTCAATTCAAAGTAAAATTTTCTAGCAAGCCATCAAATGGCAACAGTTAAAGTAAAGAAAACAGTAAATAGTTCTGTAAACCAGTGACTTACTGTATGATTTTTTGAGACTTATTCTAGAAGGGAAGATTGCTCTATCTGTGTAGTAGGTAGTACTAAATGTGAACAAGACAAGAATGAAATCACAGTGGAAAATGTTATCATGCTGATAAAATCAGGCAGTAGAAAGGCCTTGTATTTTCAGCTTTTTGATCATCTGAAGACTGCTCTTACATGTGAAACATATCTAACCATAGCCACTAATGTCAGCTATTACTATACTGAGGAAAGAATTATATACTCTCCAAATAGTATTACATCCTTGGAATTCCTTGCTGCATTTTTGGAGTTCATGGCACATTTTCCTAGGAGACTTTCACCTAATTTTTCTTTCAGAACACTCAATAATATTTTTTTAAATTATGAGCGTTACTGATGTGAATTTGTCTTATTGTGAACAAGTTCAATTCACATCAAAAGGGAAGAACAACTAAATTACTGTACTGGGCTTAGGTGACAAGGCTTTGATACTGGGGATGCTGCAGGGCAGCCTCTGTTAGCAAAGCCCAGCTCTGCCCCATGTCAGATCAGAGCTCCAGCTGCTCCAACATGGACCCACCGCTGTCAGAGCTGAGCTGGGAGTAATGCTGGAGCAGATATAAGGAAGTGAAGTAATGCAATGGAACAGCAGCTGGGTTTGGGTTTTGGGATATGAGAGAGCAGCCCTGAGGGCACCAAGGTCAGTGCAAGAGGGCAGGAGTTCTAGGCACACAGTGGGAACTTCCTCACAGCCCAGGAGAGGCCCACAGGGAAGCAGGCTGTCACATTGCAGCCCATGGGCACCGTGTGGAGCAGATCTGTCTTTGCAGCCACAGGGGAGCCCATGGGGCAGCAGTGGATGAGGCCTGAAGGAGAAATGGATACCCCTGCAGGAGCACCCTGGGCTGGAGATGCAGCCTATGGGGAGTGTGGAAAGGATGGCATCCCAAGGGAGGGACCCCATAGTGGAGCAGGAGCAGATAATGACTATGAAGAAGTGGTTCTGCTTTTCCCTTTTCTGTTCAATTGGTGAGTGATCCTGTGTCCTTATCTCTAACTGTGAAACCTTTTTTTTTGTTTGTTTTGTTCTTGTTTTGTTTTGGTTTTTTTTGCTTGTTTGTTTTTTGGTTTTTTTTTTTTTGTTGTTGTTTTGTTTTGTTTTGTTTTCCTTGCATTTTTTCTTCATGTTTCTTTGAGGAGAGAGTTGACAGAATGGTTCTGATGGTCCATGGTGAAACCATCACAGTTAAAAAGTGTTTTCTGTTTTCCATTCCTTGCCATATGCTGTTCTGTGATCCAAACAAATTATTTTGACATTTTATAAGCATATAAAATAATTATAAACCATGACCAAATGAAAGGTCAGTGTGATTTCTGATTATTTTTATTCATGCACTTTTTGCAAAAGCAATTGGAGGCATGCTGAGAAGTATACATCTCAAAGCATTATGAATCTAATGAGCAGAGCAAGTTCTCCGCACTGCTTTGGAGAGTTCCAGCTCTAGCAGGGTCTAAGTGGGTGCTTGTTAATCAAGTTAATTCAGACAGACCAGCTGACCCAATGCAAAATGCTGGAGAATTGCCATGCTGCTGAAAATCATGAATAATTGGGTATCACTCTGTGTGTCAGAGCACAACTGAGGGCCCTACTGTAAGGACTACCCTGTGACTCTCCATCTTCCTTTCTTACACCTTTCCCCTCCTACAGCATCTTTAAATCAAATTCTTTTTTTTACAAGTGTGGAATAACAGATGGAACAAAAACTTTTGCCAACAAAATGTATGTATGTTGATGAGAAAAAAATAGGAGATTGAATTTATTCATTCCTATTGCTAACACTAAGGAACTGGTTATCAGCCAGAGTTAAAATGAATTGTCAAAGGTATATTTGTATTGATTTCATTTGTCGTTGTTTTGTTGATTTTGTTTGTTTGTTTTGTTGAATATGAAATGGAATTCAGACATATCAGAGTTTGATACAGGCTTTCTGCAGTGTAAAATGTGAACCTGCTATTTACCCACCTGCAACCAAGTATTTGATCTTCCATTAATAAGTTGCCTAATCCCACTCATGACTAAAACTTCGTCAAAAGTTTTGGGTGTCAAAAACATTCTGTTTCTGAGGTGGAATTCAAGACCATCATCTTGTTAATTCTTGTTAAAAAATCTTGGTAATTTTTATTTGATTTCCAATCCCATTCTTCTCTGATTATTCTAGTAGGTTTTGTTTTGTGTTTGAGGAAAGACATAGAGAAATGTTTAAAAGTAAAGTGATTTTCCACATTGACACTATTTGAAGCTATAAATTATTTTTCTTATAGTTTTAACTTATCCAGGTGACAGTGTGTAGTCATAAAACATATGAGTGTTGCTACTGTAAGTTGAATAGTAGCATGTGGACAACTGTAGATTTAATAAACTACTTTAAAAATAATTTCGTGTTCACTTGTTCTGTTGAATGCATTTAATTTTTAAAATAGATATAATTTATTATAAGTTGTGTGGGTGTTGGTTTTTTTTTTTTTGTTTTTTTTTTTTGAATCTTTAAAAAAATTAATACTGATCTTTCTCTTTATTTATATGTGGCTCCCCATATCAATCAAATGCACCAGCTATGAGCTAATTAATATCTTCTGACTACTGTTAAATGATAATAGCATTATCTATTAAATGATACAGTAGTACCTACTTTGATCCTTGTTAAGTGGATAACTAGAGACTTGAGTCTGTTCCAAAACTTTATGAGACTTTCTTTGCTCTTTAAAAGAGCATATATCTCTGTTCTTATTCTTCAGTTTCTGTAATATAGCTTTATCTTTCATTGACTGCATGTGGAATTAATTGTATGATTAATTGTATATCATCTTCAATTATGTCTACCGAATAACTTCAGACAAAACTTAAAAAAAGGAACCCTCAGATCAGAGCTAAGCATTGAACTTCCTAATTTTCGGGCATATGCCCAGTGGAATTTATTTTAGTTTCCTCTGTAGTGTTCACTAAGAATTAGGTATCTAGAGACAGTATACAGATCAAGGCAGAGGGATTTCGCAAAATCCGTGCCTCCTGAAAAGGGAAACAGGGGACCCCAAAACAATTAAAAACAACAGCAAGGATATGAGGAGAAACAAACTAATTTACTAAATATAGTATCAGAATGCAAGATAACACACTATAATACAATCTAATTAGAATTGAAGCTAATAAGTAAAATATAATGCAAGAGAGAATATCCAAAAGGTGGATAGTCCCCTCCATAACACTGAGTTTAGATGCGCCGACCAGATGAGCAGCAGGGAGATAAAGAAGTGCCGATGGAGAAGAGCGCATCAGCTGACCTTGCCAGGGGTTATATCTCCTCTCTGACTGCATACCCCTGGAGTATGTAGTTGTTCTTCTTTTCTGGACAGGTACCCAGAATTTGAGCATTAATACTTTAAATCTCAGTGCACTACGTGATATTATGATGTGGAGTACCAAAAAACCAAAAATCACAAAACTATGACAAGATAGCTAAGGCAGTGGAAAGAGAGTGATCTACATTAAAAGTAGAAGCAGAAAACCAAAATGTTTCATGTATCCTGCAGGAACACTGTCATCAATCTGTAATTGACAGAGAAACTATTTTGTAAGGCCTATATAGATATGCATATTCAAAAAAATACCTATCAGCTCCATCTCAGGAAATGAAAAAAATTTCCAAAAGGGTGTAATCATAAGTCATTTATCCGTCCTGCCAAAAGCAATTGCTCTGTGACATCACAAGTGAAGAAGGTGTACCTGAATGATCAGTGATGAAAGAGATTAGCTGATAGCTGGAACAAGGAAAAGCGAGCAAGAGAGAAATTGGGGAAAAAAAAGTAAATTTTTAATGAAAGCAGGAAATATGAAGGACAGATGTATCGGCAAGTCAGAGAGCTGAAGAAAAGCAGCAGGACAAATGACAACAGAACAGACAGTGAAAGGGAACTAAATGGATCATTAACAAAGAAGCCAAGGTCAAGTGGAGGAGGCTGAGAGAAGAAGAGGGAGATGGAACCTGAAATCTGAAAAGAAAGCGATGAGATGATTTGCAGTGATAGGATATGACAGCAGTTGGAGTAAAGAGGAGACTTTCTGCAAGTGGTAAAAATGAAAGAACTGAGAGAGTTTAAAGGAAATGACCAGAGTGCTTCAACATCAACAACCTGATCTGGTTTACAGTGGGTAGCTGCATAGCTGTGAGGATCAGATGAAAGGATCCAGGGCTCTGTAAACTGGAAATTCAGTGGTAGCAAAAGAACAGCAAATGGTACTGATTTCATTCCATTATATTTTGTTAGATATTTTCTATCTTTCACAGGAGGAAGCATTCAAAGAAGGGAAAAGTAGAACAGTGAATACAGACATAGAAATTACAGATCAGTGCACAAGCAGTACAGCGCAGAAAAGTGAGATGGTTTAAATCAAGTAAGATAGAAATAGTAAAGGAATAAAACATCAGAGACATGATTACAAAACTAAAGCTGTTGGACTGTGACTTGCATCTGTTTGAAAGGAAAGAGAAAAACAAAGGGAAGAAAAAAGTAAGAATAATGAGCCTGTAGAGATGTAAGGCCTACAGGTCTAAAAGTAAAATGTGAGAAATTATAGATGTTCCTTCAGGACAAGAATGAATATAATCTTATATATATACGACCTAGGTGACAGACCTATAAAGTTTCAGTGAAATAGGGCTGGTAAAGAGCACAGAAGAGAAGCAATGTTGTGAAAATGTGACTTATTTCCTTTTTTTTAAATTATTCCTTTGGGTGAGAGCTGATAGAAAGCTCTGCAACATGTGAGCCAGCAAAAGTTTCAAGGAAGGAAAAAAGGGATGACTGAGCTTGCTCATGCTTCTGGAACAAGGTTACATCAGATCTCACCCACTGTGCTTACAGAGGCAAACTGTAATCCAACGACTGAAAACCTATGATGCTTCACTTAAGCCATGACGTATTCAGCCATTTTAAAGTTTGTTGCAATGCTGAATGAGGTTTCCTTAGTTAAACTTGGTTTCTGGATCCTAAACTTCCTATAACTGACACAACTGTCATGATAAAAAATCTTGTTGCCTACGCTATTCCTTCTGTGGAAGATGTACCAAAACAGCTTACATAACTGGGTGGGCTTTTGGATGATTTTTTAATTGAAACTTCAAAGCTTTTCATCTCACTTTGACCTACTTCCACGGATTTTACATTTGCTCGGTATTTCACTTAGTAAGTGTATGTCAGCAGTGCTCTGTAGCTGAAAAATGGATGTTTCCTCTAAACATTATATTCAAATACCGGAAATACATAGCCTGTATTCTTAACTGACCAGGACTGTGCATTCACTGTCTTTTAGAAAGCTGAATGTGCTGAGTCCTACATGAAGTTGTCCTTGCTCTGACTGTGCATTGGAGGATGGACTAAAAGACCTCTAGTGGCCATTTCCAGCCAACTTGTGATTCTATAATTCTCAGGTATTTTGATGGAAGGTTGAACTTACTGTGTGAGCTACCTGTACAGAAAGAGCTGAGCAAGTGTAGACACCTACTAATGGCAGGGCAGTCAGAGAATTACTATGGGAAAACCCAGCAACCCTTGCTTTTACTATCAATGAAGTAGAATATTGAGAGGAAAATTCCAAGTGATTCCTGTTTTTAAGGATATAATTCTGATTCTGGAGTTTGGTTTTATATAAACAGCCAAGCTACATTTCTAAATGGTCAAAGATATGAACATTTTATCTGTACAACACAGAACTTTCCCTAAATGACAAAGCATTGCATTCTTCTATTATGTAAGCACTGAATTCCAGATCTAAATATGAAATAATAATAAAACCTCTTACTGCTATAAAATAACGTCTGAGGCTTAATCTGAAATTTAAAACTTGCACACTGGTTTTGGATTAACCACTGTAGGATAAAAGTTGAGTTTCCTGCACTTTCTGTCATCCATAATAGGACTGTTTTACCATTCTTAGCTTTGACTGTTTGACAAGAGAATGTCTAAAGGTCAACCATTTTTCCAAGATGTTACTTGTAATATTATAGTATAGGAAATGAGCTCCATCTTGTGGAGAAATTGGATGCTTACAGAGTGCATGTATATACATATATATATAAGTATATATATATATATATATATATATATATATATGTAATTTACTTAATTATTTATTTCCAAAAAGTTATCTCCAAAGGCATAATTTCAATAATTTTCTGTTGAAATAAAAGTTTTGAACAGGCAGGAGGAAAAAAAATGCACTGACATTTTTCATTACAATATAAAGAACAGTGAAAAAATATTGATAGAGCCAGAGCTTGTAATATTTTGGTGAACGTTTTTAGTAATAGAGATGACAAATGCAAACTGGTCTCATCATATGATGTTTTTATGTATTCACATATTCAAGTAAATACTGGCTTCCATCAGCTAAGCTTTTTGATCTATTATTAATTCACTACATTCACTGTTAAATTTTCAGGCCTTTCTATTCTAATTTTCTCATCTCTAAAATTCTATACTTCTGGGTTACTTTTTTAAATTGAAGATGGATGGTGAATAATTTGTTGTGCATGTATTAAATGATTTTTATGATTTTAATGGTTTTTTTTAATGTTAGCAGCAATTCTTCTTCAGCCTGTGAGTTCTCCAACTCTCCGTTTTCAATAAATGAAAATATCACTTTGTATTTTGAATGACCTTTTTTATTTCTATTTTTTGTGAATATTAAGTATTGTTTCTTTTTTTTCAAATGGGAACTTTCTTGATTTTTTTTGAGAGATTATATAGCAGCATAGTAAAGTCTTGGAAGTAGCAATTAAATCTCATAATAAGAAATTCTAAACATTTAGTATGTTGATATTTCCAGAGGAATGTGAATGTATATCTGTTATACCATGAATATACAGCATTTTGCTGATCAAAAGCCAGCTTTGGAGATTCTTGTGTTTACATAAAAGAAAGCATTTTCTCTCTAGCCAGAGGCAAAGGAATCACTGTGAATTTCTGACTTTCTCTTTAGCAGGTTAATCTGTTTATTAGGAATATTCAGCTGTTTGTTCTTAAGAAATTACTTGATATTCTGAAAATGGGCCCTAACTGCTATTATTTCCTTTTCACATTCTGTCTTAATAATGAACTTGATCTGGCTATGAGGTTTGAGAAATGCTTTCAGAGTATTGAGTATAGACAAGAATACAGAATACCTTCTGAAATCTGCCTAATTTAGTGTGCTTTACATGGCTGCCTACACAGTTGTGTGGTGAGTTCCACTGTTAGCTCATTAAATGTTGTGTTTAATCCAATTAAATAACAAAAAAAATATATAATTACAAGCATTAAGATAAACAAAATACATGTTTGATTACAATCTTAATCAAAACTGATGAAAAACTATTTAATTATAGACATATATTTTGGATATTTGCTTTTGGTCATATGGATAAATTATTTCTCTTGTACATACAGAGAAATAACCTCAGGTACCTGCAAAATTTTGAAGGTATGAAAATAAGGATTGAGCGGAACTTTTAGAGGCTATTAGATATATCTTTCCCACAAAATTGCTCATGAGCGACTTATATTTTCACTTGCAAACTGCTGAAGAGGATATATCCTATTCAGTAGCAATTTTTGCACGATTTAAACACTGAATGTGAAATATTAACAGGCATATGATGCATAAGTTTGATTCCATTTTGTAATTTTTTTGAAGCTTTTATACAGAATAGTGTTTTGAGTCCTACAATAAAATTCTTCAGCTTATGTGCATTTTGATGTGGACTATGTAAAGAGAGATAGGAGAGTTTTTTATATTTGTAGGGATGTGTATACAAGAACTGATGTATTTCCTTACAGTTATCTTCAGTGAGAAGAAATACCTTGTTTTTCAGAGAGAATCAGTGTAGCTGGAACCATAGGCAGATGCTGAGAGCAGAATTTGACGAAGTGAAATCTGCACACTTAGTTGTCTGTCCTGCCTGAACTTAAGCTGTGGGTGCCTGACAGACGTGACACAGCTGACAGAAGTCCAGCACTTAAATGATGCTAGACCTTCAGTTTTGTGAGCTGATTCTCTAGAGAGCTCTTTTGCCAGCTTAGTCAGCTTGAGATGAAGCAGGTGAGTTAATCCTTTCTGTCCCAAAGCTCTCTACCTCGGCAGAGCTGATTAAGACTTTGGTCTTTATCATTCCCATGCAGGATTACCTCTTCTTTTAAATTAAGAGACTCTTAGAACTTTTTTTCTAAGCAAATGGTTTCACAGGCCAACCAGATTATAATTATCCCTAATACTTAAAATAGTCTGAATTCCTGCAAATCTCCTCCCAGAATGCCTAGAGCTGGAAATTGTCTGTACAAGGCAGCTCTGGCCTTGTCGTATCTCTGCCCTGCTCCTGCTTCTCTTCCCTGCACGTGAGAAGTGCAGGGTCTCCCTCAGCTTGAATCATGGAAGGCGTGCAAACTCGGGAAGTGGACAAAGCTGGTCCCAGACTTCTGGGATAATGAAGTATTATTAAAGTTACTCAAGAGAGTGAGACATATGCTGATTTCTCCTAACAACTCTTATCCTAAATAGCAAACGCAGCTTCTATACGGCTCTTTCTTGTCTCTTCCATGAGGGTGCTCAAAGGTTTCACTTGTCTTTAGCTTGGGCTCTTGTGTCTCTGATCCCAGCTATGTGATCCACTCTGTTTTAACTGATAATGAAAGTTGTTGTTTTTATGTTATGTGAAAATATTGACACTAGTTTTGAGGAAAAATGGCACACCGCAACCTTTTAGCTTTACAGTTCTAAATAATAGGTATAAATGTGTTTTACATGTACAGAATATATCCAAAAGGTAAATTTTACACTTTTGATCAAATATCTAAAAATAATTCTTTTTATATAAACACTTTTTATAAGCCTGGGTTTAAAATTTCTGGTATGAGAAAATATCCAGAGAAATTTTCCATCTTGTATGGTACTTTTATACAGCACTGTGAACATAAAACTTCTTCTTAAGCTCATGAAACTTTTCAGTGGTTTCTAGTAACTGAAGGTATGTGTTAGGCTGTGATGAGAAAAATATTTGCAGACAAAGGTTTCCTGAATGCTGTGTTCTAAAGTTAGCAGAAAGACCAGAGAAAAAAGAATACCAGTGATATTGCCTGAAAAACAAAGTGGACTACAGAAAACATTACTGGTGAGCCATAAGCAACCTGATAGAACATCAGTATCTTTATATCCATAAAAATAACAATCATCTGAAACAAGACCATAGACTGCAAGGAACAGTAAGAAAGAAAACTTTTAAATCAAAATATTTTTGAGCCTTTAAACAGTTGAGAATGGAGGCATTTTTTAGTTTATTGTATCATGAGATATCTGTTTTTATAGGTCAAAAATATCTTTTAGGAAATATTTCATGTTACATTTATTGGGAACAGATTGTGCATTCAAGCTCTAGGATACTGTATGATATGTGCCAACTGCAGCTTCCAGAGTCATTTAAATTCTAAAAAAGTTGAAGTTAATATGAATTTCATGTAAGCAAGAATGAAATACTGGACATTATATGGTATTCCAATGTACTAAAGGCAGCAAAACAATTAATAGAGCTTCTAATAAAAATTTAAATTGATTTATCATCCCTCCCAGAAAAATTGCCTTCTGGATTAAAAACCTGCTCTGAAATATGTAGCAGCTGGTGATAGAATGAAATTCACTGCAAAAACATCATTATTTTCAATATAATTAGCTATACAAATGAGTCATATTCAGTTCTGAATTAAATACTTTGGCAGCTGTAACTCAACGTACATCTTAGATTTATTTTCTATTTATACTGAAATCACTGGAAGTGGAAGTTTCTTGACAATTTTATGTAGAATCTCTAAGAAGTCAAAAGCAAGAGAAAAAGTTAATCAGATCCATTGAGTATTTTTCTAAAGATATAGTGTATTATCCTTATTGTCTAGACTAATTCTTACTCAAAGCTAATTTTTGTTAGACTAACTCCAGTTTCCATCTTAGCTGTGGCAACAGTTCCTTTTAAATTTTGAATGAAGTTTAGATTAATTAATGAAATGAAATTAGATGAAATGTAATTAGATGGAAGTAGAAGTAAAGCATCAATACTCAAGAACACCTCAAAATTCTCAGCACATTAAATAATAATGTCTGATGTATAAAAAATGATATTCTCACATTTTTATGTGTCCACATGCATATATACAAGCTTATGCAAACATATATGCACATATACATAATATAAAAAATAAAACTTTCATCCAATGTAGATATTTTAAAATACTTATTATCATTAAAATGTTTAACTAAAATGTTGAAGTTGCTTCCCTGAATAATGCAGTGTCAAATGGTGCAATTATACAATGTGATTAATAGACGTGGAACTTTTCAGTATGAATGGAATGTTTTGACACTGTCTCTAAATTGAACAGTTGTGCATTCAACAAATGACTGCTTGGTGGGTAAGAAATTGGCTGTATGGTTGCACTCAAACAGATGTGGTGATTCTCCCCCTCTACTCTGATCTCATGAGATACCTCCTGCAGTACTGTATTCAGCACTGGGGCCCTCAGCATAAGAAGGATGTGGATCTGTTAGAACAAATCTAGAAGAAGGCCATGAGGATAATCAGAGGTCTGGAAAAAGTCTCCCGTGAAGATAGAATGCTCAGCCTAGAAAAGAGAAGTCTCTAGAGGGACTTCATTGCAGACTTCCATGAATAGGTCCTGCAAGAAAGCTAGAGATACACTAGAAGTTGATAAGAGCAAAAGGAGATAAAGGAGTATAGTCAAGGATAAAGTGTCATGTCTAAACTATGAGGGGTAATATTTAGATTAGATATTAGGAAGAACTTAATTATTAGAGTGGTGAGGCAGTGGATTAGGTTGCCTGGAGAAGTTGTACATTCACCTATCCTTGGAGGAGTTCAAGGTCAGGTTGGGTGGGGCTTTGAATAACTTTGTGTAGTGGGAGGTGTCCCTGCCCATGACAAGGACTGCTGGAACTAGATGATCTTAAAGGTCCTTTCCAACATAAAACATTCTAAGATTCTATGATCTTGCTGAATTCATCTTTAGGTTCAAAGCAGGAATGGCTCCATTGCTGGAGCGGGTTGCTCAGGACTGTGTCCAGACAAGTTTTGAATAACCCCATGGACAGAAACACTGCTGCCTCTGTGCATTTTGTCAGTGTTTAACAACTTACCCATGGAGTTTATACTTTGAGGCAATTAATTGAAAATGCATTGTTAGAGAGGTATTAGGAGCATTAAGGGATTCTATGGGCATTGTTTGTTTATTTTCTTCAATAATTGGACACATTTTTAAAACAAATTTATCTTGAAATTAAGAGGGATTGTTGAAAAATTAGCTATGCAATTAAAATCATTTCTCATTTGGAAGTGAGATGTAAATTATTATAATGTGCTGGGATCGTTACTACAAACTAAAATAAATACCCAAACTGTTATTAAAAATAAAAATGTTAAACTGATTATGGCTCAGCAGCAATATATTCCATCTTTGTAATCAGACCTGAAGGAGAATAAACACTACAGAGTGACTTATGTAACTTGGAAACCAAACACTTCTGATCCCCCAATTTTTTTATTATTGAATGTTTTATGTTTTAGTCATTAAGTATTTATTACAGTAAATTAGATACACAGATGTTTATCCTAGTAATGTCTTATGTCAAAACCAAAATCATTCTTTTCTTTAGTTGCTGAATGTTGTAGCTTATTTTATATCCACAATATAGTTTAATTTAAAAAAACAACCAGACTTTATTTTCCTTAACAAGTTCTCAGCAATTCTTCATTTATGGAGAATTCATCCATGTTTGGAATAATCGCCTCACAGAATGTCTAATAAATGCTTTGCATCATTTTTACGACACCATTTAATTAACTTTAAGGCCTCCTTTTAATGCAGCCAGGTAATAACTATTGAACAAAGGAAAATTCCTGCTGTCTCAGGGCTCACCTAGACTCAGAGAAGTCTTAGACATATGAAATGGACATTGTAGCTCCTCTGGAGAAGCAATACTTTGATATTTACTTTTTCTGACCAACAGATTTCTCCAGCTACTCAGTAGGTTAGTATGGAGCAATCTCTTCAGTAACATCTAATAGTCAAGATACCATGAAATGGTGAAGATAAAACAGGCAGCATCTAATGCCTCCCAGCAATTTTGAAAGTAAACTTTCAACAATATTTTGAGAAATAAGTACTCAGTACTTTCCTGGAGTTTAAACAAGTGTACCTTTCTAAGAAACTACTCCAGTGACATCAGTTAGACGTATGAGCCTATGTGCAATAACTCACTGTGATGTTCACCAAAACCACAATGCACATCCAATAGAAGAACAGCACGAGGAAACTACAAGTGGAATGAAAACTCCACATTCAGGTATCTGATCATTTCAGCAGAGACTTAACTTTTGCATTTAGGATTTGTAATACACTGTCTGCAGCTGACCTTTTAGTGAATTTTGGGAGGGGGGAGAAAAAAAGATGAGAAGTTTAGACAGGGTTGTACTTTCTTTTGGAACTCTTAAAGAATTATGTGATGCGCTACCCTCACATAATAATACCTAGCCAGAGTCGTCATAGTTATATTCTTCAGTTTATTTATGTATATTTTTCTGAAATATGTGATTGGCATACCTCAGGTATAGGCCCATGAGATCAAATTATTCTTCACTTCAGAATTTCAAACTGTGTGCAAAAGTTTGTTCAGTGAATGTTATATAATTTCCTAGTTAACATACCATTTCCAGCAAACCAAAAGAGATGGAGATTGGTGTCACTTAGTAAATAGCAGCTCATGTATTTGTAGTGCTTGTTAAGATATGACATATGACTGGAAATGATCTGGGCAAACTAGCTCAATCTCCTGCTATATTCTAATTCTTTCCACAAACTTTATTAGATCCTTCTTAAACTATCAGATATTTTTCTCCCTAACCCCTGTGGGAGTTTGTTCCACACTTCAGCTCTTCTAATAGTTAGAAATCTTCTAATTTCCAGTCTAAATTTATTCATAGCCTTTTACTAACATTATCCTTTAGCTTAAATAGTTTTTCTCCTCCTGGGTATTTTCCTGTCCATCTCACTCCATAGGTATTTATAGACAGCAGTCATGTCTGTTCCCATAATTTTTTTTAGTATTTGCTTTTTTTTTATTATGCTGTAAATCACGTAGTGTTACTGCTACTCCCTTTCTAAACATAGGAGGTGCGATGCTTGATCCAGTTAAAAATTTCTATATCGATGCTTGGGGAATGATCCTGTAGGCAAGTATCTATTTGCATGAAGTGCTTTGAGACTGAATTCTGTGTTACTCATTTTATAGGTTTTGCTCTTATCAACAGCTGCTTCATTTCTAGAATGAAGCACCTGCTCTGTTGCAACAACAACTGGAATTGAAAATCACCTTGTAGCAACCAGTCCACCTTGGCATCTTTCTTTGCTGACAAAGAAAGAATGTGGGAAGGGGAGAGAAGACGAAAGATAAAGGGTAATATTTCCTGGGTGTTAAATACTCTTCATTAGGATGATCAACTTCAGTGCATTTTAGTGACTTTTAATCCTTTTAACTCTTTTTTGAGCTTCTGTTTCCCTACTATGCATTTCAGTGCTGTCTGTAAAAAGTTTTTTGATTGATGTGTAATGAAATCTTACCTAAATCCTTAAAGTATTGATTGAACAATTATACTTCATTTATACTGAAGTGCTATTTCTTCCTTCATTCAGTCTTCTCTTCCTTGATCTGAGATTCTATAAATCCTTGTTATGACTCTATTTATAAGAACTGACACCTTTAGACTGTAAATCAAATTTTCCATTTTCATTGTACTGGAGAAATTGCGTTTCAACGAGATTCTGCTCCCTCAAAGGACAGTTTCAGTGCATTACTTATACGTAATTGATCCACTACATTTACTTTTGAAGAACTTGCCAAGTTGCACAGGTGGAGTACTCTGCCATATTCATATTGCTGAAAAAGTGATTTCAATTTAATATTTATGTTTAACTTTCTTGCCAAGAAAATGAACAGCCATTGGGTTGGTCTGTGTGATAGTGGAATCATTTCCCTGTTCAATACCATGTTGCTCTTGTACATCCTAGTTTATATTGTTTGTTCAATTGTTATTACTTTCTATTTCCACTCTGTGAAACAACTGGGAATAGTCACCATCCTGCAGCCAAGAAATATTTCTACTGCAGATTAAATAATTTATATGAATAAGTACATTTGTTAAAGGAAAAGTCACAGTCACCTGGCTGTTGAAACAAATGAAAGATGTATTTTTAAATTCTAATTCATCTGGCTGGTTTAGGTAGTGTGCATCTGTCACGGCTACCAACTTCAGCAAAGCTCTAACGGTGCACTAGAACTCATTCATGCTGTGCTCTGTACTTAACTTGACAACATCATTTTCATCCTGCTAACTTTATTTTAATTATTTATTTGGAAGTCAACAGATATGTTAAAAAGATGTAACAAAACCAAATGAGCTAACAAGGAAACAAACTAAAACACACCTTCTATGGTTTTGAAAAAATTACTTATTGAATATTTTCTTGAATATAAAATTTTATAATACATCTTGCGTTTGTTTCATTTTTACAACATAAAAAGTTTTACAACTACATGTACAATTTAATTCACTATTAAATCATGATGTTCTTTGCAATTACAAAGCTTAGTTAGGCTAGAGTGTGTGTTATTTATCATCTTTGAATCAATAACACTTTAATTAGGACACTATGAGATTTCTTCATTTATACTGAGAATATTTCTTCACAAGTTGGATTTATGAGTTTGGCATCTTGTTCTGCACTGCATTAATGATGGCATGAAAGGTGTGAATAACATTGAGATGCTTGGATCTAAGAATTTCAGCTTCAGGTAAGTAATTTCAAAATTCTATAAACTCTGCAGATTTTAAAACACATTTTCTGTACAATATCTGCAATAAAAAGCATGGTCAATGTTCTCAGGTGGTCTTAAGTGAATAGTGGTGGATATATCAGCTCAAGTTAGATAAATGAAGTCTTAAATAACTATATGATTTTGAAATTGACATTATTCAAATATTTTTTAACACTTCTACACTTGTAAATTTCAAAAACATTTGATACTATTAGCTTCCTGAAAATGAATACATTAATTCAGTACAATAATTAGGTGTCTTAAATCTCCTGAATGGAAAATAAAGTTTCTTATGTGAATAGATATCAGATATATCTATGTAATTACTCAACAAGATATTTTTTTATCAGAAAAGGAAAGGCCTGGTGCTGAAAGTTTCCTACACTTGCATTATGTGAGATAAATTTTCTTACATAAAAGGTGCTGTGTTATACTGAGGGGGAAAAAAAAAAGACTTACGAAGATGGTTTTTTTTTTTTTCATAGCTTTTATTATCTGATGTTATTCATATAGTCAGAATCATCAGAGTTGGAAGGGACCCTTGAAGGTCGTATAGTCCAACTCTCTTACAATGAACAGGGTCACCTACTGGTAGATCTGGTTGCTCAGAGCCGTGTCAAGCACCTGAACTTGAGTGTCTCCAGGAATGGGGCAACCAGCACATCTCAGGGAAACATGTGGCAGTGCTCTACCACTTTATCATAATAAAATTCTTTATATCCAATCTAAATTTCCCCTCTTTTAGTCTGAAACCATTTCCCCTTTTTCTGCCCCTGCAGAAGAGTTTGTCCCCTTCTTTCTTCTAAGCCCCCCTTTAAATACTGAATGGCAGCTCTCAAGTCTCCCTGGAGATTTTCTTCTACAGGCTGAACAGCCCCAGCTCTCTCAGCCTGTCCTTGTAGGGGAGATGTTCCATCCCTTGGATAATTTTTGTACTGCTTCCAGGCAAGAATTTTTTTTACAACCAGTAAATAACCTCAGCTTAGAAATTTCCACGTATCCCTGCTAGGATGCACAGAACACAGATAAACTTGAACTCATTCATGCTTAAAAAGATGCATTTGCAAATTGGGAACATTTGTAC
The DNA here is from genome assembly GCF_951394365.1 of Tetrao urogallus. Taxonomy (NCBI): domain Eukaryota; kingdom Metazoa; phylum Chordata; class Aves; order Galliformes; family Phasianidae; genus Tetrao; species Tetrao urogallus. The sequence continues at coordinate 53,212,596 of NC_136815.1, read as the reverse complement.
TACAGCGAGTACTGGAATATAGAATATCTCTTTCCCTTGCATGCATATAAGTGCTGTTCATGAGGTGAAACAGGCTTGCTGTGTCCATGAAAAAGATAGCAAGACATTATATTAGAAACTATAACTCAACAGGAGGTTTTTAAAATTCCCATGAGTTAACACTTTAACATAGGTCCTCAACGCCTTCTTTACATCTGCTTTTAATAGCCACGTCAGTTATCTTCTGGGCATTACACCCTGATTTGGAAGTCTGGGATGCTATTCAGAATATACCCCCAGTGATTCAGGTGGAGACAGTTAGAAAGCTCCTTCTCCGTCTGGACCACCACAAGTCCATGGGACCGGATGCCCTACACCCTCCGGTGCTGAGGGAGCTTGTGGGGGTGATTGCCAAGCCACTCTTGGCCATCTGTCAGTGCTCCTGGTTAACTGGAGAGGTCCCAGAGGATGGGAGGCTCACTGATGTGACTCCCATCTACAAGAAGGGCTGTAAGGAGGATCTGGAGAACTACAGGCCTGTCAGCCTGACCTTGGTACCAGGGAAAGTTATGGAGCAAATCATCTTGGGTGAGATCACACGGTACGTGCATGGCATGTAGGCCCAGCCAGCGTGGGTTCATGAAAGACAGGTCGTGCTTGACCAACCTCATCTCCTTCTATGACTGGATGACCAGACTGGTAGATAAGGGAAAGGCTGTTGATGTATCTACCTAGACTTCAGCAAAGCCTTTGACACTGTCTCTCACAGTACTCTTCTAGGGAAACTGGATGTCCGTGGCCTGAACAGGTATACCCTTCTTTGTGTAAGAAATTGGCTGTGCCAGAGAGCTGTGCCCAGCGGGTAGTGGTTAATGGAATTAAGTCCAGCTGTCAACCCATTACAAGTGGTGTCCCCCAGGGGTTGCTACTGGGGCCTATCTTGTTTAATATCTTTATTGATGACCTAGATGAGGGGATTGAGTGTATCCTCAGTAACTTTGCAGATGACACCAAGTTGGGAGGTGGTGTGGATCTGTCTGAGGGTAGGGAGGCCCTTCAGAGGGATCTAGATAAGCTGGATTGCAGGACTGAGGTGAATGGGATGAAGTTCTACAGGGCCAAGTGCCGGGTCCTGCACTTTGGCCACAACAACCCCATGCAGTGTTATAGGCTTGAGGACAAGTGTCTGGATGATTGTGAAGAGGAAAGGTACCTGGGGGCGTTGGTTGATGCTGAACTTGAGCCGACAGAGTGCCCAGGTGGCCAAGAAGGCCAGTGACACCCTGGTCTGCATTAGAAATAGCGTGGCCAGCAGGAGCAGGGAGGTGATCATCCCCCTCTACTCAGCTCTGGTGAGGCCGCACCTCGAGTACTGTGTTCAGTTTTGGACCCCTCACTACAGGAAAGATGTTGAGGCCCTGGAGTGTGTCCAGAGAAGGTCAATGAAACTGGTGAGGGGTCTGGAGCACAAATCTTACAAGGAGTGGCTTAGGGAGCTGGGATTGTTCAGTTTGGAGAAGAGGAGGCTCAGGGGAGACCTCATTGCACTCTACAACTTCCTGAAGGGAGGTTGTGGTGAAAAGGGGTTTGGCCTCTTCTCCCAGGCAACGAACAGGATGTGAGGAAATGGCCACAAGTTGTATTACAGGAGGTTTAGGTTAGACATGAGGAAAAACTTTCTCTCAGAGAGTGGTCAGGCACTGGAATGGCTGCCCAGGGAGGTGGTGGAGTCGCCGTCCCTGGCAGCGTTCAAGAAGCGCCTGGGTGAGGAGCTGCGAGATATGGTTTAGTGCTTGTGGTAACAGTGGTAAGGAGAAGACGATTGGACTATATGATCTTACAAGTCGTTTCCAACGTTGTGATTCTATGATTCTATGATTCTATATCTAATTTCACGCTACAGTGAATTTCAGGAGTTAGTTTCAGAAAGGATGACCTATGTGATACGCAAATGTCTACTTTTTGGCAGTTGTACACTGAGACTAATGACAGGTATGAACAACATGACATAATAATTGCTGTCATTTACAGATTACTGCAGTAAAGCACTCTGGTGTTAATGTGAAACTTTTTCAATGCAGCTGTGGCTTGTGTGGCTGAATTTGACCAATACCTCTCCAACTTGTATACTACAGAGTTGAATGCATATAATGCATATAAAAAATATATATAAATGCATATAAGTGAGGCTCCTGAGGAAGATTTTGGCATGACCCCCAAAAAAACAGTCTTAACTATTGTGCCAGTTAAAGTCAGCTTTCATTCACTATTTTGCCTTAGGGTATCTTAAGAACGGGAAAAACAAATTATTCATCAATAATTTTTAAATCCTCATTAAAATTCACACCATCATTTTCCCAGCTACAGCACTGTATCATGTGTTATTAATTATTATCATGTGTTTTAACTGTATCATGTAACATTAACTGTATCATGTGTTATTAATTAGTACAATACTCTGACTGATAGCAAAAGACAAAAATAACATTTTTGTCTTTTGGGACAATAAATAACAGGGAACAGTGTACGTGATACAGCTTAGAAGGTTAACTGTAATTGTTACAATATTTATTTTTCTTCTGGCAGATAGACAGGAAGGAGATGGCTACCCTGTATGCCTCATGCCCTCATAAAAAACGGTTTAAAAGATACATCAATAAGCAGATTCAATAGAGTATAGGGTGGATAAGCTACAAAAGATTTTCAAACAATATTCTCAAACAATCTAGAAGCTATAACTACAATTTCCCTCATTTCTTTCACAAATCCTAAATCCTGCTTGCTGCAGTAGTATCTCATTATGTGTTCTAGCTCTCAAGGATCTTCTTCTGTACAAAAAATTTACAATGTCAGCTTAAATAAAACAAACTAAACTAAACCCAAATAAATAAAGCTGATATCTGCCCACTTGCAACCTTAAGACTTGATGGCAAATTGTGGCAGATATAAAAATTTAACACTGGTAAAGAAATACATGATAATTTTACAGTATATAAAAGCCTGCTGAGGTTTAGTAGAAAAATACAGAGATCATACATTAAAAAAATCCCTTGACTTGAAAGTTTTTGGATAATAAAAGAATAGTGGGGACTGACATTATTATTCTGTTAATATTCTTTCCTCAACATTTGCCTATAGAGAGTTTCACAAACAGAATACTGAATTTTGCCTTGACCCAGTATGTCATTTCATATGTTCAACACCACTATTCTATCTACATTTTCTTTGTACAAAATAGGCCTACTGATGAAAGACAAGATAAATGACAAGAAAGAAACTAAAACAGGCTGATAAACTTGAGTGCAAGACAGGTGAGAAGCATTAGAGATGTGCTCTCTGAGTGAATAGAGGCAAGAACTAGGAGGAAGATGTGGTTAAGAATGTTAAGAAGTCATAGGTTGAATAAATATTTCAAGAATAATAGCCGTAAGAATTGACTAAGCAGCCATGCTGTCCTTCCCAATATACTCATACAGTGATAGGCTATCCACTAGATTTCAGAGATGTTGTTCTTTCCCTCACTTTCACAGGAGACACGGGCATATGAAAACATGTCATCAAAAATAAAGTTAAGGCTCTCCATCTGATATTATTGTACAATATTTCAATTGCTTTCCTTTCCACATCTGATCAAGACTACCATTTTATGTATTGAGTGGCGAGCCATCCCTCTATGTTTTTTTGTTTATGCCTGTGAGCTTAAAGAAGAACAAATAATTGCCTGTTCTATGACACATTGAGGAAAAAAAAGCTAACATTCAGATTAAGCACTGTGGTTGCTTTCATCTTGGCAGTATTCAGTGCTACATTGACATCTATGCTTAGTCATATGCATCTATTATTCTCCTAAATTTGAAGAATACTTGAAGCTCTCTCTGTAGTTCTTGAAATTAATCCTTGAAACAATAATAAGACAGATATTCTGATGCCAGCTGTATATCATTATGATTCAGTAAAGATGAAGAAGGTGAATTACAGACATATTAAACCTAGATGGCATTAGAGGAAGAATGATATGGAGAGAAGCCTGTAAGAAATGTAATATAAATAAGACCTTGACTACATCTGCTTCTCTGTCTCAATCACTTGATGGAAATATACACAAAGTGGGAATCTGTGCAGATCTTCGTGCCTTAAATGTGGATGATCTGAATTCCAGAATAAAGAGTGAGAAATGTTATGAAAATATATAAATTAAAGACATTCAACATAATTAAAAAGAAAAAAGAAAAAAATAAAAATATATCCAGGAAGATAGAAATGGAGTTGCTAGATTGGTAATAATAGCTCAAGAAATTCAGAGAAAAAAATGCTGATTTTGTTTATTTTACTGTTTAAAAATTCCATGCTGGAAGACAGCAACTCAGCAAGGTGGAGGATATGTCTGTACCATGGAACAATACAGATCTATAACCTTACAACTGGTCTGGCCTCAGAGATACATTGGATGCCTTCACTGAAAGAGGTGAGCTTAATTGTGATTGGCTTTGTGGTATGATAGTCTTACTGTATGTTACGTCTTTTAGCTTGTGATTAAATGATTTTTTCACATAAATTTTGTATAATTCTGCTTACAGTCTTTGAGTTTCAGCTAAAGGTTCCCAAATTAAAATGTTTTAACAGAAGATTACACCCCCTAACACTCTAACAGCATTAACCACAAAATCATTCCCATTCACACTAAATGAAGCCGCCCTGCAATGATGCACTTTCTCTCCTTCCCATCCAGCCCTAAGGTTATGGACTACAATATAAACAAACACAAATTTAACAGTGGTTTTTAATTTAGCTTGGAAATAATGTTAAGATCATCAGCGAGCACTTGAAAAATTCCAATACTGTATCTCAGATTAGCTTTATATATATATATATATGTTTAGAGGAGTTTTATTATTCAATCATATTAACCTACAGTATCTCATAGCTCTGGGTTTAATTTCTTTTGAACTTCAGCCATCTTCCTAGTTTTCTTTCTCTCAGGCTCATTATAGATGAAAGAAATATTTCCTTGTGCTTTCTTCAGAGAGTATTCAGAAATCAAAAATGGTGTTTTCAACATTATATATTAGTATTAACTTTTTGATCTCTTCTGAAATTGCAGCAAGATATTTATTCTATTTTTTTTTGTACCATCTGTGAGATTTTCATAGAAGAAATACTGTTATTGCTGACATAAATGAATTGGTTAAGAAAAGAAAGAACTGTTTGTGTTCAGAAGATTATATCAGATTACAGGTTTCTCTTCTGCATGCAAAGTAAAGAATGATGTGTATAAACCCATTTTCTCTAAAACCAGAAATATTAACCTCTGGCTTTTAAATTAAACTTTACTCGCACTGCTCTTCCCAGGAAGCCCTAACTCTTTCAATCCATTGAAAGTAGATTTTCATTTAAACAGTTTTTAAGAAAAGTAAACCAGCCTCAATGTAATGATAATACAGTGATTTTGCACTTCTAAAGGGACTTTTCACTTCAGGCATTCAAAGCTGCTTAGAAGCATTAAGGATGAGATTTTTAAAAGGAAGCATTATTAGCTTACTGATGCTCCTATTGAACTCTGGAAAATTCTCACTAACTTCTGTCAGAGTGAAACCAGGCCAATTCAGAATGGTTTGAAACACTCCCCACACCTGCTATACCCTTCAGGTAATCTGCATAGCTGATGATTTCAGAAAGAAAATCTTAGTTATTCATACTTCGTACTGAGGCATGAAGGCTTGATGCATTTCATCAAGCATAAGGCTGTAGTCACCTTGCTTGGAGATCTGGGCTCAGGTTTCTGAATAGCAGCATAAATGAGGTGTGATACTTGCCTGTTGCTTGATTCATTCAATAGTTGTATGGCCTCTGTTTTGTTAAGCACTGAGGGTACTTTTCAAAGTTCATTTTTAGACTCCCAGATAAATACCAGTATACTGCAGTTGAGCAGAACAGAGCAGGACTCTTAATTTCTTGCTTTTGGGGTTCTGTTATGGTGTTTTGTTGTTGTTTTTTTTTCTTGTTTACTTTCCCTGGGGAAAAAAATAGGTAAAGAGTAAAGCTTTAAAGAGTAAATTTGCTCCAGGAAAACAGTAATAATTTCAAACTCAATAGGATCAGAAGCTGTATTTTGGATGTATTGAAAATTTCTAATGAAAATTTCACATTTTAGTCATTTGCACAAGGGTTTCAGAGGAGAAATGAGAAATGATTTCTCACCCTTCCCAGCAGATGTTGATTAAAACTGCCAAGATTTCTTCCCAGTAACTCAGATCTGCTCTGTTTGGCTCAGAGGATACAAGCAGAGGGCAGCAGTATGAGTAGCAACCTGGTGTACCCTTCCTTTCCTCTGTCTCTTACAGAGCAGCTCATGGGGATGCTATAGAGTCCTAATGCAGCATGTGGCCCTCCAGCTCCTGAGCAAGAACAAAGCATGTCCAGTGAGAATGGCCTCAATATGGTTATGCAAGGCACTTTAAATGCCAAACTGGGAAAGGCAAGGGGAAGTGAGGAGATGGTATGATACAGGAAAGGTTATGTGAAGGCTATCCTGTATTTCATCACAGGTCACTGCCATCCATCAGAGCCAGCTCTACCACCTGCACCACAGCCCTGGGAGAGGAAGGGAAATGGTTGCATGAACCATAGTTTTGCTCAGAGACCTGGCAGTCTTATTATGAAAATTTGTGTTTAAAAATCAGTGTTTGAGAACATCATTAGCTTTCCTTTCTCAAACAGAGAAGAAAAACTTTCATATAACTTGTTATGCTTCCTGTGACTGCTCAAATCCACTTCTGTGTGTGTTATCTGAGCATTACATACAATTTCAGACATTCATTCATGGTAGTTAAAATTTGGTATCATTACACATATACAAGCATTATTTAAGTGGAGTTCAAGTTTGTTGTATTCTATATTCTCTTGTCTTCCCCCTAACATTTTTGTTAACTGTGATACTCAGCTCCAAATGTCAGAAGAATCTTTTTCAGTCATTGCCAATTTGAACCCTCCGATCATTTACTTATGTGCAGATGACTTAATGGATGTAGTTAGGCAATTAACTATCCAAAGTACATTTCTTGATCATAATAATTTGCATGTCTTGACCAATTATACTTTGTTTCAGATACTTCATGGGACTGTGGGTAATACAGACTACTCATCATATGTGTGAGATGTCAGTCCTTTGCAATACTCCCATCTCTCCAGAAGTATTTTCTAGTGTATTATCCCAAATTAGCACATTGCAGAAACTGCATCTGGTGAATATTGCTTTGATGATTAACTAGAGTGCTGGCTGGTGTTCTGATAAGTTGAGTTACTGAGGAAAAAAAAAAAAAAAGCATAATCTAGCTGTCAGATTTTTTCTTCTGCATCTTAATAAATCATTTGTCTGTCGATGCCAGAAGCATCACTAATTGTAAAGGAGAATGATGGCTCTTTTACACAAAAACGGAGCTCTTAATATCTTAATACAATTAGAGGATGATTTTTTTTTCATAACCAGAGCCAAAGAAGAACCAGTGAAAATCTTACTGTGGCAGGAATATTTTTTTCCTCAATTACCCTAATAGTGAAATATCGGGGAAAAAAAAAAGCCAGGTATGGATTTTTATGACTTGTGGATTATCACTGACTGTTTTTCAGGTTCACATTTTGAAAAAAGAACTTTTGATGCATTTTATCTAACAACTCCAGCATTTTGAAAATCTGAAAAAATTGGAAGAAATAATCTTGTTGGAAAACTTGTACAACGAAATGTAAAAATGAACCTTGGTACAACAATGGACAATTACATTTTTGCAATAAGAATATCCCCATTAAAATAATAAAAAGTAATAACTTATGAATTCTTTTATTATATTATATTTAAAGTTTTCCAAATTTGAAAATATTCAGATTGCTTTCCATTTTTCCTGTTATTAAAAAAATAATAATAATAAAAATCAGTAATTTCCATAATTCCCTAGTATTTCACTAGAGGTTGTAAAGTTTTTTTCTCTCCATTTTCATCCATTTTTGTTTCCTATAATTTTATATTCAACATTGCAAAACTTAAAAAAAAAAAAAGTTTACCTGAGAGCAGAAAGGATAATTAATGAAATTAATATTCTTTCATATTCATATCCTTATCAGTATCTGCTTATCTTCATAAGTAAAGAATTAAAGATGTAGCTTTCGTTGCTTGATACATGCAAAGGAGCCAATTGTAACAAATCATATGTATGTGTTTCACCTCTCTATTCCTTTTTCTCCATGATTATAATAAATATTTCATTGCCTTTTTTTTTTTTTAATCAGTCCAGATATTTATTATTCTAACATAAAGACTTATTATATATATAAATATATATTCCCCTACTGTAATGTATTCCAGAGTTTATCATAATCAGATGTCCCATGATATTTCCTACCTTGAAACAAAGTCAGAAGAACACCCTGCATCAGCTCTGATTGGTTGTTGGTGAGCTACAGCTACATATGGAAAGCATGCAACCACTGAAGTTCATGAAAAAATGTTCTATTCTTTCACATAGCTGCATACAGTAAAAGTAAATATTGACTTGAAGAGAGACAGCAATTTCATAAAACACTAATTTGAAGCAGTATATCCACATATGTTCTCATCTTCACAAAATAAAGATACATATATCATCTGTCTATGATTTGTGTAATTATTTAGTAACACGAAGTAAAAGACTCAAACAAACAGAGTTTGCATACCTGGAAAGCACTTTACAGCCTGTGTTTTCTATCTCCAGAAGAAGAAAAGAACAGACAACACATGGTAGATTTTTGTCATACTTTTCAAGGAATGCATGGAAGATTTTCAGGTATTTTGGTGATAAAATATTTTATGGATGATACACATAGTAAGTGAAGAATAAGTAATACAAAATAAGTACTTCTCGTGAAGCGAAAAACTTGTTTCTATACTGAATATCATTGCTTCTGTGTTGCAGCCTCAGCAGTGACATATGTTCACTGGAGTGAAAAATTTAGATTGCAAAGAGAGGTGTAAAAGTTTGTAGGGTTCTTTCCTGTCACCATCAAACTACATGTAGTTTGCTGAAGTGGGGCCTGGAGCTTAGTAATAAAATTCACCTCTGCTCTTCCTTGCAGTCACTGAGAGCATGTAAAATTCATATCCCTTCACTTGCTCATGATGTTCACAGTGCTTGTGCCACTAGATGTCCTTCTATAACAAATTTTTGAAGGTCTGCTGCCGAGTGGCAGCAGCACTGGAGAGGCAGAGCAGCACTACAGAGTATGTAAGGACAGTAATAAAATTGGATTGAATAGAACTTATCCCTGTTTTTAAAGATAATTTCAATAACAAGTAAAAGCACTGAAGATTACCCTCCGTGCAACAAATGTTGTTATTCATTTACACAACAGTAAGGTCTATGGTGTGTTATTGACAGTCAGGATCATTTATTTGGCTATGAACTGTCTTCTCCTGGAAGAGTAACAATGAGGTATTAAAACCAGCTCATAATGCCTGGCTATCCTACCTATTTACCCAATAACCCTGAAATGCCCTCAGTGCTCTGTACAAGAAGACAAATTTGAAGTAACAGCAGTCATGCTTATTTCAGAAAATAGCCACGGTACTACTTTATTTAAAGAAAACATTAGCATACAGTGATTTGAGCATAAGAAAATTATTATTCTTAAAAAATTGGAACGGCACATTTATGAAAAGCACCTTTTTAAGATTGCATTCACTTCGAGCCAAAAATACTTCTCCTTTGATAAATTAGAGTGGCTTAAGGATTAGAAATATGTCAAATGTTTGCAAAATAATTTGGACAGTAGTGTGCTGCAGGGATACTCCTGTTTGAGCAGCACTAGAAAGCTGATGTGCAACAATTATTTTGTTGTCTCCTGGAGGAACAAAACTTGGCATGAAAATCACTACATGAAACCAAACATATTAGATGTCTGCTTGTTGCAGATACAATTTTATTTGTTTTCTTGAAAAAGGCATTTAGGTTTGGCTCTTTTCTCTCAGAAACACTGGAATATCACTTATTACAACATGTTTCCTGTAGATTCAAAATGTTTCCTGCAGGAATCCAGCATCAGGAAAAACAGGAGATCACATTCAGAGGCAATTTTAAAATACTGCTTATTGTACTGAAAATCAAAGTTAATTTTGTTTTGAAGACAAAATATTAGATCAAGATTCTGATGAAAGTTCTTATTACATCTAAAAAAAAAAAAATGTTGGAAATTTTCTAGTTATTTACACCCAGTTATCAGTCCATTTTACATCCTCAGTATTTGTTTGCTATGTCCTTCCTTCCCCAATCTCCACTTGCAAACAGTATATATATAAGGAGATGCATTTACCCTCAGTCACTATGTCTTCCTTTAGGTATTAGAAACATCACATAATTCCAATAGTTTCTAAGGTACCTTCCACAAAGAATGCACCAGAAAACATGTCTTGAGAGGTCATCTGCAAATAATCATCTTCTGTGTACGCATTATTTGCTCTTTTTTTTTTTTTTTTTTTTTTGAATGTAGAAAAAATTTTTTTGAATAATTGTCTAGAATATTTTCCCTTGCATATCTCTAATGATTTTCAGCAAGGCATTGGCAAATATAGAAATAGAAACATCCATAGACATCTCTCATGACTTTGAAAATGTTTACTGTTGTGTACATCAAATCATAAAAAGCAACTTACAAAGATTCAGGAGACCAAAGGTCAGAACAACATTAGGTGATGGTTTAAATCTGGTCTGTCACTCTGCATATATAATAGCGATTGAAACAATGCCAAGAAATGTTCCCAGACACTGGTACTTGATCCTTCCTATAATTATTTGCATATTTCTAGGCATCAGTTTGATATGGGTCAGTTAAAGATATCAAAAATATCCTCCTCTACTCTGCCCTGGCAAGGCCTCATCTGGAGTACTGTGTCCAGTTCTGGGCTCCCCAGTACAAAAAAGACAGGGATCTCTTGGAAAGAGTCCAGCGGAGGGCCGCGAAGATGGTGAAGGGCCTGGAGCATCTCTGCTATGAGGAAAGGCTGAGTGAACTGGGTCTGTTCAGCCTTGAGAAAAGAAGACTGAGAGGGGACCTGATCCAGGTCTATAAATATCTAAGGTGTGGGGGGCAGAGTGGTGAGGCCAGACTGTTTTCAGTGGTGAGTGGAGACAGGACAAGGGGAAATGGACAGAAACTGCAGCATAGGAAGTTCTGCACAGATGTGTGCAAGAACTTCTTTACAGTGAGGGTGATGGAGCACTGGAACAGGCTGCCCAGGGAGGTGGTGGAGTCTCCTTCTCTGGAGATGTTCAAGACCTGCCTGGATGCCTACCTGTGCAACCTGGTGTAGGGAACCTTCTTTGGCAGGGGGGTTGGACTCAATGATCTCTGGAGGTCCCTTCCAACCCTTGCAATTCTTTGATTCTGCTGTGATTCTGTGAAGTGTTGTGATACTTAGATTTATATTGACCCTGCCCTGTTTCCTTTTGATTACATACTCTTTTTTTTTTTTTTCCTCCACTTTTATTTCCCTCTGGTAAGAATTCATTTTAGTTACTATTGTATTTACTATCCCTTTTCCCTTCAGGGATGGAAGGAATGGAAGGACATTAGGATTTCAGCGAAGTTTTTTTGAGTCTGAATCAGCAAAGAGTAAAACTAAACTCTAGAGTCTGAAAACACTGGGGAAGCATCACAGCATATTTGTCTGAATTCTTTCCTAAGTAATTGTTTTCTATTGGCAGTGGGTAAAGGGTAAATATAGATCCAGACAGGCCTTGCATAATTCTTCCTATGTGATGCTAGACATACAACTTTATTTTTTTTAGATCAGAGAACACTTTTTTTCCTCCTCAAATCTAATCTACTTGAAATATTTTTATATTGCAGATGTGAAAGATGTGTAAATATCACAAATGGCTTATTTGATTTTCTGATGCACACTGAACAAACCATACACTTAGGAGTTTGGGTTTAAGCTCAGATTGGAGATTGATGTGAAGATACATCTATTTCATTGGAAATGCTTCAGGAAACCAGGGCAAAGTTCTATATGCTCCAAGGTAAAAACATACAGTGAAAGTGGGAGAGTCTACGGAGAGAGAGAAAAAAAAAAAGAATAATATTTTCTATTAATGAAATTTCCCGTTCAGGTTTAGAAGAAATAAGTTTTGTTCCTTCCTATTGTCACATGACACGTGCATGGATCTTCTGTGTAGCAACAAAATTCAGTGTTACTAGACTGCCAAGCTGTCTACTAAGTTTTGTTCTACGTAAAGTTACACACAGATAGCCAAAGTGCTATATTTATAGTTAATACTCAGCACACTGTTTTTGTAAGGTTTTCTTCTAGTTACTATATCCTGTGTGAGCAGCAGGAAGTGCGGAGAGATCAAATGAACACACGACTCTGGGTTAAGTTCCCCACTGACATGTGTATGCCACTAACTCAAGCAATTGAGTAAGTGACAACACTCCTGCATATTAGGCAAGAGGGAGTGAGAGTAAACGACAGCTATTTCTTCCTTATTCCTTTTCTCAAACAGCAGAAGCTGTGTTTCAGGTATGTATACAGATTTATACAACAATAAAATTGTCAGAGAACCTTCAATTACCATTCTTGAAGGACTGGGAATATGTAATTTTTTCTTATTGCTTACTCCAATCATTTATATCTATTCTAATTCCATTTTTTGACTGATTTTAATGTTTAGTTTGATAACATAGGAAATTTGCTAGAGTTACAATGATGAAATGTTAAAGCCAAGAATCTTTGAAGCAAAATACTATGAGGCTTTAAAAATTATGTTGAGATTGAAATCTATAATTGATATTATCTTAAATATATCCTGGAAGTACAAAGATTTTAAGTAAAACCACCATGGAATTACATAAAGTATCAATTTGCTGCTGCTGTCATACCATAGTTTCTGGAGGGGAACACAATAACTACTCAGTGGATTAGAGCAGCACCAAGCAAATCAGAAAGTCAAAATATATAGATGGAATACAAGAATGAATTTTATATTGGAAAGGTAAAATTATCTACCCCCAATCTGGACAGCCACTAGGTACTAATATTGCTAATTTTGTGAAAGTGCCTGGAGATGTTTAATACCAAAGTGATGAAGACATTAATTTCCCATCTCATACAGAATATGTCACTTCCAGCAGCATAGCACACAGTGATTGATGATAACTTGCTAAATAGAAATATTCCCACATGCTGAATCTCCCAGAAGTTTCACAATTACTCTGAAAGCAAATACCTGAACTTCCTTATGGAAGAGAAAGATGCTCCTCAGGCTGACTGAAAATCAGCTATTTAAGAAGAAGTTAAAAGATGTCACAAACAATACCCTTCTCTCTTAACTTCCATCCTGACTACCAAGGGAACAAGAAAGTCTGAAATAGATCTAACTGAGGTCACAGGTCACTGCAGCAATGACCGTAGCTGCAGGAATAGAGCTTTAGAAAGAATATTTAGAAATGGAATTCTCTGTGCTGTCATATTGCCATAAAAGAGAAGCTCTAGTCAAGTCATGGCACTATATTGAAAACTATTGAAGGGAGCAAGAAACTGCTAAACCAGGAAATGGCCTGGGGGAAAAAAATCTTCTTTTCTCCCTCAAACACTTTAGTCTGCTGAGTGAGTCTTGGCCTGATTTAATTTTTAAACAGAACACATTAAAACGGAAGATGCAAGTTTCTTTCTTTGAATACTCTATCATGAAGTTCCACTTTGTGGCCCCCCAGAGGTCAACTAACACTTGAGGTTATGACTTGTCAGTGACCAGCTGTACCAGCAAATGCAATCATAGCTCCTTTTCTTCCTTTCATTTTATTCTCATTTCTACACTGTCCTTTACAATGAGATAGAAGCAAATACTGGTTTTTGAGGGACACCTTACCTAAGATAACTATGTCAGCAAAATATCATACTTTCTAAAGATTTTTACACACTGAACATAAACAGAGGATATTCTGGGGAAAGAACAGGGAGAAAACATCTAAAAAACATGATTTTATTTTTTCTTCTTTATCAGTGGGATGATAAAAGCATTAGGTATTACGAAAATAGTTCATGACAGTTAATTTATAAAAATGCAGACTCGTGGAAAGTCAGGAATTTCAAAGCTTGTGAAGTTTAATGCTTTGCTTTCCTAAATTGAAGACTTTTGTTGATCTTGTCTCAAGAAAGGGCATTCAAGGTCTTTATACTTTCTTTGTCATAGAATATGAAGCCCTTGGATTGCTTTCAGGAAATATGAACAGCAGATTTTTTTGTTTACTTGTTTCAGACTCCTTCAGGGGAACACAAAATATTTCCCCATCTCCCCCCATATTCTTATTACTCTTCTGAACAGTTTTATCATACTGCTGCTTTCCTTTATTGAACAGAGAGAGAGAGAAAGAGACTGAGTTGGAAATCATGAGTTATAGCTTTATTGGATGTTAGGATGAGGAGAAATATCTCTTGCCATTCCTCAGCTATCCATCTGAATATCAAGGATATGTAAAAGGCACGTGCTCTATATTTTTCAAAGAGAAAATGTGTTTAGATGTCTTTGGGTGTCAGTCTTTAAATACTTCAGAGTTTATTAATATTCTTTTGTGTTTAAGCTCCCTTGTTATTCTGCTTTGTCATTAAAATGTAAACCAACAGCATAGCAGTCACAGCTATCTCAGAGCCATTTACTTCTGCATGCCACTTCTGTAATTTCTTTTTAAATAAACAAATAAACAAATAAAAATCAGAAGTCTAAACTAAGACCTCTCTATTCTTGATTATGGTAAAATAATGTTCTGGTTTTCTTTAAACATCCTATGGCTAAAAAAAGCAGTTAAAATGTTACTGAATATCTAGGAAATATATTCTTATGTAAAAGATTCCGTCAGATTTCCTTCCTTCCTCTTCAGTAGATTATTCAACAATATCCTCATGGTGACATGAAAATGATATATTGTGCTGATATGTAATCAGCGTGGTATTTCTTCAGCAGTGTATTATATCAAATGATCAACATAGTGGCATTACAGCGATATCACTTTGACATTGATTTAAACTAGCGTATCATCAGTGCTACTGTACATCACTTTAGCGATAGGGTATGTTAATGCATCGTCAGATTAATGTAGCTGTAGCATGAAGTATCAGCATAATGCAGGGGTGATGTAAGTTAAGCTTTCTGCTAGTGTTGTAATATTATGTATTAGCATAATGCAGGAGTGATGTAAGCATGGCAAGTACATTTTCCCTGTTAATCATTTTTCCAATTAATTTATCTGTGCAAAGCCTATATGCATTTACTTTACACACGTGGATCAGATTGTGCTACTCTGGCACTTGCAATTAATTTAATTAGGAAAAGAAAGCATGATATTTGCACAGCCCAAGTGAAAGAGAATTTTGCTGTTGATTTAAAAGCAGTTAGATAAAATTCTACATTGAGAAACAATGTTTTGCTCATTATAAGGAACCTTGAGACTGAAAGAAAATCTAGTCATATACACTGGCTGGAAACTCAAGAAGGTATTTCTGCTTGTGGTTTTTTTGTTGTGTTACAACTGTATTTATTATTTGGTGCAACAATAAACTCATTTAAGTGTCATCTTAAGTGTGTCACTTCTAGCAAAACAGAAGACTTCCTTTCATATTGCATCTGTTTTCTTTGTTTTCTGAAAGCTTTATGTTATGATTTTTTTTGTCACTAGCATTAACAAAACACCTAGCACATCAGAATTGCTATCTAACTTCTATAGTCTTCTAAATAATACTTTTATTACTCTTTGATAAAAACTTAATAAAGTGTGTTAGGAAATAAATGCTTACTTTTTACTGTATTTTGCTCTTTACAAAAAAAATTACTGTAAACTATGTGTTATCCTAATCCCTTCTTCTCCTACTAATTTTGTCTTTACAACAGCAAAATTGTTTCTAAGGTAACAAGAAGGAATTTTTAAGTTAAAGGAATTAGAAGATGTGCACACAAAGATATTTTTTGGATTTTTATGGAGAGAAGAAATCTTACCTCATGCTCCAGAGAAAGGGACATAAAAGTGACCCTTCTTAAGAACAGGAAAGTGCAAAACTGAGTTAATAGAGTACTGCTACCAGTCAACTGTGAGCAGGACCAGGGATTGAGGTGGAAAAACAAAAAGAAATAAATCTTGATTAAAGGGGGAAAGAGCATCTCTTGACCCAAGGAAAAATAAGAGCACTGGAAAGAGAAAGACTTGAATATGCAGTAACAAGATCAAGATAATTATCAGCAGCAAGATCAACAAGATTAGGATTTTGAAAAGTGACAAAAAAACTTCAGAGTTTTACTACTCCAGCAATTTATTTTAGACTCCTTAAAACACTTGACCACCTTGACCTTTTTGTTGCCCTAAGGTAGAAGCCAGGGGCACTTGGCAAAGCAGAAGGGTTCTGGATTTATCCCTAGCCTTGAATATACAATTTATTACAGCTTTCTTCTGACATAGTCCATCTCTTCTCATAATTGGCGTCTGAGACCAACTGTGCTCTGAGATTGTTACTTAGCCAGAAATGTAAGATGGCAATACAATGTGGCAATGTGGTAATTCTGAACAAAGTTGATAACAACAATTAGCCCTAAGAGTTCGTTAGAATAAGGTAGGAATGAATTAATTATTTGCACACCATCAATAATACCTTCAATTTGAACTTTCATCCCTCATTTACACTACATTACATCCCACAACATTTGCAGAAGATAATTCAATTTCTTTACAATCACTTTATACAGTAGAGTTAGTGTTTGATATTTATAAGAAGCTTATGTAACTTAAACATGTCTATAGAGCACAAGATGTTTCAGTAACAGAGAGTACCCTGGAGAGTTCTGGTTTTTCTATGTCAGGAGACAATTCTGAACAGAGAATTATCTTTGTTCCTTCAGCTTTGAGATTTAGAGTACAGGAACAGGTTTGGAGGCAAGGTATGACAGGACCTAAGTAGAGAGGGCACAGATACCTGATAAATATGCTTTAGAACTGGCCTCCGTGACTCCTCACATCTGCTTGCTATGTGATAAATATTACACATGTAGCTCGGTGTACTCATTCTCCTTCTCCACTTGCCATGGAGGGAAAAAATTTGAGAACAACATTTCAACAGATTGAAATCAGGTCTGCACTCAGAAACAGCTCTCGAAAATTCATTAGCATTCCAAGCCACCAAGCAGCAGGGCAATTCGCAGCCTCCTAGCTAAACACAGAACAAGTGATTTAATGTTAACACTGAGAGGCTTTATTGTGGCTAAGCAGCTCCATGAATGTCATGTCACCTACCCCACTGCCCCCAGATGATTTAAAACAAAGATCCTCTCTCTGGTCTGCAAGCAAGCAGGCCTGCTTGCAATTTGACCTGCTAAATGATTATACTCAGCCTTCTGTATTTGCTGCAGACAGGCAGGCTGTAGGATTTAACACTTTACCTCTCACTCAGTCTCCTGTTAAGGCTGTTACCAGGCACGACTGAAGTGCCTGGCTTCTATGACCATCACAGTGAGATGACGCTAGCATTTGCATGTGAACTGCAGTATTTGCAGTGTGAGCTCATGGGAGCCTGTCAGTGCATGCAAAGTAAACCAGAGCAGGGATGTTCATTTCTACATTTTACTCTTTTACTGTAATAGTACATGAATTTCAAAAATCAAAGAGTGATAGAATCATAGAATGGCTTGTATTGGAAAGGAAGTTAAAGATCATCTGGTTCCAGAACTGCCCCCATTAGCTGGGACACCATTATATCAGGTTACATAAAATTCACATTCATTCTGTCTTTGAACACTTCTGTTCCTTTCATGTAAAGTGTCTCCCAAATTCCTTTCAGTTGGATGATGATGAATAAAGTATCAACCTTCTATTCTTTCCATCAGAGACTATGAAAAAATTAGAATATCTATTAAATACCAACAGATCTTAGCAGGACCTAAGTCAATAAACAGGTCTGTCATCTAAACAAGGTCTATATTAGTGGGTAGCCATTCTCTGAAGTTATTCAAGACTAGAATTCAGTTTCCCATATCAGAAAGGCTTGGGAAGGCTTATTTTACAGTTTGACAGGCATCATACCCTCCTATAACAGAAAGAGAGCATATAGTGCTAGCATAAGAACAAATGTTAGATAGATGTTTGTGATGCTAGCTATCAAACCCCAGTGATTAGTAAGTCAGAAGTTAATGTCTCACCTGATTCAGCTGACTCCGATTCTGAAGTTAGAGAAAAACCATTTATAAATATGTATATATCTATATATATATATACTATATATATACACACATCATATTTAAATCTATCTCACCTGAGACAAGGAGCAGTAGAAGGTTAGGTAGATAGCTTCATTCTATTTGCTTTCCCTTCTATGCTGTGATTAGTAATGTATATAGCTTACATGGGAGTAAGTGTCCTTTATTCTCCTTACGTGACATTACACCGTATTGTCTGAAAGAACCATATTGATCAGTGCCTCTGAAATTTCTCTTGTCAGCTGATTACAAGAACAGAACATGTTCTGTTCTTGTAATGTACATGCAAGAACTTCAGAACACCTCCTCATTTCAGAAAGCATTTCCAAACCAATTTTAAGTAGCGCAAGGAAGAAGAAGTAAGCAAAAGAACTGTTGGGAATTTAATAAGATGAATCCTAACCATGCTTAAGTGTTCAAATATAGTATGTCTGCTATTATTTAAAATGAAAAGTTCAAATTTGATTCTTCATTTTACGTGCTAGCAAGCCTGTAGGGCTCTAGAGGAACAGGTAACTTTCATGCTCTTCATTTATTAAGGATATTTCTCTGTGTCTGGGTTGATTAATAAAGCTCACTTTGACAAAAAAGTTTGTACTGAGGCAAAGCAGTTATTGGGGAATTTATAAAGAGCTTCTTTCATATGCCTAATTTCTTTTTTCATTGTTTTGTCTGCTACCATTTACAGCCAATCTGAAGTAGCAAACACACTGAAAGAGTGCATCTTAATTTGACAAAAAAAATTAATTCACCTCTCTGGAAAATACATGCAGCCTGTGTACAACATCCTGTAGACAACGAGATTCTATTACCTTTCAATTACAATTTTGAACTAAATGCATTCACTCTTTGCACTGTAGTCAAATAAATTTACAGGACATGTATAAATTTAATGTTCAGGCTGCACAAACACCTGAAAAACCATACTTATGTGCCATATCTGACAGTATCAATAAAATGAATTATAGAATTGCAACAGATCAACTGAGAAGCTTTATGAAGTGTTCTACTTTTGTTTTCTGTTTTACTTGCTCTTGTTGTGTAGGGGACTGGGCTTTGCTTGAATTTTCATTTTTTTTTGCTCTGTTTAACCACCATCATCAGTACTTCAAGTGCACTAAACAGTCCTACTATGCAATAGCTTAAATTCATTGTACATCATAAGAGTTATGCTAAAGATAGCAGAAGGACTAGGTGGCAACTAAAACACTACTACAGTACATATCTAAACAAAAGCTTACTTTTAAGTATGTGAGACATAGAATATTTTTAAGTTGCTCTAAATATGGTTCAGAGAAATCTTGTAAAACATAAAGCTCTTTGGACTGTCATCAATTCTAATAAGCTTAGAAATTTAAAAAATATTTTTTTTTCCTAAAGACTATTTTATTATTTTATTTATACTCAGATTGAAAATATTCAAATGCTTTTATGTTCCTGATACAAATTTATTTCAGAGCGAAAGGCATGGTACTAATATTTTCCACTTAATTAATCAGAGCACAGTCTCATTTGCATCTTTCACCATTTAAAAAAATTGATTTGGGGTTCATGACTGATGTAATTACATCAAAGGAAAAATGTGGATATGAAACTGCAGAAATATTTGTACAGAACAAAGTACTAGAATAAATGGATAACAGATTTCTATCTCTCATTTGTATCCTTGACTATCATTGTAAAAACAATACAACATAGAAAAGTTTAGAAACATAGAAAGGAAAATGAACAGTTCAGTCCAGTTCAGACTCTATATTGTATTCCAGAGTGCATTCAGAGAACAACAATGAAGATCCTGAAGAGACCTGTTAGGAAACAAAACATAAGAGCAGCTGCTAGCGTAAGTAGAGCTGTTTAATCTGGAAATGACATCATCACTCTCTATCACAACCTGAAATGAAGTTATTGCAAGGTGGTGCTGCTCACTTTTCTGAAGTGTCAAGTGATAAAAAGTGAGGAAAAGGCCTCAAGTTGCACCAGGTAAGCTTTAGATTAGATATCAGGAAGGATTTAATTATGGAAATGGTGGTTTGGCATTGGAATAGGCTGTCCATGATGGAGTTGCTTATTCATGGCATTTAGAAGAAGTGTGCGTGTAGCACGTAAGGACACAGTATAATGGTAGACTTGATCTCAAGAGTTTTTTCCAACCTGAATGATTCTATTATTGTTCTGATAGGTGAAACTATTGCACTCATATTTATGATCTTAATAGTAACTTTGTTCTGTATACATTTGTATTAGAAAAATGTCACTTTCCTTTGAATGGCTTTTGATATATTTTTTTTCATTTTATGTTCACTAGTAATGTAAGTGATGTTTAGCTTTTCACTGAACACTAGTTATGTCATTTACTTGTAGACCTCAATTTATGACAAAAATAAGTAATATCTTTAATTAGGGAAATTTCTAGGGACAGTGAAGATCAGATATTTCATGTCATCTTTATAACAAATTATCAAATTGTAATTGTCAAGAAAGGTAAGGCTGAACACAACATTTTTAGCTTGGTTACAGCAATTTAACAGAAATAATTCTCACATCACCACATCTTTAATGAATATATAGCATTTCATTAACTAAAGAAATAATTTTTTCACTCCACATGAACACTGATTTTGTGAAAACAGACATATTTCATGAGGAAGCAATATCAATTCCAAAAGGAAATGAATAAAATAAATGGCTATGGATTTGAATATATTGTCTAAGTAAGAGTGGCAATATATTAAGATTTTTTTTTCTTTTTCTTTTTTCTTTTTAATCTCCATGGAAAATCTAAGAATTTTTAAAATCTGATGCTGGTCAAATCACAGACTATTTTGGTGTAAATTTTTGCCTCCTAATTTAAGATTAATTATCACTTTTCAGATAATATAACAGTATATATAATATAATATAATATAATATAATATAATATAATATAATATAATATAATATAATATAATATAATATAATATAATATAATATAATATAATATAATATAATATAATATAATGTAATATAATGTAATATAATGTAATATAATGTAATATAATGTAATATAATGTAATATAATACAATAGTGGTGAATATAGTATAACGTTCAGTAGTGTTTGGCAAATTATAGACTTTGAAGATGCTAAAGAATTTAATGTACCTTATTAATAATTGTGAGAAACACTCTATGCTTAATGATTTCTATACATTTACATAAAATTTAAAACTAAGTAGAACTGTTTGCCACAAGAGCTGCTGAGTAATGGCTGCATTTTTCACTCTTTACTATTTTTTTCTAACATATCCGTATTCAAAATTTCATAGTTCAATGAAGTGCATAAATAAGTATACTTGTAGGACATGAAGTTATTTTGCCTTTGCAGGCAGAAGTGAGAGGGAAAGACAGAAGTAATGAAGCACTGCTTACAGATGTCCAAAACATCAAAAACAAAACAAAAACAAAAGAAAACAAAAAAACAACCCAACCACAACAATCTCTCTCTGTTATACATATAATTTTTTTTTCATCAAGTTTGCACTGCAATTAGTTGTATTGTCACTTCTCAAAAAACCCAAGTTTTTGTAAAGTTAGCTGACTAAATATTGACAAACAGTCAAGCCTGCACCAATTATATTGGCAAATAGTTATTATACAGGATATCTCTATGAAGACTAGAAATCCATGTTGACCTCATTCATCTATTAGTAAGCATGATTATTTTTCTTTTTCCACAGGTATGGTATTATTAATTAATTGATTTTGGTTAGCTTTATTTATTGAATAATTTCAAAGAATGAATTGCAAGCAGTTAGCTTTCTCTATGATGATATTATCTAACTATATTCTTCGTGACCCTATCTAGTGTACATCCTCATTTAAAAGCTGGGCTCCTGGAGAAGAAGCACACTCTAAGCACCCAAAAGTTTGTCTCCATTTAATCTGATTAATAGTTTGACCACTGGCCTTGAAGGTGAACTCACATAATTGAAAATCATTTCCCGAATCTTCAATAATAATCTTCCTGTTATACATGGAAAACTATTAACAGAAGATTTCTTCTATTAAAATGTTGTAGTTGTACTGGTTGTCCTTTGAAATTATACAAGATGTGTATACAAACAGGAAAATTAGCATTTAAAAAAATGTCTTGACTTATACTGAGCAAAACCATCTTTCAAATTTACTTTTTGCTGAAGTCTATTCCACTAACATTCTGCAAATGATTTCACACTATTTTATGAGTTTTGTCACTCATCTTTTATCATAGTGTATGTGATCAATAGTGATTTCCGTTACTACAGATGAAGAATATTCAGAATAATTTAAAATCTCACTTCCAACATATTTAATGTTTTGTGCATGACTTCTACTATGATTAGCCTTCTGTTGTAATTAAAACATTAGCTGCTTTAAATAGACAGTTACAAATTGTAGAGATTAGCAGAAGATAATCTTCCACTCACGTGCATAAAGCCTTTGCTCTGACCTTGTAAGTTATGTATTTGTCACAGCTAATAGTCTTTAGGGTCCACACACGAGACCAGTTGGCTTGTCCATTGAGCAAAAGGCTTCATCAAAAAAAAGATAAATTTTTCCTTCAGTCACTTACAGTGCTTTTACATGGACTCATTAATTAATGACATACTTTAATGTATCCTTTAGTCCTCTGCTATGACAGTTATCCAACTGAGTTATGGTTCTCAGATACCAGGGGATGGCAATTGAAGGTATCTGCCAGGAAGTGAGTCTACAGAGTCCTGAAAATGAGTGAAGCTTTCCTGAAGAGGTACGTCATATGGAAAAGTTAAGCTGTTAATAATTTATCAGTAAAGTGAAATTAAAGCATATTTATCATTCTTAATATTAGTTTGTCGTTTCCCCCCTAAATATTTGCACAATGTTTTGCTGCTATTAAAGAATTGTTAGAAGATGATAGGCTTTCTCTCATTACTATTTTGATTTTTTGTCTGTGTCCACAATCAGATATTTGACTCAAGAGCTCACTTCTTTAGTCAGAGAATACTGTCTTTGCTGTCTTTGACTCTTATACAGGATAATGAAATCGTACATCCTGCATCAGAGATAAGAAATGAAAATACACTTATTTCACTGTTTTCGACAGTCTTTTTTTTTTTTTTTTTTTTATTTCCCCGGTGTTTTCTATACTGAACTACAGTTTTCTATACTGAACTACAGTCTTTCATCAGTACTGGCCACTATAACATTTTGTCTAAATACCTATTTGAAAAAGTTGCAATACAGGTTAACGCATTTATAGTAATTCTGTGTGCTCTTAAGAAAATCCCAGAACACTTATCTTTCAGTATATCATGCAGAATTACAGCTTCATATATTTCATAATGGATCCTTTCTCACAATTGAAACATCTTTTTAAAACTGTAAAGACTTTTTAATACTTCCATCATAACATTGATGCAACTGCCATTCTTTGTTTGGCAAAAGACAAACAAGCATATGCATCGGTATTCATTGAACCACTGTAATATAACCTTGTCCACTCAAAAATTTTAAGCATATTACCTGTATTTTTAATTTGAGTAATATTACTGAGAAATTGATGATTCCTAAATCTTAAAGGCTTTAACAATTTAAAACAGAAGAGTGAATGCTCCTCCATTCAGCTCTCTTTTCTTCTCCACTTCTGGCTTTTTTAGCAAAGAGAATTTATAATATTTTGTAACAAATTTTACTTGTATGTGTATGTACACCAAAGTATAATCTCTAAGGAAAGTCAGTCTCTTCCAAAAAAGTCACCAAAATTGAACATCAGAGCAACATCCTTTGCTTATGAACAGTGAGGATAGTAGGAAATTTCTACAAAAATGCCCTAAGAAAATCATATAGAAAGAAATTGACAGATTTATCTATCTGTAACATGCATGTCTGTGCATAGAATGAATAAAGTCAACCTGCTTAATTTCTGAATTTATAATGCTTCCTATGTATATAAGATCATCATATATTGTGTATATTTAAATTAAAATTGCTGATATTAATAAATTAAGACTTGGATTCTGCTAACATTTCTCCATGTGAAGATGTTCCTTTAAGAGGCTTTTTTTTTCTACAAGACTTACCTCTGAGCAAAGAGTTAAGGGGGAAAAAAGTCTAAACAGTAATATGTACTGAAATCAGTTCTCTACTAGAAAACTAAAGCTTCTTCTCATTTTGCTAGCTCATACCTTCACAAGCTTGCTTGTAGTTGTTTGGGTTTTTTTGTTTTGTTTCTTTTCATTCTTTTTTTTTCTTCATTACTATGTTAGCAAATTAACTTTAAAACCTACTGAGACAAGGTTTCGCTGCCATTATGTTTGATAGTCTGCTTGATAAGGTCAGATCAGATCATCTAGTATGCCTCTTCACAGCTCTGCCAATTTAAATGCAGTACATGCTGACTGTGATAACTGACATCCACAACAGACGACTCTGTGAACATTTCATAGGTTTGTTTCTGTCCCACAGTTCCCACTTCATGCTCAGAAAAAAGCTCGGAGTTACTCCCAATTAAAATCAATACAAGTTAATGTCAGTACAGTTGATTTTACCCTCAAAGCGTGAAAATCTGGAACGTACTTCTAAGAACATATAACTGCTAAATATTTCTCCCATATCTGTGGTTTGTCTTCCAATCAAGACCAAGTACTGAGAGGAAAATTTACTTGGGATGATGCAATATACATATTTTTTCAATTATGCATTGTTGATAAACTTTAAGCTTTAAAACGGAAAAGGATATAATGCTTTTATTGAACTATATCATGCTAACATTTTTTAATGCATTCTGTATTTTACCTATGAACCTTTGCTTTTTTAGAAACCAAGACCACACTAGTTTCACTTTGGTAAGGAAATAGGAGTTCAAAAAACGATTCTATCTACATCTAAGAGCGTAAGAGTATTCCAAACTATGCATTATAGTTCATGGAGTTCCTTGCTCCATCCCCAAGTCTGTGTCTCTAAATGGTTGACACTTCTGTCTTTGTAATTAACTTAGTTTATGATAGGATAAAGTGGATGACGGAAATTGTCTTTTTGTTCCCTGTGGATACAAAAAAGCATAAGGCATTTGTGATCTAGCCCACCTGTAACAAGAAACTTGTGAAACTTTCATCTTATTCTTGTAAATGTGTTTATTTTTTAAATAGAAGTATTTTTTTTCTTCTCCTCCTGGAAGCTTCAAATTGAGCCAAATGTTTTTAGCATTCTGCTAACAGATATAACATTTTATAATAATGCACATATGTTCAATTGTTTTTATGGAAGAAATGGCAGGTAGTAGCAATCAGTAGTTTAAATATGTAGATTCAGCTTTTAGAGAAAGAAATTCTATCCAGTAGTATGGTGATAATATAAGTAAACATTCAATGAAATCTCTTTAGAAATGCAATTATTGTTGCACTGTGTCATGCTATCATTTTGAATTGCTTTTACCACTGTTTCATTGATATACTGTTGTTTCTATGACTATCATATTTGAAGTCTTGTGATCACAGTGGACCTTTAGTTCTTTACTGAGTTCTGTGAAAATCATACCTAAATTCAAGAGGAGATAATGCACGAATAGATTATGCAAAAATTCTGAAAAGATGAATATGCTTTCTCCTCACACCTGGGCTAATTATCAACAAAACCATTCTGCCTTTAATAACTAACAGGATGTATTCTACAGAAGGATCTAAATACTTCAGAATATACCTGCAAGTGTTTCCCTGTTGAATCCAGCTGTAACTTGGTTTCAAACTTAGAGGAAAAGCCCAGCTTTCATTAAATGACATTCCTGTTCCTTTTTTAAAATAACTGTTTATATCATTTCCATTATAAACTGGTTCAGATTCTGGACATGAAATATGCTGTGCAGTAAATTAAGCCATAACATACGTTCCTACCTGCTAAGCTTGGTCAATTGCATCACATCTGCAGACTACCCATTGGAAAAGACAGGATGGAGTTGGCTTGAAATTTTAGATCAGACACTTAATCACAGATGAATAATTGGAAAGGTTGCAGTGTTGACAGGAGGTAAGTATAGTCGCTTGGAGAGATGAGTAACTTTAGGGACCGATCTGCAGCATTATAAGGTGAGCACTGATTTCAGTGTATCCACTGTTTTAAGCATTTGATCCTCCAGGGACCTAATCTTCCCTATATATCAGATAAAGCATGATGGCAGTTGCTAAAATGGTAGCTGCATATGTTTGACTTCTTTTATTACCTCTACCTGTCTTTTCAAGAGTGAAGATTAAACTGTGTTAATATCCAGGGGATTTTATAGTTGATTTAAGCAAGACCAAGATTTCATTGCTTGAACATTTTTTTCTTTTTTATTCTTTCCTGTGCTTGATTTTGTAAGAGCTACCTTTTGAATGTCTTCAGCTTGAATATCTTTTATTCTGGAGGCTTTAGTTTGTTTGAGTGATTTTACTGAGAAAGTCTTCTGGGCTTGAATCTTGTGTCTTTTTTTATTTGTTTTGTTTTGTTTTTCAAATTGTGTTTTCTTAAGAAATAGGATCTCCTAATTTTCATGACTAATCTGGTTGATATAAATAGATAATCTAAACTACTAAAACTGATTCTGATATTACTTCCTACCTCTCTACTTCAGTTTATCAAAGGAATAAACTGCCCAATTACTTGTTTATTTTAGACATGCTTAAAAAGTGGAAAAAGAAAAGGATATTCAAATTTTTATTGAACTTTTATGGCATGAATTAAAACCTTGATAACTTTCTATGTTTTTTTTCCCAGTATACAGTGCCAGCATTGTGGTTTAACCCAACAGACAGGTATATACCACAGCCATTTGCTCACTGCCCTGAATTGGGATGGAGGAGAGAATAAAAAAAAAAAAAAAATAGGTAAAATGCATTGGTTAAGATAAAGATAGTTTAATAGAACAGAAAAGGGAGAGAAAATAATAACAAATAATGAAAGAGTATGTAAAACAAGTGGCACACAGTGCAATTGCTCACCACTTATTGACTCATGACTGGCTTCACCCTGAGCAGCATTCCCAGTTTTATTGTTCCACAGGATGCCATGTTTTATGAAATATTTATTTGGCCACACTGGGTCCTGGTTCTGTTCTCCCGGTTCCTTCTGCATGCAATCCCAGCTCCTCACTGTCAGGACAGCATCAGAAACTGAAAAAT
Organism: Tetrao urogallus; assembly: GCF_951394365.1. Taxonomy (NCBI): domain Eukaryota; kingdom Metazoa; phylum Chordata; class Aves; order Galliformes; family Phasianidae; genus Tetrao; species Tetrao urogallus. The sequence continues at coordinate 53,185,210 of NC_136815.1, read as the reverse complement.
TCACAACTCACTGTAAGTGCTGCTCTGCAACAACAAAACGTTTGTGTGTTATCAACATTACTCTCATCCTAAATGCAAAACACAGCACCAAACCAGTTACAAGGAAGAAAATTAAATCCATCTAAAATTAAATCTATCTAAAAACAGGACAACCAGTAAAGTTGTCTCAGAGTCTTTCCCTTGTGTACAAGTTCATGAGCAGGCTCCTCTACTCTCTTTGTGCCTCTGGAAAATAAATCTACTGTATGATTGAAAAGAACTACCTTTCTTCAGGATATGCTGTATTACACTACCCATGGTTTGTAGCAGCATGTTTCACAGTCAGGACTTGATCCCACTGTGTAAAATTAGAATCTACAGGTCATTTTCTCCTTGCTGAGGTTGATAAAAGTCATTGTTTTTATCTAAAAGTTTTCAAGTGGTTATTATATTGTGTAAAACTGTAAAGTCTCTGTAGACAGAAAGCCTCGAAGCTGTAAAGGTTACTCTCTCTCATGGTAGTTTCTCAGTAAACATAAGTAATTTTTAAAAGATAGCAGAAATTACAGTTCAGAATCTCTGGGGACTTTTCTGCAAAGAAAATGATGATTTGGAGCTTTTTCCACAGTCTTCATTATTTAAAATACTACTGAAATCAGTCACATCTGCTCAGGTATCTCCAAGTAGAAGACCCATTTTAACTAGTTTTAACTGAGATCTCTTAAGAATTATATTCTCTCCTTTCACTCTCACCATTCATTTAAGATATGTCCCATCTGTTTAATTTTGCCTTCATAGTAAGTGGAGACAAAAATTACTCCCTTCACAGGAAATTAAATTTCATGTCTTTGGAAGACTTTACAGACCATAAGAGATCCCGGAGGAAGATTAGAAAGGGGAGGAAAAAAAGAAAAAGGAGAGGAAGATATCCTTGCCTTACCCTCCATCTTTATGTCTGTAGCAGAAAGATTGTTGGCACTTTCAATGCTGCAAAACAGTGGGTTATTAAAAATCTTTAAATGAGAGAAACTATAGGTAATTTTTCCCACCTCTTTCATTAGCGTTCTTCTTTACTGTTACCTTCTCCTTCTTCACTCTTCTCTGTTACTTTTTTTAGATGACTTCATTAATTCTAAAGATTAAATTATTAATTAGATTACTATTTTTTGCTTGGTAAGAAGATTCTAATTGTTTAAAGGTGTGACTTCACCAGTGCAGTCTTCTGTATTCATCACTAGTGAGGCCGCACCTTGAGTACTGTGTTCAGTTTTAGACACCTCAATAGAAGAAAGACATCACGGCCCTGGAGTGTATTTAGACAAGGGCAATGAAACAGATGAAGGGTCTGGAGCACACGTTTTGTAGGGAGTGGCTGAAGGAACTGGGATTGTTTGGTGTGGAGAAGTGGAGGCTCAGGGTAGACCTTACAGCTCTCTATAACTCCCTGAAGGGAGATTGTGGCAACGTGGAAGTTGACCTCTTTTCCCATGTATCTAGCAATAGGACTAGAGGGAATGGTCTCAGGTTATGCCAGGGGAGATTCAGGTAGGACGTTAGGAGAAATTTCTTCTGAGAAATGGCAGTTAAGTGCTAGAATGGGCTTCTCAGTGAGGTGGCTGTGTCACTGTCCCTAGAAGTGTTCAAGAAACATTTAGATGTTGTCCTGAGGGACACTGTTCAGTGGGGAAATATTGGTGATAGCTGGATGGCTGGACTGGATGACTTGGAGGTATTTTCCAACCTCAGCAATTCTCTGATTCTATGATTCATTCTTTATATGTTCCTTATGGAAAGTGCAAATGAGCAGTAACAAAGATATATTTCATACATGTATGTATGACTATTCATTCGGATATATCAGATAAATAGACTAAGACAAACATAACCACCAACTCATATTCTCTCAGACATTCATTACATAGAATCCAGAAGGTACCTTTAGAAATCCAAAGTAAGTAATTGATTTGTCATTTTTATCATTTTCTCACTGATGAAACATCCAAGAGCTTTCCAAGAGGAGAAGATCTGTATCTGAAAAGGTGTGTTTCTGTTTTCCTTCTGCAACTATTGCTTCTGTTGGCTAGTTACATGCATGAGGAAGAGGGTGAAAACATCTATCTTTTCCTGTTCTTTCTCCTCTGGAAGCAGCTGAATAGCAGCCCTGCATTCCATGTGGCCTCCAAGCAAAAGTTCTTAGAAATCCTGATACTCTACAATGGTATGGCCTTCAAAGAAGTAGTAATTACAACAGAGAGTTGAAAGGGACATAACTTTAACTGCAAATCTTCATATTGCCTCCAGGCTTTACGCTATTTTATGCTGAAGTATATACATCTCTAAAATGTTTTAAATCCTTAAAGAATGAATGCTAATAAAATAATTATTATGTATTCAACAACTTTGAGTTTAGAGGCTGAAAGTGACAAGTTCATTCTACTTTTCATTGTGAAATCACCAATTCCAACTCCAGGAAATAGTGCAAATGAGAATTATGATAAAATATTAGATGTATACAATGATATAACCTCCATTCTCCCAGTATGAAAATAAACGTTTTCTAAAAGAGGGGCTTCCTTTTCCAGCAAAGTAAATATGTAGGCACAAAGTTAAAAGCCTGTGGCATTTATTGACAATCTTTTGAAATTAAGTAACTTATTTAGCTTACTAATGACATAAAAGCCTCTCTTGTTCTTTGTCCCATCTTTGAATTGTTTTAGTACTCTGTGGAACAAAAAGGTTTGAGTTCAAACTAGAAGAAAATTAACTCATTTGCTTTATGCAGAGAGGGCTTTCAAAATTGACAGAGAAACTAAGTGAGGAAGAGAGAGTAAGTAGCAGGGATAAAAAAAACATCTGATGGAAGAAACACACAAAATAATACAAAGTGTGGGAAAGATAGGAAATATGAAGAATAGGAACCATGTTAGTAGGAGAAAATAAGAAAGAAATGCAGATTTTAATGGAAATTTTGATGAAAGAAACCCAAAGCATATCCTTTCTTAGCTCTTCTATTATACCTCTATGAGTAGGCACTGAGGGCAGAATTACTCTGATATTAGTATTTCATGTTTTGCCTTTACAGGGGAAAAAAAAAAAAAAATTCCTAACAGTACTAAATTTTATGAGCAATGAAGCCTAAGTACATTAGCTTTATTATTTAAAAAATCCCTAAAGCACACTCTGGATCCAGTGCTCAGGCTACACTATTTTGTATGACCCTTCCTTCTTCTCCAATTTCTTTAGCATTACTATTTCATATACTCTATGAACAGTAAGATTTTATGTTTATTTTTGTTTCAGAGGCACTTTATGGGGTTTGTTATGCTTGCTTTTAAACTCCAGGCCTGCAGCTGTTAAGATAAGAAGCAAATTTCCTTTTGTTTCTGTGTAGGAGGACTCCATTCCCATAAGGCTTCCCCTACTCCCAGTCAAGGCATGCTGTAGCCATCACATTTTAGGCTGCTGTTTAGCATCACAACTACACACATACATGAAAAGAAACTGAATATATGTGACAGATTTTTGGGGGCTAAGTGACAACTTGAGTCAATTCACTATCCAAGCTTAAAGGAAATTTGATTTGGCTTTTTATTTCAGTGTTTGAATTTCGTGGAACTTGATCAAAAAACAGATTATAAATATGAAGGCAATTTATCATGCAGATCATCATCTTATAGCACAGTGTAGCATTTGTTCAGGTAGTTGATTCTTACTGCTTTACAGTCTTTCTGTAGAGCCAGCTTACACCTTGGGACTGGCAAAGCCTTCCATTGTAATGTTCAAACTTAGTTATGGAAAGCAATGGTAAGACACTATCATATGCTAAAAACCAAGATCACCAATGGCAACTAAGAAAAGATTGAAAGAATTACCAGCTCGAGTGTCAGGGAAATAAATCTATAGAACTTTGAACCAGCAAACATACCTATAATGTTATCTATTTTTAATTCTATTTTAATGAGGGATGTAATAGAAAACTCACCAGTGCTTAAAGCAGCATCTTTTTCATTGTTTCATACTAGCTAAGCTTGATGGCTGAAGAAAAATTGTGCTGAAATAGACTGGATTAGAAAAATACATGTGCATATATAACTACTCAAAGTAAACTTAAGTTTGAGTTATGATGACTGAAGGAAAATAGCCATAGGCTGAAAAGATTAAAACAAACTGAAATCTCATTCCCCAGAAGTGATTAGTTCAGCAAGAAAACAATGCAGTTATTGTTTACTGGCTAGGAAACATGGATTTATAGTGATGATAGAAATTAAAACCTGTAGAGAGATCAATATGAACTAAAAAGCACATTTTAATTGCTAAGTAATGCAAACAGCTTACCTTGAAACTTTGCTGATATAGAAACAAAAAATTTCTGTGGAGATGTGCATTTAAAAACAATTTTCTAACCTTTTAAAGTGGTGTTATGCTAAATATGTATGTTAGAAGACTGAGAGATTTTGAAAAGAAAGAAAGGAGAAGTGGTTTTGATCATTTGACTAGTAAGATGTTAACACTATGTCATGGATGGCAATCCTGATCACCAACATCAGTTCACTTTGATCCTCCCATGCCACAAAATATTAGTAAAGTATGTGTCAATAAACAAGAATTGAATTCACCAGTTACCTATCTATTTGCTATCTATTTGCTCAATATTGCACTGATATTTCATTAAAACTATCTTATGAAGGACTTCACCCTTACCACTTTGCATGTGGCTTTAGTATGAGACATCACTTATGTACATACGGTAGAAAACTATGCAGACTACACAGTGATATTAATATGCTTACTGATTCAAAGCATTCAATTCACCTCTTATGGCTTCATGTTGCAAGACTAGAAAGCAAATACACTCTGTATTATGCAATCTGTGCATCATTACTCTAAATTTGTGGTAGCTGAGAGTTCTGAATTCTAATGTTTCCTTCGATATTTTCTGAACTTTCATTGAACAAATTTTCAAAAGTGAAATTTAACAATTGGGAGTCTTCAATCATGCATTCCAGAATGGCACAGTAAGTGCCTTTTGAGTATTAAAACAAACTATTTATTAAAAACAGAGTCTAGCATTATGTTCTTTATGCTTGAATGTCTATGCTTACCTGCTGGAATGAAGAAATTAATTAATCAGAAATGGTTGAAGTTTTAATATAAAGGGTGATATGAAAATTCATTAATTAAATGCCAATGATTGATTAAATTCTACATCTTTTTTAATAAGGGGTAATCATATTTGAAGACATCTCCAGTGATGAGAAGCTAAGACCAAAGACAATCAGTTAAGTGGCTTTGAATGTAGCAAGTCTTATTACAATCCTTTCACATGAGCAGAAAGGACTCACAAAAGGCAGTTTAAAATCCTCTAACTTCAGATGACTGAATTATATATAAATCGAATATATGCTAGCTATCTAAGTCTTTTTCATACATAATGAAGAAACATCTTCCAAAGATTATTTTGGATAACTTGATTAGGATAAGTTGATGGAATCTCTACAGATACTGCTTTCTGATAATATATATAAAAGCAGGTCAGGTGACTGATTCTAAATGATCCCTTGATTTCCAGATTTATAAAATCATCTGAGACAGAGTGATTTGACATGGGTTGACCTTTGATTTTCTTCAAATATCCAAAACAATTTTGGATATTTGAATCTCCTGCAAACTCCTCTGAAATTTATCATTAGAAGGAAAACTATCCAATTGGAAGCGCAAACGGAATTTTTTCCCTCCCAAAGGCATAATATGCAACATATTTATTTTAAGAACTTTGCCAAATTAACAAATCTAGCAAATGGAAAAGAAGAAATTAGGTCAAGAAGAGGGACTGGAAAGGAAAAAAAGACAGAGATGTTGAAGAAGAAATAAAAGAGAATAACGAAGGAAGGAAGGAAGGAAGGAAGGAAGGAAGGAAGGAAGGAAGGAAGGAAGGAAGGAAGGAAGGAAAGAAGGAAGGAAGGAAGCAAGGAGGAGATGAAGAAGAAAGAAACCTCTCTGGTAGATAAGATAAATATATTTTAAGAAGAGACAGCAACAATAGTTCTTTGAATAGATTTAATGATTTTAAACTGCACAGGCAACTCAAAGATGTAACTGTTAATAGGTACTTTAGAAATGACATTTTTAATATACCAGAATAGGCAATAGCAATTTTCTGATCATTACTAGTTCCCTGTTTAAGGTAATTACTACAAGTGACCCTAATTCCGTAAGGACTTACTCTGCTAATATGAATCATCCAGCACCAACAGTAAACATGTCCCATATTCCTGTTGGTGTAATCCCATTTATTTGTCAAAAATAAATAAATAAATAAATAGATAAATAAATAAAGAGAAGTCAGATAAATCTTTAGCTGACATAAATTACCACAGCCTGCATTTCTTTTTTCGTCGATTTACCCAGTTCATTGAAAGTCAATATTCACTTATTTATAAATTGGAAAATGCACTTGCTGTGGGAAAGAATAAATCATGTCTTTGGTTCTTCCTCGAACAGATTAAAAAAAATGAACTAGATTCTTCCATGTAAGGGCATTGAGTCATGTTGCAGTCTCGTTTGCAAAGGAATCCTGAGGCTGTGGCAGGCCAGCTTATCTTACTGTTGCCAGGTTTATTACTGCATAGTTTTGAATGTTTGACACTTTCTGAAGGATTTTAGAATGTCAGATCCTGACTGACAGATTTACTTGGTGACTTCTTTTCTTGTGAATATATGACAGTTTGACAGGCATCCTTGGAGTTCATTTAATTATCTTATGCAAGTCTCCATACTGAATAACATTAATAACCATTTTACTTCATATGCACTGTAGCAGCAAACTTAAGCTGCCACATTGCATTTTATCCTACCTCCTCTGCTCACTAGCTCCAGGCACTTTTGTACTTTTCCCATCCCACATCCTTTAGCTAAAAAAAAATTGGAAATAATATGTAGACGCAAAAAAATAAAAGAAACAAGACAAATATTTACATGATTCCTAAAGAAATTAAAATATCACCAAGTGTTGCAAAAAAAAAAAAAAAAAAAAAAAAAAAGAGCAGAAATTCATATTGATGTTGAAGTATTATTCTAGAAAGCCATTTTTAAAGGAAAATAAAAGCAGCAACGTCACAAAGACAGACATTTTATTTCTAAATAAAATATTTATTTCTAAATAAAATGTATAAAAAATCATTGCTTTTATTATGATTATTGTTGTGATATTGTCAGTCATTGTTTGCTACTATGAGTTCTGTAGCAAGTTAAAAGAGTACATGTTTGCCCAAAGCTGTTTTAATTTAGGCAAATGAAGACTTTTTCCCAATATGGCAGGTGTGTTACCTTTTTTAGTGTTAACACACTCACAGCAACTACTGTTGATGCAGTGTGGAAGATGTGATTTATAGAGCCATTAGGTAGTTAACATGCTTTTGAAACATATATTAACACTTTTGAAGTACAGAATGCGGAAAACTTGCACCCACTTTTGCTGGGTGAGAGTTACCTTGTCTTTTCCTGCAACTCACTCATTTCTCCCTTCTGCAAAATCCTTGCTGTATTTATAGCAACACTTCAGAAAGGAAGGCAGGCTTTAGTTTAAAGACTCAGAGGTACTCAAACACCAAACACATCACATGAGCTTTCCTCCCTAGTGTGGTAGGAAGTGAAGATGAGAATAGTTAATAATTCAACATTCAATTTTTTCGATCACTCTGAGAAAACACTGTCAATAAAGAAGGATTTGAGAGGAAAAACAATTGTGTTCTTATAAACTATAAACACTGTTCTTATAAGCTATAAACACTTGTCTTGGGAAGAATCTGTATTGAAATGGTTATAACTGCTACTCTTCTTCAGAACACACCTAACATATATAAAAGCTAACATAGGATGTCCTAGTAACAACCTTCTGTTCTTTTTTTTTTTTTGCTTAACAACAAAGCACTTAGGATTGGATGTTTGTCAATGTTCTTTTAAAAACAAACATTTTTCTTGCTGTGATAAGGACCTATCTTTTTTTTTTTTTTTCCAGAAGTGTGGTCCAGTTCCCACATCCTGATCCACAGAAATTCTATTTCTGTGATTCACTCGAGTGGTGTGCTGCTACGCCAAAGCATAAAAGAGTGAACTACCACCCAGGAAATGTCAGAGTTGTGCATGAAATAAGGTATTAGCAAATTTGTTAGAGCATAAGGAAAAACAAACAAACAAGAAAAAAGAAATAGAGGAAAAAGAAATTTAAAAAAAAACGGTGACTTTCAGTTTTATTGGCTAAGAAGTACTAGAAGTAACTGGATGATAAATGGCAATTTTTTTCTCACTTCATGATTTAGTATTCATTTATGGAGAATTACTGAAGCATTTCTAGATGTCAAGGGCAGCGTGTTAGCATTCAATATTCAGCACCTTGACTTCTATCTATGCTTCTTTTCTCTAAAAGACCATAATTTAACAGAGAAACAACACACAATTAATACAGCCTATAATTTCATGATTTGGATCCACTCGGTTTGAAATAATTTAAATATTTGTTGTAACAAAATGGATTCACTTGCAGCCTACAGGTAGTGCTTTAAGTGGGAGGGCATTGCTAGTAGTTCTCAGTAAAAATTCAATGAGTACATTTTGTAGTGAAAACAGGTAACGTGGTACTGAATGGCACTGTTTAATCAGAAATTGATGTCAGAGTTTGGGATGAAGATTATTTTCATGCCAACATTCTTGAAAAAGATCTTCTACCCTTTGTTCTGTCCCTTGTCCTCTTGCATGGAGAAAATAAATCATTTGTGTGAAAATAATGGGTTATGCAGACTATTCATTATGAACATAACACTTTCAGGACTTCACTGACAACTCCCATCTTGTGATTATGTTGTGTGGAGGTAAAAACGTCTGCTGAATTAATGATAAATCTGTCAGTGCCTTTATCTGCTTCCCTGTTTGAAATGATTAAACTCATTGAGTGTTTGCTTAATCTATTTTCCTTTTTCATATACCATGCTCTATGCCTGGGGCAAACCCATCTAATAATTTTCAATTGAATAAAACCATAAGTCATGACCCAGTAAATTATTAAAAAACCCTGAGTTGCATCAGATTCATCATTCATCTTACTACAGTGGCAGAAAGCCTACAGAATTCCTTAAATGTTTTACTGTGATAAATAGTTCTATTAAAATTTATGAATAGTGTAGTATATATTAATACACATTTTGTTACTGAATTATCTGTCATACTATTTTTTTCTCATGCACCAACATGTTACATTAATAATTTCATTGGTCTGAAAAACTCACAGTCAGCTATCGCTGTAAGTTTTTTTTTTAATTTTTTTAAATCCTAACTCTGAAAATGCCTCAAAATGTAGCAACATTGCTGTTTTGCAGTGATTTTCTCATGCTTTCAGTTTGTCTCTTAAAACTACTAACTTCTACATCCATCTAAATAATTAGTTGTAAAATAGAAAGAATAAATAATTATTTAGTAAGTACCTGCAATAAGACTTCCTGATTGCATAGATTAGGAGATATCTTTTTCAGCAGACAAATACATCAGAAATCTATTAATTCTAAATTTAAATGCTGTTTATTAATATTTTTTTAAGTTGAGCAATTAAATAGTGGCTATTGCACATAGATGGCACACATTTCTTCATTCATTATTTTTTTTCCGATAGAAAATCAAAGTTTTTAGTAAAAAGTTAACATAGTGGGATTCATATTTTTTAATCAATGAAGTGAAGACAGCAAACTTCTTCAGAATAGAGATGAAGGGATAAAAAGGAATAGTGAGGGATGTGGAGAAAAAGTCTGTTTCTGCAGAAATGAACAGAGTGCTATTAGCCAGTAAAATGGATCCACACCTATGCTAAAGCACACTGATGAGGATTTAATGAATCCTTTGCTATTGCTTCCACTATTCAAGGCATCAGATGACAACTTTGTACAAACAAATGTGAATTTCTTTCTTCCATGAAGAAGAAATGAAATCCATCTCTTCAAGTGATATTCTCTAATGTACTGTTTTCAAATATGAGACTTCCACAGTAGATTGAGAAGTAGGAAATTTACATATTGGAAAAATTTTTTTGATTGAGCACAGAGTTGTTCAAAAGGACTTGGGGGTACTGATAGAGGGCAGGTGGGATAAGAGCCTTCAGTGTGCCTGGGCTACACCAGAAGAACTGTGGTCAGAAGGTTGAGGGAGGTGATCCTGCCCCTCTACTCTGCACTGGTGAGACCTCACCTGGAGTTCTGCATCCAGATGAGGAGTCCTCAATACAGGAGAGACGTAGAGCTGTTGAAGTGCCTCCAGAGGAGGGCAACAAAAATGATACAAGGAATAGAACACCTTCCCTATGAGGACAGGATGAGAGAGTTGGGCTGTTCCACCTGGAGAAGACCCTGGGGAGACCTGATTTCAGCCTTGCAATATCTAAAGGGGAATGTCGTGTTTTTGTGATTTTTGGTTTTTGGTATTCCACATCATAACATCATGTGGGGTACTGGGGTGTGTTTTCTTGCATTCCGATACTATATTTAGTAAATTAGTTTGTTTCTCCTCAGATCGTTGCCACTGTTTTTAATTATTTTGGGGTCCCCTGTTCCCTTTTCCAGAGTTGCGGATTTTGTGAAATCCCTCCGCCCCGCTGGTCACACAACTGTGCCGAACCACCCCGTAAAACTTTGACATTCTATTATTGAGGGCCCCTCCCCTGGACTCAGAGGACTCCCCTGGTGGTTCGGCCACACCATAATGCAATATAATTGGAATTGAAACTAATAAATCAAATATAATGAGAGAGGGAATGTCCAAAAGGTGGATAGGCCTCACCATAACACTGAGTTGAGATGTGCAGTACAGTTGAGCAGCAGGGAGACGGAAGGAGAGCCGATGAAGAAGAGTGGATGAAAAAGAGTTCATCAGGTGACCTTGCCAGGAGTTCTATCTCCTCTCTGTGACCACAAAGTCCCCTGGGAAATGTAGTTCCTCTTCTCTTCTGGACAGGTACCCAGAATTTGAGCATTAACAGTTAAACTCCCAGTGCCCCACATGATGCTGTAATGTGGAATACCGAAAAACAAAAATCACAAAACCATGACAAGGAATAAGAAAGAAGAAAACAGACTCTTCAGCAGGATCTGTTGTGATAGGTCAAGGGGAAATGGTTTCACACTAAAAGAGGGAAGATTCAGATTAGATATAAGGGAGATTCTTTTTTTATAAGGGTGGTGAGGCACAGGCACGGGTTGCCCAGAGATGTGGTGGATACCCTGTCCCTGGAGACACTCAAGGTGAGGCTGGATGGGGCTCTGAGCATCCCGATCTAGCAGTTGGGAATTGGTCTAGATGACCTTTAAATGTCCATTCCAACTCAAATGAATCTATGTATCTCTGATTCTCTGAATCTATGATTCTATGTACAGTGCTATCTTCTTCTTACTTCTTTCTACACTTATTTATTGTGTATAACTATATAGGAGTATATAGTACAGTGTATAGTGTATATACTATATACGAGGTATTTTCATAGCATGATGAATGAAAGGTTTAGCTCAAAGAGATTAATTTATTAGTACATATTTCACTCAATTACGTATTTTTAATGTAGATCATCTTATCTTATGAATAAATTACCCTGCATCTAGTAACTGTTTTTTGACTAATCCTATAACTTAAGAAAAAAAAATTACTTTCAAAATTTATTTTACATAAACAGTAAAGACATATGCTTCTAAACAATACTTTTAAGATCACAGCAACTAGATATTCATAAGTACATGTCATTTTCTAGAGTGCAAAATAATAAATAAAACTGGCTTGGCCTGACACATTTTTACCATTCAAAATTGAATGTGAGGCTGTTCAGCGTTTTTCTGAAAACAGCTAAAATGAGTACAGGCACTGCTGGCTACCAGGACTTAGGGCCAAGTTGTTAGGAAAAAAAAAAACATTTTACATATTCATTATCAAGAAAAGCCTTAGTGGCAGTGCGAGACTTGCTGTAGAAGGTCTATGTGTGAACTCAGTCCTTTTGGATGTCCGAATCCTGTTGCTCACATCAGTCCCAAAGAGATAACTGCCGATCTTCAGAGCTACAACTTTACACGGCCTGAGAGCCAGTAAGCAGACAGCATGGGCTGAGGAACAGTCTTTTTTGCTTCAGCACAGGGTATGGGGAACCAGGCCACTTCTGCTTGGCTTAAACCCTCACCGTGTTTAATCTACATCCTTGTTTTAATATATGTAGTTGTAAAGACCACCCGCTGGTGCTCTGTGCCCTCCCAGAGGAAACATTGCTCGTTTGCCTGTGGTCAGGAAGACTTGGCAGCTGCAGCACAGCACTGGGGGGGGATTGTTCAAAATTCACAGTTTATATGTGATGGCACGTTTAAGCCAGATGTCTTTTCTCAGGGGGTGTAGGCAGACAAAACCACAAGAAATAATTGCTTGTTCATGACTGGATGTTCTCTGAACCCAATTACCTGATCAAAAAGCAACTTTTACCTGCAGTTGCACATCAGCAGGAGTAGAAAATTATAGCAGCAGTACAGAGGAGCTCTGCTTAGAGATTTATCAGTCCGAATTGCTTTTCCACCTCTTTTTTCCATCTTCCAAAGATTACTTACATTTTTCCCTATATGCTGTCAATTCTTAACTATTTCCCTCTCTGCTCCCAGAAGGATGCTTCCCCTTCTTAGAAAACAGTGCATAGGAGAATGTTAAATGCAGTAAGCTGATGCTTTGTCTTATAAAAAACATATAGAGGTAAAAATACTCAAAATGGGTATGCAGGCATTCAGATGGCCTCTTCTATATAAGGAGGACCTAGATTGCCCATACATGCAGTATTCTGAATATTTGCTATTGCCTCCAAGCAGAAGGCCATCATCAAAAGCCCAAGAAATGAACAGCCATATCCTGTCCCCCCAGGGATGACTCTGCTAACAAGAGAGCTATCAGCTGAAAAATTGTTCTGAAGAGAAACTCTCTGCTGAGGCACCACATGCAAACAATATGGATTAACTGGTTTGTTATTTCTGCCACGTTGCCTGCAAAAAAGCACTGGTCTTGCAGGGAGGTGGTAGAATGAGTCTGTTGCTTAATGTGTTTCCTTTAATCGCACTTTACCTTTCTTTTACCACTTACAGATGAGTGCTGTCATCTTGTGTGTTCTCTACAAGTTGTGTGGAAAGAGAATCTATCTAATTGAGAGGTTCGTTTGAGCAGCATCTAGCACAACAGCTCTGATTTGTGTGGAATTTTGCAGTGCTACTTCTGCGGAAATTGGAGAAACAAAGTCTGTGGCATCCTGTGCACATTTGGTGTGCCGGTTTAAGCAAAAGTGCTGATTTTACAGACAGGCAAAGTCAGAACAAGCTTTTTCTGATTGCTGCCTTCAGACCATGATACTAACACTAGCATATATGCTGCCTCCTCAAGCACAACCTTTGCATGATTTAAGCTTTAAAAAAATAAGGAGTAGTGCCCTTATGCCTACAAATTATTCACTGATGTAAGTGGGCAGATGTATTTCAGAGACACACATCAATAACATGCAAACTTTGGTGACAAACATATTTAGTAAAATATTGATCTCATTTTCTTTTTTTCCACTAAATGTTTTGTAGGAAAAAATAAGATTTAAAAAAAAAAAAAAAAAAAAAGAATGAGCCTTTATTTGAAATACATTGTGACGTAATGTTAAACCAATGAACATGTATAATCACATTTTAGGTCAGATCTTAATCTTGTATGAATTGACAGAATTCCTGCAACTTCAGGAGTTTCTACTTCATTGATATTCTGACAGCTTTACAACCAGGCCTTGGTTTCAGCATGTGAAATAGCCACAGAATAAAAGCCTTCTACATGTTTAGTGGCAACCCAGGATAGAGAGCAGAAAAGGAACTTCAAAATAGCTCTGGATTTGAACCTGTCCATATTATAGTTATAAGTTAAGAAAATTATAGCATGCATTTTGGCGAAGTAGAAAATTTTTGTGTGACATAAGTAAAACGATCATCCAAGAAATAAACAGAAACCTGATTTCTTTTCCATAGTATTCTGTGCACTTCTTTCTGAAACACTATGTCAGTACTAATGATATCAGATTAACTTTAACAATCTGATTGTTGAAAGAATAGGCTGTTCTTTAACTTGATAATCCTCCACAAAAGCAACTTTAATTTTATTTCATATACTGGGAAGGAAGCTAACTGAATGTTTCCACAAGATAACCGAACATATCCAAAAGATACAAGCTGTTATGATGTACATATGAAAGCAGTGTAAGAGTGGGATTAAAACTGGCATCCTCCTTAAAATGTGCATTTGAAATACAGTAAGTATAGTTCTAGAAATATTCTATAAGTTCCTATTTGTGACAGAAAACTGAAATATTACACGAAAAGTTAAAAGACATGAAAGCCCTCCCTATCATTGTAGACTTAACTTTTTAGGCACATATTCCAGAAGAAATGCCACTAATAAAACTAGCCCTGAATGTGAGAGCAGGCAAACTTCTTGATATCTAAATTTAAATAAATTCAAAGAAGAGGATGTCACAAGGGAAGTGAAGTTGGAAAAATGATTTATTTGAGGCATTAGAGAAAGGATAGGGAGCTGATTAAAAAAGGCACATCAGTGTTTCTTGGATATGCTGGAAAAATAAATAATCAGAAGGTAGAAAGATTAAAAGATGGGCTTTCCCAACAATTTCTATAAAGCTAGGGCTCGTTTAATATTTTAGTCAGTGAGCTGAACGCATAAAATATGAGTTTGTCAATAAAAGTAGTTGGTGTTATGTATTTTGGGAAAATTGCTGAAACAAAAAGTAATTAATACATAAAAAATTGGGTGAAAGTTCAGTAGTAAAAATGTATGGTTGTGTATTTGGAACTAAAAACATAAACCTCTGCTTTGAGTTTATTTCTGAGAACAGTCTGTAATTTAAGTATATCGCTTGACCATGGGAGAGCCTTTGCATAGTTCAATCTAATAGTGAAACTAGATACACAGTCTGGCTCAGGCATAGGAAGAAGAATATGGTAAACTGTAATATCTTTTCTATTCAGGAAAGCAAACTGCCTTGCTGCTATCTTCATGGCATATCCTTCATTTATCTCTTTTCTTCTGGCTTCCAGTAAGCTGAGTTGATTTTAGGGACATGTCAGTAAACCAGTACACAATTCCTTTCTCTATAGCTGAACTGTCAGGACTATATTGTCCTAATACATCCCTGTCATACTGATTGGATTCATCTGGTTTTGCCAGTTTGGATCTCCATTGCTGACCCCTTATACACATTCACCATTTTCTTGTCTTCCTTCTTCAGAATGGTGTGTAATCCAAATATAAACTTCTTCAGGAATAGCAACCTTCTCAATGCCGTTTGTCCCATTACTCGCTTTCTTAGATTTCAGTTTGGCTCAATGAGTTTATATTCTTGCAAGAACAACAAAACCAGGAATCTTGAGTGTGATGCTCCTGTGCATATGATTGCACACACACATATACAACATACACAATAGCACTTTGTGTATCCAGTGGAAATTATTTACAGTGAAATGTCAGGTAGTATGAAGGCTCTTACCTTCCTATGTAATGCAATATGCAACAGTAATTAATGGAATAAGCATGTGAGTTACTTCATCCTTATCTGCTCCCTCTTTCAAATATGTTGAGAGGAAACAAAATGCTACTGAGGAAATGAGAAACTGGAAATCTTCAAGTAATACGACTCTCTTTTAATTTGAATAATTAAAATACAATTTTGTCTCTCTGTTTTCATAATCTTACTTCATGCTCCAGTTTATATTCACTCACTGAAATACAAGAAATATAAGTATGAAAACAGGCATGGCATCACTGGAATTTACAAGAAGCCAGAATCATCTTGGTGTTAACCACTGCCAAGAAAAGAGGTGAGCACAAACTGAAATATGGGAAATTCTGCTTAATCATAGGAACAAAGCTTTTTCACTGTAAAGGTGGTCTAACACAGGAGCATGCTACCCAAAAATGTGCATTCTCCATTCTAGGAGACCTTTGACCTTCGGCCTGACTAGACTTGACCCTGAGCAACTGCAATAGCTGACCCTACTCTGAGCCACGAGGGTTTGAACAAGACAATCTCTAGTGGCAATTTCCAGCTTTTTCCCCTCCTGTGATGCTATGCTCAGAGCTACTTTCCTGAAAATGTGAAAATCACCAACTTCTACTTCTGTATTTTATGCTTCCCTAATTATTTTCCTTCCTTCAACTTTTCCTAATTAAGCACAATGCAATGAGATTTTGAAAATAAATATAAATCTTGTGACATGTTGATATTATATCCATAATGGTATTTTAAGGGACATAATATAAATAATCTATAGCTTACTGGTTAGTTTCTAACTGCATTTATGCAGCATCCTGACAGACTTTAAGTCATAATTTGTGGCTTGGAAATAAATAAAAATATAACATTGCAGTGTCATAAATAAGTCTGTGAAACACAGAGTTATTTATAACAAATACAGAAAAAAAATTGCTATACTTAATAATAAGTATTGCAGTTTAATAAACGTTCCAGTCCCAAACTACATAAAATAAGGCTTCTGTTGCTTTGTGAGATTCCACATAGAGCAATATTTTGGCAGCATTTAATTTACAAGCACAGGCTGTCATGAAGTGTCTCATTTTGCATGTCATTGAGGCTGATTTTCCATGCACACTTCATTACTTCTGCCATACCATGTCATTTTTATGATTTTGCTTAAAGTAATAGCTGTGGTCAGATAACAACAGAAAATGGTGCTTTCCACCTTGGCTAATTACATTTTAGATTTGAAATAGTCACAAATATTTTATTGTAATATTTAGCTCAATAACTTGTGTATAAAAATACATATAAATTCCAAGCAAGATTCTAGATATAAATAGTAAGTGTACAATATTTATTTTTATTGCTGACTTCTTTTTAAAATCAAGGGAGATGAACATTTTCAGACTACATTAGTCTCATTTATCTCCATGATGTTCTTAATGTTATAAGATATTATGGCAACATTATGGGCTCCTGCAGGCTTGTATCAGCCATTAGCTATTCAGGAGCTTTGTGATATTGTCAACATAATTCAGACATCTTATATAAAAACAGCCAAATAACTGGCTTCAATCTTTTGTAGATATATTTCCTTTATTTACCAATGTTAAATTTATTGAACATTGTTTATCTTTCTTTCTTTCTTTCTTTCTTTCTTTCTTTCTTTCTTTCTTTCTTTCTTTCTTTCTTTCTTTCTTTCTTTCTTTCTTTCTTTCTTTCTTTCTTTCTTTCTTTCTTTCTTTCTTTCTTTCTTTCTTTCTTTCTTTCTTTCTTTCTTTCTTTTTTTGGTATATACCAATTAATTTGTCTTTTTATAAAGTTAAGATATACATGAGAAAAATCTATGCAAAATCTAGATGTGACCAGCTGTGGGAGAAAGGGAGGATTATTTCCAAAGTGCATTGTGAGATACAATGACAAATTTTTCATATAAACCACTCTAATACATGCTCTGCAAAAATGGTACAAGTGCTCAGCTATTCTGATAGCTATTTCATTTATGCACCAAAGAATA
This sequence comes from Tetrao urogallus, assembly GCF_951394365.1. Classification (NCBI taxonomy): domain Eukaryota; kingdom Metazoa; phylum Chordata; class Aves; order Galliformes; family Phasianidae; genus Tetrao; species Tetrao urogallus. The sequence continues at coordinate 53,167,643 of NC_136815.1, read as the reverse complement.
AAATGAACAAATCAGCAAATCCAAGACAAAAGATTATCATTAGAATCTCACACTTAAACATGTGTAGTGTAGCTGATCAGGCAGTCTCCAGGGCAAAGAAATATAATTTCTCAGTGGAAATAAGGCATTTTCCTCTCTCAAGTCTTCCTAAACCAAATCAGATAATGCTATAGAAAGAAAACAGTAAGACAGCAAACCTCAATTCGTTGAGGAAAAACTGAATACATTTTCAGATACATTGCAGGGATTTGCTGCGCTTATACTCACACATAAGTTCACATTCACAACTGCATATATCATACATAAGGCACATTAAATATTACTTTTGCTCAAAAATACATTAACTTTTTTATGGTTACTGTAACATCTTTTGGAAAGAAGCTATTGAAAGTGAGAAAGGGGTGGATGAATTATTTGTATATTTTGCCTAATTTATGCAAACTTACTAATAAAAGGCAGAATTGTATGCAAATAATCATATACCAAAGTACTTATTCACTTTCCAAACCTCATCTCATTCCAGCAAACAAAATGATGAACGGATTGATTATGGAACAGAACTGAGTAGATACTCAAAATCCATCTAGTTTCAGCATCTGGAACAGAAGTCAGTGAGTTATTAAACGATCTAGTTTCAAGAGAGAATGTATGTGCCCAGAATTCTAAAAACAGTGAGGGAGTTAAGTGCAAGTGGATAACACAAAGCAAAACCCTGTGTCAAAGACTGAAATATTTTCTGGGCATTAGTACAATTCTTTGCCTTTTTATAATATTTTCATGTGATCTAGATGGAAACATATTAAAAAAAAATAAAAAACATGAAAATTTATCAAATAATAATACAAATGTTTTTGGTTAGATTTCTGTCCCTTGGGTACTTTGTCTATACGTGTATTTTATGCATATATATGTGTATTTTGACTTTCCCTATTTATGAACCTGTCTTCATAGGAGAAGTGATCCAGACCTTGGATCATCTTCATGGCCCTCTTCTGGACTCTCTCTAAAATCTCCATATCTTTCAGGTGCTGAGGGTCCCAGACTTGGATGCAGTACTCCAACTGGGGCCTCACAATGGTGGAACAGAGGGGGACAATCACCTCCCTTGCTCTTCTGGCCACCCCTCTTCTAATGGAACCCAGGATACCATAGGCCTTCTGAGCTTCAAGCGCGCACTGATGGCTCACATTAGGTTTTTCATCAACCAGGACCCCTAAGACCTTCTTAGCTGAGCTGATCTCAAGGATTTCTTCTTCCAGTTTGTATACATATCTGGGATTACCTCAGCCTAAGTGTAAAATATTGCACTTCGCTTCATTGAGTAAGATTCACAAGGTTCCACCTTTCGAATTATCAGTGTCCTTCAGAATGGCCCCCCTTCCTTCTGCTGTATCAATTGCACCACTCAGCTTTGTGCCATCAGCAAACTTGCTGAGGGTGCACTCAGTTCCATCTTTTTTATCCATTCATTGATAAAGATTGATAAGATGTTAAAGAGCATCGGACCCAAGACAGACCCCTGGGGGATGCTGGTCATTACCAACCTCCACCTGGACATGCAGTCATTGACCACAATCCTCTGGCTGTAACCTTCCAACCAGTTCCTTATGCACTGGATAGTCCACCCTTCAAATCCATATCTCTCCAATTTAGAGACAAGCATTTGATGGTGGACCATGTCAAAGGCCTTTCGGAAGTCCAGGTAGATGACATCAGTTGCCTTCTCTTTTTCCACGAATGCTGTCACTCCATCACAGAAGACCCACTTGTGCCTTATATGCCTTAACATATCTTTCTGGAGGATCAGTTCCATGATCTTCCAGGAATAGAGGTGAGGTTCACCAGCCTGTATGTCCCAGGGTCTTCCTTCCTCCCTTTCTTGTAAATGGCAATGATGTTTCCCTTTATCCAGTTGGACTTTCCCCAACAGCCACAAAGTTTCAAATATGATGGAGAGTATCTTGATAACCATATCACCCTCTTTGTCTACATCTATGAAATAGTGGCAGTAAATATAAGTATGCTGCAACTATTCAAGTAGCAAAATGTTTAGGAATATGGTTTTGCAAAAACTCTGTTTTACTGAAGTCCTTAAGCACAATATTATATTTTAAACATCGCAAACTTTTACCTTCTATGGAGAAATATGCAGATAGGTAGGCAGAAAGAAGGGAAAGAAGAGAGGAAGAAGAAATGAACTAGATCATATTCAAGTGTCTACAGTAGCCTAGTATGCAAATTCTTTGGCTTCTTTGTTAACCAGTTAGTTAACTATGGTTTTACTGGTGATATTTATTACTAAAGGATAGGTTTAACAAATGTTAGTTGTTCAATGACTCCTAAATAAGAGTGAATAATTCGTAAAGAATAACACACCAGTTTCAGTCACTCATGATACCTACAGGCAAGTGTAGAATTACCTGTGCATTCATTTTCAATCATGATTTAAGTATGTCAGGATTCTTGCTTTGTTTTCTTTTCTTTTTTTTTTTTTTTTTTCTTTCCTTACATTGAGTCTTTCTTTTCAAATTCATTAACAACAAAATAATTTTGTAATATTGTCTACCTCAGGAACAAAACACAATTTGATCCAAGTTGATTCTGATAATTTGTGGTAAAGCAATCACAAAGCAGAAATTATTATTTCTTACTTCATTTGAAACAGTGTTTTGAAACTTTAGAGTGTTTTTCTTAGTTTAAGGCTTTTTATGTTTTCCTTTTTTTTTTTTTTTCACAAAACTTTTCAACTGTGATTAGTAATTTATCATGCTTACTGTGACACAGAGAATCTGGCTTTGCTATCTCCAGTTTTGACATTTAATTTGAACTTGTTAAAATGACTTAGTGAATCTAGTGATCAAGACCTAGATGCAGCCCCCTAAAAGCACTGTATATTCACTTTAATCATACAAGAAAAAATGTTACAGGGAGAAGAAAAAATGTAGTTCATAAACAAGAAATATAAACATTATTAGTTGCAATAAATACCTTTTCAGGCTAATCACAACACAACAGCTTGAAAATTTCTTCTCAGCAGCAGGTGTTTCAACAAGAAGTGACATTTATTGAGGAACACACAAGCCAAGGGAATCATGTTGCTAGAAATAATACAGAAAAAAACTTCCATGAAAATATGAGTTTATTAATATTGCAAATGAAGACTATAAAAACACATAGATGTTAATCTGCACGTGATCGCTTATATAATTGCATAAAATGTTGCAGATTAAAAAGCAAACCTGTACATAATAGCACTTCCTAAGAGATGAATGCAGCAAAATCAAACCTGTGTTGTGGAGATGTGCCATACAAATAAAAATATAAACAAAACAAAACAAAAAATTTTCACGTCACTGATTTGCATCCAAGCTGGAAAGCAACTGTCTATAAACTGATATAAACTGGAAGCAATGCAATCTGCAATGCAGACTTGTCCTTGCTCTTGTGGCAGCTGATTTTTCTACCGCTGCAGAGGTAAATGCCTCCCAGTTCTATGCCCCTGGCTGCTTAGCAGCTCTGAAGTGATACAGTTTTAACGGAACAGGCATGTCCATCACACAGAATGGGGAAGCTTCCATTCACTGTGAAACCATCCTGCACAGCAGAAAAAAAACCCAAGCTGTATTTATTTACAATCTAACATTGCAATTTAGAAGAGTCTTTCAACTTCCAATCTGAATTCTTTTCCTTAAAGATAATAATGGAGATTTTTGAGTAAAATAGAAACAGGTGTAAACAGTGTATACTCCTTCATAGCATTGTATTTCACAGATTGGAAAATAGCAGGCTAGAAAGACACTAGCTGAAAACAAAGTTACATATCAGTGACAATAGAAGTATGTGTGATGAAAAGCTTTCTCTAGATAACATAAATTTATTGCAAAAAGATATCCACCTGACTAGTTGCAAGTTGTTGCTAATTGCACTTTTAAAATATCAATTAAAAAAAGATTAACTTTCATACTTTTGCAAAATTATTTAAGATTTTTCCATGGACAGAGAAATTCTAAGTGTAAAAAGAGGGTATTATAGCTTTTTTGTGGTGTTGAAAACTGTATATGAGATCAAACATATTACTTTTTAGAGAGAAGATGACTGGTCATTTGAATAAAATATAAGAGAAAGCAGGAGATTCTTGACACTTTCAAAATTTTCTGTGCCTTTCTTTATTCAAACAAGATAAACTATTAACGTATATGGGTCACTCCAGAAGAAAGGTCTCCTTATTTCCATGGAAACTACAACAGATACAAAGAGCACAATAGGGCTATCGGGTAGAACAAATTCTCAGTTACAGTACACCCTTTTTCAACATAGTAACCACCGTTAGCTGTGTATTTTCACAAGCAATGAACAAGAGCCTGCATGCTGCGTTTGTAAATTCTGCACAAGTATACGTGACCCTTTGTCACTGTTGCCATTGCTGAAATGCATCACTATGCTCACATCCATACCTTGGTGTCCATAAACATTCAACAAATGCTGATGAATGTTAAGAGGAGCAATTTTTTCTGCATAGAGGAATTCAGTTACACACCTTTGCTTCATACGTATTTCCACGTCAGACAGCATTCTGCCAGACTGCCCCTCTGCTGCCATCTGTCACATGGCAACAAAATGTAACAAAAATTTGATGGAAAGTTTCAAACTCTCAAGCTATGACATCAGCATCTGCTTTTGATGTTTTGGACCAATATAATTGGAGGTATTAGTTTTGGAGAAGCCCTGGTAATTTAGCTAGTGCTACAAAAGGGGCAATGTGGAATATCTAACGGTATCTTCTGCCCTTAGTATCTAAGTACCAGCTAATGAATGACATAAAAAGATGTAAAAGTTCAGAAGAGTGATTTATCAACTACAGATGGATAAATAGGTTCAAAGGCCATTATACTTTTGGTTAGTCTAAAAATGAATTGACATTTATTTCTGATTATTGATAGCGTAAATTTTTCCTGTGTTATCCAGTCTGATGTTGTACACCATCATACATAGTGGATCTTTGAAGTAAGATCTGAAATATAAAAAATATCAGCATCAGTCAGATAGAAGATGGTCACAGCCATCCTTCTGTACCATCAGATAAAAGTTTATGCAACCCTGACTTCAAAAGCAATGCCATTTGAGTTGGGAAATCATTAATATCTTATTACTGAAACTAGAAATGAGGCTCATAAAGCTGCTGGGTCAGTTTCTCTTCTTCATTAAATTTCTGCATTGATTTACTTAGATAATTATTAATGTCTCAATGCACTCCAAAATGATCAGCATTTTAGTTAACATGCTTATTGCAGACTTTTACTTCATCAGATCTTTCATCTGCATTTCAGCATTTACATAGACTGTTTTTTAGAGGTTATTTGAGTCAGTTCCTTCCAGTATTCATACACACCTACAAAGGTTTTTTTTTTTTTTTTTTTTTTTTTTTAGGAAAAATGGTAGATATCTAAGATTTTCCAAATTTTATAGAAAGACCTTCAATTCAGAGTATTTAATTGTAGGGCTTATTATCATTAGCCAGTAGAAGTGTGAATATTTGTTTCTTAAGTATGAGAACCAATTTAATCAAAGAGCATATGCAGCATAAATAAGAGTGTTAGCAAGATTTAACATGAGAAGGAATCTTGACTCTTAGTTTCCTCAAATGGCAAAAAAGCTTGATTGTTGTTGTAGTTGAATTTCCCATTTTTGGACTCTTGGTTCTCTAACTTGAATGGGTTTTAGAAATCAAACTATAAAATGGTGTGAACTAAATTTCTTCTAAATACTTTTTTGTAAACTTAAAGTAGGAAAGCCTTTAAATGATAGTGTTATCTAAAAAATTTCAGCTAACAGCGAATATATGATGTAAGCATTTAGTTGGTGGATAAAAATGTTCAGTTGCTACAGATCATTGAGCTGCAAGAGAAAGGAATTCTGAACTAGCAGCAAAACATCCCATAAAATATGATCATTATAAAAATTGCTAATATATTTTTATTTATTTATTTATCCACTGATTCATTAAAGTTCAGAAAATGTATTTTAATATCTATTTCTTGAGTCTAACATGTGCTTCAACACTGATCAGGACAATAACGGTCAAAGGAAATTGGAAAAACAACTTACATAATTACTCCTTTACTTCTCTACAGAGACTTAAGTAGCTATGGCTACTTTATGTATAATTTATCTGTCTACTTGGGTTCTTACATAATTGAAGATTAATGCTCTTTCATATTAATCTGTTATTGGGGGAAAAAAAAAAAAGAAAAAAAGAAAAGCAGTATTCCATGGGAATTAACTTTTCTATAATCAACACCTAAGCCAAAGATGATAAATAAAGAAAATTTAGATCTGATGCTTTACACTAAGATTTTAAACATGCTCTGTTCTGGAGGAACCGTGAAATCAGCTATACAAGCTAAGCTAACCACTAAGAAAAATCACTTTTTTTTTTTTTTTTTTTTCATTGTATTTGTATGGAGGTCAAGGCAACTTGGTTTTCAGACTAGATATCTAACTTTAGGTGATGTTAGTGTTCAATGTATATCATATTATTTTTTTGAAATCTCAGTTCAGGATCCTCTAGAAATGAATTAAGTTAAATATGGGACTGCTGCTAACATCCAGAGGGAATTCAGTATTATTTTACATTTTATGGAATCATGGAATAATGCAGATTAGAAGCCATATCTGGAGACTGTCTAGTCCAAATCATCATTCAAGAGGTAACATAACACAAATTATTATGGCTTGTCAACTTTTGAGTATGTCCAAAAACAGAAACACCACAGCATGCCTGGGCTCTTACTCAGGTTTTTGACCGTCTTCATGGTTAAAATATATATCATTATTAATAATAATAATGAATCCTATTTGGACTTCCTCCCCTTCAATACATGCCTAGTATTTTTACTGTGTATCTTTAAGTTTGGCTCTGTTCTCTCTACAACCTTCCATTAGATGTTTACCATTCATGGTAAATAGAAGTATGATTCTGCTTTATCTTCAGGTAGAAAAAAACAACAATTCAGACTCTACTTGTCCTTGGTGTGCTCCAGCTTCTGCAGTATTCCTGTTTTTCATTTACTGTGGACCTCAAAACCAGACACAGTACTCTAGATGCATACCCTCAAAAGTGACAAATAGAGGGGAAGAGTCACTGGCTACTCTTGCTAACAATCCAGTGTGCAGTTTACCTTCTTTGCCATATGGAACACAATCAGCTTACAGATTGACAGGTCCTCTTCTGCAAAGCTGCTTTCTATCTAGTCTGACCTTATACTGTCATATGAATAATGTATATGATAAAACATGTATATGTAAAAACATGTAATATGTATAATATGCTTATACTGTCATATGAAGTTGTTTTATTCCAGATGCAGGAGATTGTTGCTTTGTTGTTGTTGTTGTTGTTGTTGAACTTAATAAACTCCCTGTCAATTTATTCCTCTTGCCTTTTGAGAGTTCCCTCTGAACTCAGCCCTGGAGGGCAGCCCAGTCCTCTACTACACTGACTGTTCTCCTTGTTTTTTAATTTATTAAGAGTATCAAAAATTATCAGGTCGGTCAGACACAAATGCCGTCATTAAATCATGCTGGTTGTCTTCAAGTTACTTTGTCGTATATGTACTGGATTTACTTCCAGGAAGATTTACTCAGTAAATGGTTGGAATGGGACTTGACCAGCCCATAGATCCCTATATCCTCGTTTTTCCTTTCTGGAAGACAAATACGAGATTTGCCAGCAGTCATTAGGAACCTCTTTTGACTGTCATGATATTTCAAAGAGAACTGAGAGCCTTGCAGTGAGCCTTGATTAACTTCATTATCACCCTCATATATATCCCATCTTGTATATGTGAAATTTCCTCATATGACTGGTGACTCCATCTTCCTCTACTGTGACTAAATGCTTCACTCTAACACATTCTACCAATAGTCCCAGGGACTTAAATTACCTGTAAAAATGGAGAAAAGTAAGTCACACTGAGTATATCAGGCTTTTCCATATCTTTTGTCATTACATATCAGACTACACTAAACAATTTTCCCTTCGCATTAAAGAAATCTTCATTGCCCATCACAACCCATGCTATTTCAAACTCCAGATTTGGCTTTTCTAATTTTATCCTTGCATACTCAGGAAATATCTTTCTATTCCTCCCTGGTAGCTTGTCCCTTTTTCCACTTGCATACTTCCTTCTTTCCTCTTTGGGATAGTGTCCTACAGGACCCTGCCAAGTAGATCTCTTCTCAAGTACAGGTATATAATTTTACTATTAGTCTTGCTCACACCTCTCAAGGTTTTAAACTCCAAAATCTCAAGGTTTTCTTTTTTGTTTGTTTGTTTGTTTGTTTGTTTGTTTTTCCTGGCCAAGTCTCTGCTCAGCCTTTGCAGCCCTGACCTAGCTCTTAAATAACCAGCAGGACACTTGTCTTAGTTGGTTTGATAATCCCCATGTCATCACAAACTCCAAAAGTCTGAATTACACCATCATGTTGCCTTTCCAAAAATTAACAATGTGGTTAAATTCACCATCAGTACCACTGCTTATCATCATGAGGCTTCTTATCTTTGTAGAATGGTTGGTTTACTTCCTCTTCTTGATCATTCAGTCCATAATAGACACAGTGTCATCTGTTTCCATCTGTTTTTTTATCTTTAGCAATAAGATCTTAACAGTCTTCAGCTGTCTGCATACATTCAAGTCACTCCTTCGCCTAGTGTAGGTCTTCCTTCCCATCTTCTCTAGCTTTTCTGAAGAGCCTGAATCCAGCTGTGAAATACTATTCTATCATCTTATTATGTTCTATCATCTCTTTTTAGTTTATTGAAAGATCATAGCTTTGCAGCTGTGAACAGACTGCTACTTTCTTATGTTTTTTTTTCCATGGGCTGCATGTATTTGCATGCAGACACTTGTGATGGTCTCTTAGTCATGCTACTTTAATAATAGCACTAGGTAAATTTTGCATTATGCTAATCACTGGGGAACACTTTTCTTACTTATCTCCACATGTGCTTATGTACTATTCTCAGCTGAACCCATTTTAAAGCCCTCCTCACCAGGTTAGCAAGCCTGCTGGCAAGCAAGTTTTGTCCTTTCCATCTTGCCAGTCCCTTTTTCTCCCCTGAAGTCTTTATTATTAATAAATTATAGAATCCTTAGAGTAGGAGGGGACTTTTAAAGGTCACCTGGTCCAACCCCCCTGCAATGAACAGGGACACCATGGCTAGATCAGGTTGCTCAGGGCCTGATTCAGTCTCCAGGGGTAGGGTACCCACTACATCTCTGGGCAATCTGTTCTAGTACCTCACTGTAAAAGGCTTTTTCCTTATATCCAATCTAAATCTACCCTCTTTAACCCTGAAACCATTTTCCCTTGTTCTATAACAACAGACTCTGCTAAAGAGTCTGCTCCCTTCTTTCCTGTAGCTCCCCTTTGGATACTGAAAGGCCACTACCAGTTCACCTTGTACCCTTCTCTTCTCCAGGTTGAACAGCCCCACCTCTTTCAGCCTGTATGATAGGTGCTCTATCCCTTGGATAATTTTTGTGGCCTTGTTTCATGCTCTTAAAAGACAAATTACTGCTTCAGCAACAATCACACTGCTGGGATTTTCCTGGAGGATCCTACCAAGTTTTTCCCTTCTACCAGCAAGATCAAGAACACCACCTACATTCCAATGCTCTTTATCCTCTTCCCAGGAGCCATATTATCGCTCAGGACAGAGCTTCCCCAGTAGTATCATTTGTCTCCACATGAAGTAACGACAAGGGGACTGGATGAGCCTCAGCATTTTCTCTGCAGCATTCTAGATAGGAGACACTGGCAAGCCACAAATATGCCAGAACAGCAAGTCAGGTGTGTTTCCTCTTTCTTCTGACCACCATCAGCCACCGCTTATCCTCGAGGTTGAGTTGATTACATAAAGATGTTGTTGTTATATAGAGATAGATACAGGTATGCATTGCTTTTGTCCACAGCATCATTCTTGCCAGGGAGAATAGGACATCAGGAGTCATGGCTCATTTCTTAGACCTTAGAGCTCCAGCGTTCAGAGCTTCTTTGTTTTACTGAATATTTCTGATACAGGGAATTCTAGAGGTAGTATTGGGCTGTGAGAGCACTTGAGTTAATTGATTGCCTTTGGACAGCTGCTAGCACTGCTAGCTCCTCTTAGAGAACTGAATTGATTGCTGCATCTCCTGGTAGGTAGGCACAAGATAAGTTTGCACTTCACAAAAAACACTACAATAATTTGACTCTTTTACTGGATGTCCCTGCAGAGAGGCTATAGAATGAAAGGACTTGCAAGAAGATTTATTTTCTCATCCTGCCTTGAAACAATCCTGCAGGTCAAGGAAGTAGGTTGGAACTAGCATGGGGATTTTTTTATGTTTAGGCATATGCTGCATCTGTTCAGTCAGTGGAATAACTTTTATGTAGTCCTTTAATTCTTCCAATAGGGAATTAAATATTGTTGAAAGTAGCATATTACAGCACATTTTACTGTTGTTCAGTAAATAGATCCCAATTAGGAAAAATGTTCCTCGTTGCATGGCTGACAAATTCCTTCTTGCATTTGTCCAGATTTCTGTTAAATTCATGTGTATTTTTTTCAGTCTTCTTGCATTTTAGGAGATACAGAAATTGAAGTACTTATCTGAACTAATATCATGCAAAAAGTCTATCTAATCAATCCTGAGAACAAAATAAAAGGACAGATATGCAACTTGTGCAGATCAAAGTACCATTGTTCTGTCAGTGGAGTTTTGCTACTTCATCTAAGGTAAGAATCTGAAACAGCATTCCTTTGAAATTTGAATAGGATAAAATAAAATCCTCATTTTTATCCAGAAATTAGAATAATTTAATACAATTTGTGTCCTAACACTATAATAAAGCTATGTCAGAAATTTTGCAGTGATGTGACTGTATTTCTTCTTACAGATAGACAGGGAGCAGTAGACATCTTTTGCATAGTTTCATCCACTAATGAAGCTAGTTTATATGTTCTCAGAAGTGCTTTTTGAGGTAAATCATAAGTAGCTTCTCACTGTGCCAGAGAGTAAAGATTTTCAATTTGTATTTACAGCCTACAAATAAAGAGAAAATGGATGGCTGCTCTGACTGAGAAAATGGATCATAAATTAAATCTTAGCATATTTTAAATGCTGTAGTTTTTTACTTATACACACCTATGTATTCCCTGTTACAGTTCTTAAAAGGGGATAATAGGAATAAAATATCCTCAGCATTTGTTCCAAAGATGAAACAAGAGAATCAAGGGAGCAGTCATCCATACACAGAGTTAAACCTTTGGCAAATTTATGCCAAGGAGTCCTGAGACAATTTGTATGCATTTAATCTCCTTCTGTGTTGGTTCATTATCAGTTTGAGCTTGAAAATGACAGGAAAAAAAAAGTAAAAATATAACTTTTAAGTAGCTATAACAAAATGATGAAATTAAATGTACATGCGAAATGTATCCTTGAGATTATATTTGTAGTTTCTGGGCTGTTGGTATCAGTGGGAGTTTTGCTGCAGATTGACAAACATATATGGCGCATTGTGTTAGACTGATAGGAGGAGCAGATAAAATCTTATTTAACCGCAGGAGGTTTTGCTTGTTATCTGAGAAGGAACAGTAATACAGAAGCTAAAAGTGGTATGGAGACATTGAATCTAAAAAAAAAAGAAAAGAAAATTGTTATATTTAAAACTTTTCTGTCATTCTAAGAATGTATAAAACTAGTTTTTACTAGACTTTTTTTCCCAAAAATATAAAAAACCCTCTATAATTTATAAATGTATGTTAAAAATAATATGAAAAAAAAAAAGGAAGCTATTAAAAAGGCATAAGAGAATAGCATCTTTTTCTTTTTCTTTTTCTTTTTTTTCTGGTAGTGATTTCTGTGGGGAAAAAAAATAGACCTACTTATTGATTTGTACTAAAAATGCAACCTAAAAATATAGCATCCACATGATATAGTGTTATTGCTGGTTAAATACTATAAAGTTTTGCCAGAGAAATCTCCTTTGGTTATGAGTTCAGAAGTGGATTCAGATCAGATTCTGCATTGGTCAGTACGGCATCTATAGTCATCAGTCAGTGAGGAACACTTGATAGCTTTACTGTCACTGAACTGTGATAGGAAATGTATTAGTAGCCCTCTCTGAAAACCATCTCTTTCCCTGCATAAAGCCCTCAGAAGGCAAACATAAGATGCCCGCTTCCCCATCACTGGTGACATCACATACACATGCATTTTTTCCCTCAGTGTCATCTGGGTTTACACAGGGAAGAATGAGCAGATTCACCAATGCATGGCCCTAGCATCCTCCTTTAGAATCCCAATTCCACAACACAAAACATACATCTGAAACGCTCCTATCATTTCTCTCTCTGCCTGCCTCAGGACAGTGCACTAATTATTTTTGAGAATGTTTGAAGGACTCTGAAGAATTTTTACTCAAAAAGAATGATAATTAAGACAGATAGTAGAAATCCACCAGATGCTGATCTTGTCAAGTGTCCCTGTGGTGAAAAGTGTTCTGGTAGGAAAGATTGAACAGCATACAGAAGAAGCCAGCTGCTGAAAAATATGGATAGCCAGAATGACAGAGAGAGGACTTGACCAGGGTAGATGTAGGTTACAGGGCCTCACAAGTGAAATGTCAAGTTATTGCAACCAGCCCTGATATGGGAAATTGTAGAAAACTTTTTTAGAAGACATATGGAAATGAAACAAATGTTAATAGATTCATCTAGCTTGGGGGAAGATGAGTTTCTGTCTTGTTGCATCATCCTGTCCATCTTTCTCTCACAGCCTGCCTCCCCTTGTGCTTATGCCTCCAGGCCACCAAGTCTGCAAACAGGAAGAAGGTGATCAGTGAAACACAATTTAGCTCTTCTGAGAGCCTGATAATTAGTGCTTATTTTATTGAAATGGAACTGGCTGAGTATATTGCTGGGGATGTGTTTTGAGATGACAACTCAGCTTTGGCTGTCACCAGACTGAAAATCCATTGTTCTAGGAGAGCAAATGCTGGTACTCATGCATTGTGTTGTTATCTGAAAAGAATCAGTACCTTCTGATAGCCAAAATATATCTTAATGCAAGAAGAAAAAACAATTGGATTTCTCTTTCTTGCTGAATTCTCTGCCTTGACTTAAACAATTCTGGCTAAAAGACCACAAGAAATAACTTTTCCATAATACGTTCCAACTAAACTTAAAAAGTAACAGTTATTTCTTACTTTGAAAAGTTTAGATGACAGAAGAAAATGAAAAACAGCATACAGAAGAGGGCGACGAAAATGATCAGAGGGCTGGGGCACCTCACCTATGAAGAAAGGCTGAAGGAGCTGGGCTGGTTCAGCCTGGAGAAGGCTGCAAGGAGACCTCATTCTGCAAGGGGTAGACAATGATAGGACAAGGGGGAATGGTTTTAAGCTCAGGGAAGGAAGACTTAGTCTGGATGTCAGGAGGAAGTACTTTCCAGAGAGTGGTGAGGTGCTGGGACAGGCTTGCCCAGAGAGGCTCTGGATGCTCTGTCCCAGGAGGTGTCCAAAACCAGGTTGGATGGGACCCTGGGCAGCCTGGTCTAGTACCAGATCTGGAGGTTGCTGACCCTGCCTGTGGCAGGAGGGTTTGAACTTGATGATCCTTGAGGTCCCTTCCAACTCAAGCCATTCTATGATTCTATTATATGATATAAATAAAATATAATTGGGCAGCCAAGATGAAAAGCTAAAGGTTTTAAGTCCTGTGTCACCAAATAATGCTCAGCATTATATTTTCAGAACAACAAAACATATGCTAGCGTATGAGTTGCAGGTGCCCGTGCAGTGGCAGAGGGCTGCCAGACTTCTCTGTGAGGTGAGGCCATGGCTGCTCTGTGCCAAACATAGCCGGCTCCAAAGGCCACCCTAGAGAGCAAGGCCAGGCCCAACAGCCAGTCTGGGAGAATTTATGATAGAGCCTGGCTAAGAGAGGGCAAAACGCCCAGCAGTGAGGAGCTGGGGAAAAAAAAAAAGAGAAATGGCACTGAGCCCCAAGGAGTGAGGAGAAGGGAGACATAGTGGAGGTACCTGAGTAGATTCCCCTGCAAACCCCCTAAGAAAGCACTTTGTCCCCATATATCTCATGGAGGAGCCCACACTGGGTTGGGTATATCACAAAACACTGTGGCCTATGGGTAGAACCAGTGCTGGAGCAAGAGAAAAGAGCAACTGAGAGGAACTGTTATGGCCAGAGTGTAACCTACAGTCTCTGTGCATCTTGGCAGAGGAGTGATGCCCATGGCAGTAATCTGTGATTCCCCTGTCCTTCTCTCCCTGCCCCTTTGAGGAGTGGAAGAGCAGCCAAGGCCAACCTGCCACAGTTACGCATAACACTGTGTTACTTGAATATGTCACATATGTGTTACTATGCACATTAGGCTTACCTGATGTTCTTGGTTTCAGGTGAGAAAAGTTTGAGAACATTTCTATTCTTAAATGAAATGCAAAACTGCTTGAAAATGTTACCGATAGGCTTTGGAGACTTAGTAAGGGTTGTTTTAGAACAGAGAGCATGAAAGATAGAGGCAGGGGAAGATAGGGAAACTCAGAATAAGAACAGATCAGGTTCCAGCACAGCTCAATGCATTGTGATAGGAGCCAAGATAAGAAGGCATTTGTGAGTAGCATGATTGCTAAAGGCTGTAAAAAGAAGATAAGGAAATTATTCCAAATTATTTGACCTAGTGGCTACAGATATTTGTTACTTGGCTTTACTGTCACAGATTCCTACATGTAAACGAAAACAGTATGCAAAACCCACTGTTTTGTCTGGGGTCAAAGAGAAAATTCACACCACAGTATCAGCATAGTTACTGCTTAATGTTCTTATCTTTTCACCTGGATATGTAAAGCTATTTTCTAGAGGATGTACACAAATTTTTTGATGTCAATTCTTTTTTATTTTTCCCTTAGTAAATGAAGTAGGATGAGGACAAGACCTACTCAGTGAATTTGGTTTTGCAATATTATCTGTGCTGCATACCATCTCATAAGGAGACACTTTCTTTAAACCATTTTGTTCCGTAATAGAAAAATTATAAAGTTATCATTTGCATTTTCTGTGAATCAGACAAAGCTCAGAATAATGTTATAACATGCTCTTCTTATTGTGTCACTCTATCGTATCACTTGTCCTCTTAAAATGTGCGAATCTGAACTCTGGAAATAAAAAAAAATAATAATGAGATGCCAACTAAGGTCTTCTTCAAGAAGGTCAATAGGCATTCCAAGATATGAGTAGAGAAGCTTCCAATTCTATGTGTAGCTGTTCTGAAAAACAGAAACAGAAACAGCAAGTGAAAGAAACAAAAAACCCAAAAACCTAGACAATCAATTTGTCAGATCCAGTAAGAATGGGCTTCAGAGCAAAAAATAAAAATAAAAATGACCAAGTAAAATAAAGCACTTAAAAACAATCTTTTTGGGGGATGTCAGGGGAGGCATCTAAAGTATCGATGCTTTGTATTGTCAGCGCTCAAGTAGGCACGCAGTTTAAAATGCAGTTATGCCCTCATTGAACTGCAGCTGAGATTCCCTTGCTAATGGTTCTTCTTCCTCATTCCTGTCCCTCCATCTATCATTTACAGAGGTCTGTTTTACTTTCATGAAACAGAAAATTATTTTACTCTCAGAGGCTTCACTCTTCCGAAGCGCATAATAACCAGCAACAAATTTCTTCAACTTTTCTGGCAACGCTTGATTTTTATGTTTAAAAAATTACCTTCCAGACTTGAATCAAAGATCCTAGGATTTTAACATACAGGTTCAGCAATCCTTCAAGAAAGTACCTCTCAATCACCTGAAATCTAGAAATGCTTAAGAAAGTTGAACTTTATATATAGATATAACTTCAATAGACAAATCTTTTTGTCAAAACAATAGCAGGTGATACTGATGAAGTTTGATGAGGTCCTCATCAGGACATATTAGCCAAAAGACTATTCTATTTATTACAAAATCTCTCATATTCCTAATTATAAATAATAAACCATATTCAAACACTTTTCTAACCCCTTTGACAATACAGAGACATTACTATTATTCTTGTACTGTCAGCTCTGTATTTTCAGTGTTTCCACTGTATATTCAGATTGGCATTAGCCTGCCTCTGGTCACTGCAAGGATATTCAGTTTTTCCATTTAATAGTATTAAATCAACTTACGTTTCTATTTCAAGTCCAGTTTTGTTGTATTTTGTGTTTATTATCTTTCATTTGTCTCTCGGGACCTTAACATTACTTTCTGTGAATGTTCACTCATCAGTGAATGTTGGTCCTCAGGATACATAAAAAAACAAACACATCTAGTTTATTATTTTTTAAGGATCTGCATCATTTGGATAATCTGTGGTTTGGTCACAACACTCATTGTTTACTGAAGTAATAACCTTTTTTTTAAGAAATAAAATGTTTTGCTGATGTACTTGTTAAAATAACTTTTACAGAAATATTGAAATGCTGCACTTGAAAATAAATTTCTGGTTATTTTATTTCTATTTTATTAAAATTACATAGACATGAAAATACCAATTTGTTGACATTTTAGTTCCTGAAAAATGAAGCCAGACAGTTAACCTAAGGCAACCCCATCTCATTGCCCCTACTCACTGACCCCATAATAGCCAATCCTGGCCCTCAATTAATGAGTTGTCAAACGTCTTGATTTCATTGGCACCAGAAAGAGAGAGACAGACATCCTATCTAAAATAGTTTCTAATTGTAGTTGTACTTACCAGTGCTGCAGTTCACTCATACATCATTCACATTTCTATGACTTCTAAGTCTTAGTGTTATATATATTGCTTTTTTGCTGAAAGCTCTGAAAACGGCTTTTACAGGTAATTTGGTGCAGCTGAGGGAATGACTGAGGTGAAGGCAGTGCATGCATAACTTCTTCTATAGCAGAGTTAGCACTAGCACTAGATTGTCAGTGTCTTCAGATCTTCAATAAAGAGTGCCTTAAATCTTCTATGAAAGTCAGGATAGAATTTAACTTACGCTTTAATAAACAGAGTGCTAGCTCTAGCTGAGTTCCTTTTTTTTTTTTTTTTAACTACTTGTTTGCTTGGTTTTCTTTGAATCATCTAATCAATGCTGTATATCCAGAGAATCTATAACAATAGAACTGTGCTACTTCTGATACTGTCTGCAACAGACATTAAACATACATATAGTGACAATCCTTTGAAGCAGTTCTACCATTAAATACTGATTTTGTTTCTACTTACCATGAGGGCAGTGGGATATCAGTATACAAATCAGTTAAAAAATTGGACCATTGTCCAGAAAATATGTTGAGCATTTCTGATCCATAGAAACTTGGAAAAGAATGCAAATACCAAGTGTGGAAAGCTGCTTTTAAATGGGCCAAAATCTTGTGATGCTTAGGAGAAAAAATAGTCCACTTACTGTATAAAAATGTTGTCTCCTAATAGCAGTGAAAACCAGTGCTGAAGATTACAAGCAATCTCTTACATCAGCATGCTGTCAGTTAAGCAGGCTTCAGTGAAGTCTTCTTTGAACTGTCGTCATTCATATGAGTCATTTATTAAGACTAGAACTCAATTTCAGAGTATCAAAAAAGACCTGCTGCTCTGCTGAAAGGCAAATGTATGCAGTGTTAACAGAGTCAGTACTCCAAACCATTAGAATATATCCATAATTACTGTGTTAATGGGCTCAGATAAAGCTTCCATAGATCTCAGAGAGATCGGAAGATTAGGATGGGTGTGGCAAAGAGGCACTTGAAAAAGAACATGTGAAAAAGAAGAGGAAATCAAAGGTTTTGATGGTTTATAGGTCAGAAGGCTGAACTTCAATACAATTTAAGACTAGAGATAAAATTCACAAATGAAATTTAAAATGGACTCCAGATGGACTCAAGTTTTGTTTGCAATTGTAAAATTAGTTTCACAGTTCCTTTGTTCTTCCTTATTCCCTCTAATGTCATTAGCTCAAAAAAAGTGGAGAGCATGTAGCATGAGAAATATAAACTGGAAAATGAAATATAGTGTATATGTGCACAGAAAGACTGATTAGAGATTTATTACAATAAAGTGAATGTAGTAAGCATAGTAATTCAAACTATCAGCTGCTAAATTTAACAAGGGACAATAGAGAGTGAGGTTTTCACAGATCTTATTTTTGTAAAACCTACTGTTCTGTGCTTAAGTGTCTTTTAATTGATTTCAAGAAAAATATGTGCCAGAACTGCAAGACACAAATTCCTCCATCTCTACCTCCCAGTATGCATAACCAGCATCAAACTAGAGTGAGGAATGTTACAGTCAGACAAAATACAAGTCATTTTGCACAACAAGAAAGAAAATGTGTTTTTCTTTTCCCATAGCATCTTGCTAGTTCCTCAGGAGATTTACTTACTGGAGTAAATCTGAAGGTGTGATGCAGCTAGCTGACTGGTTTATCTAATAAAATCCTCTCTGATACAAAGTACTAATGTGTGATTAGGTGTTGTCTGACTAACCTCTCTTTCTACTCCTCACCTTAACTGAGGAACATTGTTTATTATACTGGAGATGTTAGCAAATTTGAAAGACAAATCCTCACTGTATATAAAAGAAAAACAAGGAATACAAAACTCCACTGATGTATCAATATTTAAACTTGATGATGATCTAATAACAGATGGCATTTTCCTGATTTGAAGAACTTTTATTTATAAGTTTTACAGCATCATATCAATCATATGCCTATGGTGACAGAAAAGAACACTGAAAGAACAGTTATTTCATAGAAGTGCTCTACAGAATAGGCCTGCATGGAAAACAGTTCTCTCCTATCAAGCCCTAAAACAAGTACAGCTGTTAGAATGCCTGTGAAACTTCATGGAATGAGTGAGAAGCAAACAGGTACTCTTTTAAAGCATAATTCTGATGTACTTAGTGTTTATGAAAGGAATCAGTTTTGAGTGGGCATGCCATTTGTTCTATGGTGAAGAGAACTATTACAATAAAATCTATAATTCTAACCAAATGACAACATCCTGAGGACTTAAAATCAGTGCCTTACTAATTTTTTCTATGAAGGTAATTATTTTTAGCTCAAACTGAGAATAGTGTTAAGAAGCTATGTTGTTACACTTTCTATCATGCTTTTTAGTCAGTACAGGTAAACCTAGAAATCCCTGTCATGTAGAGAACAGACAGTAATTGAAAATGCTGGGATAGACAGGACCTTCATTGCAAACAGTAGATGTTCAAAGGCATTCTATATTTGATGGCGTGGATAAAAGATTTGGAAAGCAGACACCTATTGATGCATTTTCAGTACGCTGCCTTCCAGTCTCCACCTGCGTTCAGTTACTGAACTGCATGAATTTATATATACTTTAAAGGAATAAACATTAAACTGTAGTCCTCAGAGCATGTGAGATACTCAAAAAGGAAAAAAGTATCTCAGTAATGAAGCTAACTTAATTATTACCATGTACTCCTAACACAAATAGGATAGTTGCCAAAACAGATTATCTCCAAAATTTACTGCATTTTTTTAAAATACAGTGCCTACCTTCACCACTTTTACCACTTCAAAAATATAAATGTTCACTTATCACTTGGAGGTGATGATAGAAATGAGTGTTCAAAGAACTACAGTTGTCTGAAGATCAGATGTACACATACAAAATATATAAATATGCATAGGTATATATATATATAATTATGTAAATGTATAAACACGTACAAAAATAAAAATAATAAATATATAAACAGAAAAAAAAAATCAGAGAACAAATTTGAGAAGTTACTTTTTTCTTCAGCTTTACTTCTGAGTTAACTGACAATGCCAAGAAAAAGTGATCTCAATTTGTTCTCAGTTTTGTGTCTCCTTCTGAACTTTTATCCTATGGGTGCTCATTACAGTTCAACAGTCAAATTTCATGTCTTGCTTTTATAAAGCTTCTGCTCATTGTTCTCATTCCACAGTAATGGGGTGTTAATATTTTCAAATACAACTTCCCAATGCCATACTCATTGGGTATAGATTGCTTCAGGGATTCTTTCTTTGTATATTCCTTTATCTAGTTAATGTCACCATTAGTTCTGATTGCCTCTTTAAGTGCCTTCCTGTGTTCTGTTCAGGGTATTACAGATTCTTATTGTTGTCTTCTTTTGGGCAATTTTACTTTAATGCTTTGTTTGTTTGCAGTCTCACTGATTTGTACAGAAGCTTTTGCCTCAATTTTCCTTCAAAGTGGGTTCCAGTTGCGTTATTAGGTGGAGTACAAAGTAGTTTTCCATCATTTGGGACAGCTTTATACTTGCTTAATGAGATTAGAGTTTCTGTTTCTGAAGATGTGACTTACCTTATTTAGTGGGGGTTTAGTCATGCACACAATTCAATGACTCTGTTGGCTGAATCTTTCCAATTCCCTTCCGTGTGTTTGGTATTTCTTTTCTTGTAAAACTATTCAGAGTTATGGCCAGTTGCAGCTGTGTGATTTCATGGCTGAGATATGCAAAAAATTCTGCTTATTTATAACTTCTCAACAGCTGATGAACTTGCTTGTATAGCATATAGTATTGGTCTGCTGAATTTACCAAATCCCTCACAGCAAATTTTGCTTTGATGTAATTTACCTGAGCATGTGAGTAAGCATCATTTAATGGGAACAGTGTGTCAAGCTAGAAAGGCTGCGTTTCTTCTATTACATTCTATTTTCCCTGATTACGAATTATTTTACACATTTTAATGCACTCATAACAGGTTGGGATGTGTTGTATAAAACTCTTTGCTTTAGTTTCTGCATTTGTTCATCCTTGAAGAAATGAGTGAGCCACTCATTTCATATTTCATTTCAATTCATAATTCTGTCTTTCAAGGAGTGTTTAACAATTTTAATACCTGACTGCTGAATTTTCCTCCTGGAAGCACAAATGGATAGAATTAAATTTAGCAGGATTCTAAAATAATGAAAGACTGTATTAATAGCCCCAGTGCAGATGCTTCTGATTTTGGCAAATTATTCTCACAGAATCCTACATACTATGGAAGAAAATGATCTGCTTTCACCATGGGTTCTCACTGGCTTCCTAAAGAATTTTGTTTCATATCCTCAGGGTGGATGCCTCTGATATTCCACCACCTTTCTTCCACCACAAAGCTCACAACTCCTAAAACTGCCCTGTGACAATGTGATTTTGGCGTTCGCAAAGCTGTTTATTTTTAAGCTGGTTTTATCTTAGTCTATCTAATACAAATTAGTCTTTCTAGGGTAAAAAGGCGGTGAGGATAAAGCACAAAAGCTTTTCTTTGAGCTTAGCTTCAAGTGCTTTACCAGGTGATGTATTGTATCACCTTAGGTAAAAGCACAGCATTTACTGCTGCTTCTTCTTTTAAGCCATGAGACTTGATAGCTGTAAAGATAAATTATTTCAATTTTGAGATGGTTCAGTCATAAAAGATTCCTATAGCCACATTTTAAAAATTATCTTCAGGGAAAAAGAATATTGTATTGGTTTATGTTTCTTCATGGCTCATAAAGAAGTCTGAAGAGTTTTTTTTGGGCTTTAAAAGAATGATTAGTGGAGTCCTCATTACTGGAAGCTAGCAAAAATAAGTAAAACAGTAAAAAAAAGTGTAATTTTTATTTTTATTCAATATTACAAGTCTTTGGATCCAAAGAAATCGAGTTTTAAGATATACTGTCGAACTGAAAAAGTCCCTGAGGAAAAAAACATCAGTTATAAAGAGATGTGGGATCACTGTAAAGGGGTGTCAGGCACATCAGAATCCCTTACGGACTGGATTATGAGGAATTATGGTTTGAAAGAGGCTTTGTACCCTGCATGTATAGCACAGAATAGGTTTTAGACTGCTTTAGACTTTATGTTTTAACTGCTTAAATTCAGGAGTTTCAATATTAGATTAGATTAGATGTCCAAGTCAGGACAAGTGATCATTAGTGTTCCTTCAGTGTGGTGCTCACAGGAGAACAAAAAGCATTTCCAGAAGATAGCTTATCTCATTTCAAAACTGGTGTTCAAGATAGGTGAGATGAATCACCCTTCATCTTCTTTTACCTATTGGCTGTTAGGAGAAAACAGATTTATTTCCATACCTAAGAATAAAGAAATATACTAACCATCTCAATTAACGCTAAATGATTAGGCCTGCTATCCTTGGTTATTATCTTAACAACAAAGCTGCAGACCACAACTTCAAGAGAGTAATTATGGGATGTATTAAAGCATGTACCTGGGAATAAAACATTTCCTATTTAAATGACCCTTTGTAATTGTCAAAACAAGTTAGTTATTTTATGAGTACAATTGTTGGGAAGACAGATTATGGATCAATTTGAAGAAGTATCGCTTGTGTTCTTGGGCACTCAGACTTGCAGGTATAAAATCCTGTGACAATTCAATACTTTGGAATCAAGTACTGTAACTAAAAATAATTACTTTCGTGCATCGGAAGTCACTAATTGTTCAATTACCCTACAGAACTTGACTTGGTTGGGTGCTTTTTGAATATCCAGTCCTTTATACTTGCAAAATTTGTAAGACACTTCAATTCTGTCAAAAGGCACTTCCTCCTTCTAACATATGGAATGTCCTTAGCAGTTCATGCTTAATGCACTACATGATTGTGGAGATTTATGCCAGCAAACCCTGCAAATTAATTCCCTGTAAAATTTGATTGAGTGATGCTTCATATCAATGGCAATACTGCCTTTGTCTCAGGAGCTAGTATCATTATAGCTCACCACCAACTTTATTCTTTCATACCTCTTTGTAATGACAATATTAATTGTCTTTATAAAATTTTTTTATTTATTTTTTTCCTCTTTTAGGAAGTGGGACTAAGAATGAAAAGATGTTTTGCCAGAAGTTTTCTGTAAAAAAGATGTGATCCTGTAGAAGATTATTTCTTGTTGAAATCTTGAACAATCATATACGGTAGGATAAAATATTGAGAATATCGAATTAAAATTTTGTAAGCATTATTGGAGAAATATGAAAGATTATACAGAAAAGCATTTACTACAGATAATGACAAGAAAAGAACATTACATTTGTCCTAGTTTTCATTACTATTCATTGGATCCCTTAGAGATGAGATATATTTTCTAGCTTTCTCTAAGTGCAGCAGGGTGAAAGAAACAAGCCTATGGTGTGGACTTCAAATCTACCTAAATGACAGGAATACCATTTTTACATCGACATGAATAAAAGTAGGTTACTCAAATGCCAATGATCTCATGTCTTTAGATGAAGTCTGGATGAAATATAAGGTTTGTTTTCAAGGCTTATTTGTTTGCAGATCCTTTGGATTCAGGTTAGGATGCAAAATGTACATTGGAGATATAAGGCCAAATATTAGAGGAGTACTAGCCTTGTTACTGCTACTGGTGCCTTGCAAAAACTTAGAGCACTCCTTTAGCAGCACAAACTGTTATTCATAGCCTCTGACCTTTTCCTCAGGATTTGCATTTGCAGCCCTGCAGAGCAAACTGGACAGCGCTGTAGATGTTTTGTCACCCTTGGCAGCATATAGATCTCGGCAAATACTTATCTTACCTATATCCACAGTCAGTCCTGGCTGATAAGTAGTTACAAAATCATTATTGTTTGTGGGAGATGGAGAAAAAAAGACTTTGCAAAAGTAAAGTTGATATATGTATATGTTGTTAAGAAGAACTTCTGTGAAAGCAAAAGAGAAAGTGGAAGCCATACAATTAAATGCAGGCAGTACTAGTAGGTAACATACAACTGGCAGAGGTAATAAAGGTTCTCCAAGGACAGAGAAGCAGTGTCTTTTGGCACACCTTGTTCAGGCTATGCTCAGGAAGAGAAATCACCATTGTAGCTCAAGAATTTTGCTCAAGAAAATAGCTCAGGGCAGACTTTCCTGAAACACTGGAAAAAGTATTGTGATGAATATTGAAAAAGTTCCTACAGTTCTCACTTTGCTCAAAAGTTTTCCTATATAATTATAGATGATTACTTTTATTATTTATCTTGAATCATCACTATATCACTCTCCATATGTATCTTTATGTATTTGACAATTTGTCACTTCTCAATGAATATTCTCAGAATAGTTTCTAAGTTTCATTTAATTAAAACCTTCAAATTATTCTTCTTTATGATAACTTTTCATTTACATTTCTGGCTAGTATCATTAGCAGGGTTTGTTTACTGTATTTGTGTTTTGGATATATCTATCATTGTAGAGTTCTTGACAATTCCCTACAATTCCCTATAAGATTTCCCTTTACTTTTCTGAATATATATATATTTATCAGGCATTGGATAAAATTATTTTCCTGACAGCTCAAGTAGCCTTCACTGTCTAGCACACTGATCCACTGTCATAACGGATATATTGTAGATATATTCTTAATTATCTTGATCTAGTATTATGTATTGATTTTTCTGGTTAATTTTCTCCAGAATGTTATTTATGTCAGAGATTTCTAAAATACATTCCACCACTTACTGTCTGGTACGTGATCCTTCCTATCTTGTAGCACTTGCTTGTTCTGTAATTATCCTGAAGTCACTTCAAATTGATAATATTTTATCATTGAATATTTGCACACATCTTTTTAAATTGTTCTTTTGTCAATTGAAATGCTACAGTACCTTTCTGGACATTATCTGAAAGCCCCCATGGAAGCCTCCTTAAAGAAAAGCACAACCTACTTCTCTCAAATTTAATCAAGAAAAGCAATGCTGTAAGGCTTCTCCACTTTTTTTCTTTTGTTTTATTCATGGACACTTGATCTCCATTTGCTACTATATACATATTGCAGTACAAATTATAACAGATAGGGAGCAAAACTGAGATAAGTTTATTAAGTAGAATCTTTTGTGAAACTGTTCACTTGCCACATTCATAGAGCCTTTATTCTGGATATCTCCATATAGGGATCTAATTTCATCTTTAGGGGATCAAGACTGCAAATCTGTCATGAAAGTAGACAGAACACAGAATCTGTGCGTGGTTAAGTAGGATTTGAAACAATGTCATTAAATTTTATGGTATTTAAATCTAAGTTAAACAATCATTTGTGACATTTGTGTATGAGAAAATTATTCTTTTGTTATTTAAACCTATTTTTTCATTTATCACATTTATCTCTGTTTAAAAACAATGCAGAAAAATATACTTTCATAAATGGCTGCCGCTAAGAGCACTAGACATTTGATCTCCTACTTTTGTGCCAGAAAGAGTATTCTACAGTTACTCTTATCTGAAGTTAGTAATTACAGGATAAGAGAGGACACTGTATGTATGGGAGCATATTGGAGACAACTTCCTGTCACAAGTGCTGAGTGAGCCAGCGAGGAAAGGAACCTCCTGGACCTGTTGTTTGAGAACATAGAAGGCCTTACTGAAGAAGTGATGACAGGTGACTTTCCTGGCCACAGTGATCATGAATCCATTGAGTTCAAAATTTTTGGTGTAAAGAGAAAAAAGATCTGCAGAGTTTCCACCCTGGACTTCAAGAGAAGAAACTTGAAGCCTCCCAGGGACCTACTTAGCAGTGCAGAAGAACTTCTTTATAGTAAGGGTGATGGAGCACTGGAACAGGTTACTCAGAGAGAGTGTGGAGTCTCTTTCTTCGGATATACTCAAGACCCATCCGGACTTCTACCTGTGCGACCTGCTGTAGGAAATCTGCTTTAGCAGGGGGGTTAGACTCAATTTATTGAGGTCCCTTCCAAACCCCACAATTCTGTCATTCTACATTACGTAGCAGTAATCATGGCCTTTCTAATCAAAGGCCATGAGAAACTCCTTCTGCTTCAACAGGCTTGTCTGTTTCAGGGAAACAGTTTCAGGGAAGCAGTTTTCATGTGAAGAATATAACTTCATTTTGACAAAAAAAAAACCTATGTTTTTTAAAAGATTTCAAACCGATGAGAAACCATTAAATCCATTTGTATGTTTTTCCTATTTTAGTTATGGTAATTGTTCCAAAGACACATTATTTTTGGAAGTAATTTATTTAGCTTTACTTCCTGAAAATTAAACCTTTTTTTTTCTCGGTGTACTT
Source organism: Tetrao urogallus (assembly GCF_951394365.1). Lineage (NCBI taxonomy): Eukaryota > Metazoa > Chordata > Aves > Galliformes > Phasianidae > Tetrao > Tetrao urogallus. Next base: position 53,141,561 of record NC_136815.1, on the reverse strand, counting down.
CAGGCTTTAAGCATATGGCTTATTTTCTAAAAGAATCCTTCACTGTTTCTATCTAACAAAAACTTCCAGTTCTTAATTGAAAATTATTCAGAATTTGTGTTCATCTCTCCTTAACCATGAATTCTTTGTTCAATCATTTGTTATATGATAGCTATCATGAATATAAAGCTGGTTTGATTTTTAAGTCAAAAGGATTGATTTTGCCAGATGGGATTTAAAAGTTGGTTGACAGTCCGTGAGGCAGAATAGGAATGTAATACCAGCATGTAGTGTACCAGTGTCTTCCTCGTCATTAAGGTGACTAAAATATATGAAAAATTGGTGGAATGCTAGGGCAAATCTCTCTTCTCAGATGGTTGAAGTGAGAGCAATGTTACATTTGTCTTGATTTCACTATGCATGACAATGATAACTGTGTCTTGAGATGATTTGTTTGGATGTTTATTTTTTTTTTAGTAATCCAAGACCAGAAGAAAGGACAATATCTATAGCTAGACTCTGAAAAATATAATTCATACTTTTCAATCATCAGTGAAGTCATATCACTAATGATGATTCTGCACCCCAGAATGCATGGCATTTAAGTGGTACACATTGATAAAACAGAATGATGTAACATAGATGGTTTCAGAAAACTGCAGGTGACAAGGAAAGAACTAGAAATATTTTTCTCCCATTTGACAATGACATACATAAAAAGTGTGGCAGCACAGCTTGAAAAAAGATAGGTCATGCCCTTGCTCTGTATTTATCTCTGCACAGTTCTTGAAGCCATTAATAAAGACAGCACTGACAGAATTCCTGCTGAGTAGGCAGCTGTAGGCAGATATCAGCACAGTGAACTGAGCTGGATGTTTAACATGGGGCTTAAAAGTTCTGGATATGTTTTGGCCTACCATTGGATACAGAGACTTCAAAAAGAACGTGTCAAAATGGAATGGAATAATCCTTCAAGCAGTTGAGGAACTGAGGAGACTCCTGCCATGGTGAATATCTGTCTCCAAAGCATGTTCAACATAATCACAAATGAGGATAAAGCAATTTTAGAATTTCTTCCCTGCCTGTGACTAGTGCCATCAGACATTTTTTCGTGACTTAAAAATTGATGTGCTCTTTAAAGTAGGACACACTGTACACCTTTGAGTGATGATGCATATGTGATAGATAACCCTGTTAATTGATGAAATAGCTTAGCTGAGGAGTCAGCAGAGTCAAACTTCACATTAACCTCACTTTGGCTCAGGAATATCAAATAACTATCAAACCAGCAGAAGCCAGAGGTTGCCTGTTGTAAGTAAAGCTGTAGAGCATGTTGATATTATATCAATGTTTTGAACTCTGTTACAACTTAAATATCCTTGCACATCATTTTAAAAATGTGCTTCTTCTTAACATGAGTTCCTAAATCACACTACTTAGAATGAGCCTCTGACAAAGACTAATAGTGAGAATATCGATATGGATGACAAGGAACCTTTTAATGATGAATATTCCATATCAGGCACAGCATAGTTCATTATAATGACACATTTCTGAAAGTATAGAAACAGACATATCTGTAGTGCATACCAGAGAATAATAATAAGATATCTTCATCAGAAACTTGGTTTTAAATAATGTTAATTAAAAAGGCTTACAGAAGTTGTACAACCTAAATTTAAAAAAAAGTCAAAACTTTGGTTTTAAAAAGAAATCACAGCAGAAATCCACAGGTTATAAATAAATATATTTTACTACGTTTTACAAATCTTTTTGTAGAAGTTATTAAAAAATATTCTAGATCTATATGACACATTTATTCTATGGATTTAAAGATGCATTTGATGTGAGTAAATACAGCAAGTATACAGAACATGATTCTCAAGATGTGAAAGACTTGTCCAAAAAAATCAGCAAAAGATTTGAATTGGGGTTAAAAAATCATGTCATTGTAGTAATATTTTGATAATTATCAAAATCAAATGCATATTGATCAGGACTATGAAGGATCATGAAAAGTTTAAAAAAATTACAACAAGAAATTAATTCATGCTGATGGAGAATTTTAATGCATTATTAATTAGTAATGCTTTTTGGTGGTGATTAGATTTTACATGATAGTTGAAAGAGAAGTATGCAGAGATTGCAAAGCGGTTCTGACATTCTAGTTATACAAAATATTCAAAATAACATTAAAACTAATTTTTAAAGGTCACAGACGAAATCTAAAATGTTCAGTTTTATCTATATATTAGTTTTATCAATATTCAGTTTTATCAATAAAATAATGTAAGTAATTTGGAGGTCAAATTCCTCCTTTTCATTAGTCTGTGATTTTAGACACTTTACATACTATTACAAGTATCCCTTGGACCTACTATAGGGTTCTGTTTCCAGCTCTTTGTGTATGCCATTGCTATTTATCTTCTTATCAACAGAATAAGCTATGTTCCTACCCAGACTTTGTCCATATCTACATTAGGATGAAATATCCCCATTTCCAAAACACTGTTGTGCCCATGTGATATTCTCATCTTAAGGTTTTCAATGCGGTATGCTGTCCTTACTGGTGTTGTACTGAAGTGAACGTTACTTACTATTCCTTTTCAGTATTACTTCATCTTTAAAAATTATTAGTAGGTCAATTTGACAGGATTTCAAAAATTAGACTTTCTGTTCTTAAGGAGATATCTTTAAGGCCAAAAACATTTTCAGTTTCAGTTGTATGAATTTTCAACATAAAATTGAAAAAAAACCCAGCATATTACTTCAATTAGAAAATGTATTTTACAAAATAGATTTAAATAAATAAATTTAATATTTAAAAACAAAGACTTTTAGAAAAAATGTTTTTTATTATATTTGCACATGGAAAGACATCACATACTAGAGAAACTGTTTTTATTGTAAACAAAGCAGTACAGATAATTTCCGGAGATTTGCTCTTGCCAGTCAGTGCAGTCCTATCAAGTAACTTGGACAGAAAAAGCAACTTGACCTTGTAAAAACTGTCTTTGAGCTTAAAGACAAGACAGGTGAAACTAGACAGTGAAATGTTATGCTTGCTGATATGGCTACATTTAAAATAGCACAATTTCAGTAGCCTGCAAACTCATGGCCCTCCTACCAAAAAAAAAAAAAAAAAAAAAAAAAAAAAAAAAAGGAAAAGGAAATGAAATTTACACAAATCCAGTGAAAAGACTCAATAGTCAAAAGATATGTGTCACTTTTTTAAACTTAATTTCTTAATCCCATTGTTTGCTGGTGAAACTGCAGCACAAAATCTTCAAATCTGGAAGATCAGAATTTATGGTTGATATTCACCTTGCTGTTATGATTCCTCATGTCCACAGTGGTCTTGTGCTTTGTTTAAATCAAAAGCTATTTCCTAAGACTGAGTTTTCTAGCTGACAGTCATACAATCTGTGAGTTTTGGCCTCGTTGTCTGTAATTTGTTGGGTGTAAAGCTCTCTGAGATTTCAAATGCAGAACTACAGTTTTACACAACTGTGCCTGCTTCATTGTGACTTGAATATGAGCATGCTTTTCTTTTAACAATCGGGTCTTCAAGTAGAAAATTTTGATTTTGTGTGTGTGTGTTTTTGTTTTTTTTTTAATAGATTGCAGAATAATCTTGACTGGGAAAGACCTGTAAGATAATCAAGTTCAACCATCAGAATCATTCATGCCAGGTTTTATCTCCATTTGGAAACAGGACTTGAATGCATCCTAAGCAGATTTGCTAAAAGTACTAAGCTGAGAGGTGCTGTTTACTCTCTGGAGGGATAAGTATCATGATCATCCCATTCAGAGATCTAGAAAAGCTGAAACATTGAGAAGTCAGCAACAGTATGAAGTTCAACAAAGAGAAACACCAGAATGTACCTGGGATGAAGAAAAGCGAGGCACAAGTGTAGACTAGGAGGAAGTAGCTAGAGAGGAGTTCAGCAGAAAGAGGTAGAGTAGAAAGATAGACCCATCTTCATGCTGAAATTAATTTTTCCATGACTTATTTTTCCAGGTAAATTTAAATACTTATAATGAGCTATAGGTATATGAAGTTCTAAGAAAAAATCAAATTAATTAAAAATGTTAATTTAAAATAAAGAATAGTATTTATTTATATTTTTTACAAAAGTAGAAGACAGAATATATCAAATAGGTGGTCAAAGAGAAGACAATATCCAGTGCAGTAATAAAAAAAAATAAATTCTCAAATCACATGTTAAGGTGCTATAGTTTTTTGTTTTTTTTTTTTTTTTCCTTGTCTTTTTTTATGAAATATGAAATTTGAAGTTTGGAGAATATTTTTTCCCTATAAACTACCATTGTGTTTATTTAATTTTAGATCATGCCATAAATAAATATTGTAGTAGATGAGCATGTTTCAAGAAAGCAGGCTTGAAGATAATTAATGCTATATCTTGAAGCCACAAAATATCAGAAATTGAGTTCCCATGGATTTTTCCAGAGGCAGGATTGGAGATGCATAATAAGCAAGCTTTACTTGGAATGAAAAAGTAAGCAGATGTAATTGAAGTTCAAGGCACTGTAATTGTTTTGATATAGGAAAACAGGGAGGCAAATAACATAAGAAATAGTATAAGCTGAGGAGATTAATGAGTTATGAATCAGTCATCTGAGAGACTACTGTGTAGTGGCAGGAGTAAGTCAGTATTGAATCAAGGATCATTTAAAGACTGTTCATATGAAAAAAAGTCTGCAAAGAAAAAAAAAAAAGGGAAAAATAGAAAATTCAAGTAGGTTAATCAGATAACCCAGCTGTACTATGATTCCCTTCTCATAACCTAGATCCTGAGAAACAGGACCACTGGATCTGGCTGAGATGCATTTAAGTTTCCTCATAGAAAGCCATACTGTGTCCTATGCTTTGCTTTTGTGGTTCAGTGTTGACAACACAATTACAGTACTTGCACAGCATCAAGGCTTTCTCTCCAGTAGGATAGGAAAAAATGTGGGAGGAGAAAATAACCAGGAAAGCCTACCCAAACCAAGGGGATACTCCATACAGTGTGCTCAGCAATAGCATCTGAGGAAAAGGAGCAAAGGAGTTTGTTGTCTGCTACATATACTTCCTGTATCCCAAGAAGTGACTGGACATGCACTAGGAAATTAATTTTTGCTTTGCTACTGAACATGGCTTTGGCTTGTCTTACTAAGTGGTCTTTATTTCAACACATAAACTTGTCCATCATATTTCTTCCCTGTCCTGTCCTGTCAAGGAGGGGGGCTGGAGAGCAGCTGGTTTGTTACCTGGCATCCAACCAAGGTCACCACCACATTTTCACTGATTCATAGATAGAATAAAATGGGTGTGTGTAACAAGAAACTAAATATTAATCAGCAAGTATTTCAATTAATAAATTAGAATAGAATCAAAATTAGTACATGTAAGTGGCTGAAAAAGTCTGGGATGTAAATTAAGCTTCAAAACATGAAAGTAAGTGTGTATACATTACAAGTTAGGACAAATGAAGAAATATTTGAAAAATCTGAACAGAAAAAGTACATTCTAGAAAATTTCTAGTTATTTACTCAAGACATCCTCATGAAAATAGTATATATCAACAGTAATGATTTGCTTCCCCCCCAAAAAAAAAGTCACAATCACAAATATATTCCTCTATATTTTGAAAAGTACTAGAAATTTTGGTACTGATGTATAACAGTGAAATGGAAGTCACTTGTAGATAAAAAAAAAGTTACTTCTCATAAAAACCTGCTAGTTTCAATGTCTGCAACTTAACATGGAAGGCAGAAGCTAATATTTTATCTGCTGGAAAACTCTAGGACTGAAAAGAGAATAGTCATCATTTTCATTTTAAGTTAACTATATAATCTCCAGGTAACATGCAGGGATTACTGTTTGCCTGAAGTGGGGAAGGAGAAGAAAAAAAGAAAAGCCAAAAAACAAGCTCTCTCTCGAATCCAATTATAAGGCAGCATTGATCATTGAAAGTGAGAGAAGCTGGGCTCCAGCCGTTGTTTGTTCTTGCGTTTTGTTCTGTACATGTATCAGAGAGAAGTAGGAAAAGAGCTCCATCAGCATATGTCTGTGTGAATGTGAAAAGCAGAGTCTGAAAAATTCTTGTTGGAAAATGAAAAGTATTCAGTTTTTAAGGGTTCTGATTTCTCAGCTCCTCCATGGTCATCCACAAACTGGAGCGTGTTCGGTTGTCTACATGTAGAAGTGTATATATGCATATATGTATTACTTTATAACTGTCTCTAGATGGATTTCTGTCATATTCAATATTTTTCTGATGTATAAACGTAAGTGTCCAAGACTAACTTGTTTTTCACTTTTCATAGGAGGAAGATCTTCCCTTTCTGATTTACACTGATTCAGGTGAGAAATTAAAAGGAATCAACAACTCAAAACCAGTGCAACATACCCAGCTTGATACTAAAGCTTTTGTTTTTGGAAGTTGAGTGGATTCCTGATTTAATGCACTGTCTAGCAAACAAACTAACAAAGGTAAGTCAGCATCACTGCCACCCTCAGAGTGGCCAGTAAAATTATTTTACATCAGCAGAATCTTGCATGATTTTTTAAAACAATACATAATTACAGATTAATTTTTAATAATTATTATTAATATAAATATATATAAAATAATATAACACTTTTAATAATAATTTTATTTTAATAATTTTTTTATTATAATTTTAATTATTTTATTTTAATAATAAAACACTTTTTTTTCCCCTGCTGACATAAACTGTTCAAACTAAGGTGTTTCTACAAGGTCACAGAAGTAAAATCTGGCTTTTTTGAGCCTTTATATAGCTAAAGAGAAAATTCTAAGAATTTCCCTAAAGAAAATTATTACTTTGATAAACAACTTTTATTGAACATAGTTGGAGCAGTGTTTCTTCAGGATGCATTGTGTTTGAGGTATTTTTCAATGGAATTAATTAAAGACCTGTTCAAAACACCTTCCTTTATTTGCTAACCAACTCTTTTGCTGTCGAGCAGAAAATCAAACTGAGTGTAAAACACAATCAATTTGTCTGACAGTAAAATCATGAAAATTTGAGAAACTTTGGTTTTATGACATCTTAAGTGAAGGACACAATGGGCATGATATGTAATATGGAGTATTATCAAATTTCCTGAAGCCTTGGTTCATATTTGAGCTAAATAACAAAGAAAAGTTTGTTCTTAATGTTTTTCAGCACAGCTCAGAAACATTTGTGTCCTTTCCATGCATCCAGAAATAGATATAACTGACTTTAGGTACTACTTGGGGAGCCAGAACTTTGTGATCACATTAAATGTAGCTTAACTGCAAATGCCTGAAAGCCACTGCAAATGCCTGAAAGTGACTAGGCTAGGCAGTTAACTTAGTTCTATGAACAACCTGTCTCTGGAGTTGAACAAGGGAGCTTTTCCAGTATGGGTAGCTTGGGATTTCATGGTCTTTGTAATTCCCCGTTTATGCCTATGTATATATATATATAACATATAATATATACACATATATATACCTACATATATGCATACGTAGATGTATCTTGAACAGTAATAATTTAAATGTGTATAATAATGATTTAAATTTGTGCAAATTCTAACAAAATATTATTACTTAGATTGCATTTTCCTGCATTTCTAGTTACTGGCAACATGTGCATGAGATATAGTGATTAATATAAAAATTAAGAGATCATGTAAGTAAATTTAAAGGCAATAAATTCAAAACAGAGGAATTATTGACCTCTCTAAACATGTTGAAAGAGTAAAATATTTAGACATTCAATGTAGTTATGCATACTAACATTATATGTAAATAAAATCAACACATAGATCTTCACAATTTCCTGAAAATATCACAGAATTTCTGAGGTTGGAAGGAATCCATGGGTCCCCTTGTTCCAGCCCCACTGCAACAGTGTGACCCACATCAGGGTGCCCATGCCCACGTCCAGGTGGCTTCTAGAGACCACCAAGGAGAAGACCCCACAGCCTCTGGGAAGCCTGTGTCAGTTCTCCATCACCTGCACAGAACAGAAGTGCTGCTTGCTCCACTTCTGGCAGGGAGCCCCCTGTGTGCGTTCATGAGACTCTTTTGTCTCCATTGTCCTGGCTCTGGGCACACTGAATTTAACATGGTTCTGTCATCTGCACTCTCCCTTCAGGTATTTAAAGACATTGATTCCCCCTGAGTCTTCTCCAAGACAAACAGTCATAGCTGTCTAATCCTCTCTTCATAGGAGAGATGTTCCATCATGGTGGTGCTCCCTTGGACACTTTTCAGCATGTCTATGTCTCTCTTGTACTGGGGGACCAGAACTGAACACAATACTACAGGTGCAGACTCTCCAATGCTGAATAGAGGGAAAGGATCACTTCTCTTGACCTTCCGGAGATACTTTGCCCAAGATGCTGAAAGGACATTGTCCAATGTGCAGAAAGGGCACATTGCTGATTCATGTTCAACTTCACGTCCATCAGACTCCTAGGCCTTTTTCTGCAAAGATGCTATCCAACTAAGTGGTGTCTGGAGTTGTTCCTTGCAAGGATCAGAACTCTGCACTTCTCTTTGCTGAACTTCATGAGATTTTTATCAGCCTGTTTCTCCAAAGTATTAGATAAAAACAGGATTTTAATGAATGTGGATTGGATTTGCCTGCATCATAGCAGCCTTCTGTCTTCTGGATCTCCTGTGATTAAGTTCATGTTGCCAGGAAAATATTATGTCATTTGTATACAATTTGAGAATTTTTCTCATGCTTCTGAAATCAAGAAGGAACAGCTAAAAGTCATTTTACTCTATGCCTAAAGGATGTACACAAGGACATGCAATTACATTGGAAAAATAAATATTATAGATAATAATAAAAAGAGAGGAAAAATAGTTTTCAAGAAACGAGAAAAGTGCTGGCTAAAAACCTTCAGTGCAAATTGTTATCATTTGGGATTAAACACTAAAACCCACTTTTGTAAAGGAAGAAGTAGGACTGAGATAGGTGTTGATCACTTTTTTTTTTCACCATGCAACAAATGTTCTAATGTTCTAATTTATGCCCAAAATTTATTGTTATATTCAGAAATAATTTCTAGCACAAAAACTTGTAGTAGCTACTTCTGTAAAATGATCTTCTAGTCTTTGAGTCACCTGATTTTGTTCAGGGTTAGAATAAAATGATGGAGAAGGAACATGGTAAAAATAAACAATCCTGTGTTCAAAAGCCTGAAGTGAGGGATCTAGAATTTTAGAGATGGGAAAAATCGACAGATGAAAATTTTTAGAAGCCAGTTTATGACTTTTTGAAAATGAAATTCATAGTTCCTGAATCTGATTATTTCATATGTAGTGGACACTCACTGATGTGTGGTCCTGAGGAATGTGCTTGATGTAATTAGTTCTTATCATTAGTTCCTATCAATTCTTATCATTAATTGGATGTGGCATGGAGCTGTTTGATAATGGCTAATCCATTAGCTACAGGGATGCAGGAAACCTACAATCTGTGATGATGCTTGTGGGAAATTCAGTGATATAATTTCAGCCTTTTCATGATAGAATTGGGTTCTTTTATATTTCAGAGATTTCTCCTAGCCATGGCAATACATACAACTGCAACTACAGCTACTCAGAGCAACTGTTAAAAGGCAAACAAACAAAGAAAAACAAACAAACAAACAATCAACAAACTTTAAATTATAAATGTTAAGCTTTAAAATTGGAATATATCTGACAATGACAATATGTTCCACACTACTTGACCTTCCTCATACCTTTTGGGCAGTATGATTTCCAGTTAATCACAATGACAGCCCAGGTACTTGTGCTTTCAAAGAAAGCAACTATAATCTCAGTTCCATAGCATGCACACTACATATCAAAAGCATTAAAGCCAGCAGCACACGAAGTGATACAAATACACCACGTGAAACAAAGGAGAAGAATTACAGATATAAAAATGTAGTTTCTATAATTAAACACACGTAATGATAAGTAACCTCTCTTCTGCAGCATTACCAGCTTAGCATAGTTGTACAGAGCATATGAACAACACTAGAGCTTGGAGAAAAGTAGCTACAATAGTGATGATAGAGACTGCATTCAGTCCTTAGCGCTAATTGAAAACTGTGTTCAGTAATGGATTTATCGTATTTCCTTACCCAAAGCTTTTGTTTCATTAAGACAGATGTTGTATAAACCATTTGTAACCCGATGAGAGAAATGTCTTGTCTCTTATTTCAATTATGGGCTTAAGCATATACTTATTTTAAGTACGAGGTAGAGTTCTCTGAATTTAAATACCTGCTCTGTGGAACTGACTTTTAATAAGAGGACAGGTGAGAGTGGAGGTACTGATTATTACTTTTCCACATGTTTCAAGGGCAATCAGACAGAACATGTAGGTCATACATACTCAGGCTCACCAGTCATTCAAAATAAAATTTCTTACCAACACTTTCATAAAATAAAAAAAAATTCCATTCCTTACTTTCAGAGGAATTACTCTCTTTTCATTTTAAATGTTTAAAATCTAAGTGTTTAGTACAAATGATTTAAAAATTACTTTCTAATCAGTGGAGAAAGGCATGCCCAGAGAGAAACAAAGATGACAAGAATGTACAAACATTCTTATCTCTCTCGGGACTATAAAGACACCTAGCCTTCAGATGAATAGAATGAGGTGTCATGAATCCCATTCTTGGGAGAAAGAACTAGTCACAAAAAGAGAGCTTATATTTTAAATACAAATTCTCGAAGCCTGGACATCATATTTCTCAAGTTCAGACCTCTAAGACTGGACATTGTAGCACTCAAATTGCTGGAATAAATTCAGCTCAGATCAAAGTTATAAATTGAGCATGTAGGATCAAATAATTCTGAAATTGGAACTAATGAACACTGAGTGTTACAACTTGCTATGAGCATGATAGTGAAATGAAGATAGGACAATATCACTATAGAATTACTAGCTCTGGTCAGAACACAGTGATATGTGTGTTGCAGTTTTTCATGGCCACTGCTGAGCCATATACTATACCTTTAAAAGAACATGATAGCAATTACTTTGGTTGCTTGAAATTAATATCAGCAGATAATAGCCTTGGAGACATAATGAAAATGTCCACATAACAACATAGTCACTCCAAACATAATGCCGTCTATTCATTTCCATGAAAACTAAAATAGATAGAAATAACACAATAACTTTACTTGATGGAGCAAATTCTTAGCTACAAAACACTATTTTTCAGCAGAGATACTACCATTAGCTACATGTTTGAAACAGGGGTGAACATGAACCTGCGCAGCATTCTTTTAAAAATCTGCACCAGAGGAGGTGACTCTCTGTTGCTGTCACCACTACTGAAATGCAACACCCACTACCTCACTGTACTCATATCCACTGTTTGGCCTCCATAAATGTTCAGCTAATGTTGATGAGTGTCAAAAGGTGTCATTTTTTTTCATATGGAGGAATTCAGTGATACAACTTTGCCTATGTGCAATTCTGTCTTAGACATCATTTTGTCAGACTGCCCCTCTGCTACCATCTGTTGCACAGCAAAAAAATGGAACAGAATATTGGTGGGAAGGTTCAACCTCTACTGTCATACCACCCACATCCACTTCTGAAATCGTGGGCCAACATCATAAAATAGGAGGGAAAAATTTTGGAGCAGTCCTCATACATTCCTAAATGAGTACAGGGAGAAAAGCAAGTATTTAAGGGTAAGAATGAGCAGTAAACAAAGGCAAAGGTGATATAACACACACACACAAAATAAAAAACCATTGATTTCTAATACACGCCTTTATTATAAGGAAATAAATCACTGAAAACCATGACACATGAGCAGTCAGTGATCAAATAAGCTGTTTTTGCCTATTCTGGACCAAGTTATTATAACTTGAATTCATCAGCCATAAATACATTTCAGCTTCTTTTATGTGAAAGTCACTACGCAGCACATGAAGAGTGAAAACTTAATTCAAGCTATCATATACAGATTCAATATAGCTTTTAGATTTATTTCACTTTTTCTCTTTGCTTGCTATCAAATGGCTATTGGATCAAAACCGTAAAAACTGATACTCATAGAAAGGAAAACAAAACCAATGAACACGTATTTGTGTGCATATAAATACCAAATAATATTTACAATGCCTAGTTCATTACAGACAGGTTGGAATAAAGTGCTCTATAAGTGCTTTGCAATTTTGAATCAGACTTTATAACTCAGTATGCTGTTATATTCAGCACTGCATAGAATTCCATGAAGGCATGATAGCTTCTATTTAAAATACTTAATGATCTTGGTTTAATGTGATAGATAGCACACAACACAGAAAATAAGGGTAGTTATTGTGATAACGGTCACGAAGAGGGAGAAAAAGTAGTAATCATCTAGTACTGCCTAAAAAAAATTTTCAACTTTAACAGATATCCAAATCTTTCTGCAGGCTCAGATAGGCAGTGAACCTAATAGATCATCTATCAAATATTCATTGATCTGGAAAACACAAGGAATGACTTGATTTAGAAGAAGGTGTTTCTGAAAGTTGTTTTTTCATATAATGCTGTATTTCGAGGTTTGTGAGAATACGTCTGCCTACTACCAATTTCTGTTGAGTTCATCTAATGATGTAAATTCTTCGGATCCAGAGGTAATGTCTCTGAGAAACAAATAATAGTTACGTGTTTTATTTAGTTCTATTATTCCCACTTAGGCCAAGATCTTATAAACCCAGCCCAATTAATCAGTGATACAGAAACATGAGAAGAAAAAAAAAAAAAAACACAAAAAAATCTGATTTGAATGAGATCGTTTAGAGATCAACAAAAATTTTTATGTTTTTTCTTCTTAACTTCCCCCAAATTTACTTCATATAGCAATAAACTTGTATTTCATGCATTTAATAAAATCAATTTTATTAAGCCAAGAATCCATAGAATTCTACACTTGCATAAATCAGAAAGTCAGAGGCAAGAAGCTACTCATTTATCTTCCATAATTATTATAATTTTTTGTTTGTTTATTTGTTTTAAAACTACCAGTACTTCATAGCTGTAGTGGAACTCCCAGGTCAGGGCTTGAGCTGGTGATGGAGCATCTGGTGAAGGGGTGTGGCTGGCTCAGGTTGCACAGGCACATTGTTTACACCTGTGCTCTCCATGTGCCCAGAATAGGTGGACCTAGGGTGGAGCTCATATATAAGGGTAGCCAGTAAAGGGAGAGCATCTCTTAGATCTAGGCTGTTTTGTGAGATGGAGTGTGTTATGCTTGGAGAACTGTTTTATCTGTGGGGTGAATTCTGGTCTTCTTTCTTTCTTTCTTTCTGTGTATGGTTGTTGGTCAACCTGTGAGTGCTTTGGATAATGTTTACAGAATGTCAGAAGCATTTTTGCTTTTTTTTTTTTTTTTTTTTTTTTTTTTTTTTTTTTTTGTGAGCTGGACATTAGTTTGTTATTGTACTTAGCATTTATTGGGTTATTATGATCCAAATGATGAAGAGGCTCCTCTCCATTCTGGTGAGCTGTGGAATCAAAAAGATTCAGGTCCTAACTGCAGTTCAAGTTTTCCATTTTCTTAATGGAATGAATAAATTTTAAATAAATCTATCACTTGAACTGTCTTATAGTCAATGAGTCTTTCTAGCAGTCAAACCAACTCCAAGAAACACAAAATTTACGAAAACCACAAGAAATAATCAGTTTTTCTTCTCTGGGTGTACAATTCCGACTCTCAGAAAAACAATGCCAAAAAATAAAAACAAAACTGCACACACCTATTTTTAATGTCCAGTTCTTTTCCAACTGTTATGCTCAATAAAGTGTATTCAAACTGGCATATTAATTCAGCACATGAATAGGGATTTTTACCATATCTGCCCGAAACTCTAATTCTGAAGGAAACCAGAGCTTATTCTATGTGTTTTAACTTTTATCTTCCTAAAAATATATAAAAGTGTCTAATGAGACTTCAGTTATGGTTAGCAAGTGAGCCCAAACAGCAATTTTTGTGCTGTCATCTGAACAACAGGCAATTATTTTGCTGTCACCTGGGGTGAGAAGTTTTGATAGGTGTCCCGACTTTATTTTTTCCGATGTCTGTATTTGAAACTTGCATTTAGTTTGCACGGCATTTGAGCACTGTCCCAGTGCAAGATGTATTGGAAAACTATGCATGTGATCATACAGTCCCTTGGAAACTCAATTTGCATTTATTAAATTTGGAGAGAATGTGGTATCAGAGGCTTACAATGTCAGAAAATCCAATTGCCAGAAGTACACTGGACTTAGACTAAATAATATCATTCTGAAAGGACTAAAGTCAGTAGTTTAAAAGAAAACCACAATACTATACAAAGTACCCAAATGAGAAAAGGAAAAATAGTACTTGGAATTTATTTGTACAGAAGCTTCTTTATTCACCTTAAAGATTAAAAATAGTACTAAACTTTCTATCACAGCACCCCATAATATATGAAACAAATTCTATCTGAATTGATCTCACAGCAGCATAATACCCTAACAGGTGATGTGGGCAATGAGTTTCAATGAGGCAGTTTTAGCAAGTTTTCCCAAGAAAACAAAGTGGCTTTCTACTGAGGAATTTAGAGAAAGGCTGACTCATCCTCAGGCTGCAGTTCTTTGAACTGTGACATTTGAGGAGAAGATTTTTTTCTCCCACATTTTCTTAATAACAATATTGACTTTTGGAACAGCACTGAATTACTAATAAGGGATGGAACAGTTCCCCTATGAGGAGAGGCAGAGAGAGTTGAAGTGGTTCAGCCTAGAGAAGAGCAGACTCTGGAAAGACCTGATAGTGGACTTTCAGTATCTGAAGGGCAGTTACCTGAAGGAAGAGGACAGACTCTTTAGCAGCTTTTGTTGTGATAGGCAGAGGGAAATAGTTTCACACTAAAAGAGAGGAGAGCAGAGATTTAAATTAGAAAACTTTTATGGTGAGGGTTGTGAAGAACTGGCACAGATTGCCCAGAGAGACATGGTAGAATCTCCATCTTTGGAGATGCTCACGGTCAGGCTCGATTAGGCTCTGAGGGACCTCAACTAACTGATAATGTCCCTGTTCACTGCAGGGGAGCTGAACTTAGATGACCTTAAAGGTCCCTTCCAACTCAATTCTATGATTCTATAGCAGAATGTGAAATGTAATACCTTTCTTGGACCAAGTTAAGAAAGGCATATTTTACTTTTTCAGAGTACAAGCATTCATGTAGCTCCTTCTTCTTGATTTCAGAGAAAAGAATAGAGAGTATAGGTGCCTATTGTTTTTTAATCTATGTAACGTCTCATGGGTGTCCAACCTTTGGGCTTGCCTGGGTCACACTGAATGAGGAGGAATTGTCTTGAGCTGTATGTAAAAGATATAACATAATTTATAATAAATTTATAATAAAATTTATATATTTATAATTATAAATATGCAGAAGTGGGAACTGGGCTGCTAGTTGAGTCTTAGAACAGTTTGTGCTGGAAAGGACTTTTATTGTTCATCTGCTTCTAACCTGCTGTTGGAACAGACATATTTCACTACATCACATTACCTAAAGCCCTGTCCAATCAGACCCTGAACACTTTCAGGGACGGGGCATCCACAACTTCTCTGGGTAACCAGTTTCAGTGCCTCACTAACCTTCCCAATATCTTATCTAAACCTCACTTCTGTTTTTTTAAAGACATTTTCTATCTTTTCTGTATGGCCTCTTTAAGTACTGTTGGGCTGTTATAAGATTTGCCTGGCTATACAACTCCAGCTTCTTTGGCCTTTCTTTGTAGGGGAGATGCTTCAACCCTCTGATCATCTCCGGGGATCTCTCCTGGACCTGCTCCAGCAGGACCACACTCTTATGTAGGAGATCCCAAAGCTGAGCATAGTGCTGCAGGTGAAATCTCACAAGAGCAGAAAAAAGGGGGAAAATCACCTTACTTGATCTGCTAGTCATGCTTCTTTTGATGCAGCCCAGAATATGGGTTCATGTCGCAGTTTTCATCTCACAGTTTTTCTGAGTCCTTCCTGGCATGGCTACTTTTAATTCATTCATCTCACAGGCTGTAATGGTGTTTGCAGGACCTTGCTCTTGGTCTTGTTGACCTTCATGAGGTTCATGTGATCATGAATGTTATTATCACTGAAACATTTTAAGTTTATATATTATTTTAAATGGGAATCCACAGTCATCCTCTGTTAAAGCAACAGATTATAATCATATTTTTATGTCTTTACCTTCATCAAAATACCATGTCAGATTGCACAGGAAATGAAAGGGTTTGTTGTGAAAATAAGTGAACATCAGCGTCCTGGTTTCAGCTGAAACTGTTAAGTGCACATCTATGTTTTGCTTGCTGTATGGTCATAGTGTGTGCCTGGGGCTGGGCCCAGCACTTGATGAAGAAGAACCTCTTCCATGATGGAGCAAGAAGAGAGAAAGATATAATTGTCAGGAACTGAAGATCAGCAGCTGGCAATACATATAAAATAAGATATAAATCATGATTAAGAGATTAGTATTTGGTATTTTGAGAAATATAATAGAAATTATTTCCCTTTTATTATAGCAGCAATCGTTGTTTTAGATGAAAAACAAAACAAACAAGATGGTGTCTGAGAATTAAAGGTAGTCAGAACCCAATACTGTTTTGTATTGCTGTGCTTTGTCAACAGAATCATTACTTTACTTCTGATAAAGCAGCTGTAAGGATTGAAAAAAAAGAAAAAAGAATATGTGATGAACACTTTTGAATGAAAAGACGATTAAATGCTCCATATTCATTCATGTAGTTTTAACTTATCTCTACTTTATTCAGCCTTTTATTGTATTTTTTAAGAAGCATCCCCCTTGGGATAAACATTCAGCTCAAGTAATTTAAACAATTATCGAGCTAAAACAGGTTTCTTCAAAAGATTTAGGAGGCAAAGTATTTTTTTCTTGAATGCTTAGTAACGAGTTGCATTTTTCTACAAGACATGAGCAGGGCACATTTCTAGCTTGCATTTTTTCCTTGTCTCTAATATAATACACAGACATACAACCATACACAATTTTTCCTTTAGAATATCTCAGGATATATTAAGCATTTCTTAGGATATATTAAAACAATACTGATAGGAGTAGTCATAATAGGAAAGGACTTCTAATATCAACTTCATGCTTAACATTTTCTTCCTAAAGCAACATAAAAGCAAATTAATTAAGCCAAAACTAGAGCATTTGCAAAGTCAAAATTGTATAATCAACAGTAGAGCTCAAATCATAGTTAATACTGTCCATATGGCACAGAGCTGAATAGATAATAGTCAGTATCTGTTCTGACAGTATGCAGAACTCACAAAGTTTAACTAGGTCAAATGCAAGGTTCTGCACATGGTTTGGAGCAATTGTGAACATGAATACAAACTGAGTGGGGAATGAGTTGAGAGCAGCCTTGCAGAGAATGACATAGGGGTGCTGGTTGATAAACACTCATGAGCCGGCAATATATGCTTGGAGCTCAGAAAATCAATCATATCCTGGGCTGTAAGTGAAAGGGGTTAAAAAATAATGACTAGGCCTTTTTGTTGATCAAAATGAAGTTTCTTAGAAATCTGTACATTGTGCAGATTAATGATTTTGTCTCATTTGTGTGAGTCTGCCAATGCTACTTTAGCTTTTTCCTCTTCATTAAAATTATGTAATATTAATACAATCAAGATTCCAAATTATTTTCCTTTGATATTTTATCGCTTGTAATACTAAAACTTTCTGTGGAAATTTTTGCTATTCAATTAGAAATTGAAAAAATACAGTTTTTTGGTACAGGAAATATTTCTTCTAAAAGTTTTTAAGTAAGAAGTTATTTCTCATTTCATTACTGAGGTAATAAATAATAATCTTCTGTTTTGAATAATATGTATTGTAAATAAATTGAAAAAAATGAGAATGTAAAAGAAAATTTACATGAATCTGGTTAATAAAATCTCAGTATTCCAGAAAAAAAACGTAATTTAATAGAAATGAAATGGAGATTTATTGTTTTCATGCTAATTAAATTTCATCTGTTATAACTTAAGGTTTCTGAAATCAGAATAACCAAACTCACATGAACAGTCTTCCAAAAATGCAGTTAAACTGAATTTATTTGGATTAAACTTCTGCCAAGCATCCTAATAAGTATCAGTCCACATGCAGTGCTTGTCTTTTGCAGTGTGAACTGAGCATTTAACACAACACTATAAAAACATAAGAGCATAATTTATCAATTTCCATAGAATAGTCTCCTTGAAGGGTTTCATTATAGCACTTGGTTTAACAGCACTTTAGATAGTGGAATTGAAAGTACCAAGTATCAGTGCACTAGTGATGATTGTTCAGAGGGTCAAGAAAAGATATTAAATATAAGCCAAATGGTTAGATTAAAAAAAAATCAGGCAAGGTTGAACAGTGAAATAATGAAGTGCAGGCTTAGCTTCCTCTGTTCAGGAGCATGTAGCAGGAAGGCACTCAGGCTGGATTTTGAAGGTCATGTGCATGTCATGCTAGCTTATTACTGCAGCTGGATTGAGCCATTTGGCCACTGACTCACTGTTCCCAGAGAAGTAACCTTCTTTATTGCAAAAAGTCTGGAAGATGTGGCTGCAGTTTAATAGTCCTGGGTCTGTGCTTCAGTATACTACAGTCCTTGATGGGATTGTCTGCCTAAACACTTTTGCCAAACTGTAACTATAATTGAATATCACAATCTGTCCCTTTTCTTAGAACCTACTACTATCAAGAAGGCATGTCTTCCTAACTTGATAAAGAAAGTGAGTGACACACATAGCTCTTTATGGAGTCTAAATTAAAGGGGTATTTCTGCTGGGAATGTCTTTTAGAATCCTATTTTAAAATAAATGCACTAATTCAATAAACTTTGGTTCCATTTTTGTAACTTTAATGCAGAATGTATCACTGTTACGATCCAGACTGCCTTTAGTCCAGAATCAAGACCAAAGGATTTGCTGTAGCAACTCATTGTAAATATTAATAGATATTCTCTGTCTAGATGTTTTTTTTTGTTTGTTTGTTTGTTTAAATCTTCATAACTTAGGTTTTCATTGAAGAGATCATTATGATTTTGCAATGGGCTTCTCTTCATTAACACATTCAGACTAAAATAAAATTTTAAGTTTTAATAAAGTCAATAAGAACATAATCCTGCATGTGTGCACATGTCTCTAGCTCCTGATTATTCTCCATGCTACACATATTTGTGTAGAGGCCTCTGATGAAATTGTTTTATTGGCTGGAGTGTTTGGTATTCCTTCATGCTTCTCTTTAGGTGCTCTCCCACTGACCTCTGACTCCTTTTCTCATTGACCATCTTTTTTAGAAATAAAAATATAGTGTTACAATATAACAATAATAGTAATTATTATTAACAGGATATGTTCTTCTTACTGTATAGTAGTATTTTTTTCTTGAAAAACATTGATAGAAATGATTTCCAAACTTTGCTGTGCTGAGAGAAAGTTTCTTCTGCAGAAAACTGGCAGTCAGGAAGCCTTAATACAAAATTTAGGAGGACTTGAAAGAAAAAAGTTTAGTAGGCTAGCATAATATCAGCTACTTTATGTTAGTGTTAATGTTAATGAAACTGGACAGCTACTGAAATCTGTGCATATACCTATTTGGTTTCTGATAATGCTAATGTTATATCAGTGTTCATTTAATACTATATTTATCTTTTAAGTCCATAGCTAAGAAGAGAAGACTAAGCTAGGCAATTTCTTTCTATTCTTTCTCCATCTTCTTCCCTGTTTTAATGAGAAGTACTTCATATTAGAATATACTAACCACAATGTATTTCATGATAGAAAGTTAATGGCAGGAGAAAATTCTGTCTTACACAGTTAAGAAAATGTCACTTGGTGTGAAAGATTAGAGAAATTTCATCAACATAGTCTAAAGAAAAGGTCCACTGCATGTAGGTGATAGATTACTCTTGTAATGCCAGGCAGAGTTCATTAGTTCTTGTGCCTTCAGGGCCTCATTCCAGGTTTGAGCTCTCACATGACAATACAAATTAGGGATAGGCAGGGTTGTACTGACATATGCAGCCCTTGCTGTGCAAAACAGCCATGCAACTCCAGCAAGTGGCAGAATGTTCCTCAGTTTGAGGAGGCTCTGTGACGCACAGAAGGCATCCTGCTGCTAAGTCATTTGGCTGAACTGACAGCTACTGGTGACTGTATCGCTCTAATGCATGTTTGATTCTTCCAAACACAGTTTCCCATTAAGTTACAAGGCAGTTTTAATTTTTCATCCAAGCATTTATTAAATAAACTCAGCCAAGTCCAGTGATAATTTACCTGTGTCTTTGCTCTCACAGTTTGTTGATTTTTTTTTCTTCTTTTTTCTCTCCTGGAATTAATCTGTGCTAAGACAGTGCAGCTGTTCTTGTACTTTCACTTGGAAAGTAAAAAGACAGTAAGAAAGAAAGTAAGAAGATTTAATGCTGTGTAACATACCTATCTAGGCTGAGCTTTTCAGGGTCTGTGTGCATATTTCCTTTCAAGGACTGATGGTAGAAAATCTCATATTCCGTATAATATTTTCTGCTCATTTACGGTTTAATTAATTCATTCTTTTTCTTGACAGTCACTATACTGTATAAGCTGTAGACATTCTAAAGCCAAGCCATACCTGTGTTGTGATGACTTCCCATGCATTTCTAGGAAAGCTCCTTCCAACCTGAATAAAATGCTAAATTTTCTGTTGTTAGAATAAAATGATAATCCAAACAGAGAATTCACACCTTTATAAATATATTTCTAAATTATCAGTAGTTGTCCTTACATATGATCTGCTCATACCTCCTACTGTGATATTGTTCCAGCCTCATTCATCAAACCACCACAATTTTCACAGATTGTAGCCAAAAGTTTTGTATTACTCCCTAACACATTTTCCCTTACAGTAATCCTTCCCATGTCTTTTTAAACCATTTTCATCTCTGAATCAAGGCCTGAAAGTGCATATAGGAAACTGCAGCTATTGCAGCAACCCACATTATCATTCTCAAGTTAGCCACTCAGATAATAGGTAGATTAAAACCATCACAGCAAAGAATGCAGGCAGGACAGACATCTGGGCATTTATTTGATTTCTTAGAATTGTTTTCCATCTTATGCCAGGTTTGTCATAGCTGTGGCTTATTTTGCATGACAGTGAATTATTGACTCTATATCAGAATGTGATCAGACGAAGTGCAGAAACTAGGTAACACCAAGAGGCTCTACCTTGTAAATACAAATTGTAATGGTCAACCAATGGTCACTACAAGAGGGCAACCTTGTAAAGCAAGTAAAACAGATTTTAGAAGTAAAAAAGAAAAATAAATCAATGAAAAGAAGCAACACAAGAACAGACTGTACTAAGAAAATGTGTATTGCAGAGGCAATATGAGCCAACATTGTCACCAATTAAGTGGTGATTTGAGAAAGACTGGCCCTTACTGGCTCCTGGTTCTCCATTACACACAGCAGAATTTTGAACAGGTTAAAATCATGTCTATACAATTTTCTTCTAGTTTCTTCTGCTGTCATCAGTGCAAGTTGAAATCTAAATTTAACAGATGGAATTATAAAGAGAAGACAAGATGGGGTAAGGAAAGTGAAAAGTAACTTCTTCTCAGACCAAACTCCATGATGTCTCACAAAACAGGCATGCCTAAACACTCAAATTGCCAGCTTAGTAATGCTTAGTCACAGCGAGCCTCACCTGTTTTTTTTTTCCTAAAAGAGCATTATATTTTTTTCTGTGGTGCTACATCTGTGCTCTCTGTTACTGTCAGTTTTTTATTGGATAATAGGGAATTGTTAGCAGGGCTGCAATCATTCAGTTTCTTTTTTCCTTATCCTTCACCTTTCTCCTTGGATTTTGCATTGCTCTGACTAGCCTCACCATGATTCATTTGATTACAGCTCTTACCTCTCAGCTGAAATAAACTTACCTTCCTTTCTGATCCTTTGTGTATCTTTTTACACAAAGATATTTAAAATGTTTTTTTTACAATTCTGGTGCTAGACAAATGTCTAAGTAAGCTACATAGATTTCTTTAAATAAAAACATTAAAAATCAAGAGATTTGACTTATATTACTAAAACTTACTTCTAAACATTACTTTCTTGTCCTTTCATTTAATTTTGGTATACAAATGAATGGAGGGAAGAAAAAAAGCACACACACACACACACAAAAACATTCTGCCCATAGATACATAATTTATCTTTACAGTATTTTATAATATTTTTTTTTGTTATTATTTTGTATGAAAGGAGCAAAAAGGTATGTTCCTACCTACTTATCCTTTTATAAATCGAACTTTTTAAACAGAATTATTAATCTCTTGGTATTTGTATTCACAGCAGACATGCCCCAAAGTCACTGTAAATCTATTATTAGCTGTATGATATAAAATGTACTAACAAGGAAACACTGGAACTCAGAGTGTGTTGGGCACGCATTACAGGGAAACAGATGACATTGGGCATAGCCCTCACAGTATCACCCTCACAGTAATAGAATTGACTGATTGCTTATTGTCATGCCTGCAGAAAGCAATTATCTATACAAAGCTTTTGGGATTTGGAGATACAAATGAAATAAATAATAGTCTTAAAGGAACAAGTCATACAACTCACTGACTTTTTAAAAGTTTTAGAATCCAATTTTAACAGGAAACTTAAAATTCACTTTCTATGAGAAAAGAGACCAAATAATTGCCTTCCACTCTCACCTAAGTAATAGGAAAATAGGACACATTTCTTTAACAAAACCCACAAAGGCATTAGTATTGTTCACTGAATTTAGTATAGAAGGAATTTTAAAAATGGAAACAGGAAAAAAAAAAAAAAGAAAAAAGAGTAAACTCTATCTTCCATTATTCATTCAATACGTGTTATAATGGGAACCAAAGTCACTGTGTTTAGTTTCATAGTCTTGAGTTATGCAGTGGGAATCAAATGCCATAAACAGTTAATATCCTCTGCACCAGAATACAGATGAATAATAATTAAAACCAGTATTTCCCACAAGGAACATAACAAGACCTGTAAGTAAGACTAAATATTCTCTTCAATCTGAGAAATTTAAAACCAACAAATGTCATAATTAATTCAACTGAAACTTAATATAAATTCTACAGACAGTGATAGGTGCACAGTTCTGAGTAGTGCAAGGCAAACATGCTGAACATGGTACAGCTACAGCCAAAACTTAAAAATTTATAATAGAAAATATTTATTTTCCAGTTGAATATTTTTAATCAGTTTATATTTTTAGTTTTGCTTTGTTTTCCTCAGAGATGGTCATTCCTTGTATTAGCCACGTATTTTAAATATCTGTGCAGCATTCTTTTTTGTTTTCTCCTTGACTATTAATCTTTTTTTTTTTTTTTCCCCTAGCTAGATAAAAGAGAAAGAAGAAACAAAAACAAACAAACAAACAAAAGACAGTTGCAAGGGTAAATTTCCAAGTCCTTAGCTTCTTATTTTCCTCTTAATTCTGGCTTAGAGAATTGGAGTTTACCATAACTACAGAAACTAGATAATCTGATTATATGCTCTTTATGCACAACTTTTATTATGTTTTATTTTAATTCACTGATTCATTCTTTATTTCAGCAGGGTTAAAATTTGTTTTAATTTTATGTCCCCAAAACACAATTTTCTACTAACTGAAACAATTAGTCTACTCACAGAGTTATTATAAATGGAGAAGAACAAACATGCAATGAAGTGAACAGAAATATTTTATAAGGTAAAACATAGAAATTTGAATTTATTCATTTAGTAAACAGATATTTCCACCTATTTGAGTAATAGATGGATTTTTTTTTCCTTTGTTCATCGTAGACAAAGGTAAAAAAATTAAATAAGTTTGATGTCTGCTTAGCCCCCAGCATTTTTTTTGGTGATAGTTTTAGATAGATCAGGAAACAATCAATGCTCTTTACATTATTCTCACATTAGGGTACCTCTTTGCCCTTCACATTATGCCCTTTGATGGTAACTAGAGGTGGTTCCAGCCCTTTGTGGGCTGAGGGTTTGTACAGTAGAGGTTAAGCACACAGTTATGATGGTTAGTTCCGCAACTAGTTTAACTCTCGCTTAGCTTTTCTCTCAGATATGTCATTGTTTTACAAAAAGAAAGTAGAAATCTTTTAAAAGTGTACATTCAAACATTGAGTGTAGGCTGAATTCTTCTCAATTCTTGACTTTATCCAGTCTCAAGGACTCGTAGGCTTTTTCCAAAGGGTTTTCTACTGTTCAACTACACTTTCTTAGGATATAAACTATAGCCCAAGCAACAAAGAAGTGTAGTATTCTAAAGTTCTTTTGATAACAACAGTAAACATATCTGTGTATTTTTAAGTCTTATCTTAAATGAATAGAATTTGTGCATGTCACAAATGAGAAAACTGCAGTTTAAATAAACAGCTTCTTCCTCAGAATGAAGAGCTGCCATAGAGGCAATGTGATACAATGTAATTAATGTTCAGACCACCAAAAGAATACTACATTTTCTGAAAACGCTATTTTCACTATATGTAGTATCTAATCAAGAAAAAGAAGTTATCTATAGTTCTCCAGATCTTTTGGCCATAAATAATCAGAAGGCTGCTAAGTAGTGCTTTGGAACAAACGAGTACCAAAAGCTGAAAACAGCCAAATACCTTGGACTTTCATAGACTTGCTAGAAGAATTTTAAATAACAGTGAGCAGCAAAATAGTTATTTTCTTTTCTATTTGTTTCAGTAATTGCAGAATGGGGGTGCATTGCCAAAAGTATTATGGATTCTAATATGCATTTGATTTAGTTTCTTTCCCTTCTCCTGTAACATTAACCACATTATTTTGAACAGAACAAAATAAATTAAAAATATATAAAACAAAATAGAGCTTCAAGCCTTATATGGAATAAAAGGCTTTTGTATGGAAAAATAGTTGTAACTTCAGGAGCTTTTTGTATGGCAAAATTCATTGGAAGACGGTACTGTGAGGAAGACCATGAGAGTACTGCATTAGCGCACACCACAAGTGTTAGAAGAAGGTTGCTAATTTCAATGTTCATAGAATCATAGAATGACCTGTGTTGAAAAGGACATCAAAGATCATCTAGTTTCAACCCCCCTCCCTCCCTCAGTCAGGGTTGGTAATCACCAGACCAAGCTACCCAGAGCCACATCCATCCTGGCCTTGAATGTCTCCAGGGATGGGGCATTCGCAACATCCTTGGACAACCTGTTCCAGTGCATCACCACCCCCTGTGTGAAAAACTTCCTATAATAACTAACCTAAGCCTTCTGTCTCAATTGAAAACAATCCACTCTTGTGTTTGTTTCCTTCGAGGATGGAGACAATAAGCAAGAGAGCTTTGAAGTTAGAGATGGAAGAAGTAGCCCAAAACCAGGGAAATTTGATATTTCTGGACCGTATCAGTTCAAATAAGTTGTTATTCAGTCTTTCACATTCACCAGAACATAAAATTCTGGTGGAAGCAAAACTTTCTCAAAGTCTTTACTGGAAAAAAAAAAAAAAAAAAAAATTATTTTTCATGGCATTTATGACCAGGAAAAAAAGTAGTAAGATAGTAAGAAAAAGTGGATAATATTTTTGTTTGTTTGTTTGTTTGGTTTTTTTGTGAAATGGCATTCAATACTGCTGATTCAAAAAGTTAGGAAAAGGTTCATATAAATCCTATTTTGACTATATATTCTCAGAGGCCTGTTCTAAGAGGAAAGTTCTACTCTTAACCTTGCAAGATCTGGGTGTGCAGTGATGTGGAAATGTGCAGCCAAACTATAATGGTAAGCATGCTTTTGAAAATTGTACATTGTTTTATGCATATTTGATATTAACTGGAGAACAAGTCTTTTTAGGTTTCTATTTTGGAATAGAAGATATACAATTAGAGATACAGAGTTTTGCTCTTTATGTTGTGCACAGATATTGTCCACTTTAACTGTTTCAATGAAGAACTGCTGGAAAACTTCTACACTAATACTTCTTTACCTGGATTCAGATAAATACTTTGAGACCCTCCTTTTTACTCTGCATCATAAACTGGCACTGTAAGTATGCAAGTTCAACAGCATCATCCAGTGTAGTGTTTATCCATCTGCTTAAGTTTACTACTTTACAAATGAGATCACCATCACCAGTTTCAGGGAGAAAGAACACACACTACGCAAATCTATATTATATATAAATATATAACATAAACTATTATACAAAGTATATAAACTGTTTACTATAAAGTATGTAAGCTATTGCATTTCAGAATTTTTTTTCCCTTCACAGTTTCTTGTGGCTAAAAACCTGGAGTTTCCACAAGCCTCAAGGATGTTTCAGAAAGGTTTGATGTTTTGCTATGTTTTTTTCAAATGCTTTATTGTACTGTTCAGAAGGTCCTGTTACTTGTGGCTTTTTTATGTACTTCAGAACTGAATTTCAATCTGTCTCCTGGTGCTCTCTTGTGTATGAGTCCAAGATTCATATGTAATACAGCTCAGTGTCAGAAAGTCTGATCAGAAAGTCAGGCAGACCTTAGGGCCGTATGGACCCCTCATTCCTCCAAGGAGAAAGAAGAGTTCAAAGCCTGGTGACTGTGCAGTCTGTAAGATATCTGAAAGAGTGGAAAATGGTTGATGTTTCTTTTATATTCTGTGTTGTTCAGTTGTAGTCTGACTTTCAAGAATGAATCATTGGTTTTCTATCAGTTTTTCTGTTGTCTTTTTTTTTTCTTTCTGATTCTGAAGAAATTATAGCAGTTAATATGGAAGTAAAGGAAGTGGAGCACTATAGGTAAAGCACCATATTCTTTGATGCTGTCTTTCACAATATCCTGGACAAAACATCTACAATACACATGATACTAAATTAGGAGGACCTATTGATTCCCTTGAGGACAGAGAGACCTTTCAGAGAAACCTTGATAAATTAGAGGGCTGGAATGTGAAATTTAGCAAAAATGCTGGATTCGGCACCTGGGAGAAATACATACCAATTGGGGGACAAGGAGATGGAGAATAGCCTTACAGAAATGATCTGGGGGTTCTGGTTGAAGGCAAGTTGAGCAGCAGTGTGACCTAGGAGCCCTAAGGTCCAACTGTACTCTGTGTGCATCAGGCCCAGCTCTATCACCAGGTGAAGAAAGGGGTTTTTCCACTCTGCTGTGTGCTGTCATGCCTTACCTTGAGCACTGCATGCAGCTTTGGGCACCAAAAAGGCATGTGGAAGGCAGTCCTTGTGCCCAAGGGCAGCCTTTCTTTCTGTCTAGCAAAGTGACACAGGGGCACCATCACCCAGGAAAGTATTCCAGATTCTCCTCCATCTTCCACAATCGAGTATCTCTCAGGTCACAGAGTCTCCACTCCCAACACAGCCAGGCATGTCCATATGTACCTGTACTAGGGTGTATTTGTCCCTTCAAAACTGATATGACACACGGATATGCCCACTCACAGGAAAGGCATGAGACCAACTCATTCCTGTCCTCTAGCAAATGATGAGGAGGAGCCCATGGAGATAGATCCTTCAGAAGATGCTGAACTGAACAACCATGACCAACATCCTAAGAACAGGATGGGGACCAGTCATGCCCACTGTTCAGAGAATGGTACCAAAGTTTTGTTCAAATTCAGAGAACAGGAAGAGGCCATGTCACACCAGTCATCTTGAAAATGGTGTAGAAGCCTTAACAGAATGCCAAGAGACTGAGGCATGACAAATATCCAGAGAACAGTGTGGAGACAAAACATGTTGACTGATCAGAGAACAACAAGTAGCACAAATATGGTGATCATTCAGAAAACATGACTGGCAATGTTCATGGTCACTGAACAGACAGCAACATGGGACACAGGCATGGCCATCATTAAGAGAATGTGTGAAACTAAGTCATGCCCACCATTCAGAAAACAGCCTGGAAATGAATTGTGTCTGCCATCTAGAGAATGGCATGGCCACCATTCAGAGTGCAGTGTGTAGCACAGGCACGCAGATCACTCAGGAAGCCACATAGGGCACCAGCATGGCCAGTATTCAGAAAATGGCAGGGAAGGAAGACAATTCCAAAAGTCAGAGAACAGAAAGAGTTCAACTCATTGTAAGAGAACAAGATTCCATAAATAAGGTTGCTGTGGTTTTGTGTAGGGTTTCTGGGGGTTGAAGCATGAGAGTAGTGTGGGGTTTACCTTTTATCTTCTGTGTAAATGCAACAACTTGACTGTAAACAAAAGTTGGGCAGGTGCTTTAGCTTACCAAATGAAACAATTGTGGTCTTCTATAGTATCTGATATCAAATAAGAAAAAAGACCTGTGAGTATTTTTGTAAAAATGAAGTTATGGAAGAAAAAAAGAAGCAGATGATGAATTTCTCCTAAATACCAATGTTTCCTCAAGCAATATATCTAGAGTATTCTTTGTCATCTCAAACATAGGTTCATAGGATCATAGGGTTGGAATGCACAGAAGGAGATCATCCAGCCCAATCTCTTTCTAAAGCACAATCATCTATGAATGTGTGTGTTTTCAAGAAACCCTCCCACTTCTTTTTATGTAAACCTTCACCACCATTTACAATTACAAAGCTTTTTAAAATAATTACTTTTTTTTTTCCCTTAGCAAACAAAGGTGGGCTATGAAGATGGTGCAGGTTCTAGAGAGCTGTGTGAGGAGTGGCTGTGGTCATTTGGTTCAGCCTAGAGAAGAGGAGACCGAGGGGAGGCCTCATGCTACAGCTTTCTCACAAGGGGAGTGGAGGGACAGTTCTAATCTCTGCTTCCTGGTAACAGCAACAGGATCTGAGGAAATGGCATGGAGTTGTGTCAGGGGAGGGTCAGGTTGGATGTTACAAAGATGTTTTCACCAGAGGGTGGTAGGCTCTGGAATAGGCTCCCCATGGCAATGGTCACTGCCAAAAGTTGCTATAGTTCAAGAAGCATTTGGACAATGCCCTCAGACATAGAGTTTGAAATGTGAGTGGTCTTTTATGGAGTCAGAAATCAAACTCAATAACCCTTGAGAGTTCCTTCCACCTCAGGATATTCATTAGTGCCTCTGAACTGTGCAGTGTTTGCTGAAGTAAAATATGATGCCATTTAATGGTCATAGATATTTTGTTTTCTAAAAATAGCAAAATGTCTAGTGAAACCTGCAGGCATTAATGTTAATTTAAGTTAAAGCTTTCTGTACATACCAATGAGAAATAAAAAGAACTTGTATAGCTTTCATTAGTCCCCTCTTTACTTCAGATGCTACTTAAAAATTTTTTAAAGGATTACATTGAAAAAGGCAGTTTTTCCCAGCTTAACTTTCCTGATGCACACCGAAGATACTAGTGCTATACGAAAATAGTAGGGTCAAAAATGTAGTGTAGAGTGTAGAAGCTATGTAGAAACCAAATTATTTCATTGTGATAGAAAGATTACAAGTATAATTCCCTTAGTAATATACAACAATTAATAGCCGACCTTTCTGAATTTGAACAATTATGTTTTCTGAAAAAATTTAAGATCTATCCTGTGTGAGTCATTAACCACTAATGAAGTAGGCACTGATGACTGTAGAAAGATCTTTATCAAAAAGAAACTTTGATAATTTGAAGGTGGTGATAAATTAAAAATGGGGAAAAAGGGAAGAAAACAAAACAAAACAAAAAATGAAAAGTGCACCTATCTTGACCAGTAGTTCTGTACAATTTCCCAAACACTAGATGAAAATTTAACCAGATATCTGCATTTCATTTTTAAGTAATCTTGCACACCCTCATTCATCACTGAGGCATATTTACTCATTCCCTTACTATCTTTTCTGTCACTTGTTTTATCTAACTCTCGAAGAGACCTAGACATCATTATACTCCAGCTTCTACTAGCCAATATACTGGAAGGTCAGCAACATTAAATATACCTGATAAAAGAGAGACAGTCAGTGTAAATGTCCCAGACATTGTAAGCATAATTATGGGCTAGGTTACTGATGTGATTGACAGCCAAGACAAGGAGGAAGAAGAATGAGAATTTTGTATGTCACCCAAGTGAAGAATAGCAGTCACCAACTTAACTGTCATGAGAACTTCCATCTTTTAAAGTTAATAAATGCTCAACACTTGAAAATCCCTTTATGCAGAAGTTAAATGAATAAAGACTATTTCCACTGTAATAAGCACTGCTGAATCATTCTCATTGTCAGTCGTTATCTACATTGATGGTAAAAGGATTTTTCTCCGTTGACGCAATCTCCTGCTATCTAAGTAGTCATCTGCCATGAATTTTAACTGTTACTGATGTCAAAAGACCAAAATTCAAATTATCATTTAATGTTGTCTGATATGAGAGAAAACATAATTGAATTCTAAAAAAGTAATTTCACATTCTGTGAAATAATTGCTGCCTAGATGGCAGCTATAACGCCCAAAGAGATGCTGCAGTTCACACAGAAGAAGAAATGATAAATAATTCGGAAGACTTTTATTTTATGACAAGCAGGGCTAAGGTGACTGTCCCTCTCTACCCTGTTCTTATGAGGCCCTATTTGGAGTACTGCATTCAAGTCTGGGGCCTCCACCACAGGAAAGATGTGGAGCTTTTGGAAAGGGTCCAGGGGAGCACCACAATGTTGATTAGAGAGCTGCAGCACCCCTCCTATGATGATAGAGTGAAGGAGCTGGGCTTGTTCTGTCTGGAGAAAGCAGTGAGGAGACCTTATTTCAGCCTTGCAATACTTAAAGGGAGATTATAAACTGGAGGAAAATCAACCTTTTACATGGGTAGGTAATGACAGGACAAGGAGGAATGGTTTCAAACTGAAGGTGGGAAGATTTAAATTGGATGTTTGGGGGAAGTTTTTTAGTGAGAGAGTGATCAGGTGCTGGAACATATTGCCCAGAGATGCTGTCAGTGCTCCATTCCTGGAGGTGTTCAAGGCCAGTTTGGATATAGGGTCCTAATCTAATCTAGTACTTGATCTAGCAGTTGGCAACCCTGCCTGTGGCAGGGGGATTGGAACCTGATGATCCTTGAGGTCCTTTCTAACCCAAGCCATTCTGATTCTGATTCCATTATTATTTTCACTATCATGAACAAAAAGGGATAACTCAGGGTTAATGTAACAAAGCAATTTAGAAGGTTGTGTTTATACTGATAGACTGCCTACATAGCAGCATATCATAAAAACAGATAAACATCATGACTTCTGAACTGTTGTAGCTGTGCATCAATACTTCAGTTCAGTGCCTCTTAGTGATGACCTCAATTAAAATTTATATGTCCTCATTATGTTTAGAACAAAGCTGTCACAAACAGTTTCTGGTATAGAAAGATTAAATTCACTTAAGCATTTTGCTTAATCTGGAAGCCAGTAATCATCTGTGAAAAAAAAAAAAGACGTATTTTCAGCCAACATTCATGCAGATAAAGGAAACTTTCCTCAATGTGTAAAAATATGGTGGTCTTGAGTCTGGAAAGAATCTCGAGACAACCTAAACTCATATTTGTTTAAAATATAAAATAAAATATTTGTTAGAATTTTACTGCAAAGAACCATTGAGAACAAGCAATAAAGACATTGAATGCTAAATGCAGATTTCCCTGTTTGTATCTTCCAGAGAAAAGACATTCATAGATACTGATATATACCAGACCCATGAGCTGCATAACATAAAGATTGAACCATATATGCAGAAGAAGAAGGAATTGTAACTTTTATATAGCAATCTATTGGTTGGAATGCAGTCATGTGGTTTCCACAAGAAGGTTTTTTAGACTCTCAATGAGAATATATGATATTACAGCTCCATTGCATTTTTCTATCAGATAAGCAAGGGTCCAAAAACCTACTTACATAATTACTATATTTAAAAAATTGCATCACAATCTTTTTACTTAAAAAGCAAAACAACCAACCAAAGCAACAAAACAAACAAGCAAAAAAACAAAACTCCTTGATCACATCTTTAAAATAGATATTGCAGGTGGTAGGGATGGTTCTGAAAATTATTCAGGACTGTAGTATATTAGAGATAAATCTTCCCCAGGCTGCAGTGTTCATGTATTCTTCCATGAAAAGTGTGTAGTGCTTCACACATATCTAGCTCTGACTTCTGTTCTAAGTCCGGGTTCAGCAATGAGCAACCCTAGGCATTCATTCTTGAGTTGTACTCGAGTTTGAAGTTTTGTGGTCCTAATTCTGAGGCATCAGTATCTTCATCAGAGAACATTAAGGAGACTCTGCTCTGTATTGAATATAGAAGAATTCCCAAACAAGGAAAATACTTAATGTATTATGGGAGAATATAAATATTGCTTCATTAACTTCAGAAAAAGCGTCCACAGATAAGCAAGAAAAATAAGAATTTCATCTTCCTTGACTTATGCACAGTTAGACGCTTTCATAAAATTAATCGTATTCATAAATGTCTTCAAGTTGCATCTGTTTCTCTTTGACAGCATTTGCAACCAGAAATTTGAGACAATGGCTCACAACTGAAGAGTAGCCAGGTTTGTTCTAAAAAAATTACAACTGAATATGGCATTGCTATGGAATCTGTAACTCAATATAGAACCTTTGTGTTTCACTTCACGCTTTTCTGATGGAAATATCAATTGTCTTTAAATTGTATTAATTTCTCCCTTGCTATTTGCTTAGGATTCATTTATTTAGAAGCTAAGTTTGCATATATTAATCTCAACATATTTTAATCAGAATCCAAGTCTGATACGTATAAAGACTGTCTCCAGCGTCACGCTATCTGTAAATCAAAAACTATATATTTTTATGGAAATGATTTATGCAAAACAGTTATTTCATCCAAAATAATAGTCACATGAGAAAGAAATAACAGAGAAAGAGGCCTGAGAACGCATGGCAGGAACACAAATGCAATTACAATCAGCTTTTATTTGTCAGACTTAAAAATACAAAATGTACATTCACAAAAATAATCATAAAGCGTAATGTCCTTGGGTTCCATTCAATTTTATTCCATTCCTTTCTGGGGAACACATAAATATGAAGAAAAAATAATTCAAAAACTAGAAAAAGTGCAAAAAAATGTGTAAAATATAAATCATTTATTTGAAACATTCAATTGCAGATCCAGTCAGATTTATTTAAAGCAAAACACCACCTCCTGCATATCCAATTAATGGTTGCCATGGCAAATAAGAGTTCCCACTGCACTGTCTTGTTGCAATATGCATGGCAATTGTAAGTATTACACTCAGAATATTTCCATAATGATATTAGCAGGTCTATCCAGCATCAGACAATTAATTTTGCGAAGCATCAGGTGTTCAATATTTATCCGCAAAAATTGAATATAAATATTCAAATATCACATTAAAATAGCTTCTTTAAGCAGCATCATCATGCTTTCTCTCCATAAATATTTTCTTTACAATTTGTTTGAGATGGGAAATAGATTTTTTACGTTTTCTCTATGAAATGACCATGATCTCTACAATAGGATAATTTTTGAATAAGAGCTAGTTTTAAAATGTATTCAGATAAGGAACATCTTTCATTATTAAAAAAAGTTTCATTAACTAGCCTATATTGGCTTGTAAATGTGGTCCTCAATGAAATGCAACTTTACTTGATACTTGTTTTTTTTTTAAAGTTTTTGTTGTTGTTTTTGTTTTGTTTTGTTTTGTTTTGTTTTTCTGCAGGAAGACAGTTGGATCAGTCACCCTTAAGCACTACCAGACTTTGAAATGAGCAGGAATAGTTTTCTTCCTCAAAAGAATCCCGTGCAAATAAGAAAGCCATCTACAGTGAATCAATAGGAAAAGTAAGGGCTAGTCTAAACTTTCTCTGCTTTGAGTACAGCTGTCTTTAAACTGCTGTGATCCAGAGCTCAAAATTTTTCCTTGAAAAAGATTTTCATGGTATTATTTTAAGCAACAAATTATGGGCTTTGCTGTAATCACTAGCTAACTCACAGTGAAGTTCAACCTGGAGAGATAACTCCCTCCAGGACAGAGCTGTCTTCTCCAGTCTATAGTATGATCTTTTACTGAGGCTCTCTGTGAAACTGGGGTGTGTGCTGAAACAGATGCCGAAAATAAGAGGAGACCCAAAGAATAAAAGCAATCAAGAAACTCTCTGGTTAAGTGAGGCTGGGATCATGGAGTTCAATACTATTCCCTTAGAACTGTTTCTGGGTTTCTGGACAGTGATAGTTTAAATCCAAGAGTAATTTTGTGAGAAGATATTGGATCTCCAGGCAAGAGAACTTTCCCTTTGAAGTGAGGAGCTTACTTATGGCATTATGAAATCATGCTCCTTCTTCAGCTTAACCTTTCAGTGAAAATGTCTTTACATAAGTAACCTTCATCTTTGAAATGACGTCAGTCTCTATCAGACAAATAAGAAATCTAACAAGGGGGAAAAATAGTTGGGAAAAGGGGAAAAGAATTCTGGACCAGGAACTGTCTGAGTTCATTGATAGGGCTTTTAACTAGATTTGAAGGGAGAAGGAGGTGACAGCAAGCCTGTCCCATGACAAGGTTTGAAGTAGTGTAGATAAGTTAGAGGGACAAGGTGCTAGGGCGACCTTCAACCTGCTGCATCGTATGATGGTGAAGGCAACAGGCAGACTAAAGATAGATACTTCAAAGGAATTAAGGAGTTATCCTTCAAGAAGATGGCAAGACCAGCTGCCCAGCTGAAGTGCCTTTGCACCTCCTAAGGATGCAGCTTGTTAAACAAACAGGAGGAGTTGGAATCTCCTGTCCTACTGGAAAACCATAATGTTGTTGTCATCACCAAAACCTGGTGGGATGATTCCTATGACTCGAATGTGGCAACTGATGGCTACAAGCTGCACAGAAGGGACAGGCAAGGAAGGAAAGGAGGAGGAATCACCTTCTACATCAATGAAGGAATAGAGTGTGAAGAGCTGTACCCAAAGAATGGACATGAGCAAGTTGAAAGCCTATTGGTAAGAGATAGAGACAGAAGCAACAAAGGGAACCTTGTGGCTTGGGTCCACTACAGGCCTCCTGATCAAGCAGAGCCTGTTGATGAAGCCTTCTTCCTCCAGATATAGGAGGCATCGCATTCACTGGCTCTTGCCCTGTTGAGGAACTTCAACCATCCTGACATTTGCTGGAAAAGTAGCACAGCGAGTCACAGGTGATCCAGGAGGCTCCTGGAATGTTTTGAGGATAACTTCCTGAACCAGGGGAGATGCAATGCTGGACCTAGAGAACTGATAGTTGACATCAGGATTGGAGGCTACCCAGGCAGTAGTGACCATGCAATGGTGATGTTCACACTCCTGAGGGATACTGGATAGGCAAAGGGTAAAATCAGGAAGATTAATTTTAGGAAAGCCAATTTCCTAATATTCAATGTGTTAGTCAACAAAAGCTCCTGGGAATCTGCCCTCAGCTACAAGGGAGTTGAGCAGAGCTGGCAGATCATTAAGGAAGCTTTCCTTAGGGCACAAGAATTCTCCATTCCCAGGCATTGGAAGCCAGAAAAGGAAGGCAAGAGAATGGAATGGCTGAGGCAGGACCTGCTGATCAAACTTGGAGAGCAAGAAGAAAACACACAGGCAGTAGAAGTAGGGACAGGTAACCAGAGATGTTGCTAGACTATATAGGATGAGGTCAGGAAAGCCAAGGCCCATCTGGAAGTGGCAAGGGGTTAAAAAAAAAAGATAAGAAAGGCTATGACAAGTAAATCAACAGGAAAAGGAATGTTAAGGAGGGCATACAGCTACTAGTGAGAAATACAAACAAGCTAGTAACTATGGACAAGGGGAAGACTGAGGTGCTCAACAACCACTTTGTCTCAGTCTTTACAAGTAATTGCTCTACAGACAGTCCTTGAACGGATGGTTCAGAAGGTGTGAACTGGAAGTTTAATGCGTGTCCCAGTGCAAATGAAGATCAAGTTCATGACCACCTGAAGAACCTAAACATTCATAATTCTATGGGTCTCAATGAGATGCAACCCAGAGTCCTGAGTGAACTGACTGATGTAGTCACCAAGTGACTCTTGATGGTATTTGAAAAATTATGGCAGTCAGGTAAAGGTCCTGGTGACTGGAAAGAAGGCATATTTAAGAAAGGTAGAAAGGATCACTCAGGAAACTACCAACCTGTTAGCCTCATTTCATGGCCAGCAGGTTGAGGGAGGTGATCCTGCCTCTCTACTGTGCTGGTGAAGCCTCATCTGGGATATGTCATCCAGATGTGGAGTCCTCAGTAAAGGAGAGATGTGGACATGTTGGAGCACATCTAGATGAGGGCCGAAACTATGATCCAAGGGATGGAACACCTGTCCCATAAGGACAGGCTGAAAGAGCTGGGGCTGTTCAGTCTGGAGAAGAGAAGGCTCTGGGAAGACCTGATGGAGGCCTTTCAGTATCTAAAGGAGGGCTATAAGAAAGAAGAGGACAGGCTAATTAGCTGGGACTATTGTGACAGGACAAGCAGAAATGGTTTCAAAGAAAAAGAGAGGAGATTTAGATTGGATATAAGGAAGAAGTTTTTTACAATAAGGGTAGCCCAGGTTGCTCAGAAACGTGATGAATGTCCCATTCCTGGAGACACTCAAGGTGAGGCTGGATAGGACTCTGAGCAACCTGATCTAGATGTGGATGTCCCTGTTCATTGCAGGGGAATTAGAAAAGGTAACCTTTAAGGCGCCCTTCCAACTTAGATGATTCTATGATTCTATAATCATAGTAGAGCAATTTTGTTGAAGAATTAAGTGCAGGGAAAACTGCTACAAGGCCAAAAATGAATCTCAAGGGCTGGTAAATTTTAAGAGGGTAAAATTATTAACTATTATTAGCAGTACTAGTAGTAATTCTGGTACTTTTCCTTTTTATCAATTTTTTTAAGAAAAGTTTTCATTCATGTGTATAGCAAAGAGAAATCATGAAGTCTCTGAAACGAGACTTGAGAGCTGGTCTCTTTTTTTTTAATTTTTTTTTTTCCAGAAAGTGTTCCTATGTCTATATTTTTTATTTGTTTTGTTTTGTTTTTCCTTATCCACAGTATCACTTTGATAGCCTGAAGTGTAGTTTTGCATGAGAAAATATGATCATAATCTTTTTTATGCACATCTGAAGCCAATCAGAAACCAGATGTTGGAAATGTATGGAAGTCTTGACTATTAGGTCAAGAATATTGAAAGGTTTGTCTTTCTTATGAAATACAAACAATAGTAACATAACAAACTCACTGAATGATAATAATTTATTAACAGGAAAATAAAACATAGACAATACAATATTATCTGATGTTTAGAAGATTTATGACTATCCTTATTTTCTGTAAAAAAAAAAAAGAAAATATCAATAGCAATACTAAGGCCAACTGCAAAAATTCCATCTTTGCATAGTCCTTGAGTGCAACAAAAGCTGAATCTGGCTATAGGCAAGATAAGAAATATATGAAGCCATTCTCAGCATTTTCAGAATAAAATTTTTCAGTGCTTTTGTTTTAGTCTTTTGGCACGCACTGTAATCAATAACTTCATTCAGCAATATCCAGCAGTTTGATGGATCAAATTATTTTTTAAATGAATGAAACTACTTTTGCTTGCAGTAACTTCTACCACACCAGCTGTTACTGTTATCACCGCTATCATTATCATTATCAACATAACTATAATTATATTTAGAAAGATAAATCAAGGGAATACAGCACTGGAAAAATTTAGTGCCAGGACATGGAGCTGTCTTTTACAGCTGATACTGGGGCAGTTTACTGCACTATGTTAATCAGTTCATTTTTATATATTTACTAGATTTAATGCTGATTTATTATGTTTTTCTTATGAAAGGTGAAAATAAACAACTTGTAATTATTTGTTGATATTTTCTATATGAAGTAGGGAATCAGTTTTGATTATGTAAGTGCTCTCATTGAATATGCTTCTTTCATTTAAAAGGGAGCACCTGCAACGCAGAAGATCCTCCTATTATTTCCATGTAATTTGTCTAGGTAAATATATGTTAAAAGCCAAATACAGAAATAGAAAAAGACACTCTATTCCCCTGAATACTAATTGGGTACTTCTGAAATATGAGATTCAGTAATTTTGTTTGATGACTATTTGAGGTTAGGTATCCAGCTGAATTAATACGAACATAACACGGTAGACTGGGATGAAAGTGTAGGTTGGGAAAAGAAGGGAAAAATATAAGTATTATAATCTATTCTTCACCTTCTATCCAGTAAGTATACATATATAATATATAGCAATATATGGCTTGGTAATGTGAGAGTAGGTTCATAGGTTTAAATGTCACTGAAAATGTAAGTTTACTAAAACTTAAAATCTGACTAGCTGGTTCTCATTATCTTCACAGGAAACATGAATATGAAGATAAATTTTTGTTCATTCAAAAGGAAAAATAAAAGCACATGTAGTATAAAATAGTCTGGCTAGACTTCCCTTTCGAAATTCTTAGTTCTGAATGTTAAGTGCTGGAACAAAATTACTGTAATTCTGGAGTGAAATTATAAGAACAATTATAATTTTTGTAAACTTCAAAAATATCAGGAATGCAGCTATCTTTTTGGTCACACAGAATTCTACATTAATTAAACATATTTCTAAAGATTTCTTTTAAATTTCCCTGGACTTTACCACTACTACTATTAAGCAAAATAAAATATAATGAAATAAAATTTAAAAAAACACCAACACCCACAACCCTCTAATCTTTAGTATTTCTTAAGTCCAATTGAGAAAAAAGCATGCAATCAAAGCACCAAAACACTTTGGAAATACAGGCTTATATTGTACTGGAGGACTAAGCCTTCATTTCATGATATGTTAAGATTAATGTAAATTCTTTCATGAATTTGAAAACCCAGTTACTAATTTACTCTGTGTTCAGACCCTAGGGATAAGAAGGTTTTAAAGAGGCAGTCATCTTCCATTTCCAAATCCAGGTAGCTGAGATAGCATGAAAATTTAAAAAGTTTTTTGAATCCACACCAACAGATAGTTTTCTTCATGATCTCCAAGAGTATAAGAGGACTTAAAGAGAAACTTCTTTGGAAATGGAAATGGAAGTGGAACCCTTGCTAGGCTTCTGCTCCTGTGATAACTTTGAGAGCAAACATATTCCTTAGCTAGCATTCTTCATTTTATCATTAGATGTAAATATATGCATTTTTAACTTGTTTTTACATTATTATGTCTAATACTTAGTTCCATTGCCTCTTCCTCCCCAAAAAAGAAAAAAAAATAACAAAAACAACAACAAAAACCACAAAAAATATTGTAAAAAGATATACTATCATAACAAAATTTACATATTTCACTTTCAGATTATTTCATTTAAATGTAAAAGTAATGGTTTGTGGAGTGAAAATTGAAGTTGTATAATCGAGTTACCCACTGACGGATATCAATATGAAAAAATGTTGCCAAATGTCTATTTGTCAGAAAATTGTAGTAGCTTTTAAACTGATTGTTTTTGCTTCTACAAAGTCACTGTTTGAAGACTGAACAGTACAAATGATGACAAAGATCTTGCATATCAGATCTTCATCTGAGAAAGAGAAAATTTCTTAGTTAATACCTAGTCTTTAATTGAATAATGCATTTAATATAAAATTAACAATGAAACACCTCAAATGTTGAAGAGATTGAATTATATATTTACATATCTTGTTCAAAAGGGATTAATTCATATAAGAAACCATTGTTCAATGTTGTCCCTAATTCTCCAGAAAATATAAATAATGATTCACTTGGCACAGTTTTCTCTTATTCAGCCATGAAGAAATAACATTAAAAGCTATCTTGTCTGTTCACAGAAGGGTACTGAGTACAGTGACAGAATATACTTGGACTGTGAGCCATTACAATGGGAAATCCAGAGCTATTTCTATCTGCAGAGTAATAAATGAAAAAATACACAAAGTTTTTCTCCCTGACTAGAAGAATGTCCTCCTCCCGCTCTTTTTAATTTTTTCACTGCCCCTTTTTCTTATTATCTCCTTACAGTCTTTAGGGCTTTCCCTGCTGTCAAAAATTAAAATATACCATTATTTATAGCACTTAAAAAAAAATAAAATTGACAGGAACTCCTGGGAATACTAATGTATTTTTCTCTTTTTCATCTAAGCCTTTTCAAACCATTTCTTAAGATCAAATTTAGCTACATGAGTTAATGCCTCACTAATATGAGCAATTGTCTTCCACATCATCACAGCTCCTTTACTGTGTGAATATTGCCTGGTCTTCAGAGAACTCATTTGAAGACTCCATTCTATCCCACGCTTGGTTAATGAAGTTACTGGTTGTAAGTGGTTAAAAATCATTTAAATATGATTTATGAATAATGCTGGTAAACCTACTCAAAAGAGCTAAAGCATTTCCTTTAAAAAATAAATTTGAAAAGATAGGCAGGAAGTTGACTGATCTGAGTGGATCATCCACCTATTAAGATCTGGATAGTATCCAAAGCGGGTCCACAAACTGATTTGCCAGCAATGACTTCACAAAGTAATCTGATTGAATTCAGAGAGGGAAAAATTAAAATGAATGAAGAAGTGAACTATCTGTGTTTAATCTTCAGTTTCATCAGAAATCGATTAACCAGCTGACTTTGGGTCCAAAAGAATTAATTATACTCAGTCTCCAGTATAATTAACAACACTATGGCCATCTCCCAAAATATTCATTAAACAGTCAGGAACAATATGAAATTCAAATTAAAATTGGGGAAGAGATTAAATAGAAGTAGTCATCTCTAAAAAGAATCATACTACGTATGAGATGAAATCATTTAAGCAATACAAAATATGGAAATACATTTTGTGTTACATTTAATTATCATTAATTCCAGCACTGCAAGCTGGCAGCTATTTTAAGCTCATTACAAAACTAAAATGGGCTGGAATTTTAATAGAAATCAATCCTCATTGGAATAATAGGAATACAATTCACTCTAGGAAGTTTAATTCTAAAATCCAAGTTTTATTTTTAATTTATAAGTTTAACTGAGGATATTTGATTAAAAAACTAGGAAAGAGACACCTAGTTGAAAATGGAAGTGAGAAAAAGAGGGAAAAATGAAGATATAAATTGAATACCTGTTTTCGAATCCAAATTTTCCGAATTTCTCAAACCTAGTGCCTATATCTTTTTGAGGTGAATAATACTGCCATTTGTCATATTGAATATGTTGGCAGGTTTCTCTATGTGAAATTCACCACTATCAATTTATTTTTACCTACTTATATTTATACCATTTTTCTTCTGAATTTCCATATCATCTATCCAATAAAATCCAAGTATAGTTTCTTTGGATATTTTTCCCTCCCCATTGTTGTAAGTATCACAAACTCTCTCATTTTATCCCTTTTTTTTTCAGAAAATAATTGATGTAGAGCATTAGTAACTCATTTAATTCACATTTGTTTACTATTTCAACCTTTGATAAGTCTGTATCAAAAATAAGTTTGCATTTGTAGAAAAAATCTTGTTTTTATTCTTGGGGGAACATCATCATCCTGGATGTCAGCTTTTCTGGTCTTCAACCTGCTAGTTGGCTTTACTAAAAACTAATCCACAGGTATGATTTTACCAATACATACAACACTGAACTTCAGTTCCGTTGGCATTTTTGTAGTTTTCAGCAATTTAAATTTGGTCTCACAGGTTTCTGAGCCTCCAGAAATTTTAAAAAGACAAATTATCTTCATATAAACTTAGTAGACAAATTTTAAAATACTTATTTTTAAACTGTTATGCTTTATCACTCTTTTCTTGTATTCCAACACTTACACATTATAATCACAGAGTTTAGGGTAAAGTTTACAATTTATTCTTCTTTATACAGAAGAGTATAGGAAATGTTCAGGATATTTCTTCAATCTACTCTTTATGAATATATATATACATATATGTATTTAACATAATTTTTATATATTTCTTTTTAAATAGGAAATGATAACAGTTTGAAGAAACTAGGCAAACAGAAAAATGTGCAGGATATGCAAAGAAATTTGTCTACCTCTGGGGCTTGAGGACAAAGCAGTTTATCAGTCTGTGCCTCTTAAGTTTTCACTCACAAACTCTGTAGTTACCAAGGCAGAACTTTTGTTTCAGAGGGATCATTTGCCCTCTTCTTATCACAGGTCACAGGCTCATGACAATGGAAAAAAGAAAAAGAACTGCACCAGACATGTTCAAACAAGATCAGCATACTGAAACTAAGAGCACGATCAAAAACGTGTAAGACAAATGTCATAGGTGAAAGACAAAGGGGTAACAGGGCAGGAGTCACTCTACCAGTAAGGAACAAAGATGCAAAAAGGGCCACAGACTTTAACCAGGGCCACAGCCTTCAACCTTGTAAAACAATCATTTTCCAGCATGGAGCTAAAGGGAAAAAGCCTTGAGTACAAGCCAGCCAAAATGTGAGCCAGTTCTGACTAGAGACTTTTACTGTGCCTAAGCTGTCAATGCAGCATCCCAGAATGACACAGAGTAAACCTAGTGAGGATAGCTTTAAACCATGAAAAGTGTGGAAGGGAGCTAAAATTTCACACACGCACACACAAAATAAAAAAAATCCAGAAAGTAAATCATACAGGACATCAGGAAAAAGAGGGACCTCCAAAATGATAGAGTAAAGGTGAAGGCAGCCCACACTTCAAGTTTATGTACATGAGGAAGTATAGCTGGAGAAACAAGCAGGAGAAGCTAGAACAAATATTCACAGATCTGCAATATCACTAGGACAGTTTAATATTGTGGGACAGTTCACACAAGTAGAGAAATTGATTACAGACCACCTAATTTGGATGAAAAAATAACCAAAGTCCTCCTTAAACAAAGGGAAAAGCCCTGATGTGTAAAGGACAAGACAAGAGAATGCCTCAAAAGGTGATGTCTCAGCCACTCCTGGAACAGTACAGAACAGTGACAGGAGGGTACCCGATGCCCTCTTGTGCTAGGCTGGTGTTCAGTCTCTAAGCCAGTCCTGGGCTGCAGCCAACTACAGTTCCAAACAGGAGCTAAAGGGGGGAGACCTGACTCTGTTTTGCTGTTGCTGCCCTCCTCGATTCTGCACCAGGTGGAGCAGTGGAGCACCCTGGTCAGCAGACATAACACAGGATCCAGGACTTCTGATTTCTCTCTTCCTTTCATTTCCCTTTTCTTTTTCCTTGAATTTGACTTGAATTTACTATAAAACCACACAGATTAGGTAGACATAATTGTGGAATGGGTGATGCATGCAGGATAGCCATTTTGTAGAAATCTCCTGGTAGCTGACCTCGAGCGTAATTTCACCTTAATCAAACTGGGGACATCTGCAAATCTGCTCACCCCTCCCTCCCTTCACAGGTGAAACATGACAACAATCCACAAAAGCTTTATACCACAAGCCCTGATTCTCACAGGGACCTATTATCTCCCTGCCAGCTCCTGGAGGGATAAGAATAAGGAACCTAAGTTCACTGGCTATAGCTGGAAAGGTGCCCGCAGGTGAGGAGTTGCAGTTGCTCTTTGAGAACAGTCCAGAGTTGTCTCCATGCCAGACACAGATTGAATCAGCTCTACCCAAACCATTGCAGGAGACAAGTGCCCAACAGCTACCCTTGTGCTCTGAGAAAACATAGTTAATGAAGGTAAAAATGCAGCACAAGACAAGAAGAGCTTCCACCATTATACCAGTAATAAAAGAGTAGACTAGAAAAATATAGAACAGTTGCTGCATGGGGCAGCTGATACAGTGTCCCCAGGCAAAGACAAGGCTGAGGTTTTCAGTTTCTTCTTTGCTCCACGTTTCTTTTGCAAGGTTTCTGAGGATGCTCTGATTACTCAAAAGGTTCAAGAATCAGAACCATAAATGGATGTAAAATGACACAGGGATTAATGGACCCTTAGAAGCTCATCTTATCCAAAAATCATGAGAGTTAAATGTTCTCTGTCATCTTTGTAAGGTCTTAGAGAGCAGACAAGATCCCTGACAAATTGAAAAAGGAAAAGATGTTGCACTCGTTTTCAAAGATGGATGATCTGGTGAACCAGAGATCACTCAGTGTCATTTTTGATACTGGAAAAAAACATGTAGTGATTTTTCCTTGAGCATATTTCTGACCATCTGGGGCAGAAGGAAACTGGAAACTGGTAACACGGATTGGCTATGGGTAAATCATACCTGATGAACTTGATTGCATGATAAAATGACTAGAGTGTGAACAAGGAGAGAACAGTTAATTTAATGTTATTATTTCGGCTTCAGAGAGGTGTTCAGTGCTGTCTTCCACAACATTCTGATATGCAAATTGGGGTGATTAGAGTTTGGATAAATGGAAAACTAAGTGATTAAAAAGCTAATCAGATGCTGGAGCTCTCAAGGTCATAGTTGATGGATTGCACTCTACTTGGAAGCTGGTATCAAAGGAAGTTCTGCAGGACTGTCTCCATAGACCTTTCCTCTCTGATGTCTTCTTCAGTTACCCCTGAGAAGCAATGGGGTCCTTGTTTCCCCTTCCAACCAGCATCTGTTAAACTTCACCTGCAATGCTATGTCCAGTTTTCCTGTCCTCCAATCCAAAAAATAGATTGATAATTTCAAGAAAGCTTGGTGGAGGGCCCCCAAAGACAATCAAAGCTTGAGGACTTGCCATGTGAGGAAAGGCTGAGGGACCAAGGCTGACTCACTCTGGAGAAAAAATGAACTGAAGGGCACCTAACAACAACCTCTCACTGTCTGCAGTGAAGTCATTGGTAAGATGGAGCCAACAGTTTGCATTGCAAGGAAACACAAGACAAGAAACATAAGTGAAATGAAGAGGTCCATAACATATGTGAGGAAGAACTTTTTCCTCAAGAGCACGGTTGAGTAATGGAGCAGGTTGCCCAGAGAGTCTCTGCATCCTCCATCAATGGAGATTTTCAAGATCTGACTGGATAATGTTTTGATCAA
Organism: Tetrao urogallus; assembly: GCF_951394365.1. NCBI lineage: Eukaryota > Metazoa > Chordata > Aves > Galliformes > Phasianidae > Tetrao > Tetrao urogallus. Next base: position 53,096,619 of record NC_136815.1, on the reverse strand, counting down.
CCTGGTCTGATTATAGAGCTGATGCTCCTGTGAGCAGGAGGTTGGACTGGAAATCTTCTGAGATCCCTTCCATCTTGAATTACCCTTTGACCCTGTCAGCCTAAATGCAGGACAGTGTACTCAGCTAGATAATAAGATCAAGTGATACACTAAGAAAACAGATGCGAAGACTACCAACTGTCTATACAGCTGAATTAAGCTTTTTGAGAGATTTATGATTTTGAGAATACAAATTTTCTGTCTCAGCAATCGTGGTGGAATGTGAATAATGAGATTACATTCACAATGTTCACAAATCCATGGGACCCAATGGGATGCATCCACAGGAGCTGAGGGAGCTGGCAGAGGTGATTGCTGAACCACTTTCTATCATCTTTGAGAGGTGCTGGAGGACGGGAAAGGTGCCTGAAGACTGGAGGATAGCCAATGTCACTCCGGTCTTCAAAAAGGGCAAGAAGGAAGATCCAGGCAATTATAGTCCAGTCAGTCTCACCTCTGTCTCTGAAAAGGTGATGGAACAGCTGGTGCTGGATGTCATCTCCAGACAACTGGAAGAAAAGGAGGTTATCAAGAGTAGTCAGCACGGGTTCATCAGGGGGAGGTCATGCTTGACCAATCTGGTAGCCTTCTATGATGTTGTCTCTGGCTAGGTGGATGGGGGGAGAGCAGTGGATGTAATCTACCTTGATTTCAGCAAGGCATTTGATACTGTCCCCCACGACATCCTTATAACAAAGCTGAGGAAGTGTGGGATAGATGAGTGGACAGTGAGGTGGGTTGAGAACTGGCTGACTGGCAGAGCGCAGAGGGTCGTTGTTGGTGGTGCAGAGTCTGGTTAGACAGCCTGTAACCTCAGGAGTTGGTGCTGGGTCCGGTCTTGTTCAACATCTTCATCAATAACCTTGATGAGGGGATAGTGGCCACCCTCAGCAAGTTTGCTGATGATACGAAGTTGGGAGGATTGGCTGACACGCCTGAAGGCTGTGTTGCCATTCAGCAAGACCTGGACAGGCTGGAGAGCTGGGCAGGAAAAAACCGGATGAGGTTTAACAAAAGCAAGTGTAGAGTCTTGCATCTGGGGAGGAATAATTGCATGCACCGGTACAGATTGGGGGATGACCTGCTGGAGAGGAGCTCTGCGGAGAGGGACCTGGGTGTCCTGGTGGATGACAGGTTGGCCATGAGCCAGCAGTGTGCCCTTGTGGCCAAGAGGGCCAATGGCATCCTGGGATGCATTAAAAAGAGCGTGGCCAGCAGGTCAAGGGAGGTGATCCTCCCCCTCTACTCTGCCCTGGTAAGGCCTCATCTGGAGTACTGCGTCCGGTTCCCTGGCTCCCCAGTACAAAAAAGACAGGGATCTCTTGGAAAGAGTCCAGCGGAGGGCCACGAAGATGGTGAAGGGCCTGGAGCATCTCTCCTATGAGGAAAGGCTGAGTGAACTGGGTCTGTTCAGCCTTGAGAAAAGAAGACTGAGAGGGGACCTGATCCAGGTCTATAAATATCTAAGGTGTGGGGGGGCAGAATGGCGAGGCCAGGCTGTTCTCAGTGGTGAGTGGAGACAGGACAAGGGGAAACGGCTGGAAACTGCAGCATAGGAAGTTCTGCACAAACATGCGCAAGAACTTCTTTACAGTGAGGGTGATGGAGCACTGGAACAGGCTGCCCATGGGGGTTGTGGAGTCTCCTTCTCTGGAGATGTTCAAGACCTGCCTGGATGCCTACCTGTGCGACCTGGTGTAGGGAACCTTCTTTGGCAGGGGGGTTGGACTCGATGATCTCTGGAGGTCCCTTCCAACCCCTACAATTCTGTGATTCTGTGACTCTATGATTCTGTGATTCTGTGATTATACAGGGATATAACCAAGAACTCTGTGAGTTTAATCTGTGGTTCTGTCCTGAGAGCAAAATAATTTAAGATTCCTACATTGCATATACAACATTGACATTTGCTATATTTTTTCTTCAAGACGTGCTTAGAACATCTTTCTAGAGAGGAATGCATTCCATTAGCAAAACATGAAAATGGTGATCGAGTGATAACTGTGTACACTGATGTGACTGTAATACATACACAGTAGATCTCAGCTGAAACAGCATTTTGAGATCCAGATGAAAGTTTTATTCTTTTAAAAAACTGTCAAGACCGCAGTTTACAGCAAAATGAGTGGTCACCACGATTGTTGAATTGCAAGTTCAGATATTTATACTGTAAAGACATTGGTGTAAATAGCAATTTCCTCCACTTTGCTTTCTGTTAGCATTAGAACTTCCTCCACCTGTGAAAATAATCTGCTGACATTTGCAAGAATCTTGTAATTTAAGCAGTTTGGCCATTTAGGAGGCAGGAAATTACAGCAGCAAGCTTGTCCTGTAAAGGAAATTATGCACTGCTATGCTCATTCAGTGGTTTTCTACTAAGACGTTTCCATTCAAATCTAATGCATAATTAATTGCAGCATGTGATAAACCTTCCCAGATTTAAGATAAAGTCTGTAATACTGAACAATAAACCAAACTTACTGGACCTCTAGAAGTCTTTTTAAAGTGCTTATTTCACAGAAATTTAATTAGATTGATTAGGATTACTGAGCTGTGCATATGAGAATCCCCTAAAGGTTTTTCCTTCTCAAGAGAGGTTTCTACAATAATTAAACTGTAGCAGGACACTCAATTGGAACTTTTAATGGTCACTGCTGCCAACTAACGAGGGAGAGAAGAAAGCAGAAGATATAGCTTCTGAAAGCAACACAAGCAGAAAAACACATTCTTTAAAATGAAGAGATGACCCAGGAAAAGATAAAAGGAACACTGATTGAAGTATTGAAAACATTGTTGAAATCTTCAATAGTAGGTAAGTAAGTTCTGCATATACTAATTGTCCAGATTCTCCATCCTCAAAAACTTATTTGATTTTACCAGTGTGTCACAAATAAAAAAGCAAACAAACAAAAAAGCATTAAACATTTTCCCAGTATATTTATGAGTTCAACTAGTGATTAAAAATCACAGAAAATCATATTAAGATTCAGAGATCTTCAACTTGATAAAAAGTATTTCTGGGATGTCTCAAGTCATCCATAAACTACTGATCTTTGAAATGATTTCTGTCTTAGAAATATTTACAAAGATAACTCACATTAATTCAGCTTTCAATTATGCTCAGGTCTATGGGATTCTGAGACTTCATTATTCTCCGCAGAGAGTAAGAGAAATTAAGTTTTCATTAAGACTTTGTCTAACTAATCTTTTCTAAAGGTAATTTACTTGTACACGTATTTGTTTAGGCAGTCATTAAAAGTAGGTGGGTATTAGATTATTAATACACTTCTTCATTATGGGCCAGTATCAGAATTAATGTGTGATTTAGGCAGTAGGACCTTCCATTTTCCCAAGGACATCTTTTAAAATCATTGTCCAGGAGGTGAAAACATCATTTAGTACATTAACAAAAATTAAGAGGTGTTTTGACGGTCTAAATTAACATTTCCTAAGTTAGAAAGATTAATCATAACACTGGAATTTTTTGGTTATTATTACAAAAAAAGAGACACTAATCAACTATGCTTAGCATTCAATATTATATCCTTAATCTATACTTTTTTCTTGGCCTGATGGATACCATGCTTTTCTGTTAGCATATATTAACACTGTATACCTTCTCTCTTATTATTCTAAATTTATCTCTGTGTAAGAAAAGATTATTTTAATTGGATTAATATTGATAGCATGGAATAAAACTACTAAAGGAATAAGAATGATCTTTCTAATTCAGTCAACAGCCTAAAGCAGTAGGAGTAGATTGCAAAAGCAATATTTTCAGTGTAATGTATCCTACTTAAAGGCATGTCAATAGCATACATCTCCTTTAATGCATGGTTGTGAATATATCCCCCTTTATCCTTTCCAATTCAGGTTTCTTTCAACAGTAGCTAAAATCAGCCATATTTTCATGTTCATGATTCTGGGTAAGGAAAAAGCCAAGACATCACAGCTTTTCACCACAGGCCAGTTGTTTTGTGGCATTGATTATACTAGCTCCCAAATCTAAGCATAAAATGATTGCACTGAACTGTCTACAAAGCATGTAAGAGATTTTTTTCATTCTGATGTAGCAGAAAACTCATCAGTATAGCAATATGTTGCTTGCAAACTTAAAGTAATCATGCAAGAAAATTATTTGTTGTCTTATTTTCCATCCATCTTGGACAGAAAAGCAAGTTATGAAATTCCTTTGCAATTTTGTTTCAGTACTAATAAATCATTTCAAGAGCCATGTTAAAAGGTAAAGGTGTATTGAACTAAAGAATACATAATCAACTTTGCGCTCTTCATAGAATATAGGGCAACTAATAATGAAATGAATGAAAAGTGTATTCTTTGTATTAGCTTTTATTTATTTATTTACGTTTGCAAATTCTGAACAGTGGGAGCCAAGTGTTTCATGTTGGTCTAGGCAGGCAAACTTTGCCATGGTCTGAAATTTGCTGGTAGGGCTGGAAAGTTTATTAAAGCTTTAAGTTAACAAATGTCATACTGGTTCAGAAAGGATAAATGAAACAAAACTCTGCAAGATTCTCTGGCTCTGAGGGCATTGCGTTCAGAAACCAGTTCACTATTTAATTAGCCTTGAATCTAGCTTAGCTGTACTAGCTACCTTTCATAGAGCTGTTTTTATTCTTCTTTTGTTATCTCAAGCAGGACAGAATGTATTACCAGCTTACCGAAATCAAGCAGCTTTTGTTCTGACAAACTTTGATAATGCAGTCAGGATGCAGTAGCCTGAACATGTAGGTACTTTTGTTTGGCCTATCCTGCATTGACTATGTGTGTGTAGGAGGTAATGATGATCAGTATACAGACAGCATATTATGAACAACACAGTAAACCATAGCCCACTTCCCAGTACACCTGCACACACCAGAGAAAGAAAATTAATCTTTTAGGATTCCATCCTTGCCAAAGAAGATTCATTACTGGATGTTTATGAGTCTTTTATTATGAGAAAAAGACTGAATTAGTTGTTTCCTAATAATTTAAGCTAGTGAAAATTTTTAGATTTCTTTCATATCCCATCTGAAATAAAATCTTCTCTATCATGTATCTTTATTACCCACTGACCAACACCCGGTCAGTTCAAGTGACACAAAAAACAGGGCATTAATCACTAATATGAGCTATTTTACTGCTTCTAAGTTGCTATAGTTTGCCATATTCGTATACAATTTATTCACATTAACAGAGATTTCTGGTACCCATAGAATTGTTTTCGTGATTGCCTCCATCCTATCAAAAAGCAGCTCTTGATGTAACACAATTGTAATTATGTCCCAGACTGCTTTATTCTAATGTTTTAAAAGCTATTTTTCACCCCGTCTCTTGTTACGTTTTCCTTATACTCAGAGGAACACAAGACTTCTCTGTCTTGAAAATGTGCCACCTCATATCCTCACTGCCTTTTCAAAGGAGCAACACAGCACCTTTTTAGCAAGGAAAAACAAACAAACAAACAAGCAAACAGAAAAATATGGGAGGTGGGAGAAGCAAAAAAAAAAAAAAAAAAAAAAAAAAAAAAAAGCAGATAGCATGCTGCACTTATTTGAACACCTAAACTCTTAGCATCCACAAGATCCTATGGCAATGAGTTAAAATTAAACAAAAATCCCTTGTACTTTCTCTGGGCCTGTAATCTAACTTCATTGGATGTCTCTGATTCTTTTATTATGAAAAAGAGAATGAACTAGTTATTCCTAATGATTTTCTCTAAGCTAGTCTAGATTTTTTAGATGTATCATATTTTCTCTAAGTCATATCTTCTCTATCCTAAACAGAAATTATTCAGTGTCTTTTTATCCATGTTGTCCTTGTCTGTACTTTGACAGGGAGGACAAAAAAAAGAAAGGAGATCAGAACTACATTCACATTCAAAGTGTGAAGATACCAATTAAACACAGATAAAAGGGAAATAATTGTAATCATTGATGATAGGTAGATTGTGAGAAGGAAATTTACATAGGAGATAAGCGTTAAAGAACATTTATGTTGTGCAGTGTCCAAATGTTAAATGGCCTATTTTTAATGCATGAAAAATCCTGCACAGAAAAAGTTGGAAATTTTATATTTATGAAATGACTTAAGAAAGTAATTGCATTGTTTTTTAAGTACTTACTTTCCTGTTTTTTAAGACATTATTCCTAATTTAATTTAGATAACTTGGTTTCTTACCCACTGCTTGGCTTTTTTTTTTTTTAACCTCTTTTCAAACTGAAGAAAATTATAAAATAAGAAAATATAATAAAAATCCTACACATTAACTAATAACGTCTCAGAATTTGTATTTATTTTTATCATAGTTTATAATATCGTTTGGATGTTATCAAAAAGTTGGCCTTAGGGATATTTTTCTCCCTCGCGGTGTAGCTAAGATGAATGATATGATTAAATAGTTGCTTGTATTCCTGACCAATATTCAATTTTTTTGAATCAGAGCACAGTCAGGTGCTATAAACTATAACCATGAGCTTGGCAATGTGTGATTTGTTATTATAAGGGGCTCAGCGCCAAATTTTTTCACTCAATTGTTCCGCACCAAAATGATTTTCAATAGAACTCAGCATATCATTTCTCCCACTGTAATACTTACAGCCAAACTTAGAAAAAAGCCCCACAGCAACTGCAGTGAGGCCTTTCAAAAATCTGGCAAACAATAACATCCTGAAGAGCTGAGAATTGCTGTTGATGACTTTGCAGTTGTTCTATTTTACACTTCATTGTTTGCAATGAAATGAAAAATGTCATTTTCTCCTACATTCTCCTTTTGTTTAGCAAAATAGGCACTTCTCCTATTCACCCTTTGTTTCTAAAAGGAAGTGATAAGTAGGAGCATATGTATATGCATATTAACAAGATCATCAACTATATAACTGCTCAGCCTACAAATTTAGTTATAATAAATTTTAGATATGTTTTTATTGAGCTGTTACTGTTTTATAATTTACAAAAAAATTAAAAAGACTATGTTACTTTTTCAGAGGAACAGTAGAAGAGCTAATATAATGGAAGCTGCTTGGTATCAAGGCCATCTCAGTGAAAACTTAGGACGGGTAAAGGAAAGGTGTCAAGCAAATTATTTTTTGATGAAACATATTTCAGAAATTTTCACTTAAGATCTCATCAGATGCAAGATTTTTGTTTTAAGATCTTTCATCTTTTTTTTTTTTTAATTTTTGATTTTTACTTAGATAGAATATATGCAATTTTGCTAGCTCTCCAACTGTCTATGCCATCCTTTAAAACCAGTGTCTAAATTCAATTGAGCCTGGCAAATCTCATAGTTTGGTGCAGATCTGAAAGACATGATTGAGAGACTTTTCCCACAGAGGTGGCAAGACCTGCAAAGAGTAATTAAATAAACTGTAAATGTTTGCATCATGGACTTACTCTTGCAGATTACCTTATATCATGATCAAGAGTTCTCTTAGAAAATGTGTAGTGTTGATGTAAATTATTTCACTTACACATTTTTCAGTCTAAAAGTGCTTTATCTCAATTCTCTTTGTGCATGGCAAGTTAAGTTTATTCAATGATTAGTCAGAAAGCAATTATTAAAGAAACACTTTAATATTGTTTAAAATTCTTTTGTAATTTGAAACCTCATTTATAACAATTTCCATGTTAAAGTGATAAATAAATGCATTCTATCAGTCTAACCTTTTAACAATTAAAGTTAAAAATGTATGTAGATAATATAGCTCACATGGACTTGTTCATGTTTATTCCATGCTAGCATCCTGGATGGAAACATCCATGTTAATATCCAGTGAGACACTTACACTTCACTATTCATACTACAGAAAGAAAGAGATATTTGTACTTGGATATATGGCGCTAAACTGATTATACAGTCCAGACTAAGTTCTGTTTTGGATATTTCTCATGAGATCTTCTGACTTTGTGAGATCTCCATCTGTTAAATTGGTACTTTTTCAGTGCTCAGGATAAGAGGAGGAGGATAAATAAATCATTCATAGGACAGTTATACCCCACAGATGCTACTACATGAATTCCTCTTTGAGATGGATAATCTTCAAGTGAAAGAGGAACCATGTTACTGGGACATGAATTCAGAATTTTAAACTTGTATTGATTATCAGCAAAATGTCAATATTAATATGACTATTTCATACTTCATATCCATGATGCAGAAAGATCCAGCAGTAGCATGTTGGCAGCATTCAGCAACTTATATTATTTTGAACAGCCTCTGGATCAGATGAAATGCAATAGTTCCAATGTTACATTATAGTATTGTGCTCCGCTCTTCACAAACATCAGTTTTAAAGATTCTTTCAGCTTCAATTTCCAGGTATAGAAAGACTGTAAAACGTGTGTAAATACTTAATTATTTAAGTAATCATAACAAAACTGTATTATATAAAGTTTGAATGAGATTCAAAATAAAATATATTTAGAGCTTTATAAATATAAAATATATCTAGAGCTCTAAACACAAGCTATTAAATGTAAGTAATGTAGAAAAAAATCTGGAGAGATACCAGAATGTTGTACTGTTCTTATATAAGAAGTTATTTAGAACCATAGAATCACCAAAGTTGGAAAAGACCTCCAAGATCATCCAGTCTAACCATCCACCTATCTCCACTTTTTCCCACTAAGCCATGTCTCTCAGTACAACATCTAAACATTTTCTGAACACCTCCAAGGACAGTGACTCAACTACCTCCCTGGGCAGCCCATTCCAGCACCTGTACACTCTTTCAAAAAAGTTTTTCCTAATGCCTGACCTGATTCTCCTCTGGAGCAACTTAAAGCCATTCCCATTCTAGTCCTAGAGCTAGTTACTTAGAATAAGAGGCTGACACCCATATGCTCATAACCTCTCTTCAGGTTGTTGTAGAGAGCAATAAGGTCTCTCCTCTGAGCCTCTTCTTCCCAGATTAAACAATCCCAGCTACCTCAGCTTCTCCTCATAAGACTTATACTCCAGACCCCTCATCAGATACGTTTCTCTTCTTTGGACACTCTCCAGGGCCTTGGTGTCAATCCTGTAGGGAAGGGCCCAAAACTGAACACAGTATTTAATGGCAACAGAAAAAAAATTACAAAGTTACAGTAGTAACTTACAAGTACAGTGCTCTTACATCTACTGGGCATGTTCTTGGCTTGCTGGAAAACAACCACTGAGATCTGCTGATCAAGAAATTATTTGCTGGAAGAAAGGTTTACAGAAAATGAAAAGCCATAAAATAAAAAGAGATGTGATCTTATTTGTGTCTTGAATTCTTAGCTGCTACTTAGAGCATAAACAAATTAACAGTCAAAAAAGTAGATTTATATATTTTTCAGACATTGCTTCCACATCAGGTTCTTTCAGTTACAAAAATCAATTTACTTTCTTGTACTTCAGCTCTCCAGAGATTCATACATGTGACATAATCTATATTTCCTGTTTTCAATAAGAATATTTGTAATGTGTACGGTTAACGAAGGATGACTGAAAAATGTTAATGGAGTATGTATAATGAGGAAATGAAAGCTTAATTGCAGACAGAAGCAAAAATTTACATTTCCATCATATACATAGTATTTCTGCTGTATACATATATGTTTATTTCTTTTCTTTCTTTTCAGTTAAAAACGAGATTTTCTACTTGGTAAAAATAAAAAAAAATGGAACAAGAAATAAAGGTCAGGAAAAAATGAAACTATAATAGCATACAGCTTAACTCCATTTCTCAGGATCTTGTGATCTTTACTCACTTCTTTCTGATACCTGTTCACTGAAATTTTAAATTAACTGATGTGTTCATCCTTGATCCTTGTAATTCTAATGCAAGTAAAACTTAAAAATAATAAAAAACAGTATCATTTGGAAGACTAAGATTTATTCCCCTTTCACATTTTTTTTTCTAAATATGGAAAAGTAAATAATTTAGTCCAATAATCTAGAGCTAGTTAATATATACTTTTAGCTGCAATTAAGATAATTGTTTGTTGCTATTTTTAAAAATATGTATTTTTTTACTGTTTTCATTAAAAAAGTAAGATGTTCCCATTTCTCCCTTTTTACCACTGAACAGCTAGTGCTGCAGGCACTAGAGCCCTCTCTTATCTTCATTATTAGCTTTAGCAGATGCACAGGGAATATTTGATTGCAAGGTGATTCCCTCCCCCATTTCCCATACCATAATACCTAATACTCTCTAAATTTTTCACCCAGTTACAGACTATTGAACTTGAAGAGGAAGGGAAATCATCACTTAACCCTTCATGTTTTCAGCACCAAATGTTTTCTTCATTAGGGGAAAAATAAAGACATTATGAAACATAGCTTACAGTGAGCCACTATCTCACAGGTTTATGTATACCCCTTAATAATGGGAGCTCTGCTTCCGAATCCTCTCTTCAGTATTTTTTTAATACAAAATGAAGCATTCCAGTAGGAAAACTTCATTGTAGGAAACCTTGCTTGTCAAAAGAAAACTAGGGCTTTACCATTCATCCTAATCCTTCCCCCTGTCCCTTATTAATGGCAAATTGGAGATTTATTTTTCCAAGTCACACACAGTTTTCAGATGTCTAATTTATTTCACAAATCCTTTATCTTCTCTGTGACTGTTTTTCTTCAGCTTTCCAATGTGGATGCAGTGCTCTGATCCATGTTGGTCACTGAGGGTGACTCATTCTCTCATTTTATTGAACGTAACAATATACCACATCCAATTTTATGTACAGCAGGACTCTGGCAGTAAGTATAGAAGAAAATACTTTTGAAGTGTCATATCTTATCTGAATAGTTATTTTTCTACACAAATAAATGCTGCTAGGACTTAAAAGGCATTTTAGTATCTTTGCTAACAGAGCTATATTCCTACAATGCTTTTTTTTTTTTTTTTTTTTTTTTTTCTTCAGGTAGATAAGAGGGCTCGGAAAATACCAACTATTTGATCTATACATTTTTGTCATCAGTATTCTAATAAATTGAAAAATAACCCAGAATGTATTTTGATTTTGATGAAAAAAATATTTATTTGTGCTGACAGCCATAACTATATTTCATGCATATAAAGCAATGGCATTTACCTTACTTAGACTGAGATGTTCTGCTCTGAACACTCTGATGAAAAAATGAGAGTATTCATAACAGAAAGCTTGACTGATTGTTAAATACAGAAATTATCAGCCATACCATGAAGGGATGGTTCCTCTTCTGAAGTCTCAGGATCATTTTTATTTTATTAACAGTTTAATTCAATGACATCTTGGGGCATCTTGAAAGTTTGATTCTATCAATACCACTTTCATGCAGTTTTGATCAGAAAACTATATATCAAACCATGAAATTGCTGCTGATAAAACAAAACAAAAAAAAATCACCACCACAACAAAACTCCATCAGCTCATAATGTTATTATTCAAGCTCACTATTTTACAAATAAAAGGAGATGGAAGGAAAAGCTTTGCTTGGATGATTCAGTATCTAAACTGGGGATATAATAAAGGGGACAGACACTTCAGCAGGGTTTGTTGTGACAGGGCAAGGGGAAATGGTTTCAAACTAAAAGAGGGGAGTTTAAGGCTGGATATAAGGGAGAAGGTTTTTGTAATAGGAGTGGTGAGATACTAGAACAGGCTGCCCAAAGATGTGGTAGATGCCTTGTCACTGTAGACCCTCAAGATCAGGCTGGCCCAAGCTCTGAGCAACATGATCTAGCTGCCGATGTCCTGTTCACTGCAGGGGAGCTGCACATACACGGTCCTTTAAAGGTCCCTTCAATTCAAATGATTCTTTGATTCTACACAGAATCTTTTTTACACAGTTTCTTTTCTGCCTTCTGCTTGCATAGTAAGAAACTACACAATTAAAAATTTGAAATAATGTTTCTCTTCCTGCATTAATCCTAGTAGCCCAATAAAAATGAATAAGATTACAATATACACAGACAGGTTCAAATCAAAGTTCCAGGATGCTCGGCAAGGTGTTTCTCCAGGAAGAAATTCTGTTCTGATATGCTAATCGTGAAATGAATTATTCATAAGATCTGTGGCACTCAGGACACTAACAGCATTTGCTGAGTGGATGATTTAGTGTACTTTCATTTATTTTCTTACTAAATTGGGAATAAAAAAAAAAAAAAAGAAGGATAAATTATCGTGTTTATCTTTGGCAAGCAATGATAATATTTACACTATCCCAAGTGGGCTCCTTACTGCTTTTAACTTTTTACTATGTTGAATAGGGAAGGATATGTGTGCAGAAACACAAAGTAGAAAAAGATATATGATTCTTTTCCGAGCCTTGTTTACTACTACACAGATTAGCTAGTTGTACTGAAAGAAAACACACAGGCAGTTACTGAAAGTAGGATTATTAAAATTGTCATTGTGTTGTTCTCCTATCATACTGCATATGTTTAGCTGCATTTTGCTTCTATTTATTATTATAAGTTTTCAGCATAAAAATATTTGCCCTGTGTTAATTCTCAGCTTGGCATGACGATTCATAACATGAAAGTCTACAGAGGTTGTGTATGTTGACTGACCCATGAGGGTACGAAAGTGAAAGAAATCACTTCAGTAAACCACCAGCATAACTAAGAAAGAAACCTTTATGTGTCCAAATCATAGTTAACCTATAGTGCATCCAAAGGAGGGTGAAGAGATGTCTGAGGAGTATGAAGAGATTACAGCAGGAAGCTACTCCAGTACACTCCAGAACTGCTGAGGATGGTACTTGCAAATAGATTTGTATGGGGCATTTTTTTTATCCCTACCAAACCTTAGCCCAACTCAAGTCTGTATTAGAAATTTCTACACATCTGAGATCTAAGCATGCCCAGATATTTCTTATGAACTAGGCTGGTGATTGTTTTATTTCAGCTCTCATCTGTACTTATCAGTTCTTGTTGGACTGAATCTCTATTGCAGCCCTGATTAAAACCGGAGCATTAACATCAACTTCATCATAGAAATGGTAGCATAAACCTAGTCTGAACATGGCCTCATGTAGTGTGCTGACACTAGACCTCTAATTAGGGAGATGGCCTCTTTTGGTCTTCAGCATTGTTTTGCATTGCAGGAATCACATACAGCTCTAGAATTACCTGACTAATATCACTTTTAGTGCTGCAGGGGAACTGTTAGGTCAGGGCTTGAATGATGCTTAAGCACCTTTCAGCATTCCCCACCTAGAAGAGAGAATGGGAAAGCTTATATCCCAAAGTTATAATAGCAAAGCAGGCCATTATCCTTCTGACATGTTAATGTAAAATACTTGTAGAAAAAAAAAAATATATATATATATATTCAATACAATCTGGAATGCTGAGAATAAAAGTAGATTTCTTTCTGTTAATTATCTGCTGAGGAGAATTACATAATTTATATTGAAGCATAGTAGGTTTAAGACCTAATAAAGAAGGGCAAGAAAGAGCAACTTTTCCTCCGTGTTTATTTTTTTCTTTCTGGGATGGAGGGGGAAATGGTCTCAGGAAGCAGGGTTGGTGGGTACAGATAGAGCCATATCACATCTCCTTTAGGAGTGTCTGCAGACAAGGGATTAGACTAGGCGTGTGTCTGCAACCCAGATGCCCTGGGGTCAGGGAGGGAGTGCACTTAACTGTGTATGGCATTAGACCTTCAGATTAGCTATGAGTGCTTAGAAATTTGTAGGAATCATTTAGTATTTCATAATGTCTGGTATGTTGTACTACTGATATTGATCCTGGATGTGTAGTTCATGTTTTTGTAATTAAATGTCATTATCAAACCAATAAACCACTTCAGTTCTGATTTAGTTTAAAATATACAATCTGAGCATTTTTTCTCTGTGACAGTTGCTGTCTTCGCTAACATAAAGCATTCTGAGATTATCTCACTAAAGCACTGAAGTTTTTAATCTTGAACAGAGGAAATCCTCATGGACATAGATGGGGTTTCTTGGAGTTCTTGCAGAGATCCATGGATACAGCAAAAAGCACTCATAAATTATGGTGAAGAACTAAGTAGCACTTACTGACAAACAGCACAATTACGAGAAGTTCAGTTGAAAAACAGCACACACAAATATCCTGTAGCACCCTTCTTTTGTTTCTACAAAACAGATGTTTCTGAATTTATTACAGCAATACTTGTAAATGTGACCGTTCATTTTATTCTTGATTACAAGAATATGGTTGTGATGTCTGCAATATTGTCATGCAATAACCATGTGGTAGTCAGTTCGGTCCAAAGTGTTTTTGGCCTGACTTTTTTGAGTTTGTTTGTTTTGTTGGAAAAAAAAAAAAGAAAAGAAAAAAAAAAAGAGTGGGAGGAACAAACTTACTGTTCATTACAAACAGGGACCTCGGTGCTGAGATGTTTTTTGCCCAGGAGGCAGATTGTTATATATAGCAATAAATAGCTAAACATACCTTTCATAGCATATATGTATTATATATGGATTTGTAGTTCCTATTTCCTACATGCAAGTAAGCTTCAACACTGCTTTACAGAAGTAATTTTCTTCTGGTTGTTCCCAGAACATCTCCTGTTAACTTCATTTGATTGTTGAAGGCAAGGCTGTACACAGCAATGTTAAATCATTTATATTCAGACCTATTGTTCCATCTAAGTAGAAATGTTCTATACAGGGAAGAAAAAAGAAAAAAAAGCAAAAAAAAAAAGCTGTGAAATAAAGGATTAGATTACTGTTAACTCTGAACCACTGATTTTTTTTTTTTTTTTTTTTGTTGTTGTTGTTGTTGTTGTTGTTGTAGTTATTTTTGTACAATTTGTGCCATGGGACTATGGCACTTTTTCATTTTTTTTTCACAGAGAAATTAAAAGTAGTTTAACTACTACTCCTCCAATGAGCAATACATTTTCCAGCAGTCTATACCTTTAATTTTCTAGAAAGACGAATGTAATTTAAAATAATTTAGTCTTAAAATAGGCAATGTGAAAATCACTAAAGATGGAAAGCGAGCAAATTTTAGACAAGTTAAATGACAGTTAATAGCTAAATCAGTTTTAAATCATATGAAGATAAAAGCATCTAAGGTAATTAAAAAAAAAACAACAACAACACAATTTGACATATGAATAGAATCTTTGGCCAACCTGTGTAAAGGAAAACCATTAAAAACTAAACACTTTCAAATCAGACAGATGTTTTGGCCTAAAAGTGGCATATTCAAAACAGAGTAACTCAAAACTTAAGCCAATAGATAATTAAAACCATCACATTTCAAAGGGTACCCAAGAGATTATTTTCATTTACCCTCTTTTGTCCCTTCTCAGTCTTTCAGCTTATTCAAATTTGGTATTTACAAATCTTTGCTCATTCTGTACACCATTGTTTTCAGTGTAATCTGTGCACTGAAAATACTCCATTCAGCTCTGATTCTTTACAGTTGCACATTCTGCTTAAAAAAGATTAGTAAGAATTTCCAAGAGTGAATTTTATCAATTAGAATGAGATTTTACCAATCTCAGACAAGGCTGGGTTAGGAAGTTACAGTAGATACTTCTAGCTAAAAAATACCAAAAGCTCAGGCCAAAACAAAATGGGGACAAAAATCAATGAAAGTGTTTCCAGTCTTTTTAAAAAAACAAACAAAAACAAACAAACAAACAAAAAAAACCAACACAATGAACCCTGTTTTCATGGAAATGGCCGAATATCTGCCTGCTGATGAGATGCAGTAAATGAATTCCTAATTTTACTTTGCTTGTGCGTATATCCTTTGTTTTACCTATTAAATTGTCTTGACCTTGACCCCTGAATTCTTAGTTTTGCCTTTCTGAATATTTTTCCTCATCTCACTGTGGGAGAGTGAGCAGGCAGCTGTGTGATGCTCAGCTGTCTACTGGGGTTAAAAACAAAACTATCTCACATACGCTCACTGATTTAAACTATTAAGCTATTATGGATAATTCCACTGACTCCATTAATAATACTTTTCTTTGGAAAATGACTACTTTGCAATGAGTTTGTTTCTTGTTTGCTTTAAACCTACATAGTATTTGTGCGGACTGATTTTACACTTAATACTGCAAATTAGGAAAATGCAAATGGCAAACTAGAGCATATAAAATCCTGGGGTTTGTCTGAATTCTCACAGAAAGCACTGATTAACAATAAATGATGAGTTTACTGGGGCTTACCCAACGTTCTTATTAGAATGCTTTCTCTGTAAAAGGATAACAAATGCTTCAATATTTTTTGCATTACCTACAGCCTTTTGTTAGGCTGTTGCAATGATGTAAAAACAATTTGTATGTTTTTCTTTCAGCTTGTAAAAGCTGTTCGATTTTTGTTGCCTGACAGGTTTGCTGGCTGAAATCAGTTTGGGAGATGAGAATATTTGCTCTCTGAGTGCATGTAGTGAAAGAATATTTTCCCAGGGATCTCATTCCTTTCCTCTGACTATTTTCATATTATTTTACTCATTTCAAAGCATTCTAGAGCAGAGAATATCAGGAGAACGTTTTACCAAAACCCTTCCAGTCTTTGTCTGTGTTTTCTAAGTTGATCTCTTTTTCCCTTGCAGGCATATCTACCATAAAACATTTCCTCCCATAGAGAGCAACTTGATAAAAAATAGAAGAAATCTCCTTTGTTTTTTTTTACTATTTTTTTTTTTAAATAAAATTCCTTTCGTATAAACTAAAGATACTTGCAAGAATGATCTCCAAGTAATAATTCTACAGCTCAATTAGAAATCAGATAATTAGGATTTCAGTTGTGGATTTTCCTTAATACAACTCTTTTCTATAAATCTTATAGCATATTGGTTAGCAGAGGTAAGTAAATAGTATTAATAGAGCAGTACTTTAAATAAAATTCTTAATCTCTGGGCTGCTCCACAGAAAGTATTTCAAGTCTCAAAAATGGAGACAAAATCCTAATTTTGATTCACTATCTAAGCTTTGCTGCATCAAGACAACTCTTATATACAATCATTTTACTCTGCTATTCAGCAAAAGGAATTATACAATTTCCCTTGGCCAAATGACCAGCTGTTCTTGTACAATGACAAAGCATGATACACTGTGGACAAAGCTGTGTTGACACTTCATTATACCCACCTTTCTCTGTAGTTAGTTTAGCATCATGAATCAACTTCTTAGATGCAGCTAGTAACCTGGGACAGTGAATTGCAACCTTATTTTGAAATAAGCATTTAAAATGCCCATGGTGAGCTCTCTTAGTGGCTCAGAAAACAACAACCAAAACCAAATAATTTCATGGGAAAAAAAAATATATTCCTTTGTATGAATTGCACTCAATTCATACAAAGTGTGAGAAAGGTGCGACGTTATTTCCTGTAGATCTCAAGGAGAGACCTCAAAATGACTCCTGCTATAAAGAATAAATGGAGAAACTTCTGTTTTATTTTTTAAGAGCACAGTGCTCTTAGCAAATCTTTCTGAAATTATGAAGCATAAGGTCAAATTCACTGCTGACTTTCATGGTGAATTATGTAACCAGTTGTACATGGAAATAGAATTTTTTCTCTAGTTTTAAATAGGTTATACAAAGTTTTAAAGAGGTAAAAAAAATTGACAGGGAGTGAACGTACTACAGGGAGTGAGTCTACTGAGTCCAAATACAGGGTAGCTATTCAATTAAGACAGTGACATACATACTTGATAAAAATCTCAAAGTCAGTCACTTCGTATATGTGGTGCAAGGATAATGTCACGCTTCACCACTCTCTCTGGAATCCAAACAGAGTCTGAAATGAGGTTACAGCTGTGGTGGTTTTTTTTGTTTGTTTGTTTTTTGTTTTTTGTTTTGTTTTTAAAGAAAACACGATATATGGGACAATTGGAGAGATACTCTTCACCCACAGTCTTTCATGGATGTGTAGGAGTTAATCTGTGAGTTTTCCTAATAAAAGGAATGCCTCACTGTATGTTCATATGAAGTCATCTTGATCTGCTTTCAGAATAATTAAATGTATTTGACACAGAGCTTTAAAATAGATTTTATCATAATGGCTTGCTGTTTTCTGAAAACGTGCTATTTATCACTATTCATACTAGATACTTCTGAGGTCAATGTTAAGAAGCTGGGGGGAGTCTAATTACAAATCATCTTGCATAGCCTTCTTTGAAAATTGGCAGCATTTTCACTACAGGAAGGCCTGTTATTCTTGCATTGATTTAATAAAGTAGCATGCTTTATTTACTCAACATGTTACCTGTATCTATGTTCCTCTGTAACGATAGTTTGATGTTAATAGAACTTGTGTGTTAATGCCGGTTCAGTTCTGCCAGTTGCTATTATTATGTTGTGGTAGTCATTTATTCAGACAAGTAATACTCATCTCTCTCACTTGAGGAGCAGAAACACTCAGAACACTGAGCATCTTTTTAAACACCAATCCTGGGGGTATGCACTGGTTTTGAATTCAGTTGTCATTTCAGAGGACAGAAAGAATAAATCTAGATCTCAAAGATTGGCATTGCAATTCTTAATGGGTCTTTATATTGGGATGGAAAATCAACACAGAGCTCAGTGAACGTGAGTTGTTAGAGCTAATTGGAATCAGACAGTGAAAGTAGGCCTTACTACAGAGTATACAACCAGATGTATGGTATGTGCTTATCAGAACCAGAAAGGAAAGGCAAAAAATTACGTCTCCAGAAAAGAATAAATAAAAAAATAAATAAATAAACAAAATAAAATAAATTGTTGTGCAAGAACAAGAGATTTAAAAAATTCCTTATTTTGACTTTCCAAAGCTTACAAAAATCACACATGATATTCTGATAAACAAAGACAGGTATTTGATCTTCTTTAATAGAAAACCAAAGAGCAAGGTTTTTTTTGTGAGAAGGAGAGAGATTACTTTCTCTTTTCTCTTTTATTTCTTGCTTCTCAATATTCTTTTGTTCCTTTATCAAGATTAAGTCAATTTAGCTATCTTGCTGTTAGAAATACTTTATCCAAAATATTGATGTACAAGTGATCCATGACAGAGAGGTGCTCATATATTGAAAGCAGCTAAACCCCATTTTATACTGATCATATTTTCTCAGGACGGCAGATGTTAAACGTAACTCAGTATTTCCTGATCTAAATGTGTATGTTTGGTGGCCCTGCTAGGCAGGGGGGTTGGAACTACATGATCCTTGAGGTCCCTTCCAACCCGGGTGATTCTGTGATTCTGTGATTTCCCTTTCTAATTTCAGTAGTATACGTTATTCTCTTCAACACCTAATTTCAGGCTATGTCTTGCAAAAAATAAGGTAATGTTTTCTTCTACCTGCAGCTCACTGAATTTCATACTACTGACATGACAATTATGCTGTAGAAATAATGTCCACAGTTAGGCCATATGTAACTAAAACATGCTATATCACTCATGCTAATAGCCATCAAATCATATGGAAGTACTTGCACACAAGGACTTCTGCTTCTTACTGCTATGCTGAATCAGAAAGTAGGCAGAAGCACAGAGTGGTAATTAATGTGATGGTGCTTCTTGTTTGTTCAGGTTCTCCTGAAAGAATAAAGCAAAAGTAGATCAGGGTGTGAACAAATACCCAGCAGGGTGTTCAGTGTTAGTGTTGTATGTATCAGATGATATAGCATACTACAATATCATAGTTTATTTCTAAAATTATTTTCAGACTGCACTTAACTCAATCAGAGTGCACTTAAATCCATCTCCTTTCCCACCTACAACCCTATTAAAAAAAAAAAAAAAAATCAAAATCAAAACAAAACAAAACAAAAAAACAAAAACCGAAAACAAACAAACAAACAAAAACAATGGAGATAACAGTTCACGAAGTTTATCTACTCTTATAATCTTGACCAAACCTCAAGTTTAACTAAACTTCTACATATTGTAGCTAAAATAAAACTGTTTTTTTTTAGTAAAAGACAAAACTGAAGGATATTACAAGTATACTAGAATATAATTCTATAATATCTCAAGATAAGATCAATAGATAAGAAGATTTAAAATGTCTTTTTTAAAAAAATAATTTTTATAAATACTTTTTCAAGCTCATGTAGATAGGCTAGCATTTGATGAGCAAATTTAGTCTACCTCTGGAGAATGTTTTCAAGAACAGGGCCTGTAACTTCTTCAGTACAATCTGAATACTTGTTTCAGCCTCTGATACAATTGTGTTTCTCTTGTTACAGCTAAAGTAACTCATAGAAGAAAATGTCATTTCATTGAAAACAAACAAACACCCAAAAGCAAACAAATGAAAAGCAACATGAATAAGAGAAATTCTTTGCTTATAACCAGTTGATTTCTTGAGAAATTTTTCCGCCTTGAGAAACCTCCTTTACAAAACTTTAGATTAGTGGCTTTAGTACAGGACACAGATGTAGAAGTTTAGATTTTTATTTATTATAAACTTCTATCTGGAACATATTTGCAAACTACTCTAGAGATACTAAACAAACAAACAAACAAACAAACAAACCACACACAAACCACAGAGTTTAAAACAGAAAGGAAGAATAGAAAACATCCAATGCATCAGTAAAGAGTGTTGTGAAGTAGACCTCTTTTTCCAAAAGCATTGTAAGCTTCCTTGGATATCTTTGGCAAAGTTTTGGTTCTGGATATATTTTCTTCTTTAAACACAGTAATAGGATTTTCCTGTGTTTTCTGTTTTTAAATGTGAAATAATATGAATTATTCCAATTTATCTGCCTGTATGAATACTCTATACTTTGGGTTTCTCAGTATCATTCCATCTATCATCTCAGATTGAAGCTAGGAAGTACTGTAGAAATAAAATAATATGACATCTTGGCTTGCAGGTGTAATTCTTAACATTTGTTGTTGAATATTTCACACATTAGTGAGCAATAAAATTGGGGTACATTTTAATGTATAGGTATTTACCAATATGAGTTTGATCAAAACCCTCTGACGGTACTCTTGTAGAGAATATCAGACAAAACTAATTTTCACTGAAAGATTAAGAGTGTAATTATAAAATAGATTTGCAGAAAACTGCCATAGTGCCTCTACATACATAGTATTATATTTTTCTTACTTTGGACTTAGGTAAATTTGTATTCGGGTGTATTTCCTCATTTATTTGTGTAGCTTAACACAAACGTAGGTGATTTATGGCTTTGAAAGGAAGAGGATTCTGTATATAAAGCAAGCAAGGATATTCCCTGTCTCCAGTTTGTAAGGAATATTAAAGAAAGAATATTTGGAATAAGAAAATTCCCTGTTTTATTTTGAAACAATATGAATGTACAATACTAATCTCTCTTAAAAGTATTTTCATTTAGAATTATTCTGTGAAAGTATTCATATATTGAGCATGAAATATTTGCTTCCAGACATCTTTCTTTCACTTAGTATTCACTGAAGCTTAAAAAGAACTCTAACAAAGAACATATGGCTAGTCTTATTTTCTTATTAAAAAAAAAAAAAAAAAAAAGACAAAAAGAAAGCCTCATGCTGAGCAGCAGCATGTCCTGCCTCAGGTTTTTGACTCTAGAGTCTGTGTCCCTTGCTCCTCCTCCTCTCAAAGCTATGCAGTTTTCACATAAGCTTCTCATAAAGTCTTTCGGCACATTTCTCATAGCCTATTTGAGAGTAACTGGAACACAGTTTTCCTTTCTCCTTTATATATGTTTTCATGCAATTGAGTACAAAAGTGTGCGAAGAGGTCCTCCAGCCTTCTCTCCTCATTTTATAATAAAGTCTTTTAATGTCTTATTACCTTGGAAGAAAATTAATTTCAGCTCTGCGGACCCATAAATGTTCACTATATCTGAAAGTAAAGAATGTGAATATGGAGGAAGAAGGAGAAAGCTCTCCATCTCTTTTCCTCACTCATAAAGTTCCTGCAGAAGTGAAAATATTAATAACATCTATTTTAAAGATCAAGTTGGATCGTGGAAAGGGCTCTCTGAGGAATAGATAAAATACATGTATAAACTGTTAGTCAGAAAATGATAGAACGACTAGAGGAAGTGAATATTTCAAGGAGAAAAGCACAAGATAATTGTATCTGTAGTACAACTGCTTCTAGGAAGTTCTTTTGACTTCCTAGGCAAAAGAGAGAGTTTCAGGATCCAAGAATCAACATGTCAAAAGCGCTGTTTGAATTACGATGAGAAAGAACTTAAAACCGCTGTCCTTCAGAGAAAACAGAAGGTTTGTCTGTTCATTTGAACAACCTAATTGGTTGAAATAGATTTGAGAGTTTGGGGAAGCACTGAAACTTTGTTTGAAAGGAGTAGTTTTCATTCCAGTGAACACAAACTAGCTCAAAGCTAGTACAGAGGAATAGTACACAAAACAGCAGCAAGAAAGAAAGGAACAGATGAAAAAGAAAAGAAAGCAATAGATTAAAATGCAAGCTGAGTTTTTTAAAAAGCCACCAAACTGCAGATAATAAATGTTTACTTCATCCTGGCATCAAAAGACTTCTGTTAGCTTTCCTCTGCATTTGTAATGAAACGAATGACAAGAATGATATTCTAAATACCTTTAACCAATAAACTACTTTTAAAAAACAAAAACAAAGACAACATTCAATTAGAGCTTCAGTTGTGCTGTGCATTATTTTTATGTGTTTAATCAAGCACTGTAAAAGACCTAAGCAAAAGTTAGCTGCTCATAACCGCATTTAAGGCAGTCATAATATCCAAGACATCGAAAATATCTCCTAAACTATCTTCTAAGAATCGTGGTTTGATAAATTAAAAGTTGCATAACAAAAGACAACAACATAATTGTATTTCAACAGAATCTATAGTTTTGATGGGATGTACGTTTGTCTGCTTTTAAAGAATATGTTGAGTCATTTGCATAAAAGAATACCAAACAAGGGAAATAAGTGAATGAGGAGCCCAAGACATCTTTAATGAAGATTATTTTTCAGTTTTGTTTCAGGACCATTTAAAGTGTTGGATTTTTCTTTTTAGCTTAGTCATTAGTAGAAGGATTTTGGCGTGGGTGCAAACAGGTGCATTTGAACGCTTACACTGCCTATATAAACACTGCATACCTTTTTTAAGGGGAAAGTGCCTTAAGAACAACAGCACCTGTGAAGAAGAAAATGTAAATGTAAACAACATTGGTGGATTGCATGTGTAAAACAGTCTGGAAGGATATCACTCTGAAGAGTAAAATGATCAGCAGCCATGTTAGAGATTGGCCAGATATTTACCAAGAATCACCAGGGAGTAGGCTTAAAAACAAGTGCAATGGAAGCATGACAATTTGCAAGAGGTAGGGAGTCAACCTGGGCAAGTAAGGAATGCAGGCACACTAGGCTGAGCACTGACTGAAGGCACTCAGCTGGCATCGACACCTCCACTCTCATAGGACGAGTGCAGGGACAAGTTCTGCCTGATGTTTGTAGCTGTTTATTAATATTTTGTAATGTTGGTCTCATGGTTTATATGTTGTACTTCTGGCATTGATTCTGCATAGTTTGCTGTCTGCAGATTAATTATGTGTTACTAGTAAATCAATAAATTCAATAAATCTTCAGGTCTGATTTTGTTCGAAATACGTAATAAGAACATTTTTTTCCCTAAAATGATAATTTGTTTATTTATTTATTTTTCCCTATTAAGTCCAGGATTCCAATCAGTGACGGTACATGGCTAGACATTAAATAAAAACGAGGAACAAGTCTGCCTGCTGTTTTTCAAGTGTTAAAGAGGTTGGTTTTTTTTTTTTTTTAATGCTTTGCAATTTTGTGAGACCTTTTAAGAATATTAATGTAAGTTAAAAAAAAAAAAACAAAAAAACTCTTCTTTGCTGAATCAGAAAGTTTTATGTTGCTTTCCATTTTTCAATATATCAGTGTTTGAAGGATATTAGAATGATATATATATGTATTAGAATGAAAATATATTTCATATTTGCTTCTACAAAAATAAACAAATAACATTCAGTTGAATTCTTTAAGCAAAGTTCCAAAACTCAATGAACACCTCAGAATGTGGATTAAACTTCATGCTGCATAATGAACTTGCATTAGCACACGCATTTCCTTAAGAATTTGTCATCAATGTTTATACTAAGCTTGTTAATTCAGAGTAAAACTTTAATAGATTAATGTAGGCAAAGTTTGCACATACATGTTTAAACATGAGGTGCACAACTGTGCATTCATTCAGTAGAGATGGATTCCTGTTGAACTGAACAGCTATGGGAAGAAACAAACTTTTTGGATGATTCTTAGTCATGACAAAGTATATTGTTAGTTAAAGTCATATAACTTCTTATTTGTGTGTCCATGCTAATGGACAACTAAACTCACTCTCACACTCCCACTAAAAGGGACAGGGTGAGAAAATACAATAAAAAGGGCTCAGAAAAGGGCTTGGGGGTTGAGATAAGGACTGGGATATCATTCACCAATTACAGCCACGGGCAAAACAGACTCAGTGTAGGGAGATGAATATAATTTATTGCCTCTTACAACAAACTAGAGCAGTGAAAAGATACGACCTAACTAAAAACTTTTTCCTTGCAATCTGTCCTTTTCTACCTCTTCCTCCCAAGAGGTGCAAGGGAATGAGGAATCTGGCTGTGGTCAGTCCATAACACCTTGCTGCTCCTTCATGGTCATTCTCTGCCTCTGCTCCACGTGGGTCATTCCCACAGTAAGCCATCCTTCCTGAACTGATCCCGTATGGTTTTCCCACAGACTGCAGCTCTCCCAGCACTGCTTCAGCATGGCTATGTAAGACAGGGCCCATCTTTCATGCACTGCTCCACACGGACCCCCATGGGCTGTGCCTCCTTCAGGCCTCATCTGTCTCTGCCCCGTGGGCTTCTCCATGGTTGCATGGGCAAATCTGTTCCGCATGGTGCCCACAGGCAGTAATTAGTAATTGATATCCATGTTTTTATGTTGATCTATGTATTTTTTTGTCTCATTTTCTCATTGTTCCATCTTGAAAAGGTGGACTGAGAGAGTAGGTAGGGGTCCAGCAGCCAGCTAACATCAGCTCAACACCTATTCTTATATCCTTTCTTTGCATAAGGAAATAAATACCTAACAGTGCTTGCCTTAAGTAGATTGGGAAATGGTCATCTCACACAGATGCCAAATAATATGAAGACAAACATCTCTTAAAATTTGTTGCCTATCAATTTGCAGGAAGAAAAAAAAAGAAATTTGTGTATTTATTTTAATTCATAAATACTGGATTTTATCTCAGTTAGCTTATCTATTAAAATATTGTCTCTTTTGTCTACTTGAGATCTTATATATTTAGTGTGATACACTGTATTATAAGCATGAAAGTTACACACATTTGAATTTACAAAGCAAAATAAAATGTTCTTCAAATATTCAAAATATACTCAAAATTAGGAGATGGCATAAGACAAGTTTAAGAGATGGATGCTCACACTGCTTCCGTGAGCAAAAATGACAGGGTTTTTCTGTTTCACTGTGGTTTCCTCAGAAAGAAAAAAAAAAAAGTGTCAACCTTAACAGGAAGCATGAACCAAATGTCTATGTGATTTTATTTATTTCACAATATTTAGCACAATATTCTAGACAATGTGATGAAGAACATAATGATTTTGAGTTAATGTTGCAAGACATTATGAATCAATTTCCAGGGCACTGAAGCAGAAGGTGAAATTCTGTTAACAGCAGGAATGGGTATTAACTAAAGAGGAATAAAGGGAAAGGTTCATTCAGAATCGAAATGATAAACTAAAATCAATCGGAAAATGCATCCACATTTTTTCTTCATTGTGCATTAATTGTAAAATGGTTCAAATGTAAGCCCTGGCTAAAATTGTAGCTGAATATAACACCATTTTGATTGATTTATTTCTGATGTCTATATTATCATAACAAACTTTTATTATTTCACTTTAATGAAATTGTGAGATGAGAATATTTTCTAGACTTTTTCAGACTTTCAGTTAACTGGAAGTACTAAGACTGCCATAAATTTAAGGTATATTTTTATGATATTGGAGTCAAAATTAACATAGAGGTTTCACAGAACTGCAAAAAGCTTTATAGATTAGTTCCTTAATGAAATATTTTATGTTTTCAGATATTGAAATTAGATAGATTACTGAAGCAAGTATGGGCTAAATTAAGGTGTCTAGCATGGAAACAAACACCGTAATTCATATAATATTTTTAAATTTTTGAGGCAAGTGATAAATTTCTAAGCTAGTCATCCTAGAAATACTTTACAGTAAATGGAAAGGGGCACAAACTTACACAAAGGCTGCCTTAATATCTTGTTCACATTTCTACCCAACTACTAGATGCCATTTAGACTGCATAAAGCCTATCCAAAGAATGTACTCAGGATTCAAAAAAAGACAATTTAGAATAATGAAAAATTAGGTGAAAATGATTACTAAATATATAATGGTAGTAAATGTTTAATAAATGGTGGTAAACAGCAGAAACTGGTCACAAGGTAGAACTAATGTAACAAGACTGAATCAGTGATAGGATTATAACATAGACATTCTTTAATCAAGAGACAATAACTGTTCATGTAAGATATCAAGGGTGGAAAATAGAAATGAAATGTTAGTGGTTTGCATACCTAACCTTTGACTTCTACCACCCAATCCAGACTTCGTATTTATGTACTCTATTACCATGTGTATTCTGTGGTTAGAAAGATATCACTTTGATATTTTACAGTATAGTGTAAGCTTTCATCTGTTCTGTATAATCACAGAGCAAACCCTAATGATGTATTTACATAAAACATATTTCCAGCCTAATTTCAATAGTGAAGTCAAGCAAAACTCTCAGAAAACTCGTGCAAAACCTTAGTTATTTTTGCTGATGATACTAATGAATGTTTTATAACAGAAAATTTAGATTTTTTTTTTTTTTTGATTGTCTGGCTCTTCAAAATCGAAATGAATATGTATATGCATTTCTATTTCATGCTGTGCTGTTTCTAGGCTAATTGCATTTTTGCTGTGACTTGACTGTTATTTCTGCAGCACTATAAAATTGTGTACACCTATATTTACAGAAATATGAATACATTTAATTCTCATAGATTTTTTTTTTTTAAATGAAATATAGAACATGAAACATAGAAACATGAAATATAGAAATCAGTAAGAAGTAAGGAGGCAACAGATCTGTTAATGATAGGAATGAAAGATGGCTAGATTGATTCAGTAGTTCTGAAAAACTTTTATTCCTTTCAGAATAGAAGCTGTTAATATTATCGAGCTTTTATTATTACAGAGCTCCTTTGGAACAAAAAGCCAAAAGTTAAAAGTTAGATTGCAAGACAACAAAAGTGCAAGAAATACTGCATGAAGTTGAAAAAGTAGAAGAACGGGACATCAGAAAGATAAGACTACAAAACATAACTTAAAAAAAAATATATCCTGCACCATTTTTAATGAATATTGCCATTTATTTCTCTTCACTTGCCATATCGTTACTCTTCAAAGAATTTTCATGTTAGATTATTCCAGTTGGAACATTAGTAAAATAAATTATTTCAAAATAAATTATTTTCCTTTTAAAAATAATTCCAACTGAATTACTTTTTTCCTTCTGATGAATGATTTTAATAATCTCCCCCCCATATACACATAATTACTATCACACAAATACTATTAAATTTTTTTCTTTCTTAGTCTCCTAGAATCATGTGTTCAAAATAAGGCACTTAATCCGTATGCAGAAACGTCTGTTTTGAAATTCAATACTGCAATATTTTATAGAAATAATTGTTTGGTTACTATTTAATAAACTCAGCAACTTTAACTTTGTGAAAATCCCATGGAGTTTCATTTATTTATCTTTAAAGTTACAAATCTCCTGCAGCATCACCTAAATTCTACCCCATAGATTTACTTAGACTACAAAGTAGTTTCACCCATTCTTTTAAAACTTTTCTCATTTCACATGAACAACCTGTGGCTATTAATGACGCAAATATACATATACACATTTTTTTCCTTTCTAAACTCTTGCCTGCCTTGTAGAAGAAAATCAAAGTAGCCCATCTGGAAGTACTGGTAAAGGTTTAAGTAATGAGTTTTTATAATTTCACTGAAGATAGATAGAAGAATTTATATAATGCGCATGTAGCACATGTATCCTTTTTCATCATAGAGATGAAAAAAAGAGCTAAGGGGATCAAAACAGAAAGAAAGTAATTTGGTTAATACATACTTTAATTTAAAATAGTGCAGTAATGGTACAGTAAAAATATATATTTTTTAATTTAAAAAAGTACTGTTGTTCTTTGTTTGCTTGTTTTTGTCAGTAACATGAAGCATAGTTGTACACACACACAAACAAACATTCACTCAATATGTATCAGTGCAAGGTGGTTTGGATATAGGAGAACTACTATTAAACTATATTTGTATATTTCTACATATGTGCTTTTTAATGGTACAGAAATAAGCCCAATTACATTAACCAATCATCAAGTGGGTGGAAATGTCAATGTTTTATGCTTTCCAAAGCAAATTACTATGAAACAAATGCCTCTGAGATTATCATATATTAAACCGATGCATTAAGAAAAAAATACTAATAAAGGTTATTATTTTTCTTTCAAAGAAAAATAGAATTCAAAATGCAATATATATAGGCATACTTTATTTGATAAAGCAGTTTTCATACAAGACATGGAGTTGAGTCAGTGGTGTTTAACAAGTGATATCCCTTTTTATACTTAATAGTTAACCTAAAAAAATAGCCAATACTATTGGAATGAAAATGCAACCTTTCTTCCTTATTAAAAACACAACTCATCATTAATTATAGGATACATTCTTTTGCCTGCCACAAAACTGCCAGTGGCCTCAGTGAGACAAAGATTTTCTGTTAATTTACACAAGTGTTCTTATAAACAATTTCCATCACATACTATGCAGATTCATTTAATTTTAAGTGGTTGCTATTGACATAATCAATGCATACAGTAGGAAAGGATACAATATGATAACTATTTAATATAAAAAAACCAAGTGAGTTATTTTTTATATTAACAAGTATACTAAGCAAAGAAAAAATGAAATTAAAAAGAAAGCACAACCAACAATAAAATGCCTTCTTGAACACAGGAAAATTCAGTGATTTAAAACTGTTGATTTTTAAGTAGTAGGTAATATTGTATAGATGTACCCTTAGTTACCTCATTCAGTAAAGATGTACAATTAAAAAGTATTTTGGTTATTATCATTATTTATTGAAGCTATGATGCTAAATTACGAGCAGAACTCTATTGTATTAAAACTACTGGTTCTTCTTACTTCATCATATCTATCCTAAAGACAATTATGGTAACAGTAACTTTAAGCTTTTCCTATCCTATCCCATCATGTCAGATACATTTAATGCGTCACAATATTCCTTCTCCAGTTACTACATCGGAAGCCCAGATCACAGAATCATAGAATCATCAAATGCAGTGTCTGGGATTAGAAGGGATGAGGCACCCACATCTTCTCTGGGCAATCATTTCAGTGCCTAAGTAAAAAAATTCCTCCTAATATTTAATCTAAATCTCCTCTTCTCTTTTCATTTAAATCTGTTCTCCCTTGTCCTGTCACTATATGCTTTTGTAAAAAGTTGGTCTCCCTCTTATTAAGTTCCTTTTAAGTACTGGCAGGCCACAATAAAGTCACTCTGGAGTCTTCCCTTCTTCACCCTTAACAAATGCAGCTCCCTCAGCCTATCTTCATTGGAGAGGTGCTCCAGCCGTCTAATGATATGGAATCAGATGACAAACAGGTATTTAGATAGTTTAGTACAGATGAATGAAGTCTTCCTCGAAACACATTTCTCCAGAGAGTATATATGTAAGTGAATTGTGTCAGTAATTTCCTACCATTGAGCTGCCACAGGTAGGCATTTTGCCATGTTTTTGATGATGTTATTACAGAAATAGTAGCTACATGCAACTAGCTAGGGGAATTGAATACTTGTGAGAGTTCTTAGAACTTGCCCTACAAAATTCAACTCAAAATCAGATGGAAACTATCCGTAAAGGTAGATCTGACTATATTTGGATTGAAAGAACTCCAATAGAATGCATTTTAGTCCTGATGCACTTTCAAAGAGCAAGGCCTAACAAGATTTGACCAAACAGCGACTGGTAAGCCAGTAAGTAACTTAGATAATAGAAATCAGTATTTGATCACCTTGAACTTTTATTTTTATCTCCGTCTCTAAATTTAGCCTCATAAATCTTTGATCCTGCATACTCTTAAGAGAGATGCATAGCTTTATTCTTGTGGGTTATTTGATTTAAACCTCTGGGATTTCTCTCAAAAGAAAACATCTAAATACTTTGATTCTGTTCAATGAAACATCTGCTGTTTTAGGAGCTAAATTTGAAATATAGTCTTTAGTATGCAATTACATAACAGATATAAACATAGGAGTTCCAATTGTGCTAATATGTATAAACAGATGAAGCAGTTATCTTTGAACTGCTATGCTTGTGGAAAACAGATTCAATTCACAGTCCATTGCTATAGCACTATATAGTAAATAAAAATTAATTTCATGGTATTTCGGCTTTTATGGTATTGTTTGAGATACTGTCTGTAGATTGCTATTACTTCTACTATAAAAATTGTAATATTACAGTGGTGACTGGTAGTGTGGATCTAGTTAAAAGTCTACCAGCTTTTCCATTACAAACCCCTATTTTTAAGAACTTCACTATAAAATTTTCTTTCTTTGATCAAGCATCAAACAACAACTTTCACACATACACGCTAAAAAACACAGGCACAATTAAAACACACAGCTATAATTTTCTAAGGTAAACAAACAAAAAAACAAACAAACAAAAAATAAGCAAAAGTGAAACAAAAGAACAATGGCATAGGTTCACAAAGAGAAACAAATTGTGAAGTTAACATTAAAAGCCTGAAAACTTGTAATTTCACTCATACTATAAAGAAATGCTAGAAAATAAAAACACTTCTAATTTTGTCTTCATAGTGTTATGTAGGAATCAGAACAAATCTATTGTAGCCACAGTAGTGGTCAAATAACATTTAGGGAGGCATGAGTGGATAAAGATGATCCTAAAATTCTTCCTACCTATGTTTTGCCTCCTCCATGGGTGTCCAGTCTTTTGGCTTGAGTAGACAGGAGATGTCTTGTGAAACAAAGGTCACTCCAGAAGTAATGCCTCATATGTTTCCATGGAACTACAACAGATACAAAAAGCACAATAGCACTATTTCATGGAGCAAATTCTCAGCTAAAAAAAAACCACTGTTTTTCAACACAGTCACTGCTATTTGCTATGCATTTTTGCTACCAATGGACATGAGTCTGCTCTTATCAAAATCTGCATCAGAGGAGGCGACACACTGTCATTTTTGCTGCTGCTGAATGGCACAACCCACATCCTCAATGTGCTCAGCCTCTGGTTGGACTTCCATAAATGTTCTGGAAGTGTCAAGGAAGTGATACTTCAATGGAGTAATCTATTTAATTGCAAATCTGTTACATTTACTACCAAATTAAAAATGTAGCAAATAGAAAACCACCAACAAACAGAAACACACGTACGCACACACACAAACACACACACACAAAAAGCCAACCAACCAACCAACCAAAAAAACCTCTGTACTATCTTTGGGTTTTTTGTTTGATAAAAAAAGTCAACAGATTCAAAGAGCAGAGGTAATCCACTATCACCACTGCTGAAACACACCACTCCCTGCCTCACTATGCTTACATCCACTGTTTGGTCTCCATAAACATTCAGTAATTGTTAATGGATATCAGTGGGTGATATTTTGAAATCATGGAAGAATTCATTAATGCATCTTTGCTTCATACACACTTATGTGTCGGTCGCCATTCTGTCAGACTGCCCTTCTGCTGCCATCTGTCACACAGCAAAAAAAGTAATGGGGATCTGGTGGAAAGATTCACTCTCTGCTGTCATACCACCAACATCTGCCTCTGACACCATGGCCCAATATAATAAAATAGTAGGCATTACTTTTGGAGCAGCCCTCATAAAATATGTAATATAGTTCATGCATAAAAGTTAAAAAACAAAACAATATAATCTTTAATTAAAAGACAAACAGGTAGGATATTCCTGAATTAGAGAAAGGAGAGAGAACAGCAGAGGAATCGTTAGAGAGTAGGACTAATTTCAATACCACCACCTGAATAAGCAAAAGTAAAGGCTGATCTGTGTAGAAACCTTTATTCTGGTAACGAACTAAAAAGATAATCTCAGGAAATTACAACTAAAAGCAAAATATCAAAACACACAATGGACGTTGTATATTTTGATCATAAGAAAACAATTATTTTTGATAAAATAACAAAGATGTTTTCATCCTTTCTATTTTTCTTAATACAGGAGAGTATTTGATTCCAACATGGGAAAGCTCTATTGAAAACTTACAGATGTGTTAAAATCAGTGTACTCTTGTGAAAAATGTAACTTCATTGAAATCAGATTTCTTTTGATGAAGAATATATCTATTGGAAGATTTTACGACTGCAAGAGACGTTATCTTCATGTCCATACAACATACCTCTCAGTTCTCAGAAAACACAGATTACTCCCTCATGACTAAACACCAAAATGAATAATAACATACTGAGAACCTACTCTGTAAAATTTCCAGTCTGCTTAATCTCATACTTAAAAAAACCTCCTCTTTATTTTATCACTGTAAATAATGACTTTCTCATCAGTTGGCTCATATACAAAAATCAATAATAAGACAAATCACAGTTTTTTGTTTTTTGTTTTTTTTAATTTGAAAGAGATAATTGTACCTGTGAGCAATCAAGCTTACAATTGTGAATCCATTTCTATCCAAAGATTTTAAAGATGTGTGAAAACATTAATTAAGTTAGCCTCATATATCTCTCCTGTGCAAAGGATATTGCTACAAAATTCCAGGTGTCAATGTCAGATATTCTACACTAATAAGAGTTTTGTCTAGGCAGGATCAAACTGTGTATTCCCCTATGAGGGCAGAGAAAATATAAGAGTGAAGGAACAGGCAGACAGGAGAGTAGTGAGTTGCTAAAAGTGCAAAACTGAGCACCTGGAAAGATCTTGTCATACAGACACAGAATCACACAGAATGGGTGAGGTTGGAAGAGAACTCTGAAGATCACCTGGTCCTCCTATTCAAAAAGCTTCCCCTAGAGAACAGTGCACAGGAAAACACCCAGGCAGGCTTTGATTATCTCCAGAGAAGACTGTGCAACCTTTTCTGCACAGCTTGTTCCAGTTCTTCATTGCTCTCATCATAAAGTTCTTCCTCATGTTTAGATAGAACTTCCTCTGCTTCAGCTTACGCCCACAGTCTCTCATCCTATAGCTGGGAAGACTCTGAGGAGGGTCTGGCTCCATCCTACTGGCACTTTCCCTTGAGGCACTTCTGGCTCATGGCCAACCTGTTGCCCACCAGGACAACCAAGTCCTTTTCCAACACAGCTATTTTCCATCAGGTCAGTTTCCAGCCTGTCATGGTACATGGGGCTACTACTCCCTAGGTGCAGGATTCAGCTAGTGCCTTTACTGAACTTCTAGAGGTTACTCTCTGCCCAGCTCTCTGGCCTGCCCAGGTCTCGTTGAACAGCAGCACAGCCCTCTGGTGTGTCAGCCACTCCTCCCAGCTTTGTCAGTGAACTTGCTGAGAGTACACTGTGTCTCTTCATGCAGGTCACTAATGAATAGATTGAGCAAGACTGGTACCTGGGGGATAATACTAGCTATAGGCCTCCAACTAGACTCTGCACTTCTGATCATAACATTGTAGCTCAAAAAAATGTTCCTCTGGACATACTTGGATGTGTATAAGTCCTTCTCTAAGACTGTTCTGAAGGACAAGAAGAAAACCATTGTTTTCGGTATACAATAATTTCCTTCATAATCATATTTTTATATGTTCAGGTTTTCAGTATGTGCCTTTTTTTTCTTTGAAGTTGAAGGAGATGAGCAGTCATGAATGAGTATCACAAAGCTTTATCTTAAGAAGTGCTGTGACAATCTTTGCATCTGAGCTTCAGGAGAGATTTTGGTTCTGCAAATTGTGATTCTACACAGGGATTTTTCCTGTTATGCTGTGATTGTGTTTTTTTTCCCTTAAATCAGGCAATATTAATGGCATGGTTGCAGATTTCATCTGATGCAGATCTGTGTTTTCTCAGTACATGTAAGTACATCCACCTGCTCCTTAACAGATGATTTAAATATATTTTCATGCTTGTTTTCTCTTTAATCAGTTAATTGTGGGCAAAATACTCATGCTGTTCCAGAGCGGTCTGAATGAAATGTTACCACACTTGCTCTTGCCAGCAGTGTCGATTGAGCTTATTAATGACTCAGTTTTCGCCTTAACACTAGGACAACTTCTGAATGATAATGGAAATTCAGCTAGTTCTGAGGTGCACTTGAAAAGCAAGCTTTCTGACAAGATACTAGTTTTCTCACAGTGATTGGATCCCTGTTGTACTGCTTTTTTTTTCTTTTTTTTTCTTCCATTTTTTTCTTTCTTTTTTTCTTTTTTAATATTAAGCCTCTTTTTACTTATTTTCCTGTTAGAATTGAGAGATCAATTGTGCACAGATTTATTTATTTTTTTTCCCATGCATATTTCACCATTTTTCTTTATGGTTTCAAGATCTGAAGGAAAAAGATGCACTTGCATCTTTGGCTTGAATTATGTTAGCACATGCTGAAAATGGGAACACATAGTGCTAAAATCTTTACTACTTCTGTTAGCCAAGTACAGCTGCCATGCTGGGTGGATGACAGACCTATATTGGTCTGCTGAAGCCAAAATGCTTCACTGCGAGAAGGTTCATTTATATTTGCTTTTTCAAGCTGTTCTCTGAACTGAAAGACCACAGAGAATCTGTGTTTTTTGACCTGTGATTTGAAGTGGGAGTGTCTTCAAATCACAGTTTGAGCTTTTCCTGTGTGAAGTTTTGTACAAATTGACTGCTGGAGGCAGTGTCAGAAGAATGAGAGCTTCAAAGGTGGTGACTCAAAAAAATACAGGAAAGAGCTAAAACAAATCTCTACAATTTCTCTTAGCAAAGGTCAGAAGAGTGACAGAAAATTAAATACAGATTCACCTGCTATCTTCTCCTCTCAACAGAAATATCCTCAAAGCCACTCTAAGTTTAATGTTCTGAATGTATCTTTATTTCTAATTAAGACTTCTCCTCCCCCTTTGGAAGCTGTCAGTAACATGTCTTTCTGTTTCATTTCTCTTTAGAAATTCCTTGTAAAGTCTGTTCAGCAATGGTGATATACTTAGAGAATGAATAAAATACATTTTCTAGTTAAGTGAGTGGTTTATACTTTACAGATAGTTCTTCTGATCTGCTGTTTCAACATCAAATAAATCATATGCAGCAACTGTAGCTACCTAGACAAAAACATCAAACTATTATAAACTGTAGTAGCATCCTGTGACTAGTGGCCAAAACCTGATATCTTGAAGCTGGAAATGGTATAATGCATTTTTTCTTTCAATAATGAGCACTGGTATTGAGTGAAGTGAGGAGTGATGAAGTATCTATTGAGAACTTTACAGCAAAACTTGAAAATGTGCATACACCTTCAAAGAATATTGTAAATATGAAAACTGTTACGTGACTTTTTCTGCAGTGTGAGAATTTTCAAAATTTCAAATATATTCTTGACAGGTAATGTTATAGGTAAATTATATCCAGGACCAAATGAAGTGTCAGGTAACTCTAGTTCAGTACTTCTGATCATTTCACTCTGTGATTGAAGATGTTTGGGTCTACTTTACAGGAACAGCCTTGTGACCATTACCCCTTTTTTCACTGGGCACTGCAGAGAAGAGTCTTGTTTGTCTTATTTCCTCTTCCTTCTCATCAAGCATACTGACTGATAAAAGCCTTCTCCACACTGAAGTCCTGGCTCTCTCAGTCTTTACTGTTATGATTCATACACTTCATACTCAGTCATTTTTGTGACTGCTTGCTGTACTCATAGTAGTGGGAAGGTTCACTCACCTCAGCCTCCTGTGAATCCATATCACCTCACAGTCAGCTTATTGTCCACCAGGGCACCCAGAGCATTTTTTGCTAAGCTGAATATTTGTTGGGAAATTTCTCAGTATGTATACTATTTGTTCAAATCCCAGGAAATAGGACTTAAATCTCTATTTTCCAGGTCATTGGTTTTCTAACCATGAATTATTGCTTATTTTAGGAGGTATTTTAGACAAATAATTGCCTAAATAATTATAAATATACTACAGGAAGAATTTGATTAACGATATTCTTTAACCTAGAAAGATACTTTAACTATTAATTACCAGTTATTTCCCTATTTGTTGTCACTGAACCTGGGCAGACAGCTTAGCTCACTTTTTCCACACAAACCAAAACAACTACACTGCCTTTTGGCACTGCTCATTCATAGAGTTAGATAAGTTGTGTCATATGAAATTTCAATCATCTGCTTCCCATTTCCGTAAAAAGGACCTCTGTTATCCAGTATGTTAAAATCTGTCCTGGATCAACAGTGTAGCTACAACATTAACTTCCAGATCCATTAATATTTAGTTAGGGAATTTCCTCATTTCCTTCAGGAATCTGTCCTTCAACAGTGTGCTCTGCTCTCGACACAAGAATTATGGGGAACATCCAGGAATTTTATGAGCTGTTCCACTGATTTTACTGAGATACCAATGCTGAGACGTTTCCTGAGCTTCCAAGCCTGCATTGGTTTGAGTGCATGCTATTTCCTATGCCAGCTCCAGGAATGAAAAGGATGTTAAATACTGCAGTTGAAGCGTGTATATGCCATGTGTGATTTCTCTCTTGTATTCAAATTAGGAGAAAAATATAACAGAGGTAACAGTCACGATGGATCTGTGTTATTGTGTACAGAATACACATCAATTCATACTTCAGCTTATGAGAAGAAGATGAAGGTGTATCTTTTACAACATTGTAAATGTGCCACGGTTTGAAGCAGCTTGCTTTTCCTACAGAATTAATTGAACAGCCTGTTACTTTCTCATCTGAAACAAATATTTGTCTCCTAAATTATTCTTATTTAAGCAGGGAAACTTTGTCATCTACCCTTTATCTCTCCAGAGAACTGTAGATTTGATTAACATTAGTCTTCAATGTCATTTAAGGAACACTTTCTCAGGTGTCTACTCTATCACGCCCCAAATCTAAGAATCAAAATTGACCAAATGTAGATGCATTCTTTCTGTTCAGCAAAGGAGTGTTAACAGGTGAGGAATGAGGGAAAAAGTAGTCTTTTTGCAATAAGAAATTAAATTGATGCATATTTTATTACTTCATTCATGCTGAAATACTTAATATATGTGGGAATGTATCTAACTGTCTTCACCGGTTTTAATTCTAAAGAGAACAGCTAAAATGAAGGAAAAATAATGGATATATAGATAACATTGAAGGAAAAATGGTACATTTATTAGCACTTATACAAGGAAATTTGAAAGGAAGTGTGACAAAAGTTGTGATAAATAAAAACTGAAATGTCCCGGATTGCTTTTATGACAAAATAAATGTTTATTTTATTTTATTAGCTTATTTAATACACCTCACTTCAGCATTTCTTCATGTTTTGATTTTAAGAAGCATTCTGAGATATTTAATTCCCAATTAACACCACATATAAAAATAAAAATGTGGGTGGATTGAACTACAATCTTACATTTTTAAAGTACCGTTCCTGCAACCTATTAAGTAAATACAATGTAAAATGTATCCTACTATCAGAAAATCTAAAAATATACACTTTTTTTTAATACATGTGTACATAAGAATTCACAAAAGCCCACCTATATCTAACATAGTTCAAAATGCTATTCACCGTGCGTTCTCTGCCAAGAGTGAAGATGCAGAAAATACCTGAAATGTGCAGGAATGTAAAATTACTGTCCGTGAACCCATGAATTCATGGAATACTTTCTGACTACTGATGCAAAAAATGCTATTTTCAGCTCTTTCTTCCTGTGACATTCAGTCAGCTATTTCATAAGAAGAAAAAGTTTCTTCAATGTTTGCTCTACTTTATCAAAATTAAATTCAGGCTTATTTGTTTTGGGAGGCAAATTCATTTATAAGTGTATATTTTTGTGTTATATTTGACATTTAATTCTTGGTCACAGCTAAGTGTACTAAGTAAATTTATTTTCTATGTATGGAAGTGAATGCAAGCTTTCTTTCTGAAAGAACAAATGATTAATAGTAATAACTTTAAAATTAGTGTGGTTAAAAAATCAATGTTATGAAGTTTGGGTTTTTTTTCTTTCTAATTTCTTTTTTAAAGTAATGACTAGTTCATTTAAAAAAAAAAATCAATTTAAAATGAATGAATTGATGATTTTAGTATAATTCACTGTACCTAGGCAAGCAAAGCAAATACAAATTCTATGGTGGGTACTGCTATTATACTTGAAATTCTTTTGTCTTTGAAGAGATCACAGGTTTCAAGTTATGAGTTCTTTGCAAATTGCACTGTTCTGAATGTGATTATTTAAGGTATTGATTTCATCAGTTAGTAAGATACCTGGATTCATAAAATATAGCTGTGAACTAAATACATTTTTTTACTGTGTATGTCACTACTGGAATACACTGATCAGCACAGATTTCAGAAGTATTTTCAGTTGTAACTTCCTGCTATATGTGATTTGCAGCAATACAAATGGCTTAGTAGTAAATTCATTCAAAAAATTTAAATCATTCAGTTGATCTCTGCATCCGTTTAATTAGAACTTCTTAATCTCTTTTCTTGCCTTCTTTTTCCAGGTAAAAAAAAAAAAAAAAAAAAAAAAAAAAAAAAAAAAAAAGGCCATAGGTTCAATCTGCTTGTGATAAGTAATTTCAGTATGTTCCTAGGGATGTTTGGCTAATTCTGTCAAATGAGTAGAACCTATGAAATGCTACTTGGGTACAAAGTTACCTTGTATTAGTACTTATTGCTGCATAACATGGAAAAGGGGAGTATTTATCAACACACAAATTGAATCATCAACATGGAACAAAACATCTGTTTTGAAAAGATGAATGGAAAATAGAAGTGTGTATAAGCAGTCAAGTAAACTTGATACTTCTTAGTGTAAGTAAAAAGTTCAGTGAGACCTTATCTAGGAAGCTACAGTACAGTCAATGTGCTGCTTAAATGCTGGAGAACAATAAAAGGAAGACTGGCAGGCTAACAGCAACTGTCTTCAGATTTGCGTAACTGTCAGTAACAGGAAGAAAAATGAGGGGAGAAAACAAGAATAGAAAGGATGGGGTAATTTTCTACAGAGTATTTCAAAGGCTGTGAGCTCAGTTAGCTGCAAGTTCATATTAACCGTTCAAAGCTGCTCAGGAAATTGTAATTCAGGAATTTTAAACAACACATCAAGACTCCTGTACAAGATTAACATGCAGGACTTTGAAACTTCTTATTTATAGGTAAAAATTTCCTCAATATGCATTTTTGTTTGTTTGTTTGCATGTTTTTAACATTAAAAAATGATAGACAAATCTCTAGGGACTTTATGACCAATTTAGACTCCATTAGGCAGATTTGGTATCTGTAGCTTCCTTGCTGTATTTGGAAATGATCTGGGTGAAAATCTTAGACTTTACTGTAAAATTATTTGGCAGTTATGAAGTCCATTTGTTTTGTTATGTGAAATGATATTTATCAAATATTTACAAATATGCTTAGCTTAGCTTATTCTTCTCTGATATATGTGAGAAAATACAAAATCAGGTATTTTATCATCAACACCATGGATCTTAGTGTGTCAACTTGAGTCTTTATAGCATCTTTAAATCCTCCTGATACAGAGAAAAACAAAGCAGGAAATTTGTGTAACGGAAACAGATCTACATACATCTTTTGCTTATTTGTGATTTTGTCATACCTTGAAATTTTTTGTCATTCTTCATGGAATATAATGAAAATTGAAAAGTTGCAAACAAGTGCATACATTTCTTCATTAGAAGATGTCCTTCAGAAATTAGCACGTATACTATTATCTAACAAATGTCACACTTAATAAATCATCATGAAACATTTTACACAGTTTTTGTTCTTCAGTGAATGGTAAGATAAGAAATAGTGAAGAAAACAGTGGAGCATTTTTAAATATACTTCATTTTTGTTTTTAAAAAAACTTTTTGGAAGCTCTAAAAGCGCTTTTTGGAAGTTCATTTCTGTATGCATTAGCTGCATGGAATCTCTAAATTTCCTTTAAGGAAACCACACTGAGTTTCTGATCCTTTTATTTCGCTCTCATCGCAGGAGCCCTACACTGGCATTCTGTTGCCTGGACCCCTAAGATGAAGTGATTGACTTGATCAGGGCACATTCTAAAATGAAAGGGAGTTCCCATTCACACTGAGATTTTCCCAGACACTTAAGGCCCACTTCTTAAAAATAATTAAGGACTTAGTTTAAACCCAGAAAAGTTTTGTTGACAATGATATTTCTCCTTGTTGGCACTCAAGCCATATTAAATCCCTCTCTGATTACCGCTTTTCTCATTCAAGTGTGTTTGTTCTACAATGCCCCATGATATAACTATTTAGAAAAAAAAAATACTGCTTGAAAGACTACTGAAGATCTGTTATAAATTATGTATTGATTCTGTTTTCATACTTGCTACTGAAATGGGTTGGAGTATATGATTGCCTTATAAACAAAAGAAACATATCAAACTCTCTGTATTGAGTATATTTTATTTATATATGTAAGCATTTCAGAATTTCGTAATCTTTATCATAGACACAAATTTCTCTTTCAGTGATATTTCTCACTCTCTTTTATATCATTACTTAGATAGTATTTCTTCTGACATTTACAGTGACGGGTGATGCTTAGAAGACTGTTACACTTAGTAATTTCTTAGTTAAAAGATGACATTTTCATAATTTAGGAATAAATCAGTTTTCTACCAATCGATCTTAATTGAAATCACAATAAATTAACAGCATTAATTTCTTAAAAAACAAGATACTGAGTTTAGAAATCTATGACATAGGTCAGTGTTCAGTTTTCTGTATGATGTACATGACTTTTGTCAATTCTGATTTGAAAAATGATTAACCTCAAGTGTAAAATTATTTTTAACTAACTATTCAAACAGGCCTTTTAGCTAAATACTCAGTTACATCCAATTTTTATTTAATTTATGAAGGTTTTATCATCTGGGTCACAACAGTGTTGTTGAATGCTTAGACTCAATTTGGAATCAATCTAGATAAAGTTGTTAGTTGCAACAATTGACATTTTATTTCTATGGAGACCAAATGAGTCTCTGAGGACCCTCATTATCTTCTTTGTTACAGTAGTATAAGCACCTGTCTTAATTTCTTCATTTATTTCATGAGAAAAGTATTTTTGTTCTTCTGCGGTTGCCCTTTGAGATGTGTAGTAAATCAAGCTAGTGAAAAATGCATGGATTTGTTACATTTATTTGAATTTGAAATGTAGCCCTAACTAAGTCACTATGAAGAATAAAGACACAAACAATAATTCAGAGTAGGAACATGAAATCAGGATTTGTTGGCACAAAATATTGCAGTCATGATTAACTTCACAATTGTCAAAAATAAGGCTTTTCCACTCTGAATTAAAAAGAAATAAGTGCATTTCTGTGCATTTCTGAAATTTGCCTGTGTATTAATTTAATTGCAACCTGAAATTACCAAGGATTTATATTTTCCAACAAAATGGAAAATTAGAACACAGAGCACAGGTCTGAAAACTTCATGTAAGAACCAACAGGATCAAGTTCATGCTCCAGCTCTGGCAGTACAGTCATTGACTGATCTTTTTTATTCCAGAGCAGCACTGTAAGTACTGGGACAATTCCATCAGTCACAAACCAAATTTTGAAAGTCACAAACTACTACAATTCTCCCGCCCTCTAGAGGAAGTCTGATAAATGTGCCCATTGAATTTAGGACTGATTAACCCTTAGAAGCTTCAGAACCTTTGAGAAACAAACAGACAAACAAACAAAAGATGTAATAGTCAGTGAGTAAATTGGTGAGCATTCACTTCTTCATTGGTGGTAAAGGAGGGGCATGACACAGCAGGATAACAGAGATTAATGTAATCAGGAGATATAAAGGCAAATAATCTCAAACTGAAAAATGAAAATATTTCTGTTTGGACTATATACATGAGCCATGGAATCCACCATCAAAGCCTACGTCTTAAAAGCTTGGTGGGACACAAAGGGAGAATAGACATTTGAAAAGTAAACGAAATCTTTTATTTTAGCTAGAACAAAGCACTGTTAAGATATATGTTCCATAGTATCCCTGACAAGAAGCAAAAAGTGAGATTGCATGAAAATGCCATTTCTTTTGTAAGACACTACATAATATTTTCTTCACAGCAGAATTTTTGAACACAACAGGAGCCTAGATATCCTATTTCGGCTCATTTACTTTTTATTCATAAGGACTTTCACAGTATTAATAGAGGGAAGCCAATTAACAATTGGCCAGTTAATTGGAACGACACTGTGAAAGCAATGAGATTTCATTCCCCTTTCCTCTCCTCTCCCCAGATCTTTACTACAGAATTGCATGGAGAAGCCAATCATTTTGCTGGAGACAACTCTGAACCCCTGACATTTTAGTTGCTATCCAATTTAGAGAATAATATTTGTTTATTATATATGACCTTTTTAAATTGAAATGAATATATTATGAACATCAGTATATTCCATGCATATGAATCAGGACTCTCATTTTACAGCTATAACAGTTTATTATCAGTGACCCAGTACTGATTTAGAATCTGGCTCACTGCCCTGACTGTGTTATGATTCTACTTAGTTTTTACCTTCCTATACACCTACAAGTTTGAATTACAGTGTAAATTAATGGTTTGGGCAGTATATAAAGATGCCCCAATTTTTTTCTCTAGCGAAACTTTCTCATTTTACTATTCTGAAGAAACTTTTGTAGCATTTACAGAATTTTGTTTCTATGTTGTTTATTTGTTTTTGTTTTTGTTTATATATATACATATATATATATAACTGCCTGTAGTTTTGCAAATGTCTTGAAGAGAACTGGGACTGTAGAATAGAATAATGTTCTCCTTACTTTCTAGTACATAAAGTATGGAAACTTATTTTGTTGCTGAGGATGGAACCAGGCTGGACTCCTGAGAAGAAACGTTACAACTGTTTTAGTACGCTGTAGACAGAGAGACAGAAATTAAGAAATACATAGATTGTTTCTGTTCATTTTTTAACCTCTCTGACCTCTCATTCACATGTGACAATTTCAGATAGATACAACTTCTCCATCACTTACAGGTTATTAATGCCACAATGCATTTTCATACCATTCTCAGTCAAGGTACCAAATTTAGAGAGTGAACAGTGATCTTCTGTCTATACTTTTGTACTTCTGTGGAAACCATCATATTCTAAACTGAAACATATCTTAACATTCAGAAAGTTGTGCACAAATTTATAGAGATGTGTTTTCTAACTTGTTGTCTCTTAAGTTATGACAATAGATGGAAGAACTTTTGGAGTTTTGTGAGTAAGAATCTCTGCTAGATGAACATAAGAAAATTGTTGGCAGATATATGTACTGTGAAAAAGTATCCTAAATAAAGGTACTTAAGAAAACATTAACTGTGACTTGAAAGAAAATCAACAGTAAAAAATATTGCACCATAAGCAGCGAAGTTATTTCTGTTGGTAAGACAAGTAGCACATACATATGAAGATTTCAGTTACTGATTCAAAATGACAAATGTTATTTTTTTCATATGAATATAGGAATATTCCAACGTTTCCATAAACATGAGAATATTTGAAAGAATTTTTGAAATTGTTACTTCTATCCGCTCTGCATTTACAGTGGGGGGTATTTACTGCCCTGGTTCCCACCTAGAGGTTTAGGGATGCAGGGCTCAGGGACATGACAAATGCTGGAATCCCGGCCACCAGTGAAGACTAAGGCAAAGAACTCATTCAGTACCTCAGCCTTCTCTTCATCCACTGAAGTCAGTTTTCCTTTTACATTTACCAAAGAAGGTACACTCACTTTGGCCTGTCTCTTCTGGCCAATGTACCTGTAGAAAGTCTTCCTAGTGTTTTTCACGTCCCTCGCAAAGTTCGGTTCTGCCTGTGCCTTGGCTTTCCTGATCCCACGTCTGCAAGTCCAGATGGCATCCCTGTATTCTTCCCAGGTGACATGCCCTTTTTTCCAGAGCTTGTACACACCTGTCTTCGCCCTCAGCGTCCTCAGCAGATCCTTGCCAAAACACGCTGGTTTTCTACCTCCTCTGCCTGCTTTCTTATTCAGGACGGAGAGTTCTTGTGCTCTCAGGAAGGCATCCTTGAAGAGTAGTGAGCTCTCCTCAACATCTTTGTTTTTAAAGACAGAATTCCAGGGGATCTCGGCCAGCGGTTCATTGAAAAGCTTGAAGTTTGCTCTTCCAAAGTTTAGGGTCCTGATG
Organism: Tetrao urogallus; assembly: GCF_951394365.1. NCBI lineage: Eukaryota > Metazoa > Chordata > Aves > Galliformes > Phasianidae > Tetrao > Tetrao urogallus. The sequence continues at coordinate 53,052,149 of NC_136815.1, read as the reverse complement.
CCACTCTGCCAGGCCCACATCCCTTGAGATCATGAACTCAACCAGGGCATGGTCACTGCAGCCCAGGCTGCCTCCAACCTTAATGCCTTTAATGATCTCAAAGGATATATAACATATGTATATATAGGTATGTGTGCATATAGATCTGCATCTATATGTTTCTATATGTATATTTGTCTGTATATATACTTAGAAATAAACTCATTTTTCCTAAATTTGCTACATTTCTTCCAACACTGATGACCCTTCATATAGACAAATCTGATAAGCCCAATTTTGTGTAATTGCTATAAATTTGATACAAGAAACAAATTCCATCAGTATTTTTGTTTGCCATCTTTGATGCATCTTGTTAAGTGAAAAAAATTCCTTACAAATCTCCATACATGCAATAAGCTTAAAATGTGTAAACTGCCTAGGAAGATATAACAAAATATTTTCCTTAGAGCAAAGACTGAAAATTTCAGGACTTTAATTTTACAACTTTACAAATATGACAGCAACTTTTTAACTATTTGCATTTACTATCCCCACACTCTGCATTAGCTAATATGTAATGCAATTTTTTTATGTATGTCTGTCATAATTCTCAGTACCCCTAACTGCATTGCAACTATGAATTGACTTATTAGACAAAGAATCATAGAATCATTAAGGTTGGAAATGACCATCTAGTCCAACCATCAACTCTTCACCAACATGCCCACAGAAGCACATCCCTTAATACCATATCTACACCTTTCTTGAACCATGGATGATGATCCTATCACCTCCCTGAGCAGCCTGTTCCAGTGCCTCACCACTGTTTCTGACATTTTCCCTAATATCCAACTTGAACCCCCCCTGGTAAAAAAAAAACAAAAAACAAAAAACCCCTGAGGCGATTACCTCTTGTCCCATCATTGTTACCTGGAAAAAGAGACTGACCCCCACCTTGCTACAGCTTCCTTTAAGGTAGTTGTAGAGAGTAATAATGTTTCTCCTGAGTCTCTTCTTCTCCAGACTGAACAATCCCAGTTCCACAGGAATCCACAGGAGGTGTGTTCCAGATCCCTCAAAAGCTTTGTTGCCATATCTGGAGACACTCCAGGACCTCAATGTCTTTTTTTTTTTGTAGTAAGGGACCCAAAACTGAACACAGTACTCGAGGTGCATCCTCACCACAGGTAAGTACGGGAGGACGATCACTTCCTTAGTCCTGCTGATTACACTATTTTTGCTACAAGCCAGGATGCTACTGAACTTCTTGGCCTCCTGGGTATGCTGTTGATTCATGTTCAGCCACCTGTTGACACAGCCTCAGATCGTTTTCCTCCATGTAACTTTCCAGCCACTTTGCCCTGGACCGGTAGATATGCAATGTTTCTTGTGATCAAAATGCAGGACCCATCACTTGGTTTTGTTAAAGCTCATACAATTGGCCTCAGCCCATCAATTCAGCCTGTCCAGATCCCAATGAAAGACCTTCCTACCCTCAGATAGGTTGACACACCTTCCCAATTTGGCATTACTTGCAAACTTACTGAGAGTGCGCTCAATCCCTTCATCCACGCAATCAGTGAAGATAATAAATATTATCAGCCCTAATACTCTCCCCTAGGGAACACCACTAGTGACTGGTTGCCAGCTGGATTTAATTCCATTCAGCAGTGCTCTCGGGGCATGGCTATTCAGCCATTTTTATCCTAGTGAAGAGTACATCTGTCCAAGCCATGGACTGCCCATTTCTCCAAAGGAATACTGAGGGAAACAACAGCTTTACTAAAGTTAGATAGACTACATCCACAATCTTTCCATCACACAATATTCAGGTCAGCTGATCATAGAAGGAGATCAAGTTGGTCAAGGAGGACCTGCCTTTCATGGACTCATGCTGGGGTAGGCCTGATCCTCTGGTTGTTCTGCAATCTCACTGAACTTAATGCAGTCTATGCAGTTCCAGGTGCAAGATACCATATAGTTTCAAAGATTTAGTTGCAGCTTCAGAAAGGAAATCAAGTGTCATGGCCTTTCCCTCAATCTATCTCTTGCATTCCATCTTTCACTGCTGACTAATTGTTAGTGTGACAATTAAAAAATTGTGCAGATTAAAATCTCAGTACCTTTGGTTCCAGCCATGGCTTACCCATAGGCTCCATCACAGAGCTAACAAAGAATTCTTTGGACAAAGATGGCTTCATCCTCAGGGATGCACCTATTTGTATCCTCACATGAAAACATGAAATAGTCTGTACCAAATAATCTGGAGAAAAGAGGGTTCTCTCTTGTGGAAAAGGAGGAGGCTTGACTTGCATTTTGCAGTGCTGAAATTAGGTGCAAATCAACTCTATTCAGCTAACTAAAAATTGAATAGTCATTAGGACAGTGGCAGAGATCCTGTTTTTGTCTGTCAGTGAACTTCTTGGTAGGCTAGGAAGAAAAATTACAGATCGTCATTAGTGCTGTCTGTCTACCTATCTGTCTATCTATCTATCTATCTATCTATCTATCTATCTATCATCTATCTACCTATCTATCATCTATCTATCTATCATCTTTCCATCCACCCCTCCATCCATTCATCCGTTCATACATCCATCCATTCACCGATTTTTACCCTACCTAGCAATGCAAATAACTTCAGGCAGGCAGAGTTTCATCTGGCCTTGCATCCAAGCTCATAAGTGAGTTCTTGGTGAATTAATTAATTTATTTCATAAATAAAATATCTATTTCATATCAGGATCAAAATCTACTCAATATTTCATGTGGCTCTTCTTTAATTTACTGCAGTCCAGCTTCTGCCAGTCTAATTTACATTGATGGTATTCAAAATCTGACCTTAGTTTTACAATATTTTGAATATAGATGAAGGTAAAATAGAAGAATCAGAACTTGTGTAAATTCCGTATCTTTTTCCTAATCCGTATCTATTTTCCTAATTCTATTTTCCTAAAATGCTTTTTTTTTCCTTTCCTTTTTTTTTTTTTTTTTCAGTTAATAAAGGTATAGACATACAGACTTTGATACTTCTACTTTTCTCTTCTCTTCTTCACAGCCAACTAGCTGTGGCAGCACAGCATGAGAAGCTAAAAAGCATGAGAAGCGTGAAAAGTCCTCCATCCTGTGTAAGCACTGCTCTGCAACAGCCAAAACATCAGTATATTATCAACATTATTCTTATCCTAAATAAGTTCCAGTGCTGGTGAAGCACTGGAACATGTTGACCAGAGATGCGGTGGAAGCCTTGTCCCTGAAGACATACAAGGTTAAGCTGGACTAGGCTATGAGCAACGTGATGTAGCTGTAGCTGTCCCTGTCCATTGCAGGGGAGTTGCAATAGGTGACTTTTAAAGTTCCCTTTCAACTCGCATTCTATGATTCTATGATTCTGTGATCACAGTCCAAATGCATGTGGAGTCCTATGCAATTCTGAAAAGTGTTTCTAAAAAAAAAATAATAAAAGTGTAGAATACAAAATATCTATTTATTTATACAAGTTTAAGCAGCGTACATTAGGAAAATAAAACTTCAATTTTAAAATTGTGAAAATTCAAGCCAGTTTATATGGATTTGTTAAAGCAATATATAAAAATGCAGCAGCGATGAATAGACTTTCTGACAAAATGCTTTTACTAAAACCACTGTTAAATGATACGGTCACAAAAGAAGGAAAACATAAGCCATTATTTCGCTGACTGAGGATAACTCAGGGGATATGACCACTAACATTCACACTGATCTTAGTCGAAAGCCTTTTCATTATTTTCTGAAATTTCACTTACTGACACAGAAGCTTTCAAAAGTCAAATGCAAGTGCTATGTCTATCTGCCACATGCAGTCAAAAGGGGATAGAAACATAATCTCTGGAGATGCTTTTGAAAACTTTAACCAGTTCTCACTGAAAATGAGTGCACTGTACCTAAGACCTAAGCTACTTAGCTGCACTTGAAATTTGAATGCTTCTTAATTAGAGAAATCCCTTTGATGTATGTATCACAGGTAATGGGAATCAGAAGTACCTACGGTATGTTCAAAAAAGGAAAATGTTTTACTAACCTACTCAGTTATCAGCTTCATTGTGCCATAAAGCTTGATGATTTATTCCTATTATCCTAATTTTTATGTAGAAAAAACAATCTGTCCATGTGTGTTTGTGTTAACTCTTTTGACAGAAGTTTTACAAAGAGTATAAAGGAGTTGAATTCAGTCAAATATGGGTGTCTAATACCTTTAGATCCTTTGAAAAGATTTTTTTAATGTCTAATCCTCTGTCGAAATATGACTCTTAACCTATTGATATTCTGTGGCAAGGCTTTTTCCTCATCATCTTTCTCAAAATAGTTGATGATTTATATGTACATATAACACACATATATACTATGACAGATATATTAATATACTAAGACTGTACTAATACATATATACTAAGACAGAAAAGATTTCCATTGTGAACAAAGGAAAATGTAATCTGGTTCCAAATGCTTTCTAATTATATTTGTGTCTAAAGGACATCCTTTCCTTTATCTCTCATCCAGTAAAATAAAAATAAATAAATTTTAAAGGTATAAAGAGAAAACCACATGTTTTGCTCCTTCTTATTTAGTTTAGGGATACAAAGTTACCATGGTGACCTCTTTGCTTTTGCATGAGTTATGATAGATTTGAATGTTACAGAAGGTAGATGACAACAGCCAAAGCAATTGCCTGGTATTCAGGTGACAGCATCTCATTTGGAAGCAGATACTGCATATAGTGTAGGCATATACCTCATTTCTTCCAGCAGTAACTGCTGACAGGAGCAACCAGTTCTTCGACTGACAAACCAGAAAACATTGTTTTTGAGCCCTACAGCCGAAATGACAGCTGCCTTTTCAGTAAGAGCATTAAAGAATGCATATTATTTGAAGAGTTTCATGTGGGTGCACACGTCAGTACACAGGTGAAAATAATGTGTCTTACTTTTAACTCTGGGAGTATGCTGGCACTTTTCAAATTGGCATGCCAAATTAGCTTCTGTTGTGACCTTGTTCATTCCTATTAGTTAGATATTAGACAAGAATCTTATGCCACCTTGACAAGGGCTTTTGTTTCTCTTACGCTCTTATTGAATCCTACATGAGTGATGGATGAGAGCTGTGCATGTCTGAATAAGCAGGGGGAATCGCCCTAATGAATTATCTTCTGCAGTGCAATACGCTTTGGATGAAACATCTTACACACTTTGTATTAACTGATGTGACTGCTTCATTTCAAATACTTTCCGTAGTTGCCATTGCTCAGAAAGGCTGGTATTTACAGCTCTCACAGGAGGAATATTTATCTGACAAGCTTTGTTGGAGATATGAAACGTAATGGTAACAAAGCAGAGCCATAAGAATGTGCGTATCTGTAAAATACAGCCCCGGGATCCTATTAAGCTTCCCAATTTTCTTTATGTTTGAATTTTTTTTTTTTTTTCTTTTTTTTGGTAACATTTTTCCATAGGTTAAATCAGTTTACTACAGCATCTTAACCATCACAGCCTATTAGATTTACTCAGATAACCTGTCTGGATTCATGCTTATTTACCCAAGTATCTTCTAGTCACCTTAATGCCATTTTGATACTGATGCTTACTTTGTCATATATGTAGATCATTCTGAAAATAATGCCTCCTATTTATATCCATGGAAATTAGAACAGATATGAAGAGCACAGTACCACTATTTGATAGTGCAAATTTTCAAATACAGAATACTATTTTCAAATAGTCACCACCAGTAGCTATTCATTTTTGCCAGCAATGAACAAGAGCCTGCCTGCTGCACTCATGCAAATCTGCACCAGTGGAGGCGAAACACTGTTTCACAGCTGCTATGATGATGTCAGTGCTGGGAAAATGTTGCCTGCATGGTCCATCTTTCAGTCTTTTATGGGACATGGTGCTATGGCATCAATTCGTAAAGATGAGCTGATTGAGATGCTCTTCATTCCATGGTGAGACAGCTGCACGTGACCATCTGGAACGTTGCTTGCTGTTCGTGTCGCTGTTGCCACTGCTGAAATGCACCATCCAGCATCTCACTGTGCACACATCCAATGTTTGGTCTCCATGAACGCTCAGCAAGCATCAGTGAATGTCAGTGGGTGCCATTTTTTTCACATGGAGGAATTCAGTTCCACACCTTTGCTTCATATGCACTTCCATGTCAGATGCCATTTGTCAGACTGCCCCTCTGCTGCCATCTGTCACACAGCAACAACATGTAACAGAATACTGGTGGGAAGATTCAGCCTCTGCTATCATATCACCAACATCACCAACATCCACATTTGACATTGTGGGCTGACATAATAAAACATGAGGCATTACATTTGGAGCTGCTCTGGTATTATAGGTACAAGAATACTAACAAGTTTGTGTGTGAGGGCTTTTTTTTTTTAAATCATTTGTTCACCAGCAATTTACTCTGCCAACACATTTCATTTTCTGTGATTTAAGTCTGTCTTTGCCTGTGTGTTTACAGTCTGTTTTTCAATATGCTGTCCCTGTTTGCACATTTCATTCTTTGTTGACAATTAACTCTGTTGTCAACAAAGTGAAATAGTTCTTCTGACATAAATTGTTTACAAACCTCAGCTAAACCTAAAATAATCACTCATGTCTTGTCAACATCGTATGTGGTTTGCAAGAAGACAATTTCTTGAAAAATACTTTACAGTGAAATGGATTTTAAACAGAAGAAGAAGAAGAAGGCACAGATTTGATGATTGATTTGTACATTTAAGGAACAGTTGGGAAGAATAAGAAAAAATGACAATGTGCCTTAAATTATACATGTATGTATTCATTTAATGATAGCTTAGATCTCACAGGAGTCTTATGAGACATTGCTGAGTTAAACTGTCTCAAGGCAATGCCAACAACAGACAAAGAAGATGAGGAAGTCATTAGTTAAATCCACACTTCATATACGATAGCATAGCTCCTCTGACTTTGACGGGACTTCAATCTTGAAATAGAGCTTTTAGAGTGCTTGTGAAGAGTTTGTCATTTTCTGGTTATGAAGAAAACCATATTCAGTTTTTTTGACAGTCACTGGTTGGCTACTGGAAAAGTCTGATAGACAATACAAAGAGGAATGAAGTTGAGATCCATACAGACAGTGTTCTAAAATCGTGTCAGGAAGTATAAATTTCAGTATAGGCTTTTTAGAATATTCTAAAAATATTCTGTACTGAGGATGCTATTCTGTGATCAAAAAGATGATAAGAATCCAGTTCAGACATATTCTCCTGAGTGCTGTGGAATCCCTACACATGAGGAATAAGAATATCATGGATATTAGACCTGCCTTGTTATATCATCTGAAAGGTTTTATTTGTCCTGGGTTTTTTTTTGTTTTTTTTTTTTGTTGTTGTTTGTTTGTTTGTTTCATTATGTACTATTTATTTACTTATTTATTATGTTTACGTAGTAGAACAAGAGGAATAACTATGTTCCATTATGTTGTTATTTTGCATTTTTGGGGGGAAGGAGAAAAAGCGTGCTGCACCTAGATCAGTACTTAACTAATATGTTCCAGACTTGAATTGGATCCTAACTTTTTCATAGTCACATCAATCTCAGTGCTATGAAAAGCTCCATAGGGAAGAGTAGGAGATTTAAGAGATTTTGAAAATTGTTTATATCTTAGCACTGTAACAGCTTTTTGGATACCTATATTGAAATCTCTTTTATTTTAAAATTATGTGTAGTCTCTCAAAATATATTTGAAACTTTTAAAGACTAACTCTGTATGCTGTTAATTTGTACCTTGTAGCAAGTTTGTTGAGTTAGAAATGCTTTCACAGAATAGAGAAGACTGAAATTTTTCATCTAAATGACATTATAAATTGGACAGTAGGATGAATTGTCATATTGATTCATTAGAAAACTAGAGATTACTAATTAGACTCCAATTTTAAAGCCATTTATCCATTTAGTTGAATAAAATCTTCAGTAGTATCACAGATATGCATAAAATTGTAATGGAGAACTAAATGAAATTAGTTGAACTTGTCCTTAGTGTTTCAAAGAAGAAATTTACTTATAACTCCCTCAGCCACTATACAAACTGTTTCAGAAGGTGAAGATACAGGTCTGATTTGGAAAGAAAATGAAAATCTGAAGAGAGTCAAACAGTAATTTGATGTCTGTTATTATGGTAGTAAAGGAGTACTCTTACAAGAGTTTTCTGCTGGCTGACAAATACAGAAATCACTGAAGACTTAGATTCTGTCTTGTCCTATAGGTTGCTGTGGAATGATGGGTAGACAGCAGAAATGTTCTAACTGTTGGAAAGATCTGCCATAATAAATAATAATATATTATTATGAATTATAGTTATTATTAATAATAATTATTAATAGTAAAAACTCTTGGAATATGAAAATAAAGTAGCAACATGGTTTATATGACACGATAGCAAAAATAAAAATGCTAATCAATTATATTGTGGAAACTCATTAGATTTTGATAAGAGTTTCAGCACCTCGTAACACAACAATTTGGAAACGCATATATTTCTAACCTACAACTTTTTCATTCTCAATTTCTTCAAGATTATTCTGTTTACCAAGACATGTATGCTATGAAAGTACTGTCATGTTCTACAGGAGCCACACTGTAAATTTACCTTGCAAATATTTGCAAAAATACCAATAATCAAATAATTTTTCCTATGGATAAACACAATTTATTATAAAATATTGCAGTTCACATACATATTGTCTTAATGCATTGAAGCATTTCAATATCCTTCTAAAGTCCTTCCTTATTAGTAAGATTTGAAGAACTGTTACAACATAATAGTAAGTTGTTGCCAGGAATTCTTTATTCTACCTCTTGTTTGTCCTTTCTTCTCTAGTTAGGAAAAAAAACCCAAAAAACAACAAAACAAATCACTACAACTGTGGAGAAAAATAAAGAAATACAAACAAAAACAAATAACAAAGAATCTCAAAACCGGGTCACAGCACAGATTGTAAAACTGAAAACCTAAATTTTGGAGACAAAAAGTAATATATAACTGAGCAATGCCATAATTTCAATTAATCTGTTAAGCAGTGTTGCTTTTCTGTTGCTGAGAATCAGTTGTCAGTAATTTATCTGTAATTATAAGGTGAATTCGTGGTTTTAGAGTTTGTAATGAGTATACTAAGTTATATTAAAATTAGAACTGTATTTTAAATGATGAAATTCAAGTTCCTAGTTGGAAGATCCTATTTCCTCCTATTTAACTTTAAACAGAAATAAATATTAGCAATTGCTTAAAGGCATATTTGTCCATTTCAAGTTTCTGGATTCCAATTTTGTTTCAGTATGACGTAGAAAGAGATACAAGATTGCAGCAGATATGAAACACTTCAATACACCTAGGAAGTCCAGTCCAGAATGCATTTAATTTTAAACAAAAAGAGTACACAAATAAGCCATTAAATACAAAGAAAAATGTACTCAAACAACCAAGCAATCAAACAAAAAACAAAGTTAAGAATGTTCTCTAAGCTTTGTCTTTTCTTTTAGATAAACCACAAATTCACTATTATTAAAGTTCATATCCCTGTTTTCTTTATCTATATTTCAATGTTTTTGTTTTTGTTTTAATTGAATGAAGTTAAACATGATTTCTGCAATAAAGTTTTACAAACAATTATACATGAGTCATCTATTATTTCACAGTAGTGACAAGGTCAGTTCAAACATATTATGCCATCATCTTGGCCACATTTTGATGACACTATAACAAGAAATTAACAGTCCAGAAAACATTTGCCGTATCTTCTTTCCTTTTAGTCTTTGGTAATGTTATCTGTGTCTAAAGAAATCCAAAGAAAGCTGTTCAGCATTCAAACTTTTCACAGTGTGTGATTAGTCCAAGTCACAATAATGGACATTGACTTGATAACTTTTAATGATCAATATATACAGTTCAAATCAGAAAATAAATTATGTTTATTTCTGTCATAGTAGAAAGTTATTGTTTCCCAGCCCTAAGAACAGTCAACATAACAGTAATAATATTTTACTGAAAGCTGCTAAACTGATGTATTCAAGTAAAAAATGAAACACAGATACAGAGAACCTGTTTGCTGTGAACTCCCATGTAATTCTGTGAGAAGTAGAAGGTCAGTTATGACATCTCTGTCTTTCTTCATTGTAGCTAATATGTATGCTAGCTCATCAGAAGCCAGATCATGTCTGGTCAGTTCTCACCACAAGTAACCTCATTGTGAGATTAGGATTAATCTGAGCTGATGAAAGGGTGAAGTGGGACTTTGCATGAGTGTAAAACTTGTTCTTAATATGCCTGTGCAGTACAATTCTACAATCAATGTTTACTGAAGCTGACAGTCTAGTGCATGTGTTGACAATTTGACTTAAACTGTTTGTGTCATGGAAGCTGAAATCCTTGAAGAGTAGATGTGTTTTGAATACTGAAAATAAAACAATATAAAATTACAACAAACAGGCATACCAACTCCCTTGTTATAGCATTCACTGAAGGAGGAAGACAGATGGTCAAAGAATGTCACATGTTGCAACTGTGTACCTTTTTGTGGAGTTGAATGAGAGTGCAGGGGCAAAAATAGAGAAAAGTGCATCCGCTAAGCTAAGATCTAATGGAAACATAATGCTTTTCCTCTGAAAATCAATTCTTCTCCATATTTGATATCCACTAAATAAATGACCTTCTGTCTTCCTATTATCTTTGCATCAACACAGAAGAAATATAGCATTGTGTTAAAGTGTTGGTTATCTTGGCAAAAATTTAGGAAAGAATGCTAAACTATTAGCAGAGATGAGGAAGAACAATATGTTAATTTTACTATTTAAACTTACTTAAGCATATTACTGTTCTCTTAAAAGAACTTAAGTATAAAAAAATCACTCATGTAACTGAATTACAAGCAATACCTTCTAAAGCTTTGCATGTTTTATTTTCATATTGTTTAATTGCATTCAGCATGATCTGCAATCTAATTCCAGAACCAGACCGTTAGGGAAATATAATGTTAATGCATGTATGTTAATACATATATTGAATCAATTACTTTGTGAGTGTTAATCTTGAAAACAAAATATACTACAAGATCAAGTTCCAAACTCTACAAACAGTGATGCCAATGTAAATCACTCTACTTTTGACTAGCAATACTTTTCTCTACTTTTTCTTGTATTTACTTCTATTTGTTTTTCTAAACTAACAAATCAAATTTCATTCAAGGAGTGATTCATCTGGCTGAAATTCTTTTCAGCAATGTGAGGTAATATAAAGCCAATATATAGTACAGCAAGAAAAAGACAACTTCTCAGCAAGAGTACTGTGCAGTACAAATCAGAAAATTTGTTGTAGTAGTGTTTATTTCAGCTACATCTTTTTTTCAGCAACTTTATAAAAATTCACAATAAAGTAAGTACAGTGTAGAAATAGGGTATGCAAAGTAAGTTAATATTCCTTCAGTTTGTTACCTGGTCTATTCAAGCCAGGAACAATATTCTTGGTATAGTATTTTATGCAACATTTCCCCAAATTTAACATTAAAAGTTTGCAAGCTTTTTATAGATAGCTGAGTGGATAGCCTCAACAATTTTTGCAGGCTGGCTTTGTGCAGTTTCAAAACAAATTTTATAGTCAAAGCAGAAATTATGCAATTCTACTTTTAGGGTCATGTGTGCTGCCATCAAAATTGCCTGTACTATGGCTATGTAAACTTGATGTATCAGCAAGACGAAATTATGATTCTATCAACAATACTAATAGAAATTTGGGGGAATGTCTAATTTCTGCAGTACAATACTCTATGACATTACAATGACCTCTGTCAAGATTTGCAAAGTCTAGTTAACTATGACAGAGCAGGACCACATAAAATAGACTGTGATATACGTTTTCTAGGCATGAAAATAAATTTCTTAACCAGATTAACAAATTTCTGCTAATATCCCTGATATTTCCTTCTTATTAAATGCAAAATACACATAACTCTATTTTGATTTCTCTTTTTATTTGTGAAGGATTTTGTTTCATCATTCATCTTAGGGTCTAGAGCCTACAATAAAGGTAGCTGCTCATATCATTTTAGTTTTGGAATTAGCATTTTGTCTCATTCTATTTCTTTTCTCCTTTCTGATCTGGAATAATATGGTTTGCTAATGCCTGAGATTCACTTGCTTTTTCTAACTAAAAATCCCACCTTGTTGATACAAAGTTATAGCTTTGTTTATCTTCCTGTTTATTGTTGTTGTTGTTGTTGTTTTTTCTTTGCCAAATACAGAGCACTGTCACTTTGCCAGCAGATGAAGTAACTGTATTTGTATTTGCATATGAGTAAACAACAGATAAAGCAGGTTTAAGTATGTGCCAGTTCAATGCATCCTATCTTTCGTTTTGCACTGTATAATTTATTTTGTTGTTGATTGTCCATTTAATAAAAGCTCAATGATCGAGAGAATTTTATTAATCATATAATATATATATTAGTCTCACTTTCAGCCAACTTTAACCCTCTTCCAAATAAAGAATTTTTGCAAAGGCTTTTCTAAATCCATCACTAGATGGCAGTAAAACTGTAACTCTGAACATTCCCAACTAAAGTCGATAAACTCAAGGAGAGAACCCTGAGGCTGAAGAAAGGCTATCACTGTACGACAGCTTACCTTCAAAGGTTAGCCAGAAGAAGGATATGGAATTTCATGCAGAATCACTACATAATGTTAAAAAATAATAATAATAACAAAAAAATCCAATAACTAAAGAAAAATATCATTAAGGAAGGTAGAATAAAAGGGAGGCTTTAAATAATATGAAATACCAGAAGAAACTGATTTCATATGGCTTGTTTAAATCAGCCAAAGCAGCAGATCAGAGATCTGCAAAAGTAAGATGTACAGACAAGTCTCCTGCTAGTGTGCCAAAAATATGATTCTTCTCCTTGTAAAACTCCAAGAAAAGAGGAGGCTGTGCCATTTCTTTTTATTATTATTATTATTGATTACCAAATGGAATTTTATTCAAACTCTGTATTAAATCTCTAGAATTAATGGTGTGAAAAGTACCATTCCACTATATTTAAAGTGATTCAGTCCCTACACAGGATAAGAATGCACAGTTAAGAATAGGAAAAAGGTCTCCCTTCCCTTCCCTTCCCTTCCCTTCCCTTCCCTTCCCTTCCCTTCCCTTCCCTTCCCTTCCCTTCCCTTCCCTTCCCTTCCCTTCCCTTCCCTTCCCTTCCCTTCCCTTCCCTTCCCTTCCCTTCCCTTCCCTTCCCTTCCCTTCCCTTCCCTTCCCTTCCCTTCCCTTCCCTTCCCTTCCCTTCCCTTCCCTTCCCTTCCCTTCCCTTCCCTTCCCTTCCCTTCCCTTCCCTTCCCTTCCCTTCCCTTCCCTTCCCTTCCCTTCCCTTCCCTTCCCTTCCCTTCCCTTCCCTTCCCTTCCCTTCTCTTCCTTTCCCTTCCCTGGAAGGGAAGAAATCACCAGCAAGAATATCCTGTTTAAGTAAGCTTAAACCAAAAAATTAATGTGTCTTATCCTGCTGCACATTGAATCAATACAGTAGATTGGATTTCAAACTAAAACAAAAACTGATTCAGGCTTTTACAGCACTTTATAATCATTATTTTTAGTGACCTACGTGACTGGTATAAAAAAGGGAAGCATGTTCTCTGCCTTCAGTAATATTTAAGATATACAAGACTTTTTATAAGTAGTCATGATTTTCCAAGGCCTTAAAAGCTCCAGGATGCTTATAACATCCAACTTGATGCATGTTTCTCAGAAGCTGAAGGTACAAAGAACATACTTATATCCTGCTGACTGTAAAAATAAAAGCATCTTCTTCCATCATCTTTCAGGCAATTGAATAGAATCGTTCATTTCTGAGAGCAGAACTTAAGTGACGCATTCATCACCCACCATGAGATCACCCCTTGTACTGTGTGGCAAAAGCTCAGCCAGATGTATATGTGATATAACATACTGGATGAGAAAGATTTGAAAAAAAATTATTCGGCATTTAAAATGTCTTCCCTCCAACTTATTTATTTATTGACTTGTTTGCATCCTTTGTAGTGATTTGTTTTTCTTTCTGTTCTGTTCTGTTCTGTTTTTCCCACGGGTGCAATAACCCATACATAACACTGTAAAATTAAGTTCTTATCACGACCAAGGCTTTCTCATTTACCATTTTCTGTTGCTACACAACACTTTCAGTAACTTTCCTTCAAGGTATTTATGAATAAATGTGTACATTGAACAGAACTGATTTCTAATCAGGAAATAAATCCTACGATTTGGGTAGAAAATAAAGTTAGTTAGGAAACCTACTTTGTGAATGGTTATTCTCTATTAGTATTTCATGTTGGAGCTGGGCCAACAAACTCTTCAGGCAGGAAAGTGAAAATGAGGCTATAAACTTCATTCATCTAAGGTTCCCTTCTGCAGGACTGCATTTTGCCAAAGAAACTGACTTTCTATTAATTATCCTCCAAAACCTTTTGCAAGTCCTCACTTCTTTAAAGTTAAACAATTTTGTCTGTAGTTTTCTTGGACTGCCACCTTACTATCTGTCTGTCTAGAGAAATCCATTACTTTCTGAGATAATATTTCATGAAATTTCAGGGTTTAATTCTCATCCGTGCATTCTAAATGTCAGAGTTTCTTTTAGGCAATAAGTGCACACATGTTTTATGATATTCAGGGCTCCATACCAGACAATAATGACATTAGTATTTGTACATTATTTTGCCTCTTCCACTCTGTATAAAATCAGATTATTTTTGCCCCTTATTGGAAATATGCACTATTTTCCAAGGAAAGTCAGTGTTTAGAACTACCACGCTGTCTGTTAGTTTCCCTTGTAAATCCAGAATCCTTGATAAAAAAGAAAAAAAAAAGCTCACAAAAAAAGGCCCACACTAGATGAATCTTTCAGCACATCGTTTGTGAAAACGGTAATTCTGTTCCTGAAGTAAAGGATTATCTGCAGTTCTTTAAGCTACTTCTCCTGTACTGGCTGAGAAATATAAATAGTCTCCTCTATCAGAACACCACTATTACCTTTTGATTATTAAAGTTGAGTTCTAAACACTAGACTTCTCTTCTTCCTCCTTCTCTGTCTAATGTTGATATTTCTTCTAAATCAGGATATGTTCCCTCCAGAGCTTTACATTATGGATGTGGTGCTTTCTTTGACTGGATATGATGCAGCATTATCAGAAAGAAGCCTGTAATGAAGAAGTACCTTTGTCCCTTTCTGCGCAGAAGAACCTGGAGGATTTTCATGGCACACTTCCTACAGTGAGATACTGTTGCTGTCACAGGAAATCACTCTCCATTAAGTGTAGTTTACAAAAGCAGAATAAACACAGACAACCCACAAGACTACCACCCTTGTGTGCTCAATAAATTCCTGGCTTTACAGAATGGATTAACATAAGCCTTCAGGTACAGGGGAAAAAAAAATCATTGAATCTCCAAGAAAATCTCACATTGCAGGGATTTTACATTTGGGCCCAGCATGCTCAGCAGAATTCATAGTAGGATGAAGGTTAGTGTGTCTATAGAGAGAATCTCTTACTTATTTTAGTGGAAAAGTCCATTTTTCTCTAGGAAAACATTTGTGAACATAAGATTTCACAAGAGAAAGATATTCTCAAGCTCCTGATAATTCTGAATATCACTTGTAACTTTTACTTTTATACTTTGACCCATCTTCACTCTCTGTAAAGCCTATGTTAACAGTTAATTCCTGTATATAAGCACTAACATAAATAGTCATTACTAGAGCTAAAGAAGATTGATTTTTTCCTGTTTTTTTTTTCTTTTTTTTTTTTTTCCCCAAGTTATATGGTGGCAGAACATTATTTGGTTGATGTGCCTGTGTAAGTAGGACTTTCTTACTTGAAAAACAGCACATATAAAAGCCAGACCAGAATGAGTAGCTGCTATAATATTTACTTGAACCTTTATATTCTTTGGGAAAATGATTAACTCTTAAATAAATAACTCTTAAATTAACTCTTAAATAAAATACCATTTAGCTGATCAAATTTGAGCTATGAAAATGAAAACTTTTTCAGCAAAGTCTTTTGCACAACACAGATTTTCACATGTACTGCAGATCTGCTTTGACAGATCTATGATCTGTCACTATATGCTAAAGTTTTATTCTAAGGCTTTCTAGGGTAAAATGTTTTGCAGGCTACAGTAGACCAAATGATGGATATCAAATACCTCTGCATGCATTATGTCTAGAGCTCTCAGACAACAATCCATCAAGAATATAGCAAAATAAATAAATAAATAAATAAATGTGGGAATGCAGCCAGCTTACTTTCATTCAAACTTACCCTACTTTAATGTGGATATATGCCCTATTTCTATTTTACATTTTGAAATGCTGAAGTGCAGCCTTTTTCACATCAATAGCAATTTCGAAATGCCTCCAGTCTGACTGAACTTTCAAGGCCCAAATACTCTTTAAGAACATGTAAATATACAGAATTTGCTATAACGAGTCAAGCCTCTGTCCATTTATTTCATCTTCAATAGTCAGGATTGGATACATCAGAAAAATATACTAAAATCTCTATTGAAAATCTGCCTACAGGGAAAATTTCTTCTGAATTCTTATTAGATAGTGCCTAGCTTATATTTGAATGCAAGAAGATTTATAGCCTTCACTTTTTAATCTAAACTAATGCAACTTTACTTCTACTTAACTTTTGGCTTCTCTTATGGCTTGGGGTAATAAATTCTATGGTTTTATTAAGTGCTAGGTGATTTTTTTTCCCTTTTTATTTTTAAACTTGGTTAAAAGAAAATTAAAATGTTACTGTGAATCCTCATTAACTATACTCTAAGATTTTCACAGATTCACACTAATCACACTGAAAAAACATCAAGTTCAGAAATTTCTGAATTCTCTTTAATGAATAATGAAACATTATTTGCCTGTAATCTTCCCTCATTAAATGGAAGTGGCTTCACTATTTAAAAAAAAAAAAAAAACAACAAAAAATTGGTGACAGCAACTGTAAGCAGAGGTGTGATACTATTGTACTTTCTCTGTAGGGTTCTAAAATCAAAGTTGAAACTGACAGTACTCTGTTCTTCTGTGATTCACAACTTGAGAGATTAAAAGATGAGTGTCTCCATTGTAAAGGCCATGACAGAGCTCAACTTAAGTCTTCTGATTAGCCTTTCCTCAAGCCTTCCAAAGGAAGTATGGCATAGAAATGATTATGCTTCCTAAATCAGACAGGAACAAAATGGTCAAATTGTTCTCAATCTACTGACAATTCAAAATGTTATTGTACATATGTCCAGATATAGCATCTCTGTCTAGCAATTCTAAATTTTTACAGCCCCTATAACCTTTCATGTAAGAAAAAAAGTGCTAAGAGAAGAGAATTTGTTGTACTTCAACAACTAGACATTACAGTACTTAACCTTACATGAAAAATGTATGTATCATTTTGTGGCTCAAGCTGTTCTACAATGTTCACAGGTCTTCTTTTAAAGAAATACAGAAGTAATTCTTTTTGCTACCAATTTAATTGAAAAAAAATTAGCAAGGTACCCTTCCATATATATAAAGCATAAAATCAGTAGATAATTTCCCCAGTTAAGTTCAGTACTACTACTCATCCTCTTTCCTGGACAAAATCATTACTGTGTCTGTATTGCAAGTACAACACTGCTGAACTCTGTAAGGTTCTGTGGTCTGTGATATTTAAAAGAAGACTAACGCTAGTAGAACACTGATGCTCAACACTTACTGTACCTTCTGCATATTTAAGATGAGAGCTATCATTTTAGTAGCCACTACGAGACTACATAAATAATGCTGTTTTGTTTAAATGTTTAGAATTTAGGATATGCTTAGTTCACAGCCAATTATGAGAACAACATATAGATATAATCAAATAATAGAATCATTAAGACTGGAAAAGACATAATTTCATATAGTTCAATTGTCTACCTATCACCAATGTTGGCCACTTAATCACGGTCCTTAGTACAGCATCTATGTGTTTCTTGAACACCTTCAGGGACAATGACTCCACCACATCCCTGGGCAGCCCATTCCCATGCCTGATCACTCTTTCAGAGAAGTTTTTACTACTATCCAATCTGAATCTCCCCTGGCGCAACTTGAGATCATTCCCTTTCATCCTATTGCTAATTATGCTGCAGAAAAGGCTGATCCCCACCCTGCCACAACTTCCCTTTAGATATCTGTAGAGAGCTTTAAGATCTCCCCTGATCCTCCCCTTCTTCAGATTAAATAAAATCAGTTCCCCCAACTGCTTCCCATAAAGCCAGTGCTCCACATCCCTCATCAGCTTCATTGCTCTTCTCTGGACATGCTCCAGGGCCTCCATGACTGTTGTAGTGAAGAGCCCAAAACAGAACACAGTACTTGAGGTGTAACCTTATTACAGCTGAGTAAAGGGAGACAATCAGTATGCTCTATCTGTGTATATTCTTCTGCTGTCTTTTCATAATTTGTTGTCTTCTCCCTAAACAGTCCCTGTTGATAAAACATATAGTAAAATGGATTCTTACTCTTTGTAATAGGGCAAGTAAAAACAACATGAGTGATACATAGATCTGTGCAAGATAAAAAAAAATAAACCCAAACTTCTAGAGCTCCATTGTTCAGTATGCAATGATAAAATAAGGCTTGGTAGTTGATTTTAACTATGAACACTAGTACCACCACTGGAACACGAACAAAGTGAAGGTAGCATTTTTCACTAATCCAAGTATATGTATATTAATCTTACAAACTAGATCTTTGATTTTGTTTGTTCCTTTCTTTCTTCCTTCCTTCCTTTCTCTCACTTTTTTTTTTTTAAACTATTTTTTAAAATTGTACATGTCTTTATTTCCTTCAGTTTGCATACACACATGTGCATACAGCTAAACAAATAGAAAGAGCCCAAGATAGGGTGATTATTTGAAACACATTTTTCCTGTCTTTTAACAGAAGTGATACTAAAGTTTGCAACACTTCTTCAGCCATCTCTGAGGGGTATTGAGCAGATTAATTAGTTCATGTCTTTACAGCACTCTGAAAGCACTCAGTGCAATATAATTAGTTCCATATATTACTAGGATAGCCCTGAATATCTTCAGTGACTCTGCTTCACCAATTTTCCTTGGCAAAGTATGTCACATTCTAATTGACCTTGCTCTTTGAAATATTTTCTTAATATCTAATTTAATTTTCACATTTCCTAGATTTTGTTCATAATACAATAGTTGGCTGAAAATCTCACCTTTTAGAAAGATATTTTTCAAACAAGAAATATCCACACAACAAGTGATTAACATCAGCCAGCAGGAATTTAAATCAAAATTTTTAGAAGTTTGTATCACATTAAGTACCAAAATCATCTTAATTATGGGTTTTAAAAGGTAGACATAATAAGTCTTCAGAATAATTTATTAAAAATCTAACATTTTTATGACAGTTTTACCATAGTTATACCAAACTACTTGCAAGTTACATATTTTTAACTCTAACTTCACACCTTGACATGTTTCTTCAGTGCTTTTTTCTGCCTTGCTAAATCTAATTATTAATCCTCTTAATGTTTCAGTACTAACCCTCACCTCACTTGTTTGATAAGTTGAGGCAGTTCTTTCGGTGCAAATGTCTTTATGATCGTTCTGTATTCATATGCAAATAGGAATGTAAATAGTTATACATTCCCATTCATTTACAGCTATTCTGTATTGGATTAAAGGTATGTTACAATTTGTCATCTGACAAAATTGTCAGATTGGCAAAGATTGCAAAATTGGCAAAGAAATGGACAATCTGAACATGTCAGAAGAGCTGAAGAAGTAGCTGCAGACTGGCATGGAAGACATAGAGGAAGGAGAGGCAGGGCATCCTCCTTAATTTCCCTTGTTGTTCTTGGTGTGGAGGCATCTAAAAGTGTCCTCCCCTCACATTTACAAACACAAGAAGCAACAGTAGGAATAATCACTGTACTCTATTGTGCTGTTGGGCCTAGACATCCGACCTAGAATTATCTTTGTCTGTTCCCAAAGTGAGTATCCTCTGAGGCCGGTGAGGGTAGGCTGGAAAGATGTTCAAAGAGGTTTTCTGATTGAGCTGAACCCTGATAAAACAGCTGTCACTTGAGTATTGCCTCCTATTTGTTGACTGCCAGTCTGAATGAAAATCCTCTGCACAAGCTTTTTCTCTCCATGAAACCTGTTTGCCATAACTCCCTACTCTCTCCTCCAATATTTTTTCTCTATCTTTCTTGGGCTTCTTTTGCTACTCACTTCTCATTGAAAAGTCATTAAGAAATAAAGGCAAATTAATAAACAGAAGCATTAACGTGCTTTGCGGTGGTTTTTGTTTTGTTTTGTTTGATTAGGTTTGGTTTGGTTTGTTTTTTGTTTTTTTTTGTTTTGTTCTGTTTTTCTATGTGATCATTATATTTTTGCTTTTTCTC
The DNA here is from genome assembly GCF_951394365.1 of Tetrao urogallus. NCBI lineage: Eukaryota > Metazoa > Chordata > Aves > Galliformes > Phasianidae > Tetrao > Tetrao urogallus. Next base: position 53,031,666 of record NC_136815.1, on the reverse strand, counting down.
CTCTCTTGTTAGAAGGACTTTATAGTTCTTGTCCTCATGGATATGTTTTCTCTCTGTAGTAATGTATGACACAGGAAAGGATAAATTTCACCACTAGCCTCAGGCAAATTGCAAACAGGGTTGTTTAAAAAGTGTAATATAAGACAATCCTCAACAGTACAAAAAATGTAAGAAAAAAATGAATTTATCTACAGTTATGTGGTATAAAAGTTGAAATATTTATTCAGGGAAGGCATCACTATCTACTTGGAACTTCTGCATATTTTTTAGTAAAGTTCTAGTAAATATAATAGAAAAAAATAATCTCAACTCCTTTTACAGTCCTTCAAATAACCAAAACTAGAAAAAGATATATTTTCAAGTCCAGTTCCTTTGAAAATTTCCACTACAAATCCTGTGTGATATTCGTTGAAGTACGGGCAATTTGTGCTTACCAGTAACACATTACACGGGTTACTGAGGTTAGGGATAGAGAAAAGATCTAGACAATTCATATATAATGCCTTATTTCTCAGCTTGAGTGCTGCTGAAATAGAAACAGTCAGTGAAATTACAGGAGATAAGTTCACCTTTCCTTTTCTTTTCCCTTCCCTGCCTCTTTACTATCTTCCTGCCTCAACAGTGACCTACTTGACAAGTAAGGGTTATATGGTCTCAGTTTTAGACGGGTACAAAATTTTTTTAACACAAGTATAAACCAAATGATTTTCTACAGTTTCGATAGCAGAAATTTTATTTACTCCATTGCTTTTATTTGTGACAACAGAGAGTTGTCTTGCAGGCTCCTTCTCTCATGCTTAGTTATGCTCCCACCCTTCAAATAAGTAGTCAGTATGATCTCAAACACTGAACACACAGGTTCAGGTTTAACAGAAAGAAAGTTCCCAAATTACTGTAGTAGAAAAATAATATTAAAGCAATATTTTTTCATGAAGAGTTAAAATAATAAAAATAAACAAAAAATTGTAACATAACTAGCAAAAACAAACCACCTTGGATAACAGCTTAAGTTGAAGACCTGTTTCTCTGTAGATATTTTCTAAACAAATTGTGAGAAAAAAAAAAACAAAAAACAAAAAAAAAGGAAAACAAGATTTTCAGTTAAACATACATTTAATTACTAGAAAGATTTCAGAGAGATATGGAAATCGGGTTTTTTGCAGCAGTGCAAGAATGCTCCTTGGAATATAATATCTACTGCTTTTCCTAGACAGGTTTTATAATTTTTCTAAGGATATCAGATTATGGCACAAAACTTCACCTAATTGTGTGTAAAAAGTTCAAAAGTTGGAAAAGATTGCTTTAGGTATTTCTAAACAATAAAACATTTGGAGGTAGAGTCCACTGTGATTGATGAACATATTCAGTGTACCCTTCTATTTCCCAGACAATCTGACCATGCCCATGTGTGTCAAAGTCAAGACATATGACTTCAGGCCTACCAAAACTTACCCACTCTCAGAAGCTATGACAGGAACAAGGTACCATTTTCCATGCTTGCCTGAGTGTCTCATGTTAGTGTTAGGATTGATGGCTTAGTAAGCGCAAGCAAAGACCAAGCTGTTTCATAGTGCTGTGTCAGTCAATTCTTAAACTCCAGAACCATTATGAGCTGGGAATGTCCCCCCCACTAAAACAAAATCCAAAGAGAAGTATACAGAGCTCTACACACCCCTTGATAATTGTCTTTAACATTCGGATTGTCTTAAAAGTCTCCATGAATTTACTGGCTATCAACAGAATAACTTCAAAGGTATGAGAATGATAGAACTTCTGAAACATTAGATTAACAGGAAAGATTTATTTCATTAGTTCTTAGACAGTTAACATTTTGTATAAGAAATGGTAATTAGTGCTAAGATAGTCCTTAGTCCCATGACAAGGTGTTGGCCTTCACATAGCCAATAGCTATGCCAAGTAAAGGTTACATTATTTATTGCTCTGCTTTCTATCTTAAGTAAGAAAGTAAGATTTTACTCAATAAATTAACAAGATCCTTTTTTTCTCTCCTGGTAATTTGCATCTTGAAATGAATTAATTGAAAACACGTGCTAAGTTGTCTGGACAGGACTAAAATGTCTGCCTTACCTTAAGGTATACATTCTTTATAGTAGCATTGTGTCCCTGTTTAAAAGCAATAAATGAGCTGCTTGCCTGCAACAGCACTGAGTCAAAGAACCACTTAGAACCACTTCTAACTAAGAGCATGAGAAAGGGCTAGTTACTTAGACCTCTATAATCCCGAATAATTTAGTAAGCATTGCTTGCTAAAGAGTCCTAAACAGACAAATGGATGATGGAATAGAGTGCACCCTCAGCAAGTTTGCTGATGACACCAAACTGAGTAGGCCGGTTGACATGGTGGAAGGAAGGGATGCCAGAGGGACCTCAACAGGCTTGAAAGGTGGGCCTGGGTGAACCTGATGAGGTTCAACATGACAAAGTGCAAAGTGGCCGGAGGAATCCGAGGCATCCATACAGACTGGAAGGAGAGGTCCTTGAGAGAAGCCCTGCAGAGAAGGACCTAGGGGTCTTTGTCAACAGTTTACGGGCTGGTTTGGTGCAGTTCTGTGACTAGCGGGGCGGAGGGATTTTGGAAAATCCATGCCTCCGGAAAAAAAGGGAAACAGGGGACCCTGAAATAATTAAAACAGTGGCAATGATCTGAGGAGAAACAAACTGATTTACTAATTATTAGGTTACAAACTAATTTTAAATATAGTATCGGAATGCAAGATAACACATCATGATACAACATAATTAGAAGTGAAACTAATAAATCAAATGTAATGAGAGAGAGAATGTCCAAAAGGTGGATAGGCCTCACCATAACACTGGTGGAGGTGAGATGCACAGTCCAATTGAGCAGCAGGGAGACGGGAAGAGAGCCGATGAAGAAGAGCGGATGAAAAAGAGTGCATCAGGTGACCTTGCCAGGAGTTCTATCTCCTCTCTATGATTGCAAAGTCCCCTGGGGAATGTAGTTCTTCTCTTCCGGGCAGGTACTCAGAACTTGAGCATTAACACTTTAAGTCCCAGTGCCCCCACATGATGTTATGATGTGGAATACTGAGAGCCAAAAATTACAAAACCATGACAATCTTGATAGATGAAAAGCTTAACATGAGCCAGCAGTGTGCTCTTGCAGCTCGAAAAGCAAATGGTCTCCTGGGCTCCATCAGAAGAGGGGTGGCCAGCAGGGACAGGGAGGTGATTGTCTCTCTCTACTCTGCTCTTGTGTGGCTCCATCTGGAGTACTGTGTCCAGGACTGGAGCCCTCAGTACAAGAAAGACAGAGAGCTGTTGGAGAGGGCCCAACAGGAAGATGATCAGGGGGCTGGAGCACCTCCCCTACGAAGACAGGCTGAGGGAGCTGGGCTAGTTCAGCCTGGAGAAAAGAAGGCTGCAGGGCGACCTTATTGCAGCCTTTCAGTACCTAAAGGGAGTCTACAAACAGGAGGGGAATTGACTCTTTGAAGGGGTCAATAACTGCAGGACAAGGAGAAATGGTTTTAAGTTGAGGGAGGGAAGATTTAGATTGGATGTCAGGAGGAATTTCTTTACAATGAGAATGGTGAGGTGCTGGAACAGGCTGCCCAGAGAGGCTGTGGATGCCCCCATCTCTAGAGGTGTTCAAGGCCAGGTTGGATGGGGCCCTGCGCAACCTGGTCTAGTATTAAATGGGGAAGTTGATGGCCCTGTCTATGGCAGAAGGGTTGAAGATTCATGATCCTTAAGGTTCCTTCCAACCCTGGCCATTTTGTGATTCTGTGACAACCTTTTAAGAATTTTCACAACATAGCTAAGAGAGACCATCTACTTTCTGGTGAAATACACTCAGGGCCAAAAAAAGATTGAGTTCCTCGTTAACCTACATCTGACCTAAAGCACTGCTTGCAATGTGGAATGCAAAACACCACTACTAGATGTGTGGAATTTTAATAGAGAAAAATTAAGCTTTTACTTCAAACATATAGTGCAGTTTTCCACTGCAGAGGATGGAAGTGGAAGGAGAAGAGATGCATAGTTGTTTTCTAAAGAAATTGTTTAATATAGACAGATTCATGTGCAAGAATATTCTTGTGAGTCATAATTGTTTCTTTGTTTTTTCTCATATATTTTTCTATATATCATAATATGGTATAGCCTGGGATACCAAACTATAAAATGCAAAGAGTTTAATGATTTTCTTGTGAAGGCAACTTACAGGAGTAATTGTGAAAACAAATGCAAGAATATGGTTTATAAATTTCATCTCTATTTTCTGTGTGCTGATGTATGTGAAAAAAAAATAATCAAAAAACTGACATGATTAAAGACTGGAGGTAAAATGAGAAATTTATTTCAAGATTACCTTCCAACATAAACCATGATGTTAAATTTTCTGTATTTGTGCCACTACAGGCTAACAAAAAATATACAATGAATTTGAAGGAGAAAGGCACATTTAATGTAATATCCTTGGTAACTCACTTGGAAAGTGAGTTTTGGGGAAGCACACATATCCACCTCAGTGATTTTTCATGTCCCTTGGGGTGAGTGTAATCCATTTTACTCTTTATTCTATACATTTCTTAATAAATTTCATGATTCGTAGAATGAAAAGACTGTAGAGTTGCATTGGGGTCCAACATAGAGAGTATAGGAATTCTACTGCTATTACAAATTAGTGAGTCATAGTTATACTAAATTCACAATTTTTGTTACTGACAGTTTCAGAAATGATGCTACAGTTTAGTAAGATTTGGTAAGTATTTAATACAAAATTCAAGAGATGAAAAGAAAAAAAAAAGAGAGAAAAGGAAAAACAATGAATTTCTGAGCACTATCAATTCCTTCTGTACATAAACACATTTTCAAAAACCTGTTCAGTACACAGAATTGAGCCAGTTCTTGGTGGAAAATGGTATTATATAAAGTATTGTACAACTCATCTTTAACAGTATTGTAATCGATTAGAAAAAAAAAAAAATAGGCATAGCTTACAATAGACATCTAATAAATGTCATCAATCAGCTATTGCTGTAAAAAGCAAGGATAAATATTTTTCATTCTTGGAGATAAAGCTAACAGTAAATTAAACTGCGTTAATTAGAAAATAAATCATGATCTAGTGCAGTATTAAATTCTAGCTGTAAGTATTCATCTACTTCTTTTAATATCTTGTATGTGAATTGAATGCTTCTGAAAGAACTTTTCTAACAACCACAAGTAAAATACACTATTTTATTTTGTATCTATTAAATGTTCCTGAAGAAAATTATTCAGAAACATTACAGATTTTATACAAATAGATGACAATTTTTCATTAATTCTCTCTTCTTCAAGTTAATAATGGAGAAATATTCGCATGTAAATGATTTCTATGAAAGCATGATAAAAGATAAAATTCAGTTCTGGAGTACTGACCTGAATCTTCAAGGATTTAGTGGATCACATAGTCTTTCAAAAAAAAATTATTAGTTGAAGCTGTCAATGCAGAATATTCACACAGTCTAGGATTACACCATGAAAAGATAAATAAACTGAAAATAAAAAGCCCTAGAATGTTACATACAGTTTGGTGGATTTTGACTAATCCAATATGTGGACAGCAAAATAAATATTAAATTAAATTAACCACTAATTATAAGTATTACCTGCATATCGTAGATACCCAAATCACTAATCTGTAAACTAATTAAGTAGCAGCATCTACATACAAATTAGGATGCATGCTGCAGAAAGCAAAGAAATAAAGTGTTAGACAATTTCTGTAGTACTCAGTGAATACATGCAGAATTACCAAATGCGGTTTATTTGACATCTGTTTTCAGCTCAGCATACATTGTACATGTATGAGCAGATACACTGATAAACCTAAATGTCCACAAGACAATGGAAATTAACAATCAAACGCCTGTTTAAACAAAGCAGATATGTCTTGCACTCTTTGATACGCTACTGTGTCATCCAAATACGTCAGACATCAGGAAATTCAGAGCTCTAATATAACCAGAATATGGGAAAGATCAATTCACCAAGAAAATAATACAACACTCTCACAAATGCTGCCAATTTAATTGTGCCCTTAAGGATAGTGAAGTATCCTTAGTTATTAAGCTTGGTTGCTATGCTACACTCTAAAATAGAGACTCAGGTATGGCCTTAACAGGGTTATCCTCACTCCTTCAATTATAGATAGATAGATAGGCAGACAGATAGATAGATAAAACTTTGAATAATTTAATCACATAGATTAATTTACTTGCTACTAATTCCCATTAGTTAGTACAATATCAATATTAAGTAAATTCAACATTATAGCTGCCCTGTAACACATCTCGTTCTTCTTTAGCCAGCTATTTATCCAGTGCAAACTCCCAAGGGACTAGAGGGAACAATCAGTTGTGTCCTCAATTCAGTCAAATTCTGGTAATGGACACATCCATTATAAGACTTGATGCAGTAGTCATGGACTACTATATCTACTATACTATATATATAGTATACTACATATACTACCACACAGAAGTGGTTAATTTTCTGCTGCAGCTATCATCGGGATCACCCAAGACTAGGCTGATTTTATATACTGATGAATATGATACTTTGCTTTGTGTTTTCACGAGTTTCAAAATCTATGTATAATTTTGTAATAAGTTAAAAAAGTCAATTTCTACAGAATCTTAACTACTTTTTTTTGGTTGTCAATATATTCCTTGCTGCTGAGGTCAGTGCTTTCTAGTCTCAAGCTGATAACCATTTTGCTAGTCCTTTTATATCTTTAAGAAGATCATAACTTCGGGTTCAAGGAAGCTGCTTCTGATTCAAAACTGTGCCATCCCATCTAACCTTTATGTAAGAGCCATCTCTTATGAGCAGCCTCCTTATTTTTTATCCTTTATTGGGTATATGTATGTAATGAAGTTCTGTAACAACAACAACAACAACAAAAACCACTATGATTGTGTCTATTTATAAGATGGGGTGATATTATTTTTGTCACAAAACAATGCAATTACACTAGGTAAGTATCACATGCCAGAGTTATTCACTCCTTCCCATTCTCTGCAGGAGTGGCACTGCAAAGACATCCTCACCTGACAGTATCTGAAATTGATTTTTGCATTATTTCCCCATAATTTTCAAACAAGATCTTATTTCTTATATAAAACTTTCTATTAAAAAAACAACATAATTTACACTTTTTCTTTTAACATGTAAGTTGCATGAATAGCTGTTGCATAGAAGTTTAGAAGTTCCCTGTGTCACATGCACTGAATGTGAGTTTCCCAAAAGTCAGCAAAGTTCTTTTCTCTCCTCAAGGATCCACTTTGGTAGTCAAGAACCACATTTTTAGCTAGAGGAAGAAGTTAACTAGGTAAGAGTGATAGTAGATGTCTGCCATAGTTTAATAGTATGCATCAAAGGTGCATATTATTTTGTACTAGTTAATTGTACTATTATTAGGGAAAATCTGGAGATAGTGTGGTCTGCTGGGAAAAAATTCCTCACGGGAGATTCCCTGGAGTACTCCTTCAGTGTGTTGACAGCTTACAAAACTTTTCTGTTGATCACAAAAACTGTCTCGTGTTGGTTAGGTCATTCAATGGCCACAAAGTTCTATTTTCAAGCAAGCTATAATGCTCTCTAAAGAGTACTTTATCTCAGGCTTTCCATCAGATCCTCTTCACAAATTTGCTTTTTACACTACATCAATTCCACATACCGAGACAGATAATATCTTCCTGCCCTATCTTGCTGTCATACTTGTCTTGATCAGTAAAGTTCATCTTGCAGTAGAAATTTGCAAGCTATCACACCCGAAATCTAAATGAAGTTATATTGGCCAGTATCATCTTTAGACACTGATACAGTAGTATAAATGCTAGAATTTTCTATTTTTATCTCTTTTGAAAAAGGACATAATTTGGATATGTTGGAATATTTTGTTTATGTTATTTAAACTAAATTTCAACATTTCTGTACTAAGACAGTTTTATTCTAAAACTGTTTTCCAAGCATGGATATAAATAAAAGAGCTTTTAAGCATTTATTTAGTTTTGTGTGATTTATAGTCTCTGAAATGACTAGAAATTAAATATCTTGTTCATTTTTTTGTTTTGCTGAATGTAGCCATACTTGAGTGTAATTATTAGATCTTCATTTTCTTTTGTTTCTCTTGAAGTGCTCTGTGAATTATCTTTTACCATATAGGAATCATTGTTTAGGAAAAACAAATATAAAAAATATATAAAAATATATATAAATAATAATATAAATATAATTATAATATATATAATAAATAATATATTTATATAATATATATAATATATAAATTAATATAATTAATATATAATAAATATATAATGAATAATAAAATATATATAAAAAATAAATAGTCATAAGAAAGAAAGGAGAGGATCCTAAGGTGCTAAACACAAAGTCAATTCTTCATTTAGGATGCTGGACACACAGTCACTTTAGCTGTCTTGAACTCTCCAGTTTACTGATATAAGAATTTTTGGCACCATACGCAGAAGAAGGATTGGACTTGAAGTTTATTTTTAACTTCCCACCCTTCTTCTGATATCTCAGTATGGTGTTCCCACAGTCAGTTATGACTTTATCGTGTTTAGTTCCTCTGAGAGTGAATTTGTGTTAATTGTACTGATTCCATGTTATTTCATTGTTTGAATTATGTACTAGCTTTGTTTGTGAAATGAGTACTCAGATAAAACTGGAAAATATGATCCTGCTTTAGTTCAATAAAGAACTGAGGAGAGCTTTCTTACCTTTATGGCTTGTTTGGAATTTACTACTGTAAAGACTTTATATATCAACAATGTATAATAATGGAAGTCAGTTTTGACACATTCTCCTATGATTCTAGCTTCTGTTCATTGTGGAACCTGTATGCTTTGCTAATCACAGCCTAGTCTAAGGTTTCTGTAGGTCCTACATTTTTCAGGTGATATGAAACTTGTTTTCCAGTCAAGAAAAATCCACTAGCCAATTAAACAAGTAGGAATATACATAAACACATTTTATGGTTTCTTGTCTACACTATGCTACCTAATTACTGATGAGCTATATTCATGCCTGTAAGAGATAATCTATTGTCTGGATAGACTGCTATCTGTATTCTGACATTAAATCACAGAAGTACCACTGTTTCTTTCTGACTTTGTGACACTTACCAAACACTAGCATTTTCTACAGTGTGTCTGCCTGTATTCTTCCTTCCACTTCTGTTCCCTTTAAGCTCCTCAAATTTTCTTGTGCTCATTGTTCTGTAGAATTGGAAGTAGTCTGTCAGTCCTAAGTAGTCCTTCAAATCCTAAGGTTTGGAAAGAACAGCTTTGACCCTCAGAAATAAAGCTGGTTATAAATAAGTCTCTTAGTGGTTGAGATTAGTACCAAGAAATAATTCCAAGAACTGTCACAGGCACAACAGACTCAGACTAAGGGAGATTAATATAATTTATTACCTATGTACAGACTACCTACACACTAGAGCAGTAAGAAACTGAAAGCAGACGAAAACATCTTCTTCCCCCTCCACTTTTTTTCTACCTCATTCTTACAGGTGGTGCAGGGTAATGAGGGATGTGGCTATGGTCAGTCCACAACACTTTGTCTCTGATGCTTCTCCATGGTCTACCACTTCCTCCCTTCCACGTGCCTCCCTCCCACAGAGTGCCATCCTTTCCAAATTAATCCCGCGTGGGCTTCCTACAGGTTGCAGCTCCCCCAGCACTGCTCCAGCATGGCTCCATATCGTGGAGCTCACCCTTCATGGACTGCTCCACACTGGAACTCTGATCTGACAAGGAGCAGTGCTGGGCTCTACTTACAGGGTTCACCTCTGAAGTCTCCTGCTACCATAACATTGCCACATAAGCCCAGTATGTCCAGCTCCTTCCCAGAAATTCTGAACCTGTTTCTAATGCTTAATATTAGATCATAAGACCAGAGAAAAAGCTAGCGAAACAGATGCTTATAATTTGAATGATATTACTATGCATCTTGCACATTAACATTATATTGCTACTAAATCTGAAAAAAATAATATACAGCTTTAATTGGAGAAGATAAAGCATAACTTTTGCTGACTTCAGCATCACAGATTATGAGAATTAAAAAAGTTATTTTTAGTCAATATGAAAAGCCATGATAAATTACATCTGGCACTCTTGAATACTAATAATTACCCTAAAATTATTCAGTAATAATGCCAGCAATATAACATATTGTAACTTATACAATTCTTATGTTTTAGCCAGAAATAGAGACACATTCTTTTAGCTGTTGCTAAGATTAAAATGAAGTTCTGCTCTTTTAAAAGGAAACTTATGACTTGATAAATTATCTGAGTAATTACATTATCTAGAAGGTAATTTGGAGGTCATCAGCTAGTTTGCTGACTATAGACATTCCTCAGCAAATCATTTATAATAATATATTCTAGAATATGCAACCTTTTCCCAGTTTTCCTTATATTTTATGAAGTCCTATCAAATTTCAGAACTACAGAGTAGATTTAGAATAGACAAATGAAAGACATTCTTTACTTTGTGAGAGGTAAGACACTGGAACAGGTTGCGTAGAGAAGCAATTGTAACTCCATCTCTGGAAATGCTCAAGGTCTGGTTGGATGGGATGACAGCAAACTGGTCTAGTGGGAGACACACCTGTCCATAACACAGGGGTTGTAATAAAATGATTTTTAAAGGTCCCTTCCAATCCAAACTGAGTTGTTTGGACCATGTCCAGAGGAAGGCCAGGAACATAGTCAGAGTCCTGGAGCACCTCTGCTACAGAAAAAGCCTGAGGGATCTGAACTTCTTCAGCCTGGAAAAGAGAGAGCTTCAGAGATCTCATTGCAGCCTTTTAGAATTTAAAACATAAGTGAGGTGGAAACTGACTTTTTTACGTGGGTTGATAGAGATAGGAATTAGAGTACAGACTGGAAGAGGAGAAATTTATGTTAGATATTAGGAACAAATTCTTTATTCAGAGGGCAATGAGGCACTGATGCAGGCTACCTTGAGAAGCTGTGGTGCCTCGTCCTTAGAAGCATTCAAGGCCAGGTTGAATGCGGCCTAGGCAGCCTGATATAGTGAGTGGCAACTCTGTCTTTGGCAGGGGGTTGGGGCTACGTGGGCTTTAAGATCCCTTCCAACCCAAGCCATTCTATTATTCTGTGATATGGTTATATTTTTTAATTTATTTTTTTTTTTAATGCTACCTCCATATAACATTTTTAAAGAAAAAACTTTCAAGAAAAAAAAATCCCTTTTGCTGCCTCTTAAATACACATTTGTTCATGTGAGGATGATGCTATTTTGTGATAGCAAGAATATGCCCTAGAAGATGAAAAAGCAATTTGGAAAACCAATGCTCAGAAATGCCAGCTGGAAAGATCCTATGGACATCATCAGTGAAGATGGGAATAAAACCTGGAATTTAGATTATCCAAATGCTGGCATTTATACCAGCTGATGATTATCTGCTTAAGAATGTTTCTTACTTCTTTTTGTTTCTTTGTTTTCATGATAAAGAATATTTCTTATTCATAAAGAGCTCTTGGGTAGATTATCATAACATCATGGAAAAATAAATACTAACATAGGAAGAGTTTGCAGAAACTGTTCTTCATGAGGAACTGTTCTCAGGACATAATGGATATAAGGGATAAGCCATGATGATGGTCATGAGAACAAAGAATGCAGTTAAAGAATGCGCTGTTAGTAGGCTACCTTTATTATGTGGGTTAGACTGGAGAAGCAACCTCTACAATCTCTGAGAAATTGCTTTACTCGGGTGTTGCTTTATGCACTTCACGTAAATGCATAAAGAGATACAAACTTTACATTCTATATAGAGATCTGCAATTTTCTGAAGGATGAGGATTCTTATTTTTCCTCCCTGTGATGTACTAATACACGTTTATATATATTTTGAAATAAAATTTTAGCAGTTATCAATTCCTAATTTTTTTCCTTGAATGCAAAGATATGCATAAGCTCATGCTGTATAAAATTACCTGAAGAACTATTATTTGCCAACATACTAACAATCAAAGCACTAGTTCTGAGAATCATTATCTAAGGTATAATCATAGTGTAATCCATCTCAGTTAAAGGTAAAATTAATTTGTGCATGAGCAGGCCTAGTACTTTTGCTTATATAATGACTCTGCAAACTGCTTTACAAGTTACTTACCTAACCATGCTTACCATGATAATATATAAAATAAATATATGCAGTTAAATATATAAAATAAAACAAAATGAAGTATGAAAAATCATAGCTAACTTATTTTTGTATGGCTGCATCTGATGGTCTCTTTTAGTTTCTCTACATTTCAGCTTCAGACTCTCTAAAATGGGTAATAAACCCCTTTGTAAAGCGTTCTACAACCTCAAAAGTGCTCTGAAAGAGTATGATATTGTATGGCTTTATTGTTGTTTACCTAAACTGTTAAAAAATCTTCTCATGACAGAATCAAATTTTCTGTAAGACGGTGGTCAAAGTAAAGATTTAATATTTCTGAACAGAAGACTAAGTGAAAATGCATGTAGTATGATGCAGTCATATTTAGCTGTGTGGTATAATCTGATTTTTCTTTCTGTTTTTGAATTAAGAATTTCAAAATGGTTAATATTTCATGTAAATTAGACAAGGAAAAAATGCAACAGTAATTACTACAGTAATTTCAGGATTGATGCAAAGGCTAAACTATATAAAAGATATTTTGACTGAATATAGGTACAATATTCCTTAGAAATATTACTGAAAGTTTTGCTAGCTTTCAGTTTGTGTCCCTGGAGATGCATTGGGGAAGAGAGGGAGATGTGTCTTTGCTCTTTGTCTGTTTAATCTCTGATTTTTCTGTCTAAATTGGATAGTTCAGAAAATCAGTCTGTCAACAATCCTCCATTATATAGATGATTTTCTTCTTCTTGATAGTGTGCCAGAAAGCACATCCATAAATCAAGACTTGCTTTGAGCACAAGTCAAATAATTTAATAAGTTACCTTAGAAAATAAATATACTGCTGATGTTAAGGAACAAAATGAGGAATCAGGACAGGGATACAGGTGCCTTTATGGTTCAGCTCACACTTCATGAGCAACTTGGAATGTAGAGTCTCAGTGTCTCAGTTTCCACCTAAGTACCATAAGGATAAAAATAACAAGAAAATTTTTTCAGGCTAAGGAAGATCGTGACTGTGAATGCTGAAATGGAGTAGAGTAATAAAGAAGTTAGAGAGATGGAAAGATGTCAGTAAAAAGGGAGGAACAATTGATTTGCTGCAGTGAACATATCTACTACATCTCTACATCGAAAGCTCTACTTCCATATACTAGACTTTTCTTTCACACCTTAATAAGAGTTCCCGAATGGAGGTCTACAACTTAGCTTTTCCAAAGACACTTCCTTAAAAACAGAAGAAAACGAAATTTCCACTGTATTTCAGTAGAATCTGAGTGCCTAACTTCTATGCTTCTTGAAAAATCCCGCCTAAAATGCTTTGCATTTAAATGAATGAGTGGATTATTCTCATGGGTCTCCCTTGGCTGCTTGTGGAAAAGCTGAATCACCTACTGTGTTTACTACCACATTTCAGTTCAGTACAGCTTGTACATGTTACAACTGATGCTTGTTTGTATTATGTTCACTTTTAAGATATGAAGCTTTAAGGACTTTAGATTTTACTTTCTGAGGCATAACTCCATCTTGGGCATTCAGCTTTTTTTAACACGTCTTTTTCTTTATTTTTCCCTTCAGGTTCCTAACTGACATACAAAAAACAGAACATGTTTCTTCAAATATACAGTCACAGGATAAAGAAATTAGTCACAACTATAGATTTTTGAAGATCTGTTCTCATTACCTCTTAAATGAAGGAATGACATAAAGAACTATGATGCCATTACCCGGAGTATTCTACTGCCTTAGCCCAAAACAGAGAGGAGTAGTGCTAAAAAACACAAAAGAATGTGGATTTGGGGGATTACTTTTTCACTGAAAAACTCACTGAGCAATAACCTTGAGCAAATCATTGAATCTCTTTTTTCCAGGTCCTAAAGGAATATAGGTGTTTAATTTCTATTAATTTCTGTCAGACTAGTGAGAATTTATGTGCTCCAGTCCTCTATGTGAAAAATTGAGATGATTCTACTTCCATATCTGGCAGAAGTCTTCTGTGTATCTTGCCATTATTTGTTCATTATTGTACTTAGTTACCCCGGTGATGATGCTTCTGCCTAAGAGAAAGTGATTTAATTCTCTAATTGCCACATAATACCACTGAGACTAAGAACTGGAAATTGCTTAGAAAGTAGAAAAATACATAAAAAAATCAATAATTTTACCAAGAAGATCTTTCTTTTAAATTTCTGAAAGAGTTTTCATGTCAGGGAGTCCAAAATATCTGCTAGCTAGTGTTCAGAAGGCAGGAGAGCTACATCGTCTCACTGTTAAATATGTGAAATCTAAGTCAGTCTATCAGCTCCAATAGAGTTCACTTGAAATAAATGCTCTTTTTTTCCCCTTAGTCATCAAGTCAGAGTTGAAAGGATAATTGATGCATTCTTTCTCTAAAAATAAGAGTATTTTAAAGGGGATGTTTTGAGGAATATGGAAGATCCTGTTGGAGTGCGAAAGATCAGGTTTTTCGCTCTCTTAAAATGCCTTAGAAAATTTCATTTGTAGAAGTTATTTAGAAGCCCTTGCTAATGCAGAGTACTCAGAAAAAAATTCCATGCTCTTAAGAATTGTATCTACGTGGACCAATAACTTTGATCAGCATGTGCTGACCTTAGAACTGTGCCGTGTATGACAACTCCAGCAGAGCATTGAAGAAGTAGAATTTATTGGACCTACAGTGGGCTCAGTGCTAGTTCAAAGTGAGGGAAAATACTGGTTCCCAAACACAGCAAAGTCAATCTTAACAGCATGTGTACTGTTCACCCTAAAGATGGATCAATAGTCAATTTGAAGCACTGCTTTGAAAGAATTCAGAAGGCAATTATATGATTGTAGCAATATGGGAGATTACCACAGACACCTTGGCATGTCTATTCTTTAGCTGAAGAATCCAGAGAATTTCAAGCAATGCCAGGTAGTCAGCAAATTTAAAGGTACTAGAGAGATTGCAAAAGAATTCTACTGTTCTTGAGAGTTTGCTTTTAAAATGAAGAATAGGCAAAATATATACCATAACACTTCGAATTAATTACTGCATGTTTATGTCAAATTTAGAAAACATTTTTTAAAAAATAACAAAATCAAACAAACAAACAAAACCAACAAAAACACACACACACAGAAAGAGCAGACAGTGGAAATGGATTCTCGGTCTAATATTTGGAAATAAATGCCTGACACAGACCAAAGTACTTGTTACAAGAAATAATAAAGTTTTATCAAGCTAATTATTACCTAAGATCTTCCATCACAAAATTGCAAAGAATTTCTGACCCAAACTGAAATCCAAAGAATTGATTTTATCCGTTCAAATTTGATCTAGAATGTTCTTTTATTCCTTCAGATATCTTTTAAAAGTCCTACAGTCTTCTTTCTTCAAATGAAAACTGATGAGTGTTCACAGTACTGTTACAAAGTGATAGCAGGCACTGTAAAGCCACTGCTTTACACTTAATTTGAAAAGGAACTTTTCAAATTTTCTTTCAAACTGTCCAAATTTCCTTAAAGCACTAAAACAGTTCATAAAACTTCAGGGTGACAGAGCCACATAGTGACCAACTATTTTTACACACTAAATTTGCAAGTAAATTATAATGATTGATTCTTCAACTGGCTGTGAGAGAAAAAGGAGCACCTCTCATGAGGATGGGAGATTATTGAAAAACAAAGACCTCAACAGTATGATATTACTGATTTATGTTACTTGATATTACATGATATTACTTATTTGTGTTACCATTAATTCTTATTATTTTGACCTGTGGAAATTAATGTATAATATTCCCTTTTGATAAATCATAAAAGTTAAAGCTAAAAATTCCACAGTTCTCGTCTAAAGGAAAAGTGATCACATACTTCATTCTACTTGAAGCATTTAAATTATTAAAAAAAGCTAGATACACAGTTGTGTTGTTTTTGTTTTTTCTCTTTAGGACAGCTTGTTTGACAACAAATAATCTTTCCAATGTCTGTAATTATTTTATTTTTATTTTTACTTTTTTATTTTGCTTTTTCTTTTCAGTTTCTTTTAGAAAGACAGAAAAGTATGACAGTACAATCTCATGATTAGATTGAAGAGAGAGAAAATCTGCTCTATGCAGATAAATTAAATGTGAATTATATACAAAAAATATCAAATTCCTATTTGAAAATTTTGAAAATACAATGATAATACTGTTTATGGATCAGCTGTTGATAAAAACTGTGTTAGATTCTATTCTGCCATTATTGTCATAATTCTGTTTTCCTTTGGATTTCTATGAAATCTATGTAAAGAATGTCAGCTAAATTTGAATCGTGGCTGAATACAATTTTCTAATAAAATTTGTTATTACATTATGCAAGCAATCTAATATGAAAATTTCTAAAAGTTAAAAAAAAAAAGAATTATCATGCAGCTAATTGCATTTAATACTAACACAGTATTTAATTTTACTTTTAACATCCAGGAATGCTGTTATTTATCTCCTTGACTTCTAAATCATACTTATCATCTAAAATGAATTCTCTCGAAAGTAAGAGCAATACTAAAATGGAACTGAGAGAGTTAATCTATTCTTTTCTTTCTTTTTTTTTTTTTTCCTACAGAATTGAGATTATTTTATTTAGAAATCTATTTTCTAATATCAAAATGTTGTAAATTTACCTTCTAGAAGCTAAACATTGGTGTATTCCATTGTCCTATTATAAAGACTTCAATGGAAAACCAAGGACAGTAGTTTCTCTGTCTGGAAAGAAGAATCAAAGTCCCAGAACCTGTTATGCAGGAGAAGAAATGTTGGTGGAAGGCTATCAAGCTGTTAACATGCATTTTCTTTCAGAGTTTTTTTTAAAGCTGTGGGGCATGGACCAAGATAGGCTGCTCCAAAAGTAATGCCTCCTATATTATTATGATGGCCCACAGCATCAGAGACAGATATTGATGGTATGGCAGGAAAGGTTGAACATTTCTGCCAATATTCTGTTACATTTGTTGCCATGTGACAGATGGCAGCAGAGGGGAAATCTGACAGAATGGTGTCTGACGCAGAAGGGTGTGTGAAGCAAAAGTGTGTCATTGAATTCCTCTGCGTGGAAAAAATTGCATTATTTTATGCCAATATGCGTATTGGCATTCATTAGTGCTTTTTGAACTTATATGGAGACCAAACAATGGAGCTAAGCACAGTGAGAAGGCGAGTGGTGCATTTCAGCAGTGGTAACAGTGACAATGGGACACTGCTGCTTGTGCAGATTTGTACAAGCATGGTATGCAGGCTGATGTTCATCGCTGGCAAAAATGCATAGCTAATGGTGTTATGTTGAAAAACAGTGTTTTGTAGTTGAGTATTCTTTCTTAGTGTTATTGTGCTCTTTATAGCTATTGTAATATCCATGGAAGTAAATAGGAGGCATTACTTTTGGAGCAACCTCCATACATAACAAATGTTGCCCTGTATTTTCAGCCTAGTCTTTGTAAAGTAACCCAGTATTAAGGGTTCCATAATGTTAGCAAAGGGAGAGCAGACCATCATCTTGTGATGGGACACTGCCCATTCATTCACGCTTGCACTGTGTTTCTTAGTCTTACTTAAAATCATGAAATTATTTCTTTAAGAATCCTTTAAGAATCAATTCCTCTGACTGGAGAAAAAAAAAAAAAAAGGTTAGAAAGCTGTTCCTCTGAAACGGTATTGAAGATCAAGAGGAGGGAGGCACAAAAACAGCAAGGAGAACTATCTAATTTGAGTGATTCTTTTTGCTGTTTTTAGTTCTTTATAAAAATTCATGTTACAATACTTCTTCCTCTGACATCCACCACTAAGAATAAACATACTGTAGGTAAACTCAGTATTTTTTTCTGACAAGGACATACCCTTTCATGTTTGCATTTAGTCACATAACATAACAACGTATGCTAGACTCTGGCCTCCCTTGGAGCTGCAGTTCACCCCTAGAAGTTGTTGCCTAAGGTGCTTACTGCAGCTGTATTCCTAGACTGTTCATTTAATTACATTTCCTTGGTGTACTGCCAGTACACAATGAACAATAAGGCAGTCTGTCTTTCACTTTCCCCTCTTGCAACTAACAAGATGAACAAAACTAAAAAGAAAGAAAGAAGAAAAACACCAGAAAACAATTTCGATTGAAAATGGATAAAATCTATGCTCCTTAAGGAAATAGTCCAAGGTACATGTCCTGAAGAAAAAATAATATATATATTAAAAACTTATTTGAGCTATCTGGTATCCAGTAGTGCAATCCAAACCTCCTTTTTGAGCATCTCCTTCATTCCAAAGATGCCTCTAGGCATTTTTTTTCCTTGACTAAAGTTCTGCTCCTGCATAGTATTCTATTTCTGCATGTGTTCAAACCTTTCCCACATTTGAGAAATGTAACAAAATTTAATACCTCCATACAACCTAAGCTTAGTCAAGTGCCCCACACTTCCCCACACACTTATGATCTTGGTCTAATGAGTATTCTCACATAACGCAAAGATGTAGGTAAGGTAACAATTTCATTACGTATATGTGAAAGGAAGAGATGGTGCCCAACAGAAGATATTTCCAAACTAACACTTTTATCCAGCAGCTTGAATATTATGCAGTATTCAGTCCAGTACAATTCAAACCGCCACAAATCTGGAAAGGATTTGAATATGTAAGAGAGAGATTTGCTGTAATGGAGTTTTCTTATCTATTCAAGAAAAATATTTCTGCTTTAAAAATTAATATGTCAAAGAGAGCACTTAAGAGTGATCCTGTATCTCCTTGCATGAAATAGACTTAGTACATATTTCTTTTAATGCTGACATTTTCATATAAAATTCATAGCCAAGTGTTGAAGTCCTTTTTATAGTTTAGGACCCATTGAAACACATGCAACAATAATAGCACTGCTGATATAAAACTAGTAGCAGGAAGCATTTCCTACTGTTCAAATTCATGAGCTAAGTCTACTGGAGTCTTTTTGTTAATGCTTCCTACTGTTACACATAATGCACTAAAAAACAGAAGGTATTAGCTTAGTAAAGCTGTTGTGAAGTATTGCCAGTGACTAAGTGGAAGCAGGTATTGCTTTTCTCTCATAATGGCGTTACACCAAGATCCGTATTGCTTTGTTCCTTTGCATGACCTCCTTAAATTCAGTGAAGCTGTACAGATAAAAAAAGTAGTGAAAGACTTGTTTATAGAAATACTGTCTTAAAGAAGTGCTGTTACTCTTGCTGAATACCAAAGGATCTAGAAAGAATTAAAGTCATAGAATTAAAGGTTATTTAATTCTTTAAGCATGCCTAAGTTTTAAACACAGAATGGAAAAATGTTATTGATTTTTTTTCCACCACTCCCAATGCTGATTTCATTTTTAAAGTCTACAGATTTCCTTAAAGTATACCCAAGTCGTGTCATACTCTGATAGCTTAAACACTTATGGAACTAATTAGTAGAAAGCTCTGACTTAAAAAAAGTTTCTGCCAGCCTGATACTAGCAAAGGTCAGAATCCCCTGACAGTTGTGAAGACTTAATAATAGAATCACAGAATGGACTGGGTTCTAAGGGACCTTAAAGATCACTTAGTTCCAACTCTCCTGCCCTGACCAGGTTTGCCAATATCTAAATCAGGCAGTAGATCAGGCTGCCTAGAGCCTCATCCAACACTTTCTCATATAGGGTATCCACAACTCTGGGCAGTGCCAGTGCCTCAGTGAGTAAAGAATTTCCTTGTAACATCTAATCTAAGTTTGTAGCTCTTGGTGGAAGGGGCAGACGGTTAATATGACATAGAAAAAAAAATGTCATGCTTAAGGAAAACTGGCATTAAAATGCTTGGAAAACTAGCTCAGACACATCAGTCAACATCTGCTACAGATAATCATACCTGGACATTTCTCACGTACAAAGTCTTTTACAAAAAAAAAGTTTCAGAGACTCCAAATTTTACACCTTTCTTTTTTTTTTTTTTTTTTTTTTTTACCTTTTATGTTTCCCTTCCTCTTCCCATAATTTATATATTTTCATTATTTTAGAGGCCTAGAAAATGCATTGCCTTTGAGAGCTAAGATAAAGTCTGACTGTGAAAATCTAAACGGCTTTTAACTCTTTATGACTTTAACTCTTCGTGACAGAAAATAATTTATCAGAGAGAGTCAGCTGTGTTACAGTTAAGAATAAGCTATGAAAACTCTTTTATTTATAACAATGGATATAAAATATAGGTGAAATAGAGGAAGATAACCAAGACTGCATGAAAATAATAATAATAAGTAGCTTCTTATGAATACATGTATCCAGACCATGAATACAGCTGGAGCTGAATTCCCCTTGAATACAGGTGGCTATTCAGGATGAAACTGTACTCAAAGATTAGATAAAATTTCACATAATTCTGGGAGATGGATCATCATAGAAGATCAGTAAAGGATGATCACCTAGTTCCTGAAGCCACCTTTTAGTATCTCTTGAGTTTACTAACTTATTCTCTGAAACTCTTGTTAGCATCTTTGTCCAACTCAGTCTACACTTTGGTTCATTCAATAGATTTTTCTTCTGGCCAAGTTAAAGAGTATTATAACATATGATTCTGTGATTAAAACCTATCAAGGAAAGCAATGATTCTATCACACAAAGTAAGTAGCATTTTAATTTGTGAACAGTTTCATCAAAATTCAGTAGTGAGAATTCAGTAAAAAAATTCAGTGAACAGTGAAAATGGATTTTTGGTATTACAGTCTGCACAAAGCACCTGGATTAGAAAAAGAAGCATATAAATAAATCTGAAATTTTCTATTCAGTTTGATTTTTTGATAGAAAATAATTTTCTGACTGCAGTAAATTTTTCAAGCAATGCTTTTTGTCTCCTCTTGCTTCCTAATCTTTGTGTTAAACAACTGTGTTGCTTATCTCTACCCATTCTTCAGCTCTTACTTAGAGGGGGTTTTGTGATTAAACTAGAAATTGTAATCCAAATGGGAAGACACTATAGACTATATAGTGTATAGAGCTTTAGGGGGAATTTTTTTTGTTCAGTTTTCTTTGCTTTTCCAAAGCAAGAGGTTTCAACTCACTGTGACTCCCTGTATGGATTAATCACTTGGCAAAAGTTCTATGTGCATGCTGTACATAACTTAAAGACTGCCTTGAACCCTAACTCATTTTTGTAGCCAGTGTTCTACAGATTTGGGGGCGTTTTTTTTTTTTTTTCCCCCCACAGTTGTGCATTCATTACTGCTGGGAAAATGTCAGGGTACATGTCTGTACCCTGGTTTGGGTAACCCATTCATTTCTACTTGCTACAATGAATTCACAGTCATTAAATGAGAGATTAACATTTTGCACGTCTGAAAAAAGAACGTATCATAGTGGAGAGAAAGAGCTAAGTCACAGTGTCTGCTCTATGGATGTGGCTGATTGAAGCCTGGGAATGATTTATTAAGTTACCAAAGTGAGGAAAACAGATAATGTCTAGACTTTGAGGCCATAGATTAAACTATTGTCTGTGAGGAAACACAAACACATTCTGTAATGAAAAATTCAGTATGAATTTATTAATTAGGAAAAAAAAAAAGTAATTCTGTATATTTAACAACTTTAAAATACCAAAAAATACCAAAATTTAATTCCCCTAAAATGTGAATATATATATAGATATTTTAACTACCACTAAATGACTTTCTTGTGAAGAGATTTTTGGCAACTATGATGGCTCAATAGTACATCGAACTCACTGAGGTACAAATACTAACTAAAAGAGAGAACACATTTGTTGCAAATGCTCCTTACAAGTAATCTTGGAATTCAGACAAAGAGTTGGTATCTGAGATATGACTGTTATATGACTGTTAACAATGCAAGATTACAAAATACTTCCTAATTCATTAATTTTTTATTGAAAAAAAAAAATTATTAGGACTTTATTACCAAGGCAAAAATTTGCCTCTGTACAAAGATAGGTTAAGATCAGTACTTGAAGAATCATCTCAGCTGTTTCCAAGCTATTAGGAAATAAAAGTCTTATTTAGCTCTTGCAGGAGACATTGGAAACTCTGTAACACCAGAATAGATTATTATAACCTGAGATATGTCCCCATCACATAGGTCAGGTTAACACATGTTGATGTTCCAGTTAACATATTCATGTTCCCACTGATAAGGCTTTCTACTTTCTACATTTTTTTTTTTTCCACTGGACAGTGGGGGAAGCCAAATCTGGTGAAAGTTTTGTACATTAATGTTGTAATGAACTCTCTTCAAAATTGTGGCTTCAAAGTGTAGAAACAAGATAGCAAAAATGAATGAGATACAAGATGATACAACATTCTGAAATCAGAATAAACCTAAATGCAACCAGAACTAGGGAAACAGGTTCAGAGTTCAGCAGGAGGATGCAGTTTAGCAGTGTTAATGATCAGAAGGTCAGTGCAAGCTCATTTTCTGGTACTTTTTTCAAAGGTATCCTACTCTTTTGAAATGTAATCACAAAACCAGTATTTTTCACACAAGCTAAACTGGAGACCTTCATGGGGCTTGCATACAAATCTGTTGCTGGCTGCAACAGGGAAAAGATCTGAAGGATATTATCAGATATGATTTTGAAAGACTAGAGTTTGCACATGGGTTATGTAGACTCTCAGACAATAAGGAAAAAATTTGAGTTTGTAAGCTATAAATATGCTTTATTTTTTTTTTGCCCCTAAATTGCTGATCTAAGCAACTGAAAGTACAAACTGATCCCTAGTTTATTTTTGTTCTGGAAGGCATAAAGACATAGGAACAGAAGGGAAAAGGGGAAATGAGGAGACAAAGTTTTATCACGCTATGTATCCAGTCTATACTATATTCTACAGAGCATCTTAATAAAAATGCTGTTCTAATTCAGAATAGGTGTATCTCCTTATCCACCTATTTCCCTACGTCCCAGTAGTCTCTAGTTTCTGCATCCTTTGCTCTCTACACAAAAGTGTACTTATATGATACATGGAAAAACTTCTTTCACCTTTAGAGAAAAATTCATAGCTATTTTTTACCTTGCATTTTGACAACCCAGATTTAAATTTCATTTATCAATTTTATGTCTTTATATAAGAGGTTTTAGTAGCAAATAATTCAAGTGAAGTTATGCTTTAGCAAAATAACATAAAATATTGTAAGGATTACAAAACATTCAGAAGAGTTTGATGACAAGGATATGTCAGCTAGAAATGTTTTTCAAGATTTTTATAGTGGTACTGCAGGATTCTGAGGAACTTCACTGGTTGAATTTTGTAAAGGTAATGGATGATATTTGTCTCTATTTACTTTCGCTGTTCTGCTTTACATGTGTTGACAATTCATAGAACATTATGCCCTCTTTCTCTTTCACCTTTAATCCTCTTGTAATGGTCATGCATCTTCTAGAAGCTAAAATACTATACATTTAGAACATTTTCAGTTTATGAAATTACTTATTGTGTTTCAGTACTATAAATGCAGCATATAATTGAAGAGGGAAGAAAGAAAGATAAAGGGGTTTAATGAAAGAGAGTTGGTTTAATAAGTCAAGGTATGCAGTGCAGAAAAGAAACATATTTTCCAGAGTATATCTCAGCAGCTATTGGTCAGGAAGCTCAAGCTTTGGAAATTCAAATGCTGTGTATTTTCACCAGACGTAACTAAAGCACAGAGCAGGAAACAGAAACAGGTTTGTGTTACTTTGTTTTGTTTTAGTTTTGTTGTTGTTTTTTTTTTGTTGTTGTTTTGTTTGTTTAACTGCACATTTGAATTGGTTCTTTGCATTGACATCTGCTCAGAAAAATCACTGTAAGCATTTTCTGCACAGCGTCAGCCCTATTTCTCAAGTTAGAGCATTACCCAACACAGAAGCAGGTTCTGAAGCAGTACTGATTGATTGAGTGGCACAGGAATTTTTAGCTCAGCCTTAAAATTGCCAGTTTATGCTAATACACTGTCTAGTGCTCTTTAGCTCTATTGCTTCCAGATCTGGGAAAAAAAATTAGAAGTTCTGGGTTCATGCATTTCATTTTGTGTTGCTAATGTTTCTACTTCCAAAGAACTAAATACTGAGATATTGAAGTGATTGTCCTTTCAATCATTATTCAGAAAGTGTGCTTGCTATTGTAGAAGTCATTAGCAGCCTCCATTGCCTTGAGTTACAGCCCAGGTCTGCTCTTAGGGAGGATGGGCTGTTTAGACAAAATTCAGTAGCAATAATATTGCAGCTATAATTTTAAGCATTTACATGAGACAATGCATAAATTGAAGCTGCAGTACAATCAAGGCAAATGGGAGAAGTCCAAAAACAGTCTAATAATCAGGTGGGAATTGTTTAAAATTGTGTTTGCAAATTTTTATTGACAAGAATTAATCTTTATCATATATAAGTGAAATCCTGTTTTTGTTACATTTGTGACACTGAAGTCACTGCAATAAAGTTATATGAGTGCAAATCACTGAAAAATATGGACACTTGCTATTCTGAGCACGTATTTATTTGTGCAATGATTAGCGTCCATATATGAATTATAAATATCCTTTCTGAAGCAGTGAATAATATAATGTTTACTGGATTAAAAAAAAAAAAAGAAAAAAGAAAAAGCTTTTGGAAAAATCCTGCTTCTCAAAAGCCAAAGAATAGAAATTACTACACAAATCAGTAAATTTTATTAAAGTGCTTAGCTCTTGCTGTTGAAAATGTAAAGGAAAAAGGATTAAAAAGTAAATTTTCTTTTATTTCAAATTTCATAAACAAACCACACTTAAAACATATGTGTATGCTTAGTGATCTCTCAGTATGCATAAAATAATACCTATTGTCAAAGCTTTTCTAAGTGTCTTCACTGCACTGACATTTGTCTCACTTGTACCAAAAAATCTCTCCTACCTCAGCAGTTGTTTCGTACTAATAGACTTCCACCAAGACATAAATCTTACTGAAAGTAATTATAGTTTCAAGTACCAGAGTCAGAAATCGAGCAGAAACCGAGATTTAAGTGTAAGAAAGATAAGAAAGATATTCTTGATAATTTTCCTTTGTGTGCTGTATGAGGATGCTTATGGTGTGTATTCTTAAATGTGTACATCAGTTCTGTAAGTGTGAATCAGTGTTAAGTCACCTTGTGAGAAGAATGTATAATGTCATACTGCAACAGCAGTATTTAAACCCTGATGGAGTCCTGTCACTTAGCAAACTCATACACAGAGCTAAGGAACAGAAATCTTAATCTTTTCCTTCCTTCCCAATAAATCATGTCTTTATGCAGAAGAAAAGGTGACTGAGTTGGGTTTTCATCATCAAGTGTATTTCTGACAAGATTTCCTAGTTTACTGCAGCCTTAATCTTGTAATTAAGCAAGCTTGTAATTAAGAAAGCGTAATTCAGCTAATGATATAATGGTACACTGGTGGCTTCAGCACATGTATTAACAAAATAGAAGAAAAGTTTTCTTAATTTTATTTCACTAAACGTTTGAATACTTATGACTGCAGTTTCACAGAGTTTGAATTAAAACTAAGTTGCTTCCAATTCCTTTACTTAATTGCTCACTCATGTCCTTCACCACAGGACTCCATTACCCTCAATTTCTGTCCAGAGTTGCTTTCAAAGATTAGCTGTCTGCATTTAAGCCCAAGTAGAGACAGACTAAATGTTGTTAAATACATGTAAATGATAAGCATTCTAATCATTATACTAATACCTCTATGTACTAATAGTAATATTTCTCATTAAGTAATTGATGTGTGTAACAGATTCCTGAATATATGCAGTTGAAAAAAAGGAAAGGTTAAAGAAATAGGTGAAGGAAATGAAATCAAAAGAACTTTATTCATCAGCTTTAACAGCCAGTGTTCAAGCAAGCAATCAAGCACAGTTAACAGTCCTATAGCAAATGCTAAGCTACTATTTCTTTCAGTGACAACATTACTTGTGCATGCAACAGTAAAGGAAGGTGATCAGTTTCATACAGCAAAACCTGATGAAGTCACAACAGCTACTAGCCTTTCACATTTTAGTCTTTTCTGTACTCTTAATCCATTTCTATTATGATGTCAGATATGAGAAGCTTTATTATCTCACAGCCCAGTTCTGCACCAGTAGTTGGTCATTTGCATATGCAACTGGTACCTAGCACAGTCTGATTCCTGCAGACTTTCAAGACTTTTGTTCTATACTCTTATGGAAGTGTGCAGGCAAATTGCTGCAGTTTTATGATTGTTTACTTTCATATAATTCTTTTTCCAAAATCACTTATAACAGATTCTTACTTTCACTTATATGTTAGATATCACTGCCTTCGCAAATCAAAGCAGAATTTTTATTGCTAATCTTTTTCTACTATTTTAGCATAACTCTACTGAAGAGTTGTTGCTGTGTTTCACCGGTCATTTCAAGTAGCCTAGGAATGTGTATTGGGTTTGCATGGCAGAGTTTCAACAGTGATGAGGGGCGGCTCTGTAATCAGTCCAAAAACTGAGCCATGTTAGACAAGAGCCTGAAAGAGGCCGTGGATACCCCTGCTGGAGCAGCCTGCCCACACATGGGTGTGTTATCAACATTGTTTTCCTCCCAAAGCCAAAACATAGCATCATACTGGACATTATAAGGAAGGAAAAAAAATCAACTCTGTCCCAGCTGGAACTAGGACACCACCACATAAGGATTTTTGCAATAAACAGAGGTAAGGAAAACTTTGTATGTAGAACAAGAACTGTGGGAAAATTCTGTATATAAACATTTAATAATGATGGACAACAATTAAACAGGCCTAAACTGCAGCTCCTTTATTGCAGTCTCTGTTCTATTGCAGTCTCAAGTTCTGTTTCCAGAGTTCTCTTTTCATTTGGGAACAAGGTCCAGAATCATAGGGAAATATCTGGGAACTCTCTGAAATGATTGGGGGTGCCTGCTGCTGACAGATAAGGACACAATTAAGTTTTTTAGCCCAAGAAAGCTCTAGTAGATTCTAACAAGTATGATTAGCTGCCCTCAATCCAGGATGCCTGGAGCTGTTGCTGCAGCTGCCCCAGTCGAAGAGATGCACCTATTTTGGCTGGTGCTTGAAGGAAGATTAAACAAAGACGATTCAAAACTCAGCCAACAGGTACAGTAGTTTGTGTAGAAGAAAGGGAAAGGCAATCACTCACTGAATCACTTGCTCTCAGGTATGATGGTGACACACCAGAGAGAAGCTTCCTTGGCAGGTGTTGGAGCTATAGCAGAGGCTTCAAAACAGACAGGGTTTTGTACAGTAGAAACAGATCTTCAGGAAAGACAACCCTCTGTCCATTAAGAGGAATGGAGTGTTGGAGGAGCTGTGTCGCCATGTAGTAAAATGGAGCAGTTAAGGAAGGAAGTGAGGGGAAAAGGACCTGGGTTTTGTGGTGCCTTTGCTCTAAATAAATAAACAAACAAACAAACAAATAAATAAATAAATAAGGTTAATGGTGTCTTGGGCTGTTTTAAGAGTGAGGGAGATGATCCTTTCCTCTGCTCAGCACCAGTGAGGCCATGTCTGAAGTATTGTATCCAATTCAGCCTAGACTTTCTACCACAAAACAGACAGGGACATACTGAAAAGAGCCCAAAGAAGAGTGACAAAGACTAGAACCTGAAGAAACTCTTCTATGAGAAGAGGCTGACATAGAAGAGGAGGAAAGGGGAATTTCATGAATGTTTACAAATACCAGAAGAAACAGTGCAAAGAAGATAAAGGCTCTTTTCTGTGGTGCCCAGTGACAGGAGAAGAGGCAGGAGTGGGCACGAACTGAAATACAGGAGTGTCCCTGGGTACACCAGGAAACAGTTTTTTACTGTAAGTACTGAGCATTGGCACAGATTCTCCAGAGAGTTTGTGCAGTTTCCTGGCCTGGAGGCCTTCAAAAGCCACCTGGATATGGTCCTGGGCAACCTGCTTTGGGTGGCAGTGCTTGCTGGACCATATACACTTCAGAAGTGACCTTCCAGCTTCAAACATTCTGTGAGTCTATAATAAATCTTAGCCTACTCAGTTCTGACCATTTAAGCACTAAGAACAAGTTTGTCCTGAGAGAAGAATTTCTCCAAGGAGATCTGACTTGTCTGGCTTGTGACTTCATAGTTTCAGTGTCAATCTGATTGGACAATAGTTCCAGGTTTTTAACACAGGATTTATTCCATGCCAACGGTTTATGGACTGGTTCGGCTCGGTTCTGTGACTTGCAGCGTGGAAGGATCCACAGATCCATGCCTATGGAAAAGGGAAACAGGGGACCACAAAATCATTAAAAACAGCAGCAATGATCTCAGGAGAAACAAACTAATTTACTAAATATAGTATCGGAATGCAAAATAACACACTATAATACAATATAATTAGAATTGAAGCTAATAAATCAAATATATGAGAGTGTCCAAAAGGTGGATAGGCCTCACCACAATGCTGAGGTGAGATGCACAGTTCAGTTGAGCAGCAGGGAGGAGAGCCTGACGAAGAAGAGCGCATCAGGTGACCTTGCCAGGGGTTGTATCTCCTCTCTGACAGCAAAGCCCCCTGGGGTATGTAGTTCTTCTCTTCTGGACAGGTACTTGGAGCTTGAGCATTAACTCTTTAAGTCCCAGTGCACTACATGATGTTATGGTGTGGAATACTGATAACGAAAAATCATAAAACCATGACACATGGTTTTATGATTTTTCGTTATCAGTATTCCACACCATAACATCATGTAATGCACTGGGGGTGGGGTTTGATATCTGCCGAATGTTCGTCCGACGGAGAAGAACTACATTTCCCCAGGAGGCTTTGCGGTCAGCAAGGGGATATAACTCCATGCAAGGTCACCTGATCCTTCTTCTTCGCCTGCTCTTCGCTGTCTGCGCTTCGCTATCTGCGCTTCGCTGCCTGCGCTTCGCCATCTGCACTTTGCCGTCTGTACTTCAGTCACTCAACTGGACTGCACTTCTCACCCCAGCATTGTGGTGAGGTCTATACAATTAAAACAGACTCTCTCTCATTGTATTTTACTAATACTATATTTAGTAAAATCATTTGTTCCACCTCAGATTAGTGCTGTTGTTTTCAAGTATTTTGGGGTCCCCTGCTTCCCCTTTCCCAGAGGCGCGGATCCGCAGATCCCTCCGCCCTGCTGGTCACAGAACTGGGCTGGACCAGCCCATAAACCGTTGACACCATGATATTCCACTCATTCCTTAAGAATGGCAATGAATATATCTACACATGAATTTCAAGCCAGCAGATGCAAGGAGGCTCCCATAAATATTTTAAGCCTGCATGCTCATAATGCTTAACCTTTGCTAAATAATCCCACCTCTTTTCTAATATACCCCTGCTAACACAGTGTCTGATTTGGTATGCTTTGTCAGCAAATATACAAGAACAAGTTCAAAGTTGGGATTTATTTCAGTCTTACTTGAAAGCTTATTTTTTTCTTTTAAATGAAAATCATACCACTAGATATTCTTTTATATACTTTTTATGCAGGACATTCAAAGTTTAGTCATTATTCACATTTGAGAAATAACATCACCTTGGTAACTCAAAGACATTTATGTTCAGTATCTCAAAATTTATTGTATAGTGGTACATGTTTTTTGTTTGTTTGTTTGTTTGTTTTTGTTTTTTGTAATTCTTAAATAATGAACATAAATTGATTCATAATTCACTCTGGGGGAAATGTGAAACTTCTGAAAGTGAAGAAAACCATGTCCATAATATTTTCAAGCTATTTACAGAAAAACATTGCAAGCCTTCAGTGCCTTATAGTTGCATTTTAAACAAAAGTGTGATATCAAGTTCTAACTCATATTGAGCAGTGCATTAGATGTGAATTAAGATGTATCATTCCATAGATTTTTTTTTTTTTTTAAAGGTAGTAAATAGTTTTTTCATCAGAAGAAATTAGTTCCTCATAGGATTTAAGAAAAAGGCTCTTGTTTTTAGAAAAAGATTCATTTGGAGTATAAAAGCTGAAAAAGTTGGAAAAAAAAAGAGAAAATATCAAAATCTTAAGCTGTCTTTATTTTATCTAGCATGCTAGAATTATAATCACAGTCTGTAGGTATAATTTTGAATAAAGAGTATAAAAAATATTTTCAGTAAATAGATAACATGCTTACATAAACACTACTCAGGAATGTTGTGAGGGTTCAGTTCACTGAATTCGATAACAAAACATCCCCATTCATTATAAATGCAAGTCCAATGCTTACACTTATGAAGGTCCTTGGATTGTAAAAATAGAAAAAGATGCTGAGAAATTGGCTTTATCTTGAGGCTTTTTGTAGTTTGTCTGGTCATATCTATTCAAGGTGATTATTTTATCATTGCTGGCATTCTGCTTTCTAATAGAACTATTTAACTTAAAGTTAGACAATTTTCTAAATTATAATAAACCTATTGCTGTCTTTACCTGTCTGTTGTGCACTCTGCCTGAAAGCGTTCCGGGTTATTTAACTGAGAAACATTTTGAAAGTCACCTCCTGAGAAAAATGCTGTTCTTATCATACTAGTACCAAATATTCCATTCCTCGCTGTTATAAAACTCACTACTTTTTGCAAACTCAGGGGATTAAGGATAAAATGTAGATAAGAACATTGATATTTTCCCTCTTAAAATAGTTTAACTGAGTTTTTCTATTTCTGTACCAAAATGGAACAAACTTATCTAGCTCTCTCCAAGCCTCGTAAGTTCTGAATGATTGCTTTTAGTAATATTTATTCATCCAAGTATATGACTGTGTTTTAATACAAAAGATTTCTGTTGTCAGACTTTCGAAAAATGTGTTCAAGGAAGATAATGTAGAAAACCAGTATTAGAATCTTATTTTTAATAGTTCTTATTGATTTTAATATCCAAAAAAGTCAACTCCAAACTGTTTATCTCAGGTGGTACACATACATATATGCCTTTAAATATGCGCTATATGCTTGTATGCACATACGCATTTCCGTAAATACAAATGTAGCTTATAATACTGGTTTTTATTAGCCTAAAGGCTGCAAAAATAATACCTATTTAATAACAACATTTTTACCTAGGGATTTGCCTTTTAATTCTTTTCATGACATGCAGTCACATAGAAACTTACAGACATGAAACTTTAATCAATTTTTACCTTAAAATAACATGTTATCAACACACAATATTGGTAATTCTAGCACTTGAAATTAAAGGCAAATAAACAAAATGATCGAGGATTCAATGGAAAATTACTTTGAGCATTCACACTGTCTCACCTTTTAGTCACAACCTCTCAAGAACCAGTTTCAATATCAAGAAATTACTATGAATTGTTATATATATGTATAAACACTTGCCAGGGTCTGAATCTTTGTAAGTCTGGTGCTTTGTAAGCATAACTAACAATTTTCACACCAAAAGGAAGCACACAGGACAGCCTAGACCAGTAACACATAGAATGGTGATGTCAATTTGAAGGAAAAGCCTGAAGTTCTAAACTTAGGACCTTGTTTTAACAGCATATGGATGTCTTTGGCTTTTGGAGTATAGAATAAAATCTTATTCAAAAATAACATGAAACAAGCAATTTTCATTTTCAAAAGCACTGCAGTTGCATGGACTATGTGGACAGCGAACTCCATAAGGAGAATATTTTTCATTTTAAATGTGGAATCTACTAAACATGTTCCAAACATGAATGTCAAGATAAAAAATGTTAACAGTTAAATGTTAATAATTAATAAATGTTAAACATCAGTAGTTTACTAATTTTAGTTTGGTTTTCTTTCTTTGTTTATTTTACTTTAAGCTGTAACATTGTTGGAGTATGACCACATATCAGTTCAGTGAAAACAAAAAACAGTAATGGAGATGTCTATAAAGATCACTAACAGTTATTAAGGTACAAATGACACGTTAGCTGTCCACAGTACAGTCAGTGAACTATGTAGAAGTATACATTGTACTCTATATATGCATGTGAATATAGGCTAAATTCAGAACTGATAAGTTCAGAATGCTCATTACCTGCTTCTGTATGGAAAACAGTCAATGAATGTTTCATGGAAGGATTTGCATTGTATCTAAAACACAGAAGTTTAAAATTTGCCATATCATACTTGAGGAGTCCATTACCAAAGGAGAAGTAAGAAGAGCAAGGAGGCAGGAGTAAGGAGGGACTGGATTTAAAGACCTCATTCAAGATATAGAAATATTACTGCCACTTAAAAACAGGAATTCTTACTCTTTTTTCTATGCAAAGTACTTTTTTTTTTTCCTCTGAACACTCTAAAATTTATGGAAGTTGTGGATTTATGTCAGAACTCGTAATCAAAGTGATACAACATGCACTCCAAATGTCTAGCCTAGGAAAATTATTAACAGGTGAGTATAACTTCAGAACCAGAAGCATTAGACAAACTGCACTCTATCTGACATTATCTGCTCCAATTGTGATTGCAATTTATGGAATACAAATTTTATACCACTAGGAGCTATGTGACCTTCTAGATGCCTTTTCTAAATCTAGTTATTTCCATATCTTGTCCCTCACACACCCACAAATATGACTGAATTATTTTGAGCACTCCAATATTAGCTAGGGCCAAGATATGTATTAAGAAAAAACATTCATAATGTCAAATGCTTTTCTTCAGTTTTTCCTGAATATTTCAGGCCGAATTGAATCATTTTGTTGCAGTAATGTTTTTGAATTTTTTTTGCCTTTTTTGAATTGTTGGCTAAAGGCATAGACTCCAGTAGTATTCGAATACACACAAAGGGTAATGATTTAGGAAAACTGAAATGTGTGACACTGATTAGGCAGATAACTAACTAACTAACTAACTAAATAAGTCATCACCAAAAGGTTTGATAATGTATTCAAGGTGTTATTCTGTGTCAGAGTTTTGCAATGGATGTTTAGAATGATAAAAATAAAGGAACAAGCAGAACTCATAACTGCATAAAAGCAGTAATAAGTTTCATGTTAGAGCAATAATTATGGAAATAAATTTGACATCTTGCAGTCTCACTGATGTGGATAACCCTTTCACTGAAGGAAGAACGTGTTTATGCTGAAGATGCTGTGAATTACAAAGACTAAAATGCAAGTGAAAAACTCCACTTTGGTAGTAACCTCAATGGGATCAAAATATTTCTCACCCTTGCTATCTGTAGATAAAGTGCTACCGAGGTATTTGTAGATAACTAGTTGGAAGGTAAAAATCTCATGAGGATACTTGACTACTTTATGAAGAATTGGTGGGTAAAGATGTTGGTGTATTGTGTGACTGATTTCCTCAACCGTGGACAGTATTCCGGGAAATCTTTTCTTGGCAGTTCCTAAGAATCAGAGGGAAAACACCCTGAAGAATATGGTAGAACAGGATAGGTTAACAGTATAGCATAGTATAATATGACATAGGATTGCATAGCATAGCAAAGAATGGGATAGTATAGTATAGGAATCACAGTTTGTTATGAGTAATATATTCCTACAATAGACAAGGAGAGGGGAATAAATCCTGTAAATTAGGAAAAATAATTCTACGAAGAAAAGCAGTAGAAAGTCTAAATAATCAATGAACCAGTTTAAGGACAATATAATTAGTCTGTATAAGCTTTTAAAAGAATAAAACAATGACTAAGCAGTAACACTAGTTGTAACACAATCTTTATTAATTACATGAATTTATCTTTGAAATCTATTTGTAATGCTAGGTTAATGCAAGTATACTATTTTTTATCAGTTCATATTACGTGAGATTCAAAATAATTTTGTAGCATATGTATTAACTTTATAGCTACACAGAGCTTTTATCTTCTAGACTCCGGAGTACCTTACCTAACCAACTCAGTGGGGAAAAAAAAAAAACTGTTTCTTTTGAAGTCATGGCCCTGTAAGTCATTGGCATTGCTGTTTCATTGCAAAATACTGAGAGAAAGTTACATTGCTGTAACAAGTACTTATTTAGGGTTTATTTCTAGAGGGGTATTTTATTACGGCAGGAAGACAGCTTAGAAGAAAGGTAGGGTGCAGAGTCTAGACATTCCCACAACTCATTATCCTGCAAATACATGGATTACCACAGTGCAAAAGAAGCGACTGTATTCAAGAGCAGTCAACAAATCTCTGTGTGAATAGTTACTGTGAGAGGCTTGAAATGAGGAAAGTTGAAAGCAACTTTTGTGCTGCTCAGAGACTCATTCAGGCAAGGAGGGGGTGAAGCTTCATTTCTCCAGCTTAATAAAGTAGTTCATTTTTAATTAAGAAATAAAATATAGTAGGATGTAAACAGTGACTGCATTAATTCATAGTTAGTGTCTGCGGCTAGCTATGAGGCTGAAGGATACATCAACATTAGTGCAACTAGGCGTGAATTACCACCACTAAGTGTGAATTACCACCACTAAGTGTTTATTTTGGAATGTCTTACAGCCATTGTAAAAAAATGTTATTATTTTGAAAATATTTATATTGTTAATTAAAAGTGTGCACAAATACATTTTTTCATTGTTTGTTTGTTTATTTGTTTATTTGTTTGTTTATTTTTTATTTCTTCATTCATTCAATCATTTATTTATTTATTTATTTATTTAAAGTGTATTCATTTATTTAGTAGAAGAGAAATTTGCCCTTCCCTGCAGAAAACACACTTACCAAGAGTGGCAATAGGAGAAGGGAATAACTGCTTTGTTGCATTCTGCTATTTCAGTATCTTTAGTATCTTCTTGGAGGTTCACAGAACACAGAATTATCAGCATTGCGAAATAAAAAAAGGCAGTGATTGTAAAAGCATTTAGATTAAAGATGGAAACTGAAAATGCTTGGTTCTGAAGAGGTTCTGAAGGTACTTTTTTTTTTTTTTTTTTTTTTGCAGGAATGGAAAATAAATCTCTTGCAATACCGCGAGATAAGTTTCCTGGCTTCAAAGAGCCGCTGTGTATTCAAATAGATGCTGTCCTAATGACTAATATATAATCTGTAGGGTATTTATCCATATCACCACCTACGGCAGATTTCAGGTGTATGCTGTAATGGATTGTGAGCACAACTAAACTCCTATTGGGTCAACTCTGAGTTAGACCTCAGCCAGCTTCTTCCAACAGTGCTATAGTCCTGTCACTACAGTGTAAGACTCTATCCTGTACATGAAGCAACAACAATTAATAATACAGAAGAAAGAATACTATTCTTTGTATCCTTTCAATAAAATCCATATACTTTATTTTAAAATATAGACATGATTTATAAAAAAATAAATTTGATTACTTTAATGACATAAGTTGACAGACAAAATACCAAACAAGATGAACAAACTTAAGTATTAAATAAATAAATGTTTAGGGGTTTTTTCATCCCCACTTACAATTTCTGTAGGAATTACAGTTTGTAAAAAGGAATTACAGTTCCTTTCCTTACCACTCTTCCTTTCCTTTTCTCATTTTTATCAGGTTAGTACCCAAAGAAAGAATTTCTGGCTTATTCTTCAATTCATAGAGGGCATGTTAGTACTGAGATGGATTCTAATAATTATAAGTTGGCAACAAGTTCTGTATATAATATCATAAAAAGTCGATTTCTGTGATAATATGAGACCAAATGTATGGAAACACAGTGTGTTTAGAGCACACTGCATGATTATGTTTCTTTATGTTGCTGAAAACCAATTAAAAATACAATGAGATATCATACAATACAATCACCCCAACCAGTAACAAAATAATTACCATGACTCTTCCAAAGATCATTTCAGGATTTTCTTTTCCATATGGTATATGAAAGAAAGTCATTGGCAGTATGGAGTTGATGTATCTGCCAAAAATGCTCTTTGTTAAGCAGTAATCCAAGTAGCAAATAAGCTTTATGTATAATTAGCTTACTGAATTGCTATGTAAAATAGGTGTATTTTATTGTTAATGAATAATTCCCACCTGTGAATATATATTAATACTAGTTTTGTTTTAAGTTAACAATTTCTGAGATAGTTAAGAAAGATAGGTATAATTTTTGATAATTGTGTGAAAGTGCAGAAAACTGTACAGAAGTACAGTAGCAGTATCTACTAGAATTACCAACGTTCCATATCCCGTGAAAATTGCACATCATGCTGAATTATCTTAGGGTTGAAGCAATGCTTTATCTTCACAGAACACAGGAACAACTAGCAGTAGGAATGTCATTACAGAGAGCAATTGTATGCCTTTTCACGATTACTTGCACTGCAAGTGTCATTCACCATCAGAGCTCTCCTTCATAGGGTGAGTTTGGTCTGTAGGCCCAGTTTTAAATAAATCTTAGGTTTAAACTAAGCCACAAATGCAATGGACTTTTAAATGATTGTGTACTTTCAGAAATCTCAATAAGAATGATGTTAATGGTTTGATTCTGTCTTCTAAGACTTTGGAAATAAGAAAAAAATCCTGCATAGCTCAGAGATTGTCTGAAATTAAATTCACTGCATGTAGTCTTAACAAGCTAATCATCATTTTTCTCTCCTTTTAGGAAAACTTAAAAACAACCAACCAAAACAAACAAGAAACGATTTTTTTTCTTTTTCTTTTTAAACAGCTTCAGTACTCAGTAGAAACAAGGAATGTCATACCAACAATAGGCGTGTTTTCTATTACATTAAGAAATAATTATTACTCGGTAACAAAGCTAATCAGATATTTTATGAACGTTCTTACTGCATAGTGAAATACATCAGTACATCTCAATGTCTCTCTCTGAAATGATTAAAATACTATTCATGGCAATTACTCCTAGTAATAAAGAGAATATACCAGGGTTAACTTTCCAGCTAAACCTCAAAATTATCATTCTTTGAATCCCTCATTTTCACATTTTTGAAGAATTGTGAAGCTGACAGGGCCATGCAAGAAGAAATGAAACCAGCTAATATTAAAGTTCAGACCTGAAATGGAATGTATTTTGCCCAATGGTGGCCTATATTAAAGGAAATAAATGAAATATAGTCTGTAGCACCACTAAGTGCTACTACTTTTCATATCTGACATGTTCAGGTCTAAAATAAATGCATTTTATTGACAGGAAATTCAGTGTCAACTTAACAGTTTCAAATGACAGAACTTATTTTAAGGGGAAATCTATTTTGATTAGAGCTAAAATCTACGTATGATTTGTAAAGAAAGCATATAAGAAAACACACATATAAAATTCTGCTAAATATGCTAAGTATGCTAAAACATAAAGTTTTCTTCCTGATTAATGAAGATATTTAAGACTCTGTAAACTTAAAAGGGAAATAAAAGAAAAAAAAAAGGAAAAATAAAGTCAGTGTATATATGTTTGAAAAATAGATCTGTAGTGTCTAGGTACTCCTTCTATTCTAGTTCAAATATTATTGAAGGACTGTTTATCAAATTCTGTTCCCTGTGTTACTAACATGCCACCAGAACAAATTCTGTAATTGTGTTTTTGTCCCATTATATGAGAGTAGGATTGTTCCACCACCAGTATCTGTACTTCTAGCCTTGTGAATCTTTCGCAATCTTGACTGGTGCTCAGGCTATTTGTCTGTAATTAGAACAAGGTTTGACTTGATTTCCATGTTTGAGAAGCCTAACAATGTGGAAAAATTATCACTGATAACTAGCCTTGCAAAAACAGCAACAGAAACGGATATTTAAAAATCGTCCCTTTCTGTTTATTGCCCATGGTCATTTTATATTTTAAACATAAAATGTTTATGAGATAATATTAGATTAATCACAGCTTGTATTAGCAAGAAGAGAAAAGTGGGCAGGAGGAGACAGAATGGGGAAAAAATAAACCAATCAGAATACTGAAGCAATCATGTGAATTTTAATAAAGATGAGTACAGTCTAATATGGCATTGATACTTCATAGAAATTTTAGCTTTCAAATTAGCTATTACATGCAGCATGCCATGCTTCTGTAAGGCTGCAGAGCAGTCACATTAATGCCACAATGTCTTTAAAATAAAAAATCTGCAAAATTATTCACTTTCCATGAATATTGAATATTAACGACTTTTAATATTGCAGTTTATTAACCTTTTACATTTGTGATCAGAAACGAAACATGCTGGGAACAAATGCATGACAGAAGGGAAAAATGTTTTTGACGGCTATTGGGCTCCATTTGACAGTTAATAAAAGTCATCAAGTCCATATTATGTTAGATTAACCAAGATCTGGATTCCATTTGACAAGTCATTATTATTAAAGGCAAGTGGAGGGTATTTTCAAATACACCCTGGAGTGATGCATGTTAAAATATGTATGGCAAACTCTTGAATGTCAAGGACATTTTGTGCAGTGTATAATGGAAAACTGCATGTAATGTGCAGTTTGGGGACTATTTTATGTACCTCTGAAGACCTCAAAGCATCACAATGAATATTTTATTGAAAACTGTCATGCACTGTGCTGGGACTGAGTACTGCCAATATTTATGAACAGCCATCCACTTGCTAACATGGTGCTTCTGCTAAAGAAGAGAAAGAACCAAATGTGACTAAATGACACATCTCTGCTTCTCTGTTTTCTGTTAACTGCATTAGCTTTGTTATCCTATGTTGACTTTCACCTTAGTACTTTGTACATTCTTAAATACAACTAAAGCTTTCCAGTTTTACCATTTATGTTGCACATATACAGCATTCTCCAAAAGCCCAGTGGCCTCATCATCCCTTTTTCTGATATGCATCAAGGTCTGTGTTATTGAAGAGAACTATTTATGTTTAGCACTCCTTTCCAATAATGTTTATAGTTATACTAAGATTTCAGGAGATTTTACTTGCTGAATCTCAAATTAAAGAGTAGAAAATATGTTGCAGCAATCTAGGAACTGAAATATTACACACAAAAAAAGCTGACTCAGCTTTGTAGTCAGGGTCTTCAAAGGTGAATCTCCCTCTTTTTTTTTTTTCTTTTCTTTTTTTTTCTCAGTTCTGCTTAATTAAAGGAGTAATATTGCTATGAACAAAACTGCACTATACTGAAAGTAGGTTTACAACATATGTTCTTCTATGGTGTGCCCCACCACCTTTGACTGCATTTCCTTTCAGTATAAAAGTAATGTAATACCTCGCTAAGAGTTAAGTAGTAATGAAAAAAATCTACAAAGATTATTCTACAGCAGTATATAAAGTATAATTATTATAGTCTTCAGTTTGCTTTCTGATTCTAAACGCATTAACCTCCATCATTCTTCAAGTAACTGAGGAAAAAGTATTGTGTATCTGGAGAGGAAGTTCATTTCACCAAGGGTAGATCATACCTGATGCTTTTGATGGCCTTCTACAATGGAGTGGCAGCATTGATGGACAAAGGAAGTGTATCCAACTGATGTAGTATGTGTAGAAGTCTGCAAGGTCTTTGACATGATCCCACAGCAAACTGTTGCATCTAAAATGGAGATGGATGGATTTGAGAGTTGGACTATTTGATGGATAAAGAATTGGAGTCCTGCATCCAGGCCTGAGTCCTCCAGCTCTACAAGGATGTCAAGATTTTGGAAGGCTGGAGCACTACTTCTATGAAGACAGGCTGAAGAAGCTGGGTTTGTTCTGCCTGGTTATGAGAATGCTCCAGGGAAACCTCACTGCGATCTTCCAGTACTTAAAAGAAGCTCATAATGAGGAGGGAGACGTGCTTTTTGCACAGTCTGATTGTAATACAACAAGGTAGAACAGTTTTAAACAAAAAGAGAGGGAGATTTAAATTAGACTTTAGAGGGAAATTTTTTACTCAGAGGGTGGTGGAATAAGCTACTCAAGAGAAGTTGTGGATGCTACATGCTTGGAGATGTTCA
Source organism: Tetrao urogallus (assembly GCF_951394365.1). Taxonomy (NCBI): domain Eukaryota; kingdom Metazoa; phylum Chordata; class Aves; order Galliformes; family Phasianidae; genus Tetrao; species Tetrao urogallus. Next base: position 52,991,726 of record NC_136815.1, on the reverse strand, counting down.
AAGGTGTGTTAGATGAGGCCCTGGGTAACTTGATTTAATACCTAGTATCTGTTGGTTGGCAACTTTGCCCGAGGCAAGAAGGTTGGAAACAGATGATCTTCGAGGTTCCTTCCAATCCAAGCCATTCTATGTTTCTGTTTATTGTGAATGAAACTTGTACTTTTGGTGCTGAATATCATCTTTGTTCTCTTGGACTAAGAATTTCTCGAGTTTAAAAAAAGTGATGGTCAGAACAGTGACTACAGGTGAAAATGATCCTGAGTCATTGTGTATCTGGTGGTTTCTAGGGTATAAATCTGTCTGGAGAAATAAATGATGTAAGGCAGGGTAGAAAAAAGTGTTTCCTTCACTTGAAAGAATGCGAGAGTGGTGAAAATTTCTCAGTATGTCCACAGCTAATTCTTGCCTTTTATCATGTTTAGAGGTGGACCATACAAAGAACAAAAGAACATTAATTTTATTCTTTTTCTGTGTATGAGTGTCCTCATTACCTAAGTTTGTATCATTTACTGTAACTTGCAACAAGTTTTGCAAATCTGTAGTACAGAACTTACTGATTTCTGTTATCTTCATGAAAAGAACATCTTATCTTTGTAATGGGAGCAGAATTAAAAACAAAACAAAACAAAAACAGCAACATATATATATTATACCCACTGTTGCAAAAACTATTTCATTTACATGATGCACTTACTGTGTTCAGTTTAGGATTTGCAGAAATGCTATCTATGATATAATTTATGAGAAAGCACCAGGCTGAATGGCAGCTCTTCACTGAATATATTCACCAAAATTTCATTTGCTGTATAAAAGTCAATGAAATTAATTCATGAGGGATCTAATTCTTAGTAAGAAATGAGATAGCTCTATTGAAATATGTGTGTTTGTATCAATCCACCACCTGAAAACGTGTCACACTTTACAGAGTTCTTACAAAATTGATGGGAATAGCACAGAATAAAGAGTATGTGTTCTTGTACCAAGTAACCCTTGTAGTTCTAAATTTCTCATTGCACAAAAATAGGGCCTGCATGAGAATCTGCTTTGCTCTGACGGAAGTTAAACATAACACTTATCAGCCAGTCTCAATTAGTTCCTTTCCTCTGACTTTGCTATTGCTAAGGTCTAGGAAAAGGCTGAAGAATGTACTAGTAATGCTAGGAACTCACTGTGTCTAACTAGTTTTTGTTTTTGTTTTTGTTTTACTAAGCAGAATTGTCTGAAATGTGGAACAATTTAATTTGTTAATATTTCTAGGTAAATACTGTTAACATTCAGATTGAGATATCAAAACTGCTAAAAAGAAGTGTTTGAAGGAAAGTTATAATTACCCTTGAGCTAATCTTTATCAGCCCAGAAAATTCATTTTTAAGTTTAAGACTGTAGTTACAGGCATAGAGACACATCTAGTTTAACACATTATATTCCACAATGGCTCATACTAAGACTTAGAGAAAAAACATACAAAGCTGAGAGAAACCCTAGAGAAATCCCTTTTCAAGTTTTACTCAGTTGTTTATTTAGGAAGTTCATCAGTAACATGTTTAATCTGGGCAATTATATGTAATATAATATAATATATAACATTATATGTAATTTTTAAGAAAATTTTTATTTGTTTTAAAACCAGTGTTAGAATTATTTCTTATGGCTTAGTTTCCCTGTTATGAGAAACAAAAAATTCTGTCTTAGTTTCAGCTGAGACAGAATTTATTTTTCTTATTAGTATCTGATACGTGTGAGAAACCTTCTTTGTTTTTTGGCTGAAAGCTTGCTTCCTGAGGTATTTCTTGTGATAAGACTGACTTGTCCAGCAGATGAGTGATGGGTGTTGCCGTGTGGCAATCAACATTGCTGTGTGGACAATTTTAGCTGTTTGCCTTTGGAAGATAGTGCTCAGGACTGTTTAGTGGTGGAAGATCTAGCCTGTGACCAAATAACTCCAGCTTGCTATGAGAGACTGGGGGATGATGCCATTATATCCTGTGAAGACAAGATACAAGTTGGTGCCTCTCTGCTCCCCCTTATCTGCTGGCAAGGCCAGGAAGATAGGAACAAAGGAGTTTCTGCTGAGATCCCAGAGCCAGAAGCTGTCATTCCAAAGAGAGCTGACTCGACAACTTTGGACTTATAAATAAGTTGGTGCTATCATTAAAAAGGGGCCATCATCACTGTGGTCACCATTGTCCTCAACAGAACAAGAATGCTCGATGACCCACCACTATTGAAGATCAATGACTGAACTATGAACCACATTGGATCCATGGTGGTGTCTATCTCCCTCTTGCTTCTTATAAAGACTCCTTGCTTCCTCTTTTCTATCTTTTCTATCGCCCTCCTTCCCTTCTCCATTATCCTAATTCATAATAGTGTCCGTCCACCTCTTCCCCATCTCTCTGTTTAAGATCTGTAATAAACTGGTCGGACCAACATTTGAACTGCTGTTTCTTAATCTCACACTGGCTATACAGATATTGAAAGAACCTTCTCTCCCTCCTACAAATTGCAGCAAGACAATATGATGCCAAGTTTTGGTTTTAGGAGAAAAAACGTTGATAAAACACTGACGTTTCTAGTTCTTGCTGAGCAGTGCTGTAAGAGCTAAGGACAGTCAGGTTTTCCTACTGTCCTACCAATGAGGGGGCACCCAAGGAGCTGTGAGGGGACAGGAATAGGACAGCAGACTTAAACTGGCCAAAGGAATATTCCATGCTATATGACATCATGCAGAAGGAAAGTTTTGAAAGGGTTGGGAGTTCATCTCTTTTCTACTACTCAGGGCTAACTGGGCATTGGTTGGGGGATGGCAAGCAATTGCTTGTTCATCACTTATTATATACATTCATATATGCATATGTTGCATAACTTTTATCCTTTTCCTTTTTTTTCTATCTCAATAAAATAGTTTTATCTCATGACTGGATTTTTTTTTGTTGGTTTTTTTTTTCATTCTCTCCCCCAGCCCAATGGGAAGTGGTTAAATCACAAAACATTCCCATCCCCCTTTTCCAGACAGACAAAACCCTCCTAGGTTACTTGTTTTCTAGGCAAAAGAAAATTTTTTTGTGAAATTTACACCTTATTTCTAATGATCTGTCTAGCCCTTCTCTGTACCTTGCTTGTTCTACTTCATCATTTCTTAATGGCCTCAAGTTGTGCCAGGGGAGGTTTAGGCTCGATATCAGGAAAAACTTCTTTACAGAAAGGGTTGTTAAGCACTGGAATAGGTTCCCCAGGGAGGTGATTGAGTCACCATTCTGGAATGTATTTAAAAACCTTTTGGATGTGGTACTCGGGGACATGATTTAGATGTCAGTTGTTAGAATTTGGGTAGTATGGTAAGGTTGGACTTCATGATCTTGAAGGTCTTTTCCAACCTGAGCAATTCTATGATGCTATTATCTTTGATAGGAGGTAACCAGCATTATGCATCACTTTCAAGTGTAAGCACAGTATGTATTTATAAGTGATACTATGATTTTTTTTTTTTTTTTTTAACTCCTTCATAACAGTCTCTAGCAATCTCTATGATTACTGTTTGGGTCTCAGCAGTACTTTTGTCATAGACCTAAAGAGAACAATTCTAATTATATACAGAGAATAGTCCACCCTTTAAATCCATATATTTCCAATTTATACATAGGAGTTTGTCAAAGGCTTTACAGAAGTCCAGGTAGGTGGTCTTCCCAGTTGGTCTTCCCTAGTTGACTGATGCAGTCACTTTATCTTAGAAAAACAACCGATTGGTCAGGCATTATTTGTCCTTGTTGAAGCCATGCTGGCTGTCTCAGATAATGTCCTTGTCATATATGTGTTTTAATATTGATTCACAAAGGTACTGTTGTATGATTTTCCCAGATGCAGAGCGCTTACCAGCCCAAGTTTTCCAGGTTTTCCTTTCTTCCTGTTTTTGCTGTAGTTTAAAAGAAATAGTTTGTAAGCATGGAATTAGAAAATAGCAGTAAGAGACTGAAATATGTGGCTTTCAGTCAAACAATGTTTTCTGCGTGAATACGCAGACTTCATATCGAGACTGTGATTTAACCTTCTCTAAAGTTACGACAGCTTTAATTAATTAACATAAACAGTGTCTAATTTATTTCCCTTTATGTTCAGATCTCTTTTCAGTAAGACCTTATTGTCCTTTAAATCAACTCTTTCTCTCAAATTGTTTTTAGATATTAAAATTTTATTTCAGTAGAGAACATGTGATTTTCCATGCTATTCTTCTTAGAAGTCACCAAAGCACCTTCATTCTTCACTTGTTTGTTCTCATTAAATATTTGATGTTTTCTCATAGCATTTCAAAATACTATTTCCATCTCTTATATACATTGTAGCCACAGTATTAAAAAAGTATTAAAAATCCATGGGGATCTATACAGTTACATAGACATAGGCAAACATTTTATTTCACCATCCCATCTCTGGATTAGTTAGAAATAAACTGAAATGGCCCTTATTTCCTGAAGCTTTTAACTGGAAAATGGAATTGTCAACTTTTTTCTAAATATGAAGTTGAGATATATCAGTTAGAATATACGTGTTCTGTCAAATTATCTGCTAATTTGGAATGTTTTCCTGCGTCAGCATCCCAGCATCCAGTTATTGTCAGTATCTAATTTTATTTAATATTCACGTTTATGAAGATAATAGATCTTGTTTACTAGCACATAGTAGACATCATATTAACTTCACATATTAACACCACATATTAGACTGTGATATTAGATGTTGGAATAACAACTGCAACAGTAAGATTGTATGAAAACAACTTCAAATTATCCTTGCTGCTTCTCTCAGATTCTCCATAGTCTTAAATTTGAGTGAGCTGCTGCAGTTGTGTGCAGTTCTGTTAAATACCTTATTTCTGAGTTCTTCATTCAATAGTGACCTTTGTAATAAAATTCTTAAAATGAGAAATGTAGCACATATTGAAATGATAGAGCTGTTATTTGTAACACTTCAGTTACCATATTCATAGAATTTTAAGAAGCATAGTAGTCCTTAGATGGTCCAGCATGATTAAACAACACATAAAATACTAAAATATAAAAAAACTGAAAGAAAGACTATTCTTTGCGGTTGGTGACATGATATTTTACTTCCATTAAATTCAAATGCAAATCTAAAAGTCTTGAACTTCAAAGTCACTGTAAATAGGACAGGAATCAATGCAAATTTAAAGGAATTAGAAATATAAAGAAGTGTCAACATTAAAAAAAACTATAAAAAGTTTTAAGGCTGAGTTCTCCTGGCCATTTCTTATTCCATGATTAAAAGGATGGAAATTGCATTGTAGAAATAAACAGATTAATTTAGCATACTCAGTATTCTCACAATGTTGAATAATAGCCTACTCTAGGCTATTAAAATTCTTTTAATGAAGGAGAAAGAGATGTATTTCCTTCTGCAATTTAAAAGACTTAATTAAAATACTTTACATGTTATATAATTTTCTTTTTAAAAAAAATCCTACAAGAATTTTTTTTTTATATAAGCACTTAAATGTCAATATTCCATCTTCAGAGACTGAGACTTCTTAATTAGTAATTTGTCCTGAAAAATGAAGGAAAGTAGCATGAAATCACATCAGAATGTGCAATCTGAAAAAATTTCTGGATCACTATGAGACTAGATACCGGATGAAATTAATAAAAAACCTTGCTTTTGAACTCAATAGTATTGACGACATTTAATCAGTCCTTTACTTGACTTGAGCACACTTCATATACACTCTTTCAAATAGAAGTACACACCTAGAATGAATAAAAATCATACCAATAACTTTGGGAATTACAAACTAAAAAAAAGTGGAGAAGAGTACAATGTAGGCAATTTTCTGTTTTAGATTCAAGCTAGATATAAATGTTTATATTTATCTATTTGTTAATTTTATAGATTTTTTTTTCCCCTTCATTGATGTTCTAGAACCAAGGAAAAGCCCTATGGAAAAAAAAAAAAAGAAAAAAAAATTTAAATACAGCTTTTTTTCAGATAAAATTGCAATCTCCTGTGTATATAGAGAAATACTAACCTACATCTTTCTGTTTCCTGTCTGTACTTAGCTTTTCTGTACTGCCATCAGGATTTCTTTGGACTATCAGTACTCACTTGTCAATGCAAGTCGTTCTCTATGTGTTGACTTGGAGAAGCACAAGATATCAAGAATGAAGACGTGATGGTTAAGCATTTCTTCTGTCTTCCAGTCTCACATGCTTGGTTACACTATTCTGCAATGGACACTATCAACTTTTTTTGGCCAGAAATTTTAACTACCAGAAAATCCCTTGCTGTGTAAGGACTGTCACTGTTAAGTCACCAAGGGTAGACACTTGGTTACTTTTGCCAATGTAGTGAGCACTCAATAGAATGTATGCTGCATGGCAGATAAGACAAGAACTACTGAAATTTGAGGAAACTGACAGAGCTTGTCTTCATGCTGTTCCTGCTGAGCAGACATGGCACTAATACTTGTTTTGTTATCAGACATTTTAATAAGCTACATGCAAAGTACATGCTACTTATGTTAGTATTATTGGTGTAGTACTTCTACAAATCTAAATGGAAGGAATCATAATCCAACGACCAAATCTTCAGACAATAAGTTAGTTACAATTATAACAGTGTGCAACTCCAAAATTTCCATGAGAGTTATAGAAGTTGTGCCATTTCAGAAAATCTTCTGTGTATGGTGCTAAATGTAACAGTGTTGAACACTAAAAAAATAATCATTTGTCACTGCTAACAACATAATAAGGGATAAGAAGAGATTTCATTTTCTTTAATTTATATTCATTTTTCATATTATTTATATGAAGAAGGTGGAGGAGAGCAGGGAAAGACAGATAAGATTGTGCCATAAACCAAAATGTCTTGTAAGGAGCTCTAAAAAACACATGCTTGCAGATGAGATTTGTTGAAATGCATTTCCTTGTTCAGCAGACCATGCAAGTCTGTAAATATGTCTCTAATTTTTTCCAGAATTTTTCCTTTTTTTTTTCTTTCTATTTTGTGCGAGGGTGGTGGTCGTGAGTGGTGTTATTAAAATCAATCTGGAACTGTGGTATACCTTAATTCCCATTGATTAGGAATATATTTTCATAGTGGCAACAGGTAAGCTAAACTGTCTCTGATTGCACTGAAAAATTTGCAAATTGCATTTTGGAAGGTAGACCAGTCCCAAGGTCTCATAAATGTATAATAAAATTACAAGTTTTGAATAGGACTTAAGTGTGTTATGTTAAGTTCTAAACCATTATGAAATTTTAAATGCATTGGTGTGCATATAAGTGTCTGCATACAAATATATATGTATATACATACTTTTTACAATTTAAACTTATTTCATGGGGAAATAAATATTCAGAATAGAAGTCAATGGGTCAGGGAAATGTTTCCGGAAATAAACAACCAGATTTTTAACAATGACATTCTCGATTTATGACCACTAGGGTCTCCTAACCTGCATATTGCTTTAATATAAACTTTATTCCTCTTTTCTATATGTTTTCTTCTGGTGACTGCTTTTTTGATGAGAAAAAATTCTCAAAGCTGAAATCCAAACGGATATGACACTACTTAACTTTTTTATTGTATGCTTGACTAATTTTTCAAAGTTCAGATATCCCCTACTGTGTGACAGAAAAAAAAAAGAAAAAGAAAAAAAGAAAAAAAAAAGGGAAGTCAGATCTCCAGATCTCTTGAAAGCTTTATTTTACAAGGACTTAAATCATTGTGCCTGTGATTAGCCCACTTTATAAAAATAGTACTGCTCCAACTACTATCAATCCTTTGGGCTTCAGCTTGTGGATGCTGAAATTTTGTAATGTACAAAGAATCATTTATCAGATTTAAGAACAGAATAGCTTCCAAATGGTATTGTAAAAGAAATGGTGTCACTACCATAAACTCTAAGACCTTATTTGATTTTTCAATAGCTCTATATTTAATTTTATTGTTGAAAATTTCTTGCCCATACTTTCTGATTATTATAAAGGATAAATACCTGCTCTCTTGAGGTTTTATTTTTTTTATTATCCTTTGTGCCAATTTTCTTTTTTCTAGCATGGTCATCTAAGAACTTAAAGCAAGGACAGAGTGCCACATTTTCAAGTCTTTTTTTCCCCATCGATCTGAATCCCTTTTTCCCTGCAGTTAAGGAAGACTGCAGATTATCTATTGGCACTTAAAACCTTCAAAAAGCTCCCAATACATTTATCCTCATTAGCGGTTACCTCCGTTATTCTCATTCTTAGAGATGGCCCACTAGGGGATGCTTCCCTCCAACTGGCAAGTTCAGTTAGAAAAAAATGTCAGCTTTATCATTTTTATTCCGAACTCTACTCATTTTATTTATGAATAGTTCTTACAGAAGTCATTTACAAATGGCATTGCCTATGGGACATATATTCCACTGATGCTTTTTAAGACTCACAAATGGCTTAAAGGGATCCTATTTTTTACTGCTTTTCCCAGCAATTTTCATATCAAACATTCACAAAGTACAGACAAAAATCTGTTTAAACTGTTTGTCTCTTGCCAGCTCTACCTGAGCTATGACAGTTGATCTGCAGTTCCTTTTTATTTATTAGGACGCATAAGTAATAAAATGGCAACAGTTTTGCTTCACAAACTATTTGCTAAATTCAATTATCATGGTCATGTTTATTGATTTGAAAATGGTACTTATGTATTTATTGTTCAAATAGTGTACTTGCATCTATGTCTTTCATAGCCTGATTTCATTCTAATTCTAAAGCAGGACACTACAGTCTACTAATTTAAAAAACAGAAGGAAAGTAAAATAAGGAGAAGTAAAGAAAAAGTCAAGGAAGATTCTGTGCTATTCCTGAATCACAGAGAAAGAAAATTAAGATGCTGGAGTTGATGTTCAAGGGACAACAACTGAAACACACAGTCACATCTCCTAGATGATGCAGAATTAGGAAAAGAGCATTAAGAGATTAAGAGCTCCACTTCTCTCAAATTAGTCTTCACTTGATCAGCGAGTTCATATATTTTTGAAATGTGAGAGGTGAGGGTACAGGTGGCTCATGTTGACTTTGTACTGGATAAGACTTATTTCCACAGAAGGTCAGGTTCATAAAGTGGTAGAAACATTTGCTGGTCCAGTGGAAATCAGTGGAAGCAAGACAGTTTTCCCCAGAAGGTATCTGCGCCTGAAATGAAGAAAGTGATGGTAGCCTCTTGATGAACTTGATGAACTTGATGAACAAATAAAAGGAAATCTATTGATGTTTACTTCAGAAATGTGACTCATTTATTCACAGTATTTCACAAACATATTTCACCACTCTTAGAAGTTTGTAAAACTCTTGCCATTTAAAACAAAAAAAGAAACAAAAAAACAGCAGTAATGTGACTCTTTGGAAAGATAGTAGTTCTTTTTGAGAATTGTGGAGAGGGTTGAAGGCAAACTTTTCCTTACCAAGGGGAGTAACTTTACAGCATTACATCATAAGCTTGTTCTATAAACATACAAGACTAAGTTTCTACCATCTTTCACTAAATAAGAAGTTTCAGGTTCATACTGGGGATAATAAGCAAACAAAAATGGTCAAAACCCTGTTTCCATGGGTTGATAGTAGTTGATAGGACAAGGGGGAATGGCTTTAAACTAAGACAGGGGAGGTTTAAGTTAGACATTAGGAGGAAGTGTTTCATAGAGGGTGGTGAAGCACCAGAGCAGGTTGCCCAAGGAGGCTGTGGATGCCCTGTCCCTAGATGCATTCAAGGCCAAGCTGGATGTGGCTCTGGGCAGCCTGGTCTAGTGGTTGGCATACTTGCCTAGAGCAGTGGGGTTGAAACTAGATGATCTTTAATGTCCTTTTCGACTCAGGCCATTCTATGTTTATATGAAAAGAACAACAAAGAAGACACTATGATGACTCTGGGCAGCCTGGTCAAGTGGTTGGTGACCCTGCACATAGCAGGGGGGTTGAAACTCGATGATCATTGTGGTCCTTTTCAACCCAGGCCATTCTATGATTCTATGATTATATGACAATAACATTTTCTATAAAAATCCATCAGGCTAGCACACTGTATGTCTGGGTAAAAAAAAAAAAAAAAAAAAAAAAAAAAAAAAAAAAAAGTTGTTAAGCTCTATAGAGTCTCTACGTTTTTTCTGTCTTCTTAAGTTCTTGTTTTGGTTCCTAGGTCAAATTATTTTTCTTCACTCAAATTACTTTCTCACCTTCCTTGTACAACAGCTAAATCTACCTAGTCTCAGTTGCAGTAGATTACTTCCTAATCTACTTTTTCCTGACAACAGAATTTCATTGAGCTGACTCAGAAAGCTCTTACAGAGTTATAACTGGAAACATCAGTTTGAGTAAAAGAGGGCTTTTCTCTCGTGAAGGACCCTGATATCTCATGGCTTTAGAAATCTATACAGAGGCCACTGAACACTAAAATCCACAACACTCTTATGCTCTGAAGAACTCACAGTTACAAAATCAAGGTCAAATTCAACAGCAAGTTTAAACTCATAAATTTAAGTGTCCACACATAATTTCCCATATACGCCCTAAGAATTACAGGTGTTACAGATATATTTTCTTTTTTTTTTTTTCTTTTAGTATTTTCCTTTTTTTGTTTTTTGGTTGTTTTTTTTTTTAATTTTTTTAGTTTTTTTAAGTAATGGCAATATGTAATCCACTGGCAAATTACAAGTACTCTTCAGAGCCATCAGACCATCAGACATACAAAGTAAATTCCTAGAGCCCCCAGTAATAGTCTGTTGAATATTTTGATAGAAATAAAAGTTTAAATGTTTACTTCTGGATCTCATTGGTTCAATTCCTACTATATCTGCCAATAAAATTGCTTCTGTATCTGCACACTTAATGTACACATTAATTTTATATTTTAGTAAATTTTAAAGAAGGCATTTAACAAATAGGAGCAGAACAATAGAGAAAGAAAAGGAAGGAGACTCATTATTTTTGGGGAAAAAAAAAGAGCATAAATTAAACATCCAGGATAATTTTTACTCCAGTCTTCTCTCAATCTCTGTATTTTCTGGAATAAGAAATAAAAAAATATAATTACTTTCTAATTGAGTAAGAAATATTAGGAAGGTTAAAATCTTAATTAAGTTAACTGTTGGAGCATTCTCAGCTGAATAGAAGTAAATATTTACATATAGAGACATATTACATATAGAGAAACAATTGAGCTTCATTCCTCACATTCTGAGAGTTATCTGGCCTTAAAGTCTTCACAACATACAAGATGATTGTCTGGTATTAAAAAAATTGAAGCACAATATTTTCCAAGGAGGGCCCAGAAAATGAGATTACCTCAAATATTTACAAAAGCAAGTTTTCTTAATGGAGCTGCAACAGCCTATGATATAGTCAGAGAAAAAAGACCAAACACTTAGCAAGATTTATTAAATTATAGAAGCCCATATTTATGCTTAATAATTACAAAATGTTTATTATTTCAACATATCTTTACAATGTTTTGCTTATAATAGTTTTATCAGTGCATATTTAATATTATTTTATAATCAACAATTAAACAAAACAATCACTTAATAATAACACTCTACAACATTTCATACTGAAGTCTAATTACATAGTTAGAGCACCAGTACGCTGTTTTATGAGACTGTAATTTTGTTCTGGAATAAACCGTAAGACTAAGGGACAAACAGGCTCACGTATTGGAGGCATAACAATAAGTTCCTAGTAAAAAAAAAATGCAGAAAATTTGGTCTGTCTACTGCACTGAGAGATTGTGTCTTTTAATATTGCACAACTCTGACAATGCTGGGTTCTTCATTTCTGGTTCCATACTAAGGTGACCTTCACATTTCCTGTCTCAGTTTTGGTGCAAATGCTGGACAGTTACAATGACACTGTGCTCTTTCCTCCTACTATATGAAGAAGAGAATCGGAGAGCCTACAAATTTATTTGATCTGCCTTTCACCCCCAGTGCTATCAAATGATTTAATATCTGATAACTTTTCCTTCTAAGCTGAACAAATTGCACCAAAGTTATGTCATCAGCAAATTAAGAGTTTGGTTTACTTTAGGCTCAATAATAAACAGAAGTGAAGCTGATTACCACCTTTAGAATTAATTTAAAAATTAAGATCATTTATATACATTCTGCTGCTGCAATTTGAAAACCACAGCAACAACAACAACAAAAACAAGAAAAAATAAAGAAGGGTGGAGAATTGAAAAAAAAAAAAAAGAAAGAAAGAAAGAAATCTGATCTTTCAATTTATTTGCACTCTGAAGAATTATGGGATTCAAGGCACATCTTCTTATTTCCTTGTTTGTTTCTTGATAATAGTTATTTTCATCCACTGAAGCATCCTTATGAAATAAAGCATCTTGCAAATAATTTTATCCTCTAAAATTTCATATCTTAGTGAGGGTTGAAATCTCAATTTGTACTTATGTTCTGGCTTCTGTTCAACAAAGAACTGGATGTTGCATTATGGGTGCATTGAAAATACAGGGAAAAATGATCTGCCTTATGGGATACCGCTGGCTGTGATCATTCTGTGTGTTTAGACAGCTAAGTTTCTCAAACATTTGTTAGATGCAAGATAGTTTTCTAGCAGGAGTAAGTGAATGAACATTTCAGGAAAATCTACAAATAAAACATTCCGATCATTTTGACAATTTCACTCCTTTCCATTACCTGTATGCAAAATGTGTCAGAAGTAAATATCAAATTTATAACAAAGAGCTCAATCTGTATTTGCAATTGTAAGTTCACATTCTCTGAAGTTCACCTGCAGGAAATTTTGTGTGACGCTTCCTGTTTTATGTGAGGAGAAAATTATAGGTGATTTTCCTTTACCTAGCTGAAAACCTCAGAAAACTACTGGAATACTTGATAGTAGGGAGTATATGGTTCATATGAGGTTCACCTTGCTCTGCATTTGTTGGTATTTTTTTCCTCTACAAATCTACAAAGAACTTTGACAAGCTTTGAGCATTGCAACTCATTCCTGCAGGGTTCCTATTTCTGTTATAGAGCATACACAAATAACATCACTGCTCAAATGCTAAGACCCCTATTGCACCTCTTAAGTTCCACTAAGGCTGAGTGAAAATTCAGTGGGCGTTGACAAGTACATCTAAAGCAATAAAAGGCTCCCAGAGAATGCATTCTAACGTAACTACAGCAGTGAACTGTAATTCTTAAAAAACATAATTAAATGCATGTGAGATCAAACAAGTCCGTTCATAAGAACTGTTCATTTCATGCTAACTCCTCAGTGCTTGGAAATTGAGGGACTATTAAAAGGTATTTCATTTCTTTCACATTACATTATCATCAACTAGAAAATGCTTATTCTGAAAAATTCAAGGATGACCTGTGTGTAACTATGCAAGACAATGCTACTTTCTGTCAGAGAGTTTACCAAAAATATGACTATCCTCTTAACAGGAGAAGATAACTGTAAACAGCCTTGTTGAACTCAGCTTGAACTAGCAGGAATAAAACTGAAAATGCTAGGATGCTGAAAACACCGAGTCCGTATAACTCGTATAACAGACACGTCACCTAATATTGGGGAGGCAGGGAGGTATATAATTAGCAGCTGAAGAAATTAGCTTTGATACATACTTGCATGAACAAAACACTTATATTAGTAGGAAATGTCATCCTTCTTATCTAATGCAAAATAAAATCCATCACTAACTTAGGATTTTCAAAGTATTTTATAAATCATTGCACTTGTTCTCTAAATTTCATAAAACAAAGTGGATTTGCAGAGCTAGGTGAAGTCTGATGTGCTTGAAATCTTATGACATTTGAGAAAATGTACCACAAGAAAGAAATAAGAACATTTTAATCTTTAATGTTTCTTTTTTGGGGAAATCAGAAGAAATCACTTTTAAAAGTTTTTTTTACAGATACTCAAAAGCTATAAGATAATAAAAGAACTTATGCCCCATCAAGCTAAGTTCTCTTTGTACAGAATATCTGGGCTGATTAATTATTGTTTCTGAGATTGTCACTAGCAGTCTAACTTACCAATAGATGGAGCACAGAGAAGAGACTGATTTTTACCTTGAATACAGCATAAATATAGGGGTGATAGGGGTGAAGAGGAATATAAAATGAAATCATGATGCATCTAGTATGAAGACTTTGCTAACACTGTCAAATAGAAAATGATGACAATTGCCTCTGAAATGCAAAAGAAATAATAAATCATGTTATGAAGCTTTCTATGTGTAAGACGAAACGTTTCCAAAAACATTAACAAGAATTCCATGAAAACAAAACAATCAAACAGTAAACAAAGAAACAAACAAAACCACCAAAATCCATCAAATTGAATATGAGGCAAAAATGTTGCTTAGATCTTTTGCAATCCATGAGACTCTGACATTCTCCTACCTTGTGCCATATTTAAAGTTATTAAGAGCATTTATTCAGGTGGTATAATTTAATTCTAAGAGATGCATAAATAAACTGTTGCTTATTGAGATATGCTTCCTTAAAAGACAAAGCTGCTTGAGTATTTTATCTAACCCAGAATAACTATCTGTCATTGCTTCAGAATTGCACAGGAAAAAATATGAATGCTAGAAAGTAATAATAGATTTAATAATAATAATAATAATAATAATAACAACAACAACAACAACAACATAAACTAAAAAATAAACATTACTTATTTTAATTAGCAGGGAAAATCATGTGAGGCCAGAAAATCTTTGTAGCATGGAACACACTTTTATATTCTACTTCTTGTTACCCCAAAGAGAAATCAACTACAACTAAAGAAGTAATATTCCTGTTCTTTCTCTATGAGAAAGGCCTAATTCTTAAAAAATATTAGTGCAGATGAAAAGGTACAATTAGACAAATGATTAATAAAATGCAATAAACAAATCTTTCAAGCGTTTGATTTCCAGATCCGTTTACATGCATAACATTACTTGTACAGAAAAGTGATATTGGCCTCATTTGCTGTCATGCAAAAGAACAATTTGAAAATTAGGTCATAAAGAACTGAAAGCAAGTTTGCTTTCTTCCCTACTTCACTGTTAACTCTTAGGTACTGAATAGATATATGATCAATGCTAGAAAAATGAGGTATTTGTCATTAAACAAAGACCCGAAGTGTAAGAAGGGAAAGGGTGGAACTTTAGAATCTGTTGCACATCCTAACAAGTGGAAGGTTTTAGAGAACCTTGCATGCTCCTAAAGTAGACATACATAAGAAATTCAAAGCCTTCCTGGAAATTTGGGAAAATATTAATAGTATAACAGTAAATTTACAATACAGTTACACTTAGTGTCTTCTAATGTGGAACTAAGGTTAGGGGGAGCAATACATGAATACATGAAGTTATAGCAGCTGTAATTAAGAAATTTAGAAAATAAAATTAATGAAAATACAACAGCACTTTTGCAAGATAGACTAGACCCTTATGAATTTAAGCCTTGAGGCCAAAACCTTTCAATTTTAAGCAAAGGTGTAAACATATCTACAATGGTTGAATAGCATATTCTATTAATCACTGCCAAGATATCAGGAAACATCCTCAAAACAGTCTTATATACAAGTTTCAAATGGGCAGATGCCATGGAGGCTTCATTGTTTTAATTTATTTGCTACTTATTATTAAACAGCTCGCAGTCATTTCTAAACTCATTTAAGAGTGATTAGAAAAGTAAAAAAAAAACAAAAACAGTGCCTTCCAACCCAAGCCATTCTATGAACTAATCACCAACTGATACCCAGCCAACAATGCAGTATTTCACCAATACTTGAACAGCAGCCCACCCACAGCCAACTCCCACCCACAATTTAATGGCCTGCTTCACGATGTCATGTGGTATTGAATAATCCCTGTTCTAATTCAAGGAAGCTGTCCTGTCTCCAACCCATCCCTTCCCATAGCAGCATAAAGGCAGTGACTTTTCCACACTGAATGACTTTGCCTGTCTCTAAGCATATTCTATTACTCAGCAACAACCAAAACATTGGTGTTGCTAATAAAACCGCCTCAGCTTAAAACAGGACATCTACTTATCATTACTGTGTCCAAGGTAGCATTAGCTGTGATGGTGGCAGCTGTTTGCTGCTCTCTTGTTTTTTAGTGTATTTAAACTGACTGTAGGAGCAAGTCTCAAACACGTTGTGCTATGTAAAACTGAAAACTTTTTCAGTACCTTGCATACAATGCAGTAAATGGGTTTAAAAAAAAAAAAAAAAAGAAAAAGAAAAAGAAAAAAAAAGAAGCAATGCTTATAAGTATTACAAGGAAATGAGTATTTCAGTGCTCACTATGCCTTTAAATACAGCATACTCCCTGCTGTGACAACTTGCACTTAATGTTTCACTTCGTAAAAACCAGGTTTTAATTCCACTTCTGCTGTTCAATGGTTCTTTTGGTTTGGTTTGCTTACTTGCTAGTTTATTAGTTTTCCTCAATGTAAAATACGAATAAATAAGCCTGGGGGGGGATAGGGGAGGGAAAGAAAAAAGCAATATGTGTATAGTAATGAAATCACGACAAGGAGATTGATGTCCCTATTAAGGAAATAAGTGAGGGAAATCATATCTTAGTTTTGCTAATGCTGTGCTCAGTCTTCTGTTCCTAAACATTTCACAGAAAAATTTTGGGTTTGAACAAAAAGAAAAAAAGAAAAAAAAAAACCTGCTTCATCTGGCAGTGCAAATCTAAAGGCACAAACAGCTAAAGTAATTGTTTAGCTTTAAAGATCATAAAGAAAACAGAACAGTATTCACGTGGACCCCCAGTCTCCCCAGACTTTAGCTTCAATAATCAGAATCTTTCCATGTGATTACCTGGGATTCTCTTTTAGATATTACAGAGGATAAAAATAGCTTCTGATTGGCTGGTTAATTGAAGCAAAAATACAAACAAAAAAAGGCAGCTGCACCTACCATGTTAAGCAACCAGAATCTGGTAGCAGATGTTTTATTAAATTGCTGATAAAAACGTGAGGAAAATGTCATTTCAGACCTTTGTTTACAGATAGCCTCTCCTCTTTTTGCCAGTGCTTCTGTTTTGCTAAGGCCATGCAAATGAAATCATTTAAACCAATATTCACTTACAGAAGCACAGAGCAGCTCTGCAGTGGAAACCTTTATCAGTTGCCTCTTACCACTCAAACTCCTCAAAATCAATGGACTTTAAGCCCATTTTGAATCTGAAATGAATCTCTTATCTTCAAAAAGAAGAATTAAGAAAGACTTCTAACAACACAAATCTTGTTGCAATTTCATAAACTAAAACAATCATAAGAGGGGAAGCAACGACGTGCAAGTAAGCATTTGTTATCATCAGAGTAGTCCCTCTGCCCATTCGACTTAAGATACTTCAGAAACTGAAGAGTAGTGAGGAACTCTATACCTCAGTCATGGTTTACAATCTGAGGAAAAGTAAAGTCATAAGTATGATTAGACTGCCTACCTGAGCCCACATCTTTTGAATGTATTTATTTATTTTTATAACGTGCTTTTGAACATATTCAGAACTTAAGTCCAAAGTGAAACAGTCTGACAACACTTAAACATGTTTCTAGCTCTACTGTGTCCACTATTAGTTTAAGAAATTGAGATTACAGAGCATGGAAATTGATTGTCTTATGTACGAGACAAGAGTCTCCTAGGTTCATGTGTCAACTGATATTCAGCAATTGAAGGTATGTGGCTCCACTGCAGGCTTCGGAAGTCCAAATCATTCTTCACTTGAGTGAAAATCAGAGAAATAATTTACTGTAAAAGGAACTGTGTTCACCGTACTTTTTAGGCTTTGAAACACCAGAAAGAGTTTTTGTAAGGGAGCACATACACCTCTGAAAGCATGTTTCTCTCTGTCCTGAATTAGCACAATGCCTGAGAATGGACAGGAAACTACTCAACTATCCTATCAACTAATATGAACACCTGTAAAGTCAGAAAAGTTGTTTTACTGTGCAAAAAACAGTATATTAGAGAGCATTGCTAGAATTAAATGAGATTGGTGAATGGCATACTACAGCTGGGGGAAAGTGTATAGCTATTTTAATAACTGGATATAAATTATACATCCTAATTGTATGGATAGTCACCAAACCCATGTGGGTCTAGATAGAAATACGTTCTCAACACCTATGACGACAGGCTCATTGAGCATCTAATTTTAGGAATTTCTCCTCACACCTCTGTTACCTTGTCTTCCAAAAAATGTGTTTTAGCTTCCCATCTATGGATGGCTCCAGAAACTCCTAATGTCAAGGACAGAACAGAAACTGAGTAATTACTCTAAATACTCTATCTTAGCTTTGAATGCATGTGACTCCCAAATAGGGAACACAGAGATCCTTAGGCAGTCTCCTTCTTATAGACTTCAGATGTTTTTCTTGCTGTCAAGGCAGCCACTGACAGCTTGCTTGGACAGCAAGATGGTGAGAGGTGAGTCAGAGCTCTCCATGCATCAGGAAGTTTCCTCATGCACAACACTTCTTAAGATTGAGCGATGCAGATTTGTACCAGAGGTGTTATCATATCAGGATGCAATTTTAAAGGAAAAAAATAAAGGAAAAAGGTCAGAGTGATGGAATTGTTGTCTGCAATGTATCTACACTGTGACAACCTCTTGAGTTTGAGCCCCCAAACCTGAGTTCAGAATTGTCCATGTAGTGCAGCAATATCTTGGATCAGAAGTGCTTAACTCTTTCTATTGGAGTATAGGCTGAAAATGTTTACCTAGACAATTTTTGTCACTTTATAAAGAAGGCTTCGAATTTTGGCACTCAAAAAATGTTAAAACTTTCCAATGTTTAAAATACAAATTTATGTAATGATTATATGTAGAAGTTTGCTGTCTGCCTAATGTTTATTCAAAACCCTTTCTCACTGTGGCCAACAATGTTATTTCTAACTACCAAAGGGGAGAGCAGAGTGCTGGGGATTTAGTACAATTGACATTGTTAAAGGTAACAAGGAGAGCTTTCATTCAAAACATACTACGTATCCCACAGACGCTGGTGTAGCTCCCAGTGCCAGTAGTGGTAAACGATATACAAAAGGAGTGAATGCCGAGACACAGCCACACACAGAGAAAAGGAACTTAAGAGGAATTCCCTGACAGTGGGGCACAGCTGATTTTACAAAGAGAACAGGTATGACATTTATTTTTCACTTGCATGTCTACCCTCTAAACTTCAGCACTTGTTTTTGACTCCCTTAGAGTATTATACTTCAAAATAGAGGATTGGTCTTGACAGCAGCAGAACCCTTATTTCCTTCTGTGTAGGATGTGGTTGTATAGATAAAGTTGATTGAGAACGCATTACATGTAAAAGTATTCTGAACGTTTGAGAAAGTGATGTGCATATTCGTAGGATAAGTTCGATAGCTGGAAATTGACTATATTTCACTGAGCCTTACTGTTGTTTCATCATAGTAACTAGCACACACAGTTTTCCTCTTCTCACTTCTATTCCTTCATGTATTTTCCTCAGTTTCAAATACTCTAGGTCATCCTAAAACTAGAGTCTGTTGTTTGAAAGGTTGTGTGGGTTTTACAAACTAATGTGTCTCATATATTAAGCTGTATAAAGAACATTTGCAACTAATTGAAAACACACATACATTTCACAGATGAATGCCTCTATCATTATCTTTCAATTATGAATCTTGGCTCCCTCTATTCTTTAATATCTGATTTTGAAGCCATTCTCTAATCCTGACTATGAGAAGTTTAGTAGTTGATGTAGGAACTGCAGGGCTTATTTTTTTTTCTTTCTCAGAATTATGTCAGATCATAGTTATGATGAAACACAAGTATTATAATCTACACTGACTACCATATGGCAAACATTAAATTAAAAAAATATCATAATTGTCTCTGAAGCACAAGAGTGTGAAAGAAGGAATCAAAAAAAAGTTGTGATATCTTGTACTAGGCTTTGATCTCATACCAGGAAAACTGGACAAGCTTTTGAAGAAAATCATTGACCTTTATCAATCCTATTCTCATGTTCTGAACCAAAGAGTTCTGAGTATTAAAGTGTGACTCACTGAGACTGACACAGGACTCAGTAAGGACATTTAGTAGTCACTTCAGCGCAGATTTGATTGATCCTTTTTGTCAGAATTGGCAGCCTTCAACCTTGAGGATACACAGATTCCAAATATACAAAAATTTCTTTTTAAAACATCCTTCCTTTCTGAAATACATTTCGTTTTTGGAAAATAAGGAAGATCTACATTTCAAAATCAAATATTAATTAAAATGTTAGAGATTACAAGTCTTTGTGGCCATGGTTAATTTTTTTTTTTTTTTTTTAGAATTCATTTTTTTTATAGACCAGGGATTTTTGTTTTTATTTTTTTAATAGTTTAAAGCTAAGAATAGGAAAGTGAATACACTAATCAAGATTGTTTCTACAATTTATTCCTCAGCTTATATATAAATAAACAGAAAGTATTACAGGTTGTTTTATGCCTCCTCTGTTCATTATCAATACATTCAGTAAAAAACAGCAATAGTTAAGTATAAACTGTTATAAACTGTCCAGAAAGTAAAAGAACCATACTAATAAACAAAACATAGTCTACGTATTAAACCAATTTATTATTTTAGAATTAAAGAGCTTAGAATTATTCTATGGCTTGCTTCAGTCAACAAAGTAAATTTATCCAATTTATCATTGATATATTTGATCAATTCAAGTAGTGATATAATGGCAGAGCATTGTACTCAATATCTCCTGTATTTTTTCTTTCAATCTTGAGTGCCTGGAAAAATTAGCATGATATTTTTATTCAATTTCTACAAAAAATCTTAGGCCTCTCTGCAAAATATCATAGCAATTTTATCATGCTTGACATACTCCTTTTTTTCATTTTTCTAATGTTCGTTGAGAGTCAGAAGAGTACTGGATATTTATCCATTCACTTCTTGTGCAGCAGTAATAAGGGTGACTAACCAAGAAAAAGCTTCAGCATTCTGCTTTGGAGTCATTACATGGTAGAAAGCCTGGTCCAATTACCCTTCCTATCCTGGCTTACTGCAGAAAGGCTTGTGGTATGAAATATAAAAGATGGAAGTAAAAAATCCTCTTAGTTCTTTTCCCCAGGAAAGGATCATGAAGGCAACAGGGAGGAGTAATCAGTATCTATGTCTATTCTTTCCTGTTGTTACTGTGGAATCACATTTTTATCCTTGAATCACAGAGCCTAAAGGTTTGAAGATTTTTATGTGTCTGGATGCATTAAACGTTTTCCTCTCACAAACGTGGTGCAAAGTCCATTTCATCACAGTAATTTTTATGATGGCCTAAAAAAGGATTATGACAATGGGAATTCAGCAACAACAGTGAAACCTTTACTGCCTCGCAAAGCAAGAAGTGTTCCTATACAAACAGCTGCAGGGTGGGCAGGGCTGCTGCATATTTTTCTGTGCTATAATATTGCAAGTCTCACAGGTTGAGCAACTAATACAGTATAATTCATAGTCTAGTAACTCATTTTCTATAGCCTGAATATAGTACTCTGATGGAAGCAGAGTTTCATTTTCCTTAATAAAAGCAGGTTTTTTCACACTACCTGCCTAACTGGTCTTAGTCTTCAAATTACTCCATTTACTTACTTATGGAGTGTATACTACCCACAAATATTTATTTTTTGCTCTTCTTCAGGGATCTAAAGACTCACATTCCCTATATCAATATTTTAAAGTACAGGTTGGCTCATTTTTACCTCTGTAAATTTTATCTGTCTAGAAACTTTAGTATATTGCTGTACACAAAAATTGTACAACTGATCCCAAAAGGACATTTATGAACAACACATTTGATCACAGTGTACATAGTAGATATGATATAATTCCACTCCTCATACAGAGGCAAAATACGGCCATCAACAGCCTGATTTCCGCATATACAATCCTGAACCACTTGCCTATTTACCTAAAAATAAACTGATTAGAAACACCAAAAATAAAAGAAATCATTGCCTTTCTACACTGTCAGGTCTATGATCCACAAATAAGAAGGAATTCATGCCAAAAATTAGGATAGGAAATCTATTTCCTTTGTTTTCAGTGTACTTGAAAAATAGAGTCCATTATGGAAATCTGTGTTTGGATTGATTTTCTTGTTTTGATTTGTTTTACTTCTTCTTAGTAATAAATTCATCTTTTCAAAATGTTCAAAAAAATATATACACACATAATTAATACGTCAGTATGGTTGTAAAGAAGACGGAATTATGTCAAATGTATGCAATAATTTTAAATATTAAATGTATTTTTATATAGACACACTTAAAATTTTACACTAATTTATTTGAAAGATTTATTATAAATCATGTTTTGTACAGTCATGAATAATCAAGCCAGTTTAAACTCAAAGAAAACTTTCTCTTAAGATCAGATAGTCTTTCATTAAATTTAACTGTGACTTTTCTTCTGGAAAAGTGAAGTTTGGTATTTTCTCTATATAATTTTACCACACATACAAAAGTGCAGCTGTATATCCACATCTACATCAGAAGTAGACAACATGGAATACAGATTTATTCTCAATGGCAGTTTTCATTAGAGTGTTAATGATGGCTCTCCCAGAGGCTGAGTGATATGAAAATTTACTCAGAAAACCTTTTTAGACCTTTGCTACAAGTCCACCAACACATTAACAATGCAGTATCATCTTTCATCCATTCTTCTGCAGTTATAACCTTTCTTGTGTGCTGCAAAAGAGAAATGAATAAACTATTTATACAGCCAATAGACCTCATGTGGTATCTTCCCATATTAAAACATCATTGAGAAACATGATCATTGATCTTTCATAGAATAAAAACCAATCTTAGCTGATACCATTTGCTATATTTATCCCTGGTACCTTCTATATATAAATTTACCATAAAATCACACTTCTCTATTAGAAGTGCCTTTGTGTAAGTTTCCATATTTGTCTTTTGTGGTCTGCACCTTAACCAAAACTTACCAATTCATTGTTAATTCACTTAGACTGTGTGGAGATAATGTGACAAATACGACAAAAGCAGAGAAAACCTAAATGATTTAGATAAAATAGAGCTAAGTACCTTTCCAAGGTTTGGCAGGATTGACAACATACTAAATTGCTTAAAAGGTCTCTTTTATTGGCTTGGAATACACATTGCTTAGTCAAAGAACAGAACATACTGCATGTTGTTGCTAATCCTATGAAATGCCACCTGTATACAGAACAGACTGCATTATGAAGGAAACCCACTTTGAATTGTGGCCTTCCAATATTTGAAGGGAGTGTATAAACAAGACGGGCAGCAGCTGGGTGAATAGTGATAGGACAAGGGGAAATGGTTTTAAACTAAGACAGGGGAGGCTTAGGTTAGATATCAGGAGGAAGTTTTTCATGCAGAGGGTAGTGAAGCACTGGAACAAGGTTGCCCAAGGAAGTTGTGGATGCCCCATTCCCAGAGGCATTCAAGGCCAGGCTGGATGTGGCTCTGGGCAGCCTGGTCTAGTGGTTGGTGACCCTGCACATACAGGGGGGTTGAACTAGAAACTATGTTCCTTTTTAACCCAGGCCATTCTATGATTCTATGAAGAAATAATATTAATTTAAATTTGATGCCTTCATCTCCCTCTTAGATTCAGATGGTTGGGTGTAGTAAATAATATGATGTCTATAAGAATCTCACTTCTGACAATGAAATCATGTTTTGCAAGCCAGAGAGCTCTGCAACACCAGCTTGATCTATCTAAGCTGCAGACCGTGCAGTCATGAATTTTATCAGTAAGAATTTGAAACATTTCTTATGGACTCTGATATGTGCAGGCTTATTATCTTTGTCTCTCACCCCAAATCTATCACAGCAATGCCACAAATGTAATGTACTAAATACTTTTGATTTCCCTAAAGGATTCTCAAGTTTGATTCATTTTGCAGATCACCAGACAGTTTCAAGCATTGTTTTTTGGAAAGGCATCTCTGCATACTTGATATAAATCAGAAGACAATGTCCATCCTTTACATGGTAGTTTTGTGAAAGCCTATATGGTAACCAATGTATGAAACAGGACATGTATTTAATACTTATTACAACAACAAGCCCAGCCATAGGTATACAGGCCTTCTAAGCAGAAACAGGCAGTGGTTTCCCAGCAATCTGAATGCTGTTACCAAGCTATACAAGTTAAAGTAAATTTGGACGTATCCATGTGACTCATATTACATCTATAAAAATGCAAAGAGTTATTATGGCTGTTTCTACTAATGCTCTGTTAATGCTTATTCATTGCTTGTTTGGCTCAGGTTTTTTATTGGACGTAAAATAAATAAAGAAAACAGACCAATTATGATCAGCTATTGAAAAAAGAATTATTAGCTTCATATGAAGTTTGCTCGAACTTTGAATAAAGGCCTAGCTTACCATAGAAGCTATGGATACAACAAATAAATGTACTTCCGCTTTAATTTAATCTCTTTTTATTTACCTCTTCTGTATTTTTTCTTTCTTAATTGCTTAGAATACAGAATACTGAAATGTCAGTACAGAACACGAGTATGAAAGTGTACACCTATATAATATAAAGAAAAATTTCTATAATAAATATCCGTACACTTCTTGTAGCACAATTTCAGTTACATAAGAGAGATTTTGTTTACTAAGATTGCTTTGACATTTGAGTTCAGTTATTGCCATGGTAAAAGACAAGCCGATTAGGTCATTTGCATCATCTAAATGGAATTCTGAGTAATGTCACCATTCAGTGGGTGATTGAGAACAGAAAAGTGATTGTATCCCATCAAACCAGAATTTATAATCAAGTAAATAATACTTGGTATGTATCATTAGTCTGTGCAGACAAAAAAGTCGGATTGGTTGATATTTAGATAAAAGATATGGACTTCAAATTTCACAAGGATGCTTAAGGGAAATACAGAAAAAAAGGAGAAAAGCATCTCTCAAATTAATCCACGTTTACAGCCAAAGTTACTTTCAGTAGTCTGATTTGAGGTTATCTTTAAATACACTGTGATAAAGCCAAATTATATATACATATATATACACATATAGGCATCAATAATTTCACTTCATTTGCAGACATTACAGTTGTTTTTCACCTGACAGAGACAGCGCATTGCGTGGTTTTGACATATATTTGAAATTTATGAAAAAATAAAGCAACAGATTTTGCTGATGAAAACTTGCAGCTGCTTTTTCTGTATCTATTTGAATTGAATTCATGCTGTTACAGCTATGAATATTCCAAATTCTAAATATGTTCCCAAATCAATAACGCACCTCAATAGACCTCAACCACTGTTTCTATATGTTTTCTACTGTGAAAATGTTCAAAACATATCTGTATTTCGAGTAGTAGGACTCACTATTCAAAACAGCTTTAAAAAAAACAACAACCCAACAACAACAACAAAAAAACTTGTTCAGGTACAGAAATATTTAACTTTGCTTTAATTGCAAATTAACTGCCTTTAACATCTTTAACTGCCTGAAGCTCTTGACATTCAATCAGATCCAAATGGCTCAAGGTAGTCCAAGCTGTAAAATACACTTTTATTTAAAATGTATACTGGCAGTAGAGATGTGTTGAATCTGTTGAATATTAAATCACCTTTTGTCAGCAGAATATGGCAGAGATTTAAAAAATGTGTGTTAACAAATTACCTTAATTCAGAACACCAGCTTGACCTGAATCTCTTGAGTTATGAAATTCAGTATGATCAGAAAAAGAAAGAAGAATGACAGGCTCAGTGAGATTCTTTTGGAATTGTAATATCCTCACTTACAGTATAACTGGCAAGAGTTATAAGAAGTAAGAGAATATCTTTTACTGAATGGAATATGAAGTAATCCTGAGAATAATATTCTATTTAACCCCCTCATCTATAAAGAACACTTATTCACACATCTTTGTATATCTTGCCTTAAGCCAGTATTGAAGATGAGGGTGAGTTCAGTCCTGCAAGGTGTTGAGCACCATGGTCACTGGCTGCAATCCAGCAAAGCACTCAACTGTGAGTTTAAGTATACGGATCATGCCACTTATTTCAATGGGATACAGCTTAAAGATGAACTAACCTTAAATGCTTTGCTGGATCACAGCCACAGTTCTCAGTGCTGGGTGAATGCAGGTCCAACCTCAGAGGGCCATCTTCCTCTCTGTGTTTCCAGATAGAGCTTATAAACCACATACAAGGTCCTTTCAGGAAACAAAGTTCATGTAATAGCAAGATCAAGCAGGTTCAGAAGGCTGGGATGACTTGCAAGCCTTAGAATAACTGTGTTGAAGTGAACAAACAAACAAAAAAAAGCAACCTGATAGAAATCCAAATAAAGAAAACTGACAAAAAAAAAAAAAAAAAGACAATGCTCTTTGACTTCCTCAGGTTCAGACATTTACTTATGCATATAACATAAAGACTGTGTATGATCATTGTTATAGATAAAGCAGAAGAAATCAAGTGAAAGAGTAGAGATGTAATCAGTGTACCCTATTTTTCTTTGCCAAATTTCTCTCTTGATTTTAGCTGTGGCCTATGTTACGTCCTCAACTGTAAAGAACAAGAAGTCTCTAAGTTTAACAGTGCATGTGTTCTCCTCAGACAACACATGCCAATTGAAATCAGATTTTCAGTCTATTTAATTATACATAAGTGGTATGCTGGGTCTGCTGCTTTCCAGTTGAAAACAGGAAAGAGAGCTTAGGAACAAAGTGAAAGCAAGGCATTATGTATTAAGATTATTATCTTCATAGTCTGATTCAGAAATTTTGAATCTCCCTTGGCTCCTACTAGTATAGAAAATACCCACTTAGAGTCTACTGAAAAAAAAAAAAAATGAAGGCCCCAGGTTTGCTGCCTTTCAAAAAGGGAAGGAAGTGAGAAGACAGAAAACAAACTGTGTTTACAGTCACCTGTTTTCAGTGGCAGCAAGAAGTGTTTTGTGCCATTTTTTCTTTTTTTGTTCATTATTTTTAGGCTAGGTTGCTAACTCATTGAACTATAAAACTGGCAGTTTTCACATAATAGCTGTCCCAATGTACAAATGATGAAAATGAGCTTTGAAACACTGTTTTTTCAGGGTGATGATATGACTTGAACAAGCAAGTACATAATAGTTGCTAATCATAGACATTTTAATTACCAAAATGAAAATCAAGCCATATAAATATTTCTGTAAAAAGAAAAAGAAAATGTCCCTTGAAATAGCATACAAAAACCCAGGACTGCCACTTGGCCACGTGTGGTTTTCTTGGAGGCTCGAGAGTCTTATTTAAAAATAATATGCAACACACACAATAGGGCACCATATTTCAACGGAAATAATTAAAGACAGCATCACACTTTCTAGTTAACAGCTCTCATTGAAGCAATGGGCAGCTCTGGAAAAAGTCTGCCACAGTGCACCCTGCAGAAAGATCAAATCAAAGTGATAAAGAATTCTATCAGAGGTTAGTGAACATGAGAGACTTTTGAAATATAAAGTGCCCGAGCAGCTCAGCATGTGTACTTTCCACTCCTCCCCACCCCCGAGGTTTACCTTATTCCCACATTTCAACTTACCTTTTCATCATATCCATCAGTCTCTTCCTTGTTGAGAAACAATTGTGTCCTAGAAATCTCTTGAACTCGTTTATACTCTTTCCTTTATTCTCATTTCCTTGTATTTTGATCTACAGTTTTATTATCTTTTATATGAGCCATGCTCCAATTTCCTATTTACTCCTATGCTGTTAATGGTGGAAAATGTTCTTCAGATTCAAAATCCGTGACCAACATGTATCAGTTTCTTTTATAAGCTGGAAAGCTAGAGTTTGATTCACCTCTTGAAATTTGAAGAATGGTCTGTAGTCACGCAGACACATTTTATGTTTTCATCAAATATTCATAACAATATCCAAAGCAGAAATGTTTTTTTTTTTTCAAATATATTCTCATAAACCTATCTTTCTAGCTGCATAATCAAATGTAGTTTGCTTGTAAACAGTAAACTGCCAAACATACCCTTGCCTCTGTACACAGATTTTAGCCTTCAACTTAGCAACTAAAGAAGTAATAGAAAAGAGGCTATGAGCTGTATTCAATATTAGAAACTCAATACCTATTTTTTGGTAAGGTCTTTGAAAAAATAAGACACATACTTAAATATCATAACATTTTTTTTAAAGTTAATTTTGTTTGAATGAAAATTCTACTTTGTTCCAACATATAGAAAGATTTGTACTTGCAGATTAAAAGAAGTTATTTTTTCCACATTTAATATCTCTTCCATAACACACGTAACTTCCATAACACAATTAAAATTCCATAACACAAGTAAAATGACTTCAGTGATTGTAACAGCTGATGTCATAGCAAAACCATTGCTAGAACTAGCATTATTTGGGAATTTCATCACAGCCAGAGCGTTAAACACATTCACAGGGACAAGTTTATTCTGGAGTTAGGCTTGAATCTTGATTAAGGCCTTTTGATGAAGTTATCTAGAGGTCATTGGCTATTGCAGTGCCCTGCTGAAGCCCACAGCAGATCCCACAGTTAAGGGCAATACCAAAATTAGTCCTTTACCTATCTTGACTTTTCACTCTGATATAAACCAAAGCTTTACACATTTAAGCCAACTCTTTACAAAGTCGAAGAATAACCTGCAATAGCAGCACACAATAACTGAGTTCTTGATTTTTAATCTAGAACATGACACGGGACAGCTAAATCCAGATGAAGGCTCTCATTAATTCTAGTAAGGTATCTCT
Organism: Tetrao urogallus; assembly: GCF_951394365.1. Lineage (NCBI taxonomy): Eukaryota > Metazoa > Chordata > Aves > Galliformes > Phasianidae > Tetrao > Tetrao urogallus. Next base: position 52,962,962 of record NC_136815.1, on the reverse strand, counting down.
AGTCTGTGTAAAGATGAGATCAAAGATAAAACCTGAGTTTATGCTTCAGGCAGGAAAATTTAAAAAAAAAAGGAAGAGGAAGAGGAAGAGGAAGAGGAAGAGGAAGAGGAAGAGGAAGAGGAAGAGGAAGAGGAAAAGGAAGAGGAAGAGGAAGAGGAAGAGGAAGAGGAAGAGGAAGAGGAAGAGGAAGAGGAAGAGGAAGAGGAAGAGGAAGAGGAAGAGGAAGAGAAGCCCCTCCAAATTTCTCACAGTTAAACTAATTCACAAGGGAAATGAACAAAGCAAACCTCAGACAGAGAAGGGAAGTTTTTTTAGGCAACAAAATGAGACTTTTTTTCTATTTTACTGGTGTATGGATATGATATGAATATGTTTGCTACAGGCTGCCTGTGTTAGTCTCACTAGGTTAGGAATTTGTGTAACCCCAGTAACACAACTGAACTAAAACTCAGTTTTCAATAAAACTAGCAAATGCCATTAATTTTGGGAAGCAGTGGAACATTTATCTTTAAGATATTATTTAGAATTAGTGAGTAAACATAAACACAATGCAGACATCTATCTATTGTCAAATTAGAGTTTTAAAAATTGAGAAATGCGAACTCTAAACAAAAAATCTGACGTGTGACCTGTGCAGTTACTTAACCAAAAATTAACTCATGTAACTGAATTGCTTCATGTTACCTCTTGAAATAGAGGGAAAAAACAGTTATTTTGATAACAAAAAACAGTTAATCCCTTCCCAGGATGCAGAGCAAAGATAACAAGTAAGACCTAACTGTTCTCTGCTGCTGCAAGGATGTATCTCCCTCTCTTTCCACTCGTATTCTTCTCCCTCTCCTCTCCAACTCCCCTTCCCAATTTCATACATGTAGCGGGAGGAGAGTCTTTTTGCTATATCTCCCTTTCTCTCACATCTGCTCTGTCATGTCTGCTATTGAAGGAAAATTCTCATCAGAGTCTGTGGAAGAAAAGGGTGGATAAGCCCATCCAAATTGCTGTAGTAACAGAAAATTAGTTGCTTTTATTGTCTTTCGTTTTCTCTTTTTTTCAAATTTAGTTAATCAAGTTGGTCTACAACACAGAAAGTGCTTGCAGTGTCTCAAGGTTGAGTGGAGTTGTGTAGGCAGGAGTATGGGAGAAGCTGAGGTTAGGAAAGAGGATATTGCTTTTTCCCTCTTGGAGGCAGCAAGCTATTAATATCTCAGTTTCTTGTATAGCTACAAGGAGTTGGTCTGCTACAGCTGTGATACAGAGAAATTTAATGTGGTTTTACCACATACTAATCTAACACAAGGTCTAACTTTATACATCCAGCTTAAGCACCTAAAATAAAGCCAACCCTCTAAGTACATTAATAAATTTGTCAAAAGATGACTTAACATTCAGTAAGGAACATAAAAGCCTGCCAACTTCTAAATCAGATGACCAAAGTTAAATAGGGTTAACACATGAATATTAATTCTAAACCTGATGGCCCAGTGGAGAAACGGGGATCTTGAGATTTCCCACAGGGTCCATGCTTTTTTAGTATATGAAGAAGACATAGGCATCATTTTTGACCTTGCAGAAAACAGAATTGCAGAGGTAGGAGTCTGAAAATGCTATGCCAGCAACCAATATACTTTTGCTGAGAGGTGAACTCTTGCTGCAAGCAAAATGTAATACAGCTGGCTGACTATCTGTATACTACGATAATACAGGATTTTAGTGGAGCTTTGCTGACACAAAACTGGAATAATGCAGTGCATATCAACCCTCTACTAAAAATTTACTTATATCATTTTCTACCTCCTCATAATGGGATAGAAGAAATACTAGAGCTTTTTTTTTACCACTTCTTAGCTTTAGAAGTAAAGTTTATTGTGGTACTTGTGCTGTTACACAAACTTTTTTCCTGCTACGTAAAAAAACTAATTTGAAATATATTATTTTGCATGAATTTGTTTTTTCTTCTCTTCGTAGGTGGATTGCGTTGCTCTAGACTACAATGAGTGTTGCCTGGCATGTTTCTTAATTTTTGTTTTCAGGCAGTCCATCCGCTTTTCATTAACATCTGCCCATGCTAAGCTTTTGACAGACTATTTGATTTTAACTCACTTTCCACAAGCCTCCTAACTCTCTTTCATCTGTGCTTTCGTCATGAATTTCCTCAAAAATGCTTCTTTTTTTCTTCCCCTGCAGCTAAAAGAGGTTCTATCCATTCCCCTTAGCTTTATTGGTGAAATCGCTAGATAGAACTACATGAATTGGGTCTCAGCAAGGACTTCTGAATTTTTTGTACACACCTGGGTTGCCTTTGTTAGACATTTCTCCCCGTGGTTATGTTGCAAGGTCCAGCCTTTCCATTCGTACCACTTCTTGCATTTCTAACGCTCAGTAGGATGGCTATCATAAATGTTACACATTACAATTTTATCTACAAAGAAAAGTGATTCTGGTGTATATTTTGATTTTGTATAATTTTGGGGTGTGAATGCATTAGCTCTAGCTTGGAAACAGACTGGTATTCAATCTACTTCTTAATGAGTAAACTGCTGTATTTGTTGGTTTGTAAGAGCTCAGTTATTTATGATTTGAGGGTATACAAGAAATTATCTGTAGCGTGATTTAAAGCCTACTGAATCAATGAAAAGACTTTCACAGGCAGCAGCTAGCCTTGTAACAGATTCTCCATGCAGTATCTGTCCTCTCCTAATTACACATGCCTTGTCTTGAGACATATTTCGTAACAGCCAATATAGGATGCATCTCTGCTAATTCAAAAATAAAAAATGGTATTTCAGCAGTATATGTAAATGTATTTATAAAAGCAAGAGCAAAATTACAGACCTTTATAATTAATTTATAATCATTTTCAGTTTTCGATCCATAACAAAAGAAATAACAATAAATATTGAGCAAATGAAAGCATTTAGAGCATTTTAATAAATGTTAAAGAAAAAAAAATCATCACCAGTCTCTTGATTCTGGCTAGCACTTTTTTATTTACCATTTTTCTGTCTTTGATGGATGTTGTTCATGCTGTTTAGCTTACAGTAACAAGCAGGTTTTTAATTTTTCTATCTTCCGTCTCTCTAGTGACAGTCTGTGATGGATGATGTGACAGAAAGATTCATCAGAAAATTCTAAATCATGAATACAAAATAAATTAGTAATATAAGAAGTAGATTTGCATTCTCCACTGATAGCACTCCAACTGCATCAACTGCTCTTGTTTTTTGCTTTTACTTGTGATGAAATAGTAGCTCAGCATAGTGATTCTGATTTGCCAGTTACCATGTTGTTCCAGAAAATTAATCATTCTTAACATACGAATTATGTGCAGTTGTACAGTTTTGTTTGCTTTAACTCTCCTCAGGGCAACATTCACATTAAAAAATTGTTTTCCTCAGGTTTAGGGAAATATGGGTTTCCAAGAGATTTTCTGCAGTTGAATGGTTGCTGGGATTCCTCCTTCTGAGGTCCTCTACCCTTTGAGGACAGAAAAAAAAAGTCAACGTTCTCCCAGCTTTGCCAAAATGACCAGCAAAAGCGGTGATGAATGTATTGAGTACAAATGCTGTCCCTATTTCCAACGTAAATATATTTTCTCTTGTATAAAAGTTGTTTTTTATAAAGGACAATCCTTCGCAGAAATAAGTAGTATTTCAATTGCTTACTCTTAAGTGAGAGCTATATTAGGCACAAACACACACAGAAAAGACACATGCACAGAGAAAACTATGATGTCTTCCTGAAAGAAGAAATCCGTTCACATACTGAATCAGTTAAACATACTTAAATCAGTTCACATACTTAAAAATAGGTACTTATGGAAGTCAGGAGAGACTAACATAAATTAATGCAACTAAAAATTGTAACAAGCTAAGAATTAATAGTGGAAAGAAATCTGGATGAATTTAAAACATTTCTTCTTACATACACTATATTTTCAGTAAAAATATCTCAACATTACAGCTATTAGTCTCGCTGCAAAGCTACTTCAATCTCAGTAGCAGCTTGGATTATCTCCAAACAAGTGTTTCTTTCTGTGGTCTGTACAGCTTCTTCTGCAGTCTCCTTTATAGCTCTCATTAAAGGTAAGACTGACCAAGTTAAAAAGAGATAGCAAGGCATCTTATTCTGTCATCAATTTCCAGCCATTGGATTAGACTTTATAGTCACTTAATCTAACCTTCTGAATTGCAAAGGTGACATTTTTTCCATCAGTTCTTATATATATCTTAGAACTTTATGTTGTCACTTAGTATTGTAGTATGTGAACATAGCATCTGGTGGAGCTATAAAACTTATTTTTGAAAGAGTCTTAATTTAAAGAGTTGCAGAGACAGAGTTCAACAGAACATCGATTATAAGATTCCTGTGTTTAATTATTGTCAGTTTAAAAAACGAGAATGTAATTTCTAGCATTAAGTTTCTCTTCCAGCCAGTGGATTTTATGATAAATCATTGAATGTTTCTTCAATTCTGGAAGACCCTGTTGGCAAAGAGAAGCTGAAACAAATCTTTTTTGTCCCAGGAACAAAGAAATCAGCATGTATGTGTTCCCATCAGGCAGTGGTGATGTCTTTGAGTGTCAGTTTGCTCCCAAAGGTACAATTACAGCATATGTCTCAGAGGAAATACATATTTTGTAAGGCTAGAACTTGAGGAGTAAAAATCTATAAGACTCAGAATGGCAAAAACACATATTAATGTAGAAATAATATAAAGAGGCAAAATTCACAATCTTTCTTTATAAAAGACATTAACTGATTTATGCATTTTGGATGCTATGGTCTTGAGGTACAGAGAAGATAGAATGCTACTCTGGTTTAACTATATGACCAGCCATGACAAGAGAGAGAGTACAAGTATAAGAAATGCTTCTTTAAAGAACCTTTGAAATACAGAGGATACATCAGAGTATGCTGCCAAAAGTATCCTGGAGCACTTCAGAGCAACAGGATCACTAAGGCAGTGAAGTGTGTTTTGTTATATACTGCTTTTGTCTGCTACTTCTCACGTAGTCTGGCAGCAAAGTCTGACCGAAATGCCCATATGTATAATATGCGTATCTGCCACATACCCTTGAAATCATAAAATGTGAAGATGAAAAAATTTAATTCTCAGTCAGAGTCACTTAAGATGCCTGGGGAAGGCAATAAACCTTATTTCCGAGACATAGGGGGCCTGGACATCAGAACCATCAGAGTCACTGGCAGAAGTTCACATGTTATGCACCTCATGCAGAGAGAGAATGTCTATATGCAGTACTGGAAAGCTTACTGTTTATGAGATTGAAACTATAAAACCTTGCACAATAGTCCTGCAGTGTTCAAGAAACTGATTAATTAAATCTATGACATTTTTTTCATTCTTGTGCCAAGAATCATATCCATATCTGAGAAGCTAACCTACTTTGAAAAAAAATGACTAGATAAAATGTGTTTAAATCAAGTTTTTCCTCTCCTTGTCAATAGAACTAAAACATATATGCTTTCTTAATTTATTTAGCATATCTGTGATAGAGGTGTAAAAAGGGCCATCGAGACAGCTCTTTTCTTTTTCATTTTCTTTTTCTTTTACCTTGGAATTTATTTTTCCCTCTGAGATACACCAGAGGCCAGATTACACATCTTTCAGGGGGTGTTTCTAAGTCCCTAAAGCTAGTTATCACAGTTGGTACCTTCTACTCTGTATGTTCATCACTGATTCTATCTAATAATAATAAAATAATAAAAGTGAGGAAACTGGGACATTGTATCTTAAAAATCATTTAGATTTTCAGTGGAAAACAGACATTGTATCAAGAAATTTGTGAAAAAAAAAAACACACTACCTGATTGTTTCACAGTAATTCCAAAGACGTAGCATGAACTGTTGCTATAATAACATTAGAAATGCTTTTGAATTAACTGTGTAAAAGGAGATATGAATATGCAAAAAACATGCAGAGTAATTTGAAAAAGAGGTTGAGCTAAAAAAAAAAATTTGGAAATGGAGAAGAGAGAAAAACAAGCAGTATAGTAAAAGGAAAACTTAGAAAGGAAAAGCTAGTATGCTATCAGTTTGCCTTTTCCTTCTTAGGAGAAATATAAAGAAAAGAGAAAGAAGAGACAGAATTTCCAAATAAGCCTTACAGGATAGTTTTGAAAATCTGAGGAGATAAAAACAAACCCACATATCAAGACAAAATATCAAGTCTGTGTTAGGAATACATTTAAGATGGCTAGTATGGTCTCAAAATTTCTTTCAATCTGTTACCGAAGCAGACAGGAAAAAATTTAGATACAACTTACTGTGAGATCCTGTGATATAGTTTGCTGCTAACTCTTCCTTCTTTTTATAGATTTAACCAAATTTATGACACTTGGAAGCAAGTGATGCCTTTGAAATATTATTATTAAATTATCATAGCTTTAACTACTACAACTAGAAGTATATGGGGAGGTTCAACTTCTTATTTAAAAGGGCATGTATCATACTTTCTCTTTGCTGAAAAGGTAGAATTGAAACAAACCAAACAAACAACTACAACAACAAAACCACAACTAAGTAAAGCGACTATTTAATCATAGAATCATAGAATTGCTCAGGCTGGAAAAGACCTTCGAGATTATCAAGTCCAACCACAACCTAACTGTACTACCCTAACTGTAACAACTGATAGCTAACTCATGTTCCCGAGCACCACAGCCAAACAATTTTTAAACACATTCAAGGATGGTGACAACTACTTCTCTGGGGTGCCCATTCCAGTACTTAACAATCCTTTCTGTAAAGAAGTTTTTCCCAATATCCAACCTAAACTTACCCTGGCACAACTTGAGGCCATAAAAAGAATGTAGAACTTTGGAGAAAAAATGTTTATTAGGTACTTCTTTTATTTAATAGTTAATCTCAAAAAATATTACATTACTATCTATCTGTCTATCTATCTATCTATCTACCTATCTATCTATTTATCTATTCATCTAACCATTGCTATTTATTATTTGGGAAAAGTTCTCCTTTTACTTGAGAGGCCTAAACACATCAGACATAGCAAATGACTACCTATGTCCTAAAGAAATCAATGAGAAATTTCCCTTGAAGCCTTGTCTTGAAGTGGGCAGTGCACAACTCTCACAGTGTTAGAAGAGGCAAAAAAAAAAAAAAAAAGGTCTACATGATATATGGAAGAAGCAGTTTCTTTCAGGTATCATTTGAATATAGAGTGTCTAAGTGCTTTAACTGATGTGAAATTTAGTTTTCATATTAATTTTCTTGGAATAAACAAGAAAATCTCTTTCAGTAGCACCTCACGGATCAGGTCTGAAGAATACAACCTGTCTGACAACTGCTTCCACCTTTGTGTGTTGTCAGGTGAAAACTAAAACTTTTGTGGTGTTCTTTATGATACGCAGCACTTCCATTCTATTCACCTAAAATCTAAAAGTTATATCATTAATACGTAGTATGCCCTCGAATACAGAAAATCAATTTTGAAGTATTTACCATATTTTTATCCCATTTTGCAATTGTGGGGTGTACTGATTACATCATGTCTAAGAATGCCAATTTTTGTTAGAGAGATTTTAGCTAAGTACTTAAAGACACTGGAAATCTGTCAGCAGCAGGCAAGGCATAGCTTCATATAAGCATCAAATTTTGTCAAGAAGATTTGTTCTGGATGTTAATGAAGGGCACAAGAGAGAAAGGACCAAGTGGAACAGAAAGCTTGTGTGAATGTCTTCAAGCCTCCGGATGAGCTCAGGGCAGACCCTCTGCCTATGAAATCATTTTCTATTGTTAGCCTGCACAAAATGTTTGGCTGTAAGCCTACTGCAAAACTAAGCTGTTTTTGTGCCAGACTACTGTTGTGAGGACAGTGTATGACTGCTACTTTGCACATGCAGAACAAAGAATAACAGATAAATTTTTTTTCTTCTCTGTGAAATTCAGTTTAATAACCATTATTGTCATTGTTTACAGCAAATGATTAGAAAAACCTGTTCAGGCAGATGTGTTTCCCTTCACTAGAGATGAGAAAATTTGACTGTCCTAGTCAAATTAGAGAGAATTTGGTGAGAGAGAATTCTCTTGCCCACGCTGTGTCCATTGATGTAGGTGCACTTGAGCTGAGCTGAGCTGTTGGCCTTACCCCCAACCTTGGCATGGTCCCCCTAGGCTCATCTTCTGTTTTACTGGTTGTAATAAACTACTCAGGTTGACAATCTTGAATATTGACAGTCATACCTTTTTAATATAAGTTCACATTACAGTTTCTGTTCATTGTCCTCAGATTTGAAGGTGGAAGGCTATAAAAAGAGAATGTAGAAAGTACTTTTCATAGTTAATTTGATTCATCTCTGTAGGAAAAGTGTGATGATATTGATCATGTCACAAGCCCCTTCTCTGTCCTAACTAACATTACTAACTAACTAATATAATAACTAACGTTACAGTTTTACATTAATTATGAAGCATTTTAAAAGGGGAATAGGTAGGAGAAAGGATGGATGAAAGAACTCAATAAAATGTTATCTTGGTTGACACGAGTTTTAACAGAAATGCTTATCATCCTTGAACGTGATTCACGTTCTGTCAGCATGTTCAAGAAGAGGTAGGTTTCTTTGTAGCATAAGTAAAATGAACGTCATTCATAATGTGAAATAAATACACAAAACAAGTATCCTAAAACATTGTTTCTCCAAGGAAAATGCTACTGTCAAAAGTCATAAATGATTTATCATGAAGAAGACCCTAGATAGTTTTGTTTCTCTCCTCAGGACCCACTGACATTAATTATTTCCAGGAATCAAGTAAACGCCTCTAGGTAAAAATATGTTCTGTGAAATGCAACTCTCTTAAAGCTCCACTTACATTTCTGTTGACATTGATCCTAAACTGAGGTTATATGAGTACTTCCAGAGAAGTAAGATATGTAAATGAATGAATATACCATATGAACTATGTTAAGATTATTTTCCTTAGACTGAGATGATCACTGGAAGCCATAGCATTTGTTTTTAGATTTCATTTGAAATTAACTACTGGTTATGGTAAATATTGGACTAAATAAAGTATAACCTCCTCAACAAAGAGTTTTACCAAGCTGAAACCATAGTACACTTTCAAAATCCATTAATCTACTGGTGTTTGCCAAATTCTGAACAAACTACATAATTGTTCATAAATCAGATATTTCACCATACTAAGTATGGTATACAGTATGACTTATTCTGACAAGATACTACCCTGGCATGATTAGATTATATTCAAAGGCAGAAGTGTTTGTTTAGCTTTACTGGCATTGATTGTGGATTTTGCTGTTACTGTTTGTTTGTTTGTTTGTATAAAAACTGATGTGATTTCTGTTAATCAGGTCTCATATATCTGCTCTGGTAGTTTTATAGGTTAGCACCTAAAATTATGCTATAAAGTGGGGATTTACAATAAAATTCCATCAGGACAGTCTTGCATTCATCTTTTTAAAAATTCTATCAATTTCCATAAAAAGCAGATAAACAAAGCAGAACAACAACAAAATAACAGTGTAAATAACCGTGTTTCAAATTGCAGTTTCTACAAGTAATAATCTCTCCATAGTGTGGCTTCCATCTTAAAGGGTATCTGAATTCTTCTGGGTAACCAGTGCTGAAATATATTTTTTCTAGCAATCTAGATGATGGGGAAACATTTTCCATTATCCAAAAAGATTTTTAAAATGCTGTTGATCTTTTTGATGACTGATGCCCTAAAGTATCAAGGGTTGTGCTGGCAAAACAGCATCATGTCTGCAAGCAGATGATGTAATGAGAAAACACTAGTAGATAATAGCTAATACACAGAGAGTGGAAATTTTGCCCCATGCTCCTATGAACTAAATTAGTGATAGATGTTATTTTCATGAGATCACAGTTCTGGAAAATTAAGGATTGCTCCAAGGCTATAAAAGAAAGAAAGAAAAACAAAAACAAAACAAAACCAAAACAAAAACCCACAGAAAATATAGATGTTGCTATTAGTGGTAGAGTCAGGACAGTTAGTTTTTGATTTGTGATGGATTAATTTTACAGTGTCAGTGGAACTCAGTGTTTAAATCCTTCAACCCTTCAGTCCTTCAATCCTCAATGTGCACTGAGTGCAGTTTTTCCATATCAAGCCATTAGCCCTGTTTAAAGGATACTCATTGTATTCTTAAAGATCTAGTTTAAAGAGCTTATTTTTACGTCATAAATCTCTGATGGAGCCCTCTATAAGTAAGTGTACAGCAGTGGCACAGTCAGTCAAACAATCTACAGTTTGAGAGAGAATCTGCAATGGATTGATGTCCAGGTAATAGTACCAGAAGTGAAAGGCAGCATCTGAAGGCCATCAGCCCAGAAGTTAAGTGTCAGAGATATGGCTCAAGCATAGGGTCTCAGACTGAAAGTGAGGTATATGCCCAAGGGAGAGGTTTTCACAAGTGCTATGCTGTTAATATTGCATAATTTATGAGAAACTAAGACACTGGTGAACCATTTTCTATTAAAGGAGAAAGACCCTGGTATTGCACATAAGATTTTGCTCAGCCTTATCAAGATCCATTTTTTCTGCTTGAATGAAAGATCACAGCAAGGTGTGTGTTGTAAAGCAAGCTTATACGATCAGAATGAAAATTGAATTCTTACAGAGAAAATATTTTAACAGTAAAAACTGCAGAATTCCCCTGAAAGTGAGATTCAGTCCAATTTGACACAACAAATTATTTACTGTTCAAGGGAGTACCACTAACAAATACAGATTACATGTTTAAAACCCTGTTTTGCCTGAAGCTAGTGTACCTAGAAGATGTATTAACTGTGCAGCTCACCTATTTGTGGGGAGTAGAAGAAATTTACCTCTATTAAAGTATCAAAGGAAATGGGGAGGAATATGAACAGTATAGCTTAAAAAGGCCAAATATTCAGAATTACTTGCTTTTAGTAACTACTTAACATGGCAGATAGACCAAGGAGGCTATGCCCTTATCTACAAGGAAAATATGTGTCATTACTTCCTGGAATACAGAAAGAAAAAAAGGCAATTCCATTAGCCACAGATATTAAAATGCCAGATGGGGGAAGGGGAGCCACTCAATGCCTTCTGCAGGGAGCCTCCTCCATTATATTAGTGCTTAGTGTTCTAACAGGCTGAAAATGAAGCACAAACTCATCAGAATGATTATTTCTTCTCTTCCTTTTGTGGGAGATGTTCTGAAGGATGCACATCTTCATCTTAATCACTTATTATATTTGCTGTAGTCAAACTCTGTAAAACAAGTGTAACAAATCTATTGCTGTGCTGAGTTGTTAGGAGCCCCAGTACTCTGTCCTCAAATGTGTAGCTCTGCTATATGAAAAACAGAAAGCCCTCTTTCCCCTGCTGGTGGTTTGAATTGCTCTAATTTGTTCTGGTATTAGCACCAGATGTCATGGTATAAAAGGAAGCTCGACCCAGAAAAAGACATTGCCATTCTGACCTTCTATTGAGTTCTGAGCTCTTGCGCGTTTTTGTCTACTGAACAAATCAAGCACTCACAAACATGCTGAATAGAGTGGGAAAAACAGCTTGACTTTTCTGAAAGAAGTTACAAACAGAACCGAGATGGCCACTTGCCACTTCCCTTGTCAGGGTGACACCTACAACTATTTGTTTTGTTTTTTTTTTCTGTGGGGGTGGGGGGAATGAACCTTCATAACAGCAGGCTTGCTCTTTCCTCCCCCCTCCCCCTGCACCTTTGTTGCTGCTTCTGTTCAGCCAGAAAAAGGTTTTTACTTTTCCTTCAGTTTTTGGAGTCTATATTTCAGGGAAGGCAAAAGCTATACCTTATGGGGCTTTTACATCTTTAGCAAGATCCTGACACCATTTGTTTGTATCATACAATGAGTGTTTGGTTTATTGTATTTGCAACTCAATTTGTCTTGAGAAAACAGGTTTACATTTGTGCAAAAGCCCAGCAATGTATCTCAAAGTCAATGCAGCCATATGCCTGCTTGCATTGATAACAGTCTGTATTCATGACAATGGCAGTCAGCTTCCACATAATTCACTGGTCTTAGCCTTTAAACTATGTTTTTAAATAACTGATGTTTGTCTGGAAATCTGAAAATCCTGTTTACAAGAAGAAGTAATAGAGCTTGGGAACATTAGTTTAGAGATGTAAATAGGTGTTCATATGTGTACGTATACTGAAAGTACATGTCTATGTTTGTCTATATATTTCCAAAGTCTTGGCAGCTAATCTATTTCAATTGCTTTTATTTATATAAGACAAAATATTTTGCCACAGCACTTAATACAGAGCATGATGTCATAATAGTACTCACAAGTAAAAGTCATTTTAAAAAAAACAGGAAAAATTAGAAATCCTGTGCCTGCTTGCTGAGGATGCAAGTACCGTTTGCAATGCAGTGAGAATATAGATTGTCATCTTTTCCCATACCTGGCTCAGATTGATTCAGGGCACATACGTATTGCTCAGCAGAGGGCATAATCTCACACTCCTGTATGTTGCTGCCTGCATCCAGTGAGAGTAGAAAAAGAAGGAATAACCACTAGTGAGAAGAGCCAGAGACAGAACATAATGCACATATCACCAATAAGAACATTTTAGAATCAGACTATAGCATTCATTCATACTGATTCATATTTACTTGTTTAAGAAACCCAATACGGATCTGCAGTTTTTTATGATTATATTGAGCAAGCACAATTATATAGATTTTTTATTCAATATAAGATGTTCAAGTGGGAAGATTTTCTTTATGTTGAAATAAAATTTTTCATTCATCATGTTCAAAAGCCTGACAAAATAGACAGGCATTTGTGATTCAAGTTAAAAAGAACTGAAAATAAAGAGAATTTTAGGATCTTAACCTATTAATATCTTGGACATTAAAATATGGCTTATTTGTGACTTTTAAGTTCTACTAATTTGCCCCATGAGATTTTGCACAAGTAAACAGGGGACAAAAAAATTTCTATGTAATAGAAGCAGTGTGAGGTTTGTTTCTTCATCTTTATGTCACATCTTTTAATGCATATTTATAGCTAAATTTGCATCTTCATATCTTTGCAAAAAATTTTATCATTACAGTAGAATTCGTTAAACTGGATCACTCATTTTGTGTTACTTTTCAATTTTCACAGAAGAAGCAATTTAATGTTCATATCTTTAGATGTTCTTTGGTTGCCATTTTGATTTTTAAATAGGACACAAATTAAAGATATGTCAGGGTTTCTGGTTTGGATCAAAACTACAGAAAATGAATTAGATGATGAAGGAACTCAAGATAAAGCTAGTAAATCACTTCTGTCTGATTTTTGGAGTACAAAAGGAACACAATCAAGTCAAACCCAGAATGAAATAGTTTGGCTATTTCATCTTGTATCTGATATGATCTCTTCTCAATTAGCAAAGCAACATTCCTTTTCTTTGCACAGCATTGCTGTTCATTCACTGTTAAGTTATTTGTACTAGAGACATTTAAGTCTCTAACATTTAAGTCTCTGAATCCAATATTTCATTAGAATCATCCCTATTATTACAATTCATAAAGCACAGGAGGCCATATATTAATGTGAAATAGATTTTTCAGCATAAGAGTGAAGTTTCATGAAGTTATACATACACACACACAGAAAGAAAATAAAATTGGGAAATATAGCACATGCTGTGCCAACAGTCCTTCTCCAAGGATTCGTACTGTTTGGAGATTTCTTTCAAACTGTTTTCTTTTTTTTTTTTTCCTCCCCTCCAGTCTCTTCTATTTATCACCAATCCACTGTTTCTTTTTATTCTTTACAGTACTAACTGATACCCACCAGCAACTGCAAGCTGGGGTCACTAAGGCAATTGCCTGTGTCCTGCTAGAATTGATCACTGATGTGGGAGTATGACACGTATGACAGAGCAAGGTCACTCAACTCGTTTCCCTCAATTTTTCATTTCTAGGCAGGTAGCTACCACTTCAAGGTTCTTCCTCCTTGCCTGTCATGTTACTTCTTATTATACAACTACATGAAAAATAGAGTACTCCAACCTCTGTATGATATTCTTTCCTAAGTATTTCTCTGCTAACAGTTCAGAAACATTCCGGTATGTGTCACTGGATTATATGATTTTAGTTAGTTGCAAGTACTACTATTGGAAAAAAATGCAAAGAAAAAAGATTCTAAATAATTAGGAATGAACTATTAAATCTTAATGAAAACATTGTAGAGGAGTTATACATCTATTGGGATGACACAAACAATAATTCACTGTGAAGTAAAAATTCACTCAGATGTCTATGATATTAACTTTTGCTGATGTAAAGCACTTTTGAGTATTCTATAAATGGAACAATCAATTTATCTTCAAGAAAAACAAGCATTTGGAAGTTTTGCAATGTCTTTTATTTAATATTGACAAACCTGCATATTAATAGTTAGCCTCATACTCTGACGTCAGTACTTAACTATCAAATATTTAATGTAAAAATATGTGTATTTATGTGAATACGTGGAGCAAATTTTGCAGCTCGTTCTTTTGTTTAGTTGGCTTGACGTTGTTAATTAATTCTGTATAGAAGTAAATGGCATATTAATTGACAGGTTCCTTAAAGTGTAATTTCTTATCTGACCAGGGACTGAAGCCATAGGGATGTTTATAAATGAATACTAATCCAGAAGTCAAATAAATTCTCTGAAGGAAGAAAAACTATTGCTCATTCTATTTCACTGAATTTCAAAAGCAGAGATTGGATATAAACATAACAGTGGAAGTCAGCCATTGCTTGACCATTTTCATGATCTAGAAAAGATGTTGTAATCAACTCAATTTTTTAAATGAGGTCCAGCTGCTATAGTCAACAGTGCCAACCAAAATCATTGTCATTATTAGCTTTAATGCCATGCTATCCGATGTTGATGGGAGCTTCCAAAAGACAAGAACAAGAACAGAACAGAAGAAGAACAGAAAAGAAGATTTAAAAGATTTCAGAGTAGAGAGATAAAGTAAAAACAAAACAAAACAAACAAAAAAAAAGGTTGATCCATGTTTCAATTATTGGATTTAAAAACTACTGAAAACTGAAAATGATTTTCATCTAGTTGGTGTAAATCAATCTCTGAGTGTCAATGTGGTGGATAATAAGATAATAAGTAGAAGAACTGGCTGAGGATAATTATTGTAGTTTTGAAAATTGATTTCTGAAACAAATTGTTTTGGCAACATTCTTATATTAAAATAAAAGATACTATGTTGGCCAGATCCCAGAACTCTGAAATCATAGGAAATGAGGACTGGGTTGGACCTTTCCATGTTATTATGTTTTTCCTTTGCGCAAAGACAGTCTTAACTGAACTTAAACATTACTGGCAGATGTTTAAATAATCTGCTCTAAAATGGTAGAACTTCAATTTCATATCTAGACCTCTATAACCCTCAAGCCTTTTCTTGTTACATAAAATTGTTAACTGCGTCAATCATCCCTATCCCAGTGACTATTATTTTATAGAAAAGAAATAGTACTTGCGTATTCTCACTGTTGGACAAAATATATGTATATACTCCTGGGATCTGACTTCACACTGTAAGGATTAGAATCAGGTTTTTATTTATTTATTTATTTATTTATTTATTTATTTAGTTAGTTAGTTAGTTAGTTATTCTTACTACCATGATGATCACTGTGAACACTTTACTCTCTTTCATGTATATCTTTTGTTTTTACCTACAATCTTAGCAGATGTTAGAATATTATGCGTTTTTAAATTATATACTGTAATATACTACCTTGCCACAATTAATGTCTTTATAAAACACCACAATAGGTGTGCAGGTATTTCAAAATATTCCATATCATAAGCTTTTTATCAGCCCTGTGGAAAAATTGCCCTATCTATAATATGCTCTTATTGCATTTGTGATTTAACAGCATTCAGATATAATGTTCTTTACTTATTTACCTATCATATTCCTGGAGTGTTGCCTTTATCATGATATTTTCGTTTAATTTAAAATTTCAAACAGCTCACTCTCAATTTAAAGATTGCTCACTATCATATTTTCCATGCTGCCAACTTGTATCTAAATTGTTACACTATTTATCCCTGAGATTGTGAAAGCCCAAACCTATTTTTTTGTTATGGTTGGATTGCTCCCAGAACAAACAAAGAAAGGCACTTTTGCTTTATATGTTAAAATGTGACCAAAACAAGATAACACAAGTAAATGTGTTATGATTAAATACAGAGAGAACATTCCAGGTTTCTGCAGTTATAATAAAAGAAATAAACCTAAGTGGATGGATTTCTCAATCTTCCCTATTTCTGCTTTAGAGAATCCTAGTGAAAAGATCTGTTCGTGAAATGTTTTGAAGAAGGATATCAATGTCTATTGTCATCAGAAGCTTACTGGACACCAGAGTCCACAGTTCCTCTCTGCAGAGACCTCCTCCATCAGTTACTGAATATTAGACTAAGGACCCTTTCAATCGTAGTTTGCAGTTTGAATATAGGTTGTATTAGAGTTTCAATTCAATTGATTTAATTTCTGTCTTTTTCTCCTGTCCTTTAAAATATCATTGTATGACCATTTTCAAAAGTTTTTAAAATGCACAAATAGAGAAAAGAACTCACAGGGAAAAGAAGCTGAAAACATTTGAGGACATAGAGAAGGTATTTTGTAGGGCATTTTATGAGGGCATTTTAGCGACCTTGAAATCAGTGTTGACTTAAATGATGCATAAAATAATAGTCAGAAAGTACCAAGTATATGTAGTGATCAAGAAAGAAAGTAGAAGAAACAAACAGAAATGTAGTTATGGCAGAAACCAGATTAAAAAAAACAACAACAACAACAAACATAAATAAAAGATTTATTAAATCTAAGGTAATA
Source organism: Tetrao urogallus (assembly GCF_951394365.1). Taxonomy (NCBI): domain Eukaryota; kingdom Metazoa; phylum Chordata; class Aves; order Galliformes; family Phasianidae; genus Tetrao; species Tetrao urogallus. The sequence goes on along the minus strand of NC_136815.1, from coordinate 52,946,089 downwards.
TTAAAATTGATAGGATCTTGGATGAAAGTTTGGCTAGATTGCCTTAGAATAAATTAATAATGTTGTATGAAGAAAAAATATCTCTATATTAATAGGTCAAAACCAACAGTTAAGAAATAATGTTGATAAAGCCTAAAGTGAATTATTTATCTTACAAGACAGTAATATGTAGTAGCATCAACAGTTATAGGAAAGAAAATAACACTTTCTACTGCCTTGTGCCCTGGAAAGAAAATCAGTGCCAGTGAATTGCAACAGAGGACTTTGTCCTCCCCCTCTCTATATTTTTCCTTCTCCCATGGTTGGGGTGCCTTCTTTGACATTGCTTATCCATCTGCAGAAGCTATCCCCTCACCTTGAGGGTTAAGTGCTTGTCAATAGATGCCCTGTTTCAGAATAAGGCAGCCAGGCATGAATACATTGGGATGGAAGAATCAAGATGCTTTTTATACAAAGTTCTGATTTATTTCTTTGTTGGGAATTTGAAAAGCCTTACAATTATCCTCATCAGTGTTCACTCATGCGACTTCAGTAAGTAAAATAACTGGGTATAAGCATGTTGTGGCTAAGAGAACATGACAGCGAGCTACAAGATTCATTACCTATTAATTTTGCTGGTTTATTTTAGTAAGCAATTTATAACTTTTCCAGTATATCTCTTACATTCGCCATTCATTGATTGAGTCCCATTTATACTTTTTCTTTTGCATTAAAAGATGTATTGCACTATTTAAAGTCTTAATCTGGCCCATATGTCAAAACTATATCTAAATGAGCCACTTACAGCACTTTTGTATGAATTGCATTATATAAGTCTTTCCCTTCTGTGGTTTTTTTTTAATTCTTGCAGAATCAATTTCTTAAATAGAAAGTGGGAAAGGAACAAATAAAATATAATAAGCAGTAATATGAAAACACAAACCAAGTCTACTTGACTACCAAGTCAAGTACAGGCTGCAGAAGCTATTTTAAATCCCACAGAAAAAAATGGGCTAAAGCCCTACACAAAAATGCACATTAATAGGGTTGTCCATGTAAACTGGGAGTAGTTCAGTGGCTTTGTTTTACCTGGGTGCATTTTGTTGCAGTAGATTCTAGTTATAACTGGTTATCCCAGGCTCTTTGTCTGTCTGACATGCTAACCTATTTAAATTATTGCTACTAAAAGTAGCCTGATAAACAATGTTCTCCCTAAAAATTTTGTAAACAGATGGTAAAAAAAAAACAAATACAAAACAAACAAGCAAACAAAAAAAGCCACCAACCAACTAAACATCAGTACTAAAAGTAAAAAATAAAATAAAATAAAAAAGGAGAAGAAGGAGGAGAACTGAGGCAGATCTTTCTCATAAGTTATTTTTAATTGGTTATAGTGTTCTAGCTTTTAATTCCAGAGAAAGAAGCAACAACAACATAATCCTTGGATCTACTCCAGCGTAACTGAGGTGAGAAAGAACACTATTTTTTTTTCCTCTGAAGTTTCTCTGCATGTTTTGTTTGTGCATTTTTTTCCTGACATGCAATTTCTTATTGTTTCATTTGTTATATGCGCTATGAGGTAGATCATCAACTCGCTTAACTTTTCATGTTGTTTCTTTGACATATCTATTGAATGGCCCACTGATTCTAAAACAATATGTTTGCAGTAGGCTATAGGAAAAGTAGTACTTTTCTTTGGTTGGCTAGCAGCAGGCTGTGACATCTCTTATGATACGTTTGTACTGTCCAAATGTGCACATAACCTGCGTGCTGATATTGATCACAATAATGACATTTGTCATCTGCTCCATTGTAAATGTGAGAAGCTCCTTCCCACTTAGCACTCCACAATAAAACTTGACTCCCACTGTGTACGCTTTAGTCTTATTCAAAGTATAATGAACTTTCTTACTGATTTAGCCGCTAAGGCTCCTTTTCTGCACAAAGCGTGCTAATTTCTCCTTTCTCTTTTAATGGGAAGACCATGACTTTGTTAGATGATTTAAGGTATTAATGTATTTTTAAGATCTCAACATTAATCAAGACACTTTTTCACCCCAAAAAATGAGAATATTTTCACTGTAGGTTTAGTTTTCCTCCTACACTATTTTGTGTTAATATGTTGCTTATTCTAAGATACAATATCACCAGTGGTTACTATAATGATCTTTAACATCTGTTCTTTACAAATACCAACTGTTTCTTAATTTGGTGCCATATTTAAAAATAATTTCCTGCTTTCAACCCTCAGTTTAATACCAAGTTATATTTCATAAAATTCTGTTTTACTCAGTAGCTTATTTTGTTTCTTTTTTGTATGCTTGACTCTTAGGTTATAATTGTTTACTCCTCTCATTCTGGATAAATTTGTTGGAGTGAATAGTTCTCCTAATTAACTGCTTCTTACTGCTTATTAAGACTAAGTAGGTCTTACTTTTTTTTACATGTATTCTGCAAGTATAACTGGCCTAGCTAATTTCTATTTATCCTTAAAGACAAGAAAAAACATTTGAGTTAATCAAGAACTGAACACAAATACAGATAAACATTCTTTTTTCAATTGAAAAAAAATCCAGGAAACTCTAAGCATCTAGTTTTTGTTTGTACTTATTTCTACATTTTCTAATTGGTAAAATGGAAAGATTTCAGATTTTTTTCCTGTTTCTGACTTGCTTGAGTCACTAAGAAGATTCATAGTCTTCTACAAATATAGACTCTTTTAAAATCTCACCTTTTCACATACACTAGACAATTCACAGATTAATACATTGTGCTTGAAGTGTTCTGTTGCAAAAGTAAAGACTTTTGCAAGCTTTTTATTAATGTTGATAGAAGAATCCATTTTCTGGTATTTTCCTAGTTATGCTTAAAATGAACAGATCAGATACAAATAATGAATCTTTTTGATGAATATCAGATATAATCATTTAAAAGAGCAAGAAAAATTCTTTTTTTTTAAGTTTACATTCTTTTTATGATAAAGAAACTTACTCTTTTCTCTGTACGTTTTCTAACACAATTAATTGCTTTTAGAGTCTCCTAGACATTACTGCACATAATATGAAAAACCAATAATATCATTAACCTAGTGGTTAACACATACAGTTGAATTTATTTCTCGAGCTGTGCCCCTAATTTCAACAGAATTATATCAAGACTGCATATATTTTTCTAATAGATTGAAGGATTTATGAAATAATATCAAGTGGTTAAGAAGCAGCAGTAAAGAATGAGTTGGTTTGTGTCAATATATTGGCCTCAGAAGCAAAAAAGAGCATAAGGCCAAATGTGACTGAATATGAAATGTCAATCATTGACCTCTAGAGAATGAATATTATTCCTCGTAATAGGCACATTAACTTTAATACTCACTAATTATTAAAAAAAAAAAATTCCTACATTCCCTTATATATTGCTTATTCTAAAAGTAATTGTGTAATTTTAAGTTAAAAATGTGCTAAGCTGTGGTATGCAAATTTTGGGTTATATAACGATACTAGAAAAATAAGATGAGAAAAAACTACAATCTTGTTTAATGTATTGATATTATACTGTAAATTTTATTTTTGATTTTGTTGAAGATGACTTTTTTGAAATAGACTGATTGATGTATACTTTACATACTGTAAATATTTAATTGGAGAAATTAATTAAGAAATTTTTAATGATTAAATGTTTCTATTATGCAATTGTTGGGCTTTTGGGGACATAATCATCTAACTTCCACTTGACATATCATTACCAGTCTACAAGCTGAATTTATTTACTCTGTTAAAGAATATTTTAATGTTGTTAATAACTCCACCATGTAGGTTTTATGAACTGGGAGTAAATAATTTTTCTTTCAACTTGTTATTGTAATGTATTATTTGAATTTTGTACTTTGAAGAACTTTTTTTTTTATCATTGTCAACTTATTCTTTACTACATTCACAAAGTTTACTTTTTCTTACATGCAGACTGCATACTTTACTCTAGCAAGAGATGCAAAACCAAATATCTTATATCTTCTTAAATTTTCTTCTCAAATAGTTAAAACAAATTTCATTTAATATCCATATTGTGTACATGAAGTCTTTTTTTGCTTTGTTCAGAAGACCAAACAGGACATTATAAATGACTACTCATAAGCATTTATTATTTTTCAGTTGAAAATCTTAAGTCTGTGGTACATGAATATGTGTGCTACCAATTTGATGTATCCAAGTTCAAGAGTAGGTTTCTTGGATTCCCCTAAATTTGCCACTTCCAGATATCATTATAAACAATGGGAAACAAGCACATCTATTCAAAATCAAAACTTGTTATTCTAGTTAACGTCTCAGCAGTCTAATGACATAATAATTGGTTGCAATTATTGAAGGTTGCATTTCAAATATGTCCTATTAAAATTAATATGCTCAAACTTCATAGTATGCTTCCCTTTTCTTTGGTTAAGAGCTCAGCAGTGTACAGTGCCCTTAAAACTGATGCGGTCAATTGCTTCAGTGTGGTTTAAAGGAAATTTTACAGTGAATCTTCAGTATCCCCAGCCCTTCACTGACAGGAGCAAGATGTTGTTACAGATCTTGTCTTCCTCCTCACTGATGGACTTTATTACTTTTTTAATGTTTGTTGTACCTTCCTCTATCTTCATTGGTCTGAATGTCCACGTTGCATCCAAATGCACTATATACACTATTCTTTCATCCTTGTCCATCTTAAATTCCTTTGGAAATGATCATCTCTGGTGTCATCTTATGCCAGTAATTTTAGGACTTCTGCTATTATCCCATGTCTCCTCTCCTCTATGCAGCATTTTAATCCTGAGTGGTAGCTCATTCTACACATTCTCTGGATGTGGTCATCCATCCACTTCTTTATTCACCAGAGTCCACCCTTCAAATCCATCTTTCTTCATTTTAGAGACAAGAATGTTCTGCGGGACTGTGCCAAAGGCTTTACAGATGATGTCAGTTACTTGTCTGCACTTATTGTAACTCCATCATAGAAGGCCACCAGATTGATCAGGCATGATTTTTCCTTGGTCATGTCATGTCGACTGTCTTGAATCAGCTCCATGTCTATTATGTACATTAACAAAGCTCCCAGGAGGATCAGTTCTATAATCTTCCCAGACATTAGGCTGACCGGTCTGCAGGTCCCCAGGTCTTCCTTTCTACCCTTTAAAAAAAAAATAATGACAGTGACATTTCCCTTTTTCCAGTCCCTTGAGATTGTTCTGACTGTCATGATTTTTTAAGTATGATAGAGTGGCTTGGAAATCACCTAAGCAAGTTCCCTCAGGATCTTGTGATGCATCTCACTGTGTCCCATAGACTTATATAAATTTATTATTAGGTTGTCTTAAAGTTGGTCTTCACTCACTGTGGAAGGGACTTCATTCTCTCATTTCCTGCCTCAAGGTTCTTCGAAGATGTGATAGACTTGAGTGTTGTGGGAACAATGACTGACAGGGAAGTCATGAGGCAAAAAAAATATTTGATTACCTCAGCTTTCTCCATTTTGTTCTCTTATTTTATTTATCAGAGTAGTTGCACTCCATTTAGTATTCTCTTTCAAGGTAGTTCCCTTGTATTTCTTCTTTTCTTTTTACCTTCTTTTTTCTTCTTATATTCTTTGCATTCCTTGTCAAGTTTACCTTTTACTGTGTCTTGACTTTCTTGATCTCATCCCCACACATCCAGGCAGTGTCCTTATACTCTTTTGCAGACCACTGAGAAAATCATCTGATATTATATATTATACAATTTTTTTAATGTGCAAACAAATAAAAATTATATTCAAGGTGAGTCCAAACAAAGTCTGGCAATTCCAAAGACATGGGGTGTTATTTTTACACAAAACTTCGTGTAGAAATAGAATAGAATTATGTCATTATATTAAGCTAGAAGATTGTGATTGTTTGCTTTCAAGATGTTCCTAAGAAGCTTGAAGTTATTTTATGGATCACACACTGAGTCATTAATTTTTCCGAAGTCAAGCCAATAGGTCATTGACAATAAAGCTGATTAATTGATTGTATTGATATACTCCAGTATATGAGACTATTTTTCCAATTAACATAGAGCTATGCAGGGGACTATACTGAGAACTGTGTTTCCAGGTCAGGTCTAGAGCATATTTGAAAGCAGAATTTAGAATGTCACATGCCATTACGTACTGTTTTCAGTAATATAGTTAAAAATAATGGGATTTAAATTTATTGGGAATGGTGGTGATGGGTTGATAGTTGTACTTGATAATCTTAAATTTATTTTCCAACCTCAATGATTCTGTGATTCTAGGATTCTACAATTCTGAAAATTTCTACTTTCTCCATAAGAAATGCAGACAAGATTGATGACATTAAAGATCTAAACAAGTATTTCAAGTATTTACTTCACTAGGAAAATGAGACTGTATAGAGATGGTGAAATGAAAACACTAATTTGCAATAAAACATGCTGACAATTTTATATATTATGCAGTACAGAACCATAAAGATAAGGGTACATGTGTTATTAAGCATAGCCACAGTATTTTTCTTCATACTGGTATCAGTGATCTTTCATACTTCAGCTAGATAAACTTCATCACTACAGCAGCCTCCACAGCATAAGAGGGACCCTGCATGTCAGGAAACATTTTCCTTGCTAACACACACAGCACTCATCACTGAAGTTGAGATGACAGATAAGATAAGAGCTGTACCTATCACTATTCCAAAGTCTACTGTTTTAACGTAGAGAAGATCAATCCCAGAGTGCATGCAATCGCACAAGGTCAGAAATGTACCCAAGAAAATAAGCTTTGCCTTCTTGTTATTTTTTGGTACTTAGGTACTTGTGAATGAAGCTACAGATAGATCAGATATGTCACCCATATTAGCTTGACCCTTTATTCTCACACACATGCTCTCAAGTCGTTTGTCATGCATCTCAGCAGAGCTTGATATATTCCAGTTGCTTAGAGCATCACCTTGCCTCACCAGCCTGTCTTTCCTAAAAAGGACATAGCTATCCGTGACAGCATTACAGTCATGTGAGTTGTCCCATCATGTCTCTATGGTCACAATGAGATCATGGCCCTGTGAAATGCATACAGTTCTCTAGTTCTCCTTGATTATTCCTGACTGTGTGCACTGGTATACAGAAACTTCTGAGAATAAAAGGGAGCAGAGGATGCCAGTTTTCCTCCAGGAATGCAAAAGGATTCCCCATAGCTATTCTCTTGAGACATCTGGCCTTCAGCCTCATATCACAGGAGGCAGCTAATGTTTGTCTCTCATCTGATTGGCCTGACTTATTTCCACATCAGTTGCAACAGCATGAGCACTGCCACTTTGGAACTCACCCCCAAAGTTCTTCAGTTTAAAGCCCACCTTACTAGGTTAGTCAGTCTGCTGCCAAAGACTGAATCACCTCTTCTAGACAGGTGGATCTCATCCCTCCCTAGCAGGTTATAATCTTCACAGAAAGTCCCATTGTCATAAAAACTAAGGCCTTCTCTCCAGCAACACTCACATAATCAGAAGTTATGCATCATATGTCTATTTCTGGCTTTCTTCTTTCCTCCAACCAACAAAACTGAGGGGAAGATAACTTGGGCTCCAGTGCTGTTCACTTGCACTCCCAGAGCTTTGTAGTCTTGTTTGATTCTGTCCATGTTACTGTTTGATTCTGATCATGTTCCTATAGATGAAAATAGGACACAAACAAAAGTTTTGGCTAACACCAAATTACTATTATAAAGTTGCAATATAAACATTATTTATGTCTGCTCTACTGGTATTAAAACAAGAGTAGCACCATTAAGTTATAGTATGGTACTAATGAAAGCTATGTCAGACTCTTAAGTAAATACTGAATATTTTGTTATTGATGTGAAACAAAAATTAAACATTTTAATTAGTTTAATAGCAATAATATTATGAATGTGACTTCTAAGTACTCTAAGGAACATAAAGATTTGAGTCTGGGCCTATGATAAATATTACCAGTGATCATAAAATCATTGGGCAACTGGAATAATAGCATGATATTTCTTTTCCATTTTGGGAGACAAGGTATTAAGCCAAGGTCAAAAAGAGAAAAGCTTCTGCATTCTGTACCAAATGGAATTCAAGTGTCTGTTTTGTATCCTTACTGGATTTAGCTTCCTGAATCCCCTAGCCCTTTCCAAATATCAGAGTCATTGAACGGCAAGGATAATTCCTTTTCCTATCATCCTCCTTCCCTGTGTGAAACCTCACAACCCTGCTGGTTGCATGGGAGGTGGGATGGCTCCTGAAGGCAGCTGCTAAAATGCTTTATGAACTGTTCTCCATCTGGCTGCAAGGGAACTGGCCAGCACCTATGGCATGGCTGACCTTGCTCCTGGGCTCCCATGTCATCATTTGACTGGGACTCTGTCCTAGTCAAGCATTGCTTTCTCCTTCCCCTGACTGCCAGAAAAGATGGTCCTCTGCCTGGCTAGTGACCAAGCTGTGTAAGTCACTTTTCTCCATCTGGTTTATTCTTGGGAAGACAAATAAACTGTTCTTAATTTAGAATGCAAAGTCTTTCCCTACCCTCTATCCCCAGCCTACTTACTGCATCTACAACATATTTAATTTTGACTAATTTCTCTATAATCTGGACGGAGGTCTGTCTGTTTCTTTCTCTCTCTCTCTTTTTTTTTTTTCTCCTGTTCTTTTCTATTTGCCAGGGACTAGCAGAATGTTTCCAAGATACTCAGAAATTTTCACTCACAAAATCACTTCTATATCTTTATGCAACTTTCTTATTATTCTCTATTCCTTTGTAAAAAATAACCTTCTCCCACAACCTGTTACAAAAAGTAACAGCTTAATCTTTATATTTGCGCTGTATTTTTATTGTCCTTTAGATATATCACTACCAACTGCACACATATATTCTTTCTTCTTACTTAGTTACAAAAAGCCCAACAACACTCATTAACAAGAACTAATTCTACAAGAACATCTTACATTCTTGGTGCCAAATTGTCAGATTCTTCAGCTATTCTGATTGGTGTAGACCACACCAATGAAGCTTTACTTCTGCCCATCCCGTTCACAGATCAAACGGGAGCATTTTACAACCAGCAGTTATTCTGTATTAACTGACCTGTCTTTGCCTTTTAAAGGAAGAGTGAACTTATCTTACACCAGCTATGAATCTGTTATAGTGCCATGTTAACAGTTACAGTAGCATTTTTTTCCCTAAAACAGAGCAAAACAAACAAAAAATGTAAATTTTATTATTGTTTATGAACACAATTTAGAATTCTGAAGTTCATCCCACATAAACTGATCTGCTGATTGCCTTAAGAGTTCCACTGACTTTACTGCAGCTTCAAGCTAGCTTTTCGACAGAACACGCTGTTAATATTTACATTTATACACAGACATAAAAAAGAGACAGTCAGCGTGGGTATTACTGAGAGAATTGCAGCAAAATAAATAATGTTGTAAGCCTGTCTTTATAGAAGACAGAGTGATTATTTCATCTGAAGTAATTCATTTGGCCCTCTTGCTGTACTTTTGTGAAGATGGGCAGGTTAAATGCTCTAAATTCTGCTTTTATTTATATACTCATATGTTCAAAAATAACACAACAAAACAAACAAAAAAGAACAAAACAAAACAAAACAAAACAAAACAAAAAAAACAACCAACCAACCAACCAAAAAAAAAAAAAAAAAAAAAAAAAAAAAAACCCCACCAAAATAAGAAATTATTTTAGTTTGTGATAGGCTTGAATAAGGTGAAAGCAATTATCATCATCAACAACAAAAAAAACAAGCTAGGATTAATTTTAAGACAGTTCAGATCAAATTGTTGTCCCAGGAATGGAACTATGAAATTTGTATTGACTTCTCTTATATCTACCATTGAATCTGAATGCAAAACACAAGTTGCAAAGTAAAAAGAAAAAATTTTCCAAATGCCCTCTCCCTGAATTAAAGCAACAAAAAGAAAGAAAGAGGAATTTTCATCTCCTTCCACTAAAAAAAAAAGGCACATCAAAGAAAGCATGGTAATTTTAGTTTCTTTTTTTGTTGGGAGAAAGACCTTTTCTCAGGCCATAATTGAAAACTCTAGCTTTCATTCTAGAAAAAAGAGCTCTCCAAGAAAAATGGTCTTATTATATTCCCCTCTCCCATACCTAGAAAGCCACAGAAATTTAGACTTTAAGGGTGGTCCACAGGTATTAGAGTAAGGGCACTTTGTCTTGTGCAAGCTTCATAGTTCCCATGGACAAAAAGAAAATATTTTGTCCTTTTGCTTTCTTCTTCCCATGCAGCTCTGCTTGGCAGCAGGGATGACAGTTGGATCTTTTCCTCACCCAGTGGCTCATCTCAAAGGCTTTTCTCTTTACACAATTGTCTTTCAAGCCATCAATTTCAAACCTATGATTTATTCTTAGCTGGTAAAACTAGCATAAAGCAATGACATTTTCAGATTCTTCAGACAAGAAACTTTTTTTTTTTTTTTTTTTTGTTAAATTTAATGTCATACATTTTTGAATGAAAATGTCACGGGGATTAATTAAAAAAAAAACACACACAAACATTAAAACAACAACCCTTTGACATTTCTGAAAATGGAATATTTAATTTCATTTTGTAGAACAAACCCAGCAGGGTTATTTTTCGGCCACTGAAATGTATATACAGATGTCTTTTCCAAATGAGGTTGAATTGACCAATACTCAAACCAATGTCTATATCAGTTCTCCAAGAAATTATAATAGATCAGAACAATAGTTTGATCGGTCATAGCTATAGATTTTTTCTCCCTATTATTCCTTCGTGAACCTGTGGTTAACATTTCTAATGTTTCTCTCCCTTCATGCTGTTTATTTTTTTCTACATGTGAATGAGTGTAAGAACACTTACCTACATATCTACCTACACACATAGAACAGTTTTTTTAACTCTTGTAGTGGGCTGTCCATATATGTGAAAAAATGTATGAGGGCTACACAGTTAACCACATGGGAAAAATACACATCTTGTTGTTCTTCACCACATCTTCTAATAATTTATGACTGAATTCTGACCCTCAGCCTTTATGATGTTTAGCTAAAGTGGTTGCCATCCCCTCTGTAGATCTGTGGGAGAAGTTTCTTTCCAATAGCTCTATGTTAACTTATTCATTTATTTGGATAAATTAGTGTGCACTCAACTTTTTCCAAACCTCCAGAAAGATTTTGCTGAGGCAATCACAAAGTTCATCATATGTTCCCTCCCAACTGGTCTGTCCATTTGTTCTGATTCCATTCCTAATTCCACTGGCAGTGAGTAACAGATGTTCCCAGTAGAGTGAGATGATGTTAAGCTTTTAAATATACCTTAAATGGAAGCTGTGTCAACAGCCAAAGTGATGCTAGTTGCTGAAAGCTGCCATATTGCTGATTCTTCTCTGCAGGAAACAACATGGTCTATGAGATCAGAAAAAAAAAAACAACAAAGAAATCTCTGACAGGGTAAATGTTTTCATCAGTATGTGGCAGTCAAAATTATATCCCTTCAATGTTAATATAAAAAAGCCTATTGCAAACAGATGTGTAGGCAAAGAGAAGTGGAGACTGTTTGTCATATGAGAATGCTACTTCGTGTGTATGCATGTGTTTTTCTTTTGGTTGAAAAATGTCTCTTTCATAATTTTTGGAATTCGTCTTCTTGTATGCGTTTTTTAAGGTGCAGACTACATAGCTCATTTCTTTTGTCCTTATGTTGCACAATAACTGTATCCTGCTAAAAGTCTCCTTCTCTCTGCTGTCAATTTGCCTCATAATCTCTTCAGCAAACACTCCCATTTTGCCTTCTTTCCTACTGCTCTGTTCTATTCCCTTCAGATGGCATATCTTACATTATATCCTGTGAAAAGACAGCATGCTCAGCAAATGAACACAGCTTGTTTAACTACTGTCAGCAATGCTTTTATCCTTTTCCTTCACCTACTTCTACTTAATCCTGCTCTGGAGAATGAAATGTCACCTATGCTGCAGCACTAGTAAGTCAGTGAGACTAATGTATTACATATACTGAAGAATCACATTTTCTTATATACTGTCTTCTGTGTTCTGGCCATGATTTCTGAATGTCTGAGCAAGATATGCAGAGCTGAACTTGCTTTTGTTCATTTTTAGAAATAAATATGTAAAAAATGTGATAAACAATCGTATAAAAGTTTCTCAATTTCCACAAAGGAATAGATGCTAAAACTTCTTTGTCTGAGTGAGGAAGAAGTAAGAAAGAGAAGGCATTCCTGAAGTCACCAACGGAAACTTCAGGAAAACTCCAGAACAGAATATTGTTTGTGCTTGCTTGTTTTTATTTGCTTAGATTAGTTTTATCATTAGCAGGATACATTTAAGTCTGGAAAAACACCACGGTTGTTGTTTTAACTTTCTAGAGTTATCTAGTAATACTTGTGTAGCGCTAATATTCTCTCACCTATAAGCCTATCTACTATAATCATTACAGAACTGTTACTGTAATCCACATCTCTTGTGTAGTCCCAGAGTATCCTTAATGTCCTTTTGAGTGTGCAAGGAGAGTACAAGAAGTATATAAACTGTTGTTCAAAATTTCCTAAATCTAATTAACATAAAATTTCATTTCAGTGAAAGAAATACATTCCTATTCAACAGTGCTTTAAGATTATTTTTAATGACGCTTATACCATCTCCTCATTTTTTCAGATGGTTAAAAAAAAAAGAAAAAGAAAAAGAAACAATTCTAGCTAATAGAAAAACATCTTTTATAGACAATTGCAAGAAAAGCTGTCAAAATACATAAGAAAATACATAAATACATTCAACTATATGTTGGGCATTGCTGTCTTTGTTTCCTTCTCATTGTTGAGATTTTGTGATTCTTGAAACTAAATTATTTTGGGGAAAATAAAAAGTCTAGAGTGCAAAAAAAAAAAAAAAAAAAAAAGGAAAGAAAAAAAAAGAAATAAAGGATTTCAGAAATTCTTCTTTCACTAACTTTTGTGACTACTCTAAATTGATTACTTGTTTCCCTGACTAATCTCCGAACAGAGGGTATATCCTTTTCATTTGCAAAGTACTCTCACACAAAATGAATTACCTTCCCACCACCTTGGTTACTTGCCAGGGAGTACTTTATTTTTCCACTAGGAAAAAGAAAATCAGCTCGTATTTTGCTTGCTAGAGCCTTCTGCATTTTAATTCTGAACTCTGAATGAACATCAGAGAGGCCTTATGATGTTTTGCACAAAAGTGCCTGTGTTCATAGTTTTACTCAGGGCACCCAAAATAGCATGCAGTATGCAGTGTCGTACTGTGAGTTTTCAAAAATAAAAGCAGGAGTGACTTATACTGGCAGGAAGCTGTAACTCCTAAAGCTTTTCAAGGATCTGTGAAGTTAAAAAGAACTTCTTACTTCTCCTCATCTGTTGTTTCATTTGACTTTAACGGTACTCACTTCTCCAAACATTGAAGGCCCTGAGATTACACAGGTAAGATTTTTATATTTTTTGTCATTGTTCTCTTCAAAAATTAAACTGAAAATATTTATCTGGATGTCTCCAATGCAAAATCCATGACAGACAAAGACAAAGCCAGGAGCCACCCAAAACTTCTAAAAGGAGAGAACAACTTTTTCTGTTTCCTCTGAGTTTGTTGTGTAGCTCCACTTGGTGCTGAAATTTAACTAAGTTAGATTTACCAAGTGAAAACATTGCTATGCCTGCACAACTTGCACATTAAAATGTTCATGCTGGTTATCAAGCTGTTTCTGCAAGAGCCCCTCCTCTGACAGATTGTTTGTGAAGACTTCATCTATGCTCATGCCAGTAATTGCCATTAAAATGTGCTTATAGTGCTTAGAGTGAAAACTTGTTATCTTACAGGAATACTTTGAAATACTCCTTGTTTTGCTGTTCTCCATTTTACTGTAGCAATAAGAATCTATTTTCTTAAAATGCAGCTCAGCCCTAGCTTTACATTAAGTTTTGTTACTCTTTATAATTCTACCTCTAGTAACTGCAAAATGTTTCAGACAAAAAAAAAAAAAAAAAGATTCTTTTACTTTTCATAGAGTAGTGCAATATATATACTATCAAAATATTTATATAGTATGCTGTTAGAATGTATACTTATAATTTATTTTTCATGTTTAAACTCTTTGATTAGCCTCTATTTGAGATGTATGCATTAAAATATAACCCAGAAATATTTAACAGCTATGCACTGTTATTAAAATGCTAAATATCTGTCAATTCACTCATTTTTCACAGATTATTTTGCTATGGAATTGATAGAATTAAATGGCATTTGAATTATGTCATTACTTTTTAATAAATTGTAATTTAAAGTCATTTGCAGTTGTAAAATCATTTCAGACAAACTACTTGTGATTTGTAGGAGGATAAATTTGCACTAAGGTACATAAATTGGTCTGTGGATTTAGTTTTGCAAGTTATAAAGATACGTTTCAATGTTCAGTTTTTTCCTGTTAGAAGTGTTGAACCAAGCAATTATATAAAATGAATACAGACAGGCCTGTGTCTGGAGTTTGGAATTTATGCTTCTCTACAGTCTGAAAAACACGTTGACGTAAGAACTAGAAGACAATGAAAACCCACTGTTGGATTCATTTTTAAGGAAAGAGGAGGGAGGAAGAAAAAGCAGCTTGCCCACAAAGCATTCTGTGAAAAGAAGCTTAAAATCAAAGAATAAAAATTACAGCCCTACCATGGAAATCCACACATTTTTAGAGCACAAATGTCATCATTTATACCTTATTTCAGATAATTTATGATGTTTTAATGCATATCTTACGTTTGGAATGTGTATAATGTTGAATATTTAAAAATGAATTCAAGACATTTCCTCCTTGTTTCAGAATAATTTGTAATTACTAACCTAAACTAAATATCAGGCAATACCTGCACATTTTTATATTGAATTAATAAGGCAGTATGTAGCATGCTATAGGGCAGATTTTTCATGTTCTCATCTTCTAGGCTCCCTGCTGCTTTTTATCGTTGGCTGCCCACTCCCCTTTCCTCCCTCCTTTTTTTGCGTTGATACTTTATAACTCTTTGACATAATTTTTTTTCATACTGTGGCCTTTGTATCATATAGATTTTAAGTACACATGGGAAATTCTGGTTCAGCACTAATCCTAATTTGTCTACTTAGAATCTGTTTAATTACAAACTTGTAGTTTTACCAACAAATCTAGCAATACAATACATAATTCAGAGTTTTAGTTCCGTTGTAGGTAAAAAGCATTATTTTGGTTGTATTTATATTACAAGTCACAGAAAGTCTTGATTTCTACCACTGGCAGTAAAAATTTATTCTACCATTGTCTCTTAATCTTCTCTCTGTATCAACTATGTTCATAAGTGCTTCTGAGCCACAATGCTAAGCAGAAAAGATAACAGAATGTATTCCTTATCCATCCTTTCAACATACATACCCAAGGAAAATACGTGTTTCTGAAGACGAACAAGCAAGCATGTGCTGTGTGGTCAATTATACTGGCCAAAAGGAGCACAAGTATTGTGGAAACTTTCATTCTGAGCCCTGCTAAGCAAACAAGGTGGATATCCATTACAGAAGAAGTTAATGAGGATGGAGCAGTGTCAGTAAGACCACATGGGACAGAGCTGGGAACATAATTATGCTTGGATACAAAGGCATACAAACCTCTTCTCCACAGTGTCTGCCTCAGTATAAAAAGAATTACAATTGCTGGTGCTAACAAGCAGCAACTGTTAAGTGTTTGCAAAAGGACATTACTCCCCAGCCTTACCAGCAGGGACATAAACTTTGTGAAGACTTTGTAGATGGAGAGTGTTATTAAATTAGAATCTCCAGTTCTTAGACCACTGTTCTAGCTATTACGTCAAACTCTTTTTAAGTCAATGAAACAAGAGACATTCAAATAAGCAACAGCACAATGGATCTTCAATTGGAAAAAAAACCAAAACACCTAGCACCACAGTAAAAGACTGTGTCTGCAAACATAATGCTACAAATAAAAGCACAGTAATACTTGAATTAAGTTTGCCAATAATATCTTATTCTGCTACAATATTAAATTTGTGAAGAACAAACTTAATTTGCATTCCTACTATTGTCACTTTCCAATTTCTGAGTGGCAAAATTATTGATAAAACATTAGAGGAAATGTGAATTGGCTCTTGATGTTTTCCTGGTTTACTTGCAGGTAATGTAATGTAATGTAATTTGCATTCCTACTATTCTCACTTTGCAATTTCTGAGTGGCAAAATTATTGATAAAACATTAGAGGAAATGTGAATTGTCACTTGATGTTTTCCTGGTTTACTTTTACAAGGAATTCTGACACAGTGAAGACCAAAAAAAATCCTACTAGAGTAAATTGTAAAATGTAATTAGCAAAAAAATAACTTGATTCATTATGACTGATCACTGGCTTGAAGTATTTATTCTGATTCAGTAAAATAAGGATAAAATCTCCCTGGAGAACACACATTTTTTCAGTGTTTTACAGATCTTTAAGACAGGAATAGATGATACAGGTAATGAAAATAACAATTTTAAGCTCTTGAAGTTTAATTCTGGTTAACAATTTTATATGTAAAGTGTTTTGCAACTGCGTTAAAATATATTAAAGACTTCTATGTATAAATATTAAAAACACCCTGCTCTCATTCTCATACAGAGAACATACATTTTGGTCAAAATGAACAAGATAGACTTTTTAGGAGTCAATTACACATGGTATTTAAGCCTGTTAGTTAAAAAAAAAAAAAAAAAAAAAAAAAACCAACAAACAAAAACCCTGTGAAATTGTTAATCTGTGCTTTCTTGCCATCTGAAATCTCTCTAAAAAATTCAAGAAAACTGCCAAAAATATCCATAAACGGAATAGAGAAATTGTAATGCAGTAGCACTGAAGGTTTATATAATCTATAAATCTTTGCCTATTTTTGGAATTTTTATTGAAAACAGATGTGTAAATATATGTACATATACAGAAAATTGTGATTTGCATTATGTATTTCTGTGACGATTGCCATGAATGTGCAGTCAGGAACAGAAGCCTTCTATCATCCTTGCTCACATGCATTTTTGAGATTACGAACGCAGCCCAGGAGCAATCATACGTCTTTTGACTGTTATCCATGACATTAAGATGTTATTAAATGGTATTTTTTTTTCTCCGAATGGTGCAAATTCGGACTCACTTTCATCCTACACAAAGAATACAGAAAACTACCATATTCTCCTAGAGTCCATCATCACTGTAAAAATTACTTTTACTCAGCTCTGGTAGTGAAACTATGTTTTTCTGACACAAAGAATTACAAGAGAATGTCTATAATTATACAACAAATAAATAATGTGAGGAGAGTACGTAAAAAGGAAAATGAGAGAATTGCAATTGAATTTAATGGAATTCAGCCAAGGTTTTGGGTTTTTCTGTTTGTTTGGTTTTTTTGATTGATTGATTGTTTGATTGATTGATTATTGATTGATTGAAGTTGTTTTTGGTGTTTTGTTTTGTTTTTTGTTTGTTTGTTTGATACAGGAATCATGTACCTGTTTCTTTAAAGTTATCTTTTACCATTTCTTGGTTTTAAAGTTATCTTTTACCATTTCTTGGTTTTTTTTTTGTGTGTGTGTTTTTGTTTTTATAGAAATGTGATAGTTTTAGCACTTCCTTTAAGCTGAAGTTGCTGAAGCTGTTAACTGTCCTGCTATTGCACAGACTCTAGTCCAAGCATTTGCAGCCCCTTTGTCAGTAGACTGGACAATAGTGCTAGTTTAAGTTACTGCCCCATTCGTCCTCCAATGACTGATCACTCACTCTTTCATCTTCCATGAGATGCAGATAACTGTCAGAGAAGATTAGGATGTTGCTAGTACTCTTGTTTATGAATCTCTGGAATATATAGTGGCTGGGTCAAAATTTACCTTTAGCAGTAAATCCCAATGATAGATGAGCCAGAATGATTTATGTTACTTTATATCCCTTGTTGTACCCCTGGAATATAGAAAGATGTTTCCTGACAAATTAGGATGACATCCAGACTTACATCACAAAGAAGTGGTAAGTGTATTGGTTTTTCTCTCACATCAAATTTAACGTATAAATTGAATTTTTTCAAATGCCAGATCATTAGATAGATGGTGTACAAAGCTATTTTTGTAAAAGATTGACCCATGAAATACATAAATAGAATTTGGAAATGTCATATGGAGATAAACTGTGTTGATTGCTAAGCTTTTCATATGAGCATTTTTAGGATTGTGCAAATGTTATAAAATTAGACTATTTTCTGGTGCCTTACGTGTAATGTTGTTCTACTCAGCTCTTTAAATCAGCAATTTTTTAGTCTCAAGAAGAGATTTCTACCCTCTTACGATTACAGGAAAAGAGAACCCAGTCTCAAAGACTGCCATGACTTAAGATCAATTTGATCTTCACTGTGGAAATTGAATGGGCTCAGATGCTCAAAAATTTTAATCATTCAACTAATACATGTAATTTTACAAGAAACATGACTCCTCTGTCCCATGCTGCAAGAGACCGCACCATTGAAATTTAGATCAGGCAGATAAGCACGGCTGCTGCTATTATGTCTTGCAGTCCAAGATGGAGCCATCACTGAGGTCTCTGGGGTGTTTTTATTCCCCTTTGGATCTTCCCACTCGTATGCAAGTAATTTCTCACTGCACATATGCCTGTGGCCATATCTGTCTGGGTGACTGCACACAGGATGAACCACTGTTGTAGTAACAGGGCAGCTCTTTCCAGCACGGAGGGTCCAACTGGGGTTCATGTCCTAGCACTGCTGACACATATGGATAGGTAGTAAAAATCGAAGAATGTGCATCAATAGGAGAGATTAACATGGGGTGATACTGCAAGCTATCCGCAATGGAAATATGAGCCTCTTCACATCCTAGTCCAAGGTCAGATTCTGAGGCCTTTTCTTCATAAGCAGAGCTTGTTAGTTCTTGTAGAATCAGAGAATCAGAGAATCCTTAGAGCTGGAAGGAGCATTTGGAGGTCATCTAGTACAATTTCCCTGCAATGAACAGGGACATCCATAGCTACATCAGGTTGCCCAGGGCCTAGTTCACCTCGACCTTGAGCGACTCCAGGGACAGAGTATCTCCCACATCTCTGCACAACCTGTTCCAGTGCCTCACCATCCTCACTGTAAAAGAGTTTTCCCTTATATCCAAGAAGCTTATATCCCAAATCTATCATCTTTAAGCTTGAAACCATTTCTTCTGGTTTTATCACTACAGACCCTGCTAATGAGTCTGTCCCCTTCTTTCCTGTAGCTCCCCTTTAAATAATGAAAAGTCACCAGGCATTCTTCTATCATCAACACCTCAAACGAATAACTGTGCTCTCAGCAACTCAGTATTAAGAAAACAACACAAAAATAATAATCAATTCTTATTACACAGAGTCTTTACAGTATTAAATAATAAATAATTTCCTGCAACTGAAACAATTGTCTCAGCAGAAAAGAGAAAATCAAATCAAGAACATCAAGAGAAATCAAATCAAGCCCTCAAATATATGCATTTTCTTGCATGTGAGAAGCATCCTGGGACTTTATTTCATATTATATTTTCTTCTTTTAGTAATAGCATTAATTTTTCCACCTCATTTAATAGTTATATTTAATAGGCACTGATTCTGGGAGAAGAATTATTTCACGTATATATTATTAACAAAAACAGTGCAATAATAAAAGTGTTACAAGTAAGGCTAAAAAAAATATAGGGGAAATGATACATTTTGGACATCATAACACTGGTCAAGGCTTTGATAGACCTTGTCAAAGTGACAGCAGATACCTGTAGAGAAGAGCTGAATATTTTTTTTACTCAGCAGAAACTGTGAATAAGCTTGATTTAACTGAGGCAAAGGGGCTGCAAATTGATTTCTTGATTCATTTAGGACACGGTCAGAGGTAGTATATAGAAAAACCTAGTGAGAATAGAACAGAATTAATGTTTCCTTCCTTAATAGGTGCAAAAGGTTGAAATGCTGTCAAGTGGTGGCAAGTTCATTTCTGTAAAAGACAATATAAAGTATTTGCCCGTCAGACACATTGATTTTTTGATGCACAGGAGAACCATAGGTGACAGTCTCAGCAGCCTCTGATGGCTTGCTGCCTCCTGCAGCTGGACAAAGGAGATAAGTGGGGGATGCTAAGCCAGACCATCCCTGCTACCAGTCACACCACCAAGATCAGGCATGAAGGCTGCTTCTCTGTTGCTGGCAAATTGCAGAAGGTTTATTTTTCAAAAGTTGTTTTGCTCCGCTTCATGAAGTTAACCATTAGATTAAAACAAATGGTTCAAAATTATTTCATGATTAGTT
Organism: Tetrao urogallus; assembly: GCF_951394365.1. Lineage (NCBI taxonomy): Eukaryota > Metazoa > Chordata > Aves > Galliformes > Phasianidae > Tetrao > Tetrao urogallus. The sequence continues at coordinate 52,925,739 of NC_136815.1, read as the reverse complement.
ACAAATCAGTCCAGAATCTCAAATTCAAAGTTATATATCCTCCCATCCCTCTCCCAATAGAAAAAATAAAAAAGCTTCTTTGAGTTTTATAAAACTAAAAATTACACTACACAGTTTTTATGTACATAAAAAACAAAAACAACCCCCCCGCCCCCCCCCCCAAAAAAACCCCAAAAAACTCCATAATTTCTATTTTCTACTTAATCAGTTGAAATAAAAATGTCATTCAGGGATCCACCACTGCAGACAGTGTCTTAAAACCCTCTAGAGAACACACCTCAATAGCAGTTTACTAGAAGGACCTAGAAGTTACAAACATACATGGAAATCTTTTTACTGGAATACCAGTTTTGAGGTTAATTTGCTATTTGCTGATAATAACATATACAAGTTAATTTACTATATTAAACTCAACTCATTCAAAGAATTCTTTCTGTAAAGTGTGAAAAATCCAAGAAGAATCTTAGTTAGAAATTTCTGATACTTAGTTTAGTTTGCTCTTGTTCGTACATTGAGCCAATATTTGCAATATTTAAGTATCAGCTACAAAATTGTACCAAAATCAGAAAACATTATCTGGAAATACGTATTTTCTTTCAGTTCTTTTAATCTCTTTGCTTTATGGTCAGGAAACAAACATTGTTTTGGAACATGTTCTCTGAATGATATGAAGTGCAAACATTTGGATTTCCATGTAGTGAAGTTGGAAGGAGTTCTTATATTGTATTAGAGTTCCCAACAAACTGAATGCTACACAGGAAGAAGCCCTCCAATATGAAGAGATTAAGCTTGGTTGTAAATGAAACAATTACCTGCCCAAGGAGCTGAAGCCTTAAACATGCCATTAGCATCTCAATCTCCTTCTTGCCTTACATGCATTTTCTACTTCAAACATTCTACCTCAGTTGTTCCGGTGCAAACACAAACTACCCTGGGTTTTTATATTATCTATTTATCCATTAGCTATTTATTTATTTTACATGTGTTCTATTCACAGCAAGCAAATTGTTAGTTCATAGGTGCAAAAAACAAGAAGGGCTGACAGCAAAATGGATGATATAAGAGCAGAAAAAAGTAGTCAGAAACAGTGGTGTTATCAAAAATATTTTAAATGGCAGATTTAAGAGAATTGTGGATGGGCAAGATAGTGGAATTATAAGGAGACTGTTTATAATTCAATTACCATTTAGTACAAAAAGATTTTTTTTTCTTTTTTAAATATAGAACCATATTGTAGTGATAGTTGGCGAAGCAAGTTCTATTCAAGGTGAAGGATGCTTATTGCAGGTGAATTATGTGGCTGGTACACTGAATTGATTGGTGTTTCCACAACAGTGACACAGTAAATCCAAATAGATTGAATTGCTCAAATATTGGTACTGCATCATATTTTCTTAAAAATTGCTTTTGTACAAAATCCTCTTGATCTCTACTTGATCTTTGCTGTGAATATCTCAGCATCCAGTTCGACATCAATATTTGAAAAAAAAAAAAAAAAAGTGGTATGAGCTGCAGTTAAATATTCACTATTATCCTGTTTATATTATTTATATTTATTATTTATTTATATTTATTATTTATATTTATATTACATTATCTATTTGTTTTTCTATGAGATAAATTTTTTTTTTTTTTTTTTTAATAATTTTCCTTAACAGAGGAAAATATATTTTTTGTGGCATTTCAGAAAATTTGATCAACTTGCAATAACTCAACTTTGAAACAGTTCAGATTTTCCCCATTTTCTCAAGGTAAAATATTTTTCCCAAGATAGTTTTAATTTAAAAAAATATTACTGCTCTATCTTTTAAAAATATTTGTGTGCATTTGGAAAGCTTAACTGATTGTGTAGAGAGGATGGTGAGATATCTTGAAAGCCAAGTTCAGAAGATCTAAAATCAATCTGCTCCCTGTTCCAGTTGGCATGCTGTTTCTTTTCCTTTGAAGAATGTGTGTGCGTGTTTCTTACAGTCATTTATTTCTTTTTTTTTATGAAAGTATTTCTCCTTCAGTAAGTACTCCGCATAGAAAAATGCGTTTCCATTCATTATGTTGGTATATTGCTTTGTACAAGGGGTTAAATACATTCCTGGGATTTAAGCACTGATTTGCAGAGCAATCTTTCAAGTCTAAGCTTCTGCAGGCCAGATACTTATATTAAAATCAGCTGTTGTTGTTGAGAGTTTAACATACTTAATTCAATGTTCAACATCTTTTTGAAAAGAAAAGAAACTTATAGACTGGTTTTCTTTCAGCAATCTTTTATTACAGGATATTATTTAATAAAAACACTTTTTAGAAGAGATCTCAAAAGTAAAAAAATTATTGTACTGTACTGAGAGGACAGAGAAAGGAAATAAGAGGAAAATTACTATTAAAGCAGTTACTATGTTATCTTATAGCCAATTAGATCTTCCTCGAAAAGCAGAACTTACCTAAAATCACATACATGCAGGAAAAATCATAATCATAATCATAATATAATAATTAAATAATAATAATAAAAAAATAAAAAACCCCAAACAACACCAATCCCAAATCACAAAATAGAAAACACTTCTATTATTGTATGAGATAGCAATGGAAATTTATGGTGGTGGCATATCTGTTTCCTGTTTTCTTTCCCTTTTTTAAAAATCTTTTTATTTCTCTAAATAGCTTTCCACATCCTGTTCCCCTCATCCCACTGATACAGTGTTAGAAGTGTTGTGTGAAAAGGGCAGAGAAATTTGGCAGAAAACAAAATTCCTAAAGTTCCAGTTGTCTTCAGATATCCGAGGGACTGGGAGTGGTTGAAGTTAGATTCTGAGTGATGTCCCATTCAGCACAATAAGCCCAGTTGCATTCAGTATATGAACTGTCGCGATTACAGATTCACAAATAGCTCACTGACCAGTTTGTCTAATTACATTCAAATTGGCTCTAATGGCCACTTGTAAAGAATTTGCCTGCGCCCAATGAGAACCCTCATGGCTAGATTAGTGAATAGTGCAGTTCATTAAAGCAACAGATTACAGGTTCTTTTGGATTGACAGAGTTAAATACACTATCTGCAAAGCATGTGAGGTTAACTAGGAACATGAATAATACATCCAACTACAACTGCATGAAATTATGGAATACATCTACAGAGGTGTCTAAGGTTCCCAGGGTAGTACTCAGCATAACTGAATGTGTGAATCTTACCCAATAGATGTCCTTATTATGGGGGAGAGAGGCTCTGCTCATTGACTCATCCCAGCTTGCCTGTGACAATATCTTCATTGCTTGTCTATGATGGTATCCTTCTGCTCTCAAATTCTTTCTCAATTAAGACATCTTTATACTATTCTCTCACTTTCAAGTGGAGCCTGAGTGACTCCATTCAAACATAACTTTGTCTTGCAAAATTAACTCAGAAACATATTTTTAGCTACTGTTTCATGGATGGCTAATGAAAGCAAGATTGTTTATGGGCTCCAATAGTATGATCAAGTCTCCATCCTTGCAAGATGATCACAGAGTTTAGCCATGGGACTGCTCCACATTCCATGTTTCTTTTTTTTTTTTTTTTTTTCCTTCTCACTATTAGATTCAGCATACTGGATTATACTCATGATCTTGTGGTTGGCCACTCTGCCCACGGCAGAGAGGTTGGAACTAGCTGGTCTTCCAATCCAAGCCATTCTGTAATTCTGTAATTCTATAATTCTAGGTTCCCCTGATATTTACTAACAGCTAGGGTTTCAGGTCTTAGGGAACTATCACTGAACGGATGATCCAGTGCATTCCAGCCTTGAGGTTTTACCTTTTCTCAAGAGGTGGACATTTGAATAAATTACCTTCAGCAAATATTCCACAAGACCTGGGCAAGTATTGATTAATGGACCCAAATCACCTGATATGAAACAAAACATCAAACTCAAGATAAAATCTAAAAACATGAATTCCATGAATTCCATCTAGGGAGAATTCCATTTAGGGAGAAATATATGTGTCAGTCTGCTCTTTGAATTAAATGTGCATGTGGTGACCTCTTTTCTTTTCTTTCTTTTATTTAGTACAACAGAATTTAGTGCCCCTAAGTAATTCATGCTGCCTATGACATAGTGATGTGATTCATAAAAAAATCTTCAAGAGATTTTTCCTTCAGTTTTGCTCCTTCACTTCTTTCTTGTTATACCAGCAATATCCCTGAAAAGTATGTTAGTAGGCTGGGAATAATAATAGTTAACTTCAGGTCAGTTGTTCTCAACAGTCTGCAAAATTCAAAATGAAATGTTACTCTAAATCTATACAGCCTTATGGAGTTTTGCAGCTGAGATTCAGTCTTCTTCAAAATAAGTAGTTAATAAGTTAATAGTATGATTCATAGCTTCTCTTAACACAAAAAGCACACGTGGAAAGCATTACTGTTACTGCAGTTTCTTGTTCCTTTTTATTTCCCTTGGCTTCTTGATTGGCTTACTGTCCAACACAAAACTGGTTTTCAATGAGACTGGGGCAGTCATAGCCCATTTTTCACTATTAAGGAATTGCCACCTATTAATTAAATATATATAATCCATTAGCAGTGGACTTTATAGACATACATAATTTATAACCATTACTGTCTTCAGGATATGAGTTCTCACTTATATAAACTAATGAATTAAGTCTTTGTCTGTTCAGTTACTATGGCAATGCTATGGACTTCCCAGTTTCAGCTGGCTTGTAATGAATTAAATAGTCAGCAACTCTGACAGAATCCTGAAAAAAGGGTAATTGCAAATAAAGTTTGAAGGAGGGAGGTATCCATACAAACAAATTTCAGTAAGAACTTAATTTGAGGGCTTATACAGAGTTTTATACAATATGTTATAGTGAATTAGAACATCTTTCAGGGCTCATGCATATGTTTATATGGATAGAAGTTATCCACTCAACTGGTAAGAACCAGAGAATGCTCTGAACCTGAGGAAGTCTAAATAAGAACAGGAAATGCCTACAAAGTAGGCATGCTGGTTCCCAGGACAAAAAGGCGCCCTGAAAAGTACCCTTGCAATTCAGTGGGTTGGAAGCACTTCTTTGTTACCAATTTTCATGAGCTATTGTGTGGGGATGAACTTCGAAAGAAGTCTTATGTATCATTTTCACACATAGACGGAAATATATGTATCTATCTCCATGAAAGAGGTATCGTTCTAATCAGTACAGGGAACGCTGATGGTTTGTGTAGTTAACTGCTTTTTACAATTTGGTCTTAGCACCTTCAGCTCATACAGGTCATCACAGAAAGTCCACACATATCATTATGTGCTAAATAGACAGAAATGCACAGAAAGGAATATCTATACAATCAAAAGCAAGCAAGCAAACAAACAAAGAATAGTCTCTAAAATCAAAGGGGCATTAAGAAATTTCAGAAATTTTTTTACTTGATTTTGATTTTTTTTTTCTGCCAATTAATGAATATAAAAAACATGTTTGAAAATTACATTTTATTCTACATTAAAGTTTTTGCCTATTCCAAACAAAAGTTATTTGATTTGTAGTGCTACTCATATTTACTCTTCTACCCTTGGATTTTCTTAAGATTTTACTTTCTGACAGAAACACCCCAACTTATCTCACAAATACTAACATATACATTGAGGGATGGGAAACAAGATCCTTGTTTTTCTCTACGAATCTCTAACCGAAATTGCAGTGGCATATGAAAGTCACCAACCTAAATAAGCATAAAACTGACTGAAATAGTCAAGACAGAAACAGTTCTGTTCCTATTTTGCTTGCTGAAAACCAGAGTTTTCTAGCTTTAAAGGTAAATTCTCAGTGTCAAGCATTGGTTATCACATAACTGCATCTAATTAAGAAAATTAATACATATCAGAAAGAATTATAGAAGAAATGAAAAATCAGTTATGGAAGGTCATTTTTAGTCATATTTTCAAGTTTCATTCAGAGGGTTTTTATTTTTTTTATTACTTTTTTAGCTTTTCCTTGTTACTTTCATTTTTTAATTAGAAAATTTATTCATGAACATAGTATTTCACCTTTACACAATCTGTGGAATTGTTTAAAAGAAACACAGAAATCTAGGCACTGTTACCTGTTCAAACATGCATCATCTGTTGATAAGTTTGCTATTTGCAAAGGCCTCATGTTTCTTCCTTAGGTTAATTCCCAAGCCTTATGCCTCCTGCTTTGCTACACAGATTTTCACAGATCTTTTACATTGTCTCATATGGCTTCTGCCTTCCACAAACTCTGCTCCTTTCTTGACAGCAAAACTTCTTTTGATAAAATGTGTTGTGCCACTTCATCAGCTAGGCCTGATCACAATTCTGATTGTAATTTTCTTTATCCATTCTTTTTTTTCCTCTTTTTTTCCTTTGCTCTGGAGAATATATTTTTCCCTGCAATGAACTGTACAAATGTCACATTACCAACACTGTCTTCTAGAGGTTTTATATTCTTTTGAAACAACTGAGAGTACTTAATATTTATTTCTGCTTTCTGCCAGACATGGGACTTTTGCCCTGAATTTCTACAATTCCTACATTTCAGTTACTGCATTTTGACATTATAGTAACATATCTCATAAATAGTTCTGAATTTGGAATACAGAAGCTAAGGCATTATTGAAATAAACAAAATTACCTTCTGAATGACCCACAGGACTCTGGCTTAACAACGTAATACAAAACAGATATTTTTTCGCAGGAGGCTTCAGTGAAGTCAAATATCAAAATAATCTTCATAGAGAGGTATGGCTGAGAAGCAACAGGGGCTCCTCACACAGGTGAAGAGGTGATACTGACACACAAAGGTGTGTCTTGCCTAAAGATGCAGTAAACATACTGCAGATGAATTGCAGTTGTGGCACAGAACTGATGGGTAGGTAACTATGTAATTCATCAATTTTAGGTACAAACTGAGGAATAGGTTTTGAATGAAGAGTAGGAATAAAGTGGGTAGGGAGTCTCAGTGCCATCCTAGGAAAGAAAAATTAAATAGGCTAAGAGGAGGAAGAATTGTGTTACAGTAAGGTGAAAACTGTTAAAAAGAAGAAAGGAATTAATGATGAGTTAAAGATGCAGAACAGAAAACATGGTGAAACAAAAGAATATTTTGCTGTCTTCAGTTGTGTGCCTAGCTCTTTTCTACAAAGAGTATTAGTGCAGAAGATAAGTAACCTTGTCAACTAATAACAATAATTAGCTTAAATAATATCAGCAGAATGTTCATGGTACTCTTGAAGTCTTTGGTAATTTTTAAACTCTCCAATAAAAAAAGAATGCAACAGGACAGTACAACCCAAACAATGACTTTCAGAATTGCAAGTTTCAACAAAAATTACTAGCTGTATTCCTGACTTTCTGATTAATGGGTTCTATAAAAGATATTTTAATTAATGAGAATGTCTGAAGATATTTTAATTCAATCCCAAGTAAGGCGTTAACCATGCTGAATGATTGCACAAGCATAAATGGTAATTTTTTCCCTCAGTTTACAGGAAGACGTACATTACATGTACTAAGTAGCTAGCAAGAAAATGAGACTTCATTTTATGGAAAAGCAGACATTCCTTTTTTAGAAGTAATGGTCAAAATTAAATCTCCATGTTATCAGAGGAGTAACTCACATCCGTGGAATAACTTTTAAATATAGTTTGAAAAATCATTACTTTTTGGAGTGTGAAATATCAATAGACAAAAAAAAGGCAATCTCTTTTTAGGATTTTTTTTTAATATGTGTTGGTGTGAATCTCATGAAGCATTATTCCATTAAAGAACTACATGGGAAAATATCCGCACAATTTTCAAATCTGCTGGTTATGGAAGATTCATCATCTAAAACCTATACAAACAGAACAAAACCCAAGAAAGAACAATATCATTTTAGCAAGTTTCTCAGTTAATTCATTTCCATCTGAATTTATCCTGATTCTGAAAAGTGTAAACATTATTCTGTTTATTTCCTCTGTTTAAAGGAGGACAGATTCTGCTCTTCATACTCTTCATATTACTTAACTTTTCTGAGGAAAGCTGCATTCTTTCAACATTCTTAAAAATAAAATAGAACAAAATATGATAATTCATCAGTATATAAAAACATGACACAGATATTCCCATTTTATTTATTGCAATAAATAGGGAGGAAAAATGAAGTAGGAGTATCTATACCTCATGTTTATGAAATTTTCACCAACTTCTATTTAATTAATAGCAAGTTTAGAAGTTTTGCTTTCACAAGGAGAGAAAATGCTGCAATAACTTTGGATAAATTTTAAAGGATTAATCACCAACAGAGAATCTGTGGGAGTTTCTTTGTGTATGTCAGCATGACATTATCCATGATACCACTTAAGTATTTGAGTAAACTCCGAAAGACTCTTTTAAGTTTTCTTTATTCCTTTCTGATGTTCCAGATTTAATTTTAATATTCTCCAGATTCCATCTGAAAAACATGAAAAATCTTACAGAATCCAACTGTATCTTAACCGGGACTCCAAAATGTCACTTCCACAGAATGAAAGCAATCTGGCTGAGTCCTGCAATCTGAAATTTGTCCCAAATGAAAGAGCTATGCTCTGTTGAAGGGAATGGTGTGGGTAATGCTCTCTTTGCCTCCAGAGACTTTGGGGATAGATGTTGCTACTAGCTGTAAAGTAACTCCAAATAACTGCTACTGAAAAAATTAGTTCTCTTTCTCCAACTGAAGTATTTGAAGCTACACGTTCATATCCATGTAGTACTACTGACAGAAGCGAGTGAAATAATCATTTCATGTTTCCAAAATTCTTAGACTCTGCACACAGCAGTCACCCTGAAGGAAGACAAATAGGCTTGTTTAACCAGACCTAGAAATACTGGACTCGTTCCAGACGCATGCATGTCTGGTCAACTGCAGATAATCAATTGCTCAGTTCTGAAAATGCTGGTGGACCAAGACTTAAAAGGGCAAAAGATGGCTGTCTCATCTTGTGTGTTCATAGTCACTAGCGAATAAGTATTTTGTAGCCAGCTGCATGTGACAAAAATCAGATGGAACATACTATGTGAGGATGAATAATCACTAGTTTAAATTCAGAAAGAAGTCTGGTTGTATTTCTCCACATTCATTTACTTATGTCTTTTGATGATTAGTATAGTTTCAGTGACAGAATGAGAATCAAAGATACACTGTAGCCTAAGACTGTAGAACAGAATATGTCTTTCCATCCTGTCTTATATCCTTTAGCTTGTGGGCTGAATAGGGCTCTCCCACTTGCAGTATTCAGTCAGTGTAGAAAATCTTATTGTTCAACTTTGACCTTTCCTCTCATTAAAAATGAATGTCCTACCTTTCTCTACATTCCTAGATGCTTTTAATATTAGAGATAGCATTTGAGAAATAAATATCACAGTCTGACACTTTAAAAGATGTTTAATCTCTTTAGTATCTATAGATTTCTGCCAACAGCTTGCCAGGATTTGAAAGCTCAGGTTTTGTCATCTGAAATGGCATTTGGGATTTTTACATACTGCAGTATATACATAGTAAAATGCTGAAATCTGTTGATATGTGTTAATGTACTGCCTAAAATAATAATCAGTACACCATTATAAAACAATAGCAATAGCTGGATTTCTAGTCAGTCAGCTCTACATTGATTAAAATACACAGATGTAAAGGCACTAATCAACTAAAAAATTAATTTTTCTAAAGCTATTTTGTTCACGTATAACTGACAGATAATTACTGTGGCAATTCTATGTAACAGTTTGAAGTTTTTCCCTAATGGTACAAAAGCATATTTACAAAATGAAGAAAATAATGACCCAGTTAGAATAAAATGAAATTCATGTCACATTCATAACATCTAAGTAATTTTTTTCCGTATAAGTGAAGTGCTGGGTGACTAGTAGAGACACATGAAGCTGTTAATGTGTTAATACGCAATACAAGTCAATATGATTTAGTTAAGTGTCATATCATGACATGTTAAAGAGGACACTTCTCAAGGACAAGTAATAGCTATTAAAATAGCTAGGCATGCATTAGACTAGCAAGGTTATTGTTGATATATTTCTAATTGATTAACTGAAGGTATTACATTTTAGATGATAGCTCTAGTAACCAGAGTATAATTACATTTAGCATATTTGTTAGATGTAGCAGCCCAAAGTCATGTGAAATTCTGCAACTGTAAAAAGTTGCAAGAACAGGACTAAGTCCAATATTATGCAAATATAGGAATATTTTACCACTGTTCTTTCCTTTTTTAAAATCAAACAATAAGTAAGTTTTAAGTATCAGGATCAAAAAACAACAAGCAAAAACCCACAAAGATTCACACTCAATAATTGAATATGCTATATGTACATAATACATGAATATGCATATATACATAATATAGATACCTACATACATACAATTATTTCACTGTGTGTTATAAATGTAACCAAGTGTCTATCACATTGGGTAGAGCCTGAACTGGCAGTAAAAATGAGTCCACATGCAACCTTTTCTTGAAGAGATATAAAGAAGCTGCACTGTAACCCACTAGTATTACTAGTTATCAGTCACATAAAATAAAGTGGGACAAATAGTAGATATACTACAAATGAACATATGTATAGTTGAAAATAGGAATGCTGCTGTTTAATCAATCTTTTTCTAACACTCAATAATGCATTGCTGTTAGTTACAAATACAGTTTCTTTAACTTAAGGGAAGATTAAAGATAAGAGCTTACAAGGGAGACAAATTTCATGACAACCATAATAACACTTGCACACAAAGCAAAACTCACATCATCATGTTTAGGCCTCTGCTTGAGATAAAAAATGTATTTCGGAAGATTCCCTTTAATGAATTTGATGAGCTCACATGAATTGCTCTACTTTTCTGTTATTGTTTGCTTGATTCTATAAACACAAGCAAAGACATCACCTAATTACACCAAAGGAATTTCTTTTTGGTATTTCTCTTTTCTGCATAGTACCTTAAAGGACAGAGATAACTGTTTTCCTCAAGAAAATATTTTGAAAATATATCCTCCAATAAAAAAAAAAATCAAGTAAATATATGAAGTGGTCCTAAGGGCCCCTATTTAAGAAGTATCTACCGTCATGTTTCTTACCTATCATGTTTCGGCGTGTTGCAACTCCTAATTGTAAGACTTTGCTTATTTCAAGTTTTTGTGTTCTTGTTATTATTAATTTGTTACAAAATTGTGTCTTTGTCCTTATTTTTCAGATATGTAAACTGGAACAGAAACTATGCTCATCATCTTTGTCCATATATAGATAAATACTTCATAACATTGCTGTTTTGCCTTTCCTTAGTATTTTATTTTTTCCATCAACGCAACATTTACTTCACTAAATTCCAGAAGCCAATTTTTTAAACATCTTACTCTACCTATTATTAATCACAAACTGTTAGGCAGCAAAAGGTACTATTTTATAATGTACTGAACTTGTCAGAATTTATAATAAATTATTATATATTATTAATTTATTATATATATATGTATATATATAATATAATATAATATATATTATATATAATAATATATACAAATATATAATTTTTATATATTTCTATGTTATATAGAATATATATATAAGAATATATATTATTATATCAGACTACCAGGTCACCTGAAATTGATATCTAAGTTTCAAATGGTGTTAGGTTTAAACTCGGAGACAATTGAGAACAAAACAAAGTACTCTACAACCTTCAGGCAATACTGTGACTGCAGTTCAAAATGAGCTTTGTCTAAGCAGAAACATACAATTATTCCAATCAAATTATTCCTGGGTACAATTCAGTTGCCCAGTTTAATTTGGAAGATGAATTAATTGGAGGACGTTTTTTGCTTAAAACGTCCCTGTGTAGGATATTCATAAAGGGAACTTGATGTTCATGTCAGGGCATCTTAAGGAATCCCCAATTTAATCAGAAGCAGACTTTGTTTCAGCTCTTTCCTTTCTGGGAGGGGAGGAGGTTTTAAGATTGCAATTCAGCTCTTACATTAGCACAGAATATATAAGTAAATGTGGGAAGATAGATTTGATGCTTTGCCAAAGATTTTTCTTTTTTTTTTTTTTTTCCTTTTCCACAGATAAAAATTGCTTGAAAAGAGATCTCAGCATGAATTGCTCCACTTTTCCCTCTCTTGTGCTGGCACTGATTCTACTTCAATTTTGTTCTCCAACCACACAGAACTTCAGTGCTCAAAACACAGATCAGTCTTACACAGCAATTCAAAGAGTGAAGCGTGACTGGATATGGGAGCCACTTTTTGTAACTGAGGAAGAGACCTCAACGATGCCTATGTATGTTGGACAGGTATGACAAGTCATAATGACAGGATGATACAAGGTTATATCTAACATACTGATTATCATCTGACCAGGAAATATCAAGAAAAAGGAAGATGACCTAAGGTAGCCGTTATTGGGCAGCACAACATCTCAACATTACTGTGATCTGATTTGGGATCAAAGAGCTACTGGCACTAGAGGTCATGGTAGTAGTCAAATGCCTTCTGTCATCTGGCTCCACAATCAAGGAAACACAATGCTCACTCAGTTACTGAAACTAAAACTGCACACAGTAGAAAGAGGTACCAAAATGAAAATGCCCTGTCTTCTGAATGAAAGTTAAAGAATCGTTTATCAACATCTAGCAATTTGCTTGTGCTATTTTTGGCACTGCATCAAAGCAGCTATACTGATTGCAGTGTAGTTCACAAACAGTACTTAGAATGTTCTTCTATTACACTAAGTAGCAGCTGATTCATCCCTCATTAATTTTTAATGAACCAGATTAATACTAAATCCTTTTACCACTGAGAAACTCCAGGAATCTGCATGGTTCATTAGGTTAACGTAGCTTTTGTACAACGAGCAATTACTTTTCACCCTCCTTTAAAAATGTTCTTTAAGATAATTGTATTAATGAGACTTTATCTACTCCTTATTTTCCCTTTTTGCTCACTTTCATATTATTATTTTTTATTATTATTTATTTTTGCAAGCTAGAAGTAATTGTAATCTTGAGATCTAGTTTCATTTCTTTAAGGTACATTCTAGATGAATGAACCAAAGTAAGTTTAACTGCTAATTAACTAGCACTAAAATTTAATTGGGCCCAAAGGGTGAAGTGCTCAAAATTCATTTATTACTTTCTCTCAGCCCCTCCAAAGTAACTGCTACAGAAGTGCAATGTCTTACTTCTAGAAGAACAGGTATAGAAATATTCATTTTTTAATCTTTATTACTTTTCCCATAGCTGGGAAAAACAGTCTCCCATGAAAGAAACTTCATAAATATAATATATTTTCAGCTCTGGACAACTTTAATAATATTGTGTTTTTATTTTACACAGGTAAACTGCGGGGAATTTTAATTGAGAACTATTGTTAATTTAATGCAGTTTAACTGCTCTGTAGATCAGACATTTACTTGTGGCTTTCTGTTGAGTACAATAAACTCTGTAACTCTGTAACTCTGTTTTCTGTAAATAAAGTGAAAATCTATGATCAACTAATGACTTTTTAGTCAATAAAGACCAGAAGAAACTCTGTGAACAAAATGATAGTGGTAGACAGTCTCTATTAATTGTTATTCCGTATTATAACTCCTTATGCAGCCATTCAGATGGCTGTTAAAATTTAGCAAGTGGGACCAGACTACTCATAGAGAGATCCTGCCTCCTGGGTTCACCACATAAATGTGAACCCGCCCCATGTTTTGAACAAACTACATAAATTGAAAACTTTAGAGTTTAAGATGTTTCTATGTTAAAGAATTTAAACATCATAACCCTAAAAATGATATTTCATGTTTTTAAGGGAAATTAACTGAAAATTTAGGGCTTGAATACTTAGACAAGACTTAATACAGTAACTCTGCACTGTGTCCCTCATATCTCAGAGCAGTGTCCTGGACTCATTTTAGATGAACTGTCAACTTAATGCATAAAATTGAACAAATATACAATTCAAAATACAGCTTCCAAAGAAAAGCAGAAACTTTTACAACATCAGCAGTTATCACAAAACATTTTCAGTAGATCTGATAGAGAAGTGTGCCACAGTTATTTATTTTCTAAAGTGTGGTCTACACTGAGCTGTAGGTTTAATAAGAAAGTAAGAATGAAGCAAAACAGGATTGTTATTTAAATGAACAGGTAGACATGTAATTTACTTTTAAAACACACTACTTTGTAGGAGAAGCAAGTTGAATATATTTATATACATATATAACATTGAATTATTCAGTACTTATCCTTGCTCTTAAATATTTTGACATTTTGTTCAAAAGCCAAAATAAATTTAAAAACAAACAAACAAACAAAACAACAACAACAACAAATCAAAACAAGAAAGAAATAGGGAAATAATGATATGGTGGCAAATGATGCTGGGAAAAATATCAACTGCAGGTGACTGGCACGCTAAGTGTTTCAGTCCCTGCCATCACAGAAGTGCTGTTGCATATCGTTAACATTAATATTTTATTATGTAAAAAAATGCAGCTGGACCACACTAGTCTCCAGGACTCAGCTTCATCAAAGGAATCATCATCATAAAGTTCATCTTATCAAGATAAGAGAGGATGCAGATCATCCTGGACGGAAATGGAAAATGTCTGTCAATTTATTTCAGAATAAATAATACAGACCTATACCTCAGAATGGCTTTTCATCTTTTTAATATTACAATAAAATTGGAACACCAATCTCCGTGATGATTACACTTCATATTGCTGAGTATAAAAATTATATATATATATATATATATATATATCTGTAATAATTGTAAGACACACTTAACATTTGTAATAACAAAGAATTTAGATAATTTTTTAAGGACCTTTGCACTGTTCTCAGCATAAGCTGATAAAGCAATGAGCTAAGGCGTATACATAACATTAATTCATTTCTCTCCAAAGTGGCTGAAGCACCTTTTTCAGGTTTACCATAAGTTTATATGTCAGCTATATCAGTATTTTAAAACTGAGACACAACTGGGTAAAAATGTGACAATGCCCCCTTTCAAATATTAGTTTCCGAGAAGGTCCAGTAGTGAGGGGGTCCACTGCAGAACAAGAACATAAAAAGCTGAAAACTGATATTCCAAATTTTATTTCCACCTGAATGTGGGAATTTAATAATAATAATATTTTTTCTGCTTTTCACTTACAGCTGAAATCAGATTTAGACAAGGAGGATGGCAGCCTACAATATATTTTGTCTGGGGAGGGAGCTGACAGCATTTTTTTCATCAATGAACATGGCAAAATTTACGTGAGACAAAAGCTGGATAGAGAAAAGAAATCCTTCTACATTCTTAGAGCACAAGTAATCGATAGGAAAACTCATCTTCCTATTGAACCCGATTCAGAATTTATTATCAAAGTTCGAGATATCAATGATCATGAACCACAGTTCTTAGATGGACCTTATGTGGCTACTGTTCCAGAGATGTCACCTGAAGGTATGGCATGCTATAAACTAAAATTTTATTTCCTGATTATTATTATTTCAATCCTATATTCATTTAAAATCTTAATAGAATATTCCATAGACAACTTTTCAGTGAGAAGGAAGCCATGATATTTTACAACATTGCAAATTTAAGGAGATATATGTTTAAACTGAATTTTGTGAATAATTCCTATTAACATAGCTGCCTTTAAATGTTTAGGTACCTGCATGTTTCAGAGTTGTTTTACAGATTTCGGATTCATACTTGTGTTGAATATAGAAACCTGCCTTTTCTATAATGACTCAGCCTTGAAACAAATACTTAATTTAAAAAAAGGAAAACAAAAAAAAACAAAAAACATCATCACACTTCAGAATAGGTAGAGTACTGTAACAAGTTTGTACGGCAGGGAAGATTTTAGTCAGACAGATTTCACTGCTTTTTTAATCAAGATAGCACCCTAGTGTCTATAGAATTGTTCAGTGTATGACTATTGTTACAACCTGTCAGCTCTTCAGGCTTCTACCAATGTGATGGAAAAATAGCATACACTTAAACTTTATTGGCCACTGACCTTGCTTGACTCTTTAAGCACATAAATATAAGCTCAGATGAACTAAAATGTACTCAGCAGCCTTCTTCAGTCTCTTCTGATTTTGCTTGCCAATTAAACAGTAGACCTTTATTATACTCTGTGTAATATAAATCATACAGTATTGTAACTGGAGAAGAGTCAAATTTACATCAAAGCACTCATGATTTTCCCCCAAATATAGGGATAGTTTCCTTCCTGTAAGTAATGAGTTCAGAACAGGAATGAAGTGGGCTGATGTGATGAACTTCCTCGTATCATGTATGATGCCTACCTATTTCCACAGCCAAGCCTCTAACCCAATTGGTAAGCTTCCCTTTGTTTGGATTACATGATGGACAATTTAGTAGTATTTCAAGCTCATGAGAAAAAATAATTGAAATCATGATGTCAAAAGCAATGACTTAAACTCTGGATCAGTTCTTCCACACATCTGCATGTGTGGAAGACATCATCTTACATGTCAAAAGACATTATCTACATGTCAAAAAGATCTGGAGTATCTATCTGGAAATTTGTGTGAAAGCAGCTGACATAAACAAGTAGATTGTTATTATATAACTGTCCCAATAACTCTTCTTCAAACTTACTGAAATAATCTTTTAAATTCCTACTTTCATCTCTTGGTTATTTCTATGAAAAGAAAATTTAATATTGTGTTACTTGAAATTGTATGAATTAATGAGCACATTAACTTAATAGCATTGGGTAACAAAACATGTTTCATTCAGCATTATCCAACTTTTATGATAGTTTCAGTGAATCTTTCACAAGGAGCTGTAAATTTAATCATCTTCTGTCATTCTGGATAGCTTTTGCAAGCCAGACATACTCACTTTTGGAGTTTAATTGAAAGAGAGGTTAATGTCTTAATTCCTGCTGCGAAGCAGTAGTTCACATTTACTACCTGCAATAGTTGCAAAAGATGTCCATTTAATCAACTTATTTCCTGGTAAACCTGCTTTACACAATGTACTACTTGTTACATTGTTTCTTCACTGCTACTTTCTTCCATTCAGGCAGAATAGTTTTTTTCTTATGACATCTGCATTTGAGCTCTTACTAAAATAATTTTCTAAAATGACTTGTTAGTGGTTCAGAGGGCACTTGTGGCCTTTTTGCCTCAAGTTTAGAGGTGAGAAGATGGACATTTTGTCAGAATTCTTTGCAGTTTTTTTATGCGCTCACAATAAAATTGTACCCTCAGCAGTTTGCTGATGACACCAAACTGAGAAGTGTAGTTGATACAGCAAAAGGAACGTATGCATCCAGAAGGAAGCTGATAAACTTTAAAGTTTGGCCCTTGTGAATTAATCAGGTTCAAGAAAGCAGAGTGCAAGGTTTTCAGCTTGATTCAAGATAATCCCAGATATGTATGTGAACTGAGAGAAGAGCTTCTTGAGAGCATCCCTGCTGAGAAGGACTTAGGGGTCTTGGTACATGAAAAAATGAGCCAGCACCATCTGCTTGCAGTCTGGAAGGCCAATGATATCCTGGGTTCCATTGGAAGAGAGGTGCACAGCACAGCAAGGAAGGTGACAACCGCCCTCTATTCTGCCCTTGTGAAGTCCCAGCTGGAGTACTTTGCCCAACTCTGAGGCCTCCAACCATAGAACCATTGAATCATTAAGGTTAGAAAAGATCTCTAAGACCTAATCCAACTGTCTACCTACCACCAGTGCTGCCCACTGATCACGTCCCTTGGTGTCACATTTCTACATTTCTTGAATGCCTCCAACACAGGGAAGATGTAGAGCTTTTGGAGAGGGTCCAGAGGAGGGCCACAAAGACCATTAGAGGGCTGGAGCACCTCTCCTATGAAGATATGCTGCAGGAACCAGGCTTGTTCAGCTTGGAAAAGGTTGTGGGGAGACCTCATCATGACATTTAAAGGGTATTTATAAACATGAGGGAAATCAACTTTTTACATGGGTAGATAGAGATGGGACAAGGGAGAATGGTTTTAAACTAAAGGAAAGGAAATTTAGATTAGATGTCAGGGAGAAGTTTTTTACTGTGAGTGGTGAGATGTCAGAACAGGTTGTGGGTGCCCCATTTCTAAAGTTTTCAAGGCTGGATTGAGTGGGACCTTGGGCAATCTGATTCAGTACTTGATCTAGAGGCTGGCAACCCTACCTGTGGCAGTAAGATTGGAACCTGATGATCCTTGAGGTCTCTTCCAACCCAAGACATTCTATGATTCTATGATATTAAGAAACATGGTTTATAGTCTAGAATTAGCTGGGTGTTTTTATCTGGGATTACACAGATTTTAAGATTCTGATAACAATTTCTTTCCTTTTTTTTTTTTTTTAAGTGATAATGAGTTATTTACTAGACATTCTGTCTCTTATAAAAATGACTTTAAAGTAGTTGATACTTTAATATGGCTCAACTGACATTCACCCAGATCTGTAACTATTCACACAAGTATATCAAGGTGGTATGCCTGGCAAAGAACAGTAATATTTTCACATGCACCTCTGTTTTTCACCTAAAATCAACAATAAGCTGTTGACAGGTACAACATCTCAGTCTGTATTGACTTGAGTTGCCTATAATCTGAAAACCTAAAAATAGAAGGTTCAGCAGTATTTAGCTAATTTCCTATCATCTACCACATGTTTAAATTCCTAAAATACAAGTACTATGTCAGTTCAGCATAAGACTAATGAAACTGCAAAGCCCTTTCTACTTTTAATATTTCTATAAGATTATTACAAAGATTTAACTGAAATGTAATATTATGTAATTTCTCATAATGGGTTAAAAATAAGACAGCATCCTACAGCATCCCAAAACCTGTACTGAAACTCACAGATTTTCAGTCAATCATTGTATGGCATTAATTTAGTTAAGTCCTGTGGAATGTGAAATAATTTCTACACTCCTTTTGTGTTTGGCCTCTAGCACTAATACCATAGTTATTTCCAAGGTTATTCTTTTATCTACTTCTTCCTTCTAGATACTAGTACATACCTGTTGTATTTATGCAGCTTTGAAGCTAAGGAGGGTTCATTTGCCCCATTTCAGATCAGAGCTCCAGTTGCTCCAAAAGGGATGCACTGTCAAGAATTGAACTGTGAGCAATGCTGGGTATGCTCTGGGAGAGCAGATTTCAGAAAGGGAAAAACCGCTGTGCTATAACAGCTGGGAGACAGGGTGAGAGATATGAGAGAACAGCCCTGCAGGCAACAACGTCAGTGCAGAAGGAAGGCAAGAGGAGCTCCAGGCACACAGCAGCAGCTCCCTGCAGCCTAGGAGCCCACAGAGGAGCAGGCTGTCCCATTCCAGCCCATGGGCTCTGCATGGAGCAGATCTTCTTGTGCAGCCATGGAGGAGCCCATGGGGCAGAGGCAGTTGAGGCCTGAGGGAAGCACAGCTCGTGGGCACCCCCTTAGGAATAATCCAGGGTGGAGCAATGCCTGAAGGGTGGGCCCTGTATTACAGAGCCATGTTGGAGAAATGCTGGAAGAACTGCAGCCTGTGGGAAATCCACATGGGATCAGCTCAGGACGGATGGCATGCTTTGAGTGGGACCCACATAGAGAGGAGGCAGAGTGATCATGGAGGAGCAACAAAAACAAATTGTTATGTATGGACTGATTGCAGCCTCCATTTGCACCAACTGGAAAAAGGAGGTAAAAGAAAGTGCATGTAGGGAATGTTTTTAATTTGCTTTTAGTTTCTCACTCCTCTAGTCTGCTAGGCAATAATTTACATTAATCTCTCTACCCAGAGTTGTTTTTCCTGTGATGGTAAACAGTGATCTCCCTGTCCTTATTTCAACTCATGATCTTCTTTTAATTTATTTTCTTCCCTTGCTCCTTTGAGATCGGGGAGTGAGAAAGCAGCTGTGTGGTATTCAGCAACCTACCCGGGTTAAACAAACACAGTGACGAATTAATGTCATTGGCATATCTGTCGTCTTAAATCATAGAATAGTTTGGATTGGAAGGGACCTTTAAGATCATCTAGTTCCAACCTCCTGCTATAGGCAGGGACTCCTGTCAACGGTTTATGGGCTGGTCCGGCCCAGTTCCGTGACCAGCAGGGCGGAGGGATCTGCGGATCCGCGCCTCTGGGAAAGGGGAAGCAGGGGACCCCAAAATACTTGAAAACAACAGCACTAATCTGAGGTGGAACAAATGATTTTACTAAATATAGTATTAGTAAAATACAATGAGAGAGAGAGAGAGAATCTGTTTGAATTGTATAGACCTCACCACAATGCTGGGGTGAGAAGTGCAGTCCAGTTGAGTGACTGAAGTACAGACGGCAAAGTGCAGATGGCGAAGCGCAGGCAGCGAAGCGCAGATAGCGAAGCGCAGACAGCGAAGCGCAGGCGAAGAAGAAGGATCAGGTGTCCTTGCATGGAGTTATATCCCCTTGCTGACCGCAAAGCCTCCTGGGGAAATGCAGTTCTTCTCCGTCGGACGAACATTCGGCAGATATCAAACCCCACCCCCAGTGCATTACATGATGTTATGGTGTGGAATACTGATGACCAAAAATCATAAAACCATGACATTCCACCCCTTATTCTACATCACTACATCATGCTTAACACATGGGATTACAGACTGCACTCCCCCAACATCAAATTCCCTTGTGGTACACACTGAACATCCCCGTTTTTCTGCATCACCCACCAGGTGGACCCAGGTCCCTGGGCAAAGACAGTTCCGCGAAGAGGTTTGCCCTTCCCAGAAGCAGGAAAAACCCAAACTGCTTTTCCTAACATGTTCTTTACATGTACTACAGGGACCTTATCTCCCTCTACAATATGTAGGGAGCTGGATTGGGTAGGACCATCTCGACTGATTGATCCTCTGGTGTTAACCAGCCAGGTGGCTTCTGCCAAATGCTTCTCCCAGTGTTTAAATGTTCCGCCACCCATTGCTTTCAACATGGTTTTTAACAACCCGTTGTAGCGTTCGATCTTACCAGAGGCTGGTGCATGATAGGGGATATGATAAATCCACTCGATGCCATGTTCTCTGGCCCAAGTATCCACAAGTGAATTTTTAAAATGAGTCCCATTATCTGACTCAATTCTTTCCGGGGTGCCATGTCGCCACAGGATTTGCCTCTCCAGACCTAATATGGTGTTTCGGGCGGTAGCATGGGGTACTGCATATGTTTCGAGCCACCCGGTTGTTGCCTCCACCATGGTGAGCACATAATGCTTACCATTGCGAGATCGTGGCAAAGTGATATAATCAACCTGCCATGCCTCCCCATATTTGTACTTTTGCCATCGCCCTTCCTCCCAGAGAGGTTTCATCCTCTTAGCTTGTTTAATTGTGGCGCATGTATCACAGTCATGAATGATTTGTACAATGGCATCCATAGTTAAGTCCACCCCTCGGTCTCTGGCCCATTTGTATGTTGCGTCTCTCCCTTGATGACCTGAGGTCTCATGGGCCCACCGAGCTAAAAATAACTCACCCTTGTTCTGCCAGTCCAGGTCTATTTGAGCCACCTCAATTCTGGCAGCTTGGTCTACCTGATGGTTATTTCGCTGATCTTCTGTAGCTCTACTCTTGGGCACATGAGCATCTACATGACGCACCTTTATAACCATATTTTTTGTTCGGGTAGCAATATCTTTCCATAGGTCAGCAGCCCAAATAGGCTTGCCCTTTCTTTGCCAATTATTTTGCTCCCACTGCTGTAACCACCCCCATAAGGCATTTGCTACCATCCATGAATCAGTGTAGAGATAGAGCATTGGCCACCTCTCCCATTCAGCGACATCTAAGGCCAGTTGGACAGCCTTTACCTCTGCAAATTGGCTTGATTCTCCTTTCCCTTCGGTGGCCTCTGCAACTTGTCGTGTGGGGCTCCACACAGCAGATTTCCATCTGCGATGCTTTCCCACAATACGACACGATCCATCTGTGAACAGGGCATATTTCTTTTCATTCTCTGGTAATTCATTGTATGGTGGGGCTTCTTTAGCACGAGATACATCTTCTGCTGGTGGTGTTCCAAACTTTTTACCTTCAGGCCAGTCCATGATGACTTCTAGGATTCCTGGACGGCTGAGGTTCCCCATCCGTGCTCGTTGTGTAATCAGTGCAACCCACTTACTCCAAGTGGCATCAGTAGCATGATGGGTGGAAGGAACCTTTCCCTTGAACATCCAGTTCAGCACTGGCAGTCGAGGTGCCAGAAGGAGCTGTGTTTCAGTACCGACTACTTCGGAAGCAGCCCGAACCCCTTCATACGCAGCTAAGATCTCCTTTTCAGTTGGAGTGTAGCCCTCCTCCGACCCCCTGTAGGCTCGACTCCAGAATCCCAAGGGTCGGCCTCGGGTCTCTCCTAAGGCTCTTTGCCACAAACTCCAAGTGGGGCCTTTCTCTCCAGCAGCAGTGTAGAGGATGTTCTTCACATCCTGTTCCATCCGTACTGGCCCCAGGGCCACAGCACGGGCTATCTCTTGTTTAATCTGCTCAAAAGCCTGCTGCTGCTCAGGACCCCACACAAAATCATTCTTCTTCCGTGTCACCTGATAAAGTGGGCTTACAATGAGGCTGTAGTTTGGAACATGCATTCTCCAAAAACCCACTACACCCAGAAACGATTGTGTCTCTTTCTTATTAGTGGGGGGAGACATGGCAGTGATTTTGTCGATCACATCTGTCGGGATGTGACGACGGCCATCTTGCCACTTTATGCCTAGGAACTGAATCTCCTGGGCAGGTCCTTTCACTTTGCTTCGCTTAATAGCAAAACCAGCACGGAGAAGGATCTGGATTATTTGCTCTCCTTTCTCAAAAACTTCCTTTGCTGTGTTGCCCCACACAATGATGTCATCAATGTACTGTAAGTGCTCAGGAGCACCTCCCTGTTCCAGTGCAGCTTGGATCAACCCATGGCAAATGGTTGGACTATGTTTCCACCCCTGGGGCAAACGGTTCCAGGTATACTGAATGCCCCTCCATGTGAAAGCAAACTGTGGCCTACATTCTTTGGCCAAAGGAATGGAGAAAAAGGCGTTAGCAATGTCAATGGTGGCATACCACTTAGCTGCTTTTGACTCCAGTTCGTATTGGAGTTCTAACATATCTGGCACAGCAGCACTCAATGAGGGTGTAACTTCATTCAGGCCACGGTAGTCCACCGTCAGCCTCCATTCTCCACTGGCTTTACGCACTGGCCATATGGGGCTGTTAAAAGGCGAGTGAGTTTTGCTGATCACTCCCTGATTCTCTAATTGATGAATTAACTTCTGAATGGGGAGCAAGGAATCCCTGTTGGTGCGATACTGCCGTCTGTGCACCGTTTTTGTAGCTATCGGTACCTGTTGCTCTTCCAGGACTTCTTGCCCTTGTAGGTGTTGGTGACCGTGGTCTTACTGAGGGCCCCTCCCCTGGACTCAGAGGTGCTTCTCTTGGCCCTCGGAGCCACTCCTCTGGACCTCTTTCCTCCTCTTTTTTCTCTTCTAACTGAGTCGAGATTCGCTTTGTTTTCCGTCCTCTTACAGGGGCAACTGACATCGATTGTGGTGCCTCCTGTGGTTGATCAGGTTGGTCAGTTCCAATGCTCTCATCCTCCAGTTCAGCTTGGAGCTTGTTTCGTTCGATTATGACAGTATCTAGCTCAGATTGGAGGGTGTGTTGTTGAGATTGAAGATTGTCGAGCTTGGATTGCAGGGAGTCTCTCTCAATTCGGAGGGCATCTCTCTCAGATCGGAGGTTTTTCCTCTGGAGCAGGAGACTCTCTCGCTCATTTTGAACTTTTTCCCTGAGACTCTCCCTTTCAATTTCAGAAGCTCTCTCTCTCTCCAGGATAGTATTGAATAAGGCCCGATAAGCATTAGCCAGGCCCCAAATCATATGTGCCTCCTCAGAACTGCCCAAGCCGCAACATTCCTGCCTTAAATAGCTGTTTAGACTCTCGGGGTCTTTCAGGTGTTCTGGAGTAAAGTTCCATGAGACTGAAGATTTCCATCTGTCTAAAGTCTTTCCCAGACCTCTCCACACTCCCTGCCACTCAGTATTCTCTGGTTTTGGGGAGGACATGCTCAAAATATAATAAATACTAATACTGAGCGAAATGATGAGCAATACATTCAGGGAGATTAGTAATGCGACTAGGTGTTCATTCAAAAACTGCATTACAGGCTGAAAGGTGAGACTGGAAACCTTAAAAAATCCCAGTCCTGTAAAATTGACAGCTGTCTCCGGAATTGTAAGCCACATTGTACGAACGTGCCAGGTCCATATTTCCACCCATGTTTTCAATTGATTGTATATGCCGATTGCTCCATAGAGCAAGGTGGCCAGCTTAATTAATGCCCAGTATGTTTTGAGCATTAGGAAAGAAGAGGCAGCAGCGTGCAGCCCTTTAAGAGTCAGTTTCACTACAGAAAGCATTTTTTTTTTTTTTTTTTTTTCTTTTTTTTACAGAGGCAAGATAGTAAAGCTCAGAGTTTACAAATATCCTACGATACTGGCAGTCCGCCTGGAGTTCTCAAGGTCACGTTTTCAGAGAGTAGTGGTAAAACAGATAAGCTTTCCCAACGGAACTCTCCGAGAGCAGAGAGTCTAAACAGCTAGAAAGCAACTGTTGCCCGCATTCTCCACCAAAAATGTCAACGGTTTATGGGCTGGTCCGGCCCAGTTCCGTGACCAGCAGGGCGGAGGGATCTGCGGATCCGCGCCTCTGGGAAAGGGGAAGCAGGGGACCCCAAAATACTTGAAAACAACAGCACTAATCTGAGGTGGAACAAATGATTTTACTAAATATAGTATTAGTAAAATACAATGAGAGAGAGAGAGAGAATCTGTTTGAATTGTATAGACCTCACCACAATGCTGGGGTGAGAAGTGCAGTCCAGTTGAGTGACTGAAGTACAGATGGCAAAGTGCAGATGGCGAAGCGCAGGCAGCGAAGCGCAGATAGCGAAGCGCAGACAGCGAAGCGCAGGCGAAGAAGAAGGATCAGGTGTCCTTGCATGGAGTTATATCCCCTTGCTGACCGCAAAGCCTCCTGGGGAAATGCAGTTCTTCTCCGTCGGACGAACATTCGGCAGATATCAAACCCCACCCCCAGTGCATTACATGATGTTATGGTGTGGAATACTGATGACCAAAAATCATAAAACCATGACAACTCCTCCCTCTAGACCAGGTTGCCCAAAACCCCATTCAGCCTAGCCTTCAATGATTTCAGGGAGGGGGCAATCACAGCCTCTCTGGGCAACCTGTTCCAATGTCTCACCACCCTAACAGTAAAGAATTTCTTCCTAATATCTAGTTTACCATCTTCCAGTTTAAAACCATTTCACCTTGTCCTGTCACTATGTGCACTTAGAGGAAGTCCCTCCCCAGCTTTCCTGTATGCCCCCTTCAGATACTGGAAGGCCACTATCATGTCTGCTTGGAGCCTTCTCTTCTTCAGGCTGAAGAGCCCCAGTTCTCTTAGCCTGTCCTCATAATAGGGAAGGTGCTCCCGCCCTCTGATCATCTTCGTGGCCCTCCTCTGGACCTGATCCAACAGTTCCATGTCCTTCTTGTGCTGGGGGCCTAAGAACTGGATGCAGTACTCTAGATGGGGTCTCGCAAGAGCAGAGAGTATAGGTAGAGTGATGTATGCACCTTAACAGTGGTCACATCCAATATGTGGAAATGTCGAGGCATGTCATGAAATCCTCTCTGAGGTCAGTTTCTCTGCTTCTCCAAGGGCAGTTGCTGTACTTCTGAAATGAAACTGTTTTGGTGTGTATACTAAGGTATTCATCTTTAGAAGAAAATTTCTAACTTCTAAACAGATGGAAACAATAACCAACCAATTTTGCATCACCAGTATCACAGTGGCTTGTTACGTGTTGTCCCCGTCTCCAAGGTCCGGTCCGCCAGGGGCTAGAGATCTCCCCTCACTAGGGCCATAGTGACACAGACACCAATAGGAGGATGAAGCAAATGGTGTTTATTGTAACTAAACAGCGGCTTATATATCCTACATGCTTCGTCTACGCCCCTAAAGCATGCATCATAATTTCGTCACAGAGCAGGGGAAGGTCCTGTCGCGTCACATCCCAATGCCCCGTTAGCACCTACTACAACATCTCCCCTCCCCCGTGCTCAGTAAAGCCTTGCCCCGTTATGTCACTACAACAGTTACGTCACTGCTTTTCTTCTAGTAAAATGTTATCTTCTTTTGCATAGCAAGCACATAGACTGGAAAGAGTTTAAATTGCATAGTTCTGTTGAGCCTCGATTTTGCACTATTGTGGAGGTCTCCAGCAGCTGTTCAGCTCAGTGGTACTTGACCTGGAATCTTCTACTCATTTGCTTGAAAACATAGACAAAACTTGAAAAACAGTCCATAGTTACTGAGCATTTTGTCTGGAAGTAAGCAAGCAATGAGAAAATAATTCACAGCTGATTGGGTATTACTTGCCTCAGAGAATCATAGAAAAACAGAAAACAGGCATAGATAATTTTACCTAAATTTACGTAAAAATATCAGTACATGTACTCAAGAGAAAACAAATTAGAATACATTTTACTTCTTTCTTACCTCTCTTTTATCTTCAGCACTAAATTTTATTAGGATTTTGTATGCAGATGTCACTGTAAATGAACAGTGTGTCAGCAAATGGACTCCCTTCTGAGAGTATAGATCTGCAGTTTTCCTCAGGCGTTTGGCACAGTTTTACATTAAATGCCTCCCATATAGCTGTTAAACTTGTACAAATGCAGTACGTCTGATGGAACGGTTGAGTCAGATGCAGTCATTAATCAGTACGTAGTGTTTTGGGAGATTTCAAGCTCTAGTTACAAAAAATGAGTAACTATTGGGTCCCAGCCTATAGCAGAGGGTTGGAACTAGATGATCTTAAAGGTCCTTTTCATTCCAAACCATTCCACGATTCTATGATTACATATGAGTACCCTCCAATTTTTTCTAATAGGCTGCAATGTATTATTGGCAAAATTATGTTTTATGCAAAAGGAGTAAAATCAAGGATTCAGGAATAGAAAGAAAAATCTTATACAGCAATTGGAAAAATGTTGTTTGCATCAGGTAGATCCTAATGAAAAGCGCAGAATGTGTAAATATGTTTACTATGTAGCTTAAGACATTTATGTGTACATACAGTATGTATTTTGGGCTAAACTTTATACCAGTGTTATACCCAAACATTCAGAAAATGCATGTTTGGAAACTTTCAAGCATATTTAGTTAATGTCTATGGCATCATATCCATTTTCATAATATTTATCATAATTAGATTCTCATTTATATAATTTCATATCTTCAATGTCAACAGTTGACTTTTGTATTTTTTAGATTAAAAAAATGATAACTGATCTTTTTCCCCAATATATTATCTATTCTGTTTCATTTTCTCCCATCCATGGTTATTGGGAGATAATATTACTTCTTTAATTTCTGTCATCCATACACAAATGTCTGTGTAAAAATGTAGCTCCATTCAGCAAATGACTTTGTTTGATGTGAGTTAATTTCATAAAGCAATACAGGCTTCATGGTAGTGAAAGATTAAAAACTAGCGAAAAAAAATTTCAAACTTTGCATAACATTTTCCTTATGCTCAGTTCGTAGTCAATATTTAAATCTTTATGTATTGATTATGAGGTATTTGTTCACAAACAGTATGAGAAATCATAGCCCCTACTTGTGTGGACTCTTTTAGCCCCAGTTTTACAATCAACTTCCTCCTAATACAGGAGACCTATCTTCTTCCTTCCCTTCGGATCAGCTCCCTCTTTACCAGACCTTCCGTGCTTCACCTTTCCATTACGCTCCTGCTCCCTGAGCCCTCCTGAGGAAATACCATTCTTCTGCCTTCTGTGATACTATCAAAGAGTTAATAGGCAAGAAAAAAGTAGTCTGGGGTTCACAGAAGCAGCAAAAACCATTTTAGTTTCAACTTGTCTTTGAATACTAACTATAGGAAGTAAATCTATCTTTAAATGATTGAGGTACAAACAGCTGTTATTATAAACTTATCAGTTTTGTTTATTTTGTCCCATCTTTCTAAGAAATTAGAAAATTTATTAAATGTGGTGCTGTAAATACATAGATTTCTGAACTTAATCATTTGTTCCAAGGTTTCTTTAGCAGAAAAAAAACTGCATTTATAGGCTATATAACAGGCTGTACTTACTGTATTATCCACAGTGCTTGTCAATCCATGTCTTTCAAAACAACTTCATTATAGTCATGCTAACATGCCGTAGAGATTGAATTTCCAGTATTAGAATAGTTTTCCATGTAACAGCTGTGTAACTGAGTGTTTCTATTTTCTTTATCTGTTGGTTTTGTTAAAAAATACTGCTATTTCTGAGGTATGTATGTTTCTCAATTAAATAACAGTCTGACATTTTAATGTTTCTCCAAAGTAAGAGGGAGTGATATACATATATATGACATACAGCTAATACATGCATGTTAGAAATTTGGTGTTATAGCTATTTTGAAGGATATATTACTCCAAAAGTTGCTAGTAATGAAGAACATCTTAGGGTATGAATAACATCTTAGTGTATCTCCACTCTGAGGGAAGTTAGCATGCACTACAGAGCCACTTGGAATGCTGCTGACTAAATTAATAGTAAATGGAAAGTATGAATACTTTTGAAAATAATAAAAACATTTCATTTGCCATGTTCAGCAAACCCTTCTATGTGAAAATCTTATTCAATTCTATAATAGTAAGTTCAGAATTGAATATATAAGTTTTACTGGTAAAAAAAAAAATTAAGTATGAATTTGCCATAAAAAGGTGCTTCAGATCTATTTCCTTGCAATCCATCATTTCTTCTTTTCTCCTCTAGCATAAATGTACTAAAGCTATATTGCAGCTATAAGCAGACACAAGTATGTGAATAACTGCTAGAGAATTTTTGGAAAGAAGCTTGATTTCCTGTTTTCCTGATAAGAAAAATTTTACTGAGAAGTGGTGAGGTGCTGGAACAGGTTGCCCAGAGATGTTGTGAGTACCCCATACCAGGTGTTTAAGGTTAGTTTGGACAGGACACTGGGCAATCTGATCTAGTACTTGATTCAGCAGCTGGCACTTGTGTCTGTGGCACTGGGGTTGGAATTTAGAGATCCTTGAGATCCCTTCCAGCTCAAGCCATTCTATGGTTTGATGATTATAACTGATTATCTGTGTTCTTGAGCAGGAGTTATGTGACGAAAAAAGAGATAAAAATAAAGGTTACCTTAAGTGACAGTACAATGAACGTTTGCTTTTGAAAGGTAGTCATTCCTAAAGACCCCATAAGTTCATTCTCATTCTTGTGTATAGGATATAGCCAGCTTTCTGTCAAAGATGAAGTCTTTGCAGATTGATTCTGCTGTGCTTTTTACATGGATAATAATCTATTCTCTTTCTTTTTTTCTTTATATTTTATTTTTATTTGAGGTACTTCTGTTACACAGGTAACAGCTACAGATGGTGATGATCCTTCTTATGGGAATAATGCCCGGCTTCTTTACAGTCTCATTCAGGGTCAGCCTTATTTCTCTGTGGAGCCAAAGACAGGTAATAGAGAATGATCTTGTCACCTCAAGAAATCATAAACTAACATAAAATGGATGAAAGCCAGAATTTCTTTCCTCATTTCAGCAAAAATATCAACTGATACCACCTTGTTTTTACATCTTTGCATAAGTCCTACACTTAACAAAAAAATGAATACTTCATTTCCCAAAGGAAGCTGACAATATTTATATCTCTTTAGAGAATCAACAATAAATTTCTATAATTCCTAATAAACTAAAGTTAGGAAATTACCTTGCTAAAGAAGAGAGCTGGATTCTGAATACCTCATCCAACAAGTCAACCCAGAAAAACTTCTGGGTTAACAGATCCAAGATTCACTATATGACTGTTTCTACCTCTGAGTTGGAGGAATCACAGATATTCCCTTCAAAATTGTGATTTCTGGGAAAGAAAGATGCTTACACATATGATATATAAGATACACGGTGTGTTCTGCTCCCTTGAATTCTAAGCATACAGAATGAATCTTAAACACCCTGTAGATGTTGCCATAAGCATAGCCTAGAATTGGCCATATAAAATTGGACTGTGTTCAAAGGTGGATTTTAAACCTGTATTATATGGACAGCTTTGGGAAAAACATGAGTATTATATGTTAGGGACCTAAAAATATACTTTTCATTTTCAGGAGTCATCAGAATGGCTTCCCAAATGGACAGAGAAACAAAAGATCAGTATTTGGTTGTCATCCAGGCCAAAGATATGGTTGGACAAGCAGGAGCATTTTCAACAACGGCCACTGTTACCATCAACCTCTCTGACGTCAATGATAATCCACCCAAATTTCAGCAGAGTGAGTGTAGGCTACAATAGTTGAAGACATGGGAAAATTTAGATCTACCATAGCCCTATTAAGTTAAATTATAAATGTTCTCTGCACAAGTCTGTGCTTTGATTTCAGCATTAAAGATTTAAAAAGCAAACAAACAAAAAACAACTGGACAAAAAATAATCAAACACCAACGACAAAGAAACAGAAAACCCGTCACTATCAAAAGACTTTAGGCTTTGCTGTATTTTTCATGAGGCTTTGGAGACAAATTGCTTACTTACTAATCTGTTTTCCATATAATTTCCCTACCTATGTTTAATATCTCAGCAACAGGATTCTAAGTACAATTTTCAAGAACTTTCGTTCTCTACTCTCTTCATTTTTATTTATTTATTTAGTTATTTTTCCTAGCAGATACTGTAACCTTTTTGACAAATGATGTGACTGTCTGTCCAGGTAGTTTCTTGCAGTCATTTAAATGGGCTAGTGGGAGAAACTAATAAAATGTAGCTGTTTTTTCAACTTGCTATAGCTGATTCTCCTAAGCCTTTTATTTACAACTAAAATGGAACTCAGAGAGAAAGACTAGTAGGATGAAAGTCTGTCTCACATTGCTTGTGGGGTCCATCCATCGTTGGATTAGGTACATTGCTCTAGTAAAAGCTGAGGACTTTCCCCAGTTCTCTACGAGCCCCAGGCTATCATAGCCTCAGTAGCTATTAACCGTGATGGATCACTGAGCTGTGTCAGTGTTTTTTCCTTAGGACTCTACTATTTGAACGTCTCCGAGGAAGCTCCTGTGGGCACTACTGTAGGCAGACTCCTGGCAGAAGACAGCGACATAGGGGAGAATGCAGCCATGAACTATTTCATTGAAGGAGATAGTTCAGATGTTTTTGGCATCATTACTGACAGGGAAACTCAGGAAGGAATTATCTTACTAAAAAAGGTGAGATTTCAGTAGCAATTTGAAAAATACATAAATATGGGGAAGATCTTCCTCAAACAAGAAATATATTTAATAAAATGCCTATTCCTTTGTATTCTACCAATTTTTTATTTTTTATTTTTTATTTTTTATTTTTTATTTTTTTTCCCTTTCTTCAGGCAGTGTGGTTTGACTGGAATATTAGAGGGATAAAACAAAAACATCTTTTTCCTTCTGTTTTCTTTTTGTCTCATTCATGTAACCACTAAATAAAATGCTGGCAGCCAAAATCTTAATGTTATTCCTCGCGGTGCAGCACAGTGTACCTCATTGAGACAATATATTCAATCTCTTCTTTGCATCATCTGTGAAACCTTTATCATTAAAATAAACACAGCAATTCCTCTTAAACTTCAGTGAAGAGAGAAGCTATAGAAAGAATGTAGAAAGAGGATTTTATTTGCAATTGCATAGCTTTAAAAATGCACTAAATACATTACTATGATACTTATTTATGAAGTAAGATACTTCACAGGTATGATACAATGTGATTTATTTTGCAGAGGAAACATTCGCATTCCAGGCCACCTGACACTTCATCTGAAATAATGTTACTAGTGAAATTCAGGAGCCTGAAGAACAGAATGTTTTTACATTTTTTTGTTGTTACTGCTGCTTTTTGTGTTTTTTGTTTTGTTTTGTTTTGTTTGTTTGTTTTTTTTCCTAATTTAAGTTCATTAAAATTCTGGAATTTTTTTTTCCAGAAGAGAGTTTTGGGAGAGTTTTGTTGTCACTTGTTTGCCTTTTATTTTCAGATTTCAGAACATACTGACAGTAAAAATAATTATATAACTATGTTATAGAAGGTGTTTTTCTTGTCTGTTGAAAGACCTATTTACAGTGTTGTTCAATGGTAATGTTAAAACTGGCCTACATTTGAACCAAACAACGGCGTTATACAGTTAAATTGTAATAAAATTAATACAAAGTAAATAAAATAATTATTAATTATTAAAATAAAATAAATATTATTTACATAAAAAAAATCTTAGAATTATCTACCTTTAAAACACCCCCCCCCCCCCCCCCCCAGAAAAGCAGCATTATTTTGTACTTCTTTTCATGCTGCTTGTGGATTTCTATTTTAACTCATATGTGAAAAAAGGAAATATCTTTCATCTCATTTTCTTTCTTTACAGAGAGTGGATTATGAGAGCAAGAGGAAACATAGTGTTAGAGTAAAAGCTGTAAACAGGTACATTGATGACCGTTTCCTGAAAGAAGGACCATTTGAAGACATAACTATTGTACAAATCAGTGTGGTAGATGCTGATGAACCTCCAGTTTTCACTTTGGAGAGCTATGTGATGGAGATTGCTGAAGGAGCTGTAAGTGGCTCATTGGTAGGAATTGTATCTGCAAGAGATCTGGACAATGATGACAGCCCAGTCAGGTACCTAATTCAAAATCTAAACATGTCTCAAATATAATCATAGTATTTCCAAAGGCTACCAAGGCGATTTGTGTTCCTTATTTTTGTTCATGTTTACAGTTCATCGTGTTTTCATTGTGATAACCAGGATTATTCTAGATTAAATCTCGACCCCTAAACCAAAATAAAAATAAAATAGCTTCATGCATTTTAAGAGTATTTTGAGATAGGGCAATAGATTAAATACTGGCATGGAAGAGGGCATGCATTACAGAAGAGCCAGGGTACCTCAACCAAACCTGTAAGTGCATGGAGGTGTTCCAGTCTATTTTCCAAAATTCTGGAGATACGTAGATATGGTTTCATTGCTGGGAGGAAGACACAGAACAACTCCACTGGCATCTTCTCACCTCAACATGATCAAAATTTACCAATTCCCTACATCAGCTACTATAACCACAAAGAGATATTATATAAAAAGAATCCTCCAGGCTTTTAATTTTACAAATTATGCTGTTTCTTAAGGGAGAAAACAGATAATTAATCTTTAAAATTGGGTTTATAATTAAAAATTGCTTATTGAGTTCCTTGACATTACTGTACTCAGTGGTTTAAAGAAGTTAGCATTAAGGGACAAATGAATGACATACAAAATAATTTATGGCATGTAGATTAACTTATTAGGTTCTCAATGGCAAAATCAAATACACATATTCAGAAGAATCGTCAATGCAAAGCTATTTGCTATGTTTTCATATTAATTCACTGCTACTTATTAAACAAGCTACATTAAATTAGAATAATAAAAAAGTACT
The DNA here is from genome assembly GCF_951394365.1 of Tetrao urogallus. Classification (NCBI taxonomy): domain Eukaryota; kingdom Metazoa; phylum Chordata; class Aves; order Galliformes; family Phasianidae; genus Tetrao; species Tetrao urogallus. The sequence goes on along the minus strand of NC_136815.1, from coordinate 52,892,197 downwards.
TTTCTTCAAAGAAATGAGACATGGTTCATTTAGATGATATTGCCTGATATTGCAGAATCTCCAGTAACATGTAAACAGAGTGCAACTTTTGAATCTGAAATAGTTTGATGAAACTCACTATGAAGTGGATGTGTCTGAGTAGCCCTAGTACAGCAAAACATGCATTGCATAGCTGAATTACTTTAAAATACAGCACCTAACATATAGCCGTTAATCTAATTTTGAAACTATTGTTATTATAAGTGATGACAGGTACTTAAAATATAGGAAACTGGCTGTGTTGTATCAGGACCCTAGTTTTTAAATAAAGAAAGCAAAGGTATGCAACAAAAAATGCAGTAATAAAAGAAGTACATCAATTATAAAAAAAAAAAAAAAACTAAAATCCATCCAACATTGATTTTCTAACAATTATCAGTGATTAATCAGATTAATAACGACAACAAAACAAAACAAAAAACATCCAAGAGAAACTGTATCAGAAAACCTCCAGCAAGCTTTGGATGCAGAGGATGAGGAATATACTTATGAATTCTATATATATGTGTATATAGAATTTAAATAATATTGAATTATGAGCTGCTAAAGCAGAAGTTTCTAAAAGGTAAGCCTTCGGCTTAAATGAAAAATGCCATAATTGGTTTCGTTATGAGATTTCTTAATTTATTCTCTTAGTGGTTTTCCAAACATGCTAAAAAATAACTATTAAAATGTTAGAGACTCATCAGAATGCAGACACATAATCTGAGCTAGAGTCTTAAGTGCCAGTAAGAGATAAAAGGGGAGATTTAGATTGAGTATAAGGAAGATATTTTTACAATAAGGATGGTGAAGCACTGGCACATGTTGCCCGGTGAGGTGGTAGAAACACTGTTCCTGAAGATTTTCTATGTTAGGCTGGATGGGGCTCTGAAAAGCCTTATCTAGCTGTTAGTGTTCCTGTCCATTGCTGGGGAGTTGGTCTAGATCTTTAAGGATCCCTTCCAATTCAAACAAGTATAAGATTCTATGATAAAAAAGATTTTATAAAGCAAAATTAGAAATGCAAAAAAAGAGGGAACAATTAAACTTGTGAATTCCAAACTGGAATGATAAGAACCTTCAATCCTTCAATCAGATTTTTCTTCTCTGAAATTGGCTGCTTGGAGTTGTGACACATAGTCCTTCTTTAATGTCATGAATAATATCTGCAAATATTCTTTCCATCTGAACCAATACTTTTGGTATCTTTTTTCAGTCCATCTCTGGCTTGTGACCAGACTTTAACAATTTGAATGGTATGTATGTGTGCATGTGCATGTCTGCATATGGAAGTAGCCTGCAGAGCATTTTAAGTGACAACTCAGGAGCAGTGGACTGATTTGCATTCATCTTCTACTTTAGGGTTTTGTACCCTGCCCAGGTGGCACCTCATTATAGATAGTTGTCTTTCTTTATAATGCCCATTGCCTCAGCATCAGAGCATGTCAACACTGATAAAATAGATTTACCATTATACATCCACTTAACTGTTAGTGTTATTCATTTCACAAGTGGCACTTTCGCTGTTTCTTTTCAGCAAAGTCATTCTCCTGCTGTGAGCCTGAAGAATGAATAATACAATTCAGGTTCAGTTCATATTAATATAGATCTGAGATATATTTAGTTTTATAAAAAGAAGAGCTTTGATCTTGACAGCAGTAAATTTTGAATGTTTATAAGTGTACATTTTTCATTATTTCTGAGTTCTTGCTGCACACATTTATATGTATATATGCACGGTTCTGTTTTCTCATCTGACAGTAGCTTTATATGTCCCTGTTTCTGATAGGGATTTTCAGTATCAGGGAATCTCTCCTTTTTTTTTTTTTTTTTTTTTTTTTTTAATTTATTTTAATGCAGGTATTCTATTGTCCAAGGCATGCATTTAAAGAGATTGTTCAGCATCAATGAACACAATGGAACAATCATTACAACTGAACCTTTGGACCGAGAGAAAACTTCTTGGCACAACATAACTGTTACAGCCACAGAAACTAGTGAGTAAGAATTTTAAGGAACACTGTGTTTTGTGTACTGCAAACTGTAATTATCCTCTGAATATGCCTTCTTTTAAATGAAGAACGTATGCTTCCTTTTCTTTATATTACTATTGCTTGCTACATGAAGGAGCATTATTAAAATGATTAGTTAAATAGAAGCAGAATATATTTGAGCTCTAAGGTCCTCTGCTCTTTCATAAAAGATGACCTTATTATACACACACACATATATATGTATATAAAGAAATTGTAATAGGATTGAAACTGTAATGCTTTCAAGTTAGACTGAAGCATATGAATTGCTCCTGTAGTGAAAGCACTTATGTTAAATTAGACCCTGGTTAATTTCACACCAGATTTTTGACTAGTATAAAATTAGCCAGGGTCTAATTTAACACCAGTCAGAAACTTGTGGCTCAAATTAATTCTGAATGATAAGACTTAAATCAGCTAGACTTTAAGTGCCAATTTAATCTCTGAAACATCCTTTATATAGGGTTCACCTGTCAGTTTGTTTGAAAGTCAAATGCAAATTGCCTGTATTTGCACTTCTGGTTATCTGCTTGCCCTAACTCTGAGACAATGCCTCAGAAAATTAACAACTAACTATTGACTTACAAAGTGATTTAACGGGATTATTGGGATAGTATTTAATAACTTCACATTCTTCTTAGGGAGAAGAAACATACAAAACTGGAGGCTAATCAATAGATTAGACAGATTTTCTAAATACTTTTAGCATGCTTTTTTATTCCTGAATCTCAGTAAAAAAATATTTATTGGTAAATCTGCTTTAAACATATATTCATTGGTTGCACTTTTCCCAGAAGGAAGCATCCACTGTATCTGTGTCAGAATAGTACTGCTAGAGGTTCAATGCAGCAGAGCTGGCAGCAATTTTCACTGAAGTCTTTATTTTGTATTTGGGAATTTATGGTATTATCTTCCTTTTCAGCTTCTCTGGGACTTTTAAAACATAAATATATCTTACTTTTCATGTAGCTGGGCAGCTAGCAGGTGATGATAAAACTGATCTCTGGCATATTTTTTATCGTATCTTGAATAGCACTATAGAAACACAGCAGGATGACTTTGGTCTGGATTTTTCTGTTTAGCTAAACAATAAAAAAGGAAAGAATCAAATGTTAGAAACGAATGTCTCTTCAGCAGCAGGAGAAAGTGGATCTTTCATAGCAACAAAAGTTATTGTAGAGGAACTGAGCCCTCATTATTTTCATATACTTATTCTTTATTTCTTTAATGATGATAAGATCACTGTCTATAAAACTACATTCAAAAGCATTGAAGTTAGGTCACCTTGGTATGGTCATACCTGAAGTGATTTATATTACGAACTAGTAGCATTTTATTCCTTGAATATAGTCATAAAATATGCTGTGTGCATGAGACATTTTGTGGATGACATTGTATCTCCACTGAAGCCAAATCAAAATGACATTAGACTTCATCCATACTACCTATTAATTGTAGTTGAGATACATTTCATAACTTTGTTACGGAAGTAGCATCTCTGTAGGCCATTGATGTCTCGGCATTTGTACAGGACTCAAACCTTCTGCCTCTATTGTGATAACAAGGATCAGAGATTAGAGACCTGTCTTCTGTTGCAAGATTTGTGTCTTCATCATCCTATTCTCATCCTGTTGGGATAAATTATTTTAAAGGTACCCAAAAGCAGACCTTATTTACTGGACCTTAAACTTAAGCAGTGGGAATCTGCAATGTGTAGAGTCTTGTTCTACTTTATGCTAAAAGATGGTTCCAGATCAAGAGAAATCAAGTAAAATTTGATCAGGTGTTCTTGTTTTTTACTCAGCTTCCACTGAGTAAAAGGGCAAAGCATAAATAGAAGCATTCTAGCCATGCATGAGAGCAAAAAATCCTTAAGCAATCAGATTTACTTGGCAATGATTTAATAAGTTATATGATAATTGATAAACTTTTTATTATTATTATTTGGAAGAGTAATATCTGTCACAACTTCTCAGTCAAACTAGGGGTGAATGACAAAAGTTTAGGGGTGAATGACAAAAGTTCTCGGTGATAGCAATTGCCTTGAGCTTACTTCGATCTCCATTTATCTATATGTCTGTTCTAAAATTAATACTAGATTTATCTACACTCACCCTAAAGAGACAAATCATTTGTCTATAGAGTTCTGCAAATATTCATTTATAGTGTGTTTCAAAACTACTGCATGACTGCAGAATGTGCAGCTCTTTGAAGGTTTCAGTCTTGGAGCATATAATTAATTATCACTTTGAACACATATAATTTTGTTGATAGACTTCTTACGTTTTACATTTGTTTCTTTTTTTGTTTTGATTTGTTTTTATTTTTTCTTTTTTATAGTTTCTTTTAAATATTTTGTATATTTTATATATTATGTATATATTATAAAGTAGCAACTAAAGAAACCTGCTTCAGCATTATTATTATTTTTTAATTCAAATTTCCTTTTACTGGCTGGTACTAATTCCAAACTTTTTAATACCCTGCAAGTATTGAGTTCTATTTTGTACCTCTGGAGTGCTACTGCTTTGTTTCCCCTCTCCCCCCCCCCCCAGCTCCAAAATTAATTGGTAAATTATTTTGATTCTTAGTAATTAGACCACCAAACTCATTCTTAACACCGATCCAGCTTATTGCATCTGATATTCTGTTCTCACATAATTTTATTTTCAAGTTGTGATCTCTCTTGGAGATTGTGACAAAGATCTTTAGATTACTGTAGTAATTTAATAAATCTAATGTATATTAACGGTATTGAGATTCTGACAACCATTTTTCTGTATAAAGAATAAAAGAAAAATCAGTATTGCCTGTTACTGAACTCCTATGATTTCAGAAGGATTTGAATCACAGAATGATTTAGGTTGGGAAGGACCTGAAAGATCATGTAGTATCAACTTCCTGCTGTGGACAGAGCTGCCACTCGCCAGATCAGACTGCCCCATCCAATCTGTCCCTGAACACATCCAGGGATGGAGCAGGAACTATTAATCAGTTTTCAGTGTAAAAAAGCTAATGATCTGTTAGGAAGCACAAATATTACATTACCTTTAACTTCTAGTGTTTTCCCCACTTCCCATGAAAAACAGACTTCTACTACAGTGTTATTTTCCAATGGCAATGCGGGGAATGATTTTTCTTGCTATTTTACCATAAATTGAGGTTAAAATAAAAGTCCAAAACAAAAAAAGACAATCCAAAAATAGTGATGATGTGAAAAAGATGTGTAGGTCAGTTGGTGAAAGAAAACAGATGGGAATGACAGCTACATTCCGCATGGTGCTGTGCTTGTTCAAGTATTTGACAGTAGGCATCCAATGTGGAATACATAAATTTTGGGAGCAAGCAAGTTAGGAACTGGGCTAAGTATTTGGGCTCTTTCCATGCCACTTTGTGTACGCATGAAGCCACCAAAGGTACTCCCCAACTCCCAGTAAGAATCATAAAACTTTTCTTTAGGTACCAGTCAAGCCACATCTCTGCCTTATACATGAAATCTTGACCTATGTAAAACAGATTCAGTCCTACAATATCATTACTAAAAGGGTTATGCGTTACTTTTTATATTTATTTCAAAACTTAGCCAAGCATTGTTTCATTGCTCTTATATTATCTAGTGATTTCACAGGAGAAATAGCAATGTGAAACTGCTGAGCATCCAGTTGTTTTTCTCTATTTTAGTTGCTTTTGCTGCCACTTTGGCAAAAGACTCAAAAGTTTCAGCACAAATTCCATAAGATCAAAAATAAAAACCAAAAACCAAACATTTTTGCAAGCAATGAGGTAATTATATATTTAAAAAACAATGTAAGAACCACCCAAATCCTACAGTTTCAGATAAGGCAGAAAGATTTTCTCTTTAATGCCCATTTGACTGTTTTAAGAAAATTCCTTTGGGTCTTCTGAATGAGGCAGAAGCAGTGATACTAACACAGATCATGAGGTGCTATAATGAATATTCTTGCAAGTAGCATGCTTGTGTTTTAGACAGAACAGTTTGTGATATTGTCAGGTATTTAGGCTAACAGATATTTAGGGTTCGTGGAATTTTTAAAGATGATTTTATTCACTGGAAAATGTCTTGCATATGGCCCTTATCCTACAATACAGTTAATGTGAATGATACTGTTGCCATGAAAATTCTTGCCTCCTGCAGTAATGTGTTACACCGGGGAGAAAACAGAACTTTCTAAGAGCTAAGTGATGATTAGTGCCATGTAAGTGAGGATTGAATCTGCTGATAGATGATAGACTCCTCCAAGAGTATTCAGTATGTGCAGATCTTTTTTTCTGTTAATTTCAGGTGTGTCCTGATTTCAGCAGGAATAGAGTCAATTTTCTTCATAGTACCTGGCATAGTGCTGTCTTGGATCTAGATTGAAAATAATGTTGATAATACATCAATATATTTCTGCATCTCCCTGCCACTGAAAAGTCTGAGGGCCTGCCAGGGAGGGAACAGAACCATGACAGTTGACCCAAACTGACCAAAACATTATTCTATACCATGTGATATCATACTAAACAATAAAACTCGGGGGGATTTAGTCAAGGTTGGATATCATTTCTCAGGAGCGGGCTTTGCTACCATTTCCAAAACTGAGAGGAGCTGGATTAATCACACTCTTTGTGACTCATGCTCGACTTGGTGTTCACCAGTGCCCCCAAGTCTTTTTCTGCAGAGCTGCTTTGGAGTTGAGTAGCACTCGTATACTGGTGCCTGGGGTTGTTATTCTCCAGGTACTGAACTCTGCACTTCTTGTTGAACTTCATACAGTTTTTTGTCGTCACAACTCTACAGCCTGTCAGGTTCCCTCTAGATGGCTGCATGGCACTCTGGTAAGTAATTTCCTCCTGTTTCAGGTCACATGCAAAATATGCTAAGAATGCACTCTATCATGTTATTGAGACAATTAACGAAGATGTTAACTGGGACAGAACCTCTGTTTGTTCCAGGCCTCCAACGAGACTTTGTGCCACTGACTACAACCATCTGCGTCTGGTTGTTCAGCTAGTTTTTGATCCACATCACTGTCTGCTCATCCAGCTTGTACAAGTGTAGACTTACAATCACTGCTGCCAGCTCCCTCAGCTCTCCTGGGTGCATGCCACCAGTGATCATGGAGTTGTGTATATCCAATTTCTTCAAGTATTCCTCAACTTAATCTTCTACCAAGGACACGTCTTCCTAGCTCCAGCCATTCAGCCAGGCTGCTAAGATCTGGGATTCCTAAAGAAGTCTTGCTGTAAAGACTGAGCCAAACAGGGCATTCAGTACCTCAGTCTTTTCATTGTCCTGCATAACCATATCTTCTCTTTTCTTAAGAGAGCACTCACATTTTCTCCTAGTCTCTCTTTTGTTATTGAGGTATTTGTAGAAGTCTTTTTTGTTGCTTTTTTCCTGGAAAGATTCAATTCTGTCTAGGTTTTGGTTTTCCTAATTTAATTACTAGCTACGCAGAAAACATCTCTGTATTCATTCCAGGTTACTTGTCCTTTTTTCTACCCTATGAATGTTTTTTTTTTTTTTTTTGTTTAAATTTGACCACGATCTCTTTGTTCTTTCACGCAGGTCTACTGGACCTACTTTCACCTGACTTCCTCTTTATTAAGATGCATCTCTCCTGAGCTTGGAGAAAGTGATCTTTGAATATTAACCTGCTTTCTTGAGCCTCTCTTCCACCTAGGGCTTTGTCCTGACGTACTCTACCAAGTATATCTTTGAAAAAGCCATTGTCTGTTCTCCCAAATTCCAGGGCTGTGAACTTGCACTCTCCTTACTGCCTTAAGGATCTTGGCCATTTCGTGGTCACTGAAATCAAGGTTGCCTTTTACTTTCACATTCCTAGCAAGCCCTTCTTTGTTGGTGAGAATAAGGTCCAGTACAATATCTCTCCTCATTGGTTCCTCAGCCACTTGGAGAAGGAAACTACCATCAATGCACTGCAGAAACCTTCTCAATTGCATATGCTCTGCTGTACTGTTTCTCCAGCAGGTATAGGTGTGGTTAAATTTCCCTGTGATCACCAGGGCTTGTGAATGTGAGACCTATCTATCTGTACAGGGCCTCATCCACTTATCCTTCCTGATCAGGTGGCCTGTACTAGACCCCCACTACAATGTCACCTGTCCTTTCTCTCCAGTTAATCACAACTCACAAACTCTGTCAGGTCCTTATCCCTCCCGATACTGATCTCCATGCACTCCTGCTGGTCATTGACATAAAGGGTGGCACACCTTATTTGACTCTTCAGCTGTTCTTTGTAAAGGTTGAGTATGACCAGTTGTGTAATCAATGAATATACAGATGTTATAATTAAGAAACATACAAGAAAGTTAGGCTAAACAGGTTATGAGTCTTCTGTAATGGTTCCATCCCTTCTCAGCTCCTCTGGCTCTATCACTAGCAAGAAAGTATGAGAAGTAGGAAAATCCCTGACTTAGTGTATGTATTGTTCTGCAATAACTAAAACATTAGTGTGTTATCAATATTATTTTCTTCCTAAATCCAAGACATAACACCATACCAGCTAAATAAAATTATCTCTAGCCCAGCTGAAACCAGAGTTAGGTGACTCTTATGAACATTTGTATTGCATATTTTGTTTAGACCTAATACACACACAATTTTATAGAGCGTGGTTTTTCCTCATCTAAGATAGTTACAGCAATGTAGCTTTGTATAAATGCAGTAAGTGCAGGAATAGAAGTTCCTTATACAGACAAATTTTAATTTCCTTTTCGTAGGGGAGGAAGATATACTGATATAGTTTTTTCTTATCTAAAGATGCAGTAGCAAAGTCACCCATGTAACAGAGGCAGTACAGTTTTCACAAGTACCAAATGCCTGAGAATTAAATCTGTTGTGCAAATAATACTCAGAACAAAATTGTAATCTCAGTCTATTAAGTCTACCAGTGAGTAGGTAAACTCTGACTTATTTACAAGTATATGCTTTGAAGTAGTCAAATTTCTTGCTTTACTATTTACTAGGTAAATAGTATCCTATTTACTAGGATTAAGTATCAGTGTCCAATGGAAGTAATATATATGGCTGACAGTGGCAGAAATATTTTGCAAGTATTTAAGTTTTTGATATGGTTTTCACTAAAAAGGTAAAAATCTTGAAATACCATGACAGGAGTGTAATATGGTAAAAGAGCATCATCTAAGTAACGGTAGCAAGAAAATGTAATTCATTTTCTTAAAAGCTTGTGACCAGTCACTACAACATCCTTTGTTAGTACATCAAGCCATTCTGCATGAACTAAACCTCATCTAATTTCTCCAAATCAGATTTTATTTTTACACTGAATTCCATTTCCAACTCAGTAAATGGAAGAGTGAAAAATCTAAACTTTTATGAGAAATATCCTTACATATTTCAATATATATTTTTGTATTTTAACATGATGTATTGGATAATTAAGACAAACAAACAACAACAACAACAACAAACAAAACCCAACACCTTTTTGTAGATAGAACTCTATTAAAACAAAAAGAAAAATCTCAGCACTTTTTGTTCTGTTTTAGCAATTAAGATTATATTTTTTGTTCTAACTTCAAAAGAACATGCTAAATCATTTTACAGGTTAAATTTGAACAAAATAAATAAAAACAGTTTAGTATGTAATGTGTCTGTAGGTCTCAGTGGCTACTTTCTTCTCCATCAGATGTAATAAAGTTTTCTAATGTTACATTACCTCAAAATATATAGTAGTTAATACGTAACATTGAATTTCTGCCTTTTTTAATCACTAGGAAATCCTGAAAAAATTTCAGAAGCAAATGTATATATCCAAGTTCTTGATGTAAATGACCATGCACCAGAATTTCCTAAATATTATGAAACATTTGTTTGTGAAAATGCAGTACCAGGTCAGGTAAGTGTGAATGAGTTAGCAGACATTTTTCTCATTATTATGAAAATTTAATTGGAGATATTAATGTTTTCTCTATTATTGACTACTGCAGTATTGCAGGCATAGGATGCGTTTTGTCTAATTTCAAAATCAGTTCTGTTGATATGTGTATAATGTGAAATACCAATTTCAGAAGTCTGATATGTATTTTCCCCCTTAATTGAAACAAAATAATACTGATAATTCTAAAAAGTTTCACAATACATAGAAAACAGTCTTAATTTTTGACAAAAAATAATATGAATACATATTTATATCATATATAAAAGTAAACCAATATAGATTTATTAAATCAACAGTTAATGCTTGAAATTAAATAACTCAATATCAATTAATAAAACATGGAAACCTATAAAATTTGTATTTGTAATCTATTTCTGCACTTGTCTACAATATAAAAAAGCTCAGATTGTTTATCTTCCAAGGCTTTTATTACTCCACAGTTGTTTTTTAATAAATAACATCTGCATATAAGCCCACTCGTGATTTCTCTTAAAAAGCATTTTTTAATTAAAAAGTAAAAAAAATAGTTATGTTTAACATTATAAAGTTTGAATGAAGGATGAAAAAGATCTTCCATTTCAATGTACAAACAAAAAGGTACTCTAAATTACTTTTTAGTTTTATTACTCCCCTTCCCCCTTTTTTTTTTTTCATCAATAACAGTTCGTGAGAGTCTCAGATGGCTTTAGTTTGACATGTGGAGACCATTCAAAGAGCTAGTTAAATTGACTTCTCATTAGCAAATTATTTTAGAGCAACAACAGAAAGTTGCTACTGATATGCATAATAACCACTTAGAGACTGTTATTATCCTTAATGTTTACAACTTACAACTGAACTGATAGACATATAGGAGACACATCAGCTATTTTTTCTCTTTTGATTTTAATTCTTTTGCACCCGTATTAGAATGTTTATTCCTTTTCATCAGCTAGAAGCCTAGAGGTTATAAAGTGATTTTGTAAGTTGCAGTGGTTGTTCTTTGAATAATACAACTTCAGAAGAGTCAGTTTAAGCAAGGGAGGAGCTTAATCAGTACGTCACATGTCTTTGTTTAGGCAAACTTCTGCAATCATCTACAAAGACTCCAGGAATCTGCTTAGAGAGTACGAGCTGGGGTCAAAGCTTGTATTGATATTCTATCTCATTTCAATTTTTAAAGTAGCTTTCTCATTCTTTTTAGCTGGAAAGGATATGCTGAGAGATATTCTGGATACCTCCAGAATTCTAATTTCTCACAGCTGACTTGTGTCTGCTTTCATGAGATACGTTGTAATAGATTTGCATCTCCCAGCTTACAAAGCTTTGAGAAGAGAAAAGCACTGAAGAAGGAAAGATAATGTCAAAAGTTAAATTTTATTTTAATGACTTTTTCTTGAGTCCTTCCTGATACACAATAAAAGAGTGACATAATATGTAGTCCTAGAGTATACATTGCTATAATAAAGAATATACAATGAATCACAAATAAAAATAAATAATTAGTAATGTTCTAAATAGCCAGTCCTAGAGGCAGTATAAAATACCTAAAAACTGAGAAAAATACTTCCTTTTTTTTTCCTGTAAGATTCAAATAAACTTTACTTACTGGTGAACCTTCCTGTCTTTGTAAAGGAATTTTGCAAGAGTTACAGACAACTTTGGTTTATCCTCTGAAAAATATATATATAAAAAGATTTTGTTGTTTTTTATGACTGAGAGACAGTCTTCTGAAATTTTACAATAGAAATGAGTGCAAAAAGTATAGTCTTATTTTGGCAACATTCTAAATCCACTCATCATCTAAATCCACTCAGTACAAGAAAGACATGGAGATTTTGGAAAGGGTCCAGAGGAGGGCGACTAAGATGATCAGGGGGCTGGAGCACCTCCCCTATGAGGACAGGCTGAGGGAGTTGGGCTTGTTCAGCCTGGAGAAGAGAAGGCTGCGGGGCGACCTTATTGCAGCCTATCAATACCTGAAGGGAACCTACACCCAGGAGGGGAGTAAACTCTTCAAAAGGGCTGACAATAGCAGGACTAGGGGAAATGGATCCAAGTTGAAGGAGGGAAGATTTAGGTTGGACGTTAGGGGGAAGTTCTTTACAAGGAGAGTGGTTAGGCCCTGGAACAGGCTGCCCAGGGAGGTTGTGGATGCCCCGTCCTTGGACGTGTTCAAGGCCAGGTTGGACGGCGTCCTGGGCAACCTGATCTAAATGTGTATGTTTGGTGGCCCTGCTAGGCAGGGGGGTTGGAACTACATGATCCTTGAGGTCCCTTCCAACCCGGTTGATTCTGTGATTCTGTGATTCTGTGATCATACTTATCAGATATTTTGAACGTATTTTTCACTATTTGTAATATCTCACAACCCATAAGTCAGTTATATATTGACCACAACATGTTTTTTTCTTTCTTTCATTGAAGGGAAAAAAAAAACAAACCAAACCAAACCAAAAAAACAAACAAACAAACAAAAAAACCACTTTATCTGCCCTACCAGCATTAAATATATTAGTCTCAAAATAACTTGAGCCTGAAAGTAGCTATGAAGAATAGCTTTCCACCCAACTGCAGCTACAACTAGTGTCAAATCAATATAACAGTATTAGTAAGGTATCTAAAAACTGGGATTCTCTTTGAATTTATAACTTCTTGTAAGCTTGGCAGAAGATGACCAGAACCCTTTATTTTCTTCTTCTTAGATATTTGCAATTGCGACAAAGGGTTGAATTCTAAAAGCAAGAAACTATAAAAACAATCAGGATGTAAAATGAGCCAAAACTATTCCAGAGACATCACAGTAAAAATATATTTCCCAGAAAGCTCAATTCTGACGGCATTAGTTATTTAACTTTTAATTTGTGGGACAAAAATTTGAAGTAAACTATGAGACAACTCGCATCTTGAGTAAGCAAGCTAAGCATCCAAAATAGACCTATATTTTGTGGATGTTGGGTTAAACCCCATAGCATTTCTGTTATGCAGGAAACAGAACTTAGCTGAAGACAAGCTGCACTGGATACAAACTGAATTAATGCTTCTCTAATACATATTAATCCTGGCAATTCTGAGGTCATATTATTTGGAGATCACATATGAAATGACTTCAGTGTTGCAGCTTACTTAGTAATTTTTGTTACTGATTACATATGCAGAGCTTTTTAAACTAGAGACAAGAAAAAAGCATTAATTTACTTACTGCTTTACCTTTAATAAATTAGTCATCAGTTAGAGTAAAAATGAAAACTACTCATTTGATACAGAAGGAGAGAAAGAAAATCTTTACTTGAGTTCTACGGGTATGTGATTAATGTTGGGGCAATGCCCTCACTGACATCTCTTAGAATGTAAAAGCATGATAAATCTACGTAAGCACAATGTATTCTGATTGGCCTTTACTCTAAGCTATAGCCTTTGTACACTGTCACCAGGTGTAATCACTACTCTCATTATTAGCAATAAAATATTTTGAAATTACAGGTTTGAACTAAATTTTGCATATAAGAAGGGAAGAATATTAAGAATACAAAGCTTCTGGGGGTATACACCACTCTTTACACTGTTTTGTGGATTTCAAACTTAGCTTGCTTTAAAGGAAAACAAACATTGAATTCCTAACTCTTTCATTAAAAGAAATCTTAATCAGGAAGGAGTCTTCAAAGGCGCAGGTGGAAGGCTGTAGTCGCTTCTGCTGACTTACTGTTGTTTTTGCTTTTAAAGTAGTGCTTGTAGCATTTGTGTGATTTCCAGTTTGGGGAAAGTTGAAAGTGCAAGACTATTAGATAGAAATATCTGCAAGACACAAGATGACTAATAAAATTAAGTTAAAATTAGATATGGTGGGTTTTTTTGGCTTTTCATCAGCTAGATTTCCTTATAATCAATGATATCAGTGATTATTTTCACTACTATATGCGGATGCCCAGTTAATTAAATATTTACTGGTAAAAGTAAATAAACAAACAAACAAAAAAAAACCCCCACATTTTTATTATTAGCAGAAACATTTAGAATTCATTAAATATAAGGTTTTTACTTATTTACAGAGATAAAATATAATGAACGCTATATGTTTTGATTTCATTTGGTCATGACACATTTGTAAATGAAGGCAATTTTATATTCCTGACCAGAAATAGGCCAAGAAAATCCATAATCAGTCTGTTATAATATTTATAATCAACAATTCAGCACATGAATTTGTAAACATCTCCCTTGCTGCTGCTACAATATATCAGATCAATGTGTTTGTGGGCTCAAAGGAATATATTTTGTATAGAGGAATTCATTCAAGTGTATGATTCTTTTCTGCTTCTTTTCATTTATGGAAATCTAATTTGCCCCTTGTCTTTTGATCTGGGAAATCTTATATTTTCTGAAGATTTTAAAGCCCATCTCTCCCAAACTGATGGAAAAAAGAACACAAAGTAAAATATTTGCAGAATACCAGTCTTGAATTGACTTTTTGGGTATGGGAGCTGGATATTTGTGAACAGATATCGTGTACTTAATATGTATTTGCAAATATAATTTCTAGCATTAACCGTTTAACATTACATCTGATATGCTCTTTTACAATTTTAAAGGAGCGTTAGACACTTTAATTATTAAACAACTGTGCTTATCTCTTTCCAGCTAATTCAGAGCATCAGTGCAGTGGACAAAGATGACTCCGCAGAAAGTCACCAATTTTACTTCTTGTTGGCTCAGGAGGCCACAAACAACTCGCGTTTTACTGTCAAAGATAATCAAGGTAGAGTCATTAAAAACTCTAATGAAGATGCATGGACATCACCCCCCTCACATTAGCAATTAGAAAATTATTCACTTAAAATGAAAATGTCATTGTAACTAAGCAGCAAAAGAAAGTAAAGCATGTCAAAGAAAGTAAAAAATCTTAGATGAAAAATATAGTTATTCCTTTCAGTTTATACTCCTAATCTAAGAGACAATTTTAACAAGAAAGTTGGTACATCCCATTACTACTTATCTATGCAACAAGACTGCCAGGAAGAAATTGCTGTTAGTACAAATCTGTTATTTCACCACATCAGCAAGAAGGGAGGAGAAGTCTCTATGGAGACCTCAATTCAGCCTTCTAGTACTTGAGGGGAGCTTATAAATAGGAGGAAAATTGACTTTTAAACAGCCTTTAAATAGTGATAGGACAAGGGGGAAGGTGGTCGGGCACTGGGAGAAGCTGCCCAGAGAAGTTGTGAATGCCCCATCCCTTTAGGTCTTGAAGGCCAGGTTTTATGGGGCCCTGGGCAGCCTGATTTAGTGGGTGGTAAATCAGCCCACATCAGGATCTTTAAGGTCCCTTCCAAACTAAGTCATTCTAGGATTCTATGATAAATAGAAATGTGATCTGTTTTCCTAAAAGTTTAATCTACATTCCTTCATTACTGATGCCATCACACAAGTGTATCCTAGTGTTCTGGCTAGGTGACTAAATCAATGAAAATAAGCTCTGGAATGTTTAGACCATGTTAAATGGCAAACTGCTTTTCTCATTATGTCCAAAGTTAAATTAAATGTTTTAATATGCTTTTCATCTTCCATCTTCATTAATGTCTCACTCAGTGCCAGCAGGAGATAACTTCCTAAATAAAGGTCAAATTCTATAAGAAGAATAAGACATTCCCACCTTTTCTCATTCTGCCCAAAATCATAGCAAAGCATTACACAAGACAGTGCATCCAGTGGCTATTGGTGAGAAAAAAAAATCTTTTCAATCATCATATTTTCAATCCACAATCTTTATCTTTCTACAGAATTTCACACGAGTAGCTAGGTGATCTGGAAGAGGTCCAGGGAGAAGCAAGAGAAAATCAACAGATCTGAAGCATTTTATCTCCCTAAAATTTGACTTAGAAACATGAAAGAACTTCAGTAGATTGCTTGCATAAATATTTTGTAGAGATAATTGCAAAAACTTGTGCTTTTTTTTTTCTTTCTACACATATGCACATAAGTAGTAATTCTCCCTGCCATTATATAAATATTCACGTCAGATTTTTTTTTTTTACTTTTTTCTTTTTTCCATTTTACACAGATTTAGTTAAGGTTATTTTGTTTTCCAAGCTAAGTTTCAGATTCAAGTTCATTGATATGCAGCAGAAGCTGAACTTAATCTGCTTATTGGGCTTTATACAGAACTGATTTCTGAATGCTTATAGTTAAATACAAAGCAAGGTGAGAGCCTCTAGCAGCTTTTCCTTCATTTAGATAATAAGAGCTCAGCTAGATCAAGTTTTGAATTAGGGAAAGAAATAAAATATTATATTAGTGGACTTCTTTGCTTTCTGTTCTTTCGGTTTCCACATGCTCTCTCTGTGTGCTGTCAGGCACACTTTTGGAGACCTTTCACAGGTAAATTTCTATATTTCATCTGCAAACTGCTGGATTATATACACAGCATCATTGTAAGAATCAGCTGATTGGCCAGAGCAGTGGGATGTTTTTTAGCTCTGAACATTAAAAATACAGCTTTAAAAACAAATTTTATTAGTGAAACTGGAAAATATATGACAAAATAAATGCATTATTCACAGTTCACACAAGCAAAGGGCACATGTCCATAACTGGACTTACTTTCTTAACATCTATCATATTTAGCATTGTTTTTAAACAGGTTGGATTCCACTGCATTTTTATTGTTGCAAAATGCGAAATGTATATCATGTATAATTTATCTTCTAGATAACACAGCTGGAATTTTCACAGCAGTAAGTGGCTTCAGTAGACAAGAGCAGTTTTATTTCTT
Source organism: Tetrao urogallus (assembly GCF_951394365.1). Lineage (NCBI taxonomy): Eukaryota > Metazoa > Chordata > Aves > Galliformes > Phasianidae > Tetrao > Tetrao urogallus. The sequence continues at coordinate 52,875,467 of NC_136815.1, read as the reverse complement.
CTTGCCAATCTTAATTCTGGATAATGGATCTCCACCACTTACAAGCACAAATACACTCACTGTCACTGTCTGTGACTGTGATACTGAAGTGAACACCTTATACTGTCGTTATGGAGCTTTCCTGTATTCCATAGGCCTCAGCACAGAAGCTTTAGTTGCTGTTTTGGCTTGCCTACTAATACTCCTGGGTAAGTATGAGTAAGATATATGGTTGTGTTTTCTTCTACAGTAGTTCAGATTATGTGGCAAAAGTGATTCCTAGACTGGGGAAAAATAGAAATACTGTCTTATTGAGGAAAAAAACATAATAATGTAGATCTCTTGTTTCTTTTCTGCTTTCTAAAGCAATGCTATTCTTTCCAGTTTTCCGTAAAATTTGATTCCTAACACAATGCTATAAAAGTTGGCTTTAGTTGATCCATGATTCTATTTATTTCTCCAGCACTGACATGAATAAAGATCTGGAAAGGCAAAGTCTGTACTGAGCCCAGGTAAAGCTGACACAGTTATGAAAGGAGATAGGTTAGTAAAAGGTACCTTTGGTAGAGAAATGCTCATTCTTCCTTAGTTATGCCAAATACATAGCTAAGATAAGTGTAATTTAATTAAAGAAAATTCTCTCAGAGAAAGCTTGTTTCTCTCTAGAAACAAGCAGGATGTTCCTCTGTCCAGACTGCTCAGCATAGGAAAGAGGACGCTTAGGGGAAATCTTATCAACATGTTAAAAGTAATTGAAGGAAAGGTGTAAAGAAGATGGAGCCAGGCTCTTTTCAGTGATACACTGTGCCAGGACAAGAGGCAATGGGCACAAACTGGAGCATAGGAGGTTCCCCCTGTACACTGGGGAGAACTTATGCACTATGCAGGTGTCTGACACTAACAAAAATTATCCAGAGAGGTTGTTGGGGGGTTGGGGGGTCTCCTTGGAGATTGCCAGAAGCTGCCTGGACATGGCTTTGGGTGGCCCTGCTTGAGAAGGAGTTGGGCCACCTGACCTCCAGAAATAATCTTCCAAACTCAGCTTTTCTGCAATTCTGTAATAACAGCATTTTCAGATAACATTTTATTCAGATGTTGGACGTTTTTTCCCTCTCAAGAGACATAAAATTATCCTCTACTACTACTTGCAAAGTGTGGATGTGAAAAGAAGGCACCTTAAACAGATACGAGATGTGCTTGTGAAGCCTCAATTATGCATAGTCAGCAAATGACACTCACAAAACAGTCTGCACAGTCTAGTCTGGCATTTTCAGCCCTGCAAGACACAGTGTAGTCACAGTACTCAGGGAAACAGCTTTTTTTTCCCTGGAAAGCATGCAATTATCTCAACTACATTTTCTCTTTTTCAAAAAAAGGGAATAGGACACAATATCCCTGAAGTGATTGATGAATGACTTGACACTGACATAGTATAACAGCAGGCCCGTTGTAGAAATTATTCACCAAAGACTAACTATCTCTCCCAAATCTATGCCTGAGTTATGGTTAAGATTTTGTAGTTTGAGGCCAGGAAAGAAAGAAAGAAAGGTGATTAAGCTGGGTAGGTTTGTTTTATCAATCAAGCTGATGAGAATAAAGCCGCAGGGAAGGACTTTCCAACTTCATCTTCTGTTACTTGTGGAATAATATGGCATATCCATGTTATGCTTTACAATAAAATATCACAGGAAATACCATACCCCAAAATATCACCAAATAACCAAATCTTAGGGAAACAATTTTTCAACCAATAGTGCAACTCTACAAACAAACAAACCCAACATCAGAAAATGAAGGTAAAAACAGATTTCACTGGTATCAAATCATCATTTTAAATTGTAAAAACTTAGCATAACCCGTTTTTCAGAAACTTCTAAGAAATAGAAAAAAATATAATCATAAACAAAACAAGCAGGTAAACTGCAACAAACTATCTGACAGCTCAAATAGAATGTTTAGAAAAAAGGAATAAGAGCAGAAGTCTCATTGACTTATGAAACAAATTTTCAGAGATAAACGTCTCAATGTATTTGTTAGTGAGAGCAAATACAGTATTAACATTTATAGACTTTCGTATCAGTGAAAAAAATATAAAACAATTGTAAATAAACCCGATTTTTCTTTTGTTGTTTGCTTTTCACATGAAAATTCATAAGGATGTAAAGAACATTCTTTTATCTACCCTCATTATACAGTATGACCTCAGCTAATCTAAGATTAACAGCATATAAAGCATGTTATCACTAAGCATAAGAAAACAGGATTGAAAATGATGTCTGGCAACTATTCTGATATAGTATTTTTATTTGTTGTGGTATCAATACAAGAAAATAAGAAGTTCCAGACAGATATTGGAATTATTTTAATGTTAGATTAGGGAAAAATTACATTGAACAAGTGAACATCACCCATATTCTGCATTCTATCCACAAGCTTATGGCCTTCTTTACCTTAGCACAAGGCATAGAATTTAGATCCAATTATTTCCTGTTATTTTACTTTTGATCTTTCAACTGAATCTCTGGATGAGAACTCACTGAAATTTCTCCTAGAATGTACCCATAACATAGTCCTACAGCAGCATGTATTGCACTGCAGCAGCATGCTTATGAGTTATGAATAAGGAGTTTATATGTCTTTGGACTCTTAGGATTATATAACATGCAGGAAAATGGAGAAAAACCACAGTTCTAAAAAAATAAAAAAATAAAAAAAAATTACTTCTCTCTCTGAACAATTTGAGTAGATAGGGTGATTAAAACAATGAAAGAGTACTTTGTTATTGTTATATCTAAATGGAAGTAATCTTGCCAGAAATGAGTCAATTCTTGACTCCATAGCAAGGTCCAGAATACAGTAGATCCACCACTTCTCACTCCTGGTTTTCAAAAGAGAAAACAGGAATATATAATAGGGATTGGCTGTTTCTAGACTTCCCTGCACTTCCAGAGTCACCTTGACTGAGCTGAAAATTAGAATGCAGGCTCCCTTGACTGAAGTACTTACCTTTTAGTCTGTGCATGCTCACAAATGGGCCAAAGTGTATTTCGAGGCTTGTTGCAGGATATCTGAACCTGGTCACTTGCTATGCATTTACAGAGTTGAGGACCACGCAAAGTAGTCACTGCCACTTCTTTATCAAGGCCATCTTGGTCACTTGCAGACAGATCTCTCTCAGAAGAAAACAGTTGCTGTCTACTGGGGCTATGAATACCATAAAAGTTAAAGTAAGAATATAGATTTAAAAAAATTAGACAGAAGTTAATATCCATTAGTTAAGTAATGAATTAAGCCCTCTCATGTATACTTAGGACAATTCAAAATTGAACAATTTGCAACTTACAGATGAGCATTAAATTTTATTCATTTTTTACTTTAGTTGATATTATGATATTTACTGTTGTAACTGTTCACTACACAAAGGACTTTGAGAACTAGGAGTACTACATAGTTGCTTGTTTTTTAAATATAATTTAATAATTATAATTATATATAATTATAATAACATTATAAAAGTTTTTGTTTCCAGTGCTTCCAAGTTTTATGCTAGTATTTCAAGGTCTCATGAAACAGTATGAGGGGAAATAAGATGCTTCATATCCCTAAGGGTGGTAAAACCCCGTCATGATTGGCAGTTATGTCATGTTATATCCTGAGTTCATAACTTACAGTTAGAGCACCTGACATCCATCCTTTAGATATTTATAAGAGTTTATAAGATCTCCTCTTAGTCTTCCTTCTCGAGGCTGAACAGCTCCAAGTCTCACAGCCTTTCCTCATAACGGAGATACGTTCAGGCCCCAGATCAGATCTGTGGCTCTCAGCTGGACTCTCTCCACTAGCTCCCTGTCTTTCTTGTACTGGGGAGCCCAAACATGGACACAGCACTTCAAATGTGGCCTCACTAGGGAGAGGCAGACGGGAACGGATCACCTCCCTCAACCTGCTGGCTATATTCTTGTTAATGCACTCCAAGATATCATTGGCCTTCTTGGCCACAAGGGCACACTGCTGACTCATGGCCAACCTGTTGTCCACCAGCGACATACAGATCCTTTCTGCAGGGAAACATTAATCTCTCTGAATGTTATAGAATATTTAAACTGAATTGTTCAGCTAAAAATGAAATGGTATAAGATTTAAAAAAATCCTTAAAATATATTTAAAAAAAGAAAAAAGATTCTCATATGTTAAAATTGGAGCTGTTCTTATTCATAAGCCTCCACTGCTACAGCATTACACAAAATTTAGCTATAGTCCTCAAATTTCTAAATCAATGTTGTATAAAAAAATTGAGCCACACCCTGCATGATCTGTGGAACTGAATTATTTTTGGCCAATTGAGGAGGATATTTAGCTCTTTGCCTCATTTTTCATCTGTTCTTCCTGGGTCTCTAATGTGAAAGAGAGATTAAAAACTTTAAATTTTGAATATAAAATTGATATATTATGTGATAAAACAAAGCAGTTTCAAAAAACATAATCTGTTTCCATCACTGCTTCCAACTCTCATCTACTCAAAGAATTACTCCATTTCATTCACCCATTTTATAAGTCCCTCTGTAGCAGTTTTTCCACCACATACTATATTCAGTTCAAAACCATAAAATCTGTAACAATCACAGTTCTATAAATTTGATAAGATAGTTTCACTTTGCAATTGCAGTGATATTAAGAAACATTATTATTTTTAAAGGCTTTGTAGGCACATTCAAAGTCTCTGGCTTTGTTTATATTTTCCCTCACTTTCTTTTTGTTTTGTTTTGTTTGTTTGTCTTGTCAGTGTTCTTTTCGGCGATTATAGGCATAAGACAGCAGAGGAAGAAGACTCTTTTTCCAGAGAAAGTGGAAGAATTCAGAGAGAACATTGTCAGGTATGATGATGAAGGAGGTGGTGAGGAGGACACAGAAGCTTTTGACATTTCAGCACTGAGGACACGCACTGTCTTGAGAACACACAAACCTCGAAAGAAAATCACCACAGAAATCCACAGTCTCTACAGACAGTCTCTGCAGGTTGGTCCTGATAGCGCTATTTTCAGGCAATTCATTTCAGAAAAGCTTGAAGAAGCCAATACAGACCCTAGTGCTCCTCCATATGACTCACTTCAGACATATGCATTTGAGGGCACTGGCTCTTTAGCAGGATCTCTCAGCTCCTTAGGCTCAAATATGTCAGATGCGGATCAAAATTATGACTACCTTGTAGGCTGGGGACCTCACTTTAAACAGCTTGCAGGCATGTATGCTTCCCAAAGGAGTACTAGAGATTAGTTATTGTTTGATCACTTATTTTTTTCCATAAGTTCTCAGCAACCAAAATCAACTCAGTTTTTAAAAAGGAGGTCATACCACATTCAAGCACAAAAATAAAGATCGAAATCTTGGATGTGGTGATTTTCTGAAAAATCATACCAGGCCTATCATTATTTGAGAGGATGAGCATTCTCCATTTGAAAAAGAAAAAAAAAAAGAAAAAAGAGAAAAGAAAAAAAAAGAAAAAGAAAAAAGAAAAAAGAAAAAAAAAAAAAGAGTAATCTAAGACTGTGCTGCTTTGGATATCAAGATCCCCACTCTGGGCACAGAAAACCTGGGTCTTGCAAGTACAGAAGAAGGAATATAAGCCATAAATTGTTATTGTAAATATTCTGTCATCCACAAGCTTTAAACTATTTCCAAAGTTGACTTTCGCTCTCACTGTTGAATATATTCATAAAACAAAGTTAAATATTCTTATTTGTATAATGCTTCATTATATAAAAGCACTTGTGTGACAAAGTAGAATACAATTGTCAGAAGTACTTAATAATCTATTTATTGTTTGTAAGATGATAAAACTAAAATAAATCTTCTTTCCTATAAACATAAACATAAACACCTGTTACAACACCAGCATACTAATATCTATAATGGAGCTATTGGGAAATACATAAAACTAATACTTATTTTAGCAAATAAGATAGGAAAAAAAAAAAAGAAATTAATTCAAGTTAGAATCAATATTCAACATAAATACTGTAGTCCACCATGTTATATTACTGTACTTATAACAAAATATTATCAAAGCATAAGTATTTATCTTTAAGAGTTTAAATATGACTGTTATACCAGCATAGAGCTATTTTTATTTTTTTTTATTATGGAATACAATATTATCAGAAGTAATCAATTTTACCATAACCCTATCATGGATCTTTAAATTTCTAAGCTGATGGTTATAAAACTTTGTGTATAACATTGGATAATAGGATAGAAAAATGTTCTAATGTTGATTCATTTCTTCTGAAAATGATCCTGTATCATTCTATTAGACTCAAATAAAACTTCAAAATTAATCTCCCACTGTGTTTTTTGCAAATAGTCTACAGTCAATACAAAGATATCTCAGACGATTTCTACGCTCTTACATATGTAGCTACTCAGCAGCAGTTTTGGATCTAAGCGTCATCAAATAATCAAATATAATCAAAACGTTCTGTCTGGAAAAAGGGACCCACTTGTTTTTTATTTATTTCTCTTCCATTAGTTGCTTACTTTACAGATTTTCAATCAATGCTTTCCTTCTTGCTCAGGTTGGAAAAGACCTTAAAGATCATTAAGTCCAACAATAACCTAACCATACTACCCTAATTCTAGCAACCCTCTGCTAAATCATGTCCCTGAGCACCACATCCAAATGGTTTTTAAACACATTCAGGGATGGTGACTCAGTCGCCTTCCTAGGGAGTCTATTCCAGTGCTTAACAGTCCTTTCTGTAAAGACATTTTTCCTGATGTCCAACCTAAACCTACCACTGTATTGATGATTCTAATACTTGTGTTCAGCTCTCAAGTTGCAATTTTGAGTGTGTTTTTTATATATATATATACATATAATATTGTGCATATTAATTAATTATTTGATCCAAGCAGCAAAGAGAAAGAGAGTGCCCTTATTGTTTGGAGATAGTGAGATCTACGGTTTTAGTATTAGGTTTATAGATTTACACAGATTTTACCCTAAAAAATCCACAGATAGCCACATTGGCCTTACTAGAATGCCTCATACTTTCATGTTGTATTTAGTACAAATAGGATAAAAATGCCTGATCCTTTCTCAATCCAAATAGTTTCTCTGTTTAGATGAGGAAGTAACTTTGAATACCTAATCATGTTTTGTCTGACATTATGATTTCTTCTGTTGACTGTAATGAACTGTAATGATAGGTAATTTTTGTAAACAATGTATACTGTTGTCAAATCCAGAGAGTTCTTTATGAAAGACAACGATGACCTACAATAGCTCTCAAATAATTTTTTTTACCCATTATCCAAAAAGTCCTAAAATCACATCCGTACAACAGGGAAACGGTGTTTATCTCTGAAGTAAGAAAATATTCTTAGTTGTTACTGGGCCACATCTTGTTATGTTCCTGATATTCTAACCTGTTGATTTCTTTCCACTTGTGAGAAATGAATCATTGGATTGACTATGTAACTTCATATTCCATTTGATATTTTGTACTTAATTTAGCTGAAAAAAAAAGATCTGCAGAAAAGTTTTATAGAAGTATCTGATTACCTAAGGGAAAAAAATTTGAGAGATTCCAACAATTACTAGTATGAAATTAATAAAGGAGAAGTTATAATCTGGAGTATTTGATGAGATCTGGCAAACTATGTAATGATATTCTTAAGGGAATCTTCCATTACCTTTTAAAATTCACTAGTAACTAAGATTAGCCATGCTGTGGGCTGAAGAGTGAAAATGTAGTAACAAAAGATGAATATATATTCAGTGTTTTTGACCTGCCTGAGTGACTATAAAGAAGTGTTATCTAAGTGTTATCTGGTCAAAGGAGAAGATCATGTCTTCTGTACAAATACTCTGGAGAAATTTTCTGTGTATTTGTTTGTTTATTTGTTTTTGTTTTGTATTCTGTAACAGATTAAGAACTGGTGAAATACATGACTAAAGGTAATTTTCCTTTTTTTCAGTCCTCATTCATAAGAATTTAATTATGTGTTATTAGTTTTATTATTTAAAGGAAATGAAATCTATGCATACTTTAATAAATAATGTTCAACTGTTTGAAGGTAAGAAAAAAAAATCACTTGATATCAGATTGCAGTTTCATACTTATTATTGTGACTGTAGAGGGAGGGGTTTGTTTATTGGTTCATCCAAAATAAAATGGCTTCATTTAATTTTCATTTTTTTTAATCAGGATGGAGGGTTTTTTAACTATAACATTGAAATCTCTCCTGCTTGCCACACAAGACAATCTCAGTCTTTAGTTCTCATAATTTTTTTATAGTGTTTTCTCACAAACACTGTCATTACATTTCTTTCTTTGCTTTGAAAATTAACATTGGAATTGTGGTTAACACTCATTCTTAACTGTAGGGGGCAAGGGAGTAACCCTGTCTCATGAGAGTAAAATATTTTTGATAAGAGAGTGTGAATTTTATGTTTGAAGTCAGATATAATATATGCTCTCTTAGGAGCAGAAGTTGGAGATTATGTGATTATACATGTTGGCAAAGGATAAATTTATCCTTGATCCAGAATATAAACAAACAAAAGAAATTATAAAAGAATGTCAGTAGCTACTTACAATGATTTCTCTACCAGAAATTTATGAAGTAAAATAAAATAGGTAAATATTTTGAAAAAGTTGATGCATTTTGTAACAGTAACTTTGCTGTTAAAAAAATATATCTTCATATATGTTTCTAAATCAGCCCTATGTCTCATACAGAGTCTAAAGGACAGTAAGCTATAGATAGGATACAATATATGTACAGACAGATTACTTAGATAAATATGAAACACTTTACCCACAGCAGATAGATTGCAACAATGGGCAAAAATATGCATGAGACTCAAGAAATGGCGCTGAAAGCAAATATTAACAAATACGGTTGGGAACCAGCACAACTTCACAAATCTCTCCAACAGCAGAGACCGGAACAGGGTATCAATGTCTAATAGTGCCCAGACAGATTAATTGTGATTTAGAATATGTTTTAATAACACTGAAGTTTACAATTTGATTAGCATTCCATATGTAGGGATTCAAGTAACATTGGTTTATAGAGAAACAATATTTACACACATATACCTGACAAAAAAAAAAAAAAAAGTTATTAGATTAAAACATAGAAGTATGTAAACCTATGCACAGATATATGATGTACCACTTCTGACATTGTTATGAGTAAATTCATTTCTGCCATTATAAATTCCACAGCAAATTATTGATTTCACAAAGGACATCGTAAACAGTTTTGGTAGCCTGTGAGCTGCAGTACTGATTCTGTATGTTAGCCTTACAAATATCATAGAAAAAACACATATATACTGAGGATGCCTGAGATAAAGGCAAGAACTAGATGGTTTTGAAGAATGAAGAATAGAAAATAGATACAAATAGATGGCACAAAATACTTGATCATCTACTGTAGTAATAGCTATTAAAAAATATCAGTTTTATCCTGGGCATTTATCTGGATTAATTAAGCAAGACAAAGGATATCTTAGCTCCTAAACTTACAATGAACAGCCTAAAAGATGCAAATTAAAAAAATATATAAAATATAAAATATATACCAAAGCTGTAATAAAAAATAAAATAGGCAAAAGAAAGTGCAGACCATGAAATTATATTAAGATTTATTATCCAATGTTTCAAGTGTTTGACATTTAATTCTTGTCTTTTGTCTGAGTGACCAATCACACTAATATTACCCTGACAGTTGCATGCACACAGAAACAGATAACCAAAGTAGCTCTAATATTAGTTATTGTTAAAGAGTTTTCAGAGGATAAATACTCTCTGGCAAAACCAAACATGGTGCCCAATAAAAGATAAAAGTAAAAAAAAAAAAAAAAAAAAAAGAGAGAGAGATAAAAGATACTATCCTTGAACATCTCCTTTTATAGTCTAATTCATTTCTTTTGTTACAAACGACTATTTACATTACAGTCAAATTCAAAATATCATTTCAAATGGCTTGAGATTTATATTAATCAATGACAATTTCATGTGAATCATTAAGAATTACTGCAACTCCAGCAGTACTTCACTGAACTTCTCAAACCAGCATTTCCTCACAAAAATTTTATCCCATTATCACCATTACTGAATCTAAAAGCGTCCTAGTTATCTTCTCAAAGTGTTTGCATTTACTGCATTTAATCTCACCTAACATTAATCATTTAAAAATTGCTGCAAGTTATCCAGTGCCCCCCAAAATTACTGCTCATAATCTCTGTCTGAAAGTACCAGACTCATGGTATTGAATAGTTTTGACTATAGCAGAAGACTGAAAAATACTAAGGCTCAAAGTCTTCTTTTCTACCTTGTGTTCCCTTTTTTGCTGTGAACTCAGTATGCCTATCCTGTCAACAACTCAGAAGTTTGGGGTAGGCTGGACATGCTCCAGAACTGTAAAATGATTGCAGCATCCTTATGGTAACAGCTTACGCATAGTAAATATTATACACTGAAGAACTCCTGTGAACACATCTCTATCATATCACTAAGGACCCTAATCCATGATAAATCACTTGCAAAGCTTTGCCTGCTTTCCACAATCTGATGGTTGTATATGGTTCTTGCCTTGTCTTCTTTCCTTTCTATATGGCTGGGATTATTTTTAGCAACCCAATAAATATTTTTCTTTGACAATACTGCCTGTCAGCCTTAAATGATTAATATTGCTTTATAGTATTCTCCTAAAAGCTAAATATTTCCAAGTCAACTCCTGGTGGAGATAGCTATTTCACAATCACATATTTCAGGAAATGCAGAGAATGAGAAAAGAAATCAAGGCCAAAAGAGGTCGAGAGATTCATGTACCTGGTCATCACCTGAGCTGGAAACAAGCAGTAAATTCTGAGATATTCCACTCAGTCCTCTGCTGTATTCCCTGGACTCCATGTATTAGGTTATCTTTTGTTGTTTTTTTTTTTTATTTATTTTTATTTTTTTACTTTGTTGTTTTGTTTTTCAGCTCTACTTGTGCTTCTTTTTGATGTATATGAATAATAATTTAAAATGAAATGCTCTGAACACTTGAGTTCACTTGTTCTGTTTTTGTAGATGACTTGGAATAGTTTTTTGTATTTGACCTCTAAGAAACAAGAGGAAAGTAATGCAACTGCTATTTTTTTGTTTATTTAAGCCCTTTTTTTTTTTTTTTTTTTTTTTTTTTCCCCAGAAGTATGTGTAAGTACATGAATGGCTTAAAGACAAAAAAGTTAGGGCATCATTCAGTAAAACAGATCTTGAACATGATAAGTAAACATTTTCTTGTCCTCTCGATTATGTATAACTTACCCAGTTCTACATTTTCCCTGTTGTTCTGTAAAAGGAATAGAAAGCCTTAGTATATGGAGGTGAGTCCTGTTTCGTATAGGTACTTCGGAAACAGCAATCCATAACTGAGATTCCACAGCTAATCGTGGAAAAACAAAAATGAACGAGAGAGTTTAAATATTCACAAAATTCTCCATTGACAACTGTCAAACAAAACAAAAACAAAATCCAACAACACAAAAGAAAAAATCAAAAATCAGGAAAATAAAAAACAAAAAACCAAACAAAAAAAAAATTATCACAAGCAATACTTAGTTTATCTGGTTTGTGTTATTTTTCCATTACCATTAGAGAGAAATTTAATTAGGATCTGATTGTTATAGAGAAAATATTCTAAAAATGATCCACAAAGTGAATGTTTCTGCTATAAATTTACAGTTTCTTTTTCAATAGCAGAAATCAGAGAAAAGTATTCCGGTTTAGATCCTTCTTATTTGCTTTTTTACTGTTCAGGAAGAGAATTTTGCGACATGAATCATTGTAGGAACAGTGCAAATGCACCTGTTATAGCAGGCCACTGTGGAGTCCCATATCATCCCTTGGGGTTGAAGCAGATATCACAGAATCGCAGAATTGTAGGGGTTGGAAGGGACCTCCAGAGATCATCGAATCCAACCCCCCTGCCAAAGCAGGTTCCCTACAGCAGGTCACACAGGTAGGCATCCAGGCAGGTCTTGAATATTTGCAAGATCCAATATTTGGATGTAATTAGTAATGTTGCTGTCATGGATGAGAACCAAGTAACAGTTTAAATGAATAGGAATAATACTTTTAATACTTTTGCACATTCAGAAGTCCATTCCATCAGTACTTTCTAATTTTCCCTTGCAGTATCTAGGAAACAAATCTTCTGTTTTGGAAAGTGTCTTGTGAAATTCTCAATTTTAGGTTTACTCCAGAGGGCACGCAGTGCAAGTTTAACTTTCCAGATTTCTTTTCCTTACTGAACTACCAGACTGTAGGATTCTGACAGCTGTGTACTTTTTGGTCTTAGCATTTTCCAGCAGGTAGAAATGCCACTGTAAAATTCATTTGAAACACAATCTGAAATAGATTTTTACCAAGATTTATACAACTTAAGCTCTAATAAAGGAAGAATTTTAATCTTTATTCTCCCTTTTTAAATTTAATTTGTAATAATTTTAACAATTTTTCAGTTGAATTATGACAGTTTTTTGTTGGTGGTGGTGGTTTTTTTTTATTTCTAGGAGCAAATTTTAAGGAAAATATAGTCAAGCATTTATACAAAATTGCACAGAAAAAATAAAAATAAAAAATTTAAAGGGACAGAAATCCTATTGGCTCTCACAGGAAGCTCCTCAACTACCCCAACACCTGTTCTGACACAGTAGGCTACAAAAGCAATCTGTATTTCTGGCATGTCAGGTGGCAAATAATTGATGTATAAGTTGAATGAATCAGTAACAGAGATACTGTGCCAAATAAAGTATTTATTAATAGAGAAGAGTTACTCAGAGTCCTGCTGATTCATGGAAACCATTTTAATGTCATCATTTAAGGACTCAAAGTTTCTGGGCAAATGAGTCAAGAAAGAGGCAGAGTAAAGATCTTGAACTGCAGGAGAGTAGATCTCTGTTTATTCAGTACACTGGTAAGTGTTACATGATGGGATATTTCTCTTGAAGAGAAATGAAGTCTATGAAGACTAAAGGGGTCCTGAAGAGCTGGCTGATCAAGGATAGCCTCATAAACAAAACTGAAGGTCAAACAAATCAGACACGGTAGAAGGCTCTGTTGGCTCAGGGGAGAACTCCTGCCACAAAAAGAACCTTGCAGAAGTTGAAAGCACAAACATGCTGTAGGAAGAATGTAAAACCACCATTCATGCGTACCTAAATGAAATTAGAAAAGAAGAATTGAAACTTGGGAAGGATGTTAAAGTCAACAAGAATGCCTTTTGTAGCACACTGATTACAAAAGTAAAAAAATTAAAATGTGGGTTCACTGAAGAATGAGAAGTCAGTGTTGAGGGACATACATAAGACCAATTTGCCTAAAGCCTTCATCATAGGCAAGATCAGCTGTCAGGCTTCCTAATAAACTGGATTTAGTGTCAGATTTTGGAAAGAGAGACATCTATTTCCCTCTAAGAAGATAAAGATCATTGTGGTAAACTACACTCTGCACCAAAAACTGGGTGGATCACAGTACTCAATGAGTTATTACACACTATTGATGAGTATCAACTCTATTGGTGTTCCTTAGTAGTCGTTACTGAGCCTCGCATTAGTTATCATCTTCATCAGTGCCCTGGAAAAGGTACAGAGTGGACCTTCAGAAAGTGGAAAACAGCAAAATGAGAAGAACAGTCAGTACGTTAAGGGGAAGGAATGCCTTCAAAAGGAGCCTGACAAAGCTAGGGGTATCGGCTAATGTACAACTGAGCTTCTGCATTATGTTGAAATAGTAGGGAAATTTTGCTCTAAGACTGTAGGTGACTTGCTCTGACAATATCACTTACTCATATGAATAGTAGAAGGACATAAAGATTAAAATAAAACAAAACAGCAAAACAAAACAGCAGAGGTATCCAAATATCACTGGCAAATATCTTTAAATATCTCCAAATTTCAAAAACTGAGAGTAGAGTTTCTCATGCTAATATGATTTTCAGACATCTCTTTTGCTTACCTAACTATAAAAGAAAAGTAATGCCTTAGACAATTTCGTGATAATATTTGCCGAATAGTTACATCCAGAAATACTCTAGTTTGGAGAAAGAACAGGTAAACAATAAATAACGTAACCATCTGTTTAACTAGAAAGCTGTTAGTACATAGATGAGCTCAAAGTATAAGCTTTCTGTTTGTTTTTTGGTGATTTAGGAAGTGCAAACAATTTTATTTATTTATTTATTTATTTATTTTGCCAATAACATAGTGTGTGTATGTAGACAGATAAAGTATACAAACTTTTTTCACAGATAAAAAATGTCATTGTAAAACCAACAACTCTAGCATATTATTAATTTTTTTTTTTTGTCACAGTCAGAATCAATAAAACATATGTAAATTTCTTTACTTGCTGGGAATTTAATATTTCCAGCCATTTTTCAGAAATTGGTATACCTTACAAAAAGTTAGATTGTATACAACTATATCTGAAGGGCTTTTTGTGCTCTTACTTCTTAACACTGCATCCCTTATTAGCTATTTAAGGGGAAACCCTAAAACCTGTATGTTAGAGAGGAATGTAGAAAGAGATGAAAGAAACAAGAAGGTATGTATGCAACTTAAAACCAAAACTAGAAACTGTAATAAGCCATTTTTGAGGACAAAAAGTAAAAATAAACAAATAAAGAACCTTTTACAGATTTGGAAAACACAATCAAAGATAAGCTTTACAGATGAATTTGAGACACAAACATCAATTTTCTTTTGACTGTGACTGTTTTGAAATGATACTGCACCCCTGATTCATATTCTAAGCTTTCAAAAGTATGTACATGGAGATAGTGTAAATGTAGAAAAACTTCATTCTCTGATAGACAACAATTTTCTTTAATACTATCTTCAGGTTTTTTTTAAAGCTAATCTTTGAGCAGTGACATATTCCAGGCAAAAGTTCATCTAGATTTGACATTATTTTTGACATTATAGCTTACAAAAACTTTCATCTTTTGGTCTTAGACGTTCTCTCTTTTTTTTTTTTTTCTTTCTTTTTTTTTAAGTCATATATGAATCTTCATTAAAAAGCTAATAATCCAGTTTGCAACACATATTCTAAATGCTTGTTCTAAATGGCATAATCTGAAATTTATTTGCTGTCCCAATGCATTCTTAGCCTTATCCTATGCAAAAAATATAAATTAATAATAATGGTAATAAGCTGTCTAATGATTTTCTTAGAAAGCTTTTATCTTTTTAGTGAGATAGGATTGTCAGGTAGGAACAATTAATTACCTATACAACAAGGAACATATTAAGAATGTCCTTAAAATAATGTAATTGTAGGGATACTAAAATGATTTTTTAAGGAAGTATAGAGCTACTTACTGGTGGTAATGTTTCATGCAGGTTTGTTTAGATTATTGAGTGGGAATAAAAACTCACAGTATACATTTACAGTACTGGAAATTCTGAATATCTGAAAAGCATGTGGGGTCATTAGGACTATATTCATTCTTCAGTACTAAGTAGTTTTATAGACTGGTACACTACTGATATAAATATGAAATTATCTGTCCAACCCTTTCATTCTGATGTCATTCTGCATTGCTGAGCTATCCTAAAAGCTTTATTGAGAACCCTATCAGTTGGCTATTAGTTTTCTGTACCTCACTGCATGACATCAAAAGAAAGACCTAAGGCTAACCTCTTGGCTTTTTGAACCTCTGCTCATTGTTGTCGTATGGCTATTTGCAGCATTGAAATTACTCATGGACTGAACATATGTTGCAAAGTTATTGAAAAAATCCTAATAAACTGTATCTGCTGAGGTTTTTTTGTTTTATTTTTTTTAACGTTCTTTTTTCTTCCAAATGCAGAAAGCATTTTTTTCATCTACTGAAGTAAAGTAGTGACTTTTTATTACTTTACAAGAGACCTGAAGAGTGAGTAATTACTGAGAATTACTGCACAAGCAGCTTCCACTAAGTAGATGATTATATAGATCCTTTCATGCTCCTATGTTAACTTAAATGCTGATTATTATGGTTCTTTTTACTTTTTCTTTCTTTAGTTTTTCTTCTCCTTTTTTTTTTTTTTTTTTTTTTTTTTTTTAACCTTAGGATGGTTCATATGGGTTCAAGTCATAGCAAGTAAAGCATAAATGTGCTACTATAGGGTATGCTTTATATATCACAGAGCTCATTGGTGGGAAACTCCTGATATCCAGGATTAGCTTCACACTGTGATTAACTTTTCAGTGGCAGAAGGATGGGATTTTTAATTCCAGGTTTTAATAAGTTTATGTCAGATATCAGTTGAATGCTTTGGTTTGAAATGCACTGCTCCGACATGAAATGTCTTTATTCTACATCTTCTTGTTTTTTCAGATTTTCATAAACCAATTATTTGAATATTTCCTGCCCTTTATTAAATGGTTCATGTCAAAATAAACTCACCCAAGGATTTCAACCTTCAGTATTCGCAATTCATTTTCTCACCAAGTGAATTTTCTCTTGAATCACATATAACTGTTAATGCTTTGTCCAGTGTTAAACAAATCAAGTCTGTTTAACACTGACATAAGTATTTTGTAAGTTAACTGTTTTAAGTACATCCAATAATACTGCAAATTGGAGAAGCATATCTTCCATTATAAATCACTTGTTTCTCCAAGTGGTGCTCTGTTTTCTAGTTAATTGGTCATAGAAGGCTTGTTGAAACTCGAGGTCACAAATTGCAGAAAATTATGGGAGAGTAGTTGAGTACTTCAAATCAGTCATAAAAGTACAAAAGTTAAATTCTATCTTTGAGCAGTACTCATATTGGATAGACTATAGCCTGAAAACATTCACTTAGTGAAATAAACTTCAGCTATTTTTACTCAGCACAGACCATATCAAGGCAGAATAGTGTGAAAACTATGTGAAAGTGTGATGAACTTTGCCTGTACTGGTTATGTAAGGAGAATAAAAAATTCAAAAGTACTGCAAAATATTCCAAAATTCCTTGTAATTCTAGCTGTGGCTCCTACATGGTTGGCATCCTATTCCCTTAATATGTTTAACAAAATTGTACATGAAAGGTCCATTGAGTCCATCAGATTGCTTGGCTAGGATCCCAGGACAGAGAGTTGGCACCAGGTAGGACTGACAAATGTGGCTGTTCAGTATGTGATAGGATTTATATCACCAACCCTCACAGACGATGGGACTTTCTCATTCAGTTTCACTGAATTGAATCCTCTTTGCAGAGGTTTACATTGTGAGAAGTTTTGCAGCTGTTATATTAGCTCCATATATATAATGTGTGTGTGTTTATACTTACAAGGAAAATCTGAGACAATGACATGACATTCAAGTTTTCTTGTATGGTGAAATACAGAACAAGGTCAGACAAAAGTAAGTCTATGTCTATTTATGTTTCTCTCCCACTCAGCATAAGTTTTCAAACATTGGTTTAAATATTAACTTCCTTCTTTATGACTGTCTATCATCTTTATTAGCATAGCTTTTAAAAGACATTAACACTTTTGGTTTGCTATATATTATCAACCATATGTGTGAAGCAACTGAAGCAGTTGGTATTCTTTCATTTTCTTTTTAAAAGAGATTAGACAGATTTTAAAAGTAACTTTACATTTTAAGAACAAAATATTGAAATATCAAACATTCCAAAATATAAGCAATATTCTGAATATTTCTTGTATTGCTGCTTATTTTTGTTTGTTTGTTAAAAGAAACAAAATGAGACAAAAAGAAACAAAAAGAAACGAAAAGAAACAAAAAGAAAAATGGGAGAAAAAGATCCTTGAAAATTGATTTAATTAATTCTTCAGAATAAAAACCATGCAAAGCACTGCTTGTGAGCCTTATACTACTTAGCCACTAATCTATATTGTCATATCAAATGTTTTATGGGAAAAGTTTCTAGGTTCACTCCAGTTCTTCATAAGCCATCATTAAGGACCTCTGTGACCTTTAATCAACATCAATTGAATGGTAAAAGAATGCATCTCTAGAGATTATTGGTTGAAATCCATTGCTCAAATAGGGCCACCTAGAGCAGACTGCCCAGGCCCACATCCAGATGGCTTTTTGGAGATCACCAAGGAGGAAATCCCACAGCCTCTGGGCAGCTTGTGCCACTGCTCCTCACTCATGCAGCACAGAAGAGAGCATAGCAAATCACATGTAGTGATTTCTGGGGAAGACACATACCACTACTCCAAACATTCCCCACATTTCTCCTTTTCTCTAGCTTTTATTGCAGAACATGATGTTATTCAATATGGGGTTATCTCCTGTCCAAGTCCACACACAGCTCCTTGTTTACTTTCAGCCCTTCACTGACAGGGCAGAATAAGAAGCAGAAAAGTCCTTGTCTCTGTGTAAGCACTGTTCTGCAGTAAGTCAAAACACTGGTCTTCTGTTGTTGTCTCTACTTTAATCAAAATTCCAAAACACAAGACATCATTAAATGATGAGAAATAAATCTATCATAGCCACAACCAAGACACTGTAAAACAGTAAACCCAGGTAAATGATATCTTACCTGCTATATATTTTTTATTTATTTTTAATTATTATTATTATCTGAGACATTCAGACAACTCAGATGGCTTTACCAGGCTTAAAATAAAATAATTTATTGCTCAACTGGAATAAAATTATGCTAAAATGGTACATAATATAAAATGTCAATACATTTAGAATTCACTTTTCTGTAGATGCTCTATTACTAATGTCATATTCCAAGTTTAACAGTATTCAGGAAAATACTACAGGATTTCAAAGAAAAAGTAATTAGCTTTAACTTGGCATTCATTGAAAGGACTTTCCAGTCACTTAAAAAGACACCGATTTCATAGACTAGGTTCCAACTTCATGTTGGCAATAAGTCATTAGCCCTGCATTCTAAATATGAGTACCAAGGAGTGACATCACTAATTTGGAGAGAAGCTGTGTAATTTCAAGCAATTTACTTATGAATTTCAGATAATTAATTTGATAGAAGGTTTGTCAATGTTCCCTTTTCATATCAAATACTGGCTTCTGCTAAAATTTTCCATTTTTGAGTGCTTCATCTTTGCCTATCCATCATCACGAATAATGAGTGCTTTTGCTGTTGTTACTGTTGTTATTTTGTTTCTCTGGCTTGCAATAGATAACATCTGACACTTGTAAGGAGTACAGGAGCAGTAGTTATTACTCTGAAGTTAGGCTCATTGCCTCATCTAAAATTAACATGTAATGATAAGTAGCATACCTATCTGAGGAATAAATGCCTGTGTATTATTTCCTCTTCTTCCTTCTTTTATTTATTTGTTTGTTTATTTATTTATTTGTTTATCTATCTATTTATTGTTTGATTAAGCAATTTCCAGGTCAAAAATATATTTTGTAAAACAAAGAAGATACTTGTTATGCATCAACATAAAAAACAGCGTAGTTATTAAAAACTCTATTGAGAGCTACATGTTTACTGCATATTCTCTGGAATTTTTTAAAAGACAGAAAATAAGCATCTTGTATTTCATATATATCATGCCATACATACATACACTAATGGGTGGGGAGGAAATCATAATACATAGCCTTCTGACTCACTTTCTTCTGAAATCCAATACAGAAATCACAGCTAAACAAATGAATGTAGGACCAACAATGCATATAGTGTCCTCAACACTACTCATCTTAATGAATATCTTAAATAGCATCTAAAATCAATGAAAGAGGCTTGCTTCAGCATCTACATTTTGCTCTCTGTTCCTTCATCATAGCTATCCAAGAGCAAATTATGAAAAAGTGAAAAGACTACTTCTTTTCTACTATTAACACCTTTTCAGTGTTTTTTTATCCCTGATTTGAAAATTTCTTAAGGCATTTGAAAATGCCTTAATTGAAATCTGCACGCTGATACCAAAAATTTGAGACAATAGGATATGGTTTTGAACTAATCTGAGTCTCCTGGATACATATCTTCCATTCTGTTCAGAAGTGATGAGAAGATATCATCATCTAAAAATTTTGGACGTCGTTGGAATACTTTGCAATTTCAAACTAATAGCTCTCCAGTTAGACCTGGAACAAACTCATTATTGGAAGTTGCCTGCCACATTCTACAACATTACTTTAGTCGTTAGGTAAAAATATAGAGCTTTTCCCACAAACTAGGATCTGGAAAATACCTCAGGGCACTGTATCTCCAAAAACAGGCAAGGCATGTGTAATATGCCTGAGGCTGACTGGAGTAAAGTGTCTATCCTATGAAAATTTATAAGTTAACTAGACTTTTGCCATACTTTTGAAGACTCTCATAGTACTACAGATGAAGTTGCCTTTCTTTTGTGATACAAGATGTTGTGAACCCACTTCATTTACCTGCAGACATTTGAGAGCCTGAGATTGTATGTGTTGTTGTTAGCTCAGCGGTCCATCTCTCCCACCTTCTCTCTCTACCACCCTTTCCCTAAAGTGCTGCTCTTGTCAAAATCTCAGCATACAGACATTGAATTTATCAGTACCATTATTCGTAATAATATTCATAAAGGTAAATTATTGGAAAATGAACTATTTATTCTGTTCAAATGGAGCAGTCTGGCAATTAGAAAAATACAGAAATATAAATAAATACTAAATAGTTAAATAAATATGCTGCTAAAAATTTAACTACAAGCATACTTTCTCCTCCAAGTAAAATTGCAAAATATAGGTGGGGTTTTTTTATATCACAGAATCACAGAATCACAGAATTGTAGGGGTTGGAAGGGACCTCCAGAGATCATCAAGTCCAACCCCCCTGCCAAAGCAGGTTCCCTACAGCAGGTCACACAGGTAGGCATCCAGGCAGGTCTTGAACATCTCCAGAGAAGGAGACTCCACCACCTCCCTGGGCAGCCTGTTCCAGTGCTCCGTCACCTCACTGTAAAGAAGTTCTTGCGCACATTTGTGCAGAACTTCCTATGCTGCAGTTTCCGGCCGTTTCCCCTTGTCCTGTCTCCACTCACCACTGAAAAGAGTCCGGCCTCGCCATTCTGCCCCCCACACCTTAGATATTTATAGACCTGGATCAGGTCCCCTCTCAGTCGTCTTTTCTCAAGGCTGAACAGACCCACTTCACTCAGCCTTTCTTCATAGGAGAGATGCTCCAGGCCCTTCACCATCTTCGTGGCCCTCCGCTGGACTCTTTCCAAGAGATCCCTGTCTTTTTTGTACTGGGGAGCCCAGAACTGGACGCAGTACTCCAGATGAGGCCTTACCAGGGCAGAGTAGAGGAGGAGGATCACCTCCCTTGACCTGCTGGACATGCTCTTTTTAATGCACCCCAGTATGCCATTGGCCTTTTTGGCTACAAGGGCACACTGCTGGCTCATGGCCAACCTGTCATCCACCAGGACACCCAGGTCCCTTTCCACAGAGCTCCCCTCCAGCAGTTCATCCCCCAATCTGTACTGGTGCATGCAATTATTCCTCCCCAGATGCAAGACTCTACACTTGCTTTTGTTAAACCTCATCCGTTTTTTTTCTGCCCAGCTCTCCAGCCTATCCAGGTCTTGCTGAATGGCAACACAGCCTTCAGGCGTGTCAGCCAATCCTCCCAACTTCGTATCATCAGCAAACTCGCTGAGGGTGGCCATTATCCCCTCATCAAGGTCATTGATGAAGATGTTGAACAAGACCGGACCCAGCACAGACCCCTGAGGAACACTGCTAGTTACAGGCCTCCAACCGGACTCTGCACCACCAGCAACGACCCTCTGTGCTCTGCCAGTCAGCCAGTTCTCAACCCACCTCACTGTCCACTCATCTATCCCACACTTCCTCAGCTTTGTTATAAGGATGTCGTGGGGGACAGTATCAAATGCCTTGCTGAAATCAAGGAAGACTACATCCACTGCTCTCCCCCCATCCACCCAGCCAGAGACAACATCATAGAAGGCTACCAGGTTGGTCAAGCACCACCTCCCCCTTGTGAACCCGTGCTGACTATTCCTGATAACCTCCTCTTCTTCCAGTTGTCTGGAGATGACATCCAGTACAAGCTTTCTTTGATTAGTACAAGCTATCTTTGATTAGTAGAACAATACTCATAAGATCAATTGTACAAAGTTATGATTAAAGATACATTTTTCATTTTCAAACAACTACTAAAATTTCTGTATGAAAGCAGCAAATATATCAAAAGTCCCAAGACAATAATTTGCAATCCTGTTTCTCTAAGAATTTAATGTGGAATGCATATCTAAGACACTAGACTACACAGGAAATATCTTTTTGCAAAAATAAGAAAAATGAAAGTTGAAAAGTTTGATATTGAATTAGAGATAATTAGAGAGAAGAGGATCATGAACATAATTTTTTGCAATATTTGCATGCTTAATTGCAAATTAATATTTCTTCTTAACATATGACACTGCTATCATCTGTATTATATCTTCCTTCACCTGCTGGCCGTGCTCATTTTAATTCACACCAGGATGCCATAGGCCTTCTTTATCTACATCTCACCAGATCCTTTCTGACCAAGGGGAAATCTTCCTTTCTGAAGATGCTTTCTCTTACTTCCAGGTTCTGGAATTCCTGAGGGACAGTGTTAGCAGTTAAGACTGAAGCAAAGAAAACATTCAGTAATTCTCTTTTCTCAGTATCTTCTGTTTTCATGGCACTCACCTCTGAAGACTGATAGTAGGAAGAGTTTAACAAGGACAGAAATTCAGCAGTAAATTTAGAGATGGAATGAGCATTTCGAGGACATTATAGAAAGATTTTTTCAGATGTGAAAAAAAATCCTTGAAATGACCAAGGAATTATTTTTTTTTTTTTTTTGTTGGTTTGTTTGTTTGTTTAATCAAGATCTTACACTTTCAAAGTGATTTTATTTTTATTGAAGAGTTCATCTTCAAAATTCTTCTAAGATAATTAATTTTTTGGACTCCTTATAACATCATGAGTTCACCCATGAAAAAATATTAAAAAAACTCAAGTACATTTATATGCATTTATATGCTTTTGCCTTATAGTTCCAAATGAAATACTAGTTATTAATAGAACTGTGGAGAAGAAAATATCACTCTTGATTTATCGAAGCACAGGATATTAAGGCATTCCCTCATGTATATTTGGTTACTAATTTCTACTAAAGAAATTGAGAAAATCCAAGTCTCCACTTGGAGGGAGTAGAAGTATTTAGGGCCTCCCAGAAGAGCAATAACAGCTGTATTTCTTATTATGGTTTCATATTAATATTTAAATTATAGGTAGCATGGGTTTTTGTTTGTTCGTTTTTCCTTAAGATAATCAAATAAGGGGAAGTATTTCCATTTTAAAAAAAGTCGAGGAAAATTCAGTAAAGAGAGGAAAAAATGTTTTAAATAATTATTATGAAAAGCATTGAAAAATTACATCCATCCCAATATACTTTTTGATCAGATCACTAACAGGAGATTAAAAAAAAAATAATCCACATAATTCTACAGATTTTTGCAATGAAAATCAGAGCCTGGCTACACTGTGCAGAATTACCTAAGTTCAGAAGAACTACCTTTGGAAATAAAAGCAGTGCAATAAGATCAGAAAATTAAAGTAGGGTCAGAAAATCTTTAAACTAATGGGTCTTAGTTAATATTCTATTAGTGAAAATTTAAGCGATGGAAAAACATTCAGGCTTTCTGTGTACAGGTTGCCCTACCTAAAGGATTCTTTTAATCTTGCCCTTAGTGCATAGGTGATTATCCTTGTATCCCTACTATTGAATACAAATTTAAAGCATTAGCCTCACTCATCCTTTTCATTCAGTGCATTCTGTGGTAAACAGTCATGTTTAAATTGATCAACTGCAGTGAACAATAATTAGCCAAGACTATAACCAAGAAAGGTATAGTACAATTTGTGGGATTATTTTTATAGTAGTATTTTCCTGTGGCTAATTTAATCTCCGGCTACTTTAGTTTTTCAGCATAAGCACTAAACAATACAGGTACCTCCTATAAGTGAATACAAATGAAAAACATTATTTGGATTTTTATTAGCATAGACATTTTGTTGTTTTGAAGTGTACACCAAATGACCACTTAGTGCTTGATGGCAATTACTTCTGAGGAAGCAGGAGATATTTTGCATGAGCTTTACCTCCCCAAGTAATCAAAGTGTGCATCTTATTTACTGAATGAGGATGCATAATCAGCTGTGTCTCAGATGTTATTTTATTAATTAGATACTTTAATAAAGCTTTTGTTCATCTTCATTTATTGTGTAAATACATGGCAGAATACAAATACAAAAAAAAGTCTTTCCTTTTCTTATCAAGCAGATTGAAAAGTCTCATGATTTAGTTACTGCTGCTATCTGCAGTATTAGCAGAAGTTGAAGGGGTACCCTGTGTGGAAGTCATACCTGGGCTCCAAATGCTAAGTATACATCCTTTCTTTAGCAGTTCTATTCTAATAATGTGAATTCCTAAATGATTCATTATGAAGGAAGGTTCATTAATGAGGAAGGTTTTCTGTACATGAGATTTCTAAGGTCTATTTATTTACTATTTATTGTTTTTATTTTATTTTAGTAACAAGTACTCACTCAGTTTGGACCCTTCATTTGCAGAGTAGGAAAGGAAAAGTCCTACTTCTGTTTTTGTTCTATGGATCACCTCAGTATATTTAGATGCTTAAAGAAAAGCACAAGAATTGTGTGCAGATCCAACATACAAGGGATTTTTGATTAGGCTTCAGTGTTGGTTGGACTTCCCTGACTGATGGAGCAGGCTCTGAACTAGCTGTGGATCTTCAAATACAGAAGTCTTCACAGATTCCTGGTGAAGAGACCCAACCATCAGTCTTGAGCAATTACTTTGTGTCTTCCTTAAGCTGCTTCAAAAATTTTTTAAATAATATTTTATGGAAATGCCTAATGCAAATCAGCCTAACATAACACAGCCCAACTTCCATAGATTTAGTACACCTGTGCTTATTTGGAAGATGTACTGAATTACATAAAACATTGAGAACATGAGTTTTAATCTTGTCCACAGTAAAGAAAGATACCAGTTGTACAAAAGACTCCAATAAGTTTATAACAGTTCTTGAGATGTGAGCTTTTCTAGTCCTGATGACTGTATTATTTCTAATACAAACCAGGATGCCGTTGGTCTTCTTGCACACCTGGCCACACTTCTGGCTCATGTTCAGCCAGCTGTTGACTAATACCCCCAGATCCTTTTCCTTATAGTTTTTCAGCCTCTGCTCCAAGCCTGTAGCATTGCAAGGGGCTGTGATCAAAGTGCAGGACCTCACGCTTAGTTTTATTAAAGCTCCTAGAATTGGTCTCAGCTCATTTATCCGGCCTGTCCAGATCTGCCTGTAAGGCCTTTCTGCACTCAGGCAGATCAATACATCCCCGTAGCTTGGTGTCATCTGCAAGCTTCCTGGGGATGCACTCATTCCATTCATCCTGATAATCAATAAGGTTATTAAACAGAACTGGCCACAATGCTGACTTCTGTGGACCAGCTCTCATGGCTAGTCACCAGCTGGATTTAACTTCATTTACCAATGCTTTCTGGGACTGGGTATTCAGCCATTTTTTTTCCCTAGCAAAAAATACACTTATCCAAGACATTGGTTTCCAGCATATTCAAGAGAACACTGTGGGAGACAGTGTCAACGGCTTTGCAAAAGTCTAGGTAGATTACATCCACAGCCTTTTCCTCATCCACTAGATGGGTCACCTTGTCATAGAAGATCAGGTTGGTAAAGCAGGACCTGCCTTTAATGAATCCAATTTGTCTGGATCTGATACCCCAGTTATCCCACACATGCTGTGTGATCACACTCAAGATGATCTGTTCCACGATCTGCCCCAGTAGAGTCTGTAGATCCCCAGAACATTCTCCTGACCCTTCTTGTAGAAGAGCATCATAATGGTAAGTTTCCGGACACCTAGGACCTCCTCAGTTGTCGAGGTTAGAATGCAGCTTGGTAATCACTTTTACCTCCCTCAGTATCCCACTGATGACTCCCATCTGGCCCCATGGACTTGTGACAGTCCAAGTGTAGTAGCAGGTCACTAACTGTTTCCTCCTGAATTGTGGCAGGTTTATTTTGCTCTCCATCCCTATATTCCAGTTCAGAAGGCTGAGTATCCTGAGGATAACTGGCCTAAATATTAAAGGAAGATGTAAAGAAGTTATTGAAAATTTCAGCCTCATTTTCAGTGATGATGTTCCCCACTGCATCCAGTAAATGAATGGAGATTCTCTTTGACCCTCCTCTTGATACTAAGATATTTTTAAAACCATTTTTAATTATCTTTAACAATGGTAGACAGATTAAGTTCTTGCTAGGCTTTCACCTTTCTAGTTTTCCCTCTGCACATCCTACCAACTTCTGCCACCTCTTGGCTTCATCCTAGTTACCAGAAGTGGTGTGGGACAAGGAACCAGAACGATTCACTGTGTTCTTTCCCATTATGGTTTGGACTTGATGAAATATATCACTTGTTTGTTGTTATAAACATTCTAGTTAAAGGTAGTACAGAGGAGCAATGCATAGTAACCGCAGAATGCCTTTTCCGAGGCTTTTCTGACTCTTTTCTATTCATACAGTTAGCATCACATCATAAAGGCATTGAAGCGCTTTTCATTATTAAAGATAACAATTACACTGATGTTTTTTATAAATTTATTGATGCCTGCCACCAGTTGGCACAGCATCCTCTCAGCTGCTAGATATGGGCTGTGAGATTGCCAGTAATTTCAGAGGGTGAGAAACCAGCAGCGTTTCAGCTCAGGGACCACCCAAGCATATGCCCCTTTGGCTAGTGCATTAGTTTATCAATTATAAGATGTTATCTTAGAATGCTTCTACATGCCAATTTAATTGTTGTCAGAAGGCTGGTGTACGTGGATGCAGATGCATAGCCCTGCTACGGTTTTCAAGACAACAGACAACAATAGGATTAAGTAGAAGAAAATGCCAGATATCTGTAGAAAATTTATGAGGATACGAAGCTGCTTTGAGATTCTATAATATTATCTGAGGAAAATACACATGGTAGGACTATGTATTCTTCAGAGTAGATATTTATCTATCAAAAATGACTTAAAGAGCATGGAAGTTATTTGTAGCCTGTTAGCCATTTTATCAAACAGCATATCCACATACGTTAAAAAAATATTTTCCAATAAATTAAACCTTTTCATGAAGAAAAGAATAAGAACTTTTCCTTCTTTATTTACCTGGGGAAACTACTAACGTTGTAAAAGTGTATTTTGAAAAAAATCTGATAATCAAAATGCTGATTTCAGGTACTCTCTATAGGAGATTCTGAATTGTGAAGTTGTAGAGTTGAGAAGTTTGTATTGCCATGTTCATTTATGCATAAGGGAATTAAAAAATCTGCCAGCAAAAAAATAGTGATCCAGAAAATGACATGTTAACCTTCTCGACTCAGCTGGATGGACAAATGAAGAAAGTAGGCATTTAATGCAATTGAGATATTGTCTCAGTTGGTATAAATTTGCATGGTTTTATGAAATTAACTATTACTTTCAGGATCTGAGAATCATCATCACGAAGTTAATATTATATATTGCACTCTGACCTATCTAAACTATAAAGTTACTTTTAGCAAAAAAGAAAACAAATAAACAGAAACAAAAACAAAAACAAAAACAAAACATAACATGCAGAGCGATAAGAAAGATCTCATATTAAGTATATTAAATAAGAACATTGGACAAACCAATAAAGGCATTTCTTAAGCCTCTCAAAACACAGATGAGATCTTTGACCCTTGATTTCTCCAGTATCTCTCCTGTTCATTATGATGGTTCAAAGCTTACTGAGAGTATTCATGAAATGATACTAGCCAGTTCCCTCAGCTCTCAAGGGTGAATGATGAAATCATGGATTTATGAGCATCCAGTTTGTTTATGATTCGATTCACTTAATTTAACCTGTCTTTTAACTTTCTTTTGAGTTCCTCTGTTGAAAGTTATTTGTCTCTAGTAGATTGCTCTTTAGGTAGAGATTTGACTTTGTTTCCTCTGCTTTTAGGTATTTGATCTTTCCCTAAAATTGCATATGAAAGTATTTGTTTACTCAAAACTATGGATGTAGTAAGCTGTGAGACATCTGAAGGACATCTGCTGCAAAAATGAGGAAAATAACTATTATACTTTAAGATTTCAGAATGCGTTTAAAACCTAAATTAAGACCAAGAAAGGACAGCGTGACTTTAATATTTGTATTTCATGTAGCTGCAGTAATAAAATAATTAGTTAAATATAAATAACTGTTAATCAGAGTTAATTTAATACTATTTTAAATCAAATTTTTATGTGCATGATAGAGACTGTCCCCACTAAAGTCAAGTGAAGTTTTGTTATCAGAGTACATGGAACTAAAATTGTATCTTTTATCACCAAATGTTTCTGTGTTCTGTTAAGGAAGAAAGGCAATATGTATAACAATAATGAATGTACATATCTAGAAGAAAATCTTACTTTTGTTACTAACCTAGGCAGTTTTATGACCCATGCTATTCCTGAAATGGTACAGTTCCAGCCTTCTTAATACTCAACATATGCCTACTCTGTTGATAGTAATAGAAAACTATTGTCTTCAAAAATGCCCTAGATATGTCATTCTCAAACAAATGCCATGAGCCCCCATTTGCTAATCTGAATTAATGAGCAGACAGTGTCCATTTAAGTTTCAAAAAAATAATAATCATATATTGTTAGGGTTGATTATATATACATATAACATGTTCTGAGGAACAAGTCCTTTATCATTAAAATTAACTATATTCTTCCTGCTTACTTAAGCATTCTTAATGTACTTAAGGGTGTAAGGAGAAAATTTGGATTGAATAGGGAAAGAATCTGTTTTTCTGTGGGGTTTTTTTTGTGTTTTTAGTGTAGTACTTTTGATAACAGAAGCAACACATTTTGTTATATACTTGCAGACTTTTTTATTTAAAGGATTGGAAAGAATGTGACTATTTGTTACTGAGTATTGTCAAATAATAATGTAACACTACTGTTTTGAAATTTCTATAAAGCAGAAGAGCTTTTTTGAAAATAATTTAGAAATGTATATCAAGTTTCTATCTATACATCTGTGCTATTCAAATTCTGTTTCGCTGTTTTCGTTCTGATAGGATATTTTTAGATACTTTTACATTTTAATTATAGACAGTTTTAGCAAATGGGTATTTCTTCAGACTTTAGAGTTTTCTCTCAAAAGATTGGACATGGAGCCAAGGCCCTGAGACATTTTTGTTTAAATTACAGAGCTGTGCTGCTTAACTTCTGTTCTTGGAAAGTTATGGAGAAAGTTATGTCCTGAAGGATACTGAAAAGCAATTAAAGAACAAAGCTATTATAAGATAAAGTCAATATAGGTTCAAGAGAAGGTCAAGCTGTAGTAATTTGATCTTCTTCCATAGTAGGTCACCTGCTTGGTGGATGAATGGAAGGTGGTGGATATAATCTTTCTGTATTTCAGTAAGGTCTTGGATATTATCCCTCGTGACACACTTCTGGACAAACTGTGAGATAAATAGATTCACCCTATACGGGCTGATGAGCTGCCTTGACTGTAGAGCTTAAAGAGTTTTACTGAATGGACTGAATCTGGATGACAGTAGTAGTTTTTCCCAGAGCTCAGTTATAAAGTCAGTCCTGTTCAACTTTTTTAATCAGTGTTCATTTTCAGCTACTTTGAAATATTTTCCCACATTTAGTTTATGAACCCATTTCAGAATTTTAACTCTTATAAGACTAGAAAAAGCTTTCTTATGAAAATGGACTCCCTTGCAATTGTAGTGCTAGCTGTATAACATTTTTTTACATTCTTCAATTCCAATTGGAGTAGATGAAGTAGGGAAGAGAAATTATGAAACAGAGATGCCCAATTGCAAAACTACAGGAATTCAATGTATTTGATCAAATGAATTTCAGTGCTGTTGAGAGAACAAGTGCTGAGGTGGTATATGCTCTCATTCATAAATCTAACTCTTCAAGGTTTTTCTAAATTCTTTACAATTAATTTACTTTCTTGACCTTTACAGTATTAAACACATTTTAAATACTTAACATGAGCTTTTCTATTTTGAGAGCTTTATTTTGACACAAAGAATGAAAATGACTGTGCTAAACTTTCTTCATCAAAACATACTTCACCTGAATAAATGATATCCAAAAAAGATGAAATTATAACCTTCAAAAATTGAATTAATGTTCTTGAATACTCAACGGGGAGTCCTACTTTAAAAGGAATAAATAAAATCCCCTCTGAGGTTACAATTACATTATTTGTCCAAATCAAACAACAGATTTGAGGTATTGTACTCAGGTTGTTTAAGTTCACTAATTGCTTTGTAGTATTAAAAATGAGCGTGATTATTTTTACACTTTGTTTGCTATCTATTTGACCTGTGAGCACACTAGTATGTAATAAGTTGTCTGGCCTATGTTTAACCTAGTTATGTGTTAACTCAGATATGTGCCATCTGGAACTAGCTGAAATTCTCTTGAAAAAAATAAATATGGGTATGGAGGCTACTGGTCATATCCAGGTGCAAAACATATAGAAATGGGGAAGTCTGGATTTACAATATAAAATTAAGCACAAACATTTCATTTTTACTGATCATATACTTTCTTTGACTATAAAATACTATAGCATATTTTCTATAGAAAGACATTTCCAAGATGCCTTGAAATAACATGATGCATGATGGATGGTTTAGAGTTGGTGAAAGCCTTTTAGAAAAAAAGTCAGGATAAATGGAATAAATGAATAGCAGTGTAATAACAATGAAAGTAGACAATAGTTGGATTCCATATCTGACAAAATTTTAACGCATGTCCAAACTAAATATTAGTTTCCTTTTTCAATATTTTCTCTCTCAGTCACTTCATAGTCCTTTAGACAACAGACATCATCAACTTTTCATCTCTAAGATCTCTTAGTATCACAGATATTTTTCTTGGAATGTAGGTACAGTTAGTATTTCATTATAATTTCCTAAACCCACTGAATTTGTGAGCATAAATTTTTTTTTTTTTTGTTGAAAAAAATATATTAAATATATACTTTTAGGAGAATGTGGGCTCTGGTTCTACAAGATCTAAAACTGAGAGCAAATAGCTGCTTTGATAAAAGGCTTGCAAAAATTTTTTTGAAGAGCCACTCTTTTTCTACTGAGAGGAAGCCTATGTTTGAAACGCTTTTAGCTTTATAACATCTGACAGAATGTCAGTAATTTATTTTCAATTATTGTTCTCTGAATCTTGTATTCATTTTATCCTCTTTAATGTTTGAATTATCATTTATTATACATCCAACAATTTCTAGCATAGTGTGTCAGAGCAAATAGTTATTCAGCTGTTGCTGCAATATTAAAAATATGTATATATTTGGGTATTTATTTATTTATTTGTTTGTTTGAAGAAAAGTTTTCTTATTTGTTCATTCTGTATCTCAAATATGTATAAATGTTGAAGTTAGTTGCTTTCACGTTAAGCCTGTGAGCTGAAGGGTACCAAAAAGAGATTATTTAGAGCAGGGTTATATTTTGAACCGGAGTGATTACCTGAAAATACAGCATTATAAGTATATATGAAGAACTCTGCATAGCATGTCTAGTGGTCCATATTTTCATACTGATATGATATAAAATCATCTGAACATTCATAGATCAACTGTAGGTGTAAAGCTCCAGTGCAAACAGCAGCCAGTTTGCTCCTTTTCACCTACGAGGCCTCCGACTATTCAAATTCTTTTCCTTAAAAGTATGCTGCAGGGGCAGTTCTTGTGTACTAGTCTAGATGACTATACATATGAAGAGATAAAGAAGTGCTACTGATCACTTACAGCTGTGTGAAATGCTACATAAATATGAATGGATCTAGACACATAACAGACTCTGGTCAAAGAATCAATTACATATTTGAGTTGTGAAACAGCTGAATTTCTGTTTCTGAGTTTTTACCCCACTGTACATTCCAGAATTGCCAATTTACTTGCTATTTATGATCTCAAAGAGAGACTGGGCGCATGCAGAGAAAGCAATTCTGATAAATATACACTTCTCAAACTGCACTGCCTTATAAGCCATCTAAGCAATTTGAAAATCAATTTGATATTTGACAGGGAGCCAGTCTATTCCCTTCAGGATAGAAATGACATGCTGAGGCCACTTAGTGAGAGGAAAATTCTGACGATGCCATTTTGCACAAGTCAGAGTATTTGCAGTATTTTCTCAGAAAGATCATAAAATCACAGATTATATGACTCTAACCCAGAGGGCAAAGTTCAAAACATTGGCTGCAGCTTTAACAAGTACCCTCAACTGGAGAAGCTGGTTTCTAAGTAGATGATATCACTGTATTTTTTTCCCCCTTACATACATGGTAAGACTACTGACAGTTTTAGTGAAATACTCATGAGTTCTGGGATTTTTTTTTATTATACACTGCAAATGAACAAACTAGAAAATTGTAAGAAAAATATCATTATTCTGTTGGAATCACTTCCTGCATAGTTAATTTAAAATCATTTCTACTGTGGTAATTTAAAAGATTAAATATTGAGAGCAAGGCTGTTATTTATTTATTTCCATCTGAAAAGATAAGTTTATATTAGATTCCTACTTCTCATCAAATGTTTCCAATTAGAAGATGCTGGAGTTTTTTGCTGTTGTTTTTATGGGCTACTTTGAATAGCTATTTTCCATTACATCAATGAAATTTTTCTAGATCTCAGGAATTTTATACAGTAACATTAAATTATTACTAAAAGTTATGTTAAATTTATTAACATGAAATAAGTTATAGATCAATTGTCTGAGTTCTTAGTTGAAAATTTACAGCAAATTTTTGTTGCTGTTTCAAATGTGAAAGTGCGGCAATAGCCTTGCAGTTAACAGGTACATGCACTTGGAAACAGATTTTACCAGAGACAAGAAAATTAAAAGTTTTAAAATTTATCTCAAAATTACAGATAAGACTGTGGTTGTAAAATGCCTAAAACCAGTACAGATTGATTTTACTTTCCAGAAAATTTTGATGTAAAAGTGAAGTTCTATAAATATTCTCCAAATAATGAAAATATTTTTGAGAAAAGCTTCTAACTTCTAACTTACAAACTCTGGAAAATTAATAAATTAGAAATCATCAAAGACTACATTCTTACTGAAATTAAACTTTACTTTCTGTGCCATTGCTAAGCTGGGCGAAATTAATTTATCATAATCACGCAGAGGTAACATAGGATTTCAGATGAACATTTTGAGTTATGGAACAGGAAGGTGTTTTACCAAGGCTACACTGGAAGACTGTTACAGAGGTAAGAATAAAACTGCTTTCTCATCCCATCCCTAATTCTATTTACCTTTCCATTAAGTCATCCTACTGACACAAGATGTATTACTGTAAAAACAAACAAAAAAAAGAGAGAGAAACCACCACCAACAAAAAACAAACAAAGAGAGGATCTTTTTGACACCAGCTGAAAATAGAGGTGATTAGAAAATATACTTTTGTTTCAAGCAGATATTGCCACTTGAAATTCTGCTGATTTACTGATATATATTCTCTCCAATTCATTTCCCATAGTCTGCTGTGGCATTTAGGTAATTTATTTCTTGAGAGATGTAGCTGTTATTACACTCGGGGCCATCTAGCTGCGTTTTTCTTTATCTTTAATGCTTCTGTGCTTAGCTATGCTTACAGAACTCCTAGGAAAATATGGTCTGCTTTGTCATATGGCATAAATCTTGTGCACAAAGCCTTCTTTAAACTCTGGATACACTGCTGTTGAAAGGAAGGTAGACAACTACAATCTTCAAAGTATTTTCTTTCATCTTGACAAGTGTGGGAATTATAGTTTAGTACTGTAGTTGTACTTCAGTTAAGACTACAAGGCTGTGACAATTGTGATAAGTAGTGCTATTACAATAGCTCCTGAAATACTGATGTGCATCCAGATCACAGAAATAATTTTTAAGGAGCAAACTGATGAAATGTGAGTTACCCCATCTGTGGTGCCATTCTGCAGCTTTCAAAAAGAAAAAGAATGAAAAAAGACAACTTTTTGCTACATAAAAATAATATAGAGTGAAATGACCTGCATAATGATAAGGAGATCTTACTTGTTCTATAGCTACAGAGATTAGTTTGCACTTAAGGAGTGTTAACCAATTTTTTCTTTCACCCAGATACCAACCCGCATGCAGCTGCCTTCTCTTGCCTCTCCATAGTATACAGTAATTCACTTAAGTCAAGTATGGACCTACTAATCAAGTTATTGCTTTGTTAAGTCTTACTGAACTAATAGCTTTCACCTTCTGGTCTTCGTGCTAATATCTTTTAAATGGATGTGTTAATTTAGGTGAAAATTAAATCATTCTGCTTGTGCAAATCAATACTATTTCTTCTGGATAGCTTCACATACAGGTAGCCCAGTGACCAGCTGCAAATAAGCAGACCTTGATATTAGAAATATTTAATACCATTACTGATTTTCAAAGAATTTCACACAAGGTGGGGGTCAACAGAAAGCAATCATTTAAGCATGGAGTCATTTATAAAGGAATAAATCTGTGTTCATTAGTGAAGTAGAGAACAAAAATATGTGAGTAATTCTGTACAGCTCAGAAAATATTTTTTATAATAAATGCATTAATGCAAATCAATAATCTGGTTATTACCCATTTCCTTGTATTAAAAATAAACATACTGAATGTACATACTTTAGGGAAAGTATATTTGGTATGAAGCATTCTTGACATAACAACAAAAAAGAAGTATATATAAGGTCAAATTCTGAAATAGTTTTTTTTGGTGCAGAACTGTAGTACAAGTAGATTCCATAAAGGCAAATCTATGCAGTGGAATTTTTAAATTGCTATTTCATGAGATAATAAACAAGACTTCTTTGCAGATGTTTACACAGGTAACAGGTACATAAATAATGGTGAGGTCAATAAGTCAACTTCCAATAAGAAGTACAATCTTAATCTTGCCATTAGAAGAGAACAGAAGAGAATATCAGGTGCATTAAAGACTCTTTCAGTTGTATGTCAGTCAGTAGTTCTAAAAGCAATAAGCCTGCAATGGTATTAACTAGAGAAATTAAAGAAAAATCAGTGAGAAACTACAGAAAAAACTGCTGATAGCAGTAATTTTAATGCTGGAATGCTTATCTTTAACCCTAAATTCAGAGTACTTACATTTTCATTTTCTTTGTTATTTTGGGGGTTTATTGATATTCATTAAGAAATTAAACCTGAAATCTTTGTGGTTAATGAGTAGATATTATCCAACAAGCATCAGAGCAATCATGTTTAGCTCCTTTTTAATAAATCTCAAAAAAAAAATCAGCATTTAAAAGAATAGCTGTGAACATGTTCTATTACTATGATTTACTGCCAGGAAGTTGGTATATGGCTGCTAATCATCCAGAAAATTAGCAGCATAGCAGGCATTTAAACTGAGGGTCAATCCTGACATGTTGCAAGTGAGAAATTGCAGTGGTAATGAATTGAAGTTTAAAAACATAGGGCTATATTGCATCTAATGATGAAAGTTTAACATCACTTTTGATCATGCTGTGGTTTGACCTCAGTGAGCAACTAAATCCCACACGACCTGGAAGGGATGGGGGAGAGAATGGGAAAGGTAGAATAGTGAGAGAGCTCATGGACTGAAATAGAGACAGTTTACTAGGTAAAGCAAAAGCTGCACATGTCAGCAAAACACAATAAGGAATTAATTCACTACTTCCCATGAGCATGCATGTGTTCAGCCACTTTCAGAAGTGCAGGGCTTATCAAATGTAACATTTTCTTAGGAAAACAAATCCCATAAGCCCAAAAAACACTCTCCTCACTTCCTCCTTCTTTATTCCCACTTTTATTGCTAAGTACAGCACTGTATGGCATGGGATGTCTCTTTGGTCAGTCTGGGTCAGTTAAGTCCCCTCCCAGCTCCCCCAGTTCCTCACTAGGAGAGCAGCATAATGAGCTGAAATGTCCTCGGCTCTGTGAAAGTACTGCTCTTCAATATCTAAAGCATAGGTGTGTTATCAATGCAGTCTTCATCATAATTTCAAAGCACAGCAACACATGAGCATCTACAAAGAAAATTAACTCTATCCCAGGCAAAACCATGACACTGTAAAACCAAATATTACAGTCTAATGAGAGAGAATTAGATGGCTGTTACGGCACATAAGGAGGAAGGAGATAAGGGAAGGAGATATATTTACTACCTGTTCACATTTCAGTCAATCTACCCTTCAAATAAACTGAAGTAACAAAAGGTTTTAGTACAAGAAATTAGTCTTTTTAATCTGCCTCACACTGACCCACTTTTAGCAAGAAACGATGGGATAAATCAAAGACTACCCGCAGTATCTGCTCATTTTTACGTTTTTGTTCAATAAGAATGTGTGTATATCAGCAAATGTTGTTCTTATCTTTTTGATTATATTAGTAATGCTAAGCAAAAACATAATGTGAGATTTCAAATCAGTGTAAATATAAAAGAAAATAAGATCTGCCAAGCTGAATCACTTAGTGATAGCCTACACTAGGAAAAAAATAAAATAAAATAAAATAAAATAAAATAAAATAAAATAAAATAAAATAAAATAAAATAAAATAAAATAGAAAAAAAATTACTCAGTGTAGACAAGACATAGCAATGAGTGAAGTTATTTGAATTTACCAGCAGGGTTTGCTTCCCTTCCAACTTGGGCAAATTCTACCAGGGATGCTACAGCTATTTCCAAAGAGAGTAAGTTGTTGGGTAAGTACATTAGTAGAGGATTCAGGATAAGAACTGAATTTCTTTCTGTCAATAATATATCAACAATTCAAATAAAACACAAACAAGGTGAAATATGTATCAAAAATAATAATCCAACTTGATCTAAGCTTTGTCCTTTTCTTATTTCATTTCATTGATTCATTCCGGCCTAATTAATTTCAATATAGAGACAGTGAACATTTTCTATAAAACAGCTGCTGCTGGAGTCCTTGATAGCTAGAAAATTCTGCACAAAATATGTGTGCCAGAAGTGCACTAAGAATTTGTGTTTGCCATGGCACATCCATCTGCTATACACAACACATGCCAGTCTCTTCAGTATTCACTGGGAATGCAGAAGGAATTAAATGCAGAATGTTACTATGACGTCATATGATTATCACTTTCTCTCTCTCTTTTGTTTTGTTTTGTTTGTTATACATCCTATTACATTATTTCTTGATAGAGTCAGTGACTATAGACAGAGAAATTGTTCCAGGGTCCCCATTTTCTAACCACAAGTTATCAGCAGCTAACTTTGCACTCAGGTGAATTATTCATACTATCAATATTGGGATAGCAAACTTTCCAGTTTCCTGAGATAAGTACTTATGCTGCTCTGGTCATAGTTTCTGGCATACAAATAACAGAATTTCAAATTTCTACAGAAATCTGGTCTTTGAAATTCTGTTATTTGCATAGAAAAACAGGACCTATATGGAGCCACTAAAAATGAGACAGATTGCGTAAAATTTGCATACTGATAAAGCTCTTTGCATCTGCATGGTCCCTCTGTGAATAAGTATACAATATATAGCACCCCAGTCTGTGTGTAGGTCAGTAAAGAGACATTGAATTTGCTTGGAAAAGAACAGATTTACCAATCAACCAACTAGCCAACACTATCCTATTTGGTTTCCAGACAAAACCCACACAGGTAACATCTGAGGAACTATTTACTACTCTAAGCAGTTTTGGTTTACAAAATTATTAATATTTGAATTTTTCCTTTGTCCATTTGGGCAGATCACAACTCTCAGAAACTAGAGTAAATTAACAACAATAAATTCCAGGAAGAAGTTGCAATCACTTTTGCAGTATGGTAGGAAAGCAATACAGAGTTCAGTCATTCAGTCGTAGCATTAAGGCACAAACCTGTGTTATGAAACCACAGTGTCTCAGAAGATGCGTGGAGGAATTTGAGATGTGATCTGCTCACTCTCTCTTGAGTTCCCGTCTTTGGTGAAGTAAGTTAAGATATCAACAGAAGGCAAATTATTTGATTTTGTTTTCCTTGTCTTATTTTATTTATTCCAAGATCTCACCTTGAAAGTTTGCAGAAAGTGATGACTGTATTTTAGCTATATTTCAGTATCTCTGAGGAGCTGCATTAATTTGCCATTTGTACTACAGTAGAAAATAACCTTGACACAGTCTGGTAGTACAGCTGTTTTCAGGGATTTCCAGCTCTTCATTATGCAAATATTTATGCAAAAGTGGTAATGCAAGTCATTTTGGTCACCAGTTTCTTTCTATCATTTGTGTTTTATGCTGATGCCAGACAGTTGTGGGCAGAGGCATGTCTTTCTTGAAGGTATGTTGGCCCCAAAATTGAGAATAAAGTTCAGTGTACACTGAACTCCCACATGAGAATATTTCTGATGCACTTCAATGAGAAACTTCAGTCCGGATGGCTTGAGTTCCTAGGCTGGCTTTTTCCTTTGTCTATTTCAGCAGGCCAAACATCTTTTTGTAAAGAAGGTATTACTAGTTAACTAATTAATTAATGCACATTATCACCCTTTCTTACATTATCTTGATTTTGACTGTACTAACATCACTTTAATTTCATTGGTATAAAGTCATGCAATATATCTACCTATCTACAGGTACTATGAACTCTAGTACTTGCCCTTCTCATCCTCCCTTCACGAAATTCCTTAAAAGATCTGTTGCCTCTGCTGTCAACGTTTGTTGTTGTTGTTTGGCTTTGTTTTCTTTTGTTTTCTGGAAACTAATATTATCTTAATATATATCCCTTAATATTAATTTAAAATCACATTTTTTTTCTTTCATTAAGAATAGGAAGCCTAAATAGATAATGTAGGAGACTTTGGTGAAACAGCAAATTTGTTAATTAAACATTTATTTTTTTTTGCTATTTTGAGTATCTGTCACATGCTTTTTCTGTAAACTTGTAGTACAACCACTCA
The DNA here is from genome assembly GCF_951394365.1 of Tetrao urogallus. NCBI lineage: Eukaryota > Metazoa > Chordata > Aves > Galliformes > Phasianidae > Tetrao > Tetrao urogallus. Next base: position 52,836,467 of record NC_136815.1, on the reverse strand, counting down.
TGAACAGACATGCTGGATAGGCATAAAGAACTATACCTCCAAGAGAATACAATCTGGAAAGTTTTTGTTAGTCCAGAAAACATGTTCTATTTTCCGACTGCTTTCTAACTGGCAAGCCAAATGAAATGAACAGTTATAATGGATATCCTACAGTACAATTAGTATCTGTTTCCTTGTTTATTATTTCATTACCATATGTCACTAATATTTTACATCTCTAATGAAAATATTCTGTTGTGCAAATTGGTTTTTTTGTTTTTGGTTTTTTTTTTTTTTTTTTTTTTTTTTTTTTTTTTTTTTTTTTTGCAAAGGAGATTATACAACTATAAAACTGAAGTAGAAATCAGCAAATATTTTTCCAATATTTTTCCAGTTACATATATATTTTTGTGACTGTATCTCACACACCCAATACTGATTTTATTTATTTTCTTTAGATTTTGTTTTTCATCTCTCAAATGTGCTGTGTTTTCTTGCTGTAAAAGGTCAGCATCTGGAAAGAGGACCCAAAGTGATTTGAACACTAAGTACATGATTTCTAAGAACCATGGCATACATTTATCTTCAACTGTTTGACATACATTATGAAACCACTTGTCTGTGACCTTTTTCATGTAACTTAAAGGCTAAAACGTACTTGTTTCCCAGTTCTCTTTCCCAATTGGCAAACTCTAACGAGGACAGAAGATAGAACAAAATGAATCCATTTTCACAAGGCATTAACAAGGAATGAGGGCTAGAACAAATGTAATCATTTAGTACAACAACTTTTCTCTTGTGATCACAGATGCTTTTAGGAGACACTAAAGAAAGCATTTTGCAAAAGCTCAGTGATTGCACTGATGTTCAAGTTCATCTAGGCACAAGGGAAAAGCCTTGCAATGAAGAACAGAAATTCTAAAATCATAAGCGCTTTCTGACAGGATGACCTTCACAATCTGACAAACTATTTCAGGAGTGAGAGACTCCAAGACTGAACAGCAGAAATCATCAGAAACTACAAGGAATTGCACCTTGTCAAGGAAATGTGGCACTCTGACCTTCTGACTCATTGATCCCAATGAGTCTGGACACTCAGAGCAGTGATGAAAACCATCAGTAGCCACTCTGAATTGTAGCAGGCCAATAAAACATGACAATTTGACCTTCTGATTTGGGAATTCCTACAACCCCTGCAGAGGGGATTCATATATTATAAGCAAAAGAAATGCTCAGATTTGGTTGACATTTAAAGGCAGACAGGAAGCAGGGATACAGAATTGCTCCCTTTGAGCACTTACATTTAGAAATAGAGGACCTGCTTTTTCTTATCACAGTTAACTAGAACAGTTCTTTCTCTGTTACAAAATTCATCTCTGTTATTGGAGACTAGCACCTCACATGTTCTACAGTTCTACATACTGTAAAATGAGCCACAGAAGAATTAACTCCTGTTAAATTTATTCAGTTCTAAATAAAACTAATATATTAGTAATATACAAATGTAATACATAAAACTCTACCTTATGACATAATACATATATGAAGTTCTACTTCCAATTCTGATTGGAAAAAGAAAAGCTGTTATAAAGATACTATTGATTTTCATTAATAAGCAAAAACAATAAAAATCTCTCCATGGCCCTTACAAACAGTTTTAAACCTTGTTGGTCCTCTCTCTACAAAGATCTTGAACCAGCAGGCACACAAAATATGGTACTTGCTCCACTAAAATTATGGACGAAAAGCAAAATCACACACACCTTAAACTTTAATAATCTTTTTTTTCAGTAAAGTTATGATTTGTTTTAGCTCTGGTCACATGCTGCATTTAAAAATGAAATTGGTAAAGATAGTACTCATTCAAGATTGCAGCGTGAGATGAAAACATCACTGGTAACAGTACCAGGAGAGATTGGGTAGGACAACAAGCTGTAAAAGTGCCAGTAAAGTGTGACTTTGATAATATTCAGGTGTGGTCTGTTATCATGTATGGAGTACTTGGAGCAGAGTGCCTAATAGTAGCTTGAATGGATACTATTCTTTTTGATTGATGTCAACACATGCTGCCTGCCAACAGCTGTTCAATTTCAAAAAATCTGAGAATAAGTTCAATAGTTTACATGACCACGTCTACTGATGCCCATGCTATATGAACTAATGCAAACAGATTTGCCTATAACATACACAATCGGCAGTGTTAAATGTCAGTAGATACCAGAGGTTTTATGTCCAAAAAGACTTCTGGAGAGTAGACCCTCAAAAAACACCTAATGGAAATAAGTAATGAGATGTAGAATCTTAATTCCTGAAAAAGGAAAGGTCTTTTTACCTTTATCCTAGGCTGAGTGAAAAATATGGCTCAAAATGTAAAAGCAATAACTGTGAACAGCCAAGAAGTAGTCCATGTACTGTGTGGAATAAGAAATAGATTAATACAGAGAGATCTTCCAAGAAGGCACCAAAACCTCATTCTTCATGGAAATGGTTTCATTGTTCAGGGAAGGGGCAGAATTTTCACAAAAAAGGGCTAAGGAAAAAATTAATTCTACAGACACAGAGTCATTCCATTTTATCAGTTGGTATATGGTACACAAGACATCAAAGACTATTAGTTTCAGAAGGGCAAATATATTTTTTTCTGCTTAATTTCTTGTTTAAATGAATACTATGTCACAAATTTGCTGCATCTTTACATATTCTGTATTTCATTAAGTCATTAATTTCTATTTATCTATGCTACAAAAAAAAAAAAGTAAAATTCACTGAGAATTCGCTGCCTTTAGTTATTCAGTTGAATAGGGCTCCAGTGCAATGGCAAGAAATAATTGGAAAGTGCCAGAGCATTTACACTGTGCATTATGTATATGAATTAAATAGACAATACTTATTTCTGTGGAATTTCTTATAGAATATTTTTGATTGAAAAACTTCAGCTATGTTTTTCACTAAGTGAAATTACTGGAGAAGTCTCTTGACAAGCTTCTTTTCTTTACTTTTTTTACTTTTTTCCTTTTTTTTTTCCCTGTACAATTTTAAATGCATTAACTATCCCCTTTTCAAGTCAGTGAAGGAAGACTAACAACTGCTAACAGAATTTCATAAACAATAAATTAGCCTTAGATTAAGCTGGCTTCCATTTTTTTTTAAGCCAGTGATAAAAACTGCATGGAGCTCACTGAGTGCTAAAATTAAATAAAAGCTATCTTTCATGCTTAGTGCACAAAAAAAGAGAACTGAAATGCACTTTTTAAAAAAGGTTTCAGGAGAATACTGCTTGAAAATGAGACAGTTTCTTTGAAGGGCAGAATCTTATAATATGGTAAAATGTTCCGGAAGAGGGGATGTCTGAAAGTTTATTTGAGGGAAATGATATATAACTTAATAGACCAATCTGTAATAAGATGTCTTTGCTTTTAATCACTTATAGGAGTAGAGAGTAATTCAGGTTCAAGGGGCAGCTAGTCAATTTTATAATAAGAGCTAAGCCATCTGAGGTCAGATCAGGTTGCTCAGGGCTCTATCCAGAGGTTCTGGGAGCTTCCTTGAACAGAGAGTGCATAGCTTCTCTGGACTGCATGACTTTTTTTCCCCCAAATACAAAAAATTAATATGATGGCCAACAGGGCAGAAAGTAAAATGTCATCCTGCTTTCTTTCCCAATCTCACCACACCACACTTTCTCCTCTTTTCTAAGAGTTTTGTGGTCAACTCATAACAGCTCATCTCTGCAGTTCATTTCTCTTCAGCCTTTTCCCTGGCTCCAGTGTGTGTTCTCACTATGGACAGCAGACTTTCTGGAGAAAAACACTTCAACATGTATCTTGCATGACTTACAGTGAAAAGAGTTCATAGTTATCTGTGCTATCCTTGGGTTGCAGGGAAATACCTACCCCCCCTTCACTAGCAAACCTCTGCTAGCTACAAAGAATACAAGGTTAGCATGCTAACGAGATCATTTGTAAGATTTAAATTGTATTTTTCTTAACCACTCAACTATTAAATAAACTATTAAGTCTAACTATTAAATACATATTTCCCGATATCAGTAGCTGTCTTCAATTCTGCCCCCCCCCCCCCCAAAATATTCTAACAGAAATGTTACCTATTGTTTTTTGCTATAGGTGTCACATTTCTACTGATGACATGAGTTTGTCTTAACTGTGTTTGAAATTATAACATCCACTGCTTTTCTCCTACCTCTCTCAGTCCATTTGCCTTCTTTAGGTTTGTAATCAAAACCAAAGAAATGAAGCTTCTGAACAAATTTATATGTAATCCTTGACAAATAGATTTAATATATTAATAATATTAGTTTTAGACAAGTCCTTTAAAGTAACTAAAATTATTTTAGAATTTTTCAATCATAGCTTTTCATAATATTTTTTCTATTATTAAAAAAAAAAAATAAAAAAAATCTGTGCATTGGAGAAAAAGAACATTTTCAAGACTTTTTGAAAATTTGTTTTCCCCTTTTTATCAGTTCTGTTTCCTATAATTTTCCATGCAGTAGGTTACCTTTGATTTTCTAACAGGATAAGTGGGTTATTCCACTTGTGTGAAATGTGATACAATGTTGGATCCATATGCCAATATTATTTTCAAATACAGAACTATTTACATAAAATAGCAGTCTAGATTTATGTGCACCTATTTCTCTGAAGTAGAACTGTTACCAAATATTTATTTTAAAAGCAGCATAATCAAGTAATGCAGTAGAATGCAGAATTGGATGTTGCAGATATGTAGAAGGATGTATCCACTATAACCTTGCTAACTACATGTCACAGGTTAAAACTTTCATTTGGCTGGATATGCTGATCTCTTCACAGAAGGTGAAGTTACTATTTAGGTTTAAAGAAGTAGTATTGGCTTCTGTAGTAATTTTTGTTTTGTTTTGTGGTCAAGGGAACACTGCCAGAAAATCAAAACACGTAAAGAAGGATTAAAAACAAAACAAAACAAAAAAGAACAACTAATAAAATTTTGGAGCTTCTGAAGAAAACAGATCATTCACTGGGGAATTTTTCAGAAACCTGTGAAGATGAGACGTACACATAAAAAGAATCCTTATTTGAAGAATAAAAATTCAATCAATTTCTAAGGACTCTTATGTACAAAACTAGTTGAATAAACTGTTTATTCCTTTCAACATATATATTTTTTTTAACATATTATTTAGAGTGAGAAGTGCTTTCATTCATATTATTTAAAAAGAAATATTGCTCTACATTGTATTATAGACAAAAATACTTGAACATCAGAAGTATAATGGTTTAGTATTCAAAAGTGGTAACATTTTAACTCATTGTTAAATTTGCAGTGGATTGAATATTTCTCAGAATGCTTGGGAATTTATTTAGCAGTGCCCTTCTGTTCCAGTTTCAGTTGGAATGGATTTAATTTTCTTTCAAGTTGCTGGTATAGAGCTGTGTTTTTGATTTAGGATGAGAATAACGTTGATAGCACATCAATGTTTTAGTTTTGTAGTGCAACAAAGAGCCAAGGACATTTCATCGCCTTGTGCTGTCCTGACAGTGAGATGAATTCTTGTGCTTTTCTTTTCAATTTTCTCCCCCATCCCACTGCGGGAAGAAATGAACAACTGTCTGCATGGTATTTTGCTGCCTACCAGTTTAAACCATTATGATAATTTTGATGACCAACTTGATCAGACCAAAGTTTGTTTGAGTATATATTTTTTAAATTTGTTTTTATATTCATTTAATGCTTGCTGGTCTATACATTAGTTTATTTCTTCAATTTATTTACCCTCAGAGTTTCCTTGTTCACTCTCAAGGTTTTTTAATGTAATCTCCCTATTGCTGTTTATCAACTCTGAGGGTTGGCCTAAGGTTGTTCATGGTTTTATGAGATTATGTATAGAATATGCTCATGCTACACCAACCGTGAACCTAATCTGGTTGAAGAATACCAAACAGTCATTAAAATAAGATAACTAAAAAGGACAAAAAGAGCTGAAAGTCTCCCTTTGATCTTCCACTGCTTTCTCAGAATTATACACTTAATAACTCTCTGACAGATTTTTTTTTTTTTCCAATACAGCAGGCAGCTTAGAATAATCTCAGTGAAACTGAGATACAATATTGCATTTCATTTTTTAATTTTACATTTTAAAAGATTAAAAAAAAAAATAAAATCAAGCAAACAAACAAACAAGCACATTCCATATAAATAAAGCTTGCCACTCAAAATTTTAAAATGCATCCAAAACTTTATGATTTAAGGGAGAAGCATTTTGGATAACTTAAGCATGTTTTAGAAACAACATTGACAGAAAATGTGCTTATTTGTTTATCTTCTCGAATCTGTGAAAATGTGCAGAAGTACAATAAAAGAAACAGACTTCCTATCTTGAGTGAGAAAAAAATGTTGTTACTAAATTTCACATTTTTATTTATTTTTTAAAATTCCTTCTCATACTATTCTCACTCTAAACCTGTCAAAAAATCATCTACAAGAAATTCCTTCACTATGGATGAATAGAACTTGTAGCAAAAAATAATCCCCTGAATACATTCCCATATTCACCATATGATGGTTCCAGTTACAATGTAGCTGACTTTATAAAGAAATTTCTTTTCAAGGCTAACTGTAACAGTAACTCATTTTAATCAATAGCACACCCTGGATCTACATGCAGTTTCAGCCCTTGAAAATTATGCTAGTGGGATACAATAGATATTTGGGGATATAAAATGTTTTTGTGACATTATTTTTGTTCTATACTCTGATTTTATACAAGGCAAAAAGAAAATTATTTTCTCTCAAAAATCATTGCTTTACTACTTTCATTTCTGAACAAGGTTACTGTTTTTAGAATATATGAAAATACTATTTCTATCTAATATTCCAAAAATAGAATATTCTTGAATTGAACGCAAAACTTGTTCTCTCTGATTACGGAGCTCTTACATCTGTCATGAATAAAAAAGAATTTACAAAGAAAGCATCCAACTCTTTGTGCTGTACGCTGCAAATCCTCTATAAGCACTGATGATAACCCCTTTATTATTATGATTATGATTAGTTTTATTACAAAAATAAAACAATGAATTAAAATTATTAAACAACGATTTTGTAAGGCTTGAATAAAATAGGACATTATTTTAAGAAAACAGTATGTAATAGATTTCTGGAATTAAAACTCTAACCCTTCCACAATCTTCAATCTCATAATGGGTGTGTGTTCTTATAGAATGTGAATAAATTACAGCTGCTAAGACTTAAGGACATGCATCTGAGGACTTCTTAAATGCACTAAATTCCAAGGCAATTCTGTACATATGTAAAAAACATTAAATTCTCCATTCTTTGCCTCCTGCACCACTTCTACTGCATGGATGTAATGGAAAGTAAGATGGATTGATGGCTTTGGTATGGGAGGAGTTTACACATGCATTTCGTATTCCCTCTCCTCACACCTCATCTCAAACTTTTAGCTCCTACACATAACACTATTTCAGCCTTCCCCAGATTTATTTTCATTTTCATTTTCTTTTTTCTTTTTTTTTTTTTTTTTTCGTAACAGGTTAATTATATTTTATGTCTTTTTTACAGCTTGGTTACTTTTAATCTTTTTCAGAAAGAAAATACAAAGCAATATAGGAAATAATGTCTACTCATCAAAATGCTAATGCCTTTTGCCTAACATTCTCTCTGTCTACAAAACAAACAAACAAACAACAACAAAAAAAAACTGTAAAGGAATTCGCTCAATAGAAATATAATCAGGTATTGCTTCTTTTAGCACATTTAGGAATAGTAGTAATGTTTGAGATTCTGTATTTAAGCTTATTATTTTCTGGTAAGCCTCACTTACAGAGTAGGGGATTAAAAGTAGACCTCAGATTTTCAATAAATTTGATCTCAATTCATATATTAAACTAGCAAAATCAAAAGCAAAATCAATTTGATGATTTCCTTCAGTTTCCCTAGTACTCTCTTGTTGAGGATTTTGTGAAAAAGGTAATAGAAGTACTGGTACTCTTGCCTCATAAATCAAGATTTGTCTGGAATGTTGCTTTTTGCAAGACAGTATGGCTTCATATAAGGCATCACTCTTTATTTTACTTACTGAAGCTTGAGAAAATAATGCTTTTCTTGAAAACTAATTCACATTGTTCACAATACATCAGACCTTGTAATAAACAAGTTGCCCTTCAAATGCTGAAAGCTTCCTCATTAAAATCTAAAATCATTTTCCTCTCTCTCTCAACCAAGACCCAACCTGAATCATAATGCTTCACTTGCTGCGGTTAATAATCCACTGATTAAAAAGTGATGTAAGACACTTATGCAATCCCCCAACACATGAATCACCTGGTTTTTGTATCTGTGTGACGCATTGAGTTTGAGGGAGAAGGGGAAAGAAGAGGGTTTATCATAAATCTAAAACAATTATTTTCTACAAACAGGAAATAATTAGATGTGATCCTTCTTGTTTGAAAATTCTTGATTATTATTTGGACAAGAGAAAAGAAAAAAAAGAAAAACCTAAGTAAGCCTGGCCCCCTTCAGCCCCATGTTTTCAAACCAAGTAATTATTGATAACTATCAATTTTCTGCTGCAAAATGAGTAAGTACTCTGCTTTTACTCTGCTCTTCTGTAAAAAATTAGATGTTTCTGCAATTGTCCTAAGATTTAACCACCTGGAGGCACATTTAAATGTGTGAGTGTATTTATTCCAGTGAAAATATTCACTTCAAAATTAAAGTTCTGGTCCTGCCTTTGGCATCTGGCAGCTTGAAGTCTCTCTTTTCTAAATACCACAGAGAACCATAAAGTAGGAATTCCTCAAACCACCTCACTTGAAGGAATCAATCCAGTAAGTGTCACAAGGTGACACATACCTTATGTATTGTGGTCACACTCCAGAGACTGCCAGCTCACCTCTGAAAGATCAGTGAGAGATATATTTATAGTGGGTCCTGAAGTACACAGATGTAAACCTCAATTTTAAATCTTGTGTCTTGAGTGATATTCTCCCCTTAAAAAAAAAAAAAAAAAAAATTCTGTAAGGAAAATTAGCCCTACAAACCATCTTTTGTTAAAATCTTCTTTGGATATTTTTCCCTGTATAATTCCTAATGTTTTATAAGTATGTGCATTAAATGTTGACTATGCTAATAAAACCTATTGCATTCGTTCTGCTAAGGGGTGGTAACTGTGTGCATTAAACTCAGATTGATCTCTAACATTCTGAAACACTCTGAAAATTCTGGCCTTTGCTGAGAAAAAGGAATAACGAAATACAGAAAAAAAGCTGTTGACTTTGTTTCAGCATGTTTTAGCTCCATTACACAAAAGATCTTGTTGTACTTTAAACTGACAAATGCTTTGTAATGCAGTGAAAATTTTGTCAGGTGTAATTATCATTCTTGAATAGGAACAAATGAGGCAATAATTACTTCAAGGGACAAGAGAACTGAACTTTAGTGAAGATAATCTTGATCAAAAAAAAAAAAATAATACACAGCTTCAGAAATTGTAATCCATACTTAAGAAATCACAAATAGACAAAGGCTTCTATTGATTACTCACTCAGGTTATTCAGTATTACTGACTTAAAATGGTATCAAAATGAGCACTTTAATTTTGGGTTCAGAAAGAAAGGAATCCCTGTATGCTCTGAAACACAGCTGAAAAGATTCCTCTCTGGAACAGAATTAGAAGTACACATATGATCATGAGTTCAGCTTAATTATACCACAACTTAGTGAAGTCGGGAATGCAGACAAGACCTGTGTGGGGTATTCTGAAGTTCAAGGATTGAACCACTCAATTTACTGGAGATAATGAAATGTGTCCCACTGCAACTGCTCATATGGAGAGGATTTTTCACTGATGACAAACATATGGACTGACAAAGGGAGCAGGTGTGAAATTGACTTCGTTAAAGCACAGCTTTAAATCGAGGCTAACTTCCCTTTCATATGTCATACTCGTCACAGTTCTGACCTAATCATTCAAACAGTATTTATAATCATAATAGTCATCATAATTATATTTAGTGCTTGGACAGAACTTCATGTTTTCAAAGCCTTGAACCAGTTTGTGTTTCCATCCTATTTCTGTACGTCCTTGCAATTGATGCACAGAACAAACATCAAAACTATATGCACATCTCAGAGGCTCTGTATATTTATATCATTTTGTGTGACAACGAAGAGTGAGGTAAAAGTAAGAAGAAAAACTTATAGTAGTCCCTCCTACTGTTGATCAGCTAAGATTCAGGAGCAGCAGGAGTATTTGGCCTTAAAAGTCTTTTCCTAGGAATGAACTAGAACTTACAAAACAAGTACCCAGTCATGATAGACATCTGTTACGCCAGTAGGAATGCATTTCAGTAACTTGCAGTGTATGAAAGAAAGATGTGTTCTGCATATTAAACTACTTCTATCCATTTAAGTTATTAAATGTTTTGGTCAGTGAATTATAGACATTGAAAGCTGCATCCCACTCCACTGTCTCAGTAGGCAGTTCACGTGCATATCATCAGAGAAAGGTAAAAAAAAAAAATTGATTCTTTGCATATTTAAAAGTGAAATATGTTCTGCTTGCTGAGGCAAAAGGATAAAAGACATCTTCCAGAGCCATCAGATCAGCACAGACCCCATTTAGTGACTACAGCAGCTGGATATAATCCACTAACAGCCAACTGGCAGAAGGCACTATTTGAAACACAGAGAGGGCCACAGTTGCATCAGGAAGCCATGGCATGAACAGCCGACAGATCTTGTCCTTCTGTCCTACAAAGGGGACCCTATCTGCAAGGGAAGCTGGGTTAGCTGATAGCCTTGAGGCTGTGCATCCTGCTTCTGACTGCACCTCTAGCAGTGGTGGGTGAGACACTGATGTTTCTGAACAGAAAAATCTGCACTGTTGCCTTTGAACTGACCCTAGGAATAGCCCTATAGGAAGGTGAGTGGCAAAGATATTTTAGCTCTGATCTTGCCTGAGGAGGCCGACCCTTTGTGTACAACTTCCCCAGTGTGATTCACTCATTCCTACATAACACACTTTCCTGCTACTGTCATTGCCATGGTTCTTGGAAAGCATTAGGTATCAGAGTTAATTTTCATGTTTGTTAAATTTCTAGTGAAGGAAATATCCTCTTCCTCATGCACCATATAAAAGTGAGACCTCTGCCTAACACTGCACCTGAGCCAAGTGCAAAATGCTTCACAGCTTTGACACAGAATAAAGCTGTTAAATATTAATGGAACAATCTAAGAGAGAAAAATGTCTTTACAAATCTGAGAGACATTTTAAAAATAATAAGAACAAATAGTGCATTCCACAAGACAATTTAATAGATTTCAGCCTTTTAAAAATGAGTTAGGAAATGTCATACAGTGAAGTTTATCATCAGTCTTGATCTTACAGAACAAGCAGATTCTGTCAGTGTCTACATAGTGTCCACATCTCTTACAGAGGATTTTATAAAATATTAAAGGTGGTTTACACATATGATTTTCCAAAAAAAGAAAAAGTAAATATTATGTATAAAAGCTGAATGGCATTAAAAGTGCTAACTATTTTTGTTGTTTATTTTTTCTTTTTTTCAGAAAAGCAATGAACAATGCTACCTGCCACCCATTAGAAATGCCCTTAAAACCAAATAAACAAATGAAGAAAACATAAAAATGCATGATTTAGCCAAACTCGTTAATGTTTTCTCAAATGGGAGATGCAAATTCACTTCAGTATCCCATTTATATTCATCTTTATTTAAGAACAGTCCTCAGTTACTGGAAAAAACTTCAAGAGCCATTATAGACAAGTCGTCTTAAGAGATGTTAAGCCTGAGACCATATCCTCCAGCCTCCATCACTGGAGGCTAATGAGAAACAATCACAAATGGGACAATGACATGGCCAGTCAGTCACACAGAATGCCTCAGAGAAGGTTCCTTCCAATAGCATCCACACATAGGGCCCATATAAAAATATAGACATAAACAGCCCCATTCACTCCTTCTTTTATGCTGGCAGAAACAGCAGGTCCCTGGTTCAGGCATATGCTCAACATCTCCAGGCTTACTAGAACACACACATTTGTGTTTAACCCAAGAACCCACATGTCTGTCTGCCCACCTGGCACTCTTCACCCATCTCAACACCTCCTGCACACACATAGTACTCACACATTCATCACTCATGCACACTTCATGCACATTCACAGCCACCCTCTTTAATAATGTTTTTGCCTCCTCTCCATTTGTGAATCTAGATCGAAGACCAAGAATCACAGACCTGCAAAGGCAAACCAGATGTTTTTTCAGTGCATTCCTCTCCTCTCTCTTCTCTAAGTTGCTCAAGCTGATCTCAGATTTTGCTCCTAGTAGCTAAATTACAATCACACACTGGTCACAAGAGTATCTTCACTTATTTTAATTGAGTATAGTAGAATCATAGAATGGTTTGGATTGGAAGGGACCTTTAAGATCATCTAGTTTCAAACCCCCTGCTTATAGGAAAGGACGGGGGAGTTAATGAGCAGCTAATGTTTCAAGTTTATTTCTTTGAAATTGTTTAATGTGCATGTGAGTCAAGGGCACGTGTGGAGTGAGTGAGGGAGGAAGAGGAATGACCAAAGATCAGTTTAGTCCAGGGAATAATGAGGTCATATGAAAATACAAATGCTATTATATATTCCAGTATATTCATATGATACTCAAAATAGCGCTTCTCATTATAATATTTCAAAATAGAAACATGATAAAGAAGCAAAGGGCAACATAATGAAGCAAAGACCCTGAAATATTGAGTTAAACCAACCACAGAAAAATCAAATCACTTGAAGGTCTTGAGGTAACTTGCATCTCTAATATACTGCATGTGCAAAAATACACTATGTCTCTGGAGTTTCCTCCCACTTCAGTATGATTCTACTATTGTGATTTATTTGTTTTTCCTTAATAGTTCTCTAGGCAATGATACCAGTGGTATATTTTTTCTCAGGTAACTGAATTCACTTTAAATTTTACCTTCAGAGGTCTTTGAGGAATCCCATGAATATATAAAAAGGAGACTCCTGGGAAAAAAACGCTGCAGTCTAAAAAGTGATACAGTTTTCTCGGGCAGATTTCATTTATGTAAATCAGAAAAGTCCAGTTGAAATCAGTTTCATCAGCCAAGTTTTTTTTCTTCCTGTTATTTTTTCTTTTTTTTTTTCTTTTTTTTCTCTCTGAAATTGGGCTACAAATGAAATCCATTTCTGAGATTTTGTTTATGCCACCTTCCAAGTGTCTTATGGATCTTTTATATAAACAAGAAAAGCAACAACATTGGAGGAAGTAAAAAATTCCCTCCCTCCCCCCAAGTCTAACACATTCAAATTTATTTCAAAACTGTATTTCATTCTCTGGTCTTATCAGGTGAATAGGGAAATGAGCTGAAATTGATTAAGGCCATCTCAGAACAAAGGTCAGCTCAGAATTTTTCTGCTAATAAAATTTGCCAATAAGAATTATACCACAGTTAAACCTTACTGCCTTACTGTCTTAAAAAAAAAAAAAAAAAAAAAAACTGTGAAAAGAATATTTTTGTGCTGAATAGACAGAATCCTCTGTAGCAGCTAGAAGGACATCTGAAGGGAATATACATACAAATCTGTTTGGATAAAAAGATGAAAAAGTTCATCTCTAAATTTAGTTTTTCTTTTAGAAACCAAATAACAATGTCCTCTAATGCAAATTGAAAAATAAGTAAAACCCCTTCCAGACTTCATGTGACTGGGCATGCTTTTTTGTCTTATACAATACTACATGTTCACAACCAGCTATTACTTCTTTTTTTTTTTTTTTTTTTTCTTTTTGGTTTGGTTGTTTTCCTGAGGAAAAATACAAAGTTTTCTTTCTGATGTTTCACTGGTATCCATTCTTAAGGATTGCATAAGAACAACTAGGAGGTCTGAGATAGAACTTCTTGAAATCAGTGGAAAAATTACAGTTGTTGTAAACTTTGCGTTATGTCCTAAGGTAGAATGAATCGCTGAACAATCTGGTAATTTCTATCCTTTTGTACAACTGAAAACTTTTTGAGCCCTTAGTTCTCAAATGTCCCTAATCTGGAGCAATATTTTGTGAGTTTCAATATATCTTAAAACAGACACTTAGCCTGGTAAGGAAGACATCTCCACTAAAAACATCAAGATGCTACTGATTTAAAATTTGCCTTTACCTGCAATAAGTTTAGATAATAATAAGGAACCTTTTAATTATTTTCTTGTATTTCGTTGCATAATAGTAATCTGTTAATACAATTGGTATCCATTACCCAACTCTTTTTGCAAGGAAGTTCTGTGCAGATTACTTTTGATTTGTAGTGTCTTACAAGGAGTGGCTCAGGGAACAGGGATTTTTTAGTACAGGGAGGAGGAGGATCAGGGGGAGACCTTATTGCTCTCTACAGTAACTGAAAGGAGGTTGTAGTGTGGTGGGGGTTGGCCTCTTATCTGTATAACCAATGACAGCACTAGAGGGAATGGCTTCAAGTTGCACCACAGGATATTCAGGTTGGACATTAGGAAAAATATTTTCTCTGAAAGAGTGGTGAGGCAGTGGAACAGGCTGTCCAGGTAAGTGATGGAGTCACTGTCTCTGGAGGTATTCAAGAAATGTTTAGATGTTATACTAAAGACACGGTTTAGTAGGAAAATATTAATGGGAAGTGGATGGTTGGTCTAGAAGATTTTGGACATCTTTTCCAACCTTGATGATTCTATGACTACGATTCTAAGTGTCTTTTTATGGACCAGGATTAAGGGAACCACGCTGCAAAAATTTAAAGTCTCTGTCTGAGCTCACATTTTCTCTGTTTTCTCCAGAGCTCAACTTGTGTAAGCAATTTTTTTTCTGTTCCCTTCCAGATCTTGTAACAGTAAAAACATCAGATATTTAAAAAATATAAATGATTTTTTTCATTTTTTTTCAGTCCATGGCTGTTCTATATTCCTGGTTTCTCTTCATCAAAAAGCTCAGAAATAAAACTCAAACTATCCTTTGTTATTAGTGTACAGTGTTACAGATGAAAATAAGAATGAGAACAAGTATGCTGAGAAGTCGATCATGTGAGGGACTAAGAAACAAAGAAGTATGTAGGAAGAATTCTAATTTTCTGTCTTCTCTCCCTTCTCACAAACATACCTTTCTTTAGTACACTTACTTTTACAAGGGCCATAGTCATCTATAGGTTAGCTTAAGTTGCAGCATCACTGAGGTATTTACTCAGCACAGAAAGGATTCAACAAAGTGAAGCTGTGTCTATTGTACAAACCTCTTGCGTTGGAGTGAATATTACTCCTGTACACTGGTCTGACTTCACACGTTAAACCCATGTGAGAGTTGCAGCAAAGGAGAAACAGTGCAATAGACTCTCCACTGTACCTCAAAGTAGTCTTAGAGGTGCATAAGATGATATCAGAGTAGTAAGCTTTTATGAAATCCTCCCTCCTACTGAGGAGTTGTATCAAAGCCTCCCGTACCACTAAGGGTGAAATCAGAGAAACAAGTATTCACTCTGATTCTAAACTCCCTATACAGGAATTCATCTCCTTATAACACACTATGGCTCTAAAACTCTATCCACAAAGGTAACAGTTGTGGCAGAATGTATAAAGAACTATTCTGCTCTTTTCCTTATCTCAGGCAGAAACCTGTATCAGGGTCAGGGGTTTTGTGAGCTGAACATGTTCTTGGCAGCACTAAAGATCAGCACTAAAGATTCTCCTTCCACAGGGAGAATAATTCACAACCAGGCAGCTGCAGACAGATACATTACAGATTATTGACATGTGGTGCTACCACTGAAAGCCATTTCTTGGACCCATAAATTAGTCTTTAGTGATTAGGGGAAAACCCTTTAATAAAAACAAGCAAATAAAAAAACCTATGCCAATACCAAACAAATCAAAACTTACTTATACATAAATTAATTCTATTTTATTTTTTAAATATTAATTTTCATAACTTGACATACATATTTTACTTAATATTTCTATATGTGTCCACATCTGTATGTCTCTCTCTATATAGATAAATATACAACTATATAATATATGACTATAGATATATAATACTCTTAAAATTTCTGTATGTGTCTATAGTTTAATTATGACCGAATTTATGATACCTGATGTTCTGTGCAGTACTCCCAGACCATGAGCCTTCCTATAAGGGGCCTTATTCATGTATTCTCTACCTTTCACATTTCTCAGGCTTATTACAGTGTCTGGCAATCTGATCTTAACCAGTGATCTGATGTGAAGTCAGAAAGAACTCACAATTGTTTTCTTTTGTTTGTTTCATTCCTAGAATCATAGAATTATATGGCTTGGGTTGGAAGAGACCTCAAAATCATCAAGCCCTATGCCATTCCACATTTTCACTGGAAACCTTGGCACACAAAAAACACATACCGTAATGAAATATATTAATAAGGCAAAGATGCAAAATATGATCAATGCAGACAACATGGAAATATCGTACTGAAATGACTGCAAGACAATATGATGTCATGCAAAATCAAATAAATGGAGATAGAACCAAGTGATCCCTATACTTCACATGCTCGTACAAATTCCTTTAAATGTTATAAGGCGTATTTATTAAATGATCAGATGAACAGGAAAGCATCTTAACCAGGGTCTTATAATATCTATTAGAAGAAACTGAGTAATTCTAAGTCCAGTTCAGAAGAACTTTTCTCTTAAAGATAGAGAGAGGATTTTTGGCATGGTTTCAATTTTTTCTCATGATAAGTTAGAAAAGTTTTTTCCGGGTATTCATCCGGCGTGGATGAATAGGGAGCTATTCCTGAGGCTCCGGGAGAAAAAGAGAATCTACCGCCTGTGGAAAGAGGGACAGGCCACTCAAAATGAATACAGGGAAGTTGTTAGGATGTGTAGAGGTGAAATCAGAAAGGCAAAAGCCCAGCTTGAATTTAACCTAGCTGCTGGTGTGAAAAGGAATAAGAAACTCTTTTATAAATACATTAACAGTAAGAGGAGGACAAAGGAGAATATCCACTCTTTGCTGGATGAGGCTGGGAATGTGACCACTGAGGATAAGGAAAAGGCGGAGGTTCTGAATGCCTTCTTTACGTCTGTCTTTAAAAGTCAGACCAGTTATCCTCAGGATACCCCTCTCTCTGACCTGGTAATCTCGGCCGGGGAGCACACTAACCCCCCTGCGACTCTGAAAGAAACAGTCAGAGACCTACTGCTCCAGCTGGACTGTCACAAGTCGATGGGGCCAGATGAGATCCACCCAAGAGTGCTGAGGGAACTGGCGGAGGTGATAGCCGAGCCGCTTTCCATCATCTGTCAGCGCTCCTTGTTGACTGGTGAGGTCCCAGATGACTGGAGGCTTGCCAATGTGACTCCCATTTATAAGAAAGGTCGTAAGGAGGATCCGGGGAACTACAGGCCTGTCAGCCTGACCTCGGTGCCAGGGAAGGTTATGGAGCAGATCGTCTTGAGGGAGATCATGCGGCATGTGCAGGGTGACCGGGGGATCAGGCCTAGCCAGCATGGGTTCATGAAGGGCAGGTCCTGTTTGACCAACCTGATCTCCTTCTATGATCTAGTGACCCATCTGGTGGATGAAGGAAAGGCTGTTGATGTGGTCTACCTAGACTTCAGCAAAGCCTTTGACACTGTCTCCCACAGCATTCTCCTGCAGAAGCTGGCAGTCAGAGGCTTGGATGGGTACACTCTTGGCTGGGTAAGGAGCTGGCTGGAGGGCCGGGCGCAGAGAGTGGTGGTGAATGGAGTCAAATCCAGCTGGCGACCGGTCGTGAGTGGTGTTCCGCAGGGGTCGGTGCTGGGGCCTGTCCTCTTCAATATCTTTATAGATGACCTCGATGAGGGCATCGAGTGCACCCTCAGTAAATTCGCAGATGACACCAAATTGGCTGGAAGTGTGGATCTGCCTGGGGGTAGCGAGGCCCTACAGAGGGATCTGGACAGGCTGGAGAGCTGGGCTGGAGCCAATGGGATGAGTTTCAACAAGGCCAAATGCCGGGTCCTGCACTTCGGCCACAACAACCCCAGGCGACGCTACAGGCTTGGGGCGGTGTGGCTGGAGGACTGCGTAGAGGAAATGGACCTGGGGGTATTGATTGATGCTCGGCTGAACATGAGCCGACAGTGTGCCCAGGTGGCCAAGAAGGCCAATGGCATCCTGGCTTGCATCAGAAACAGTGTTGCAAGCAGGAGCAGAGAGGTGATTGTTCCCCTATATTCAGCACTCGTCAGGCCGCACCTCGAGTACTGTGTCCAGTTTTGGGCCCCTCACTGCAAGAAAGATATTGAGGCCCTGGAGCGTGTTCAAAGAAGGGCAACGAAGCTGGTGAGGGGTCTGGAGCACAGGCCATATGAGGAGAGGCTGAAGGAGCTGGGAATGTTCAGCCTGGAGAAGAGGAGGCTCAGGGGAGACCTTATTGCTCTCTATAACTTCCTGAAGGGAAGTTGTAGTGAGCTGGGGGTCGGCCTCTTCTCTCGTGTCATTAGTGATAGGACCAGGGGGAATGGTTTCAAGCTACGCCAGGGGAAATTCAGGCTGGACATGAGGAAGTATTACTTTTCAGAAAGGGTGGTCAGGCACTGGAATGGACTGCCCAGGGAGGTGGTGGAATCACCGACCCTGGGGGTGTTCAAGGAAAGACTGGATGTTGCGTTGAGGGACATGGTTTAGTAGGAGCTATTGGGAATAGGTGAACGGTTGGACTGGGTGATCTTTTAGGTCTTTTCCAACCTTAGTGATTCTATGATTCTATGATTCTATGAAAAGTAATTTATACTTTGGAGCCACAATAATGCCCTTGCCTGTACAATCACGAGAAGTATAAGCTTCCAAATCCACATCCCCCTTTTATTTTTCAGCACTGATAATATTCTTTGCAGGTCATTCAAACTGTACCGAGCAGCTGAGGAGAAAAAGGAATATTTTATTTCAAATTTTTAATAGAGAGAGCATTTGGAATTTATTACTGTGATGTAATAGCAATTTCCCTGTAAATATATCCTAATTCTTAGCAACATTTCCAGAAAGAACTAGAGCTTTAACTTTTTTATTTTCATTTTTTTTTTCAATCATTTATATCTGATATTGTTTTTTTATTTGTACAACAGTGCTTAGCAATCCTGTTATTTATCATTTAAAAATATCAGTAGAGATTTTTAAAGCATTCCATATTTTGGAAAAGCATTTTGGGACACATTTTGGAACAACTGCAATATTAGGCGACAAAAAGTGTGAACTGTAGAAGATATACTACTTTTTATCTCCATATAACGCTGAACAAAACTTAGGATTGTGTTGTCATGGATATGAAATAAAGTCACAAAATACAGCATCAACATTTTACTGTAAAAATATTCCATGATCAAGAAACATATGACTTAACATCATCTCATAATGCACTACGCAAAATAATCTTATTATGTCAGCTGATGATTGATATATTTTATGTCAGACACAGAAGCAGCTACTGAGCAGCAAAGGATTAATAAGCTTTTTTGAAGGAAATGATTGGGAAATTTAAAAATGTTTAAACAGAAAGAAGAATTCATATTCATATAATTCATATTCATAATTCATATAAATCATATAAATATGAATGTATGATTCTTTATTCATATGTATGATTCTTTATTCATACGTAAACTGGAGAGAATTATCTGTCAGCGCTCTAGAGGAGTTTATACAGCCTTAATACATATTCTTGTTTTGTTGTTGTTGTTGTGTTTCTTTTTTTCTTGCTTTCTAGTATCTTTAAGCAATTAAAATTTCGATAGAACAGTTAAACTTACCTGATTTTATTTGCTCAATACAGGAACAAACACTAAAATATCAAGAATGCAGCCAAAATGAACTGTAATTTCATTGAATTAAGTGGTGCAATTCAGTTTGAGAGAGTGATCAATAGAATTTGGTCCTTGTGACATAAAAGATATGCATTTTCCTATAGCATTTAAAGTTTTAGTGGATTGCAGCATAGCACTGAGTGTTAAACAATTAGAAAATCTCAGCAATTTACAGTAGGATAAACTGCTGATATAACTTCACTACTGTCATAGGAAGACTAATTTAGGATAATGATTCCTCATGTTACTGAAAAGTCAGTGCCCACTTTATCTGCTGTGTATATTAAACTACTCAATGCAAGCCTACTTGGCATTGCTGATTATATGGTAGGCCTGGGAGTAGCCCAGTTTCATCCACTCACTTTTTTTTTTTTATGGTAATGCAGACAAAATAAATATTAGTATTTGTTTTTAAAT
Source organism: Tetrao urogallus (assembly GCF_951394365.1). Classification (NCBI taxonomy): domain Eukaryota; kingdom Metazoa; phylum Chordata; class Aves; order Galliformes; family Phasianidae; genus Tetrao; species Tetrao urogallus. Next base: position 52,816,177 of record NC_136815.1, on the reverse strand, counting down.
AAATTTGTATTTTTATTTTAAATGCGCATTTTCACATTTAATTTCTTTACATTTTTTCTTCATTAAAAAAATCTAAAAATACCCTTTACTGATCAAGAAAATACCAGCACTGCCTCAGGGCTGGCTACAAGCTAGCATGATTTCTGTCAGTTTCCGAGCTATCATTTTCAGGCATTTTAATTCTTCCTAATGTTCCTAGTTTTTCTGTCACATATTTAGCAGCTTGTTTTCCAAAATGAGCTATGAATTAAGAAATGTCTAATCATGAGATCATAAAATAGAACAAAATAGAAAGATGACAAAAATGCCAAGTTTATGACTCTAAAATCCAATTATTCTATACCATAAAAACTCTAGATTTTCTATTCATTTATTGTGGAAATCCTCTTAATACTGCTTTGAAAACTATTTAATGCATCATCTATTCTAGACAAATTCATAATAGCATTTATCCTAAAATTACTCATAATTTAAGTTTTCTGTTTTTTATTATACAGTATAACAAACTTTATTTTTAAACTGATTGAAAGTTAAAAAAAATTCTAACAATCTCATTTTTATATTTTAAATAATAAAAGATTTAAGACTTCTTTAATTACATACTTTGTAATCTTTTTGCTTCGTATCACTGTGCACTCTTCTGTAGAAAGATAACTGATATAATAACAACTGAAAAAAGAATCATGACAATTAAAATCTGGATCTTCCATAGAATTATAGTTATACATTTTATCTCCGTTATTTCAGAAGACATTTTTTCTACTGTGTATACTTAGAGAAAATATGCTTCATAGGCAAGAAAACAGAAATTGCATATGGTTGAAAAAATTATATACAAGCCAGTTTTTCAGCTGAGGTAAATCATTGTCTTCATGAGACCTGTACAGTTTCCTATATTATATACCCACATTGCTTTTCCTAACCTTTCCTTGTTTTATCCTTGTATAGTATATGTGTTATTATGAATAAAATACAGACCCTGTCAGAAAATCTGGTACAGTCCATGAGAAAAGCCTAAATTGATTTTGCTAGGCTTTGGACCCTATTACATCTTTTCCTTCAAACCTCATTAGACAATTTTCCTTTCTTCAGTCTATTCTGTCCAGTTCTGCTCCTGTCAGTACAAAATGTTAGACTACTGAAGATGTGTAGCCTTGAGATTCCAAATCATTTAATTTTTTTTATTTTTTTTTTGTCACATGCCCTAAACCCAGCAAATTATTTGCTTCAGATAACTATACCCTTCTTCTACTAATGATGGACTATATAGAGCTACTGTTGTAAGTCTATTTTGGGTCACAGACTTTCTCTAAATCTAACATTTCTGAGCTGTGTTAGAGACTATACAGAGCCTGCAAATGTATTCTTTGCAAACACACTCTGAGCCTGAGAATCAAGTCCTTCACAGAATTTTCTTGTTGGCTCTTAGAATTTGATTTATCTATGCTTGTGTTTAAAATGTTTAAGATTCTCTATACTGAGGAGGGTGCATTTAAGCATTCTTCAGCACAAATTGGATTCCCCTTTCTTCCCTGAATACTATTCCATTAATTTCATGATATAAAGAAAACAACAAAATGAATAAAACAAAACAAAACACTGTCACCAAAAAGACACACAGAAAAACCTTACGCTGTAAAATGATTTTAAAATATTTTCTCTCTAATGTAACATTAATTTTTTTAAGAAGAGAAATAATTATTTATTTAGAAAGTGGAAATAAGTCACATTCAAAGATCAAGAAAGTCATTTATTTTTATTACAATTCTCAGTTACATTGAATTCTGAGTTATTATAATTCATACAACTATAATATATATACAAATGATTATTCCAAAATAATTTATTAGACATTCCTAAGCTATATTTCTATTCCTTAATTATGGATCTATATGTGGTCCACAATTTCATCAATTCACTTGGTCTTACAATTTCTGCATTTTGTTTTCAAAGGACAATGCAAGGTGAAAAAAGCATCCAACACATTACCATTGCCTTTTGCCAAACAATAGAATACTCTTATGGGTATAAGATAACTATGCACTTATATAGAAAATAAGTCTTCTATTAAGTAGGTAGCAAGTGGTACTTTGAATTAGCTGTCTATGTGGATTATTTCAGTGTGAATGAAGAATACATTTGTAAAAATGACTGACTCTAAGGTTATTTTTTCAGTCTATGGTTGGTATTTCCACACTGGAAGTGAGCTTTCTTTAACAGTAATATATCAGTTTAGGTATGCAGAAAAATCCTCTGAGGATATGTGAATTTGAGAGTCTGAATTATCAAAGTGGATATTATATACTGAGTTCCTTTGCCCTATAAATGATTGGGAATGAGCTGAAATAATTTCCTGCAATTGATTAGTTTTCTCAGCTTTTCTTCCTTGCCAGTCACCTATTCTTTAGCATTGTCTATCTGAATACCCAGATCTTTACATATATATAATCTCTCCTGATATTTGTTTGTAAATACATTCCTGCAAATGTATGTCTATGTATTCCTAGAGTTTTGAGATTTTAGCTGCAACCCTATGTGTTTTAATTATGGAGTATTTAAGTTGACATATCTAGTGCAGTGTCAGCCAGAGAACTCCAGGGACACTTTTTTCTGAGAGAGGTGACCTACTATCACAGTCTGATGACAGCTATTACTAAAACTTCTTCAGTATGTCATTATTTTTTAAAATTTATTTTAAAGGTTCGGGGACATTTTTTGTAAGCCAGTCACATCTTTCCTACTGTCTCTCAGGAATCTGTCTTTCCTTTATTTGTATATTTTTATTTTTATTTTAATATTTTTATTTTTTATTGTATTATTTTAGTATAATGAGACTGTGACAATTCAAATATTACTCCAGGCACCAAACAGATTCCTGTAACATGACATTTTTTTGGAGTGTTAGCCAGCAGCAATGATATTTTTCTGTCCAACAGGAGGTGTTCTAATGATACACAGCAGTAGCACTAGTTGGAGCACAATTGGCAGCCAATGTAGTATCAGCCAAGTCAGTTCAAATTAAGTGTGGATGATGAATCAGTAGAATTGTACAGATTATGAGACTTGGAAACAATAGAATTTGTATGACCACATCTCTCTAACATTTTTTTCCTTCTTCCATTATGTTTGACTTCCTAAAGCTAATCACGTAAACTTCAGGCTTCTGGGTAGCAAGATAGAACTTAACCGGGATATAGGGCATATAAAAAATGGAAAAAACATGTGAAACATTTAAATTACAAGCTTGAATGTTTCTGGCTGAAGGTCAGTTGTAAATGAATATTCAGACAATGAGTACTCAGAGTGTTTATCTTGCCTAGTTCTTAGTATCTCAGGAAAGAAACATGAGACCTATTCTTTCTTTCTATAGGAACAGACTCTTTCCAAGGAGAAATGCCCAGTCTCATCCATTTGCCTCCCACTTCTTTATATATATATAAACATTAATCCCTCCTCAGTCTTTCCACTTTAGTGAATCCGTGTTAACTACTCCTGATGACTTTCTTCTCTTCCAATTGTTTGGAGAGGGTATTCAGAAGAAGCTGTTCCATAATCTTTCCAGGAACAGATGTGATGCTGACCAGCCTGTAGTCTCCCAGATCCTTCTTGCCACTTTTGAAGATCTGGAGTGGCACTGCTTATGCCCCAGTCTCCAGACACCATTCTCCAAGATCTTTCGAAGATGATTCACCTCTGACAGCTCATGTATGGATCCCATCTGGGCCTATGGGTTTGTATGTGTTGATTTTGTCTAGATGCTCTCTGAACAGATCCTTATCAACCAATCGGGAGTCTTCCTTTTCCCATGTTCTCTCTCTTACCTCCAGGGTCTGGGATTCCAGAGGGCTAGTCTTAGCATTAAGGACTTCAGCAAAGAAAGCATTCAAAATCTCTGCTTTCTTCAGCATACTGTTACCTTTGTACCCACATCATTTAGTAGGGAACCCACATTTTCCTTATTCTTTCTTTTACTGTTGACATACTTAAAAAAACCTTTCTTGTTATTCTTTACCTCCTCAGCAAGGTTGAACTCTAGAGGGCCCTAGCCTTCCTCACTGCATACCTACAGGATCTGACAACATTCCTTAATTCTTCCCAGGTAGACAGGCCGTTTCATGGACCTTCCTCTTTACTTTTAGTTTATCCTGAATTCTATGGGTTCCTTTTTCATCCATGCAGGCCTCTTGCCGTCTTTCCTCAATTTCTTACTTTTACGGTACATGAATCTTGAGCTTGAAGAAGAGGTGTCTAAGTGTCAAAAATTCGTTAATTCACTGTCTAAATCTCTTGTGTATGTCTTCCTCGTATCCCAAAATTTGTCATTATGTTGGCATATAGATTGCAGAGCTGAATAACAAAGATTCTCAGAAGAGTCTTTATTCGATATTTAGCAAATACAACATTGATACAAAGAATGATTTTACAGTTATGTAATGCATCCTTCTTTTAACAAGGGAAACCACAAATACAGTTATATTTCGGACATTCTTATACTGACGTAACATACAAAAAATGCATTAGGTCATCCATATCAAATTATATCATTAGTATTGCACAGCTAGAATTAAGGACATTAATAAATTTTAATAAACAGATATCAGCTGTATAATATAGATTTTGCTAATCTCAGGAAATCATAGAATAATAGAACATTTGAGCTGAAAGGGACACATGAAAATCATCAAGTTCATCTCCTGGCTCCATGTAGGGCAATCTAGTAATTAAACATGTAACTAAGAGTGTTCTCCAAATTTTTATTGAACGTAATCAACATGGAGCATTCACTAGTACCCTGGGAAGCCTGTTCCAGGGCCCGACCACCATCTGGTGCAGCACCTGTCCCTAACCTCGAGCCACCCCTCCCCTGACACAGCTCCATGCTGTTCCCTCAGGCCCTGTAGCTGTCACAGAGAGCAGAGCTCAGCACTGCCCCACCGCTCCTCGTGAGGAGCTGCAGCCACCATCAGGCCTCTCATCTCTTCCTCTCTGGGCTGAACAAACTCAGGGACCTCAGTTTTGCCTTCTGTGTTTTGCCCTCCAGACCCTTCACCATCTTCATAGCACTTTTTTGAACAACTGACAATTTTATGTCTTTCTTATATATTGTAGCATCTGAATCTACACACAGTACTCAATGTGAGGCTGCACCAACGCTGAGTACAGTAGGACCACTTAGCTATACTATGCTTAATTCACCCTAGGATAAGACTTATATATGGCTTATAAAATTAAGCGACATAACAAGTTTTAATTTTTTTTCTGCTTTTTGCTTGAATTGAGTAGGCAGTGTAGCAAAGTATACTCAGGTTAATATTTTTGTAATTAACAAATATAGGCAAAGTGGAAAAATATGCTATTGGACTTCCTAGAAAATGTGTACTCAGTTACAGCTTTTGCTGTTGCAATACGAAAAACAATGATTTACCTCAAGCTTTTACTATGCTCCTTATTTTTATTTTGCTTGGGCTCAAAACGTAGAGGCATAACTTTGATAATCCAGGTTAAGAATGTTTTAAGTAAGTTTAAAGACCCAGTGTAACTACTCAAAACCCTACAGTTTAAAATCTCCACAAGCTGCATTTGATTGAAACAAAAGATGTCCATTCTTACATTTTGTCCTTCAAACACATATTTTCTCTCTCTGTAGACTGTTTTTATTCCCCTTCTACACATTTTTTTCCCCCTCTATCCTGAGGAAGGAATCTCATTATTATTTATAAATATCTAGAGTGTGGGAGGCAAGTGGATGAGGATGGAATCTTCTCAGTGGTAAGCAGTGATAGAACAATGGGCAGTGGGCAAAAACTGGAACACAAGGTGTTCCATAATAACACGAGGAAAAACTTTTTTACTCTGAGAGTAACGGAGCACTGGAACAGACTGTCTGGAGATATTCAAAACCTGTCTGAACACTTTCCTAATGCGACCTGGTGTAGGGAACCTGCTTTAGCATTGAAGTTAGACTAGATATTCTCGAGAGGGCCCCTTCCAACCCCTTCAGTTCTGTGATTCTGTGAAAACTGTCAGTAGAAAGAATCCTCAACTGCAGGTTTCTTAAATATTATGTAGGTGTCTTTGTTTCAAATATATTATTTTCTTCTTCAGTGAGGCAATATATACAAGCATATGGTTCACATCAATTCATACTGAAGAATCATTGTACAGCATAATGGGACTGTTTATTTTATATGAGCATTTACAAAGTAAAAAGAGATGTTAGGCGTTATAGAGTCATGAAGGATATAATATAACTGAAGAAAATTAGGCAATCATGAATGTAAAATTAGTCAGTGTAGCCTCAGGTGACTCTTGAAAAATATAAGTAGAGTAAAAACCTTAAAGTCACCAAATATTTTAAGATGAAAAGTAGAGAGTTTCTAGTATACAAAATGAATTTTCTGGCCTAGGACACAATAAAGACAGAACACTACTGAAGTTGAAGCCCTTAGTGTTTCATGTGTGAAACAAATTAAGGGTCCTAGCTACACAGCTGTTTGGCTACCAATATATTTGTTACTAATATGGGTACTGGAAAAGCAAATCCTGGTTTTCAGCCAATGAAGACTTAAAGTGGCAATAGAAATATCACAGGAGGTGGAATTAAGACTTCTTGGATACAGTATAGCAGATTCCAAGGGTGTTGTGTTTCAGTTTTGGAGAAAGGAGAAGGATATTTTAATTTTGTGATATCAAAACTTGAAAAAAAAATAGGATCTTTTTTTGTTTCCATTTTTGTTTTGTGGAATTATTTTATTTTATTTTATTTTGAGAGGGAGAGAGAGAGATAGAATAAACCTTACAGTTATTTACAAGGGTCAGTTCCCCATATATTAATTCTTATCCCAGGTAGCCTTGTGACAGCATTTCATCTTTGAAAATCAGTTTTTTAATTTCTCTCTGATTATGCCTACCACATTCTACTTTTTTACAAGTGCTTTTGAAGGGGGAAGACCTACAGGTTTTTTTCAGCATCTAGTGTGTCGTTTCTTTTGGAGTTATGCATAACAGATCTAGTCTTGATGACTTGCCATAGCAGATTCAGTAACGTTTACATTGCAAACATTCTAGTATATTCTGTCTATATACTTAACTAGGAACTCATGGTGCTGTGCTCACTCTGGTAAAATCTTATGATTTTCTTAGTCAAACACTTTATATGTTTTACCTAGTATGACAGCTCTGGCTAGAAGTGGTGAATGTTGATCAGATTACTGATTTTGTATTGCATGAGCCATACATTGTGTTAAATGAAGATTTTTATAAACTTAAAAAAATGTAGATATTTAGAAGAGATTGTTTCAGCATTTCTTTCTTTCTTATTTATTTTATTTATTTATTTATTTATTTATCTGTTTATTTATGTCAGTGCCCAAACAAAATTGCAAGCGACTATATTGAACACATGGATATCAAGAAAATTTGTTTCCATGGGAACCTTATCCACATGACAGTTTTCAAATGCTTTTCTACTTTCTAGGTGACATTTCAGTAATTCTAACAGTATTAATATTGCGAGTGGACATGAAATATCTGGCATAAAATGATTTGTTTTTATGTGTATGTGGACAGAACCTAAGCAAACAGCATATTGAGTGGACAGATTTTTCAGCTCTATGATTGTGGCTGTTTGCCTGCAAGTTGTAAACTATTCCCAAATATCTCATTTTGGGACACATTTGAATATCATTTGTTCTGCATCTAAGTTTTAAGGACACATATATATCTTGGAGAAAGAAAATCAGTTTCAGCATAAAGCATAATAAATTCACTGTACATTTAGGGATTGCTTCGTTATGAAGCATTAAAATCCAAAACCAATTTTCTTCCTTCAGGAGCAGGCTACATTAGGAGAGCTGCAGACTAATTGAGATAGCTACATGGCATCAAAGCTAGAAATCCGTACAGAAGTGTAGTAACCAGTGAACCTTCCTGCCTTGATTAGCACATTAATTACAAAACAGGTGTTAGCAGACTGCTAATGGGCTGCATAAAAGGTCAAGAGGGCTTAGCTATGTTTTTTTTCTTCAATTTATTTTCTTCAAATTATTGAATATTTATTTCATAGCTCTTCTGATTTGAATATGTTGGAGGAGGACTAGGTATCTCTGTAATGTGAAAAGACTTTTTCCTTTTTCTCCTTCCTCTTTTTCATTTTTTTTTCCTGTCAGATAAAAGGTGGTTTGGGACAAAATTATATAGTATCTTGTCAAAAGGAAACTGTTTAACAACAAAAAAGGACTAACACACAAGCAATTCACTGTTTTTCTGTTAAATTTCTGCTAACGTGTTTATATAGTTCAATTATACATCTCAGTGTCTCTCTCTATAGCAAAGGGGATGGTTTAATAGGGAACAAATCATACAGAGATTATAATTTTTTTTTTTCTGGTGTAGGCACTTAATGGGCTAGTTATTTCTCTTTCATTTTAACTACAGCTATAATTTTCAGATCCTAATGTTGGAGTTAGTGCAATCATTGAATAAAGAAGAAGAAATAACTGCCTTCCCTTTCCTCCCCTCTAAATGTGGAAGGCCTGACTGCCTCTGACTTGCAGATACTGGATTCTCCAAAAGATAAGTGTTTGAACATCTATTTAAAGAAAAGAGACAAGGGCAATAAAATGCCTGAAAAAAACTCTTCCATTGATCACTTTTGGTATTGTGTCCTCCAACAGAAATACTGAAAAAGGGGCACACATATATCCAGATATGAGATACGTCTTCTACACAGAAACAGCTCTTGTGATTTTGGAAACCTTGAGGTCCTTTAGTGGGGATCACTTTTTAAGTGCCACCTTTCATGAACACAGGAACAGGCAAGTCCAAAATGCTGAAAAGTCATGCAGGCTGGGATGAAGGCTGTCTTGGCTAAGCAGGGACCTTTGTCTAGAGCTTAAGTTGAAAAACAAGGTGTGTAGTCACTGGTAGCAAGGTTGGGAAACACAGGAGAAGTACGGAGATGCTGTTCACCATTACGGGGAAAAAAAAGTGCATGAGACCAAAGCTCAATTAGAGTTAAAACTAGACAGTACTGTGAGGGCAATAAAAAAGGCTTTCAGTTGGATGGGGGTTCTAGGCAGTGTGATCTGCTGGGTGGCAGCCCTGCCCAGGGCAGGGGGGTAGGAACTGGGTGGGCTTTAAGGTCCCTTCTAACTCAAGCCATTCTATGATTCTATGATAATTCTCTGCATTTTAAATTATTTGAAATTTTATTTGGAAATTATGCGTGTATCCATTGGAGCCTCTTCTGTTTCACTGTGAAGTTCTGAAGTATTTTAAAATAAATTCCAAAAAAAAAATGTAATTAATCCATAAACATGTAGACCTAGGTACTACCAGGTTGGAAAAACAAGTAATTTAGATTTTCTCAGGCAAATCTCTGTTGTGTTTGCTTTCTGTTTGTTTGTTTGTTTTTAAAAACTCCAGTACTACCTACCATTCTTACAACTGTGTGTACAAATTTTTAATCTACTCAACGTATATGCACAGTTATTACCTTGTTTTCATACCTGCACTTTCTTCTTTTAGCACAGACCTCTGAAAAAGTCACTTCCAAAGCAACTCTTTCCCATAGTGCATTCTCTCTTGCTCTGTTGCATGCCTTACTACTACTGCCTGGTACAAAGTGAATCTATCAGGGTCTCTATGGCATCCATCACATCCAGTTTGATTGCACAGAAGCACTTGTTCCTTTTCACTGCCGAATCAGGTCAACAGCAGAACAGCAGCAGAGTGATTGTGTGATTGACATTCCTGCTTTTGGGAAACTAATAGACATGAAAATGCTTCGGCAGAGGAAGCTTCAATTAGTTTGACAGAAAAACAACAGAAGCTTTGTTATAAAAAAGAACTGAGGAGCCATTTAACTTTATGACATATCTTCATAGCCCTACTAATAAGTACAGTCTCAGAACTAGTCTTTGGAAATTATAAACTATCAGTAAGAAATACTGATTAGAAAAGGATTTTGCTTCAAGCTTACAAATATAGCATTTACCCCTAGGAGTTCATTTAGGATGGTCTTGAAGAAACTGCTCAGAGAAGGTTACGACATCAAATGGAGTTACAGAAAAGTTGAAGCCATTTTGGACTTAGAAAGCAAGTTTGTTACTTAGTTTGAGAAGGTGAAAAAGGGCAGAGCTACAGTGAGCCAGTCCCTAATACTTTGCTTAAAAAAAAAAAATTACACTTATGAGTTATCCATTGCCACAGCAATTCTAATACCAAAGCTGTGACAAGTTCTACAGCACTGAGTTGCAGAAAAGGCAACCACAAACAAACTAGCTTTAATTTATCCAATGGGATGCAGTCTAAACAGAACAGATGAAACTGTATTTTTACCTCTCTTATTGTTGTTGTTTATTTTATTTAGCTTTTAAAGTCTAGCCCTTCCTTTTGTCTACCATTAGCTAATTTAAACGAATTTCTGTGCTCAAGTAATATATGCTTATAGCCCTGCAGCACAGGGCTGTGGCTATCTTCACACATCGTTTTCAGTAATCATGAGGTCTAATTTCACAGGCTCCAAATATGGTAGTTGAACTTCAAGGTAGAAATAATCTGGCTTTTATAAAACATTCTGAGATATGCTCAGACATGTAGGCTTAAAAAGTAGACATACTGCTTCCATGAAAGGCATAGGAATTAAAAATTGGTAACTAATTACTAAAGTAACCTGAGACCATACAACTTTATCCTCATTAGTAGAATGACGACAGTATATTTGAGTGCAGTTGATGGAAGACTTTAGCTATTCAGGCATGTGAAAAGCAATACATTATGGAAACAAATATTTCTTTGAAGCAAGGAAATGCAGAAATAGTGGACAGAAAAGGAAAAAATCTAGATAATTGCAGTAATAGACTCTCATTTTTAGGTGTGTGCCTTTCAAACAATGACAATAATTATCATTTTGGGAACTGTTATTTTGCGCTTCAAATTCCATCTCCTTATTTATAGAATTTTTGTCTAGGTCACATACTTCCGATCTTTGATATATTTATAGTATATGATCTATATTTTAAAATATTTTCTTTGTGTTGAGTGATGTGACCTATAGTATTTGACTTGTACTAGCTTTCACAAATTTCTGAGCAAAACTGAAGTCTAAGGCCTATTAAAATAGACACTCTGTACATCAGTTTGCTATATGCTCTGTTCATTAGCAAATTAAAGTCCCTAGAACTGCAGTTTCAATCACATACAATTCTGTTCTCACAGAAACTAATACAAAATGAGTTATAGTATTAAAATACTATAGCTATATTGCTTGTAAAAAGTTGACAACATCATAGAATAATTTATTTATTACAAAAAAAAGCTAGAAAAAAAATAAAGTGTAAGATTAGTTCTTCCAACAGTTTTAATTTCTTTTCCTAGCTTCTTGAGTGTGACAAATTTATTAGATGAAATTATACTTTCTGAAAAAGATAACTAACTCATTTCGAAAATCATCCTTCAAGTTCTTCCTTGCTTGGCAGTGAACATGCATCTCAATCCCTTGTAACTCAATCCCACTGGTGATCTAATGGTTTGTGACCCTGCCCATGGCGTGGGAGTTGAAACAAGATGATCTTTGAGGCCCTTTTCAACTCAGACTATTCTATGATTCTATGTTTGAGGATCCATCTGAAGCCCACCAAAATCTTTGTTTTGATGGGAATTCACAGCTTTAAATTCTTTGGTTAATCAGAAGAAGGCTTTTATACGGATATGAAACCTTAAAAGTATCACAAATTATGAGGAAAATCAGAGTATATGTGTGCATTTGGCAGCTATCTCAAGTATAATTACATTTTTTGAAAGGTCCCCAAAAGGTTAAGGTGGTTTTACTTTCTATCAAAACCAGCAACTCTCATATAGACAAACAGGCTTATAATCAAGTATACGAAACATGAAGAATAAAACGACTCTTGAGATCATTGAGCACAATGTGGACATTGTGGGAAATAAATAAAAATGCTATTTTTGACCGAGTAGCTATGAGTCCAGACAACTCCCAGTGTGATCAATTTTGAAAAAAATAATAATAATAATAATAATAATAATAGAAACATTTTTAATAGTTACTGCTATTTAGTAGTTTTTATACCAGGCCTACTGTTATGTTGTACAGTCAGCTCAAGCACTCAAAATATCCCCACAATGTAAAAGATAAGGTAGTGTATAATATATAGATATAGTGTGGTGATGGCCTGTATTCATTTAAATAAACAAGCAGTTATACTTTAAAAAAATATATATTTACCTGAATTCAATTTCATGACCACTTCTTTTCAGACAGGTTTAAACCTAAAATGAGAATAATTTTAACATATGATACATTTATTAATAGGTAAAACATGCCTTTTCAACTGAATCTTGTATTATATGTTTTCAGTTAACTGAAAAATAATAAACATTTTCAAAACCTCTGTGCATTTTTTGTTGATTCTTCTCTGTAGCATAAGTTGTTGTCCTTTGTTATGGGGGACTGAGGTCTTTTAAAGTCAGGCTGAATGAGCACTATTTTCACCCCTTTGCTGACAAAAAAATTAAGATGCTTTTAATCAACTGCAATTATATAGTTGGGTAAAGAATCAAAAACAATTAGTAAGTGCTTCAGCAAAATCTAGTATCTATTGTGACAAGATATAGTAGATATTATAAATTCCCTCACTAAATTTTATTTATATGTATTTTCCCTATGTGTGTCAAAAATTCCTGGTACTCCTATTTATATAATCACAAATTAAATTAGCAATTATCAGTTTAATTCTCAGAGGTAACTTTTTCATATGATTACATTGATAGAAGCTACTTACTGGCATGAATAACAAGTACAGCTGTTTGTATTTCAAATCTATGTAGAAAAAATATACTGAAAGATAAAAAAAATCATTACCTTTATCTTGCTCCAAAGACTTTTAAATACTCACTCTTGTTACTCTGCTCCAGATTTTTGCAATCTGATTCACCTAACCTGTTTAATGTGTAGATGTAAACTCTAGATGTCCAAAGAGAGTTTTGCATGAAATAATATGATCTTCTGAGAATGACATATCTTTGATACAAATTAATTGTAGGAGATGTAAAGAAATTTGTTGTACCAGATAGGGGAAAAAAGAAGAGTGATGTTTATCCTTCTTTACAATTACTTCCAGGAAAAATGAATGTATTTTAATAAAATAGCATGGGAGTTTGCATAGTTATTTTGGTTTCCACCAAAAAATCTAGGAATATATTGAACACAGAAAGTAGGAACACTTAACTTTTCTCAAAACTTTTTTTTCAGCATGCTTCAAAAATCATCTAACACCCAGCAAGTCTGTCTCTTATGAGTTATTAAATGAAACAGCAAAATCAGAACTTTCTCATCTCGGGTATGTATGCAAAGCAAAGGAAGTGCAATCTTGTAATATTTAGTCCCACTACAATGTGATTATTTGAAAATCTGGGTTTGGAAACATTTGCAAAAATAAGTATGAGATTGCAAATATCAGAGATGAAATGAGGATCTGGGGAGCAAATATCAGAGATGAAATGAGGACCATTAGCCTGATCTCAGTGCTGGGAAAGGTTATAGAACAGATCATCCCCTCAAGATCACATGGCATTTGTGGGAAAACTGGGACATCATGCCCAGCCAGCATGTTTTCATGAAAATTATGTTCTGCTTGACCAACTTGATCTCCTATGACAGAGTGACTTGCCTGGTGGGTGGGGGAAAGACTGTTGGTATATCCTATTTAGACTACAGCAAAGACTTTGACACTATCTCCCACACTATTTTCCTGTAGAAGCTGGCAGATCATGGATTGGACAGGTACATTCTTTGCTGGGGAAAGAACGGGCTGGATGGCCAGGCGAACAGAGTGGTGGTGAATGGAGTTAAATCCAGACGGCGACCAGTTACAAGTGGTATTCCACACGGATTGGTACCGAGGCCTGTCCTGTTCAATATATGTATTGATAAACTGGATAAGGGGATTGTGTGCACCCTCAGTAAGTTTGTAGATTACACAAAGTTGGGAATCAGTGTTGATCTGCCTGGGGTAAGAAGGCCCTATAGAGGGATCTGGACAGGCTGAATAGCTGGGCTGAGGCCAATGGGAGGAAGTACAAGGCCAAATGCTGAGTCTTACACTTTGGCCACAATAACCCCAGGCATAGCTGCAGGTTTGGGGCAGAGTGGCTAGAAGACTATGTGGAAGAAATTGACCTGGAGATGTTGATTGATGATTGGCTGAACAGGAGCCAACAGTGTGCCCAGGTGGCTAAGAAGGCCAATGGCATCAAAAACAGTGTTACCAGAAGGAGCAAGAAATTGATTATCCTTCTGTAGTCAGCACTGATGGAGCTTCACCTTGAATACTGTGCTCATTTTTAAGCCCCTCACTACAGAAAGACATTGAGACCCTGGAGCATGTCCAGAGAAGAAAGTTAGGGAGGTATCTAGCACAAGTCTTATGAGGAGTGGCTGAGAGAACTGGGATCATTTTGTCTGGAGAAGAGAAGGCTCAGGGAACACCTTATTGCTCTCTACAGCTACCTGAAGAGAGGTTGTGGTTGTCCTCTTCTCCTATGTAACTAGCAGTAGGACGAGAGGGAACAGCCTCAAGTTGCGTCAGGGAAGATTCAGGCTGAATGTTAGGAAGAATTTATTTTCTGAAAGCATGGCCGGATGCTGTAACAGGCTGCCCAGGGAGGTGTTTGAGTCATCGTAACTGGAGGTGTTCAAGAAGCATTTAGATGTCATACTGAGGAACAAGTTTTAGTGGGAAATATTCATGATAGAAGGATGATTGGACTGGATGATCTTGGAAGTCTTTTCAACCTTGGTGATTCTATGATTCTATGAAAGTTATACCTTAATTCAGCTGCTGACATCTTCACACAGATTGCACTAAGTTCAGCAATTAGTGATTATCTTCACAATGTTGGGCAAAGTAGAATCTATCTTATCTCTCTATTATACATTTTGTCAGCTGTATGAATATACCTTCCACAAGGAAGATACGCAGCCCACTGCAGTCCCAAAGTGAATGCACACTAAAAATGATAAAAAGGAGTTATCAAAAGTGATCTGTCCTTACACCTTTTGTGCTTGGATAGCTGTGCATAAAAAGTAGTTGTAATTCTATCACTTCATACATAGTTGAGTTTGTAAAGGCTCTCACAGTTCCACCTGATGGCTTTCTGTTGCTATTCATTGCTAGTACCTCAAGGCAACTGCAGGTGCTTTATCTGTAAAAGCCTTATGTTATACATGTTACTGGATCTGGCCTTTTCCCCACTGTCAGTTGAACAGCCTATATTGGGCAAAAGCTTCCATGGCTTGATAGGTTTTAACAGTAAATTACTCAATAACCTAAAAAATGACCACTGAAGCAATAATTCCCTTTTTATGAAAGCTATGAATACAATTGAACATGGTTCTTGTGGTCTTGAAGGATGTGGATGAAGATATACAGATAAATATGTATCTAAACACAGATTGCTTAAAGAGATATATGATGCAAATATCACCATATTTTATGATGAAGCAATAAGGCACACTTAAAGCATTTGAAATATCCCATATAATTTAGCTTAAGGAGCAGGGATCAGTCTCTGATTGGATGTATAAAGCAGTACAAAGGAAGTCCCTAGGTCAGCCTAAGACCACAGACTATTTGGAATCCACATAAAATTTGACAATGACTGTTAAAAATTCTATGATTGTGTTTTATGAGAAATCCTTAAGTATAAAAACATAATTGAAACTGATACATTTACTCAAACTTGATGAAAAGTTGTGTCTCTTCCGTAAGGTATACTTTGTTGTGTATACAATTTGAAAAGCTGTTTAATTCAACATAGTTTTTTCATGCTGTTTTGTCGATTTTTTTTTAATGTATTTATTTATTGTCAGTATGCAGTTACAGAGCTAATGTTAGTGAATCTGTAATATTTCATTCTTTCAGTCTGAATTTTAGATGTAGAACTGGAGTATGATTAAACCAGTGAAGGTCCCAGTAGAACATTACAGAAAACCCACATGCCTTGAAAATCCTGTTCTCGGAAAAGAAGTATCCTCCAGAGAAACAACACTTCTTGCCAGGAAAGAAGAAGAAAGCTGTATTCTGTGCCAAGAGAATGATGGCTACTTTTTACACTTGCTGTCATATTACCTACCATTGCCTACCTACTCTTTGATTTTGAATTTATTTCTTTAGACAGACAACCAGAGGGATCTGTGCTTGAAAATATAGTAATAATTAATATCTTCCGTATTGAAATGCCATTTTCATTTCCTTCCTCCCATACTCAGGGGTTAACTACATTCATTAACTATGGAGAATGTCTTTTCTTTCCCACATCCTGTTCTTCCGTATCTTGCAGGAGCTGGATGAGTTTATAGTTATTACATCATGTTTGCTATTTCCAGTACCAAGATGAGATTTCATTTCCTGGCAGGCCATTTTATGGGAATTGTTGTCATTCAAAATGTAAAAGATTGTTTTCTTCCTCATCTTTTACTGCCACATGCCAAAACAAAGTGATCTACCTCTTACTAATTCCATTTCCCCACCTTCTTATGAAATTCTAGAATGATCATAAGTTCACTTCTTTTGTCATTTCAAATTCTTTTTTTTTTCCATAATCAAAATTCAATGGCTTTTTATGTGATCAAAGCTATGAAATTCATCCTTGTAATTCATCTCAGATCTGTTGTCAGATCTAGATCAATTTTTACTCTATTGACTGTTCAAATAATTAAAAATAACTGATATTTCTACTTTGTTTAGAAGAACTATCTTAGCAGTCCTGAGATCAGCTAATGAGATATTTATAAAATTAGGCTAACTATCTCAAATACAGTTGTATCTCAAATACAACTCCATTATCTAATTTATACTATGTGGATTCCAAACCACTGCTGATCTGAAACCTAGTTTTCATGTTGCAGAAAAGACTGTCCATTGAGTTTATAGTACAGATGACATGCTTCTACCAGGTGTCAAATGTTATGAGTTTCTTTTTTTACACTCTTATATAGTCTTGAAGTAGATCTTTCATTAACTGGGACGCTGAATAAATTTAGTATTTCTACATGGACAAAAATTCTAATTATTTAATATTATTAGATTAAATGCCTTACATAGGTATTTAGAAAAAACACTGGTTATATATAAACACCTTACGTATTATGGCTATCTATAGCAGTTTTGGCTGGGACAGAATTACTTGTCTTCCTAGTGACTTGTTTCATTCTGTGCTTTGGATTGTTAACCAAAGCAGCATATTGATAACAGAGAGACACTTTAGATATTGTTGTGTTCACACTGCATCGTCTTTCTTTATTTCTCACTCCAGAGGCATGAGAGGCTGGAAAGAAAAATGGGCAGAAAAACTGACAAAAAATTACCAAAGAGATATTCCATGCCATAGAACTTCATCCTTAGCAATAAAATTGGGGTGTGGGAAGTTCATCTGGACTAGCCATTTCTGGACATTTGTCAGCAGGTGGTGAGAAATTGCTTTTTGCATCACTTGTTTTTCTTTGCCTCATTTTCTTTTTCTTTTTTTTTTTTTTTTTTCTCTCTGTTACTGTTTCTTTTTTACTTTTTTGAAGTGCCTTTTTCCTCAACTCATGAACTATCTCACTTTTATTGCTCATATTTCCTCACCTGTTGTACTGAGAGGGGAGATTTAGTAAGTAAATGGGTGGTGCTTAGCTGCCTGCTGTTATTAATCCACAACAGTACCTTAGATATTCAATCCAGTTTAGATAAATGGTTTTCAATACAAGATTTTGAGATTCTAAAATACAAATACTTCCATTATAGCATTTGTTTTATTAGCAGTGTTATTAATAAATTTTAATTTCATCACCTTTCATAAAATGTAATAAGTTGGCTTTCTGGAAGTTATTCTTGTGCTTAGTTACATATAAATTCTGTTTAAGAATGTTTAAGGTACTTTTCCCGAAGCAGAGTTTTCTGGCAATAAAATTTGCCCCCATCATCATAATCTTCTTTCATTAGTGCATGGTAAGAATCACTTGGATATGCGGAAGGAAAGTGACTACTCTTTTTAGAAAACCTTTTCCAATGCAACAACCTATAGTAAGAAAGGAAAGCAGAGATGGGAACTATATATGGTCTATCATGCCATATGAGAATGTGGGAATGTTTATTCCAGCAGGGTTATCTGATGAAGGACATCTATACTGAGAAGCACAACCAGATATAAAATTCCCAGTGGAGTGCCACTCCAGGTGCCTTTTCCAGGTCTTCTACTCCAATCACGTGGCAGGAGCAGTGTGTGTTTCCAAACCAGTCAGCTACTTGAGGCATGCACATAAGCGAGGTGAGTGAGAGGCTTCACACTGACAGCTGGAGCACAGCCATGGGTACAGATCATACGTCTGGTGCTGGCTGCTGAGTGGTTGTCTCTTCCCCAAACATGTTGTGTATGGAGTGCATGTGTGTATTTGCTAAAAAGCTGTAAACTGGACTAGTGAGTGAGTAGTGGGGACCTTAGGTCTGGGCCAAGTCATCAGGCAGGAGGTGCATCTGTGTGCTGTTACACACAAGGGGACTTGTGAATGTGATGGGCATGAAGGATAAGTGTGTGAGTGGTGCAATTGCATAGTGAACCAGATGGCAAGTGATGGGTAAGAGGGTACACGGGTACATGGGTAAGAAGGTTCAGTATCCAGACAGCAATGCTGGATGAGCAGAGGGGGTTGTGTCAGTACTCACAGGATCTAAAAATGTGCATGTGCCTGTGAATCTGGACCGTGTTCTGTGTGCGTATCAGTGAACTTTGGTCTGTAGTAGTCTGACAGTAGGAAGGGGACTCTGCTCTCTGTATCTATTCTACATGAGTCCTCTGAGAAAGTGATGCTGAAGGCAGCTGTTGGCTGGGGCAGCCTATGTGACCTGACATTTATATTCTGTCACTGCCTGAATGTTTTTGGGTTGCTGTGTTAAGTGCTCAGTGCTAAACTTGAAACTTGAATTGGGGAAAACAGCAGGCACATGCCCTAGCCTCAGCAGTCCACAGGTCGGACAGGAGCAGCCCTGCTGTGATCAGATAGAGGAGGAGGCAGCCACATTCTTTATGTCATTTAGCAAGAATTAGCTCTTGTTACACATCTATGACTAATTGCTTTTTTTTTTTTTTTTTAAAGTTATAATTCATTAAGCTTATGCATGCATAAAAGCCTAAATCCGACACTTAAACCACATCAAGGAATTGTACCCACATTTTCTTTTTGCCCTATGAATGCAATGCTTAAAAAAAAGGAAAATGCTGAAAGTACATGTTTTCCTCCTTTAACATCAAGGCCACAGTTGTTAAAGGGTAATGTATTTAAGCTGAAAATTCCTAGTGATACAGACTTTTAATGAAAAACTTGACAAGTGTTTAACTTTAATAGTGATACTAAGTGATTATTATAATGACACTGCAAAAATGTGATCAAAGCCAATCACAAATACTTTTCCAAGGTCATATACCTCCAAACTACAAAATTGTTAAATTGCTAGCTATTAAGCTCAATCTCATCCTTGTTTCTGTGCCCAGAGAGAAAATCTAGCATTGTGATGAACAACTCAAACTATGCCAGAAACGCTCATCTGCACCAGCAATTCTCCTTTTCCAGGGGCATCTTTTCAGTTTTAAAGAGTAGTTATGATGACAGTAATGATTCTGGTGCAATTCTGATTCAGAGATTATGAAAAGACTTGCATTAAATGTAATAAACCACTACTTACTATTTGCTTCACATCCTCTGCTACATATTATCAGTATATTTTTGCCTGGGATAATCATAGAAATAGATGCTTAAAAATCTACCTGTGTTCACAGTGGACCTCATAGCAGAGCAGGGAGTGTGATTAATACATTAAAATTTGATTTCTTTTGGAGACAAAATGCCTTCTAGACTTCCCTTAAAAGAAGTAAGAGTGTTATCTGCTGTTTCCATGGAGTAGTTTAGGGTGCAACAAATCCATTTACTGATTGGGGTTGTTACTGCTGAGTTCCAATGACTGTAACATGAAGTGTCACAGTGCCAGATCCTGAGAAATCTAGAAGTTTGTGTCATCTCAGAGAAAATAGGATGGAAGTTAATTCCAAATTACCACTCCTTAAGAAATTTCGTGCTTTATGTGATAAGTGTATCTTCTCTTGATGATGATTCCTCATCAAAATGGAAATGTAACATTCCATTGTGATAACGAAGAAGCCTTAGTATGAGACTGTAGGATTTTCAGGACCAGTACATATGTAGATATACCTACATACCTGTATCTTTGTTTATATTGCTATGTACAAACATACACTTCACATAAATCCATACAATATTGATGTTTATACATCTTTGTTTTATTTTAAAAGGAATGTTTGTGTGGGCAAAAACACTATATTAGAAGACGTATGGAATGGGTAAGTTAATGCATAAAACATTGATTATGATAATTACAATATCAAAATATAAAAATCAATATATTTACCGTTTACTTTTAAAAGATCTTGTAAAACCTGCATAAATTCAACAGGCTTCTAAGATATACAAATATGTTAAACATACAAGTTTGATTATTGAAAATGTTGATAATCCATAGTCTTTAGAATACCACACAAATTTACCCTTGCATATCCTAGCTTTTCTCATCATTGTTTATCATTTGTGGACGAATATGAATTAATTAAAATATAAGAATGACATAGCATGAGGGACTCTGGAGATGCTTGTTACTTTTCATAAATATTTTTATGTTCACCTTTTCTTTAACCTCCAAACAGATTAGTGGTCTTACTATTAAATTGCTGTACAGAATCACTTTGAATGAAGTTAAGAGAGAAGGTATAACTCATCTGATCCCTTTCAGGGTCAAATCCTCAGGTAGCGTGAAATGGAATAGATTTACTGACAAAAAATACTAACACTGTATGTATTCATAAAAATGAATGTTTCATTTATCACAACTAGCTCCAAAATCTTGATTATAGAATAATGTATAGATTTGTACAGGTTTGTGAGATTTGGCTATGTGCCACAATTATTCCTGAAAGCACTGGTATACTGTTGTGATTTTTCAGAAAAATCTGGCTGACCTGCTGGAAAAAAGCTGTCAATTTTCTTTAAAGCTAAGCATTTATAACCCTAAATATTTACTTAGAGGAATGTGACCAAAGACCTTTTTTCATCTCTCTAGGAGACTGTCCTATTATCCTAGCAACAGAGCGGGAGGACATGTCAAGTGCCTGATTTAAAGAGGATGAAAACAGCTCTTTCTCTTGATCTCCAAGAACCACCTCAGAATGCTGTTATTTCTGAGGGCATAAAGATGGCATCATGTTAATATACAGACATACATAGGTGGGATAGGCCAACCTGGTATGCTATTACAGAGTCTACACATTTACCAGTGTACATATGAGTGATATATGAGAAAAAGTGATGAAGAGGGAATTAAAGTTGTTAATATTGATCATTATAATCAATTGCTCCATCGTTCTATTTATACCACTTCCTATTTCTTTTATATCTGACAGTATACAAGAATCTTATAAAAGGACACAAAGTATGTGATGATGTACAGAAAATGAACACAGATAATACATTGTTATCTAAGAAAATTGTAAACAAGTATAACATGGATTTAAAGATAATTCAAAATTATAAATACAATTAACTGCATATGGAAGACTTCTGTCACACTGTACACTTGAACAGTGTAATACAGGTTTTGAAAGAAGGCTTGAAACTAACCAGAAAGTCCGGATGTGAGTGAATTGGAAAGTGTTTTGAGGATCCTCTCTTAGAGCATCCAGAAACATTAAGTACTTGATTTGGTCCATGTTGTACAAAGACTAGGGCAAAACTTAGGTTGGACAGTTTGCAAATAAAAATGATGGATAGTTTATAGGAAACACGTAGTAAGTAGCAAAATAACTTGGTGTCAGGGTGACTATTCTGATTCAAAGCCAAGTCCAGTTACCTGTTAATGTTCATAGGTTGCTTTCCAATTAGATAGTTATTAAAAGTCAGTCGTGCTATGTTCCTTCTGACTTTTTATGTGCCTGCCTCTGGTTAAACATAAAGCTGTTTCCAGGTATGTTTTTTTTAACATATGTCTTGTTGTGAACAAAGTTATTTATAGGTGTTTAACATGCAATTCAGTGTGATTTGGCATTTATAACTAGAGTTATGTTAGAACTAGATGAAATGGATTGCGTGACTGAGTATGGTAGAATGGATCTGACCTTGACATTTTCAATCTGAAAGTAATATTAGAAGAACAGAGTGCTTAAAAAGGATTTAGAATGATAAAGCAAGATTTAAGAATACAAAGAAATTTAAAAGGGAAATGAAATAAGAAAGAAAATGATGAGAGGTCTGATAACGTTTAAACCAAGGAAAAGCTGGGGAGAGTTAAAACACATAAAATAAAAATTGACAGATGCACGCAGATTTGAATGAATGTTTGTAGATGAACATACATGTTTTCAAGTTTTCTCTTTTTTAAACTGATTATTATAGTCAAAAAATTGTTAAGTCAAAAAATGAAATTTATAAACATTTTCCATTTCTATCAAAGCACTTATCTGTGTGTCTAAACGTACTACAAAGCCTTATAAGCATGATAATACTGTAAAATTTTTAAAAATGGAAGAAAAGAAAAGGTAATATACATGTAAAATTTTTAATTGTCAAAGAGTTGTATACTGATGTGATTATATTAAATATGAATTCTGTAAACTAGGACAATTTTAAACTGAGTTTACATGACTTTTTTTCAAGTATGTTAATTTTATCATTATTGAACTGAATAGGCATTTTAAAATTAGTTTGCCTGGAAAGGAAAGGAAATTTCTGTCTCAAGGATTCAGCTTCATACAAAGATTTTTGGGTCTGCCAATAGCTGTCATCATGCAATTATCTGTGTTAGCTGGATCATAGAATATTCTCCTAATTTCATGCTCTTTAAGATGTAAAAAATATCTTTTAACCTAATGTCTAAGGCAATTAATCCTTTGGGAAAAAAAAAAAAAAGTCTTTTCATGGTTTTGAGTCAGTGAGAACTGAGTAAGAATAATCAAAATGCAAAAAATATTTTAAACTTAATTTAAGGCTTACTTATTGAATTAACCAATGGAATAGTTGAAAGGAAATTATGATAATAAAATTAACCTTGAGATTAATTTGAGAAGAGTTCTTCAATAATCTGTGCGCATAACTTATTTAAACCTCCCATGCCTACAAAACTAGGACAGATCTCACAGACAGATTTGTGGAGGTCCTTGATCATTTTAATGAATTACACATATGAATAATTTACAAAATAATTTAAATAAATAAGGTGAGCATTCAAAGATAGGTAATATTACCTGAAATTCTCTTTTCTATTCCTCATGGAATCTTTTTTACAAACAAGTTAATCAAAGGGAATTGCACTACTGTTAATGTCAATTGTTCTCAAAAATTTATGTTTTGAAAATATTCTGATTCAAACAGCATTTTAATGTATGAAGTAGAAAAAAATCTTAATACTTATTAAAACAGTAATTTTAATTGCCATCATTTTCTATTACGATTTAGTTCCAGAAGTAATCTCTGCATAATGCTAGCCTACAATAACTGCAGAGATATGCAGAAAATTAATAGCAAGACTGAAATAATCAATGATTATGATTTAGATAAATGATTTTAGAGAAAATGATGCCAGACTTCACTGCATTACATAATTTATAAGAAAGACAAATATTTTTAAGAGAATTAAGAGAGATTTTTTACCAGCACTTACAGTATTCAGGAGAAAGAAAAACTTTTTTTGATTACAGATTTCTCATCTAATTCATTTGTAAATGACAAAGTAATTAGACGGAATTTAGAGAAGAACACTATTCTACTGGGTTTTAAAAATTAAGATTCATACAGTGCATAAGTTATCTGGAGTGCTGTTGGTTGGCTATAAGGTCTTCAGAAGGGACAGGCAATAAAGGAGGGGTTGTGGCATGGTTCTCTGTGTTAGAGAGTGTTTTGATGTTGTTGAGCTTGGGGTTAGGAATGATAAGGTTGAATCTTTATGAGTAAGGATGAGGGGCATGGCCAAAAAGGCTGAAATCCTATCGGGGGTCTGTTATAGACCACCTAGCCAGGATGAAAAGACAGATGAGATGTTCTACAAGCAGTTGGCAACTTGTACAGTCACCAGCCCTTGTTCAATTTTTCTGGTGTACTGGAAATACAGTACAGGATAGAAGAAGCAGTATGGGAGATTTCTGCAGTGTGTAGAGGAGAGCTTCCTGATGCAGCCAGTAAGAGAGCCTACCAGGAGAGATGCCCCACTAGATCCACTGTTCACAAAGCGTGCTGCTTGGAGATCATAGAATCATAGAATGGCCTGGGTTGAAAAGGACCACAATGATCATGTAATTTCAACCCCTCTGCTGTGTGCAGGGTCGCCAACCAATAAATCGGGCTGCCCACAGCCACGTCCAGCCTGGCCTTGAATGCCTCCAGGAATGGGACATCCACAACTTCCTTGGGCAGCCTGTTCCAGTGTGTCACCATCCTCTGTGTGGAAAAACTTCCTCCTAATATCTAACCTAAACCTCCTCTGCCTCAGTTTAAGACCATTCCCCCTTGTCCTACCACTATCCATCCTTGTAAACAGCCATTCCCCCTCCTGTTTATATGCTCCCTTCAAGTACTGGAGAGCCACAATGAGGTCTCCCTGGAGCCTTGTCTTCAACATGCTAAATGATCCCAGTTCCCTCAACCTTTCCTCATAGGAGAGGAGATGGTAGGATCTGTCTTGGGCAGAGAAACCATGAAATAACAGTTTCCTATTCTTGGTGAAGTCAGGAGGGGAGCCAGCAAATCTGCTTTCTTAGACTTCTGGAGGGAAGTCTGGTGGGGAGGGTCCCTTGAGATTCACCCCTGTGAAGGGCAAGAAAGTCCATGAAGACTGTTTACTCCTCAAGAAGGAAGACTTAAAGGTGCCAGAGCAGGAAGTCTCTGTGTGCTGTAAGATGATTCAGCGGGCAAGAAGACTGGCGTGGGTGAACAGGAAAATTTTTCTGAGGCCCCAGGAAAAAAAGAGAGCATACCTCTTGTGGAAGAGAAAAATATCAGTAGCAAGTAAATGACAGCCTTGATGTTAACTATGTATATACAGATATGCACTGATGTTTCTCTGACTGAGAGGGGACTTAAGTATCTTTGTAAATCGAATTTATAATTTAAGTGGCCAGACATGATATCACCTTCCATAAGATCAATTTAAAGTCTATCTCTTTTTTTTTTTCTTTTTTTTCTTTTTTTTTCTTTTCCTTTTTTTTTTTTTTTTGACATAGACTTCCAAGATGGGATGCAAACAAAGATTATTTAATTATATATAAATGAAGCTATGTTATAGATACATTATACTGATCAACCAATAAGATAGGTAAGAAATTTATTAGACTCTGAAATGTTTCTTATGATGCAATACCTGTTATAGGTTTATTTCTGAAAATGTAAAGCTCAGTTCCTCTTTGTAACCAAGGAACTGAGATGAACTGTGCTCCCATTGAGGACTAATCAGCTTTCAGACCAACAATGAATGTAGACAGAGAAGAAAGTAAAAGAACAAGGATGGTATCTGCTCCTGTGTATCTTTTACAGAATGACTTTCTGAGTCAGTGAAATTTATCTCACAGACAAAAAAAAAATATTTTTCCTCTATAAGCAAAACTCAGAGAGCAGGCCAGACAATCCACAGTTACAAAACTAATCCCAGTTAATCATAAAGCCATAAAACAGGGTAACTGCATGTCAATACATTGAATAACACCAAAAGAATTGCTAGCAAAATCTGTACAAGAACTTCAATAATTCATTTATGTGTCCAGAAAGAGAGGAAGATAATACAATATACATGTTTCACTAGGGCCTCCAAATAGATTCTGAAGCCAGAATCACCAATCATGTACCACTCAGTTGTCATACACCATCTACACATGTAATGATACCAACAGAAGTTGGTTAAAGTATACATTTAAAATATATGTCCTTATATATCTGTATATATAAAAAATCTGTAACATAAAAATGATATCTTATTCTTAAGCTTGTGAAATCCAGCCTGTAGAACAATTTCACTGAATGGGAAAAATTAAAGATTTCTTATTAAAGATTATTTTCTCTCCCTATATATAAGGTAAGATAAATATGATAAATGAATAATAAACATGGCAGGAAATACTTCTCCATACTCGGAAAGTGACTCAGCTCCATGCAGAAGAAATAATGAAGGAGCAATGCTTTCCATAACTACAGAAAGTTTGATCCAAACTTGAATCCTTTGGCTCGTTAACTGAGTCTATCACTCAGAATGCTAAATGCTACCAGCCTAAGTTTTAGCAACAAAATTAACACTATTCTTATTTGCTTTATTATCCTTGTAAACTGTATTGCTTTTACTGCTCTTGTCTATAATTAAAATAAATAAACAAATAAATAAATAATCAAGGCTTTAGGTCTTTGACCTATTTAGATATACTGTTGTTTGTATCTGCCCTAATAATTTCTTCTTGCTTTTGCAGCTTCCATTGGAGACGACCCAGTGGATTTTGCCTTAGGAGATACAAAATAAGTTTTGTTTTTTTTTTAGAATGCCAGTGTACTCACCAGGTGGTTTCTAAAAGTAATGAGAGTTACAATCAAGAGACTGAAATAAAACTTCTGGCAGTTTATGGGAAAATCTAGATGTAACCTAGGGCTTCGTTCTTTCCACTGGATTCCTATTTATCTATATGCTGTCTGCCATTAAACAATAAAACAATAGAGGGTTGAACTGCTAGTTAGCAAGCAGTTCATTAATAACCTCATTCAAGACCAAGTGAAATAAAAAAAGACCTTCTGCTAATCTCATGGTGAGCTGGAGTATCAGAACTACGTCTGTGCAAAGAGTTTCTGCAATAAAAAAAATAATTAACTAAAAATTCATTTCAGTTGAACTAGATGAAAATGCAACTCACTTCTATTCAATCTGAACTCCATCTGGAAAAGAGAAAAGCCTAACAAAGAGTTAAATTTAGAAACATTTTTTTTCCTGCCCCACTTGAAACAAATTTTGACTCTGTTGGAAAACTCCTTAGTTTACAGACATCACAGAACCTATACAAGTACTCATCTGACTGTCTTATTGCCATTGCAGCCATTCAAGTAGATTTTCTACCCTTCACTTTCATCTTGAACAAGGCCCACAAATCAGATACAGATGAGAATCATCTTTCCTCTCATCCAGGTCTATGCAGCTGTACTTCTTTGTAGTATCCTTCCTGGTTCTGTCAGGAACAGCTGGGTTTCTCAACTATAAAGATACAGGAAATAATTTGGTTATTGATCTGTGGCAGGTAGAATCAGCTGTTGGTTTAAATGTCAACTGAATATTAAAGAAGAATCCCTGGTTGTACAGAAATATAAATGGAAGGGAGAAGAGCAGGGAAAAAAAGGAAGAAAGAGAAATAAAGAGAAATAAAGAGAAAGAGGAGAGGAGAGGAGAGGAGAGGAGAGGAGAGGAGAGGAGAGGAGAGGAGAGGAGAGGAGAGGAGAGGAGAGGAGAGGAGAGGAGAGGAGAGGAGAGGAGAGGAGAGGAGAGGAGAGGAGAGGAGAGGAGAGGAGAGGAGAGGAGAGGAGAGGAGAGGAGGAATCCAACATTAGAATTCTGCAGCACCTTAAACATCTTCTAGTAGTAAGAGATACAAAAATTTCTGTCACAGGTAGAAAGGATAGAGTGTTGCTTCTGATTCTCAACTATAATCTCAAAACTCTAACTCATTTTAGAAAATCATTTTGCTAATTTCTACTTGTTCTTAAATGACAAATTGCCTCTGCTCTAGGGAAAATTTATGAACTGCATTCAATACTACCATCTGTTGGCAAAAGCAGTTGGTACATCTATGAAACTAATAAAAATGTAAAATTATTTATTGACTTGAAAAACACATTACAATGCAGAAAATTTTATGCTTTTCTTAGGTTCTGTTTTTACGTATATTTTATCTTCTTTCCTGTTTTGTGTTATCACAGCTCATCTAAAATTTCCCTATTATTGAATCTAAATCCAGCACACTGGAAACTAGCTGCTTGATTCATATAGAAAACTTGATTGACCAGCAGAGACCCTTTAATTTTACTGTTAAGCTACAGGACATGTCTAAATACATTTCGTACTTGATTTTTCCTATTTTTTTTTTTTTTTTCTCTAACGTTAATCTAATCATTGGACTTCTTTATATAAAGAATCAATGTAATTAGGAAAGTACTGTAATTCTTACATTAGAATATCTAAACATTTTTTCTTATATTTTTCTAATTTTATGCATTTCATCTTGCTTTTATTTGATTTTTCTACTAAATGTTAACACCTGTGTGCTAGTAAAGTCCTTTATCTACCTTTACAGTCACTACTTTTTGTTGTTACTGAATGTGTCATTTCATAATCTCACAGAATCATGGAATGGCTCAGGTTAGAAGGGACCTCAAGGATCATAAATCTCCAATCCCCCTTCCACATGCAAGGCCACTACCTTCCCATTTAATACTAGACCAGGCTGCCCAGGCCCCCATACACAACCTCTCTGGGCAGCCTGTTCCAGCACCTCACCATTCTCATTGTAAAGAAATTCCTCCTGACATCCAATCTAAATCTTCCCTCCCTCAACTTAAAACCATTTCTCCTTGTCCTGCAGTTATTGACCCTTTCAAAGAGTCGATTCCCCTCCTGTTTGTAGACTCCCTTTAGGTATTGAAAGGCTGCAATTAGGTCGCCCTGCAGCCTTCTTTTCTCCAGGCTGAACTAGCCCAGCTCCCTCAGCCTGTCTTCATATGGGAGGAGCTCCAGTCCCCTGAACATCTTCGTGGCCCTCCTCTGGACCCTCTCAAACAGATCCCTATCTTTCTTGTATTGGGGGCTCCAGACCTGGACACAGTACTCCAGAGAGGGCCTCACAAGAGCAGAGTAGAGGGGGACAATCACCTCCCTGTCCCTGCTGGCCACCCCTCTTCTGATGGAGCCCAGGATACCATTTGCCTTCCAAGCTGCATGAGCACACTGCTGGCTCATGTTAAGCTTTTCATCTATCAAGACCCCCAGGTCCTTCTCCATAGGGCTACTCTCAAGGACTGCTACTTCCAGTCTGTATGGATGCCCAGGATTCCTCCGACCCAAGTGCAAAACCTTGCACTTTGGTGTACTGAACCTCATCAGGTTCACCTGGGCCCACCTTTCTAGCCTCTTGAGGTCCCTCTGAATGGCATTCCTTCCTTCTACCATGTCAACCGGCCCACTCAGCTTGGTGTCATCATCAAACTGCTGAGGGTGCACTCGATTCCTTTGTCAATGTCGTTGATAAAGATCTTAAAGAGCACTGGTCCCAAGACAGACCCCTGGGGGATGCTACTTGTTACCAGCCTCCACCTGAACATAAAACCACTAATCACCACCCTCTGTCTGCAGCATTTCAACCAATTTCTTATCTATCAAGTGTTCCACCCATCAAATCCACATCCCTCTAATTTGGAGATAAGGATGTGGTTGGAGACCACGCCAAAGGCCTTGTTCAAGTTCAGGTTAAATGACATCGGTCACCTTTCCCTTGTCCACCAATGCTGTCACTCCACCATAGAAGGCCACAAGATTGGTTAAGCATGACCTTCCCCTGGTGAAGCCATGCTGGCTGTTTCAGATCACACATTCATTCCTCTTGTGATCAAGCATATTGTCCAGGAGGATCTGTTCCATGATCTTCCCAGGTACAGAGGTGAAACTGACTAGCCTGAATCTCATCAGCTATGGAAGTGGTTCTTTCATGTTGTAAGTTCTATTTGCCTAGAGATGACTAGTCAGATTTCTTTAGTCACATAGCTCTAAAATTTAACCCCAGGACAGATGAACAAACAAATACATAAATAAATAGGCAGGAAGACTGAAATGTAGAAAGGATGTAAATTTAGGGGGAAAAAAATAAAGGAGAAAAAGCATGATACAGAGCACTTGAAATTTTCAAAGGGTAGGAAAGAACAGTATTTCCCTTCATGTCATCTTAAAATGATTACCTCTGCTTTCCACTTGAGTTGATAGCAGTCACTTGATGATAATATTTTCAAATAGAGTTCAATTTTTGGCATGAGTAGCATGAGTAGTTTCACAAATGAGTCAGTCTGGTAATGGGTGGTCTGAGGTCATGTTTGGCATTTATTTGTTTGCATTTTAGCTAGTGAACAACTTATACTATCCATGTGACACTACATTATGACACTAAAGGAAGACATTATACTGTATTCTGGGAAGTAGGCGACTCAAGAGCAGGTTGGATGGAGCCCTGGGCAGCCTGATCTATTGGGTGAAACTGGATGGGTTTTAAAGCCCTTTCAAACCCAAGCCATTCTATAATTCCTCTCTGCACATGGAAAATAAAGCAAAACAAAGAAACAGACACTAATAACACCCCCCTGCCTCCCCCCAAAAAATCACCCAACACTGCACCCTCTCCAAAAAAAAAAAAGCAAAAATAACAGCAATAATCAGTTTATTTACAGAGATTTCTTCTAATATGCAGTGACACTCTTCTATTTTAAAAATAAGATATTATAATTATATTATAACTATAAAAGAGAAACACTCTTTCTTGTGTAAGATTCACTAAGGTTCACTAAGGGTTGTCAGACCTCACTGAGTTTTTTCAGTTTCCATAATGTTATATATTTTGTATCCAAAACTAAACCACTAATATGACAGAAATATTAGCAAGTTACATTGCCTTATTACTGTACTATATTAAGCTATGATACTTTTTTTTCCACAGATTAATTATTTTTTCTTTTTTTCCATTAATATGACATGAAAATCAGTGGTTTGAATTTCTGGTTCTCCCGTTTCAGAAACTGCTCTGCTACTTAAAAACCACCTGAATTTTAGATCTATAAAGTATGTAGTTACGGTGCGTTAAAATATTTTTGCATAGATGTGTTCCTTTGTGGATTACCTTATGCAAATGCCAGTCCTGCAGACACAATACACACAACCAAGGACATGCACTCTCAATTAATTTGATTAGTTTCACTAACCTCCAACTATTCATATTCCCAGTAGTGCTGCTTTTCTTAGATTGGATAGTAAGAAAAAATTTGATTTTTTAAAAGTAGATTGCATCATAAAAAAAAAAAAGCACGTTCTTTTTCTTTGAATGAGGAAAGACAGATTCTGTTCAAAGTCTTTTGAACTGAATCTTTTTCAGTGAAAATAGAAGCCAGAGTGAATAAATCAACTGGTCTTCATGTATTTACTTCATACTTAATGTATTCCTCCTGTTTTTGTATGATAAAAACCATTTATTGAGCATCAGTACCCAAATTATACCAGTTTTGATGTTGGATACTAAGACTGTCATCTAGTATGGAATAAACAAAAAGTGTCTGTGAGCAGCTGACCGATAAATTGGACTTCATCACAAATTCAGTGTCATCCAGCAAAGCATTGGGATATTGCTGGCTTGAATTTATGAAAAAGGATTTCCACAGAGAGTGTGTCAATCATTCAAAAGGATGGTTGAAAATAACTGTTGGATTGGCATATTAATGATCACAGGAGACCAATGTAAATGTCATGAACTATCGGGAAAGAATAAACTGAGTGCTAATACTACCCCTCATCTGTTCCCAGCGTGCACAGATAAAAATTTTATCACAACAAACAGCATGGTAGTTTGCATGCATTATTAAATCATATGCATACAAGAGGGTTTGTAATTAAACAGAAAGACTTACTAGGATTATCATAACTGACAATGACTAGAGCCTGTAAAGTCCAGCTGTAAGTCAAGAGACTAATGTGTATGATTGCTTCTAATTTGTATGACAATTTGTGAGTTATTAATTTATAATACTTTTAGATGTTGCCAAAGGGGAGTAGTGCGTACAATTAGTCTTTCAGTGTGCATATGTCAAACATGAATAATAAATGTTGAATATATAGCATTATTTATGTGCAGTCACTTTCATCTGTCATAATAGGAATAACTTCATTGCAATAAGCAATTTAATGCAGAAATTTAGTAGAAGTGGACTATGTTGTATTATTATGTATGAGCCCCTCTTGTATGCCTTCTGTTACACATTTGTAGTAACAGAATCACATGCCTGCAACTCCTAAGGGTTTATGATGTATTTCAGTGATGAACAATTTAGCCTTAAGGTACTTAATTCATATCATAAAGCCTGTGACATTTACAGAAATACTGGAGATCCATATTCAGCCAATTATATATACAAAGCCTTGAAGTTTGTTAATGTGTGCAGAAGGTTTGTAGCACTCCTCTCTCAACCAAACTGAAAATAAAGAATGTAGTTTATAAAAACAAGTAACACTTTATAACTGCCTTCTTTCTTCTGTAATCTGAGATGTAATGAAGTGTCCCACAGCTTAACTCTGTTCTTTGTATTTTGTTTTATTTGCTCTGTCTGAATAGGCTGCATATTGAGCATCTGGATTTGGGCAATGCTGAATCTGTCAAGTAGTTGATTTTATTGCTCCCTAAAAGCGAAAGAGAAAAAGAGGAGAAAAAAAAAAAAAAAAAAAGAAAAAAAAGCGAAAGAAAGAGAGAAGAGTGAATTCATGGTTTCTGAGCTGTAATCACTAAAGATCTAACTGTGAGATAAAAGCACATCCCCAACCTGAAACTCCAAAAGGAGAACATTTTTCATATATAAAAATACAATATAATATGATTTATGTTTTATAGAAATTAATCTCAAATAAAACTCTTCTGAGCTCCCCTGGGACTTTTTGGTCTAATCATAGATGAGTAGTGACCATGACAAACTAAGACGCTGCAGAGAAATTTCATTTCATGTGTCTGCACATTGATTTCATTTTTCTCCTATTCTATCAGTTTAGCTCAGCTTTAACTGTGGACTGTCTTTTACTACTAGATTATGAGAAGCTTAGCATAATGAAGCCCAGCATCTTCTTACATCTTAAGTTCCATAGGATTTCAAATAACAATCCTTTTTTTTCCCTTCATGTTCCCAACACTTGGAAGTGATTGCTGAGTAAAACAATGACTTGAATAGCTTCAAATATTTTATATCAAATAGATATCTTATTTATGCAATGTGCAAAGCTGATTACCCTTTAATTTTCAATTATTGCACTGAAATGTAAGCTGTTTTGTTTTATTTTCTATCTTTATCACAAGACATATCATTAGAGGTCAAGAACTATGTTTTATTAATAATCCATTTCAGTGTACTTGCTATTAAATTGTAGTACTGTTTCCTCCTAAAGAATAAAACAATTGTACACAACTCAACATCTATATTCAAAAGTACATTGAAAACAGTGCATTTTGCAAGGGTTAATTGTGGTAGTAAAATCAAATTGGTTATACGAGAGTAACTGAAGAAAAAAATGCTTGTCTTGACTAAAAGGATTTTATAAAGAAAATATCTTATGCTCTTAAAAAACTTATCTCACAGTGGCATGAAAAGTCTCTATAGAAATCAAGATAAATATTAGTCACATGAGGAAAGAAAGAGACACAGTCATGCAGGTAGTACTTTCCAGGTTTTACTGTACTGATTGCCCTAAATGAAAGGCATTTTTATTCCCTATCATTGAATATCTATAGATTCTTTCGATCTTTATGAAGTCACGATAATGGTCCATGTTAGCCATGTTACCTTTGTGGGGCATTTTCATGTTGCCCTTCTCACAGAATCCTCTGCATTTTCCATTCTAACCAGTGCTACACTCAGTAACTTCCATTACCTTTTTTCCTGAACACACAGATACTCTCCCTACTTCTCATAACTGACAAAAGGTATATCTGAGGAAGAAGCAACATTTCTAAGAGACAGTACCAATCTCAAATGTAATGCAGCTCACAGCACCTTCGTGTGCCAGACGACAGCCATAGTACATTAATATCTACTTGTTCTGTTAAAGTGATTGGAATGTTAATGCTGATCAGAGTTTCTTGTTGTTGGTCGTCACTATCAGCAGAGTAGTGTCTCAAGAGATATTCTCTACCTTGATGATAGACAAGCAAAAAGCTGCATTCAGAATGTTGCAAACAAAACACAGTACTGGGCAATTGGCTGAAGCCATGGCTGACTCTCATTACTTCATTCTTTTCCACCACCTGAGGGAAAGATTCCAACTCTAGGAGCCCCACTAAAAAAAATTCCACAACAAATGCTGGAATACTCTGTACAAGACAGCAGTGTATGCATGTACAGGTTTAATTTCAGTTCTTCCTTAACTAGTGAATGCAAGGGGCATTATCTTAAACAGGAAAGTTACGATGCCCATACAACAGGTCACTAACAAGTCATTTATTAGCAGTAACTTTAGTACTCATATCTCTGCTGTGTCTTAAAAGAATATTGTTCATCTATACCAACAGATTTCTATGCTATGACAACACACAGTCACATAGAAATTCACACTTGTTCCTAGTTTGTGGATAAGACCTTTCTTTTTCTGCTTTTATTTTCTCACATTTTGCCTGTGTCATGAGCAGTCATTGGAGTGCCACTGGTCTCAATCCGCCCAACCAGCACACACTGACAGGAAGTTCTAATTAGCAAGTCTATCACTTGTACCTTGTTATCCTGTTGTCTGCTCTTCCTCTATAGAAATGCAGCACAGGATACAATTTTTTTTCACATCTAGTTGCTCATCCAGACCTAGAGATCATTCACTTTCAGTCATGAGAAAGTGAAGAGCACAGTCATTTTTCCTGGGTCCTTATTTCCAGCTCTGTACCAGACATGGAGTTCTGAGGAATGCTATATACCACATAACTCTAAGTAGAAATTTCAATAACACTTGGCCTCCACATATGTAAATCTTCTCTTTTTTCTTCTGACAAACCCTATAGCCTGCAATATATTGCTGACTATATATTCCCTCCTGATCTTTGTTTTATAGGCAGAGCCTTGAGAATTGGACAGAAGGGTAATTATACCATATGTCCATGATGAGAAGCTGGAAGGGGGGGGGGGAGTGTACAGGAATAAAAGAAAGCAAAAAACTAAGAATGACAAAAAGAGAAATGGTAACTCTATGCAGAAATCCATCCCTGCCTCTTGTTTGTGAGAAGTGGAGGTCTCAGGCTTTTGGTACAGCTGTCATAAATGAAATGGATGAAAACTACTGACTTTAACAAGACTTAACGAAGTGGGAGAGATCTGTGTTGGGTACCAGCTTCCAGAGGAGTTGTGCGCAGAGCACTTGGAATGAGAAGTCAGCTCCGCAGACTATGACCTTGCATGTGAAGCACATCATGGATACTAGGTTCATAGGACCAAGCTCTATCTGCTGCAGGGAATAACAAGAGGGAGAGAAAACAAAATTTTTTCTTCTCTCCAGTAGTAAATATGATCTGAACTTCATTTTTACAGAGAGAAGGAGAGGGGCTTGCTTGATGAAGGCATGTACATGTGGTTTTTCAAAATGACGTTGACAATTAGACAATAGGCTCACAATGCAATAAAAAAAAAAAAGTTCTTTATTGACATCCCAGCTCTTCCTCACTTTCTTGCCCTTTTGGACTGAAGGCAGTAGAGCAGGCTTTTTGAAGAATCACCACAAGGGCTGGGGAGGGGCTGTCTTTACCAACTATCCATTACAAGGTACCCTGAGGCAGCTCACAGAAGTCAAATGAAATCAAGGATCCTTTTTTCAAGGATCCACAGTTTGGTCCTGAACTCTATACACTTTTTAGGCTCAATATAATCTCATTCTGTCTGATGAATGACCAGCTCTCTGTTTCTTGTCTCTTGATTTTCTTTAACTCAAAAGGCAAGATGTCAAAGCCTTAAAGGGTTTCAATCTTTTATTCAGGTTGATAAACCTTCGATGTGCACTGCCTGTAGGCTAAGCTCAACTCAAGCTAATGGGTTCCTCCCTTTCTATGGATGATTGACATAAAGTGAAAAAGACAATGGAATAAGGAGAGAGTTAGATACATAGTAGCAAGTAAATCCTACTAATGAGAGTGGGAAACAAATTATTTCAGAACATTAATTTGGCTAAAAAACTGCAGAAGGGCCAAGATGAAAATGTCATGTGTAAAATGGGGATGAGGTAACTGCAGTATGCAATGCTATTTTCCCATCTTTTACAGATGGTTTAGGAAACCATTGGATTTGACTGTAGGCAAAATATCCAAAAGGTGATAGGAAATAAAGTAGAAATAAACAGTTTCAGATAAGGTCACAAGCTGAATATCTACAAACATAATGTTTTACGTCCATGAATGGACTGCCTTACCACTGTGGGATGCAAAACCTTTCAGCCTTCAATACCTCCAAAATACACTTTTTTTTTTTTTTTTATCAGTTGTTTCTTTCTTCCACCTGCACAATTTCTCTCAAATTTCATATTAAATTTCCTTTATCAAGTGGTTCCTTTCTCATTAGCCATCCACTTCATAAGAATACATCTGGATCTGAATTACACCTGAATTTGTTCAAGAAAATCTAAAGCTCCTCCCAACTCCTTTCATCCAGGCTCCTTTGCCATACCAATATTATGCCTGAAAATAAATTGCTTATTAAGTTAGAAATCTTATTTCAGCCACTACCCTGCAGCAAACTGAGGCTTTTCCCCTGTATTCTGGTGGCCTTCGTTCAGTGTAGCAAAACCTGCAGCTTTTTAATGTTGTTCTTTTTTTGGTAGGTTTTGTTTTTGTTATGTTGTGGTTTTTGTTTGTTTGTTTTTCTGATTCTTTTCAACCAGGAAAGAAAAAAGTACTTAAGTCTGACTTTGAACATTGACTCTCTGAAAACTTAGGTGCTTACTAAAGAGATATTAATTATTGCAGAAAAATCTTAGATGCTGACCAAGGTAAAATTACCACAATTATCTATTTGAAAAGATACAGTAAAAAGAAGAAGAAATGTTTCCAAAAAGGCTTTCTAGTTCACAAGGATGATCTACTTGCTGTTCTTCCTCAACCGTTTATCTATGGTTAAAATTCACTTCTAAGCATATTAATTCATGTGAAGTAGTAATTGCTGAAGTCCCGATACCTAAAGTGTTCAAGCATAACTCCTGGTATATACTTTGAAGAGGCCTTATTTAATAAATTTTAAACTTGTGCTACTGAAGTTGATAATTTTATATGTGTTGCTAACATGAAACTTGAGGAGAAATCCAATACATTCAATATTAAATATATCAAGCTGTAGTGTTAGCTGCAAACTTGAAAACCTTTCTGAAAAATTTCACCTGAACACTTCATGAGAATTAGAATAATTGAACTTGATTACATTGTAGTGATCACTATAATGCTTTTATGCATTTGTGTCCTAATGCACTTTCTGAATGTAGTACAGGAATTACAATTTAAAATCTGGGTATTATTTTTTTTCTTTTAAGCTAGTTAAATAAATATGAAAGAAAAAAAAAACTCAGCATAAGTGATACATAATGATTGCAGTTTTCAAAGAATATTTCATAACTTACAGATTTTCCCAGCTCTTACGGTGCTAGTATTTAACCTACTAATTATTCAGCCTCAACTGTATTTTTGAAGATCGGTCTTCAGTTTGGAGATACAATCAAATCAAAGAAAATATGTTCATTGGGCTCATTATTATTATAAGAGAATAGCTTTAAATATAGACAGAACTGAATTAAATTTCTAGATCATCTTAGAGATCTCTTCCAACCTAAACAATTCTATGATTCTGTGATAAAAGTGAACAGAAGATAGAACAGGTTTTAAGTTCAAAATTGAGTATTCTACTTCTATATAGCCCCCCAAGTAAAGAATAAGAGAATTACTGAGCCTGAAAATGTTATCCATGTATGGGTTGGCTGTACTGAGATAAGTAAATGTTCAATTTTGCTTCATAAAATATGCAGAAGAATTTCCTGTTAATGGAAATTTTGATACTTATTTACATAGAGGGTTTAATTTGATTCAAAATAATTGGTTATAGTATATAACGCATGCAACAAGAATCATCAGATATCTCTGAACAGTTAACCAGAAAATTTCCCTCCCAAGAGATTATCATGCAGGAAACTCTCACAGCCACTTTGGCTGAACTTCAAATTGATTTTTGTTTATCTGGGAGAATACTTCTGAGGATAAAGAAAGCATTTCTGATTTCTATCATCTATATCATTACTATCCCATGAATAAGTAGAAACAAGCTTTTGGGTTCAGTAAAATATTCTTCATAATTATTTTAAAAAAGAGAAGATATGGAACTGTTCCCCTAGTTACGTTTACTCTCTTTGGTTCTATGGTACTCCTAAGAACATTAAGTTCAAATCGGTAAAACATTCTATTTCCGTACCATTGAATGTATCTTGCATGGAATGAAATTCATTGAACTCAAGTTCACTGAAATCAAACTTATTATCTAAATAATACTGCAATGAGCACATTCTCTTTCTGATAGAAAAAAATAATTCTCTATTGTATAATTGGAAAGCTATTTCTTGAACTATTTGCTAAACATTTGGGGAAGGCATCAAGTAAAATGTCAAAACTACCCTTTCATTATAAGATGCAATTGTATCCATTTCTAAGAGTATTTATTTACTATTTCTTTCATTTTATATAGAATACATTATTTCCAGCAATATAAAATATGCATTCGTCATTGTCAATTACTTTTCTCTGAAGTTCATTTCTGATCTCACCTAGAAGAAGAAGCCATAGCACAGGTTTACTTTCTCACTATTCCACTAAAAAGGTGGCTTTTTCAGTAATTTCTGTTGCTTTGAGTTGTGCATTTTGTGTTGTGTTTCACATAAAGCATGTGAAAAAAATATAATGCAATGACCTTCTAAAATATTTTAAAAACTACTTATCTGACAAATTCACCTTCTTCTTTATTCAAATTAAAATGAAGACTATGTTTGGTAAAAAATAAACAGTAGGAGAATGCTCGTAAGCATATTTTCATTTTTAAAATCTAGTCCTTGTTCACTTTTGCATATAATAAAAGGTTAAATATGTCTCATGGACAGCAGGAAATTCTTCACAATTTTGAATAAAATAGGATTCAAACCGGTTCCAGTATGACAGTACAATATGAAAATATGTCCTTATTGCTTTAAGAAGACTGTAGAAACTTTCCAAGGATTAGTCCTAAAAATACAAATCATCTTAATGCTGAACTGTTGTCACAGTGACTGTAGGTGGTGGCTTTTATTCTCTTGAGTTTTTTAAACGTATGCTAAACAAAGTTGTTTAGCATGTATTCTGGCTGCTGTTTTAATGGTCAGTCTAACCTTTCCTGTCAAAAAGACAAAGTGCTGCTTCTTTCCTGTAAAATGCCTGTAATGTAGCTAAAACTTAAGAATCATCTAAGTATTCTGTGGACATCACTTTCCACTTATTTATCTGCACAATTCTACACTGTAAGTAGCTATCCTAAATTGCAGTCTTATAAATTAAATAATACTGATTTAAGAAGTCTTCTGGCCTTAAAAGGGGAAGGAATAAAGACGATTTAATTAAATTACTTTGGGAATTAATTTAAGCACAAGAAGCAATAACTTTATGAAAAAGCTTCATCTGTGATAAATTCAAAGCTGTTGGCTGAATATAGCATTCATATCATTGTAAATTCGTATAATAATTCTCTGACATTTAACAGAACATTTATTTCTATCCCTTTAATTCTGCTTATTACAATGTGTTATGTGATCAATACTATAAATGCACCATTAACCACCCTGTGGTTAATGTAACTGCTAACATAACTTTGGACCAATACCTGGATGGATTTAAAACTGAAATATAAATCTCTTTGGTTTCTCTTTATTCCATTTTATTTATTTATTTATTTTAAATGTATAGATACATTTCAGTGTTACATGATATAAAGAATAGTGGCTGGACTTCTCTTTTCCATGCATAAAGTATTGGCTTCTAATGTTTATAGAGGAAAAAATATAAATGGGATTAATTTCTTTTTGCAAGTAGATTCTGTCAGAGCAAACTTTGTTTTTATCAGTCCAAGCACATAGCACCTAGCTTTGGGAGATATCTATATCCTTCCAAACTTTCTGAACATTCTCAAGTCTCAGAGCATTACAAAATTACAGAAAGGCTGAGGTTGGAAAGGACCTCTGGAAGCAATCTGGTCCGATGCCCTACTCAAGCAGGGACACTTAAAGCAGGTTGTTGAGTACCATGTCTGGGTGACTTCTGAATATCTCTCAGGAGAGAGAATCCACAGCCTCTAGAGGAAACATTCTGATGTTCCATCGCCTGCACAGTAAAGTTCTTCCTCATATTTAGACAGTATTTTTACTGACATTATTAATATTACTTGCAAAACAATGCTCTTTAGTCATTTTATGCCTGATTATAAAAGCTTGTTGTCATTAAAGTTAATCTATTTGTGTGCTGCTTTAGCACTAACAAGTCTTATCTTTGTCATCAGTAATGGTTCGCCATTAATAAATGTCCTCAATCACTGCTGGATTTAATTAAATAATTTATGTTCTCTACCTCCCATTTCTCTGCTGTCTGGAGGACTACAAGCATACACCAATGCTTACACAAGCTTCCATCAACATAAAAAATATAATCACAAAACTTGCAGTACAGTAGCATGTTAATGATAGTGTCTGCATTTGTAATATCTAGATATTTGCATCATTCCAGCTCTCCAGGACAGGCAACTCAGAGTGGCTTACGTCATGCTACATAATAAATGAGCCTTAGAAGGAACTAGACATAGGTATGTTACATTGCATAGCATTTTTTTAAATTTTCCTACCTTGCCACATGACTGCCAAGCACCTACTGCTTAACATTTATATATGCATACCCACATGATGGGTTTCAAAGGTAATTCACATATACCACTATAGATGATTTTTTAAAATATTGGTTGGTTGTGTTCAAAAGACAGCGTGACGTAGGTTCGTTTCCAGAAATAACTCATTGCCTAGTTTAAATCAAAACAAATCTCATAGTTTTGCAGAAACTACTTCTTTGCAAAAGAGAAAGGGAAGAGATGTCCTGTCTGGCTGGTTGTCTTTATGCTAAGCTGTATAAAACATTTATATGAAAGAACTCCATTAATCCTCTTCTGTTTCATGACCTCGGATTGAGGATCTAAGCATCTGGCTGCACGCTTTCCACATTTCACCTATTCCCTCCCCCCATTTGCCTTGAATTTGGGGTATTCTAGGCTCAGCAAACATGTCTCAGAACCAGAGAGATGATGAGAAGTCCATGCTAGGTCCACTTCAAAAACGTACTTTATTAAGTGTATTTTCCTACGTCACCTCAGCGAACAAGAGCTCTAGAGAATTCAGTTCTAGCAAGCTTCAATAGGTAGCATGATTACATTGATTATGTTGATTATAACACAGTTGTGTGTACATGTTCAACTTGTGCTGTACTACTCTCCAGCTGTTGCATTTTTAGTGACCTACAATTAATCATTCATAGTTTTTCCTCAGTGCCTTAGGATATTGTTATCATCTTGTGCTTCTACATTTGAAATTCCCTCCTCATTTTTCTTCAGCTGCCTTGAAGATATGTGTTTGTAAAAAAAAATTAGTCACTTGTAAATCCTTGATGATGATAGAATGTATCAACACTGAATAGGTCAATCTTCAAATATGTCTAGGTAGAAGACATATATAATAAGATTACATAGATAAAGTACTTTGTTAACTTTTAAGTATTATTTTCCATTAATTATAGAAATATCAAAACTGTGTCACAATATTGTTTCCCATACAGATCAAGCCTCAAACACAAGGATGAAGCAGTATGAAGCCACTAATGCCCATGACATTTTCCATGTAATTTTTGGGGGTTTTTTTGTCCATTTCTCAGCTACCTTCTTCAGTCAATGAAGTTAGCAAGTTATTAACATGTCTTCCATCTTGAAGTCGTCCCAAATTTATAGCATAATCACAGAATTTGGAAAGCCATCTTGTGACTAACTCCTTTTGAGACAGACTTCTTGAGACATTGTCAGCAAAGGTTGAGAGTCACCTTCACTCTTGACAAGCACTGCTGTAACATAACAGTTTGGGGATGTTGGAAGAATTGATAAAGGATAAACATGTATTATATTTTGTGCCTTGAATCACTGCCAGGAAGTGAAGTTAGGAAGTCTGAT
Source organism: Tetrao urogallus (assembly GCF_951394365.1). Lineage (NCBI taxonomy): Eukaryota > Metazoa > Chordata > Aves > Galliformes > Phasianidae > Tetrao > Tetrao urogallus. The sequence goes on along the minus strand of NC_136815.1, from coordinate 52,774,029 downwards.
GAAGTTTCATCACAGAAAAAAATAAAAACCCACTGAAATTAAAATCCTAACAGCAACAAGGGCCCATCTGGAGGTTGTTTTCCAGGAAGTATTCACCCAATGGGAGAAATCAGCACTGAGAAGCAATAAAAGGAAGAAAGTGTCTTATTTGTGTTCTTAAAAATTTCTAGTCCAGTGGTCCAGCACACCCAACCCCACCTCAAACTGGTTATCTACCAGAATGAGGTTTACCACGATTCTCTGATGTCTGGAATAAATAAAACAGTGCCTGCATCCAAGAATGAGTCTGTGAAATGATTTATACAAAGAAAGTCAATCTGGGTGATCTCCTAGTACGTATTTCAAGTATGTATAATTTGCTGAAGTCGATGGAGTTTGGACAGGATAGTAGAAGGAAGGCAGAAATGGAGAGGACTCATTGGTAAGAGTTTGATGCTCAAAAATCAAAATGCTGAAAGTGATTTTAAGCAGTTAAGTTCCAGCCTTGAATGAATTCATCTATTTTGAATAAAATTAGAATATATGCATTTACTAATATTGAGTAGAGAACGTCTCATAAGCATTGTAATGCAACTAAGATGCCTTTTTAATATACTTTTTAATAGTTTTTTAGAGTTCTATGTGCAGTTTGATGCAGCTCAGAAGTAAGCATATTTTGAAAATACTTCAGAAAAGAAAAGACAAGAAGAAAAGGCACATATGTACATACACCTGTCTGCTTTTTGCATAAAACTAAAAGCTAAATTTATATAGCTACTTGGTTTCTCAACTTTTTTTATTTTATTTCTTTCAGAAATAGAGAAAATGATCAATGAATTGGTGCAGTAGTGAACAAATAACAGGCTTACCCTGTTTTACGTAATTGTTGTTGAATTATGAGCATCTTGAATTGTTTCTTGTAATGAAAGAATGAGTTACCTTGTTTTGGCTTACTTTCAAAAATGAAAGGAAGTCACGGGTCCCAAACGGTGTGCTCCAAATCTAGAAGGCACATGCAAGCAGAACACATACCTGTGGCTGCAACACAACAAGTTGTCTAGAAGCTGGCTGGCATCCACGTAACAAAAGAAAGCTTTCTAATTCCAGTGTAGTTCACATTCTGTATGAATGTCTTGTGTATATCTTCAGTCACTGCAATTTCCTTTTAACCTGCAAACTCATTTGGATCATAGGAAACTTCAAAAGCCATTGCCTCCTGACCTGTTCCCTTTACACACAAAGGATTATTGTTGGCTCATGTTAGTTATCCGATCCCAACTTGTAGCTAATTTCTGCTTCTGTCAGGACAGAAGACTGGGAAGAAGGCCTCCTGCATTGTACTACAGTTGTCACTGAAGCTTTGCTGATCAATCCATCCTATTCCACTGAAAAGGAATTTTGTAGGCTTATTCCTTGTTTCCAAAGACTATCTACTTGTCTTAAGAGTTTCTCCTAAATCAGAGTAGACATTGTTACAGGATTTTCAGGATGAAACTAACAGATATCTCCATTAACAGTTTCTCCAAATTCTTCCTATATAAGTTTTTGTATTCTCTAGTTTTCTTGTACTTTCGTGTATTCTGCTGAATAGATATTTTTTTAGCTGACATTGGTAAAGGTTGTTAGAGTAGCAAAAGTGGCATGCACTACCTCCTTGTGACAGAAGAAGTCATTCAGGGTCCAAGAAGGTCTACATCAATTATTTACACTTCTAGGGCCAGAGACAAATAGCTGTCAAGCCTGGTGGTGTCATGTACTATTTCAGATGCTTTCTAAAAGGCAGCACAGAAAAAACACAAGGATTCATTTCTTGAAAACAATCCACATTGTAGCAAGCCTACCATCTGACAATCCACACAAAAGGGTTTTTGCTGCCTTTTCTATCTATCTCCTATTGTACTGTGCTTTATTTATTTTGCTTTTCCATCCACTAGGCACTTGTGCTAAGACAAAAGGAAATTGAACACACAAAATGCAACAAATTAAATTTGCCAGATGATCTAGCTGTGTAAAAGTCCAGCAAGACACTGTCCATGAAAGTGTATACCAGGAAAACTTTATTCCTTGTCTGAGTTTTGCTTCAGAAAATTTCATGCAACAGGAGACCAGAGGATCTATTATGAATATTATTTTTTAAAAACTTTTTTATAAGTAGGTGTGGGGACTGCTGTTTTGTTGTTTTTGTTGTTGATGATGATTACTGTTGCCTAGACAAGCAAAGTTTATTTTGTTATATCATGGGAATAGCTGTGTGGGAGTTTATGTGGTTCCTTCACGATAAATTGAAGTTTGCAACAATCTATCCTCATCTTTACCTAATGCCTTTTTCAGTGTTTGTGCAAAGCATTCTGCTAATCCATTTGGAGTTGGGTAATAACGATCTGATCTAGTATGTTTTTCTCAGTTTTTTTCTACTGGAAAATTGGAAATTCTGCATAAAAATATGAAAGCTCTTAATCTAAAACAACCTCTTCAGGCAAGCCATATGGGACAAATCAAAATCACAATATGCCTCAGTAATTTTAACAGAAGTGTTTATCATATGTGCTATTTCTGGCCTCCTACAATAAACAAAGTCTATAATTAAATGCATTTATTTATTTTTCACTACTAAACCAAGATGCACCACCAGTGCTTACTTCCATGCTTATAAAGAGGATAAAACAGACTGACAGATATTGTTCATATTGACTTCCTAAGTGGAGGTCTAGCAGCCAACCAAGGCTAACCCATCACAATTTCTTGTCTCAGATTTCATCTTAATATTTATGAAATGAAATATTTACTTTAACCTGACATAACCAAACACATGAATATCTGAGATTTGCTTATTCAGTAGTGGGAATTGTATGGAGAAATCACGTTTGACTCTGTCTTGGTGTAAATAGTTTCATAATTTTTCATGACACTATGGTTTTCATCTAATATAAGGAGTTCACTACCCTTGTCTACTTTCAGGTGGTTATCTTCTATCTTCCTTGTGCAGCACTATCTGTGGCATTGAAATCACTCCTGGTAGGGTTTCATGCTAAACTGCCTCATTGACAAGAAAATTTGAAAAATAAATAATGCTAAAATTCTTAATGCATTTTTATTGCTCTAGGAGAGATAATAAACAAAATAGTTTCAGAATTACACTCTCATCTAGTCAGTATGATGTATTATGATTACAGGAAAAAAAATCCCTTCTTATAATGGTGCCCAAATGATAGAAGGACAGGGCATGTATGCTCACCTACCACAACTTCTTTAATTTACTGGAACAATGAAAGACCACAGCAAACCTGTGTGACGAACTACTTCTATAGAAGAAATCTAGATTTAACTACAGTTTTAGGTCTGACCTGGTCTAATAAGCTGTCAAAACAGTTGAGATTCTTCGTAAACTTGTCTTCTGGACACATAAGTGAGTGTCAAACCTGGAGGGCCTTGAATTGACACATACCCCATCACCCCTGTAATTTGCATCAGCCAGCAGTATGTATAACCTCCACAAGGTAAATTCTACTCTCCACAAAATGTTTTTTATTGGAAAATACTCATCTCCAGGTAGATGCAGTCAGTTTATCAAAGCCTTTCCTCACAGATACGTCCGCGAATATTGCAGTTCATCCATTCTAAACAGAGAACTTAAAACAAACATGCACCAGAACAAACAGACACACATCTATGAAAGACAGTTGTCTGAACCCCCCCTTTTTTTTTTTTCCTTGGCTCAAAGCTTTATTGGTGAGACCTTTTTGGTGATAAGACTCTAACTGACAACTGTGAATTATCTAGGGGGGCAATTGGTGGGTGTCACTGTGTCACAATACTTCTACTTATGATTGTAAAGATAAGCAGAAGTGGGACAAGCAGTCTTTTTTTTTATGGGGGTGTGAGGGAAGTGGGGGAGCAGGGGGTGCCTGGAAGGAGCTGACCACTGCAAAAGGCGATAATGCTTGTGCATGGCAGCAAGGGCATCACTCCTTGCTGGCTTATCTGTTGTGCCAGTTGTGTCACACTAACATAAAGAAAAGAAGAAAAAACGAAAAACTGAGAAGTGGGGGATAAAAGGTTCCCATTAAACTAAGTACTTTGGAGAGGAACACCCAAAGAAAAGATATCTGGGGAGAGGAATTCCCAAAGAAAAGAAACCCTGGAAGAGGAAAGGAACCACCTGGCAAATGAATTCCTTAAGAGAAAAAAAAATTACTTAGGAAACAACCCCCTGGAGTCTTCTTGCTAGGAAGCTTCCTGGCTCTCTCCCATCCCCTGCAGTGACTGGATGAGTTCTTCAGAACAATGGAAAACTGTGAGCTACACTGGAAACCTCGGTGGTGACTATCTCTCTTCCTTTCTACAAAGACTCCTTGCTTTTATTTCTTATCTCTTTTCTATTGCCTGTCTTCCCTTTCCTACCTCCCTAAGCAAGTAGGATTTGTAAAAAGCTGGCCGGGCAAACATTTGACCCATTGATTTGTCTTAATCTCACTGTTGGATATGTACATATATAAAAGAACCTCCTCTCCCTCCTGTAATTGGAGAGAGAGAACATCAAACACCATCCTCTCCTGCTTTGGCAATCTTCTCTATAATCCTCACCTTTCATCACCATCATTACTAGTTTATCCTTCAGACTGTTCACACTCTGCTCTTGATAATACCCATAGACCTGCAGACATTCAGAGTGATAACACTGCTCTGCATGAATATAGAAGGTTTGTCTACCAAAGATGCACACTGTCACTGTGAGCAATACCTATCTTCAGTAAAGGGCACCGTGCTTTATATAACACCCCATCTCTGGCAAATAGGTCATCTGTTAAGCAAGCTGTGGGTCAAGAAAGACACAATGTCAAGCACATTTCCCAGTGCTTAGCACACATATGTGCCCTACCTGGCAACTCCTACAGTCACCTTTCACAGAATAGAAGAAAATTTGTAATACAGCCTTGCACCTAAAGCACAGCAAGGAAAGAGGTGCAAGGTGCAAAGGAAAGGAGAGAATCAGCAAACATCTCAGGGCATATGACAACACACTCCTCATATTTTCTCAAGTATGCACTCCATTATTGGTCTTCAAAGGGTCTATGCATTTTGACTCTGCATTTTTTATCAGTCTGGCAATTAAAAGAGTGGCAGCAATGCTTTTACTCACATCCTTATTTATTATTCCACTGTCAATGGAGGCTAAAGTCTGATAGTAGATCATGCGCATTCATAGCATATGGGTCCCTTCTGTAGCTTGTCTTAGATGTTCAGCCTTTCCAGTAGCATACCCACAGAGCTTTTATTTCCTCTTGTTCTTGGTGCTTGATCACTTGAACACATGGACTTTGTACTATCAGTCCAGTTACTGACACTTAGACCTCTTATATCTAGAGGACAGTCCTGTTTGTAGATCACAGACATTCATCCAGAATCAACACCATTCATACAGAAATGAAAGTGCACGTAGAAAGAAAATATTTATAAGCCAAATTTGACAAGAATATTGAATAGACTGTTATGGTAAGCTCATCATACATATGATGAATTCTAATTTCTGATTAGCAGAGGAGATCCACACAACAAAATTCCAATCCTTCAAGTATTCATGTGCACAAAAAGAGGGATATTCTATGTATTAAGAGTTTTGCTCCTCTAGGCTAACAAGAGTTCATCTGTTTAGTTTAGTAGGGTGGCTTAATCTATTCTATTCTACAAATAATTTACTGTCGAGGCCATGTAAAATGACACTGAGTATTTGTATAAGGTATATATTCATATACATGTGTGGCAGCAAATCTCAGAGGTACATCCCTCTGCTTCCTGAATTTGGTTGTTGAATTCAGTCATCATCTGGAATTTTCTATCAGACCAATATCCCCTCTCTTCTTCTGTGATGCTGTAATCCAGTTGTGTTGCTGCCATATCTCCATGCTATAATTGAAGCATACACCTAGTATTGTTTTAGTCAATGTCACAAGCTATGTCTGAGGCAGTGGGAGGTGATGTGCACTTGCAGATGTCTTAATACTGCCAATCTTAATTACAGGTGAATAGGTTTTAACTAAACTGATCAATTCTAGAGTGCAGAAAGCAGGTGTGGAAAGACCTCTTTATTGTTAAACATACCAACCAGGGTAGATGTGACAGGCTATTCCATGAAATAGAAAGCTTTTCGTTTGTGTCTTTTGCATGCAACTTATTTCTGACTATACAGATGGCCTCCAACCTTGAGGTTGGAGGAAGGGCTTGCCTTTTCATGGGAGGACAGATTTATCTACTCAGGTATTCAGAGATATCCTGAAAGGGGAAAGAGGTGTAGCTTGCTTTGAATGTGACTTGTGGTATCATCTTGTTGAAAATATTTTGATTTGAAACTTAATTTTCACAAAGATGTGCATTTGCAGTCTCCATTGAATAAGGCCACAAATATTATTAGACAGATGGAGAAGGCTCCAAGCAGACCTCATTGTGGTCCTCTGATATTTAAAAGTAGCCTATAATCAGGAAGGAGACCAAGTTTACACATACCCTGATAGTGATAGAACAAAGACGAACGGTTTTAAACTAAAAGAGGGAAGATTAAATTAGACGTCACAGAGAAATTTTTCACTCAGTGAGTGGTTAGAATCTTGCACAGACTTCCCAGAGAAGCTGTGGTTCCCCATCCCTGCAGGTGCTCAAGGCCAGGTTGGATGGGGCCCTGGGTAGCTGAGCTGGTGGGGGGCAGCCCTGCTCATGGCAGGTGGGGGTTGGGTTAGCTTTGAGATTCCTTCCAACCTGAGCCATACTTTGAGTCTATGATAAGTTATTCAGCACTTCAGAAGAAGCATCCTATGAACTAAGATAGCTACTTCAGGAATTTCAGACAAAGAATGAACACATATTTAATCATGAATCTTGTTCCTTTACCCTATATTATTTTGTATCAGTGGCCTAAAAGCCAACACTGAAAATGTTTTAAAAGATGAAAAATATTGTAGAATTGGTTAAAAAACAAAGAGTACGTATTGTTGCTTCAGGATGATGTAGATCAGTTGATAAGCTAGGACATGAGAAATATTAATTTTATAACAAAATAAAGTTATTCTGTGCTTACATAAGGCAGATTTTACAAGGTTGCAAAGAATTCAGAAGGCTGAAGTGAATAGTCAGTCAGCTAAGCAGAAGTTTTCAATGTCATAACTAAAATGTATAATTAATGAGAATGTGAAACAAAAGCAAAAAGATTCAGTTATTATTGTCTATAACTTGAGAGGAATATTAAAATACTGGTGAGAGTTTAAAACAAAAAATTAATTTCCTGAAACAGCTGTTCCAGTAATTTAAAAGAAAAAAATCAAAAAAATTCTCACAAATATCTTGTTTTGTTTTTAAATAAGAAACTAAACTGAAAAGAGTGGTTTGATCATACTGCTAAAGTATTTGCATGGCTGCATTTTCAGGGGAACTGTACTTGAAAAAGTTTTGTAGGGATTTTCATTGTAACAAACAAGAAAATAGTTTCAAGATCCACTGGATGTTTGTTTATTTTTGAAGGGGGCGAGAAGTTTTTTTGTTTGTTTGTATGACACATATTCTATTTCTGCCTGAAAAAAAATACTCTCTTGTGTCCAGAAACCAATCAACATTCTTCCAAGTATTTTAACTTCAACATAAGCATGACTTTTGCATCCATGTAATGACTGACTATTAGGCTAATAGAGAAGTACTTTGATATATAACTGGAAAGCATACCTGGGTACCTTAGGTTCCTCAACCTAATCAAAGTACATCTTCTATCTTCCAAAGTTCACTTTAATTCTTGCATGGTCTGCATACAATCATCCTCACAGAAACACAGAAATGTTGGCCATCTTTCTGCCCATGATGGAAAGTTGGCAACACTATGCAAATTTGAGTTATCCCTATATGGGTTTCTCATTACATGTCATGTAGAAATTAGGCAGGGGAAGAGGTGCAAATAAGGGCACAGCTGCAGACTGAAAGCTACAAAGTAAGATGCAAGCATTTTTTTCATAACATTGTATATATTTGGACAACCTTATTCTTCATGCAGATATTGTATATTGCTGAAAACACAGAGACAGATGGAAAAAGTATATCTATATGAAGTCTTGAGTCAAATACCTTTATTGACCTATTAAACAATATCAGTTCTAGCATGGGTTACCAGGGACTGGTGTAACTGTACCCAGGACATAAGCAAGCCTTCTTCTCAGAGACTGTAACATCTTCCCAGGATTCTCTGTCTTACTTCTCTACTCACATGATATTTTAAAACATACTCAATAAGATGCTGAACAGGAAAAAGTGCTTTTAACATTTGGCATTCAGTAGTTCCCCAAAGTAACACACATACAGATTGTATGTCTCTGCCAGAAGAAAGGGAATTTGTAACCTTTTTTTCACATTTTTACAGCCTGATATTTTTCAGGACTATAGTATAGTATAGTAAGGTTTTGCTTCTCTCCATTTTTTATTTTCTATTTATTTATTTATTTATTTATTTCCAGATAGAATGTTTGCTTTTTTTTTTTTTTTTTTTTTTTTCTGGGGATGTATTCCTCCCCCAGAGCACTCCATGGGTAAGGGTGGAAAAATAATATTCAAAGATCACAGAGAAAATTTCCTGTACTGTGACTATGAAATTAGAAGTAATCTGCACCTTATCATCTGAATACTGAATAAGAAGCAATCTGAATTACTTATCATCTGAATCCTGATAAGTAAATAGCGTCGTTAAACATTTATTTTCTGAATGATATCACAAAGCACTTTCTCCTTCTTCCACCATGATGGCATATCTCAGACCAAAGACACTCCAATCCCAATACAGACAGGTTCTAAAAATGAAAATTTTGCCACAGTAATATCAGTATTCTGTTTTTACCAAGGATTTCATGTGGAAATGAAAGGCCATCATTTAAATTTAGCATAAGTTCTTTACTAGAAAGTCTGAAAAAATAAGATTACCAATTTTACTAATGGAAAAAGCTTATTCTATAAATTTTAAGTTTTAAGATGAAAGCAAAAAAGAAGTAATTTTGTTAATAAATTGATACTTTTCCAGCAATATTAATCTCAGTGGATGCCAAGTGAAAAAAAAACCTGTCCCAAGAAATTTGAAAGAAAAGTAGAAAAATATGCATCTACAAATAAGATCTGCTTGAGTTCTGTGGAGAAAATCCACCATTTATTAACACCATTTTTCTCAAATGAAATCCATACTTTACCTATTGTTCCATGCCTAGGTTATGCATAACAAGGTATTTTGTTTATTTATTTATACATTCATTTATGCATATATTTATGTATTAATATATATTTATATATTTATATATATATATTATTATATATATATATAATATTATATATATATATATTAAATATATATATATTTATGCTTGTTGAGTATATAATGAGCCCTAAAAAAAGGACAGGTCAGCTGAATATTGTCCAGTTTTGTATTTTCTTACACTGTCTTCAAAGTGTTGCAGTCTTCCAGGTCCCAGTATCCAGACTACTATTCTAAAACCATGACATATAGTGTTATTATTTTCTTTCTATGGTTCCAAAATAAGGCATAATATTTACTAGATCTGCTTCTAAAAATGGAGAAAAAAACAGGTAACCAAGTACGTATTTACAGAAATTGTTTAGATGAGATGTGTTATCCATGTTGAGCAGAGAGAACTCAGGCACAGATATGCTGGTATGGAACAACTCTAAAGAAATATTAAACTAAGGCCATTTTATCAACTGACATTATCTACTTCTATTGAAACTGTTAAAATCCATCATGCTTTGGGGCTTGTAGCTTGTATTTCCTTAACAATTCCAGTCTGAAGCCCCAGTCTGGGATCTGAGACTTGCACAGTGAGGTCAAAAGCAACCTCTTGATCTCTACAAAGTACTACGGTTAAATGAATTGCGTGACATGACATATCTTCATGTGCAAATAGATTAGTTGTTATGTTATCGGCATAGAAAAGTCAAATGACATCTTTCTTATTCACTTAATGTTGCTCAGATCTTCAGCTTGGCCTCACAGGTGCATGCTGACTGGAACATGAATGATCATATAGTGACATTGTCACTTTGATATTTGCTCTGTAAGGATTTATAAATGGTGTAGATTTCGGGTTTATTCTTTGACTAATGAAGAGTCATATATCAACAACAGTCTAATGGTTTCAAAACAAGTTAAATCATATTCATAATAGGATTAAACACTGAAATATTTGAAACAGCAGATGTCTATCAAGCTTGATAGCTAGGAACAGTTATAATTCAATAAATGAATAAAGCTGAAGCGGGTTGGAATGTAAAGACCTGAGCTGTGATGTGTAGCATCTCATCAGAGGTTTCAGTTGTAGTGCATATTATTTATTAAACTGTCAATCTGCTGTAACTAGAAAGGCATTAGACAGTGTTCTACATCAACCAGCTCAGGATTGGCTGGGAGTGATATAACAGTAAGTCTTGGAATCATTATCCAGTTGCTTCAGGGTAAGACTATATATGCCGGTAAAGTCAGTGATAGCTCTGACTAAATGTTCAAATACGAGCGTCTTTTATTTTGTTTTGTTTTCATACCAGAGTGACTGGCAATACCCATATGGAATAAAGAGACAATAGATTGGGTCTTTAAAGTGGAAATGTCATCCATCCCTGCAAACATGATAGTGACTGTGAAAACTACTGTAGTTTGTTGTTTCTCTCAGCTTCTGGAAAATGTCCTTGACAGAATAACAGGCAACAGAATGTATTAGGAAGAGTCCTTTCCAAAGGCGATCTGTCTGGCAAAGATGATATTGATGTGATTTTCTGATCAAGGAGAAAAAAAAGAACAAAACTGATTTTCAAAATGAAAGAAAGCTCTGAGAATAAAATCAATGTCTATGTATGTTCCTTGCTTTTATCAGAAACATTAGCACTGGCACCTGTAAAAAAATATACAGAGAATTCTGCCTAAGTAAGTCTATATCTACTCATTTTAAGACTGGAAGTTTTGGTAGCATAGGTGAAATGTCAGAACAATTGTTACCTAAAATGACACCTGTCAAGGCAGTATTTATTCACTTATTTAAGTTATCATTATAGAGTACAGGTGTTCAACTTTTTGTTTTGCCTGGGATGCATCAAGTGAAGAGAAATTGTCTTGAACCACGCATTTGTAAATCACTCCAAAATAATGCCTCCTATTTATTTCCATGGGAACTACAACAGATACATTGGGCACCGTAATGCTATTTGATAGAGTACATTCTCAGCTACAGTACACCATCTTTCAACATAATCATCACCATTAGCTATGCTTCTTTGAAAACAATGAGCAAGAGCCTGCATGCCATACTCATAAAAGCCTGTACCAGTGGAGGTTACCAACAATTGCTGTTGCCACAACTGAAAAGCACCACCCACCTCCTCACAGAGCTCGCACCCACTGTTCAGTCTCCATAAACATTCACCAAGTGTTGATGAATTACAGTAGGTGCCTTTTTTCTTTTAAGAGGGGAGGAAGGAGGAAGAGGGCAAGGGTGAAGGAATTCAGTGACACACCTTTGCCCCATATGCACTTCCAGGTCACACAGTCAGTCCCAATGCTGCCATCTGTTGCATGGCAACAAAATGCAACAGATTATCGGCAGGGAGGTTCAACCTCTAATGCTGTAACACCAACATTGCTCTCTGATATTGTGGACTGACATAATACAATAGAAGACACTACTTTCAGTGCTCCCTTCATAAAATATATAATATAGGTAATGTATATAAGTAACAAAACTTTTTATTTCTTATAATTTTTTTATTTAAACATGAAAATGGAGAACAAAAACAAAAAAATAGCAATTAACCTTGATTTTGTGAAAATAATGCATCAGAGTAGTTCAGTGGCAGTGGGTGCATTTCTTAGTGAGGTCTCAAGGTGTTCATTGGAGATTTTTGATTAACTTTTATTTTTCTTTTTTTTCATCTTTGAAAATACTTATTCACAAATATACAGACTGCCAAAAAATGATGACATTAAAAAATTGTGATTGTGAAGTATATTTCTCTCTGCTATGATAAGGCTTATGAAAGTCCAGTAGAGAAACACCATCAGACTGAAAATGAAGTCACAAATATAACAAAAAATATTAATTCTTGTGTGGTCTTGAAACTTGTTCTCTTTATCACAATGGAAAGAATGATTATATTTTTTCTGCTTCTCACAGACTTGTGTTCATCCAATGTAATAAAATGCATTAAACTATTTGCCATAACTTGAGTCAGCACAGCACTGTTCACTCTCCTTGTCTGAGTTTCATCCCAGATACAGTTAATAAAGCACCACTGTTTGATTGCTGCTGAGTGATGTGTGTGTAGTGGCTCCTGCCATGATATTGCAGAACAGGGAATAGGCCATATTACGAGCCATGCTGGGCCATAGTTGGACATGCCTGTTATAGAAGTTAATACATAGGTCTCAGATACATGTGTCTGAAAGCATGCTACAAACTATCTCACGTGTAAAAAGTTTATCATGGTATTGGTGGAACCTGTATTAAATTAGTAGTACACTCTGAAATCTGAGGACACTTCTAAAATTTGAGCAGTGCACGCTGAAGGAAGCATGCCTAAAAATGGAGTCACACTGGACAGCAAATGCTGGTATAGGGATTGGGAAAAGCAGAATGCTAGGAATGGAAAATTCTTGCTTCAGGCAAAAGTGAGTACTGTACAGTTGTTCTTAGCAGTCCTCTGTATTTTTGTTTCTTTTTTTCAGAGCTGTCACATCAAAGGATTTGAGCAGTCACTCATCAGCTGTCTTCATGCTCATAGTTAAAAGTCTTGAACACTGAGTCTTAGAGTACTGCCTGTGGTTAGTGTCAAAGCAGTGCCTGTGTGCACTGAGCTGTACTATTTATTTGGTGCAGATATCAGATAGCCAACCATCCATAAGCATTTTGTATGGATAGTTTAAATACAGTGAATGGTTAAAGTTGACCCATTAAATATTACTGAGACATTTTTAAGGTAAATCTCCAGTCATATAACATCAGCTTCACAAAACGAGATACAATTAAAGGTCATTTGCTATGTCAGAGAACATATGCTGATATTATCAAACATATGGGGGAAAAAAGGAAAATTACACCAGTAAAATGCAACAAAATTAAGGAAGAGTAGTGTACGTAGAAAGTTACATGTTATATCTGTAGCTGTGGGTATCCTAAAAAGAAAAAAAACCAACCTGCTTGTTATTAAATTGACAGGAGATATTTTTGACAGCATAGAACATGCTATCTGTATACATACCTTACCAAGTACTCTAATGCTAGTGTCTCTATGAACACTGAACATTATCCAAACAAACAAACCAAATAAATCAAAAAGTAATTATTTTATAAATATTGTACATATAATATTTACTTAACTGCAAGAATCCCTAATGAGGCTTCCCACAATCTCAAACATTTTTGATGTAAATTTTCTCTAGGAAAAATTGCTATGTAAATATACCTTGGCAATGAAATGAAGAGATTACTTCTAAGAGACAGAAAGTAGATTATTTGTATATGAAGAAACTTTGCCATCACTTTCATAGATGTTTGAAAATGTTAGTTGTCACAGTTGTTTGACGGCATTGAAATCTTCTGGGGCCCAAAGGACTGAATTCCATTTCAAATTCTACATCTTTGTTGTACAGGTGTGAAGCTACATAGTGCCAGGAAGACATGAGAGTGGGCAGCTCCATGAAGGATGTGACCCAGGAATGTGGGTGATAGCCAGGCAAGGAAGGCAGGGACTTCATTGAAAAGAGGTGTAGTCCCACAGTAATTGAGATAGGAGAACCACTGGCAGTAACCAGGGTAAAAAAAAATCTGCAGAATGGATGGGCAGGGCCATGTGGACAGACTATGGAGACAGACATACCAAGACAAAAAATTAGGGTCTGGGCCAATAAGAAGACAGTATAGCACAGGTATTTCTACAGTGTATTCCCAGTGAGGGCCTGAACTTCAATGCAGTCTTCATGGGAGGAGGAGAGGCCCCTGTGGAGAATGCTTCCAGACCTCAGCCCAGGTCACCACCAGACTGTTTCAGAGCCAACCCTACAATCCACATCCCAAGACCAGAAGGGTGGAAGAGGTTGCAAAGAGGATGCAATTTAGGACCCAGACTATGGCTGCTTTTTTAACGTGGGACTTGAATCTTCACTTCAATGCCAAATTAAATAGTCCTTTTATTTTTTTTTTTTAAGGAAGTTTACAGACAGGATGACATTCTACATTATCAGAAGCAGAAAGTAGATACAAGCATATGACTTTGTGAATCCAGTGAGTGAGAATCAGATTATTGTTTCACATAAAATCTGTCCCTGCATGTAATAAGACTGTTTAGACTATAAAAGGTTGAGAGATATCACTGTCTCCCTCCACTATATATAAATTTATATCCCTAGGACTATTCATTAAGGGGAAAGCAATAAGAGAAAATTAGATGCCTCAAATATCAACTGTATTAAATACTAGGTGATGACTAATCTGTTGCATCTAATATAACAAATTGCTTGCTCAGGTTATTTATAATTTTCTCTAGATATTGTTGAAGTGTGTTTTTGGGATATCAACTCTATATTTTTTTACTGTGTTCAAGAATAGACCAGACACAGCTTCTCTAAGAATGATTTGTATCCACCACAGATCTTTTCCCAAGTGCCTACAATGTCTTGTTATTGGCAATCCCTATTATAGAAATTTGAGTCCAAATTCTATTTCACAGATCACATGTACATCAATTTCTACAGGACACATCTCATTTATTCTTAATCTGCATAGATAACTGGTCCAGTTTTCAGTTCAATTTTTATTTAGGGATATCAAAGGAATAAAAAGAACAACACTGAATAATTGAACCAACAGTATTAATTTCAAACACCTTTTGCATATCAGAATTTGATTCTTCCTTCTTTAAGCCCGTAAAATCTTTATATATGACTGATGACTTGGATGACAGTGGATATATATGATTTATATGTTGACTGAAATTCAGTAAAATAGTAATATAAAATAGCAACAAATCAATTTTTAAATAAACAATTTTATTTATTTATAAAATAATATATTTTGTGATGTTGTGAAAATCTGTCTTTGCTTTTTTTTTTTTTTTTTTTTTGGCTCAAAGCTTGCTTCCTGAGGTATTTCTTGTGATAAGACTCTGATTGATTTATTGAGGAGGCAAGTGATGGGTGCTACCGTGTGACAATCAACATCACTTTGGGGACATTTGAAAACACCTTCCTCCAGAGCCTCTGGAGGACAGGGCTAAACCCTCCTGCCAATGATCTATTACATTTTGTTGTCATGCATCAGATGGCAGCAGAGGGGCAGTCTGACAAAATGGCATCTGATGTGGAAGTGGAGATGA
Source organism: Tetrao urogallus (assembly GCF_951394365.1). Taxonomy (NCBI): domain Eukaryota; kingdom Metazoa; phylum Chordata; class Aves; order Galliformes; family Phasianidae; genus Tetrao; species Tetrao urogallus. The sequence goes on along the minus strand of NC_136815.1, from coordinate 52,758,663 downwards.
CGCAGAAGTGTAGAATTGAATTCCTCCGTATGGAAAAAATAGCACTCATTGATATTCATTGGCACTTGCTGTACCTTTATGGTGACCAAATAGTGGATGTGAGCACAGTGAAGTGGTGAGTGGTACAGATTTAAAGAAAGTGATGAGTAGAAACCTAATGGCAAAGTTTTCTTACTGTTATGCAAAGTAATCTCTATTGGCAGTATTGGGGTAGCATCGAGATCATTCTCCAAGAATGCTGCACCAGTTGATCATCGGGGAACAGCTTATATTTTCACATATATTATGTATTCAATACATTCCCAAATTCATTATTCTATCCACCCTTAATGATTGTCCAACAGACAGAACTTAATCTGGTGATCTTCGACATCATCTAGTCTTCTAGAACCATGATAGTCCACTCTCGGTCCATTGTTAGCCCCTGGGGTGGTCATTTACACCCTCCCAACACTCCTTTTGTCCCCAAGATTGATGTAGAATGCAAGGACAATAGGGAAGTCTCTGCACACACAAAAAAAGGATGACGAAGGAGAACATCTTGATGCTGTCTGTCACATTCTAGGCATTCCACTGTTGCTTCTTTTGCCTTTTAACAAGACCAGCCCTACAGCATATCTCCCCATCTTCAATACTACTTCACAATTTTCATCCACAATATCTAAAGACTAGTGTGGTGTTGCAAGCAAGTATTAACAGAATATTCTGTGTAATTGCTTATTCAAATCAGTACATTTCAGCAGTGGCAATAGCAATGTGGAAGACAAGCCATGTTCTGGACAGTCACGCACAGCTGTCATACTGTAAAATGAAGAGTGTCTCGATAAGTTTATCCACATGAATCAGCATATTACAATCAGAAAAACGTGTAGAGATGAATATCATCTTCAGTGCACTGGAAACAATGGAGGCAACATTGGATTATCACAAAGTTTTTGTCAGGTGAATGCTCACACAGGAACAGAAAGAACAACATATGCAAGTCTGTCAAGACCTATTGAACTAACAAGAGGCTGAAGGTGATAGATGCCTGGATTGCATCATTATTGATGTCGAAACATGGTGTCATCATTACCAGTCAAAGTTCATGGTGTATCAACGTATGCATTCTTCAGTGGAGTAAATGTTCAAGACGCAGCCCTTATTAGGTAAAGTGATGCACACTGTCATTTGGGATAGGAATGTGATGATCCTCAGCTGTACGCTTGAATTTCCAGTGTCAGACCAGAGAATAAGATAAACTTTCTCCTGCAGCATGATAACATCAGGCCCAATACCAGTTTGAAGACAAAATGTGGAGCATATTGCCAGTCCTGGCTGGACTGTCCTACCACGCCCACTGCAGAGTTCAGATTTGGTGCCTTCTGATTTCCATCTATTTAAAAGATAGTCTGCATGGGCTACATTTTCCTAGCAATAATGCCACTATAGCAGCTGTGTAACAATGGGTCACATCAGCTGGAATAGATTTTTACAAGAGCAGCATGCAGGCTCTGTCTCTTTGCAGGTGAAAGTGCATAGCTAACGGTAGTGACTATGCTAAAAAAGATAGTGTTTTGTAGCTGAGAATTTGTTCTATCAAATAGATTTATTGTGTTCTTTGTATCTGTTGTAGTTTCCATGGAAATAAATTGGAGGCATTACTTTCAGAGCCACTTAGGATGATTGCTGGTCAAAAACATGATTTAATTCACAATAGTTAGGGTGGGAAACAAGCATGACTTCTCATAATGAAGCACGCTTCTTAGATATTCAAACTGTAATTGAGAGATACTCAAAGAACACAGCTTCAAAACAAAATGCAATGTACAGCACCCTTGATAAAAATATCTTGTAGTGCAGTTCCACTTAATGGCAAGCTGTTTATCATGAGAATTGCATCATTTTCACTGGAGAGAAAACAGTCATCAGTCGCTCTCTTTGTTGAAGTTTCGTAGTTTAAGTACTGAATAATAAAACAGGCCATTAAAAGTGGTGCTTAATAATAACTATTTGAAAAGCTCATCTGAAAACAGATAGTGGTCCTGTCTGCTCTGTGTATGTCTTGGTATCAATATACTGTGAGAACAGCATATGGTTTCTTTGATGGAAAGTAATGGAAAATGACAAACTGTTTGAAGATACCGTGGTGCCAATTTCATGAATAATGCATTACAGTAACAGGTATAATCAGTTCAGTTTAATAGTCTGCAGCCTCCAGAGACACAACAGCAGCACGTAGAGGAATAATCCTTCTTCTAGAATGACCTGACACTTCTCCTTTTTTCCTTGACATTATTTTATTGAGATTACACTAAAATAAAAAATAAAAAGCCAAAAATATTATGTCATGATACAGAATAAAGTTGGTCTCTTCCTACTGTTTACCTTATAAAAGTAAGTACTAATTTAAAGTTTTTAATTCTTTTTTTCTGTGCTTAAATTGGCCTTTATTTGATAGTAAAATAAAATTTTTAAAAAAGATGGTTGTCATTTATGCATTGAAACCATTTCCAATTTTGAAGGAATGACTTTATGTTATTGCAAATGATGAAGTGTACATACCTAAAAATGTTTTAAAACTGTATTATTTTCCTATACGAAAATGAAGTGAAAGACTAATTTTGTATGTGTATGCATACAAATAAGAAATACATATATTTCATGTTTATAAGTATATACATATATATTGAAAAATCACAGAAAAACTATCTAAAAGAGCTTTACACTTAGACAAACATATCCCTCTTGACACTCGAGTCTTACATTATAATTTCATGACTGCATGGTATTAAATATTAGTTAGGTTTAGTGACTTGGGACACATCATTTCAGTATTTGTATTTATACTTACACTCAAATACCTACTCATATGTTTCCAGGTTAAAAGTTCATTTTCCACCTGACAAATGAGGTAGAGTGAGACAGAATGATGTAATTACATATGTCCAAGTTTCATCTTTATGAGTCTGTTCTGCTTGCTATATATCCATTTAAAAAAAAAAAAAAGTTGACATATCACATTACAAAAAAAAAGAAAGACATTGTGACAAGAGTGCTCTCCAAATTAACTGAGCAGTGAGTAGCAGTTTTACTTGTAAGCATACATGTATGGTTGCGTACATATATGTGTATGTATGTATATGTATACACAAGTATTCACACATACACATACATACTCACACATACACATTCATGGATGTGGAGCTCTTGAATGAGTCCAGAGGAGGATCGCTAAGATGATCAAGGGCTGGAGCCCTCTCTTATGAAGAAAGGTTGATGGAACTGGGCTTTTTTAGCTTGTAGAAGAAAAGGCTCCAGGGAGACCTCATTGCAGCCTTCCAGTACTTGAAAGGAGCATAAAAACAGGAGGGGGAACAGCTATTTACAGGGATGGAAAGTGATAGGACAAGGGGGATTGGTCTTAAACTGAGACGGGGGAAGTTTGGTTTAGATATTAGGAGGAAGTTTTTCACTCAGAGGGTGGTGACACACTGGCACAGCTTGCTGAAGGAGGTTGTAGATGCCTCATCCCTGAAGGCATTCAAGGCCAGGCTGGATATGGCTCTGAGTAGCCTGGTCTAGTAGTTGGTGACTCTTCACATAGCAAGGGGGTTGAAACTAGATGATCATTGTGGTCTTTTTCAACCCAGGACATTTGATGATTCTGTGATTCCATTCTATGTACATTCATTTGTGTTTGCTTATATACATATCTTAGATATTAGAAAAAAAAGAAGAAAAAAATGGAATCTGTGTACGTTAACGTAGGAAAACATCTGGAAAAGTAAAATTAGGTGATTAAATAATTATAAAAGAAGTTGGCAGAAATGCATTTCAGTAGAACACCATTACTAGTGAAGTGTTGGTTATATTATAACAGTATGATGTGTATTCCACTTTGTTATGAGTTCTAGTCTTTCCACCCTTCCTTCATTCTAGTTATAATTTCATGTGTAATTGCTGTCCACCTTTGTGCTTTTAGAGAACAAGTATATGTGAAAATATTTTTATATAATGTTGGGAATATCATGCTTTATTTACATTTTATAAGAACTTCAGAATAGTTGGGATTTTGAATTGTGAATACTTACCAACAAAATCCAGTAAATCACTATTAGAAGCATTATGGTTTGAAGCATTTCTAATTCCTCTAGCTCGGTGGAAATCTAATCTTGTAAAGAGAAACATAATAAGCTCTAGGTCTCTGATTTCTAATTTGGTCCTAGTAAATAAATATTATACTTCCCACAGCCTCTGGAATTTAACATACAGGAAAGATGAATTGTGCAACTACCTGTCTTTCCTTGCAGCACTTTTTTTTTTCCTACAGACTTTATGAACACATTAGGATCTTCCTGCTTTTCTGACAATTTGAGCCCATCCTCTTATGAAAGCAATCCCTGACAGTCTCATCCAATACTTAAGCTCTCTCTATCATTTGTAAATCGGCCATTTCTGACAGAGTTGTAGTGGATTTTCATTGTCATTGCTATCTTTCTTGCCCTTAGAGATTTTAGAATGCTAGAAAGTTCTGCTTGTGTTGAAATGAGAATGAAAATCTTAGTAGATACAGGAGTGATTTTAGGCCTAAGGGAGCTGGTTTTGTAATGAGCCCTCCTCATCATTTAGTAGATTTGTAATAAGTGAGAGTTCTTTATAAACCATTCTCTCTGCCAAGTAAAGAAAATAATGCAAAGCAACAAGTAACAGATTTAATCATTTCTCTATTTGTTGTGTTGGCTCAATGCCTGAACTTAAATACTTTGAAACAGCACTACTTGCCTGAACTTCTCAGATGTAGCAAAACAGATGCTCAGACTGAAGAGCTTCCATTTTCATTTCTAATGATGTCACAGTCATATAAAACTAGTGCAATGAAAGATTAGCACACAAATAGCAGTTAAAAGTTTAATTGTGATCACGCATTTAGCATTTATTTATCAGCTGTTCTTCATATGTTGTGCATGAATAGCAAGAATAATAAAAGTTAAATACAAATAATTATTTGTAGTGCTTTCCTGGGAGCATAGAGTTAAATACGGTGAATACTGGATATTCTCTGTGCAGTTCTGGGATTCTCAGGTCAAGATAAGGAACTTGTAGAGAGAGTCCAGCAGAGGGTCACAAAGATGATTGAAGGCCTGGAACAACTCCAATATGAGGTCTGAGAGACCTGGAACTGTACAGCCTGGAGAAGAGAAGGCTAAGGGCACATTTTATAAATGCTTATAAATATCTGAAGTGCAGGAGTTAGATTGATGGATCCAGGATCATTTCTGAGGTTCCTAGTGACAGGCCAAGGGGCAATAGGCACTAACTGAAACAAAGGAAGCTGCTCATGAACATGAGGAAGAGCTTTACTGTGAGGATGGCAGAGCACTAGAACAGGCTGTCCAGAGAGGTTGATGAGTTTCCTCCTATGGAGATATTTAAGACCTGTCTGCATACCAACCTGTGTGATCTGCTTTAGGGAAACGTCTTTACCAGGGGATTTGAACTCAATGATACTAAGGTCCTTTCCAACCTCTACAATTCTGTGACTCTGAATGCTGCCAGGTTAGATCTAAGGACAGGATCAAACTGCATCAGTTTACCTGTGCAGTGGATCAAAAGCTAAAACAGCCACTATAGTCATTTTGGGGTCAGAAGATATGATAAAAGAAAACGTGTTTTTCCTAGGACAATCTTAAATCAATCTTTTAGATGATCTTTCAATAAATATTGTGACATGCATAAATGACTATTGAAACAATATTTTCTTGCCAGATAATACCTAGAATGAGCAGTAACAAGAGCAAAATTTTCATGCAGATAAACCTCTAAAAAAACAAATAAACAAACAAAAAAACCCCATTCACCTATAACACTATTATAGAGTTCTAGGCACAAATAACATTAAAAAAGAAAGTAGATGACTCCTGATTGCTTTATGTGCCCCTCCACCCAACCTCATCTCCCTTGCACAGTAAACTGCACAGTAAAATTCCTTTCCAGTTTGTGATTATTGAAGTATCTAATACCATCATGCAGATCACTTGTTTTTATGTCTTGGGCATAGCTGATCTATGCTGTCAACTTGGGCTTACCTCAAAGATAGCCATTCTGCAATTCTGAGGTCATGAATGACCAAGATTCTGTATGGAAACATACGACTATGAGTAGAAGCCAGAAAACTGTGCATGAAGACTCTACAGGCTCTACTCTACAAGCTCTAATACAGGGTTTAGGAGGTAAGGATAAGGGTAAGGAGTACCTTACAAAACATACCTTATGAAAACATAGTACCCACAAACACAATACACACAAGATAATAGTGGCTGCAGAAGTAAACCTGGGTATAAATCAGAGAGTAACTCCCAGAATCTATAACTCATACACAATCTGGAATACTTCTGTCAATTTTCCACTGGCCAACTCAATGGTCCTCTAAAAAATTGCTATCTGCTCAGCATCTTTAGTCGTTGCTCTAGCAGCACCTTTTTTTTTTTTTTTTTTTTGGCATTCTCCTGTGTTCCAGGGCAGACACAAGACAGATGGCTTAACTATCTTCTCTTTCCAATTTCTCCTACAGCAGGAAGGAGATTGGATGAGAAGAGCATTGAAGCAGTTCCTAAATCACCAGAAAAATATGTGAAGAGATTAAAAGTCTTAAAGATCTGTGAAGACACAATTAATTGTTTTGTTAATTGTATGATGGCCTCTTCACAGCCCCCTGACTCTCAAGGGCAAAGATTTCTGTAAGGAGTAAAGACATAGACATATTCCTTTGTTGATCATCTCCAAAGATGACTGTTCAAATAAGAACTGTGAATAGCGTGATTCACCAGCTGATGAATATCTCTTATGCTCTCCCTCTTACTATGACAGAGACCACAGCTGCAAAGTCTTTATAAGGATTTAGTGACACTGCATTAAGTAATGAGGAAAAGATTGCCAAAGTAAGATGGCTGAAGTACTCTGTGGAAATGTCAGTGCCTATCTACTCTTCACAGAGTGAAGAGGGAGTTGAGCATTACTCCCAGAGTGATAGAAAAAGCCTCTGAATACTGCAATTTGTCATGCTGGAAAAGGGGATGAATTGAATATATTACACTTAGGAAACATAACTTAGTAAATCTGCCCATGTGCTTAGCATCCTGAAACACTAAGTGTTGAGATTCTAACTGGCTGGGATCCACGAACTGTTTCTGATGCAATTTGAGCCAGATTATGGCACTGTGCTCCTGAAACATCCTCATGCTACCTACCAGTATATTTGTCTTCCTGACTCTCAGAAAACTCATCTGGCCATAAGTCTCAAATCCTGAATGTCATAGCACAATAAAAACAATAATTTTCTTGAGGCTTGAAGTACGACCTCCAAAATTTTCACTTTTTACTTCTGCAGACACGAAGATAAGGCTATTTCCATACCTTTTGTACTTATGTTTCTATTCAAGAAGCAAGGGAAAAAATAAAAGAGGTAAATAGAAACAAAGGAGGAATAAATGAAAACAGAAAACAGAATGAAAGGTAGACTATCTGTACCTGTCTAAATGTACATGTTAACATTTTTGTTTAACTGAGGAATCATTTACTGTAAACTTCTTTTTCCATGGATATATATATATAGATAGGTAAACTAGAGCAAGCAGATGTATATGTAAAACTTAAATGTTTCTGTATTTAATATTCATGGTACTACCATGTTTTTCTCCCAAAATTAGTCTTGCTGAAAATATGTTGACATTTAATCACACTCTTTATTGAGTTCATTAATAAATGAGTATGTAGGTAAGTTAAACGCTTTTGCCTGTGAAATCTACAGAATTAGCAGGCTTAATATTACCATACTCAGTAATATAGGGATTTTCATAAATAGGGAAAAGTATCTACACAAGTTTGTGAGAATGATCATTTAACAGCAAATTGCATTGGGGTTACGTGTTTGGTAATATAAGTACCATAGAGAATAGCAGATAGGACAATAAGAAGCAAGTGGGATTAGGAGAGGTATATGAAAAAGCAATTTAATTTTCAAATTAAAAGGGATGAAAAAGGAAGACAAGAAAAGAGTAGAAACTGTTGAAATTTTGAATGAAGAGCTGTGGTGGTATTTAAAATGGTAAAAGGTGACTCTATATGATTAACATAGAAAACATTTTGCAGAGTATGAAGTATAGCTGAGAGTAATTGAGAACACAAACAATAATTTCTGAAACAAGGACAGAGGGGGCAGAGTATAAGATATCTATGTGAAAAGGCCCTTGGTACAAAAGAGTTAACTAAAGCCTCTATTATTACAGCTCTCAGCAGACTGCTGCAGGAAAAAGCTGACACAATCTAACCACTATTTCCAAGGAAAGCCTGAAGTCTTACATCAGCCAGAGCTATGAATTAATCATTGTAAATAGATTCCTGTAAACAGTATAATTCTTCCCTTGCTTTTTGGAAAGCAGACCAGCTCTAAGTAAAAAACTGCAACATGGCATAGTTTACAATTATCAAACTAAAGATTTAACATCAAAGTCTGGAGGAAAATAACATATACAGCCCACAATCATCCATCCATCCATCCATCCATCCATCCATCCATCCATCCATCCATCCATCCATCCATCCATCCAACCAACCAAGAAACAAACAAACAAACAATGGAATTTAATGGTTCCTTTTTGCTGTTCTTTTTTCTTTTGTTTCAGGAGTTTAGCAGTTTTGATTACAAAATTATGTTGGGTTATGCATGAAAGTTTATCTAGAAAAAGCAGTATTTGAAAATGTTTTTATTTTAAAAATACTCAAATTTTTAATAGTGTTTGAATATAAACAGGATTTTGACATAATCTAAACTTAATTTTTTTAATTAAGTTTAATTGTGGAAATGAAGAAGTACATGGCATGTTATTTAAAAAAAAAAAAAAAACAGAAACAAAAAAAACCAAAAAAATAAAACATATTTACAAAATGAAATGAAACATTTGAATTCAGCTTTACTTCAGAATTGCAGCATCACTCTTTGCTCCACTCTGCATGTTCTGTTACTGTGCTACAAAGCACTTGCAAGAAATCCAGTGGTACTAGATGGTACTGGAGTAACATTAATGTTTGACAGATATTGAAAGGGATGCCTTCTCATCTTATGTTTCTTTTTCCTGTATAAAGTTTTGCGCAAAACTGTTGTCACAGTGGCAGTCAATACCTGCTAAATAGCACCTCTGAAGCCGTTGACATTACATTGTGATCCATCAAATTTATTTTGGCTGAGAAAGTAGATGTGACATGTAGACAAGAAAGTGTTCCATATATTCTAGTTTTCTTTTTTTTCAGAAAGTACGTTTGAGTGCTATCATCAAGTTGACAATAGCCTTATATACTCCCTCTATCCACAATTGTCACTTTACAACTTGGTTTAGCTCAGCCCAGGAAAGTCTGCAGGAAGAAAAGCCAATAGCAAACATTACTTTAACTGTCATATTGAGACTTCCTTGCGTTTAATAGCAGAGCAAATTAGTAAGTGGGTGTAAGTATGTTTAAAATGAGGCTATGTAAAGAGCTGCAGTTTTCAGAAAACCTGTAAATAAGTTATTTTTGTTAACCAATCCATTAAAGCTGTGTGCCACTTTTCTCCCTGTCTGTCATACATCCTCTGCCCCCAACATTTGGGTTACAGTTCCCTGAGATTATACTAAAAGGACACACATATGTAATATATATGTGTGTGTGCAAAATATATGCAGAAACATACTAAGCTCCAAATCTGCCTTTTTAAGAGGAACATTAAATTCAGAAACATTAATTCACATTTTATGCATGGCACTGTATATTTATATGCTTAAACCTGCTCTACTTCGCTGTATCAAGTTAATATCAGTTTTATTAACAGAATAGAATGTGACCAACAGATTTTAAACAGTAATTTCAGCTTTGTTGTTTCTGTACTCTGAAGCATTTCATTTGCAGCCTCAATACTGGTCTTTGGTGTAACTATTGTGAAACTCCATTATAATATTTTGCATCCTTTCATTTCAGCCTATTTCTACTCTGTACTCCCATTTCTTTTTCTGAGGGCTATGTCTCTTTCTGAAAAAGAATTTATTTCCCTTACTGAAAATAGATTCCATAATATTGTTAATATTTCTGTGAAAACTTACCAGGGGTTAGAAAAATTGAAAGATTACATTGAGTCTCCAAGTGTCTAGTAATTAAATGGAAACATAATAAATAATGTTAGGGTTAATGAAGCTTTACAAGAAAGGTGAACTGAAGATTCGAAAAGAGAAGGGATTTGCAAATTACTGAAACCATCACTGTAAATTTTGGATTTACTCTGAAAGTATAAGGAGGAGGCAGTTCAAATTGTAGTAAGAAAGTTAAGATATCTGAAGATGAATGATGGGCTAACAGTTAACTGAATCTCTAAAGCATGAGAAAAGAACTCTTTAATGTAAGAAAAATGTTTCTACTAAGATGGAGAATAGCTTGATTCAAATTAAAATGTCTGATACTTCCTTCAGTTCTCTTTGATTTCCCTGTATCATCATTTGCTTGGTTTGATCACAGCAGAAGCAACTAGAAGAAAATGTGATCTATCCAACAGATAAATCTTAGTCTCTGGTAGACTCTCACTTTGTTTTGATTATTTAAACACTTACTTTCAATTAACATTACTGTAACTTTTTTTTGTACAAATTTTTTTGAAAGCTTAGGTGGTTATAGGCTTGAAAAAAATGGAAGTAGCTATAAGTTTAACTACAGCTGATTTTTGAGCTTTATCCATACTTACTTTTTAAAGTCCTCATTACTTATTATTATTCAAAATTTAAAAAATAATTATAACATTATTTATAATATAAAACAAAAGATATATGAGACTGGAGCTGATAAAAAATATCTCCATATTTCTGAAAGCAACATTTTCCAGTTCAATCAGAAGTCTGCTCTGGAAATTCTTTGAATATTAATCTTCCCTGTCCCTGTATAGCACATACAAAGCAAACAAACACTGCTTCAAGAAGAAATATATAGGTATCTCATTTCATGAATTTGCAATGGAAAGCCTGACTCCCCTTATTAAGAAGTAAATATTTTCAATGAAAATGAAAAGTGTGATTGAATTACAGGAATCTTGCACTAGCAGGTCTAGTTAAACCCTCGAAAGAGTATTCCTATGAGTGAGTCCCTGACCCATCTGGGTGGGGTGAGAAATCTATTTTATGCAAAATCCTACCGTGCTTCTAAGTTGTGGAAAGACTGATGTAGCCGTTTAGGTCTAGAAGGGTAAATGGGAAAATTTGTTTCATAATGCTTTGTAGTACAGAATGTACTTATTCTAACAAATTACTAAAAAACATGAAAAGTCTTTCAAAATTATGATTTGAGACAAAACAAGAACAGAAAATGTCAAAATGTTTACCAGTGCCCTTGCTGCCTGGAGCAGCAGGAAGCATGATAGACATAAGGAGTTATTCAGTATTTTTTTTTTCAGAGTTACAAGTTTCTAGGTGAAGATATCTGATATTCAGTAGCCACACTTCATAAACTATAAAGCTTTCTTACCCCAAAAACAAAGAGAATCATAATCATACTTTGCTTTTGAGGTGAGAAAGCCCTTCACAGTTTGGCTATCTAAAAAAGGTTAGTTATAAGAAAAAACTACCTTTCAGTAAGGGTGGTGAGGCACTAGAACAGGCTGCTCAGAGAGTCAATGGATACCCCATCTATGGAGACTTACAAGGTAAGTCTGGGCCAAGCTCTGAGCAACCTGATGTAGCTGTGGATGGCCCTGTTCACTGCAGGGGAGTCAGACTAAATGGCATTTTAAAATTCCTTTCAATTATAAGGATTGTGTGATTATATAATTCTGTGATATTTTTCTCCCTTCACACATTTTGTTGTTCTTTTATTTTTTTTTTTATTTTTTTCATCTGATATTCAGAGCAGATAAAAACAGTGGAGTTTTATTGCTTGTCTTTTCACAATTTCAATTTCTTATCTCCATACACCTTCACTGTGAAAATCTTAGTTTTACTGTAAGTTCTTCAGTAATTGTCAGTGAGGCAGAGGCTATTTTTGTCATACTTTCCAAGACAAAGGCAAAGATGCATCCAAAATAGAAAACTACCTGTCAGAAACAACAGAATACATCTAAACAAAAGCACTTGAACTGTGAATTGAGTTTGTTTTGGGTTTTTTGGTTAGTTGGTTGGTTGATTTTTCTTTTCTTGTTTTTACCTTTTTCTTGTTTTTGTTGTTGTTGCTTTTTTTCCTTGAAAACTAATTCAAATGATTAAATTGAATCTTTTGTAACATAAGACCACGTTATGAAAACATGCCTCAGGCTCATCCATGAATACATTTGAGAATACGTTTTTCTTTAGCTGTGTTCAACTGAATTTTACACTACATTCGCAAGCATAAAACTTAAAATCAAAATCTGTCACTCTTGCTTATAAGGATTCTTCATTAACATTAAGATTACTAATCTCCATAGTCAGTAATTTCATATTCTCCACCAAAATCTGTTCTTTCATAGCTTTCATTTTGCTACATACAGTCAATACATAAATTCTTATAAATTTTGTGGGTTTAAACATTTTTTTTCATATATATGCTGTGTCAATGCATAGCTGGACTTTACACAAGGTAGAGAAATTTCAGATGAAATGAACATACACTCATGCTTCATAAGTTACTGGCAATTTCCATAGAAGTTCTGTAATACATACACAAAATGATTGTCTTTCTGAGCAGTGATGTCTTGAACTTGAAACGATTGTGGAGTTACATGTCACTTGAACATCGTATACATTTTCATTGTCATATTTAAAATGTCTCTCCTAGATGGTAAAAGAACCAAAATACTTGTTTCTCAATTGCCAAGGAAGACGAAAGCTGTGTGCCTGTCAGGGAAAATATTTTTGAGGAGTTTATGTGGCATGGTTAAGTTCACACATTTCAAACATAGTTCACATTTCCTTTCTTCAGCAACACAGATTTGTAATTGCAGGCACAGAGTAAGGTGCTTATGAGAAATAACACTGTATATGCAAAAGCTCTCAAAAGCTTTTCTCCTATGCATTCCTAAGCCTATCATGTATATATTCAGTCCCATACAGTTACATCTGTGACATATCAGTGAGTTATGTAGCTCTTGAGAAAATTCAGGAAGATGAATAGAGCACACTTACTGTGAAAGAATACTCACTGATAAATAAAACAAAAAAGAAAAAAAGGGTCTTTTAGCAGCTTGTTCTTATGCTTAGTACTTGAAGTAGTAAGATTTTGCTTTCTATTTTTTTGTCAGTTTTGCTATTAGATGATGTTTTTAGAGGCATAGTCAGCAGTCATGATCTGTGTTTACATATGTAATATAATTTGTGAACTGCACTGCAACTTTCTTGGATAGCTCAGTTTGCTCTAGGATATATTAATAATTAGTATATCTACCTTAATCACCTCTAGCAGAATAATAATTCATGTTTTCTCTTGCAAATCCTACTCTATTTTAGATGGTTTACCATCTGTGCCTTTTTACAGGCTTCTATTAAAAGTCAATGGCTTTTTTTTCTGAGTCAACAGGCACTCTATTTGAGAAAACAGCTGGACTAAGATGTTGCGTCTCCATATTTTTACACACCATACAGCTGCCCATTGGAAATAATTCAGTTGGTTTAGGTTTAAATCTCTTGATTTCTTATTACTTTCATCGTAAGTAATAAGCATTCTTCACCATATGATCTTATTTGAATCATATTTTTGATTATTTGGTGCTTATACAAGATCTGTTCATTAAAGTATTCTTAAAAATTGTTTTTACATCTGTTGTGGAGTGGTTTAATTTGTCTATAACCTCTGGATAATTTGGATGGAGGATCAAGCAAGGGGTTGATTATTTATTATTTGAAAGCAATTTTATTCTGTCTATAAAATCCAAATGCTGTGCTGAGAGGGTATAGAGATAGTAACAAGAATTGCTTGCATAGAGGATATTTTTGGTATAGCAGTTTCTCTGTTTCTCTGCCTGTCATCTGTCACTTCACTTCCAATAGGCTGATTCTGTACATAGCTGAGTCTTTAAAATCATACCTGTCCATTAAAAATTAATATTTTAAAACTCTTCTGTCTTCTCTGCAGAAACAACTAGAAGTACGAGATAATGTTTTGATATTATAAGCAGCTAAAACCCAAAGTTTATTTTACATCTTGTGTACTTTAAACATTTTTTTCTATTAGTTCACTACTGTTCTACTGATTTTAATTTAAAACTATATTAATTAAAAAATAAAAGCCATTGTTGAAATATTGTTGAATAGAGAAGATTCCTTTGAAAGTACATGCAATATAACTGATATATTTTAAAATGGTGTATTATTTAATTCAAGAAATTATCTCCAAGAATTACTAGGATATAAATTTCACACTATTCCTGGATATCAATGACACTGTCAGATATGGAGGTTTTCTGTTTGCTCATAACATCATTCCTCTGACACTCGTTAATTCATACTGTTTGCATCTGTTTATTACTGTGGTGTTTCAAATCTATCAATTCTTTTTTTCTTATATGTTACCCAAATTACTAATATTGTAGTCTGTGTTTAATTACAGCATGTTTTAAATTTCTTAGGCAAGGGTGATTTGACCGTATGAATGCTGAAATAGTAATATCCTACAAAACTATCTTCTGCTGCTTGATGTAATTCTTCTTGAACTTCTAAATAACACCATTTAGAACAAAACTGGGGACCTCTTTTAACACATGGCTCTGATCCAGATGTTGTTGTTTGAGCAAGCAGAGACTTCATAAGTCTGATTTTAAAAAGCAACTTACAAACCAAATCACTGGCAAGTATCTAAACAAAATGGTATATAATTGATTTCCTTCTGTTCCATAGCCAATACACACAATTATTTTTTTTTCTCATTTTGTTGCCATTAAATGATGAGAAATAGGTAATACTACTTGTAACAGTAACTCCACTGTAAATAACTTAAGAAACAAAAAATGGTCTGTGATTTCATTAGATGTACAGAATGATACTAAAGATTTAATGAAAGTTGCATTGTCCACATGCTGAGCCTTTTTATGATGTTGCAATCAGTAATTTTTCATCTCCTTTCTATTTACGCTTATATTATTTCCAATTTTAATCTCTTGAATAGCATCAACTTCATGTAAGAGATTCAATGCTGTTTCTAGCAAAAATAAACAAACAAAATAAAAAAACAACAATAATATTTGCAGGTTAGACTTATAGACTAGAAAACTCATAGAAACTCTCATAGAAAATAACTACTTCAGTGCTTACTATTCAGAAGTAGAACATCAGATTTGACTGACATTTGGAATAACTGATTCTAGTCTAAAGATTTAACTGCTGATATTTATATGATATTGTTTTCTCATGGATGAGTTTCTATTTTGCAATCATTTATTTTACTCAGAGGTATGAAATTTTAAACAAAGAATGAAATATTTATTGGCTAAGTTTTGCAATAGGATGTTTTTCATAATTATACCTTATTTAGTTGTGATCACATAAAGACAAGATTCCTGGGCAATTATCAATGCAACTATCTACTATAAATTTCTTCACTAAATCATGCCTTACTTCATCATTTTCATTTTTATTATATAAAACTTACAGTGATTTAGCTATTCCAGCTTCTGTCTAATTTCTGATGTCCTGCTGTGATTTTTTTTATGTGGTCTTTCTTATCCACTTATAGCAGGTGGTTACATATTTTCACAGTTTTGGTCTATGCCAGTTGCAATTGGATTGAATTGCTTGATGCTAGCATTCATGTCTCTCCAAGACAGTATTTCTAAAATGCTTGTCCAATATTTTTTGTTTATTTATTTATTCATTATGTAAAGCAAAGAGCGTTTATGTGCATGCTGTAACCAAAAGTCCAGTTATCTTAATGACTTTAAAATGATGCAGCTTGTGAAATAGCAAATGATGAATGGCATTTCACACCTTCTTTTTCACATTCATTGTTTGTCATGCTTTCTCTTGCAAAGCCTTCCTTCTCTTCAGAAAACCATTAAAGGAATTCTTGGTCTGCCTTTTAAGAAAATAAGTAACATTTGCTAATGGTAGATTGCTGCTTTCTGGTCACGTTATATAACATTAATGCTTTTGTCTGTTTAAGCCATGTATAGTTTATGTCATGCATTTATTCTCAATTCATGCATATTAATGGAGGTACTAATTAGTGAAAAAATGGATTTTAATGTATCTACTGTAAAGGAAAGGACAAAATTCATTTTATTTTGGTTGCATGTTAACTTTCAGACAGAATCTCCTGAAATAAATGTGATCAGTTTGTTTAAATGTGAATGTGCTGATATTCCAGTACCTCTTTGGTGAGATGTCCTGCACAGAAGTTTGATCACTTCTGTAGTAATTGTTTTAATTCCCTTAATATCTGGTTAGAACTTCCTCTTTAATGCTTGTGTCCGTTGACTCAGATTCTTACACTGGGCTTCTCTGTCTGGCTCCAGCTTCTCTGTGACCTTAACTTGGTATTTGAAGGCTGTAATAAAAGACCTGAGTAAAAGTAAGTAACTGAACAAAAAAGGAATGCTTGTTTTGCACGAGTGTTTGAAAGGAATTCATTTTTTCAATTGACATTGTTTACTGTTTTTTTAAATGCCACAACATTGCAGTAACTAATTCAATATTAGTTTGAATCTTAAAGAAATCTGGTTTAAGTGAGAAAATTGTCAACATTTTGTAAAATTCAGAAATATATGTAAAAGTGATATATACTTCTAATGCAAAAACGTAATATCAAAAATGATGTAGAAAATGGAAGAAAACTTTTTTGTATTAAGAAGGCTCTATTGCTTTTGACTGTAATTCTAACACAGACAAATAGCTCCACATTAATCTCTGGATAAAAATTTTACATAAGTGAATCTGAGAAAATAGCCAATGAACCAACTTGGCCTTTCTAGCTAAAGTCTGATAATTGATGATTCTTCATTCATTCACAAGGGCTATTTAAGATCTTAGGTACTTCTATATTATTGTTGTCATATTTGTAGACAAAATATGGTGACTTTTCCCCAGCAATCTATGAAACCTACACATTTCAAAACTGCATCCTTCAAACAAAGTTCATACTTTTCATGGGAGTAATAAAGATATGCATTTGGCACGTATAGCATTGTAAGTTATAATACATATTAAGCTTCTGTCAAATAGAAATGCATCCTTGCATTGGTGAGTTATGTTTCTTGCTGTCTTATAAAAGGTAAAGGTCATTAAATTAAGCAAAAGAAAATCAAAGGATAAACAGGACACTTCATAAAACTGACAGTTTTTGTTTCCTCTAGTCACCTATAGCAGCTATTGTTTTAATTATCACATTGACTGCCCTTTAACAACTGCAGAAGAACATAAAATGTATGCATTCACTAATCAAAGTCTTACACCATAAATATGTTTACCGCAATGCACCAGTAAAGCAATTCCAACAACTGTGAACTGCATCAGTTCATTAACCTATCCCCCTTGGGCCTTTGGCCTTGTTCCTGCTATTGTAAAAGCTAAAGGCCTGCAGGCTATCTTTAGAAAGTCTTTAGGTTATTCACTTTGGAGATAAATGATTTTTTTTTTTTTTCCTTTTCCTGCAGTTAAATACAAATTGGAAACAGAAGCACCATTTTAGGCAGAACAGCAATCAGAAGCTCAGGCAATATAGATTTCCCAAACCAGTCTTCTTTTGCTCACTTCACTGATTCTACATTATCTGTGTTTTTCTGCACTATGGCCTTCATCTCAGATTCCCCAGCAATGATTCCAGGAGAAGCTGATCTTTTATTCTGAAGTCAGACACAAAACAGAAAAAAGATTCTCCAGTGCCCAGTTGTTAAGACTAATGGAAATAAATGAAAATAGAATAATCAATCAAATTATATAAATATAGTAATACTCCTTACAATCTATATAAATTTCTCTTCCTCTTTTGATAATGCTTTCCATGCTGCTTTGTAGTTCTGAAAATCTGGATTTCAAATAAAGACTGCCAAAATAATAGAGACAAAGGAAAATAGTAACCAAAACTTTTTCATTTTTGCAAAATAAAGTGTACACTTCTTGCTTGCAGACCACCTCAGTAATGCTATCTTCTATTTGTTGGAGAGAATCTTGGAAAAAAATCTATATCTTATTATTACTCATGGGTTGCCATGGGTGAATATTGACCTTAGATATATTTCAAAAGATAAATGATCATTTCCCTGATGAAGGTTTCCAGGCAGCAAGCATTATCAATTTTAAAGTAGTTTTACAAGTACAAAACACTTTAGAAGAGCAAGATCCTGTCAGCTTATCTATATTGTCTGACACTTCATCCCTTTGGAAAAACCTACAACCATGAGATTCTTCATGGGGAATTGATAAATGAAGAAATAAATGAATAAGGCTTGATAGTTACACTCTCTCTCACTTTAAATCAACAATATGCTTAGGCATTTTTAAGTAGGAACCTTTAAAGTCTTAAAATATTCAAAACCTAAAAATATTATTGAATAAGCAAAGAAAATTTGCTGACGTTTTCTTCTTGTAAGTTAGAGAAAGAAGTAAGTGGTTCCCTCTCTGATGCATACCCTGGAGGATATGGACCATTGCCTGGTATATGTGCATAAGATTCTCTGGGTATGATGCCATGTTTGGATGCCTGCTTGAAGTGGCCATTCTTGTGGCACTGGACTGCAAAACAGCATGAGAACAGAGAAGAGAGAGAAAACTGCTGATATATTAGAATAAAATGGACAGGAAAAAATGTTTGGAACCTATCTCAAATCCACTTGCTTTGGTTTTTCTCTGTCTACAGATCCATGTAGATTGTTTTGGGAGGAAGGATATGGAAATATGCTAATATTGGAGCCAGGAACAATGTAATGAGACATGCTTCATCAAATCTGGAAATATCTGCATAGTTTATTTATAATTCTTAAAACCTTTTTCTTCATGCTTTAAGATGTAAAATGCAGAAGATCTTAAAGGATACTTGGTTTTTTTTTTTCCTGTGCATATTTCCCCATAATATAAATACGTATTAAAAAGCCACAGGTTTGGTGTGTGTGTGTGTACAGAATAAGCAGTGTGTTCCAATAACAGGTCTGGGGCAGGTATGGTATTAGTTTATTTAAAGAAAAGAAAAAGTGCTCTAATGAATTTGTGCCTTCGAAAAAAAAAAAATATTTTCACCACTGATTTTCAAATAGTTAATTTTTAAGCTTTCAGATCATAGAAAATCATCTGAAAAAGAATCCTATTTTTGGTGGTTGTTTATTCTATTTTATTAGCCAATTAATTTGAAGGATTTTTACACTGGAATTCAGTCAATGAACAACAGAGCAACAGGGAGACTAATGTTTCTGAAATATTCTGACATAAACACAATCATGTAAAAAAAAAATTACTGTGCATTTTAATTGTTAAATCATTAAAAATTTCATCTCAACAACAGTTCCTTTAACTGCTAAATATTAAAAACAATAAATAATCTTTCTCTTATCAACTGAATATATATAATGTGTTTAAGGGCTTACGAATATCTAACAGTACAAACAAAGGCCGTTCTAAATTGAGGGAGGTAGAAATTCAGTTTACTCTTCTTTTAAAAAAATCTTTTTTGATATTCAAGAGACAATTAATAAGCATAATCTGGAGCCAGCAGAAAACAGAACAAAACAAAATTAAAAAAAACCATCTAATTACAAAACATGTTTTACCTTATTCTCCTTTACCTGGAATACATTATTTTGAGACATACCTTTTAATAATTTCCATTCTTCTTATGCAATTTTTTGACTTGACATATTGCTCACCTTCTCTATTACCAGGAGGAAAAAAAAAAAAGGAATGCTTCACTTGCTTGTCTGATACTCTGTCTATTTCAATACTTATTAAGTATTTTCACACTTTCGAAAAGGTAGTTGTTTATCTAGTTTGAATACAGTGTGTGAAAACAGATCAAACTTGGTAGATAAACAAATTTAAGTTGCATGGTAGATAAAAAATTTAAGTCCTGATTTAATCAAACAGTTTTTAGCAATCAATTAGGAGTTAAAAACAAATCAATTAATCTTTATCTAAAGAATGGAAAAATTGAGGAACTTCAAAGTCATCTAACTGTTGTACATGTTTCACAATGTAACATGAAACATTATACTATACTAATTATAACTGCATTTTAATATCTAGATAATTATAACTTTTCATTATAGAGATCTTCATAAATTCTTACAAGATAGGCGTGATCCAATCTTTTCTCTGTTGAAGTTAGGCCAAAGGAAATTACAGTGATCTTGATTCTGTGTAGGTAATGTTCCAAGGTTAAAGTTCAGTGTTACTGGATTTGGATCTTACCATCTGCAATATCCGTGTGCTTCAGTTTATGCATTTTTTAACTAATGCAAATAAAATGCAGTCCGGTCTTGGAAGTTTCACCATGTGAAATTGATAGAATAGAGAAAGAAAGTATATCTTTCTCTCAATTTCAGGTAGGATATACTAGCTAAGAGGATATAGTCATGAGGTCAAGATTTTCTTTGAACACTACTGTTAGTTGATTGTCTTCCAAATCAGCTTAGACTTGTATCCTTCCAAATCAGAGAACTGCAAGAGAATCTAAGAGTGTAAGTTACATAGAACAACCTAAGATAATATGCAGAAACTTTCAGCAAAGACCAGAAATAAGTGGATTTTCTGATCCCTCTGCTACAGCTATTTGGGAAAAAGAAAAAAAAAAAAAAAGGAAAAAAAAGAAAAGAAAAAGAAAAAAAAAAAAAGAAAAAAAAAGACATCTACATCAACGTTCATTTCAAAAGTTTGCTTCCTTACCTTTCATGTTAATAAAAATTCGATGATCCTACTTCATCAGTTTACCCACTTATCTACATAAATAAACAAAAAAAGCAAAATAGGAAATTGAAATTTTCAAATACTTTTCAGAGTTCCCTCCATACAGATTACTTCCCTCTTTCTATTGGAAATGAACAGTCAAGAAATATCAGTCAACTCATGAAAGACGTTTAAGAAGACCTGACTGACAGGTCACTGTACTATGAAATAATTGCCTTATGGTCTTTTGAATAAGCAAGGTTGAGAGAATGTATCCACATTTCCCCCATGAATCATTAGTATCACATTCGATCTTCAATGACACTCTCTTAAGCACTGTAGTAATTAATTCTAGATAGCAATTTTATGCTGCAATTAATCGCTCACCTCTGATATCAGCATTACCAAAGCTCAGTTGAACAAACAATAATGTGATACCGAAAAGACAAAAACTCATTTCTAATTCCATTAAACTATATCTAAGAAAAGAGAAAGAAAAACAGGAAATCTGATAAGAGAAGGAATGAAATTTCATGGAGATGTTTTCTGAGGTCATAGAGACACACACACATGAAAATGTAGCTCTTGTGAAATCAGACTTCTGATGTCTTCCTAGCTAATTTCACATTATTTTGAAATTAGGAAAAAAGTATAGCAGAGACCGTTAAAGGACCTTATCTGAATCAAAATTTAAAGGTTGTCCAGTTATAATTAGAATACATAGTAGACTACCGAAAATGTCTAGAGAGGAAAAAATGATTGAAAGGAAGAGCACATTATCTAATGCTTGTCAGTACAGCTGTGTGTAGGAAGTTGCATGGGTGGGAAGCCATGGCAGTAGGGTGGTTAGTATCTCCTTACAAAAAGCAAGAACCCAGTAGCCTGTGTGAAAAAATTGAGGAATAATTTGATAAGACAAACAACAAGCCACTTAATCTGTATTTGACATGGAGGTTATCAAATAAATGCATTTAAAAAGTTGTGAATATACTCACTGTTTTCAGATCAGTTTCTTTTCCAGCCAGTCAGTGGCTGATTACATTCAAAATCTTAGTTTTCCTAAGCTTTAAAAATAAATAAAAACAAATTTAGCTTTCTATAACTTTGCCAATTTTTTCCATGAATTTACTAGTTCATGCATGTTGCTCATGAATTGCTATCATTCAGGCCATTTTAAACTTTGCTTCTGCAAGCATTATCTTCTGTTACTCTGAACTACTATCTGCTTTAGCTGCAATTATATTAGAAACACCCTCAGCTGTGAAGAAGTATATAAATATTTCATATGGGAGAAGAAGGTAAGATTATTGCTGGATTATTATTTTTTTTAATGTGCTTCATCTGCATTCCCCTCCCCCCTCTTTTTTTTGTTTTTAATGATGCATTTGCTGTGATGAAATTGCTGACTTGGTTGACAACAGACTGAACAATGATTGCTGTCAAAGAAAGAATACCTTTTATCTCCAAACTTCTAAAATATTAAAGAGGAGACTGTCGATAGATATTTCATTCTCTCTGTCTTTCTTTTCTTCTTCTTTTTTTTTTTTTTTTTTTTTTTTAATAGTCTTTCAATTACCTTTCTTTTTACTTCTATTTTCTTTAGTTAAAAGGAAGCCAGAAATGTGTTTGGTGCTTTTTGTTGGTGGTGGTGGATGGTGGTATTTTTGTGTAGCTTTGTTTTGTTTTGATGGAAGATTTCTTCTGTGTTATGAATAAAATAATCTTTGAACTGGGACTTCACAATGATCGACAATATGCTCGTAGGACTTTTGCATAATTGGCATTGAAAGCTCTACTGAAAATCTGGATGAGGAAGAGGATGAAAAAATTATCTTTGATATAAAGTTACTGTATTCTTTTAAAATGAAACAAGTAAAAAAATAAAAGTTTTAGGACTGACAAAAGCAGAGAAAAATGATGTCTACATACATAAATACAGATATAAGCATATATAAGTATACGTACAGAATTTTTTATTTTTGAAAAGCTACATGCAGTCAAATTTTGTCATAGTTAATACTCAAAGGTTTCAGGAAAAGATTTGTATGAGATAACTCAAGCAGTTTTAGATAAGAATTGATAAGAAATTCTGAACTTTTTTTTCATTCTTTATACTAAGTTCTACATGCTATTAAATGTTCACATTTTTCTAAGCAGATCTTAGCAGAAATTTAATGATGTCACATCTATTCTAAGCTTTTACTTATGTATAAAACTAGCACATAAATTTGAAGTCAGTTTTGAGTACTAGCTTAACTGAGTGCTTCAGTTATAAGTTATAAAATGTTTAGAGGGGATGATAGAAACTTCTGTATTGTTTTCCTTAGGAAAAACACTTTGTTCTGATGAAGTTTAGTAAAATTCCTTGCTGCACAAGTTAATTCACAGTTAATAGCACATGCCTCAAGCTTTATTCTTGAAAAGATCTTTTATGTTTTGAGCAGCGATTACCAGTGGTAAGAACACAGTAGTACCTATTCATGGACATAGTGGGGAAATGATGTTATTGTAACAATGCTTTTGTCTGCATGAGTCTGTTTTCTCACTGCTCTCATTGCCGTTTTGAGTTCTGCTTTTATTACTGTGGAACTCCTACCATCTTCCATTGGAAATGAGGTTGGGAAAGCTACCTATATGAAATGTACATACTGCAGTTTTAAGAACAGGGATCTGGACTATGGGTATGCCAGTTAGGTGCAAATCTCAGAAAATTTCAGAGACCTAATTACTTGCTAGAGTGATTTGACTTTTCTGAGTCCATTAATATGAAACTATCTTTTCTTTCCTAGGCATGTCTAAAGAAGAGGACAAAATTTGCACTTCCATCTTTCTCCGGGAGAGATTCTATCTTAGACTTTTCTCTTTTTTTGACCCATTCATAATCACTATGCAGAGTTTCATTCTGCAATCAATGCTCGTCATTTTGGGGACAAAGTTTTATTAATGTAAGTGGAATGTATGTAGGGTTAGTTTCTAGGCACTGTTAGATGACCAGAATAAATAACTGCTGGCCCAAAAGGACATAGGACCCTATATACAGTTTGAGGATTATAATGATGCATTCAGCATTCTTGTGTGTGCATATCTTCAATTATTTTTCTGCTATACTCATCAGCAGCTAGAGATATCATTACTAAAATAGCATCTCCATTAAAAGAGGATATTCATAACATGGATAACACTCACTTTCTGAGTAATTAGTACAGTCAAAGGAAGACTTTTTTCTGTTGACAGCTTGGGACAAGTTGGGGTCAGCAACATTATTGTCTATGGCAGTAAACAGGTTTATTAAATAGATCAAACAGAAAATTCACAATCTGCTCTATCCTTAATTACCTTCAAATTTAAATCCTTATTTTATTGGAAGTCTCAGGTGTTCTTCTCAAAATCTCTATTAAAATGCAAATAGGTCATTATATAATTGAAGCTATTTAAATAAAATATATTTTCTTCATCAGTTCATCCTGTCATGAAACTGTGAAGACATGGATTATTTGAAAGGACAAGAGCTAGAGGGAATCTAAGTGAGTTTGGTGAAAATTTTTAGGAACACATGAAGACTCACCAATCTTCATATTCTTTTTTGTCATACAATAGGAAAACACTTGATAAAACTAAAGACTAATATATCTCTATCATATGAGAAAATAAAAGTGTACATAAGTTATAGTTCAGACTGGATTTTATTTCCCCAAGAGGCTATTAGCACAAGCAATGTAAATATTTTGTACTTTTAATGACATAAAACAGGCAGACAAAGGGCCTGAGTTATTCTGCTCCATTATTATCAGCAGCACTATGGAAGAAAAAGAGTTCTGAATTGGAGAAAGAAAGGAGCAGGAGAAAAGGAAAGTAATATCATAAAATCAAACAATCCTTGCCTTCTGCTGCAGACCAGTTCTGCAAGGTTTTTCTTCTTCAATTATCTCATACTTTTAATATCATATTGATTACTGGTTTGTATCTATCTGCAAGAACAAATTTAACAAAAGGCAGGAGAGTTGATTTTCTTTTGAAGGGGTGTGAATGTAAAGGAAATTTCTTTCTATGGTAGGAGATGAATTTTAGTGATTTGCAGGAGACAAGAGTAGGAAAAGAAAGGGATAAGAGAATTAAAAGGACTGGTGACAAGTAAATATTTAATTGGTTTATATGTTTGTCAGCTCACAACCTGTATCTGGTCAGCACAGCCTCTCCAGTCTTCTCATGATATTCCATTTCTAGATATTTTTTGAGTGAAGAGCTATGCACGTTGAATGCTTTCTGTGTCCATCTGTTATCTATGTGCCTGGCCATGTAAATGTATCTAGCATATACATGTGCTCTATGTATATGTGCCTTCTGGAAATCTACTTTATGCTTTGCTACTGATTTGATACAGAGCATGGGGGTGTTCCCTTAGATCATCTGTTCTAAAATCACATATTTTAGTCTAAGTTTCCATCAGGAAGGACATTTCCAGGCAAAACAGACCCTATGCCTGAGTCTTAAGATGCAGATATAATTGAGTTCTGAATGCATAGACTGTTATGTTCAGATATTTCTCCTGTTTATACAGATGAAATAGAGAACCAATTATAAATCTTTTTCTCCATCTTTGAAACTTATGCACGTGTATGTAAACACACCCCTGGACTCACACAGGTCCACTGAGGTGAACAAAATTTCAGTAAATTGTTTCATATTGACTGATTCACAATCAGTGTGAAATTATTTAATTTGGAAGATAAGTCTAGTTGCTGTATTATAATAAAGCAGAATATTTCTTTGTAATTCTGAGAACAATTTTGTCTATAAAATTGTTTTTGAACTCAAAATTTTTATTATTCATAACCTGTTTTTGCAAAGGTCTCCTTACTGACTTCAGTGTTCCTCTGCCATCTCTCTGCTCCTATTTACTTTTCTCAATCACCCTTCTACCTGCCATTAATTGTGCACACATGTATGAACCAGTGCTTGGAGTTGAAGTAATCTCATCATACAAACACTTCTGTCAACCTGATTAGACTTATTTGATGTAAAAATGAATTAGTTTTCTTTGATATTTGAGTATCTACAGGAAGCAATGCAGGAACTCTTTCTTACTTCAAGCATTGCTTCCCTTGTTATTTCCACATATCTCTAACTATCTTTAAGTGAAAGCAATAACTTTCACTGATGGATTAATATGATTTTAGACAATTTGAAAATGAGCAGTGAACATCACTGTCATCTTCACAAACCTACTAGTCTTCTCTACCATCCGTCCTACGAACTTGAATTCCATATTTGTACCTTTTGATCAGTTCATCTAAGCAAGTATCATATGATTTCTAAATTTCTTCATATGATTTCTGAATATTTCTAATTCCTGGGGAAATATTCGGATGTGATCAGTACAGCATCTCTTGTGCAGGAGTTATAACGTAATGCTTGTAGTACTATAGCTAGCATTATAGCTTTTGGAAAACATGTTTAATCTAGCACATTTAAGTTTAATGCTGTAGTAAGTAGATAAATCATAGAATCATAAAATCATGGAATCATAGAATTATAGAATCATAAAATGGCTTGGGCTGGAAGGGATCCCAAGGATCATCAAGTTTCAACCTCCCTGCTACAGGCAGGCTACAAACAAACAAACAAACAAAAAACGTCATAAAACTTTATAGGAGATTAGGATAGTCTGCTGTTCCATTCTAGACTGCTAACATCAAATTTTGTAATGATATACGTATGTAATTGTTTTTAACAACTCCTGGCAATATTAATCGAAAAATAATATATGGGATTATGCTTAGGAACAGAGAGATTTTACTATAACAATCTAGAAATCTTATTTCTCCTTTCTCTCTCTCTCTCTTTCTCTCTCTCTCTCTCTCTTTTCTCTCTTTTTTTTTTTTTTTTTTTTTTTAATCTCATTCTGTTTCCTTTAAAAAAAATAGGTTGTGTTTCACAGTGTAATGAATGATTTCATGAGATCAGGAGTCTGCCTTCACTGATAACACAGGATGAGTTCAGGCAATAGAAGAGAAACAAGCCTTCCAAATTCTTAGTAGTAGCCTTTCACTTTTGCTCCTTTCTCATGAAAGTGCACAGAGCAGAAGCTGAGTAACACTTTTCAGAGCTAAATAACCTCAACTGCAAATCAGGCTTTAGTGTCCCCAAGAGTGTCACTCACAAGGCAGAATCCTTGACACCAAGGGAAAAAATAACTTGTATTTTGAGCATCACAAGAGTCCTATTGTTGCTGATTGCTAGAACGGGAGACCAAGAAAGAAGGAAAAAAAAGACAACCGAAAAAATAGAACAACAAAAAACCACACCTTCAGATGCTTATAAGAAGCTTTGGTCTTTGAAAAATGAATAAAACATTGGATTTGAAATCCCTTTGTGCTTTACAACAAAGAGATAAAAGTTTAGCATTAAATAAAGGTCTGACAACTTCAGCAAATATACTCAAAGAA
Organism: Tetrao urogallus; assembly: GCF_951394365.1. Taxonomy (NCBI): domain Eukaryota; kingdom Metazoa; phylum Chordata; class Aves; order Galliformes; family Phasianidae; genus Tetrao; species Tetrao urogallus. Next base: position 52,731,395 of record NC_136815.1, on the reverse strand, counting down.
CTGAAACTTACAAAGTATTATAAATAAATAAATACATGTTAAAGAACTATGTCATCTGCATTTGAAGGTTATTAGGATACTCTTTGTTGAAAGATGAACTTTTTCGATTAATGACTATGTAGACTTAGATCAGTAATTCCTTTAGTAATTATACTCTCTGTAAAGAAAGAATTATATGCCTTATAAGCATGTTCCATTCTATCAAAGGAGATTTGTGTAAAACCTGAATTAAAAAGTTTATGGTAGTTCACATAATAGGTAAGTCAGTCATTGCATCCTGGGAATCACAAGCAAAATGCAGCCTTGATTTTTACCTAATTGTTACATGAATTCCCTACTTTAAACCTATATTCTTACTTGTCAAGATGTAGATCTTTACATTTATTTGGTAAGGGAGGAAGAGAATGTATGAAAACATTGATTAGATGTTATTACGCCTTCCCATTGAATTGTCAATTATTTATATTAAATTTCTTGTGTTTTCTTATTGGCCTGTAGCATATTCTCATTACAAGCTTTTACTGGTTTACTACTTGAATTTGAAATGGTGTTTTGGATCACAATCGCCTTGATACTACCATATATATATATATTTGTTTTTTGGTCTTTTTGTTTGTTTGTTTTTTGTTTATGTTTTCCAGAAATAGATGAACACAAAGAGTGCATGTCCAAAGTGGAAATTAAACTGTGTTTGTTACCAAAATAATGCAAATAAATTATATTTAGCTTTAAAATTCTTTACTTGCTTCCTTTCCTACTATTACGATCTCTTTCACTTAGAAAATCTGGTACTTGTTAAATGGATACGGTGTTGGCTCTTTCTCCTATTGTTCTGGTACATCTGAATGATCTGGGATAACACAGTGTTTACAGAGGAAACATTCCCTTTTTGATCTACTGAAGTGTTTCAGTTACTTTGTTTCTGGGTGTATCATCGCATCTCTGCACCTTCTGAGGGATCCTACCGAGGCAAATTTCTTCATCACTGTGTGATTAACTACCACAGGAAAGGAAAACAAAATCATTATATGTAACACTTTACTACACTTAAACTTACACCAGTTCTTCCTTAAGATCTCTACATACTAAAGACAATTAATTTATGTAATACCAGAAGCAATTCTTTCTGTTATTTGTTTTGCAGTAGCACTTGTTGCAGATTTCTGTTTTCCATTGTTTTCATCCATTTTTCTTTGTTATTTACTTAATGTGAATGTTTTTTACTGTGCCCAAGCTTAGGGCCCCCAGCACAAGAAATGTGAAGCTGTTGAAATGGGAGGAGGGTCATGAAGATGCTCACAGGGCTGCAGCACCTCTCCTATGAAGAACGGATGAAAGAGCTATGCTTTTTCAACTTGAAGAAGAGAAGGCTCCAGGAAGACCTTATTGAGGCCTTCCAGTACTTAAGATGAATATATAAACAGAAGGAGAACTGACTTTTTCAAAGTTCTGACAGTGGTAAGACAAGGGGAAATGGCTTTAAGCTAAAAGAGAGGATATTTAGGTTAGATGTTAGGATAAAATTCCCTACTCAGAGGATGGTGAGGTGCTGGCACAGCTGCCCAGAGAAGCCGTGGTGCCCCATCCTTGGAGGTGCTCAAGGCCAAGTTGGATGGGGATCTGGGCAGCTGAGCTGCTGGGGGACAGTCCTGCCCATGACATGGGGTGGGACTGGCTGGACTTTGGTATTCCGTCCAACCCAAGCCATTCTCTGATTCTGTGAATTTTCTCCAGTAGTAGCATTTCTTTTCTGATATGTAACTCTGATATGACCACAAAAGACACAGAAGTATCATTATTTGAAATGCTACATTGAATATAAGCACTGGGGGGAAAAAAAAAATCAAAATAGTAGCTAGTGTCTTTAGTTTGGGATATCTCATGACTCTCATGTTAGTAGAATCACTGTTAGAGATAAATCAAAACAGGATATTTTTGAAGTTATTACTACAGAAAAGGAGAAAGTATTTTGGATGTCTTTTTTACAAATATTTTTGCACAATTTTTATTTTCTATTTTATTATTTGTGGGAGCCAGATGATAATATTCAAGACATGCTGGTGGAATTATCATTTATTTATTATTTCCCATATAATTTCCAATGTCAAGGCTTAGAAATCTTTCTAGTTGCACTATGAAGAGATGAGGTTTACATAAACATGCAGAGTGGATTCTTACTGAATTTGCTTTGCAATGTTATTATATAACATTTTCACTTGAATATGACAGTAAATCCAGAGTCAAGAGATAATATACGGATGTTTTATAAAAGATTGGTGGGCTGGAAATTCTTTTGAATATTAAGATTTGTATGTCTCACATGTATTCTGAACCTTTTTGGTTTCAAAAATCTCTTAAACATGAACATTTTAAGTTTATTCATACTGTTTTTATGGTTGAACTTCTTAATATATTCTGTATGTTAACTTTCTCAGAAATCAACTGTTTTCTTTTCCCCTTCTTTTCTTCTTTTGCATATTTATATATATATCCTTGTTTCCTTGTGACTGAAGAGCAGTGAAAAAAACCTAAGGTTTGGAATAATAAGTATTAGAATTCTGAGTAACATTGGCAGAATCTATATTGGCTAGTTAACGCAATTTTAGTTATATCTTTTACGCATTTTGAGTTTTTTTTATATGAGTTCTATTTCAGCTCCTGGTCAGTAGTGAATATTTTTCTTCCTGACATGAAAAAAATCACACACTGTCAAAATTTAAATCCACATAATAAAGAATAGTTATAGGTGTGTTTACATTAGACTCAAATTAAAAATAAAAAAAGGCTTAGTGAAACCTGTTTGTACCTCATCGTTTATCTTGCACTTTTGAAATGCACTATGATATGCTCCAAGGTCCTTGAGATAGCCAAAATGGTAGTTGTTCAGAATAAACTGTGTGTGTGTGATGGGGGAGGTGGGAGATGGTGAATGGAAAAAGAGAGTCCTAATGCAGGTTTTTGCATTATTTGAAGTCCAGAAAAGTCCAGAAAAGTCCAAGTTTGCTCAGGAACTGAGTGTTCTGAGCTATGAGCAGACAAAAGCCAGAGAGGTTTATGTATTCATTAACTGGAGAAACAAGAGCAAAAAAGCAGCATGCCTCCCTGAAAAAAAAAAATAAAATAGTTTTCAGACCTTTTCCTTATTAAAAATATAACTTATTTTGACAGACAACAATTAGCAAATAGGTCTTATATCTAGAATAGAAAGGTTTTGGTAATATCCAAGAACCATCTTCTTACTTTCTCTTAAATCATATTTAAAGTTCACACAAAGATAACAGCTGTGCAGAAAACCTACATTAATTCTTCCTATTCTGTATCTGTGTTAGTACACATTGCTTACCACACTATATTATTGAATTCACTTCCAGCACAAAAGAAAAGTGCAATTGTTATGTTGTTTTTTTTTTTCTTTACAATAAAGAAAAATTCTACCAAGAGTTTCTGGCATTTAGAAAATAATTTGTTGCTTCTGTTTACCCCTCACCTCTCTTAAAAATAAAACAAATAAAATCAGGTTGTGTTTTCAATAAGATTTACAGATGTCTCTCCTCTTCCATAAAAAATGTTTTGTTTATAACAGCAAGATTCTTAGATATTTCTTACTGCCACATTTTGACATGTGCTAGAGAGAACAGAAGATAGTCTCTTTTCAGACTTCCAAGAAGTTCAGATAAGTAGATTCCAGAACTGATATCTAAAATTACAAAAGAAAATGAATGCCTCTATCAGTTAAAGGTCCCTTTTGCACAGGCTAGCATTTTTCAACCTCATACTTTATCTTTCCTTGCACAAAATCTATCCTAGGAATGAGATTAAATGCAGAGATAATGCTAACTCTACTAAAGATACTTATTTAATGAGTTTATTTCTTTTCACTTACCTATATTATGGTTATGGGTACAAAAGGAAAAACAGATATAAAAATATAGAAGTCCAATTCACTGCAAATAGGAATAGAATATCTCTTGAAATAGAAGCAAGAGTATTTCAGAATATTCTAAAATCATTAAGATATACCATCCTCTCTGTATACACAGTCAACTGCCAAAATACTTTCTAAAATTTTCATTTACATTTTAAGAATTTATTCTAATACTAAAGGATGATTTTCAAGTGGTACCAGGTCTTAGCTGGTAACAGGTTCAACAATATCACTTACCTATGTGATGACATTAATTTATGTTTCATTAGAATCCTGACAAAATTTTGGCTACATCTACTCAAAGCATTTTAAGAGTTAATAGAATAATTTTGCCTGATTGGAACCAGATAATCTTTAATGTCTCAGTCTCCTATGATTCTATCACTAAGGATGCTCTCAGCGACAGTACAATAATTTCCTAAACTTAAGCTCAGAACATAAAACAACAGTTGCAGGTTGCTACTTTTGTTTTTTTCCAAGGGGCAAAATTATTATTACTTTTTTTTTTCCTATGAACATATATATATATATATAAAAGAATTAGGGAATAAAGAAATAATTCAAATAACTGGAAAAGAATTAATAAGTTTTCTCCTCACTGTCATAGTAGTAAATACTTATTATCTGTTCAGATTCAGTAAAAAGTTAGTCGAAAGTTATTCACTTCATGAAGAATAATTAATTGCACTTTCACTTCAAACTGTGTCCATGAAGTTTGAGCCTCGTTCATACTTTGCCAGTGTTTTGTTTCTTCCATGTGTTTCATCATACTAAAATTCAGCAGCAAACAATGACAGCTAAGACCTTCTTTTTCATACTGTGCACAGCTAAACTTCAATCTCAGCAACAAATGGATGGTTCAAAACAAATGAAACTTTGTATAACAATTTTTGAGTTTGTTTGGCCCTGATCCTGGATAAAGTGTGAAGAGATGAACAAATTATTGTACCCTAATGAGTCCTTACTGTATCACAGTAAAATTTGTTAAAATGCATGATAACAAAAAAACAGTGTAAATCAAACTTGACTTTTCTGGTATTAGTGGTATCAGTTTGCAGCACCACAAGATTAGTAGGAGATCAAAACTGATCTTACTGCATTTATCACAATGTACATCTCGGTATTTTTGCTTTCATAGTCTCAGACATATTTGTAACCATTCATATTTAATATATTAATAAAGGCCTCTATATCAGCCACTTCCTGGCAGTTAATCACTAAGTACGTGAAGAGCCTAAGGCAAAGCCTGTGGGCCACAGTTCTTCTTGCCAATGACTGCCTGCTGCCTAGGAGCTGCTTTGTTTATCTGATAACATTTTTGTACTGAAGATCTCCTAAAAGTCTTTTTATTTTTTATTTTTTATTTTTTATTTTTTATTTTTTATTTTTTATTTTTTATTTTTTATTTTTTTATATTTTTTTTTATTATTATTATTATTATTTTATTATTTTTATTTTTATTTTTTTGGTCAATGAATTCCATGTAAAGGAATTTGTGAGATTCGTGGATCCCGATTTTGGTAGTTTCTTAAATTTCTGCCTCCCTCTTCATATTAGACCCAACTTCTGCTCTGTTCTTCATAACTTTTATTAATTCCCTCCACTAATGTTTCTTTTTATTGCAACATAGTACAGACTTGTTTTGTCTTCCAAATCATATTCTTATCCAGGTAACTCTGAAATGTCCAGCCTTAAACGTCTCTATATTCCTGCAAAGTTGATTTTTTTTTTCTCCTCATTTTTGTAATGAGGACACTGGGAAGACAAGAGACACTATATCAGTACAAATTAGAACTCAAACAGTCCTCACACTTGAACTAGTCTTATGTATTTGTGTGAATTCAAATTTATAGAATTCAGTAGTAAAACTTTTACTTTAGTTTAACCGGAACTTCACAGAAATGATAAAATGAGTATTTTTTACCTTGAAAAAGATTTCATCCTTCATACCAGTTCCCAAGTTGAGTATGTAGGACTCCTTAAACAAGAAGTTCAACAAAATTGTTCATGTGTACAAGTTAGTGTTTTTTCCTTCATCACAGAGTAATGGAATGGTTTGGGTTGAAAGAGACATTTAAGATAATCTAGTTCCAACCCCATTGCTATAGGCAGGGACATCTCCCACTACACTAGGTTGCTAAAAGCCCCATCCAGCCTGGTTCATATTTTATCAAGTTTTTTCCAGGAACACCAAGTCCTGGGGAAACTGCTTAAAATTAATTGAAAACGTGTAATGGGCTAGATTGTACAACACCTTAAAATTAATGCAAACTTTTTTTTTTTTTTCCTGAAAAGATGTATATTGGAAATAACAGCTTTTATTTTCTATATTCTATGTCATAGACTTTTTAATACATTTGAAACACATTTGTGTGTAAATGTATGAAGAATGGAAGATAAAAAGAATTATGAAAATTTATACTGACCATGTGTAGTTTGTAACAAGTTGTAACCTTGTCACAATCTAGATCTGTCATAGGCTGTTACTATACTCAGAAATAGCAAATAGGATCTGATATTCACTTCTTTCTTTATTCTGAATCTTTTCTAGAGAGCTGTTACCTTCTGATGAACTAAAAAATTGGGTATGTATGTGAAAATGTGTGTTTGCATACTATGGGTAGTTGGCTTTATCTCTCTATGGGTAATCTCCAAAATCGATTTACTTGAATTCTTCCTTATCAGCTTTAGTTGAGTTACATTTATGTTTCTAATGAAAAGCAAATTGAATAGTGTGTTTAACTCCAAACAATCTATATTTAACACTGTGCCTGTACTGTGAATTGCCTCTGCTGGACTCCATGCTGTGATGGTTACATTGCCAGAAGAACCAGCTCAAGCTGTTTTAAAGCAAACACAGACACCTTTATTCTACAATAAACCCTGGAGTGAAGACATACTCCCTCATATTTAGGCATGAGTAATATGAAGTCACATAGTCCCTTTAAAGTTCAGGAAATGCCACCTTCCATCTTCCCAACTAAAGTTAATTATATACCTGGTATTGTAAATGCAAGGTGCTCTTGCAGGCATGACTAAATTAAATGCACAAAGAAGTGCAGCACAAGACAAATGTAAAGGCTACATTCTCAGTAGTCAGTGAAGCTGAAAAGTCAATGTCCTCATTTCATAACCGAAATTTTCATCAGCTTCCATGGGACTAATTTAAGATTACTTTGTAGTTCCCAGTCAATTCAGCACAGGATCTGGTCCTAAAATCCTAATAGACCATTAAAATAATTTTTTTAGACTTTGTGTGGGTCCTGATAATCAGAAAACACTACTAATTATTCATAAGATATTTGTTTACAATTTGTTTTCATATAATGTTTCCAAGAAACTTATACATCCTGGGAAACATTAGGGAAGGAAGGGAAGAGTTTAAATATAGTTAAAATGAAATTATAAATCCCAGCTGTTTCAAAACTAAAACTACATGGTTACAGTTTGCCTTCATAAATAGTTCATCTGGGAAGGAACATAAGGAGAAAAATGATTTTAAAAAAGTACTTGTGTCCTTTGTTTAGCAAAATATCCCATAATCATCTAATATTTATGATGATTCACTGAAAACCATAACTTTATCTGCTCTCAACACATGAATAATGAATATCTCCTCCATGCCGGTTGAGGCGGGGATAACAAGCAAGTATAAGGCTACAAAATATACTGGAAAATCAAGAGGGGGGTTAGACTCGATGATCTCTGGAGGTCCCTTCCAACCCCTACAATTCTGTGATTCTGTGATTCTGTGATTCTGTGAAACGTTTCTAAAATCCCCAGGAAGAGGCTTACGATCATCTTCAGTTCCAGTTTCTGACTTTTCATAATTTTTTAAAATGATGAAAGGAGATAAGGAGATCCACAGGAGTTGTAATCACAACATTCCTCAAATCTCAGGTCCTGAGCATGATTCACTGTAAATGGGAATTGAAGAGATCGCAGAAGGACTCTGCTGACCTTAACCAAAAAAAAAATCGATTGTCATGATTGGTGAAAGAACGCATAATATAGACTAACATAATATATTGCCAAACTAAGACTAATTCCTGGAAGCTAAAAATTAAATTTAACCTTCTACAATACTGCAACGTGATTCAGTAACCAACACAGAGCTAATACCAACATGGATCACCTGGCCCTCCGATAGAAGAGCAAAACTGCAGAAACTATCTGGCTGTAGACATCTCTTGACCCAGTGCATGGAGAGATGTACATGTCAAAACAAAACAAAACACCACCAACAACGAAACACCTGGACACCTGGTATGTGAATTGGTCTTAAACAAGAGGTATTGATCTTACGTGTCTAGGTATGCAATATCACTTCTGATGAAGAGAGAGGGTTGTTCAGGGACAACAACCTTAACACCTCACACAGGTAACATCCATGGGAGACAAGCTTCTCCCCCTGTGTGCCTCCTACCACAGGAGGCCCATTCAGTGTCCACAGAAGAGTGAAGTGATGCAGCTTCTTCTGATATTACTTTAAGGTGGCAAGAGTGTAAGGGTATGTAAAAATGCCTGCTCCTCTGAGGGTGTTTTTTCCAACACAACAAGGGATAATAAGAAAGAGAGGCAATGACAGGAGCCAAGCCTGCTCAGTCACACTAATCGATGAGACCATACGATAACGTGGGAATGTTTATGCCAGCAGGGTTATCTGATTGGAACACTTCTACACTGCGAGACATTCACGAGAAACAAATCTCCAACGCTCAGTAATTGATAGGTAACTCACTACAGGCATCATCAGGAGGAATTAACCTTGCAGCTAGTAAGATTGTTAACTTGAGGACACCAGTCTGGGATGGTGCAAAGATTGCAGAGCTCTGCAAGTCCATGGAGGGGGTGCAAGAGGAACAGTTGGAGACGAGTAGAAAAACTGTAACAGGCTGACTGCATGTAAAATAGGCTCAGTCAATGTCCTCATCAGACTGAGCCCTTTGCTTGATTAGCTTATCTTATATTTTCTTTCTAAATCTTTTCTTAATTCTATCACCGTATATTTTCACTCTTTCTTGCAAGTATGTCCACTGAAGTACTATGTGCCACCTACCTGAAAGATCGGTGCATGTGAGTGAAGGTTGGTGTCAAGTCCTACCTCCAATGCAACAAGGACGATGGGCAGACTGAGAAGGGGGCTCATGCCTGGTACTGAAGGGATGCACAAATATGTGTGTACCTAGAGAGTGATATACATGTGCGTGCTTGTACTAGCAGACTCCTGTTTCTACCATCGAGTACAGTCAGACATGGCTGTCTGTGTTTGTTTTTTACATGTCATGTATCAAGTGCTGTTGAAGGCTCTGCTGTGGCTGGGGCAGCCTGTATGATTGGTTGTCTCTATGTTCTGTCTCTGTGTTTCTCTGGGATATTTGCTCAGCTTTGCTACTGGTTGAAACTGTAAAAGGGGAAAGTAACAACAGCTTCTTCCATCAGAGATTCTAGGCACTGGACTGGGCCCCAACAGCTGTGCAGAGTGATCCTGGGCTGGAGAAGGTGGCCACACTATTTGCTCTTCGCCTCACCTAGAAATTACTAACTGATAGGGAAAATTCTAGCTTGTTTAGATAATGTACATAAAACATTTTGGCTCATGATACGTATGCAATCTGAACATAAAAGAGCACACTGAGGCAAAAACAATTTGTTATAGAATTAATTTTATTAAATTTTTCACTCACTGTTTGACAGTAGCACTTAGAGCAATGGACTGTGCTATAAAGTCTGGTTTAGATTTTTATATTTGGAATTATTCTTGTCTCTTCAAGACTTCTTTTTATATTACAAAATATACCACTTTCCTCTTAAAAATAATTGAGGGCATTTGAATGCAAATGCCTGACCTATTATTTTTCTGGATAATTTTAGACTCCTTAGGAACTTATCCAAATATTAGAATACTACTGAATTTTTGGAAGAGTCATTCCTTCATAAGAAGAATGTTTATTTGTTTGTATCTTATATAGACTCACACTAGTAGTGCTACATGTTGGGACAAAATTGGGCTATTCTGTTAAAATTGATTGATACTTGATATTATCGTTGTTATTGGGATCTTTTAACATGTAATTTTCGTGGGCTAAATCACCTCTACTGAAGGCAGTAAAATACAGAGAGAGCTGTGATTCATCCTAACACACAATGTTATAAGCCATGGCACTGACTCTGTTTTCAGATGAACCCATCAATTATATTCAGGCAGCCATCCTGGCTAAAAAACTGCAAAATAAAAGAGCAAAGACTGAAGAAAAAATGTGTTCCAATATTAGGTTAGATAGACAGTTGAAAATTGGGTGTGAGTCAAAGACCCAAGAGAGAAGAGATTACTGAGAAAGCAGTGCTAAAAAAAGCAGAACAGTAAACTGGCACCAAAAGGGCAGATTCACCCTCCTACATCTAGTTCCTCAACATCAGTTCCTCTTCTTGTCCCAGCACTGATGCCCATCTACACATACAGAGCACTGATTTAGAGGAAGAAACAAGTGAAAAATAATTCTGCTGTTTTGTTGGAAATTCTCAGATGCTCTGTCTCACTTGAAAACATGAGTACCCGAGCTTGTGAAATATCATCAGATGAGGAGCAAGGGAGACTGCTCCTTTAAATGACAGTTACCTATAGCCCTTAGAATTTGCCAAAAATGACCCACCTTTGGGTTTGGTAGATACATGGAAAAAAATAAATTATTTTGCCTCCAATATTAATCTTTGTAAAGATAACACAAGTAAAGAAGGCCCTCTTCAGTGCTATCAGAATCTCCTGATGACAAGAACTTGTGATTACTCGTTTATCAGGGTCATATGAATCAGAGCTGACATAGTGCTGTATCTGAGGATCTACTATACGACTGAGAAAAAATAGCGTAATGTAATCTTATGCAAAGTAAAGCCAAAAGTTCAAGAGAAGGAAATTAAGGGGGACAGAAAAAACTGTGAGTGACCCTGTTGAGGGCATTTAACTTAAAAAAACAACTCCTCTATTGAAGTGCATGTGCTGACTTCAGGCAATACACTGTTAGTTTAAACCAAGTTCCACAAAAAAGCTGATTTATTTTGAATATCTTGTACCTTATTATTTTACACATAGAAACGCCTGTTTGCTATGAGAAAAAAAATAAAATAAACCACTTATTCATGCCTGCCTACTAAAGGAGATAGCAGAGCAGTAAAATTCTCTACTAGAACTTAAAATTCTTAAGTGAAAGAGACTTCTAAAGCAAGTTTGCAGGTCTCTATGTCCACACAGATTGCAAGTAGAAAATGTTTCCTATAAAACATTTATAGGAAAGTCTGCATATGGTGGAAGCTGAGGAGCCAAGAAAACAGCATTGAGGTGATGTTTGCTGCCGTGTGACAAAGCCTGGATCCTAGCCCTTTAATAAGACCCTTGTCACCAAGCATAGCTGGTCTTTTCCTCAGTGTTGCATAGGAGGCAGGGCTTAAAGGTCAGTGTGTGCCAAAGCACTGTATGAGTGTGAAGTCAACTAACGTATAACCATAATGCATCACTGAACTCATTCTCTGAAGCATGTCCACTGTGTTGTTATTCATTCCTGAGAATAGAACATATTAGAACTGGCGTCTGGGACCAAATAATACAAAAAATAAAAATAAAAATAAAAATAAAAATAAAAATAAAAATAAAAATAAAAATAAAAATAAAAATAAAAATAAAAATTAAAATTAAAATTAAAATTAAAATTAAAATTAAAATTAAAATTAAAATTAAAATTAAAATTAAAAAAAAATCAAAAGAAAAGAAAAACTCCAAGAAGGACAATTTTGTCAGACAGAGAATTAGTGACCAGACTTTGTCAAGCCTGGAAAAGTCTCTCAGGCCATCTCAAGGACTGTGGGCAGCCAACATCTGTTACTATGTTGCTGAGATTCCAAATACTGTATGAAAAAAAGCTGGAGGTAGGTCAAGCTAAATCTGAACTCAAAGTCAGGGAACAATACACACAAGTACTTACAGTGTGACAATCAATTCTAGAAGAAAAACAAGCAAACAAAAAATGCAAGTTGCTCTTCATAGAGATGCACAGGAACACATTGTTTTCCAAAATTTTAAAGGCAGCAACAGCATGCACAGTGTAAACAAACAGAAAGCAGAACTCTGTGCACAGATGAATTTTCCTTCTTTTTGGAGAATTATCCGAGAGGTGAAACAGAGGAGGAAGAGAATACCAAGATAAAAATAATCTTGGCATTTAAATTGAACACAATCCAATAGTCACTGTTGGAAATATTATTATTATCCCCATAATAAAAGCTACTAATAGAGAAAGTAAATAGATGTTTTCAGAGAATGTGTGCGGAATGGTCTCTTGCACAAGTACTTGAATGCATCCAGGTTGTATAGCAGCTCACTCTGTTAGAGTTTCAGGAGGAGGTGGGCAGGCTGAGGAGCATCAGAGAGAAGGAGAGGTCTCACGAATCACACTTTACCAACCCTAACACAAACTCATCAGCCACCCACAACACAAGAAACATGCTTTTCTCTACTCTCTCACCACCAGAAAAAAAAAAAAAATGTACATCTAAGAGACAGAGAAGAATGGAAGCATGTTTCTGCTTAGGTTGAAAGACAAATCCTCTCCCTGTCTACCTCACTTTCCCACCTGCCCTTACACAACTGATTCAAGATTCTGGAACTTGAAGGACAGGCAAATAAAGATGTGGACAAAGGTCCGTCCAAGTTGGAGATGTCTGTTGTATCACAACAACTTTTATCAAGAGAAAAAGAAGAGTAATTTTCATATAGGACTCCCTTGCGAGGGCAACTGAGGGCCTTATATGGTGCTCAGAGCCAACTCACAGAAAATCTGTTGCCATCCAGGGGACTGGAAAAGAATCATCAAAAGAAAAATCACTCAACTGGTACAGACCTCTGATTATTACTCATTTTGGTTTTTCACACAGGCAGTGATAAGGTTGTCATGGTCGACAAAGGTAGCTAAAAGAAATCTAAGAGTGGTAAAGAGGTCTTTGGAGCAATTGGCTAAAGTATTGAGTGTACAGGTAGCTTTTTCCTCTATCCTTCCAGTAGCAGAGATCAATACTGAATGGAACAGGCAGACCCAGCAGGTCAATATGTGGCTCCAAGGCTGGTGCCAGCAACAGAAATTTTGTTGATAGGGCTTTAAACTAGATTTGAAGGGAGAAAGGAATAAAACCAGACCTACCAATGATAACCATGAGATGGCACGCCACAGTCAGAGGGAATGTGTGCTGCTGAGATTCTTCAATCTGTTCTATGAGGTGCTGGGTATGATGGAGCACATCTGAAGTGCTTCTACACAAATGTATACAGCATGAGGAGCAAAGAAGAAGAGCTAGAAGCCTTGCCTCAATCCCAGAGCTACAATATCATTACCATAAGCGGAACTTGATGGAAAGAGTCCTATGACTGGTACACTATAATGTTATAGGCTTTTCAGAAGTGGCAGACAAGGCAGGGGTGGCAGACAGGGCAGGGGTGGTTGCACTGTATGTAGTAGTGGGATTGGACTGCATGGAGCTGTCATTTGGCAACAACAAGGTTGATAGCCTCTTGGTAAGGTTAAGAGATGAGCAAATAAAGGAGATACTGTTGAGGAAGTTGATTATATACCTCCCATCCAGTATGAAGACACTGATGAATTATTCTTTAAAGAGCTAACAGAGACATCTAGATCAACTCCCTCATCCTTATGGGGGACTTCTATCTGCTGGATATTAACTGGGAGCACTATGCGGCTGATATAAACAGGTCTAGGAGATTCCTAAAACAGCTTGAAGATATTTTTCTGGTACAGGTACTAAGGGACATGAAGAGGAAAGGTGCCCTCATAGATATGTTGCTTTCAAGCATATGACTCATGAGCAAAGTAGCAATGGGTGGCCATCTTGGCCATAAAAAGAGCGTGGCCAGCAGGTCGAGGGAGGTGATCCTCCCCCCCTACTCTGCCCTGGTAAGGCCTCATCTGGAGTACTGTGTCCAGTTCTGGGCTCCCCAGTACAAAAAAGACAGGGATCTCTTGGAAAGAGTCCAGCTGAGGGCCACAAAGATGGTGAAGGGCCTGGAGCATCTCTCCTATGAGGAAAGGCTGAGTGAACTGGGTCTGTTCAGCCTTGAGAAAAGAAGACTGAGAGGGGACCTCATCCAGGTCTATAAATATCCAAGGTGTGGGGGGCAGAATGGTGAGGCCAGACTGTTTTCAGTGGTGAGTGGAGACAGGACAAGGGGAAATGGCCGGAAACTGCACCATAGGAAGTTCCACACAAATATGCGCAAGAACTTCTTTACAGTGAGGGTGACGGAGCACTGGAACAGGCTGCCCAGGGAGGTGGTGGAGTCTCCTTCTCTGGAGTTGTTCAAGACTTGCCTGGATGCCTACCTGTGTGACCTGGTGTAGGGAACCTGCTTTGGCAGGGGGGTTGGACACAATGATCTCTGGAGGTCCTCTCCAACCCCTACAGTTCTGTGATTCTGTGATCTATAACGACCATGAAGTAGTTGATTTTAACTTTAGTGGAAAACTGCAACCAAAACTTCAACTAGAGGGTAAGCAGATTTTAGGCTGCTCAGGGAACTTGTTGATTAGGTCCCTGGGAAACTCCTTATGAAGCATTGTGGTCCTTCAGTGCTGGCCACTTTTTATGTACCACCTCCTAAGAGTACAGGAACAGGCAATTCTAAAATGTCAGAAGTCAAGCAGATGGGGCAGAAGGCCAGCTTAGCTGAACAGGGGTCTTCTTCTAGAGCTTAGGAGGAAAGTGTATGGAACTGGAAGCAAGATCCAGCAAAAAGAGAGGGCTACAGGGATGCTGTTTCCCTATGAAGGAAAAAAAAACATGTGAAAAAAGCTGAGTTAAAGTTCAAGCTGGTCAATACATCGGGAGAAAGTAAAAAGGTTTTTTTTTAAATAAAAGTATATTATATATATATATATAATATATATATTATATATAGTACATTATATATTTTATAATATAAGTCTAGGTAGCCTGATTCAGTTCATCCCATGATACTAAGAGAGCTGGCCAATGTCATTATGAGACCTGTCTCAGTTATTTTTCAACAGTCTGGAGAGGTTTGAGTTGACTGGAATCTGGCAAAAATTGTTCCAAGTTTGAGAAAGGGCAAGAAAGAAGACTCTGGTAATTAAAGGCCTGTCAGTCTAACTTTATTGCCTGGTAAAATTATGAAGAAAATCATTCTGCAAGTCATTGAAAACACTTGAAGGACAATGTGGTCATTGCTCACAGTCAACATGGGTTTATAAGGGGAAGATCCTGTTTAGCATGCTTAAATTCCTTCTGTGATAAGGTCACCTATCTAGTTTACAAAGGGAAGACAGTTGGATTTTAGTGAAGCTTTCAATACTACTTCCTATAGTATCTTTCTGGACTAATTGTCCAGCATGCTGTTAGACAAAAACATAATGTGATGGGTGAGAAACTGGCTGACAAGTTGGGTCCAAAATGTTATAGTAAATGGTGTCACATCAGCCTGATGGCAGGTCACCAGCAGGGTACTCCAGGACTCCATTTCAGAGTCAGTTCTCATTAATATTTTCAGAATTTATTTGAAGTAAGTTATCCAACACTATACTGCACTGGTGTGGCCTCACCTCAAGTACTATGTGCAGTTTTGGGCACCACAGTACAAAACAGACATAAAACTGTTAAAAAGCGTCCAAGGGAAAGTGGCAAAGATGGTAAAGGGTCTAGAGAGGACAATGGATGAACAAAACAATGATGTTTTGTTCAGTTCAGAGAAGAGGGGACCTCATCACAGCTTACTGTTCTTCATGAGGAGAGGAGAGCAGAGGGGCAGGAACTGATCTCTGCTCTCTAGTGACCAGAGATGGAAACTAAGTGAAAGGCATAAAGCTGTGACAGGGGAGGGTCAGGCTGGATATCAGGAAATTTCTTTTCCAGGGGGTGGTTGGGCCTTGGAACAGGATCCTCAGGGCAGTGGTCATGTTACTCAGCTGTTGGAGTTCAAGAAGAACTTGGACAATGCACTCAGTCATGTGGTCTGACTTTTAGGTGCTCCGGTGTGAAGTCAAGATTTGGACTCAGTGATCCTTATGAGTCCCTTCTGCTTCAGAATATTCTATGATTCTATCATTTTAATACATGTGTAAATTATCAATTGGAGATAAATAAATAAATATTTTTTTTCAGAGAAATAAGATATTTTTTAAAAGCTTAGGATGTCTTCAAGATGATGCAACCTGTAGAGGACAAAAATAGTTCAAGTAGATTTCAAAAGAATACGTCTCTTTCAGATAGAATAGAGATGAGGGACTAATTTTCCAACCCTCCTCTGATTTCTGAAAGAGTAGAAAATTTATTGAATGGTGAACTGTTAGAGAAAGATCATGATGAATACAGCCACCAAAACAGCCATCTGAGATTATTACTATTTTAAAATATTCTCTATGTATAAAGCACACTTCTTAAAAAAATTGAGTAATTAGAGAAATAATTTTTGAAAACACTAGTTCTAAGATTCCATGATAGCAAACAAATATGCAGTAGACCTGCCAAGAGAAGAACCAACGATACTTGATTTCTTATCATTTTCTGTTTTCTGTTTCATTTAGAATTCTCTAAAGAAAAAATAAGATATGTGATTTAATATCTTTGTTGGAAATTTTGTGATATTTTTCATTTATAGGGATTCTCTAACACCTACTAGGGGATAAATAAATGTCTAAAAAGAGTTGCCTCAAAAAAAAAAAAGCAAGGATAGAGTATATTCTTTCTGAGCTTTAAATAAACAAAACAAACAAACAAACAAAAAACCAACAAGAAAACAATTGGGGAAAAAAAAAAAACAAAAAAAAAAACAAGGAAAATACAGGAATAGTGAAAATGGGAACAAAGCATTTGTCTAATTAAAGAATGATACTGGCAGGCCAGTATCTCTTTTGGTGCATTCAGTACATATTTGTACGATACTGTCATTATTACCATTGTCTAAAATGAATCTATATTCCTTCTTCTTCTTAAAATATTACTTTTAAATACACACACTTTATCTGACATACAAATTTGTACTTAGGAATGCATTTATTGTAGTAAATAAATCCTTGATGATATGGTGCAGCCCAGCAAATTATGGAACTAAAAGCTGTACATTTTGTACAAGTTCAATAATGCTACATGATCTCAGAAGAAACATGAAAATTCACAGAATAATGCTTCTCCGTGAGGAGTACAGATGATGATAAAGCATACAAGCCATATAGTGGGTACATTTTGAGTTCTCTCGAGTAAACCCAAGACTATCAATGATTACCAAAGTTATGATCCAAGATAAGACCCTGAGGAAAATGATTAAAGTTGTTAGCACAGTGTAGACAGTACAGAAATTGTTACAAATTCAGAACTAAGACTTGGCTGCTGGAGGGAATTTATTTTCAAGAACCAGATTAATAATCCCAAATGTACTACAAAAAGCGTTTTGAAAGAGATTACATAAAAGCCACTAGAAACTGCAAAATCAAAATTTACAAAAAAAAAGATATCTCCACGGTGGTCTCAAGTGAACTAAGGAGCCTATATATCCTTTCTTCAAGCAAGCCAAATCAAGGCAAAGAACCCCATATTAACCCAAGAGGAAAGTTATTTCTGTGAAGTAAATTAATTATGGAGCTGTTTATTTTGACTATGTATATGCAATCTGATCTACACTACATTTCATTTTTAGAATCATAGAATTCCCAGAGTTGGAAGGAAACATTAAAGGTCATCTATTTCAACTCCCCTGCAATGAACAGGGACATCCAAAGCTAGATCAGTTTGCACAGGGCCAGATCCAGCCTCAACTTAGATGGGGGATCCACCACATCTCTGGGCAATCTGCTCCTGCCCCTCATCATCCCCTTTTTAAAAGGACTTCTTCCTTTTATCCAACCTAAATCTACACTATTTAAGCTTGAAACCTTTTCCCCTTGTACTGTAGCTCTCCTTTAGATACTGAAAAGCTACTATCAGGTCATCTCAGAGCCTTCTCTTCTCTAGGATGAACAACCTCAGCTCTTTCAGCTTGTCCTGGTAGGAGAGGTGTTCCATTCCTTCGATTATTTTTGTGGCTCTCTTCTGGATGCGCTCCAACAGATCCATGTCCCTCCTGTACTGAGGACTCCACATCTGGATGCAGCAATCTATGTGAGGACTCAGCAGAGCAGAATACAGAATCAGCACCATGTCCCTCAAACTGCTGGCCATGTTTCTTTTAACACAGCCCAGGACATGGTTGGCTTTCTGGGCTGAAGGGGCACATTGCTGGCTCATGTCCAGCTTGGGAGAATAGAAGCAGGACAGAGGCTTTGTTGGGAGAGAGAAGAAAATTGCACTTCGAAGCATAGAATGCCCTTCTGGCACTACATATTGAATTCACCACTGGAATGTTCCTATGTTCCTTCTCTCTCCTTTTCAGTGGTTTGCCATCTCCCAAGGATCAGTAAATAATAGTGCATTTGCTTAGGGAGTTTCTGCTTGCTGCTTTCTGAGATTATCTAAAATGGATGCCTCTGTGTGTGCGTGCGTGTGTATGCTGAATAGAAGTCATAACCCTCTGTGCTGCTCTGAGTGCATAGTTTGCTTGCCTCTCCTCCTGAAGCATACTGTTTCTCAGATAGAAACATATCCTGAAACAGCATGTTAGTATAGAACTTCTTACGCTCAACTTTTAGGCCATTATTCCTTGTTCTATCTCATCCTTGTGGTGTGTTGACTGCACCCCACAGGTTGGTGTCATCTGCAAACTTTCTGAGGGTGCACTCAACCCCACTGTTGATGTCACTGATAAAGATATTAAAGAGTATCAGTCCCAGCACTGACTCTTGGGAGACATCATTCATTACTGATCTTCACCCAAACACTGACCACCACTTTCTGGATTTCATCCTGCAGCCAGTTCTATGTCATTTGAGAAGTTCACCCATCAAATCCATATCTTTCCAATTTAGAGAGAAGGATATCATGGTGTGCCATGTCAAAAATCTTACCAAAGTCCATATAGATGACATCAGTGGCTATTACCTTGCCCATTGATGCAGTTACAGCATCATTAGATTGGCCATTAGATTGGTCAAGCAGGATTTGCCCTTGGTGAATCATAGATTCACAGAATCACAGGGGTTGGAAGGGATGTCCAGAGATCATTGAGACCAACCCTCTGCCAAAGGAGGTTCCCTACACCAGGTAGCACAAGTAGCTGTCCAGGCGGGTCTTGAATATCTCCAGAGAAGGAGACTCCACCACCTCCCTGGGCAGCCTGTTCCAGTGCTCCGTCACCCTCACTGTAAAGAAGTTCTTGCGCAAATTTGTGTGGAACTTCCTATGCTCCAGCCGTGCTGGTTCTCCTGTATCACCTCCCTGCCTTCCATGTGCCTCAGCATAACTTCCAGGAAAATCTGCTCCATGATCTTTCACAATACAGAGGTGAGACTGATTGGTCAGTAGTTCCCGGGCTCATACCTTTTATTCTTCTTAAAAATGGGTGTGATTTGCCTTTTTCCATGAAATAACATCACTAGACACTACTAAAATGTGAACGTACATTTGGAATCTGCTGTTGTTAAATAAGATTTCATATCATAGTCACTTCCTTGAAGGAACAAGATGATGAACGTTGAGACTAATTGGTTTTTTATTCATAAGACTGACAAATGTGACTTCCAGAACTGAACTTATCCAGACAAATACCTCTATTTTAGAAACATAGAATAATGCAGATTCAGATTAATTTGGGTTGCAAGGGTCTACAAGAAGTTCCTAGCTCAAAGCAGGGTCAACCTTAGAGTCAAATCAGTTTTCTCTTGTTTTGGAAAGAGTAGTATTCATATTGGAAAGAAGATCCTGGAAATCCTGGTGGTTACATAAGAGAGATTAATCAATCATACCTGGTTAGCATTTGTTTGGTTGACTGAAAGCATATGGGAAAAGAGAGTATTGAAAACTGCACTTTTAAATAGCTCTCAGTATATAAGCAAAGAACATATTCGTGCTTCCTAGAAGGCTGAATGAAATACATATAGGTTGTTTTGTGATTTTTTGTTTATTTTTATTTTCAGTGATTGTTAAAGACTTTTATCAGAAGGCTTGGGATCTAAAATCTATAAAAGACAATAGGTATGTCCAAGAGCTGTGAATGATAGAAGAGAAGAAACTAACAAGCAAACAAAAAACAGACACCACAAACAGGAAGAAAATAACATTTTATTTTCTATTGTCACTTGCATTAATATCATGTCTTTGTACTTCATGATTTCTGTATCAGGGATAATATGTTGTTAGTACTGAGTAATTAACAAAAGTTTCTAGTAGACAGCATTGTGGTATCCTTTGCTCATAGCAGCAGCATAGTGTTGAGGACAGTTAAAAATGGACTTGTAGAGGGATACAAATGGGAAAATTTGATATTGTATTCCATTAATTAAACAAAATAAATTGGTCAGGTCTATACTGCAGAAGATAATAAATTACCAAGGTTTCCACTTCAGCACTAAATGAGCTAAAATTGTCATCTTATTAACACAGGGTAACCTTTTTCCAGTATCTCTTCATGTTAGTTCCTCTTCGTGATAATAAACTGTGTCATATTGGCTTGCCAGCTCACTCAGAGATAAGTTGGTATTGCATTGCATTCTTTTCAGTTTTTGAATGTGATCTCAATAAA
This sequence comes from Tetrao urogallus, assembly GCF_951394365.1. Lineage (NCBI taxonomy): Eukaryota > Metazoa > Chordata > Aves > Galliformes > Phasianidae > Tetrao > Tetrao urogallus. The sequence continues at coordinate 52,710,786 of NC_136815.1, read as the reverse complement.
CCTGGCAGAAAACTGAGAACCAGGGGAGAAAAAAATGTCCCTCTGCAGCATTACAATACTGATATGGGAGTATTATATATCATATCTATCTATATCTATATCTATCTATCTAATCATGTTTTTCAAGATATTTAAATTTTCAAGATATTTAAATCAGTAGTTTTATCTTGTAATTAAAATTAAAACATATGGACTTCAGAGCCATATATTTCCATTGTGAACCACCTATGTGTGCAGCTGTAGATGATGTCCACATTATGGTAAAGGCTTTTTAAGAAATATATAGCTGAATGTGCATAAATGTTTACATGGACAAATGGGAATTCAAAATTCAGATAGTCATCTATATACTTAAATATGATTTTTCTTTGTGAGAAGACTTAATTTGAATAAACAAACATTAAACTTGCCAGAGGAATTAGAAAAACTGCTAATCTTCTACCTTGCTGTCTGTCCAAAAGGAACTGAATATCTCTAGGATCCCATTGTATTACAATTTTAAATTAATTTGCTATCCTGGATTACTCTGCTTTTATTCCTCCTAGCAAAAAATAAAAAAATAAAAAAAATAAAAAAAATAAAAAAATCTGGTTTCTAACTATTTATTTAAGTCAGATTTCATGATGTTTTTCATCAGCTGAGGGCATTTTCCTTGTGTTTCACACAATTTCATCTCAGTTGCATCATCTTTCTTGAATTCCAGCAACTGTAATTGAATATATTGCAAAACTGTAACAGATGAGAGGAGGGGCAAGTCCGTGGTCTACTGAACTTTACTAGTGTACTGTCACAAATGTTTAAAGTGCAATAAGATATTAATTTCAGTGGGGAGTCGGAGACTGAACAAATTCCCATTTCATTCCTTATGTATATCAGCTTGCAATCCTTGTAAGATGTGTTTCACAGAGGTTGAAAAGCACTTTGAGAAATTCAGATAAAAGGTGTTACAAAATGAAAAGTGATAATGTTAATAGTTTATGTATTGCAAATCCCTCAAGAACAGCTGCAAAACTCACAATCCAGAGCTTGCATTAGAATCTCTGATCAGAGATAAATACTCTATCTTTGAATTAGTGGATTAAATAAACAAAAGACAAACATATCTTTTTTTGAGCATTTGAGCTTTCTTTACACTATCATGCATTATGCATAATTGCATGTATGTGTTCTTGACATTCTAAGTTATTCATAATTATTCGATAATAAAATAAAACACATCACATCTTTAGTATTAAGATACTGAAGTGGTTTATGTACTGGAATAAGACAGCATGTTATGTTCCAATTTTAGGTACTTGACACTGAAGATTATGCTTCTTGAAGAAGAGTACAGATGGGAATTACATACATGAGTTAGACTTCATGCAATACTCATTGTTATTGAAGAACTAAGACTTACCCCTATCTGCTCATTTATGTGATGTCTCATGTTTAATCTCTACTTTAAAAATACACTAAGATTGTTATTTCCATTTTTTCATTTCTACAGTGCCCCTGTAATTTAAATGTAATTTAAATTAAATTAATTTAGTAATTTAAATGTCATTTATCAGAAAGAAATATCCAGAGCAGAAGGAAACTGTAGCATAGTTGTATGGTGTTGAAAGTTACACAATAAACGTTGTTGTAATTATACAAGGCACATAAGTTCAGCTGTTCTGCTCTGTCTTTTATGTTATATTATATTTAGCTATGAAATAAAATGGAACAATTCAGTTTATTGTAGATTAGTATAGCATCCATGAACATTCCTAAAAAGATTCTCAACATTTAAGTACAGATTGTAGGTCAGAAAAAACTGCCAATACTTATGCAGAGGGCAAGAAGTTGAGTATGCTATCTCTATTAACAGCAAAGAGATCAAATGGAATGCTGTTGAATGATAATGGTAAATTTTAACAAATGACAAGACTAAAAAAGATACTCAGTATTTTATTACTACATTTAAATTTATTTTTAATGGTCTTATAACCAAGATGTTTGAAGAAAAAAATCATTTCAGCAATATGTACATGCTTAAGGTGTACTGCTTGTTTATAGTGACATTTTCATGCAATCTTTCTGAAAACTTCTAAAAATATAAAACCACTACAGGTGAAGTGATTAGTTTTTCCATTCTGCCACCTGCTCAAGGGAAGTGTCAGCTAGTGTGAAAATGTTTTCTCTTTTCCTTTTGTGAGAGACAATGCTATTGTGTAACATTCTCAGAACATACATTACTGCAAACCTTCATAAAGAGCAATATCAAAGTTAAGTGAATGAATACCTTCCAGGGGGAAGAGAATAGAACAACTTGCTTGCTTCTACATGAGCTGGAACCAAACTGTCCATAAAAAGGAAAGTGAAAGAAGTTTCTAGGTTCTCAGTGAACACAGTTCTAAAAAAGACAAAATGGTTACAGAGGGAGAGTATACCGAATTTACTTCCATTCTAAGAGAGACATATTTATAAGAGTATCTTGTGATATTACTGAAGATATCGTATCAAGATAATGATTATAGAATGCCTTATTCACTTCTTGTTGTTAATGCCTTATTCACTTCTTATGTACAAGGAGAATGTTTAAATGAATATTTGATTATGGTTTTGTCAACTTTTTCAGTTCATTTTATAGATACATTGATTTTCACTGACTCCAGAGATCAAGAAATATTATTCTTCCTTTATTTGTGTTTCAGCAATCTTTTAATTACTGGGGGGAAAAAAAGGCTGGCAGGTGACTAAAGACAGGTATTGGATGGGAATTCTCTCATGTTCCCTCTTGACTTAGGCTGCACGTGCACAGCTAAAGGCATCCAGCTCCAAGTTTCCTCACTGGTTTATAGAGTATCAAGACACTTTCTATATACGTTATACAAAACTATTCCTCTAAAGAAAAGAATACATCCATGAATCATGTCATTTGACTCACTGTGTATCTCATGCAATGAATAGTTTACTCACACTTGCACCTCTTCAAAATGATCTTTTCTTGATCAATAGTTCAGGCTTCAACTCTTTGAGAACAGTATAGAATAGTTTCATTTCCAAGAAGAGAAAAAAGGGTACTCAGTAAATGCATCACTACCAAGAAATCAGACAGTGCTTTGGGTAGTTCATTGTGGACAGTGGATTGATGATGAAAATACAGAATGCCAGTTCTGATGTATAGGTTTTCTTAGCAAGATGGTGCCATTTCCATCCTTAAAGGTTTTCAGAATCAGTTTTAACTTTTCACTGTAGAGATGTAATTACCAGGCTCAGAATAGTGAGCCACACAGCGCTAGAAACTCTCTATTTTAGCAGTCCATAGCTATGAAAAAGAAAAATGTCTAGTTTGCTGCATCCTTGCTGTGTCTGGTATCTCTGACTCCAGATATTTAATGTGAGGAATCATTTTAAGATCAGCAAAACCAAAGGGAAATGTGATGACTACTTGTGAAGTCACAATACAAATCAATTGTCATCAGTTCAGAACTACTAGTCCTTAAAAAAAAAAGGCTGTCCTTTGTTTGCCAGGCAATTGCATGATTCTTTTTGGGATTTCATCTCAGGGTCTTATTTCATCTCTATAGTACTGCTTTCATTTAGAAACTCCTTCAGAGCTAATGTATCTGAGACAGACTAGGGAAAACTGACACTTAAGCCATAACTGGTTATTAGTACTGAGTAGAGTAAAAAACTTTGTACCATCCAAGACTTTAGATTCTCTTAATACTCTGTTGTACTAAAGTTTTATAAAACACAAAACAGGTACTGATCAACTTGAAGATACTAATGTACAACATTAAGATTAATACAAAAGAGAGAAAACATTTGGTTATTCAATAACAGTAGCACTAGACAGTTGATGTCATGGTATGAGATAATTTATATCATTCATTATTTATGCCTTGACAGGGAATTTGTCCCTGATTTGGTATATTCTAAGAGATTTCAGAGAAAGCTGGGGAAAAAAAAACAAACAAAAACAACAACTAATTAATAGACATATTTCACATACTTTATGAAGATTGGATGCACTTGAGTCCAGTGATGCTGTGTCACATTTACAACAGTACTGCAGGCACTATCCTGTAAGGTAATCCACCTTAGCCATATCAGACAGGGCTCAGATGAACAGGTGGGTTAAATTTTGGAGGAATGTCGTCTCCAGGTTTGTTGCATTTTATGCAAATGGTATAATTTAAATAGCTAGTGTTTTTCTTAGCTATCAAATAAATAATCATCTGACACTACTAAACAAGAAATACATATCCCATATACATGGGGTCATCTAGTACAGAGTAACTGTTACATAATACGCATTATTGAGGGCCAAATTCCTTTTACAATATTTGCTAACTTCTTATCACTAGACTGTGTACTTATGAAGTCAGTATGGATGAATGACTGCATGGACCAGAGTAAACAGATCTAATTCTGAAAGATTCAGAATTTTTTGCTCTGCTTGGACACAGGTGAAGTTTGAAATAAGAAATCAATTGAGAAAGAAAACCAAAAAACTTGAGGAATTGCAACAGAAATCTTTGTGTCATACACACTTCCATGTTAGATGCCATTCTGTCAGACTACCACTCTGCTGCCATCTGTTGCATGGCAACAAAATGGAACAGAACATTGGTGGAAAGGTTCAACCTCTACTGCCATACTACTAACATCTGCCTCTGATTTTCTGGGCCAACATAATGAAATAGGAGGAATTACATTTGAAGCAGCCCCCATATATCACAATTCACGATTGTCGTAAGATCAATACCAAAATACCACTAACATCTAATTCTCATGATCCACCTGCTTCATAGCCAGTGACTGAATAAATTAAATTTCCTAATTGCAATATTCACTTTTGCACTTCACTTTTCAGGGAACATTTCTTTATTTTCTGTTTTGTTCTTTCTATCTGTTTGTTTACCTTGCAGTGCCAGTCCCACATCATCTGTGCTTAAACTTCGTTTTTTACTGCTGACTTCATTCTTTCTACTAACGTGCTGGCATAAGTAGCATTCAAGCTATGTTGGTTGTCCAAAATCATTCTGAGGACTCTGTGCAGGAGATATTTATTTGTATTTCAGTCAAGACAGTTTGTCATTAAAAAAAGAAAAGCCTGTAAAAGTGAAATATTTATGTACTATTGATAAGTATAACTGTAACATAGAAAACATACATAAATTTATATAAATGCTTTTGTATATATGTACATGCATTTCTATACCCATAAGAGATGTACACATCATAGGATTATAGAATGGCTTAAGTTGGAAGGGATTTTAGAGAACATCTAGTTCCGGTGCTTTCTTCAGCCATGAACAGGATTTCCACCCACTACATCAGGGTGCCCAGGTCCTCATTCATCCTGGCAATGAATGTGTGCAACTATTTGCATTTAGATTTTTCTGTCTCAAAGTTGAGTTTTTAATATTGAAACATATTTAACTTCCATCTTTGAAAAAAAAACAGGTCTTTTTCAACTGATTACTACAGCTGATGTATAATTTAGTTCTTGGAAGTAGCCTGGTACCTTGTTTAATCTACACAGAGTTGATTACAGAATTAGGTTTCCTGTACCGTTATACAAATATAAGTGCATACGTAGCTTGTTTTACTCTTAGAACCAACATATATTCTTCAAGATAATTGATTTCTTCTTGACTCTTCTTAACATAGAAAGTTATTCTAAAACATAACCAAATTTCTTGTTGCTTTTAAAATATTTTTCTATGGTGAAATCAAATATTTATATGCATACATACATATATATATATATATACATACATATATATATATATAATCTACAGCAGGTCAACCCTCCTGAAAACATTCATTATCTTAAATTCCTTCCTGCACTTATTTCATCACTATTCTTAACACCAGAAATTCACAGGTCTATCACTACACTTTGCATTCTAATATCAAGTATAAGATGAAAATTATTTTGTTTTACACAGTCCTTCCCAATTTCCATAGGGGAAGGAAAACAAAAACAAAATCTTAGGCAATTTTAATTAAAAGATCCTTAAAATATAATACTTTATTGTAACAATTAATGTGATCATTTAATTGGGGTATCATTTTTTTCTTTTTTTTTTCCTTAGTGGTAAGTATCCACACTTTGCTCCGTCCTTGATTGGAGATTGGAAGAAAATTAACCAATACTTGTGAACCAGTGAAGGAAAGTGGACATTTTATTTTATCTCTTTCTCACAATTCTGGTGATAACTGGAGATGAATTGAACTCAAGAAATAAGAAAACTTATTATATACGCACCTGTGCCCTTATGTACAAGCCTTCAGCCAAGTTAGATGCTATTCCCATATATCAATTAAGCAGCAGAATTCCTATACTTGGGACAAAAATTCTGTGCCAGAGCATCAGTCCATTTCTCTTGAAATGCATAATTTATAATTTCTAATGCAGACTTTAATACAGTAATGAGAGTTTGAGAAACTGATTCTACCCCAAAAGAAAAGACAATTGTACATCAAGGACACATGCCATGTTGGACTAGATTGTCCTGGTATAGTGCTGGAATAGCTAGTGAATGATTTAATAATATTCCATAGTGCAAGAATTTGATTAATGACTAGTTTAAAGCAAAAAAATATATATATTGGCTGAGAAGTGGCTTTTGAGTGGGAGGAGAGAAAGGAACTGTAAAATCTAAATGGTTATTTAAAGGCTGCTTTTCAACAAGCAATCTTCTATTTTTGAAAATCTGAAAAGAAATCAGTGCCTATCTCAAGATGAAATTGCAATAAGCTTTCACAATTCTTCGTGGGTTGTTCAAAGCATGCAGTAGAGGAGCATGAAATTCCAGTAGAACATTTTGTTACACTTGTTCACCCTTCGGAGGAACAAAAGAAAATTAGAACGATTAAGAATCAAGGAAACTTTTTTTGTTTTTGTTTTTGGGTTTTTTTTGTTTGTTTGTTTTTATTCAGCATACATTTATTAATCTTTCATTTAAAAGTGAATTAGCTTTTCAAGCTACCTTTCTTATGTACCCTTCTATCAGAGCATGAAGAATTCAAAAAGCTTATTTCAACTGAATTCTAAAAACACGTCTTGTCTCTTCAATGACAATTCTTTTTTTCTGCCCTGTGAAATACCTTCCTGTCCAGTTCATTCTTGGGATTGGTCAGCTACTCAGAAGGAATTACAGTGTTTCATGTACAATTTGTCCTGGTTGACTTAAGCTTTTGTTAGCAGGGTTCCACAATCTAACAATATTTTATTTGTATTTAATTACGGGATACCATGCATACCCTCCAAAAGACAATTAAACATTTCAAGTTGAAGAAATTCTGCTTATTCATTATTAGCTAACTTAAATGTTTGGTGTTCTAAGTGAGTGAGTTTTTATAATTACTAAGAACCTACAGGTGATGAGCCTTCTTGGCTTCCAATGAAGCCAGTACTTTGATCCTGAACTCTTGTTTACACCAGTGTGAAGAAAACCACATGTAACTTAATGAAAATTCTAATTGGCTTCAATGAATTTTTTTGTATAAGTGCACAGAGAGAAGTAAGTACAATTGTATCATGTCTACTGTCCTATGAACAATTTTAAAAAAGTAATAATTTTCTTATTTACATTCTGGACAAGATCAACCAAAGTATAAATTTTACATGGAGAGGGGCATGTCAAAGTAGAATTTCAGCCAGATATCACAATACGAAGAGAAATTAAAACAAAAACAAAACAATAATAAAGAGAACAAAACAAAAACAAATTAAAAAAAAAAAACAAAAACAAAAAACCCAACAGAAAATGAAAGAGGAAATTAAAATTCATGAGGCAATACTTGTTCCAATGCCTTTTTTTTTTTTAACTTTTAGTTTAGAAGGAAGCATAAGAAAAAAGCCCTCTTGTCTCATGTGAAAGTGGAACATGGAAGTTCATTCTTGGCTTTAGTCCAGCCAAGAGATGCATTTACACTCACACGCAATGTATCACTTGCTTAAACAATTTTTTTTTTTGAGCGAGAGAGAGATATTCCTAAGAGCAATTTATTTTCTTGGTGAAATTCTAGTCTATCATTTCCAGTACTAATAAGATATTTTACTTTTTATCTTGAAGTTTTTTATGAGAAGCTTTGTTCCTCCACATGGATAAGTATTTCATGATTGTCATTCTTTATTGGTTTAAAGGTTATTATCAGTCCTAGTTATTTTGCTCATAACTCTCCTGGTGTCAAGCAACTTTCTAGCCCTTCAGTGACCTTTGAAAAACTTACAAAGTTATGGTAATTTTTTCTGAGTTCATAGGCTTTGAAGCATAACAGTCTTCCATTAAACACTTGTAACTTAGCCTCTAGGAACTGTCAATCAAATATATTCATGTTTAAAACAAGTTTAATGCAGAAATGCAAATATTAAATAAATATGAACTAATTTAAACCTAGTTTGAGGCATTAACCTTGCCATTTATTGAGCTACTTTGACTGGATAAATGCTGACTTTATTTTTTGTTGCCTGTCAGTAAAAAAGTATGCCCCCAATATACAATAACTTAAAGAAGTACTGTGCTGTTAATCTGAAACAATAGAGACTTTTGCCTGTGAATTCAAATTACTGAGCAGTTTCTGTGTTGTGATGACCATTAACTTAAACAAGAATACTGTGTAAAGCCAGGTACATAAGAATATAACCTTCAGCATTTTCTATGTGAGATATTGGTTTACATATTTTATCTTAAATATTACCAAATATGGAGATTTCTAATCAGAGATGTTACGCATCTTGGGATGGTGTCATTGATATTCCATTAAGTTGTCAGGTCAGCATTTAGCTGTTGTGATGTATGTCCAAGGTGTAATCTAGACTGATTTACAACTGTCATTTTTTTAATGAAAAAGGAAAGCCAAAGCCAAGAGCTAATAATTTAATAGCTTATGAATACCTAAGACTTTATTCTACTTCATTCACTTCCTAAGTCAGGGTTCACAAGACCTGAAAGATCAGAAAGGAGATTCTACCTTACAAGCTAAAAATATGAATTAAATACATTGGCTTAAAAGAAGCTTACTAAACTGAATATTTATCAGGAAGCAGTGATTTAAGGTTCTCTTTTATCTCCTTTCTCTCTGTAATGTTGAATGCAAAGCTCATTTGGGGAATCCAGCTGATCTACAAAAGATTGTTCAACAACAAATATGCAGTCACTTTCTGCCATGCTGACAAAAGTAAGTTCTAGCCAGGAAAGCTAGGGCTTTAAACAAAGATCAATCCTTGCAAAGGGTTAGTGCAGTTAAATTAATTTTACTTACTTCTGCTATAGTGCAGCATAACAAAAGTTCACTGTTCACATCCAGCAAACTGAGGCATATGTCTCTTGCCAGCACAACTCCACAGAAAAAAAAACAATTTTTCCTATAGTAATTGCATGAATTTTCTGGAGGTAGGTGGGAATACAGGAAAAAGTGGTAGTTACAAAAAGGCCACTTTGTGCTAAAATTTTTCTTTGGTTCAGAAGGACTTCTGAAATGTCCAGCTTGGCAGATATTACATGATCCCTGTTAATATAATCCCATTTTACTCCCATCTCTTCAAGAAGAGCTTTTAAGCGTTTATCACGAGGGAACTGGGAAATTGGCAAATATAAGATAAATCAGGTCTTAGTCATGCCTTTATAACAGCGCTGACAATGTTTTTGACCTTCATATATTGGCAGTTATTCTATATGAACCTTCACTCAGCAAGAGCTTTTGCTGTCAACAACTGTCAATGACATGTGCAAGTTCATAATGCATTTTAGGCAAGTAGGAAATTGTATTCCATTGGATTATCAAGGGGAGGGAAAAGATAAATCATTTTTAAATAATATCAAGGCAAATAAATGCTCCTAGAATATCTTTATGGCTTATAAAATCATAGCTAAATTGTAAACCACTAAGCTAACCAGAAATAAAAATTTTCATAAAGGTACAAACAGATCAATTAATATTTCCATTTGTTATTAAAACAGTCAATTTATTCATTTAGGTTTGAGAGCAATATGAGTTGAAGCATTAGAAATAACAGATTTATGGACCATTATTGGTGTTAGCAGGACTAAAAGAAAAATAAAAAAAAATTAAAAAAATTAAAACCACAATCATTAACTTGCTTCTAAAATTGTCACAACAAAAGTATATTTGTATTTTCCCACCAATTTTACTATCAGTATTTCTGATTTGAATTTTGTGAAGTGAAATAGAGCCTGTTTTTTTATTTACTTAGGAATACAGAGATAAGGAAGGGGAGCAGAGGAGGAGATGCTGATATCTTTTTTCTGGTAACCAGCAGTAGGACCTGAGGGAATGGCATGGAGCTGTATCAGGTCAGGGTTAGGTTGGGTATTAAGAAAAAGTTCTTCACCAAAAGGTGGTCAGGCACTGGAACATGCTCCCCAGCACAATGGTCACAGTACAAGGCCTGCTGGAATTCAAGAAGCATTTGGACACATCTCTCAGACACAGAATTTGATTTTTGGATAGTCTTGTGTAGAGCCAGGAGATGGATTTGATGACCTTTGTGGGCTCCTTCCAATACAGGTTACTAGGAATTCTAGGATTCCATGAATCTATTCATTCAAAATATAAAAAATTTGTTATGTCTACACAATTTGTATGGAATCATCAAGGAATGAGGAAATGTCTCTTCATTTGTGCTTCATCATGAATGTGAATGTGGCTGAGACTGCTAGCTTCTAGGTTTCGTTGCTTAACTCTGAGTATCAGGCCAGGAAAGAGTGGGTGCAAGAGAACTGACGCTCACTTGCAATTCATTCCATACTATTTTTGCCCCATGTATCTGTATGTGTACTGGGAAGGAGTTAAATTTCTTTGTAGCAGGCCATTTTGTATTTGTGTTTTGAATTTGTTTGTTGTAGATTTGTTTCTTGCTGGTTCTGCTTCCCCGTGAGTAGGCAGGGTGGGCAAAAGGCTGGGAGAGGACACAGCCAAAACAGATTCTTTCCCAGTGGATCAAACAAGTACTCTCTACCATACAATCGTGTTCTCAGAAAAAAAAAGAAAAGAAAAAGAAAGGAAAATAAATAAATAAATTAATTAATTAAAAAGAATAAGAAAACAACTAGGGGAGAATTTTTCCAAAGAACACATTTTGAGAGTTTGGTTATTGGTCTGTTGGTAGGATATGATTATTATCCCTTTCTACACTTGAAAGACTACTGTTGCCCAAGCCGTTATTGTATCCACATCTGCTTACAAAAAAGATAGACATACAAATGAGGTGTACGGACAAAACTTCAGTAACTTCAACCAGATCATGGTATAACAGTCACACAGGAAATAAAATCTTAAAGCTAGTACAAGAAGAGCCTTTCTTATCCAGAGAGCATAAAGTTGTAAGAAAGTAAAGGTGAGAGAAGAAAGTTTTAGCACCAATTTGGAGATACTCATAGGAGATGATGTAGACACACAGAGAACCATCAATACAATATCGGAGTGTCAGAACCATCTAAAATGTTTCTAAAATGGCTTGGCACGGCTGTTTTTTGGCACATATATCACTTCCAAAATGTTGCTCACCACATATAAAGGCCAGAATTTCCAAAGAATTAAGCACATTCCACCCACAAAAGGTTAAGAGATAGGATGTTAGAGTATGCCAGACTGAGAAGACAGTTGGAAGACTTTTGCCTTTTATAAAATAAAAGCATACTTATTTGAATTCAGCTTTGGAGTTCTAGTAAAATACCATATTGCAAAGTAAAATTAGCTAAAGGATTAGCTTTGTGGCACCGTCACTATGAAGTGACAGAAAAGGAAAGATCAAGGTAAGAAATATTCTCTGCTTAGGTTTCCAGTAACAGGATAAAGAGAAGCACTTTTCTTCAGAAATTTTACATGTCTTTTTCTATGTAAGAAGGACAGAGAAAAGCGTAAGCTGAGAGCACGTTATATTCATTACATTTTATCTAAAATACATTTTCTCTTACATTTTAATCTCTTAGAAAATGGACCCCAAAAGCCCAATTTTGTTCTTCAGGTTATATTCCACATTTATCACTTCCACTGAGACAATCCTCTGACTCTTCTATCTCAGCTTACAGAGTAGATATAAGTGGATCTACAACTTGACAGTGTATACACAGTCATAATTAACATTTCCACGGCCTCAGAAAAATTTTGCTGTACTAATTACATGACATTTTATTATGTATTAATTAGCAATAAAATACTTGACGTACTTAAAGCACAATCTGTTTTAAAGAAAAATTGTGAAGATAAATACTTAAGTATTATTTACAATGTGAATTAAAGAGATTTGTACTCATATGTATTGCTACAGGACCGGGAAAAATGTTTCCATAGTAATTTACATAAGAATGAAGCTGTTGCCTCAAGAAAACCTTAAAAAGAACACATAAAGTATTCATATTTTTACTTAAAATAACATTAAAAATGAATGCATCTTTATTACATTGGCTCATTAATATTTGCAATTTATTCATACTGTATTCTCTGTCTTATTTTTAGCTTATATTTTACTATTTAATAATTTCATACAAAACCTTAAGTTTCCCTTTCAATAATGTAAGACTAATAATGTAGTTTAATATTTTTAATCAACGTGCCTCCCTGATGATCTCCGGGCAGAGGCATACATTACAATCTATAATTTTTCTTAACGTTTCTACATATCCTTCAAGAAAATATAGTAATTTTTACTTTTTGTTAAAGATAAGTTAGCATAACACATACATCCCGTATAGATCAGTTGATGTATGGTATGGCTCAGTCCTTTGAGCTTTGGTATACATATTAGTTAAGTAAAGCAATCTAAAAGAATTATGATGTCTACCGGGGGAGGGGGGGGGGGAATAGTGTAAAAAACATGAAGAAAATATATTTGAGCAGTATTTAAACAAAATTACATCAAAGATCTTTTAATTAATGTTAATAGCGTGGTGATTCAAGCTCCTGGTGTGCTTTGGAATGGACAGTTATTTAATTCCAAGCAGATATGAATAATTCTGTTCATATAATTGACTGAACATGTCTAAATGATGCTTAAAACTTTGATGGTCCCTCAAACACCTACCCAATATTCTCTACAAATGAAACTGAACCTGTACAGACATTCTCTGATTTGTTTTCCGATTATAAGATATAATTGGAAGCCACTCAGGAGAATTCAGCAATTTACTGAATTTGGAATCATACAAGTTTGCCCAAACTATATTTTATGTTATAAAACCTCAGCCATCTCAGGCAGTTCAGGAAAAGATATACTCTCCAAAGAGACTTTCAAGTAAATATAGTTTTTTAATGTATGGCATATAGAAAGTGATAGAAGAAAATTCTTTCATAAGGTTTATCATTTAACTATGAAAAACTAACTAACTAACATGCAGTGATCTATCCCAACCTCAAAAAGACTAGAATGCTGTGAACATCATACACCTAGGGCTACAGTTAGCTCCAGAGAAGTACGTTTGGACCCAAGAGCTGAATTTTCTGGGTTTCGAATGCTCACCTATGGTACTAAGAATACCTTACTCTCTGAGATTGACAGATTCTCTGGACTGTCCCTTTTGTCGGTTATACATCTGGGAAATGATATGTAAAGTATGAGGACATATTCTTCTATTTATAACTGTATATCCGTGTCCTTTGTGTGGTAACATATAAAATGTACTTTAACGGAAAATGATACTATTTTTATTATTTTAAAATCTTTTAAAATTCATTGATGCCACTCTTCTGGTCTCCAGAATTAATTAAATTTTCACTGTGAAGCAGTGAAAGCATACCTTCCTTTGCTAGCTGTATGCTAGCTCTTATTAGTGTTTATTTCTTCCTCTTTACTTTCCCTTTTTGCCTGCAGCCCTGATTTTCATAGGTATGATCTCATGGATTTTCTGTTTTTGTTTGATATATTGTCAATGTTTAGTTTCTAGCTGTTTCTGTATTTTCTATATCACTTTTGATAGTGTCACAGAGGTAACTAGATCAACCTATGCCTGCGATAGTGCGGCAGTAGGCCCCTGGGCCTCCCCCCAGCCCCACAGAATGGAAAGGGAAAGGGTAAGGGTAAGGGTAAGGGTAAGGGTAAGGGTAAGGGTAAGGGAAAGGGAAAGGGAAAGGGAAAGGGAAAGGGAAAGGGAAAGGGAAAGGGAAAGGGAAAGGGAAAGGGAAAGGGAAAGGGAAAGGGAAAGGGAAAGGGAAAGGGAAAGGGAAAGGGAAAGGGAAAGGGAAAGGGAAAGGGAAAGGGAAAGGGAAAGGGAAAGGGAAAGGGAAAGGGAAAGAGAGGTGGGAGGTGGGAGCTGGGCTCAAGGTAAGAAAAAAAAATAGCAGCAATGATCTATAGAGGAAAACTAATTTTACTAACTATGAAATCAGAATGCAAGATAACGCAATATGATACAAACTAACTGAAATTGAGAGCAATAAATCAAATATAAGAGAGAGAGAGTTCTGAGACTGAGTCAAACCTGAAAAGCTTGGAACAGCTGGAAAGCACCCTCCACCACCCAGTGCAAGACCGCCCCACCTGGAAGGGCCAGATCCCATGACTTCCGTAAATGTATAGGGGAACACTTTAACTCCCAGTGCACTACATGATGTTATGATGTGGAGTACTGAAAACCAAAAAACATAAAACCATGACAGATAGCTACCCACTGACTGTACTTTTTTTTATTCTTTCAAATACTTATGCATCTCTCCTAGATGTTGGTATCCCTTTTTGCTCTTTCTTTTGGGACAGTTTTAAACAATTTGGTCCCATAATTAGAAAACATTTGAAGTACAGTTTTGTGTTCTTTTTTATTTACTCTTTTTTAATTACTCCTAGAAGTTAGTGGAAACATATAAAACAAAATTCTTATATATTTTTCTTTCTCCCAAAACTCAATCAAAGATCCTTTTTTTAATTTGCCAGTTCAGTCTGTGTATCATAGTTCATATTGAACAGCATACAGATATTATAGCTGTATTTTCATATACATTTCATCCAAATTCTGTACTTTGGTTATTTTAACACACTGTCTTTCTGTTAAAGCCATGCTATAGCAATGCAGAGAATTACTGAATTTGATGCTACAAGAAATTTACTGTGGTGTTCTCCTAAGAAGGGTAATTTAAAAATTGAATTGAATGTTCTAACATTTTATATTAAGAACTGGGCCTTGAAAATTTGAAATAATTACTTTAAAGAAGTTCTCATTTGCTGCAACAATTTATTTCTGAAATTGTGTCAATTTTTAGACCCTATATTTTAGGAACAGTACTGAAATTTTCCACCACAGTTAAATTTGGATTACTACAGAAACAAATAAAACAAAACAACAGGAAATAATAATAATAATAATAATATAATAATAATAATAATAATAAAAAGAGCTGGCAACAGTTTTTAGTGTTTGTACATTCTTACAGATACAGATGACCAGCACTTGAAAACTCATTAGCTGCTTGAATTTATAACACTACTTATATATTGCTTTTCCATGTTTTTGCAATACCATGCGTATTGTGTCCATGAGCAAATTTACAGTGACTCAAAAAATCACTATATTCGTAATCTACTATACACTCTAGGGTAATAATGGAATTCTTATGGAGGCCAATAATGTTCTGAGTGGTCTGAAAAGTAGAAGGCGAAGAGAATAATAAAATTATATTACTGATTAAATGGGGGGCAGGGGGTCAACGTAGTAGTGATTTCATAGTCTGAAGAAAAATAAAAACATACCCTTAATAAACTACCCACACTAGTGAGATTCACATATATGCATATATATATGCATATATGTATTAATGCACATATATTTGAATCTCGCTATGTTGGTATGCCATTTCTGTATTACCAGTACTGACTTACAAGCAGCCATGGAGACTGTAGTCTCCTCAGTTATCATGTGTGAAGCAGTGTGACACTGCCCTTTACCCTTCTGATCTCATCCTCTCTTGTGTCATTTCTCCTCTGGGTGATGGCTGGCAGAAGAACCTCATTCATTTCTTGAGCAGTGATATTTATGCCAGCTAGATCACTGGAAGAACTCTTACATATGATGATCAGTAAAGATGACAGCAAAGGAACTGAAAGTCTGTTGTTGGCTGATATGTCTATACAAAGAGAAGATGGAAGATGAATTTTAGGCAAGTGATTGTGTCAGTACATGGTGAAATTATAAGAAGAGTGAAAAGTCTCTCAGCACTGCAATGGGAGAGAGTTATAGTAATGTCATGGGTTTATGAGTCTTGGTTATCAGCATTGCACATCATAACATCATGTAGTAGTGCACTGGGAGTTAAAGTGTTAATGCTCCAGTTTTGGGCACCTGTTCGGAAGAGAAGAACTACATACCCCAGGGGGCTTTGCAGTCAGAGAGGAGACACAATCCCTGGCAAGGTCACCTGATGTGCTCTTCTTTGTCAGCTCTCTTCCCCGCTGCACTGGACTGTGCATCTTACGTAAGTGTTATGGTGAGGTCTATTCACCTTTCGGACAATCTCTCTCATTATATTTGATTTATTAGCTTCAATTCTAATTGTATTGTATTATAGTGTGTTATCTTGCATACCGCTACTATATCTAGTAAATTAGTTTGTTTCTCCTCAGATCATTGCTGCTGTTTTTGATTATTTTGTGGTCCTGTTTCCCTTTCCCAGAGGTGTGGATTTCACGAAATCCCTCTGCCCCAGTAGTCATGGAACTGGGCCGAACCAGCCTGTAAACTGTTGACAGGTAATTTTAGCAATATTCTTCAATTATTCATTCTTTGAATACGGGGTGAATCAATCAATGTGAATTTGAAATGAATACACATACCAGTTTGCACAGTGAATGGCATGTTTCAGATGTATGAAATGAGATGAGCAAGATTTATCAACTTGTCATCCTAAAGACATTTCTTAAAGGTACTGCTAACGTAACTTTAAATCTAAGCTCAACATACACACACAATAAAAAGCTGTACAAGGGCAGAACAATCCAGTTAAAAGTCATCGAGAAACACAATTTCACTGGATTGGAAACATTGTTTTGGTTCTTACAGCTGTATCTTAAGTCCTGTTAAATACAGAAGTGTCAATGAGGTAGGTTTCACTTCCATACTGCAATTTATGTGGTTGTTTTTGGTTTTTTATTCCTTTTCTTTTTTACAGGGGAGAGGGGAGGATCATCAGTAGTGAAATACTTCACTTAAGTTGAGATCTCTAGAGATTATATACATATTCTAGGGGGAGCGACTATTCATCTAAGTAAAATTTAATGTGGTGCTTGTGAAACCTTGACATCTTTATCTTAAAATCCTCTCGTTCTCTAATACGCTACATTTCTATCTGTATAAAGTGTTATCTGATACCTTCCCAGTAACAGAATAGCCTTTAATATTTTATTATTTTTCTTAACTGGTGTTAGAATGGGTTTAACAAAAAAAAAAGAAAATTTATTTGAAGTGAACCTAGACTTTTGTTAAGACCTTCAAAGTTCCTGATTGAATTACTGTCTTTTGCTAGTTCATGTAATTGAGACAGTGCAGCTATCAAAGATCTGTTACACAGTGGGCTTTTTTTCAGTACATTTGTATTAATCCACAATGCACTTATTGTATTTTTAAAATCTTTCTAATGGAAAGCAAACAAGATAACTTCTTTTTTTCTTTTCTTTTCTTTTCTTTTCTTTTCTTTTCTTTTCTTTTCTTTTCTTTTCTTTTCTTTTCTTTTCTTTTCTTTTCTTTTCTTTTCTTTTCTTTTCTTTTCTTTTCTTTTCTTTTCTTTTCTTTTCTTTTCTTTTCTTTTCTTTTCTTTTCTTTTCTTTTCTTTTCTTTTCTTTTCTTTTCTTTCCTTTCCTTTCCTTTCCTTTTCTTTCCTTTTCTTTCCTTTTCTTTCCTTTTCTTTCCTTTTCTTTCCTTTTCTTTCCTTTTCTTCTCTCTTCTTTCCTTTTCTTTTCTTTTCTTTTCTTTTCTTTTCTTTTCTTTTCTTTTCTTTTCTTTTCTTTTCTTTTCTTTTCTTTTCTTTTCTTTTCTTTTCTTTTCTTTTCTTTTCTTTTCTTTTCTTTTCTTTTCTTTTCTTTTCTTTTCTTTTCTTTTCTTTTCTTTTCTTTTCTTTTCTTTTCTTTTCTTTTCTTTTCTTTTCTTTTCTTTCCTTTCCTTTCCTTTTCTTTCCTTTTCTTTCCTTTTCTTTCCTTTTCTTCTCTCTTCTTTTCTCTTCTTTTCTTTTCTTTTCTTTTCTTTTCTTTTCTTTTCTTTTCTTTTCTTTTCTTTTCTTTTCTTTTCTTTTCTTTTCTTTTCTTTTCTTTTCTTTTCTTTTCTTTTCTTTTCTTTTCTTTTCTTTTCTTTTCTTTTCTTTTCTTTTCTTTTCTTTTCTTTTCTTTTCTTTTCTTTTCTTTTCTTTCCTTTTCTTTCCTTTTCTTTCCTTTTCTTTCCTTTTCTTTCCTTTCCTTTCCTTTCCTTTTCTTTCCTTTTCTTCTCTCTTCTTTTCTCCTTCTCTTCTCCTTCTCTTCTCCTTCTCTTCTCCTTCTCTTCTCCTTCTCTTCTCTTCTCTTCTCTTCTCTTCTCTTCTCTTCTCTTCTCTTCTCTTCTCTTCTCTTCTCTTCTCTTCTCTTCTCTTCTCTTCTCTTCTCTTCTCTTCTCTTCTCTTCTCTTCTCTTCTCTTCTCTTCTCTTCCCTGCCCTTGCCATTCTTTTTTTCTTTCCTTCTCTTTCCTTCTCTTTCCTTCTCTTTTCTTCTCTTTGAGAAAATGGAGTTGCTATGTGGATTAAATATTTGATAAATCACATTTAGGTTTTGTCTAATTAAAATCTAGTGCCAATGTAGCTCAAAGTGCCTAAAAGCAATAACTAGCAAAGCTCAAAACACTTGAAGTGGAACTCAAATTATGGGGTCCTGGTCACAGAAGTATTTCTAAAACTGTTGCTTGTTGTCAGTTTCATTACTATATAGCTTCATTACTATATTAACAGACCTGCATGTGAACATTTGTCTATAGAACACCTGAAGATAGAGAAGTGCTGATTTAATCCTATTTAAGTAATAGGAAACAAATGATCAGGAACAAAGTGAGTAGCAAAAGTTCATATTAGAAACTTAGTAAGAAGGGTATAGAATATACTTCTATTCATTCTTACACTTGTGCCCTGAACAAGAAGTCATCTCTTACACTTTTTGTACTTTTCAATTACATTCAAAGGATGAATCAGATGAGCAAGCAGTTCAGGAAGTCCAACCTCCTGCTCTTATCAGGGACAACTCTGAGGGAGGAAGCTAGTAGTTTCCTCTGAAGACATCCCTGCTCCAGAGGACTGGAGGTCCAGTCCCACCTTGTCCTTTGGGCTTCCTCTAATTTCACTACAGTTTACCAATATTGTCATTCCATTGGCTACTCAAAATCAGACACTTAACATTTAAAACATCAAGGGTCTCTCCTGTAAAGCTGTCAGCTAGCTAGCCACTCCCCAGCCTGACTGTAGCAGAAATATATTCCTTCCCAGCTGCAGGGAAGGAT
Source organism: Tetrao urogallus (assembly GCF_951394365.1). Taxonomy (NCBI): domain Eukaryota; kingdom Metazoa; phylum Chordata; class Aves; order Galliformes; family Phasianidae; genus Tetrao; species Tetrao urogallus. Next base: position 52,691,346 of record NC_136815.1, on the reverse strand, counting down.
TTTATGAGGTCTTTGTTGGCCTGTCTCTCCAATTTTCTTGATTCCTTCTGAATTGCAAACCTATATTACCTGTACACCAGCCTAGCCAGGATGAAGCTGGATTTCTGTTTCCACTGTTTCATTTTTTCGTGCAATGATAGTAAAGGTCTTTCTCCATTTTGGGGAACGGTAAAATCTCTATTAATATCAGCATACCTACTTTGTGTTCTCCCTCACAATGGTATTAAAATTTTATTTTTTCTTAATCCTTAGATTCCTTAAACGTGATTACAGAATGGAAGTAAAAAGACATATGACAGATGCCATTACTAAAAGAAGTTGTTGGCATTCTGAAAAAAAATACCTTTCTTCCAGATATTTCAGGCCAATCTGTAACGATTGCAGACGTCTAATTAGGTCATGACTTCAAATGTCACTTCAATTACTGTTTGGTGATATTTATTTCTCTCTTGTATATTTACACAAAATATAAAGCTTTAGTTCAACAAAAATCTTTTGTTTCCCCCAGCTAAGTGAGGGTCACGCTCGCAATTTTTTGCTTCATACTTTAAACTCAAAGGTTAAAATATGGTGTTTAAATGTTGAAAGAGAAGTCTCAATGAAGAAATTGGGGTCTTCGACCTCAATCTATGCTTCTTGGGGTGGTGGGGGCAGGAGATCATTCTGTGTTTTCTAGTTGAACCACAGTAACCCACACCTAACAATTTTAACCTATTAGGCTTTGGACATTTTCAAATCAGAACAAAAGTATCAAAGCCTGTGTAAATAACATTGAAGTTTTGTCTATCATTTAAATATAATAAAACAACTATTTAATTTCAGAAATAAGTTAATCTGCTTGCAATTAATGTTTTTCATTATTTAGTTTCTCACATCCCAGATTAATCTGGTTTTATTCCAAATTAAATCTGGGTTTATGTTGCATATGGTCATAGGAGACAGCAGCCACAGGAGATGCAGGGCAGTGATTGATATCAAAGGAGTGGACAATCATGGAACTAGATGAGAGAATGAAATGATTACATAAAAATCAAATGTGAAGTAACAATAAAGATTGTTGATTGGAAAACTTTAAAATCTCATTAAAAGCATGGAAGATATTGTGGGGTAATTTTTTTAATACTATTATTCTGTAGAAATTAGCCTCAGTTTTCTGAAGCATACATTGTGGAAACACTGAAGTAAACTCATAAGCCAAAGACAGATTCGCTTACAAATATACTAAATTATGCATTTTTATAAAGAAAGTTGAAGAATCTAAACCTTATTTTCAACCTGACTTGGTAAGTTGTGAAATAGGAAAAAAGGGAGAAGGAACATGTGTTAATAGCAATTATTTACCTCCAAATACACTGAAATACTATTATGTCAGTGACTTTTTTTTGACCTTTTTTCTTCCAGATGAAGTGTTAAAGATTATTATTTCAGCAAATATCTTCAGTATTTCCTGAATTCTGGATTAAATGGATTTCCTTTAAAAGCCTTTTTTGACACGCTTGTAAAATCAAGTTTCTCTGATGAGTTAGACAAACAGTAACTTCCCTTTCACTGCAAAGAAAAGATTCATTGGAATTTTACTGTTCCACAGTGAGAAGTAAATGCATATTTGAAAAAAAGACATTGACCTTATTTATTGCTTTTTGTTTGTTTGTTTGTTTGTTTTGTGTGTGCGTGTATGTGTGTGTAGTTTTTAATCAATAAGGCCAGGATTAAACATTCATTATGAAACAACAAGAAGTTAAATTTAATCAGTATGAAGTTGTGCTTCTATGTTTTCTATTACTTCAGTGGAGAGTTTGTGCACATATGGTAATATCATTTTTTCCTCAGCAAGAAATCTTAAGTTTTACAGTTGAGGTTTTCTGACATAACTTTCCTTGTAGTGAGTCTGAGCTACTCTTTTTGTTTCCAATCTTCATTCATCTTTTCTTCACAGCTCAGAAGACACTGGGTGGGGATACAATCATTTACAATCATTGGGGATACAAGAAAGAATAGGTGGGATTTGTTAGAGAAGGGTATCTTAAAAGTGTTCTTTCACTGAAACAATGCCAAACTGACAACCACAACTGAAAGTCATTGTTTCACTGTTGTACAGCTGCTGCTTATATAGGATATGTTAATAGTTTTCATTCTATTTGAAAATTAAAATTGAAATATTAATGTATTAGGAATCTTATTCATCCTTCCAATGCCTGAAAGAAATAAAGTCACTATTCAGTTTGCTTCCTTCATTTATATAGAAAAATAATTTTGTGTTCTCCTGAAAATAAAAACTTTAATCGTTCTCTTAAAAAAAACAAAAACAAAAACGAAGACCCTTAAAAATCAGTACATGGGATTTTTTCAGTTATTTTTTAGCTTCACACATAATTAGCAAATAATCTGTATACACATATTTATTTTGACCTAGAAGTCCTTAATAATGCAGTCATATTTGGCAAGGTTATGCATGGGACTTGCAAAACGTGGTACCATGGGTTTTATTTATCAAACAAAAATGGAGGGGGACATTCACAGTTGAAATGCAATTAGACATATTAATACAATCAGCAATCTTTTCTCAAGAAAAGGAGAAGCAAAAAGGACAGCGTTAAGATGAAAAGGATAGAGCTGAATAATAAAATAATATTTTCCTTTTTCCACTCAAAATTCCAAGTGATTATTTTTTCTATTCCCCAAATACTTCAGATGGCATTTTAAAACTGCCAAAGTTCATCTAATTGAGGATAGAGAAAAGTAGTATGTTTTAGAAGGCATAATATTCCCTTGCCATTGCTTAAAAGCAAAAAGGATTGTAGGCAATAAAAGAGAAGATATAAGGCTGTGCTATTCCATGCAGGAGCAAATTCAAAATACGTATTTAAAATTGACAATTCCACATCCCAGTGTTTACCTGTGACACGATTTTACATTGTATTTCTACTAGAGAATAGAAATAAAATTGCAATTAGAAACTCAATAAATCCTGTGACTTACTTATACAACATAGATTTGATTTATAATTCTCTAATGTTAGCATAGGCTACCTATGGAGAAACAGAATTTCTTCAATTTCAAAACTTCAATTACAAGAAGTTGAATAAAAGAGGAAATAATATCTTAAATCACCAAAAATATTATATCATAGAAAGTGTTAGGTTGGAAGGAACCTCAAAGACCTTCTTCTTCCAACCCCCATGCCATGCATTCTCATCCACCAAATCAAGCTACCCCAGGGTCTCATCCATCCTGGGCTTTGTACATCTCCAGGTATGGGGCATTACAAGTTCTCTGGGCAATCTGTTCCAGTGCCTCACTGCCCTCTGAGTACACTTTCATCCTAACATTTAAGTTTAATTTTCCCTTTTTCTAGCTTAAAGCCATTCACCTTTTATTCCATCACTATCAGAACATGTAAAAAGTCTGTCTTCCTCCCTTTTATAAGTTCCTTTCAAATACTGGAGGGCCATAGCAAGGCCTCCTTGGAACATTTTCCTCTCCAGGCTGAACAGGTGCCTTCTTCAGCCCTTCTTTGTAACAGAGGTGTTCCAGCACACATTGCTGTTTCATATTTAGGTTTTTGCCCATCAAGACCTCAAGTCATTCTCTGCAGGGCTGCTCTCTCTGAGTTCTTACCCCCAGTCTGTATACATATCTAGAATTGCCCTCATTCTAGTGCAACACCTGGTGCATTGAATTTTATTTGGGGTGCACTTTTCAAAATTGCCCAGGTTCCTCTGGATAGCATCCCTTCTATCACTCAGCTAGGTGCCGTCTGCAAATTTGCTGAGGGTAGACTCAATCCCACTGTCCATTTCATCAATAAAGACGTTAAAGAACACCAATCCCAAGACAGACCCCTGAGAAACAATCACTCAGCACCAACCTGTGGATCACAATAGGACAAGGGGGATGGTCTTAAACCAAGGCAGGAGAAGTTTAGTTTAGATATTCGGAGGAAGTTTTTCACACAGAGAGTGGTGAAGCATTGGAACAGGTTGCCCAAGGAGGTTGTGGACCTCCCATCCATGGAGGCATTCAAGACCAGGCTGGATGTGGCTCTAGGCAGCCTGATCTAGTGGTTGGTGACCCTGCATATATCAGGAGGGTTGAAACTAGATAATCATTGTGGTCCTTTTTAACCCAGGCCATTCTATGATTCTACAATTCTTTGACCACCTGGACATAGATGCATTCAATGCAATTCTCTAGATGCAACTGTCCAACAGAATCTTTATCCACTGAATAGTCCACCCTTCAAATCTGTTATCCCTCCAACTAAGAGACAAGTATGTGGTATGGGACCAGACACAGGTTTTGGAGAAGTCTGGGTAGACAACATTAGTTGCCTTCCCTTTGTCCACCAATGCCATCAGTCCACTGTAGAAGGCCATGATCCATCCTTGGTGAAGTCATGCTATATGTTTCAGATCATCCCTTCATCTCATATGCATCTTAAGGTATCTCCCAGGAAGATCTGCTCCATGATCATTGCAGCACAAGTGTGCTGTTCACTGATTGTTCCTTATCCCTTTCTTAAAAATGAGAATAATGTTTCCTTTTTTCCAGTCACAGAGGACCTCACCTGACAGTCATGACTTTTCAAATACGATGGAGACTGCATAAGCCAATTCCTTCATAGACCTGGGATGCACGTAGTCTAGCCCCTAAACTGTTCATATTCAGCCTCATGAAGTGGTCTTGTACTTCCTCTGCTTTCACAGTGGGAAGGATTTTAGGAATGCAAGAGATGCAGGAAGCCTGACTGTTCTCTAACATAAACACATATTGAATTTTTTGCCATTTAACAATATGGAAGTTTCTCATCACTTACATTGATATACCAGATCTTGTTTTGACTTACAATCATCCAGTACCCATGAATTGGTTAAGAAATTCAGAGAAAAATGTTTTCTATATGACTTATATAGGCATCATATTTGTTCCTAAACTGCCTGCATATCTTCAAAGTCATGCACAACTAATGTCAATTGATTTATTTAAATCATTTGTACCTAAATGACTACTATGAGCCAGGCAGAACTTTTAACGTTTTCATAGATTTTTTCTCAACATAATCTTCTGTTATGGGTCATCTTACTGACTTTATGATAACTGAAGAAAACAAAACTATTGGAAGTTACCTGTACGTGCTAGAATTAGAAACTAAGACCATAAAAGGAAAAATATACAATTTCTCCTGCGCTGCTTATTTGGATTTTTCTGTGCACCAAGAAACAAGTGTTCTTATAGCTCTAATAAAACTTGACTGTTTTACCCCAGAGGTGAATAACACAGAGGGTGATAGAGAAAGTATAAGATCCTTCCTATCAAAGGTTCTTGACAGATATACATCACTGGATGCACAAAAAATTGATGCTTTTTTGTGGAAAAAAAAATTTCACTGTATCTCCTTCTAAATTTAATTAATACTGTTTCAGTTCTCTTTTAGTTTGTTGATTTATTTTGTTTTCATTGTTTTTCTGGTCAAGTTCAATTTATGTATCATTTCAAATTAATAGTAGGTAAGGTCAAGAAATTCCTATAATCACCAGCTCCATGGACTAGTTCTTCGCAAATTCTGTATTATCATATTTTACTTTGTTTAAAGTAAGTTCTTCTCTTTATTCTACAGTTCAATCGCATTCAACTGTCACTTTTCTTAAACCCAAAAAGAAAAATAATGTATAAAAAAAACCTCATGATGTCATTATATATGTAATTCAACATACAATTTTACTGACAAGTTTGGTAGGCAACAGAACTTTTAAAAATATTTCATACTACTGGTATTCTGGAAAGGATGTAAATGTGGTTGTTTACTTATTTTTTAAAATCTGTATGGTCGTGAAAGTGCACTTTATTTTACTAGCTTAGTTTTCTTTGGAGTGTCAAGGCATTTTACAGAATTACAGAATCACCAAGGTTGGAAAAGACTTTCAAGATTATCCAGTCCAACCATCCACCTATCACCAATATTACTCAATAAACCATGTCCCTCAACACAAAATCCAACCGTTCCTTGAATACCTGCAGGGTCAGTGACTCCACCACTTCCCTGGGCAGCCCATTCCAGTGCCTGACCACTCTTTCAGAAAAGTAGTATTTCCTAATATCCAGTCTAAATGTCCACTGGCGCAACTTGAATCCATTCCCTCTAGTTCTATCACTATTTACATGAGACAAGAGGCTGACCCCAGCTCACTAGAATCTCCCTTTAGGTTTTAGAGCAGTTTTAGAGAGCAAATATAGAGAGTGATTATAGGTATAGAGAGTGATTTTAATCACCTGACTTGGATATACTAACTTAATTTTGCATAATCTTTCTGAAGAAAATAATTCACTGAAAGAACTGAAATTACATAATACAATTCACAGTAAAATGACAAGTGTTTCCAGGTTCCATCTTTTCTAGCTAATTAACAGTAGAATTCCCTGAACAGTTCAAGAGGTCAACAGTGGAAGTAATTTTTCGCAGGCAGTTATTCAGGATGATTTAAGTCTTGCATATAGAGAGAGTTTGTATTATTGCATTTCTATGTCATGTCCAAGATGCTTCAAAATATCTCATGGGTTCTGTCATAATTCTCCAGCTCTTTGTTTACATTCTGCCTTAAGCCACTCTGGATTGACTAAGTAATCCAGGTTTTCGTTGCTGTCCAAAAAAACTGATGACTTACTTAACTTTTTAATATGCAATAATTCCATTATAATTCTAAAGTCCAGTAGTACTAGTTGAATTAGCTAGATTAAAAGCAACACTGAATGAAGTGAAATTATTCTATGTTGGCATGAATATCAAAGGGTTTTAATTAGTAAGAAATTAACAGAACATGGGATGAGGAACTTTTTGATGACAAGGACAAAGAACTGAAAAAAAATATTTTTATGACATGGAACAGTAGTATATAATAAAGTTTTAGCACTAATTTTCATATTTGCTTAGTTAATTTCCTGTTGTATCTGCCATGCCTTAAATTGCTTTGATGGATCATGATCAAACAGCACACTAATATTTAGCTATATAAAGAGATCTATGTATCTTTTCACATGTCTAAACCCAATATGTGGTTCAGTAGATCAGGACCATCTTTTTTAAAGTTATGTAATGGTCTATTGCACAATTAAAGACAATTCATTTTTCTGTATATCCAATAAATAATATTGAGATTCTGTAGCTTTATCTGTTTTAATCCATGCAGATTTAGTATCAATCTTACTTCACAAGACCTCCTTTGTCCTTTAAATTTGCTTAACAATCTGTTCGTTCCTCTCTCTTTGGTAGAGTTTTAAGCAAAATGCCATCCTGCTGATTTTGCCAGAATTTAAGCTGAACCAGCCACTGAAATTACTTTGACACCTACAATATTGGAAATATTATGTTTTTCAAATACAAACTGAAGGCATCTTCAAGATTATTTTCAGTCTCAAGAATTTGATTCATTACATTAATTAAATGAACATTATGTTTCATTTGAGAATGTTATCCGGAGAGCTCCCTCCAGTTTCTGGCTCCCAACCAGAAGAAAGGCACCAGCAAAAAAAAAAAATCAGCAGCTCTTTTCTCCCACCAAGCTGAGCACATGGAATACAAGGAGAGGCTAAGAGAGCTCTGCAAGTTCTGCCTGGAGGGGAGACAGGTCAGGGAGCTTTTGTCAGCTTTATATTGCTGACAGCAACTACTTCATCTATGGTTACACATAGGATCAGAACAGATTTTTATTGAAATGTTAATGAAAAAAGGCAATAAGTACAATGTTAAGCACGTGGAAATTTTAATAATTATAGAATTTATTTTATTTTACATGGTAAGGGCCTAAACAGGTTCTGTTTTGAGGGAGTCAATCTTGAACACCTTTAAGTCTTGAGTACTGAACCTTTAAGGTGTGGACACAAGTCTGAGCAACCTGATTTGATTAGGCTTGTCTTAAAAAAGGGATCAGAGTAGGTGGCTTCTTAAGACTTTCAATCTGAGTAATTCTATGATTCTATCATATACAACTCTTATTCTTGTACTCATAACATACATAAATAGAAAAAATTACAATATATTTCATACTGTACTAGGCACTGTTATTTGTTTGTGACCCCTGTTTGAATCAACTAACTGTACACAACATCATCAGATAAGATATTTACTTGTTTGGCTTTGTGCACATAATTTCCAGTAAACTGACTGTAGTGTACTGTTGAAAATTAGTTGTATTAGGAGCACAGGAACAAATGAATCCACAGTTTGATGAAAGTAACTTTATTTCAAATATTGGGTAGCAAAGATTGTAGAATAAAAAATGAAGGAATCACAGAACCAATCTGTGCATCTGATCTAGAAGCATATCTAAATAAAAAGCAGTGAGGTGGGTAACTAATATCCTTAGTTATGGGCAGAAGTCAGGCAGTAAGATCTGCTGAAACTCATCTTACTATGGTCAGTTGGAGATCCTGCTGTGTGCTCAACCTCTATTCCTTCCCTGCATGTCAGCAGAACAGAAGCAGGTACCATTCTTTTTCCAGATATTTCCAGAAGTTTCCCTTATTTTAAGATATTACAGCTTTTGGTAGAGGGAAGCTTTTGGGCCCCTCACTGCAAGAAAGATATTGAGGCCCTGGAACGTGTTCAAAGGAGGGCAACAAAGCTGGTGAGGGGTCTGGAACACAGGCCATATGAGGAGAGGCTGAAGGAGCTGGGAATGTTCAGCCTGGAGAAGAGGAGGCTCAGGGGAGACCTCATTGCTCTCTATAACCTCCTGAAGGGAGGTTGTAGTGAGCTGGGGGTCGGCCTCTTCTCTCGTGTCATTAGTGATAGGACCAGAGGGAATGGCTTCAAGCTACGGCAGGGGAAATTCAGGCTGGACATGAGGAAGTACTACTTTTCAGAAAGGGTGGTCAGGCACTGGAATGGACTGCCCAGGGAGGTGGTGGAGTCACCGACCCTGGGGGTGTTCAAGGAAAGGCAAATAAGGCACCAAATATATTTTTAGCAATACATTTGATTTTTTTTAAAAGCTACAGTGTACTCTCTCCTCCATTTCAAACTTCAAATCTGACTTCTGTAATTGAAAGAATATATTTCTACTTTATTGAAATGTAAAAACAAATGTGTACATGAACCAATTATTGGCATCAGAAAAAATGCTCATTAAAATTCTCAAAATAAATTTCAACTGTAGCATTTCAAAAATGTGAAATATATTTGAAAACAGTACGAAGAAAGCCTTATTCACAAATAAACAGGAACACATTTAATTACTAAGTCTCATCTGAGCAGACGTAACTTCCTTCTGGAAGGTAATATTATCTTCTACTATTTGTGGTAGATGCAATATATTGTTCTCATGTATTGCTGATGATGTTGCAATGATCTATCCACAGTTGTCAAGTTTCTCTTGTGGGATGCAGAGATTTATTCACATTATCTATTATCTATTTTGAGAACGACTTAGTTATGTCAGGGAAGTCAGCCTTACCTCATAATGTTGATAATTTTCAGATAAGTCTCTTGTTAACAGTAAAATTATATCTTTGATTTTTTATATATATAAATAGAAAGAGAATTAACTAATTTATCAGATTTAAGTTTTCATTCTTTCATCTTCTAGACAGACAATAGACATGAATAATATACTGAAATCCTGTCTAGAGGATAGATTTTTCTCCAATAAATAGAACTGTTGGACAAAGACAGCTGTGTGAGGGAAGATCTTGCCTTCTCTAGCTATTGGATAGATGTTCTTCCTGGCTTCTATCACTGAGCTATTCTAGCTGATCCATTTCAAGGACATTTGCCCATAGCAAGTACTTCCTCTCTTTCTGGCTGGTAACAGGAGCATTTGTGAGGGTTCCTGCTCTGGATCACTCCAAGTCTCCTTAAAATAATCTGAGAAGGCAGTGGACAAATAGAGGATCAAAACATAACATATATATGAACTTCTGCTCGTTTTCAGAGTTGTCTGAGCCCTAGTATTGTCCACCATTGCTGTGGAGTTGGCCATCTGTGAGCCAAGTACAGTCCTATACTCAGTGAAGACATGGGGAATATAGCTATTCAAACAGCAGCGCAGAAGGCTGCCTGGGTACAGGCAACATGCTGTTTCCACCCTTCCTAGGTGTCAAAGGACTTATACTATACATTTTGTGACAAGTCTCCAAGTCATACTTGAAATTATTTTAGTACATTTAAACTGAAGGTTGAATTGGCAAAAATTTGTGTTGATTTTTTAAAAATAAAATTATATACTAGAAAGGCAATATTGATAATCTTAGCTGACATCAGTTTATATTTACCATTGCCTTAATTGGGTGTAGTGTACAGTGTGAGTATTTATTCGAGTTCATATGAAGAACTAACTTATGTTGAAAAAAGTACTCTCAATGTAAATAAATGTAATTAAAGAACATAACCAGATTTCTATATTTCTAGTTGATTATTCATTTGCTTTTACATGATATTTTCATGTGCTTTGTGTAGGGTCATTAATATACAATTACTACATACTTCTGCAAAGGTATTATTTAGTACAGTATAAATTGCATAAAAGAAATAAGAAATATTTGTGCTAAGAAAACCAGCAGTGTTGAGTCTGTAAAAGCATAATGCATTTTATGGCATTGGCAAGATTATGATATTTTGAAATATACAAAATAAAATTTTCTTGGATTTGCTCAAATCCTAACACAGCATTAAGCAGTAATGTGGTAGCCTTTGCATATTAACTAAATTTTATTATTAACTTTTAGCTCATAAAAAAAAAATGTTGCTAATGCCAATGTAATTGTTTTTGAAAGAAAAGAGCAAATGACTGTGAAATTCTGGAAATAAACTAAAGATTTTCCCATAATGTTCATACGTTTCAGATAGTACTCAAGCTCACTAGCTTGCTTTTTTCAAACTTATGGGTTTCAAGCAAATGGGTTATGAAGAAAGAGGTACTTAGATGATGTAATTTAGATATGTAAAATCTGATAATTTTCTTCTTCACTAGTTCATTTTCACTTAGGGCTCAGTAAAAGTAGAACTGCCTATCAAATATTCATTGTACAATGAACAATTCTATTTTTTGCTAATGCTTAAGCGAAATTGATTGAGCAAGGAAGAGAAATATTTCTTTCTTAATGCAATTGGCTTTCTTCACACTCTCCAAAATAATATCAGGGCTTCCAAATTGAGGAATTCCAATCCATAATATGAAACAGATTTCTAGTTTTATAACATTATTTCATTATATTTTTTTGCATTTTAAATTAGTAATAGTTAATGAGAAGTCACTGAGAGTTTTCTTATAATTTAGATATATTAGCTTAGGGATAGTGCAATAGTTTTCTTATAAGTTTATTTATTTATTTATTTATTTATTTATTTATTTATTTATTCTGGAACAGATATTATTGATACATGTATGAGAAAAATAGCATAAAAGCCACATAAACTGCATCAAGTGTGATCAACAATGAAACACTGAAGAATGTTATTCATCCCTATAGATGTGAACTACAGATTAATCATCATCTAATTGAAGATTTTTTTGTCTTTATAATTGGAAAAGTTATAAAGACAACACTCTGTCTTCTGATTTGGGGTCCCGATACTGTCAATTAAGTTAATTGTTGTTGTGAGTCATAAGCTGCAAATATGGCTGCCTGCCTTGTGCATCCTTTTTCCCTAGTATAGCTTTAGACTTCTAGTTTGCTACTTTGATCACTTTATCCTCTCCTTTTTGCCCTCTGTCCATAATTGTCTTGCCATAGCTACATGAACAAATGTGACTTCATAATATATTCTACCAGTACAAGTGAAAGCTTGACATACTGAGTTATATAACGTTATTTGTTGATTTTGCATATTCATTTAGTCCCTGTGCGATTTGTTTTGGATGAGACAAAGGATGAGAATTGCCATGCTTGAAAAAGAAATGAGTATGTTTTATCTTCTTATAGACTGTTCTGCTATGGCAGTGGGGGAAGGATATCTCAAGTGGTTGATAACTGGAAGTTATCAGACCATTATCACTATATTCAAGTACATATATGCAATATTGTATGAGTCATATTAATATATTAGACAAGAGGGACATTTAACCTAATGAGAATAATGGAATCACAGGCATAGGTCAAGAATTAGCGATTAAATATAGAATAAGATTGACTTCTGACTAGGAATAGGCAATATTATTAGACTAATTCCCTGTATTTTTAAGTGCCACTAATAAGAAAAAAACAATTAACTTGCACCAGAAATTTTCTACTCCAAAAATTTTTAACTGCCATGTTAAATTAAATTTGAAGCATACAATTTCTGAATATTCCATTCAGTTTACTACTATTTAGTTTAAGGCTACAAGATGGAGCAATGGATATAATGGAGCAATACAATGGAGCTAATTCATTTCATACACATTGCTAGCACTTTCAGTAGATACAAACTTATGCACTGCACTGCATTCAATACTCCCCGTACAAATGCTTACATGAAATAACGAATAAAAATGCTTATGATTTCAATATTTTCATCATGACATCTTAAAGTGTACAAACATGTTAAAAAAATGAATTAGAATGAAGAAAATTTTTTTTAAAATAACCAGCAACAATTTTCCTAGTTACAAAAAAAAAAAGGAAAAAAAAATAAAAAAGAGATTGAAACAAAAGCATAGAACTGGAAAAGACTTCTTGATCTGTCAGTTAATGTATACTTTAGATTAAGCACATGTGCAAAATATCCACAGATTCATCTTTTCATATTTAAATGTTAAGAGTTTTGTCAACTTTATTGAAGAAATAAGCATTGTTTTTCTCTCATAGTCTGAATTATCATGTAAATGAATACTCTGAGTTCTTAGCTAAAAAATTTAATTGCTCTTTGAAAGAAAACTTGCTAAATGAATCTAGCTCTATCTCTCTTTGATAAACTCATACTGAATTTTATTCAACCTTCTATTTATATCTGTGTTTTTAATTGCCTGATTTTTAGAAATTCTTTCTAAAATGTTGTACATGATTAATGTAAAACTAAGCAGACTTTGGCCCCCTGGATTAATTTTCGCTCTTTATAAAGTTAGGACAGCATTTTCCTCCCCTTCAGTCCATATTCATGTAAAATATGTATGACAAGTTATGTGTCTCTTTCCAAATCCTAAATAAAAACTATTGTTTTTTTTTTTTTTTTTTTGTCTAGTTCATTTAATTATATACATATTACCTCTAGTCCATTTATTTTTTACTTCACTGTCTTCTAGCTGCTTCTTAGAGATCAAATTAAATTATGCTATTAAATTCAGTGGTCTTCATGTTAAACATTATGATTCTTTTATAACTTTTTTTCTTTTCTGCATTTAGTTGGTCATTTGTTATCCATTTAGTTGGTCATTTGTTATCCATGTTATTTGTAAACTCATATAGACTTTGACTGTAATCTATGTAGCACTACTATTTACTGAGAGAAATATTTTTATTTTGATCTAAGACAGCTAAAACAGAAGCCAATAGTATTTTATTTTACTGGAATTCAATGAGATGTTTTTATGTTTTGAAAAGTGTTCCAGCCCAAGAAGAATCCTGCTAAAATACTTTGATTGAAGGAAGGTATTTGTGAGGTATGTAGTAACAACAGAAGTGAAAAATATAAAAGTCTTTATCAAGCTACTTCTTCATATGTGATTTTTAAGTTTTTAGTTGAAGTTAACAACTAATGAACCGTTACACAAAGAAAGAGTCTTTGATGTGAGGATGACACATTGTACCTTCTATTTTCTTTATAGTTTATTCAAGTGCATTCATAAAGTCTTACTGGAGTTTATTTTATTCATTTATTTGCAGGCATAAGAGGATAATATAATCTGCACATTTTAATATATTTGGAAATAATAACTTTGATTTCAGTTTATGCAAAAATACTTACTGGGATAAGTACTCAAAAAGAAATTCCAAAGCCATGCATTGATGATGACCAGAACCAAATTTGTCAATAATTGATAGCTCTAGTAAATATGCTAACAAAACTCAAAATGGTTAACAAAATATTTATCATATTATCACTGACTACAAATATTGCTTGAATAATTCTGTAGCAGTAGAGAAACTTCTTTTCATATTGTCATTGTTAATTAAACATCTCCAGTTTGTATGCAATTCATAGCACTTTACTCACTGGGGAAATTTTGCACTATCAAAAATGAATGTTCTTTTTGAATTTCTGTTGTCAAAAAGGAAAATGTGAAAAACAAATTACATATCAGTATGATGTCTTATAACATGTTTAATAAGTGCATAGCATTCTGATCAGCTTGACTGGATGGATCAAATAATTCTTTTTGCTAGTCTCTGAGGGAATTTTGCATTATATAGCCAGTGTCCCAGTTATAAAGCTGTCAGTGTTCACTACTTGCTCCTGGTCAAGGAAAAAATGTCTACAGAAAAATCTTGACTGAATTAATTACTTATTTTTTTAAATGTTTTAGTATGCTTTATCAAGCTATTTTATTAATGTGTGCAAATTACCATTAATCAAGCAAATGCACAGGAAAAGACTCCACCAAAAAAGACTTTGTACTAAAGTACTAAAATATAAATCCTACGTAGTTAGAGTTCCTTTTCTACTACTGTTCTGAACAAGGCTTTGCAGTACTTAAAAAATGAAGCATCCAATCACAGTCTTCTCATACGCTGCTGACCATGATAATTATGCCTCACTTCTTTTCCAGCTGGATGGCAGCATTAGCTTCTTTCTACTTCCCAGAAGCTTATTTTGCAGATCAGACACTTCTCATATGTAGACAGAATGAAGCATAATACACATGGGGTGTCCAAATACCAGGAAGCAGCAAGGGCTGATGGCTCCATGAAAACCTTGATGATCAGTGAGGTGATACAGAAAACAAAGTAATAGCATAGCTGGCAGGGCAGGGATCTCATGATTGTGAGATGTGCTATCACAGGAATTTTTTATTCAAATAGACCAGGAGACTACATTTCAAAAGCTCCTTCTAGAGAAGCCATAACAGCAGCACAGATGTTGTGACTGGTAATAACTTAGGATTTTGTTAGGGACAGAATGCTGTCCTACTAGTTCCTGCAACAGATTTCCCCTAATTCCCTCTTCAGAGAATGTCATGTCATTCTCTCATTATTCTTTGCTCTATTGAAAGAAGAAAAAAATGTGTAAAAATTTTAAGACCTTTATGTTTTGTAATCTTCTGAATGACAGCTAATTTTTTTTTTTCTTGTACAACCAAATTCAATTTGAATATTTCTGTTTTTCAAAAGCTGATGAAATTGGAACTTGGAGGATCATAGTTAATCCGTAGCTTTACTTCAACTGTAAAAAACAGTAAAAAGAGATTTTGGAAAGATTAGTTGTCTTTTCATCACCCAGAGTATTTCTTATAATCTTGGAGGCATTAAACTCTTCTGTCTTTCTAACTCTTTAAGGAATGTGAGTAATAAGGTGTCGTTTTATTTTGTTTGTTTGTTTGTTTGTTTTTCCCAGAAACTTTGCACAACAGAAGAAAACAAAACTTTCCTGGAGAGAAAAATGAAAATAGTTGTCAGCAATATTTTAAGAAGCAATTAAAAAATTAAGAATTGCTCAGGCCGCCACATAAAAATGCAGAGTAAGAATCAAAAAATAAAAAAATCAGACCTCCTTTTATAATGACATTCTGTAATTTCGGAGGAAAATGTCCTATTTTATAAGAGGCAATTTCAAAAATTCCTTCTTAAAAAGATACTGGAAAATAGTATTAAAAAAAAAAAAAAAAGAAGTTTCATTTTAAAAGATGTTGGCACGTGGTTTTATATATAACTAAATCTCTGATACTCTACACTCATTTTCTCAAGATTGTTTTCCCCAATTTTTTGGTGCAGATTCAGAAATCTAAATTCTAAAAGTCTCAGTGAAATTAAATACCCACTAGGATCTCAAGGAGTCCAGATGTGTATCAGAATGTCTTACCCTTAGAGAGTTCAGGACTGTTTCCTTTTAACTGACAATGAAAGCTGTGGCAAACCAAATCAAAATAATTGTGGATGATGAGTTCTGAAGAGGAGTTGATCTCTACTGCGTGATGCATGATAATGTATAGCACTACAGAAAGGATTTAGGAGAATAAATAAATAATGCCTAAAGAGTTTGGTGCAGAGAATTGCAAACAAGCACAAACTTTTTGTTTAAATTTCATGCACAAAACTCACAGGAATCAGAGACAGGAAACTTCCCACCTTCTCTTGACAGAATTCATGCCAAAACTCTCTTCATTGTAAGTACTTGTACAATAATAGTTATTATCATGGCAAATGGAACAGTTTGTTCCAAGTTACCCTATAAATTTCATAAGTATCTGCTCAAACAAAATGAACATAATGCATTTCCTATGTTTTGAGGAAAAAAAACGCACTGGTCTTTACGAAACTATAGCTGAGGTTCCTAGTTCCTTCAAACTAGAAATGTACATAATAGGGAAGTTATTAGGTAAATGGGTCATTTCACAGAAGTTAAAATAAATACAGAGCATGGTGTATTTTCAGATTCAATAGAAACTCAAATCTCTAAGTGAAATATCTGTTGTCATAACAGAAGCAATATGAATCAGATTGAAATATAATGTCAATTTTCCTAGTAGAAGCAAACAATGTGGATTTAAGGTGAAAGCTAAATTAAAATATTTGTTATCCAGCAACTGTTTTGCAGATTGGCAAATTTTTTTATTAGATTGAGTGGCTGAAATAAGATAGTCATTTTCAGCAAATATATTAGTAAATGGTTAAATAAAAAACATATTTTAATAGTATCTCATCCCACTTGGGTTGTAAGGAAGGTGAGTCTTTTTTTGTTTGCTTTGAGTGAGGGATTTCCCGTCAGTGGAGGGGTGACTGTCTCAGCCACTTTAATGACCTGGGGAACATAACAAGATTAATAAAACAATTTATTCAGTATACTATCATCAGTATTCTGTAACAATGAGAGCAAGTTGGGAAAATCTGATAACAGTAAAAACCACACAAACAGCAATGAAATCACACAAAACAGCAAAAACAAGGCAGATATGTTAATAGCAAAAATCACAAATAACAACAAGGCTTGGTGTATCTAATTAGTACTATCTTGCTAACTATCCTGAGATAGGATAGAGAAAGAGAGATGGATAGAGAAGAAAATAAAGAAAAAGAGAAAGAAATACATACAATCATCACCCAGGGATCCCGTGATGGAACCTTCAGTTCTTTGGTATAAGAGAGGAAGGTCAAACTGCAGCCTCTCCAAACAGATGCCAACCAGCATTCTTCAGGAGGGCTCATGCACTACTTAGGTCCAAGAAATTCTCCCAAATGAGTAGGAGGAATTCTTTGAGATCTCAGGTTGTTGACCTAGCAGAGCACCTTTATAGGATGTCTCACCTTTATTTGAACCTGTCCCTATGTATTTTCTGTTGGTTGCTTGGGGTTCCAGAAGCTGGCCCCAGCATTCAATAGTGTCCTCTAGCAGCAGTCACTTCCTCACTGCAGAGCCTGGATTTTGTATTTTGAGACAAGTCCCAACATTTTCCATATACCCACCCTTCAACAAGTCATTGACAAATAGGCATTTACTTATGGTATAGATAAATGTGCTACAGCATATCCAGGAGGAGAAATATTTCTTCTCTGAGAGATAGACCGTTTTTTTCTGCCTTTTGAGTATTTTTAAATGCTCAAATTTTTAAATGCTAAAAAATTTTAAATGCTTAAAATTTTTAATTTTTAAATTCTTAGATAAAATATTTGTAACTTTAGACGAATATATTAACACCAATTCTGAACAGAGATCTTAGGATGCCAGTTACACAAAGAAAATATATAAATCATGGATAAGCCCTGTACAGGAAATAAATATATACATTTGGTAAGTGTAAATAAAAAAATAACAATTTATTATGAAGTTGTATTCCTCTTTCCTCTGTGATTCTTTCTTTCCTAACTTGAGCCTAGAAGCAGAATCAGGACATGAACATTCATATATAATCTATCCTGTTGTCCCTCTCTCACACACATAAATGCATACTCGTTTTATCACATCACTCTACTTCTCATAATTTTAATGAGTATTGGGCAATATAATACGAACTAGTAGGTAATAACCAACTATGGGATGTCACCATAATATGATCTGTTTATATTTTCTAGCTAAGCTTCATGTGTATGTTCTCTGCAGCACAAACATATGATTTTATTTAGCATGCCATAAAATATTTATTGTTATTTTTTTAAATGTCCTCTTTAGCCTTCTTGTGCCCTTCAGTAAAACAAACAAACAAACAAACAATTTTTGATACATCAGTACTGCGGGGTTCAAATTCAGGCTTCATATTCTGTGCCTGTGTTGATCTCTGTTATTTTATAATCTGTTGAATTTAAAATTATTAACATCATGCTGACTGAGATGCTGAGGTGTTTGTAACAAAATGTTAGAAATTGTTAAGTCAAGGAGGATAAATAGGAAGAAGTATAACAGATTTGGAAGATATTCATGAAGGAAAGGGAAAGAATGTGGAAATAGTTAACAGAATCTTCTGGAAACAAACAAAGAAAAAAGCATAGAAGAAAAAAAGTCACTCCCCCCCCAAAAGTTATATCTCTAACTTGAGAGATAATAAAATAGTCTTGTTGTCTTCCCTGAAGAGGTACTGAGAAGGCTTAATTTTTAAAGTTCTTCCTGTGCAAATATATCTAGAGTCAATGAGAAAGAGAAACCACTCCAATGTCACTTTAAGATTTAAAAGTGGGAAGGGTGATATGTATCAGATCTAGTGGTCTGAATTCAAACACTTGCTTTTCTATGTATATATATTATAATAGTTAAAATGCTAATACAATGCTCTCTTACCAACATAGAACAGTGAAACATAAGCATCCTGATAGAAGATCCTATCTTCTGGAGGATTCTATGAAAGTTTATAACAAAATTACAAAGCTAACCACCTATAGTTTCTACTTCTAAAGATTTTTATTATAATGTCCTGATTTCTACTGGGAGTTTTGTGGAACCTGTGATTTCAGGAGACTTGGAGGATGGTATGTCTTCTTTATTGAAGAGGTGGAAAGAAATTGTGACAGGTTAGTAAAATGAAAAGTTTTACCTGAGACAAACATTTCTTCAAAAAATTTGCCTATTACAGGACAGTTGCTATTCATCCTTCATCAGTAGGCATGTATCTGTACTCACCATCTCCAGAGGCTTTCACTGCTTAACCACTGACTTCAAAAACTGTTCTGGGTTATTTTCCATCACTCTGGGAGAAGTTTTTAATGTTTACACAATTTTTTTATTCCCTCTGACAATGTCCTGAAAAGGCATTTCTTCTTTCTTCTTTTTTTTAGTTTTCTCTTATCTTTTGTGCATATTCCCTTTTCCCCTTTTGTTCCATTTTTTTAGTAGTTCTTCAACGTCAGAGCAGAAAATTCATCTGGAAAACTCTCACTAAACTGTTATGGAAATATGTTCTATTTATTTATTTGTTTGTTTGTTTGTTTGTCATTCAGTAATTCTAGCTTTTCTGCCTTCAGAGAATCATAAACTCTTGACTCATACTATTTTTGTACTTCACAGTCTTACTGATAGGCTTGAAAATCTTGATTACTTAAAAGGGACAAATAAAATTACATTTTTATAGCAGATGTAATTAAGAATTTCAGTTTTTACATGAAGATATTTTCTTGTATGATGTGAAAGACCAGAAATACAAATAATAAGAAAAAAGTCCCTGCTGTAGCTGTGTGTAATAACTAAAAGTAACTATGCAATACATTTGGAATTGGGAAAGAGTAAGCAAAACGTCTATTTTCTACGGTCCTCTCTGCTTTGTGATACATTTTTAGTAATTTTATTGCAACTGAAATGACGGGTTACCTGCTTTGTGTTAATGTGTGTATGGAATAATTTAAATTCTATTAAATTCAATTAATTATTTAACAAAAGATTTTAAAATGTACTTATCTTTCTAAAAACATTGAGACATGCATTTACAATTTCTGACCAGAAACAACTACAAGTTGTTAAGGGTTAATGTAGAATAAGGAGTGGTTATGAATCTAGAAGCTGAATAGATGAGGGGGGGAATTCAGTCATAACTGTAGATTTAACTTGGCATATAATTATGACCCATTGAATTCAAAATATATATTGAAAATTATTTTGAAAATGAACAGTTATTAAATAGGGAAGAACTGACAGAAAGTCAGCTCAAAAAACACCTCATAGTAGGTGATTTTAATCAATAGACATATATATATGTCCCTTGCTGGAATTTATTACAGTACGTAGACAGTGGAAACTTCATTATTATTTTAATTTATTATACTACCTGATAAGAAGATTTGCTTACTTATCATTTTACAGAACATCAATGTTTAACTATATGCATGGTTTTCTTTTTACTATATAGGCTGGATATGAGACAACAGTGTGTGCTTACAGCCTGGAATGTCAACACTATCTTGGGCTGCATCACAAGAGGGGTGGCCAGCAGAGGGAGGGAATAGGGATTGTCCCACTCTACTCTGCCATTTTAAGATCGTAGAATCATAGAATCATAGAATGGCTTGGGTTGGAAGGGACCCCCAGGATCATCAAGTTCCAAACCCCGTGCCACAGGCAGAGTCACCAATCTTCACATCTAGTACCCAGGTTGCCCAGGACCCCATCCAATCTGGTTGGTCTTGAAAACCTCCAGAAATGGAGCATCCACAACCTCTCTGGGCAGCCTGTTCCAGCACCTCACTACTCTCCATGTGAAGAACTTCCCCAAAATCTATTCTAAACCTTTCTTCCTTGAGCTCAGAAACATTCCCCCCTGTCCTATCACTATCTAACCAAGTAAAAACTTGATTCCCCTCCTTTTTATAATCCCTTTTAAATACTGGAAGGCTGCAATGAGGTCTGAGGAGACCTTCTCCTCTCTAATCTGAGCAAGCACAGCTCCCACTGTCTGTTTTCACAGGGTAGCTGTGAAAAGGAGAGAAAAGCACAATGAAATTAAAAGCTTGTTGAGATGTCAGTTTCACAAAGGATAATTCTTTATGGGGGAAAAAAAGTGAATGAAAGGTGCTCCTGTCACCAGTAACTAATGAAATTGAGGTAACTGCATACAGAACTGTAATTGCATTGTTAGTGTCAAAGGAAGAAACATGAAAAAATTAGAAGTAATATCACTATTGGAAATCAGAAGGAATAAATGATATACATAATAATAATTACAGCTATGACTCTCTATATTTTGCTTATTTTTAAGGGAAAAAAAATAGTCTATCAAATGAAATACTTGAAAAAAATTGAGCAGCATTTTAAGGAGTAACCTAAAACTTGAGATAAAAGTAAATTAAAAATGAGAATATCACAGGGCTTTGAGAAAGAATATTAAATTCAGTAGTGAAAAGAGACCTGTCCTTATCATGTGCATTATAATTCATCACAGTATAGATAGACGTAAGTT
Organism: Tetrao urogallus; assembly: GCF_951394365.1. NCBI lineage: Eukaryota > Metazoa > Chordata > Aves > Galliformes > Phasianidae > Tetrao > Tetrao urogallus. The sequence continues at coordinate 52,669,906 of NC_136815.1, read as the reverse complement.
CAATGTAAATTCTGAAGCTTACCAAGTCCACTATTCTGCCCAAAGGAGGGTTAAATTCAACCTGAGATCAGGTTGTCTAGACAAATTCTGAAAATTTTTCAGTTACAGTAACAGATAGACTGGAAAAACTTAAAACATGAATTTCAACAACTTGAGCTAGAAAGCTAAGATTTTAGCAACTCTGAATATATTCATTTTTCTCTCGAATTGAGTAAAGTTGTATGCTTAGTCCACATTCACTAGTCTGCTATACTTGTAATTCATCTTTTAAAGAGATTAGGTTAGTTCCAGTCTGCACTATGTAATAAAAAGTCTTGTGCCATACACGTAGGTCTTGTAATGCTGAGAGTTATGCTGACAAGGACAACTTTAAATACATCCATATCTGGCACTATTTATAAAAGAAACGGAACCCAGGCAAATACCAGCTGGTGGAAGGAAAACACTCAATTCAGAATGAAGTTTGGGAAATAAATTAAAGGAATCAAAAGACAGTAGGAACTAGCTTACATTTTAAAAATGAGGAAGATCTGATGAGACAGCAAGTATCCAGTACAGAAAATTCATTCTGCGTTCAAGAAGCAAGACATAAAGTGCAAGCTACTACCAAGGAACACTCCACATTCTCTTGCAGGCAAAGAATAGTAGCTGGGGAAAGACATTGGCTATAGAATAAAACTGAGAAATCTGAAAAAAAACAAAACAAAACAAAAAAACCCCTAGAAGTAAAACCCACTTGAAATGTTAAACTAGAGCCAGGTTTGGAAAAAATAAAGAGTTTTAAAGGTATATGTCATCTAAAATTTCAGTGAATTTTTTCCTCTCAAAAAATTTGTCTTTAACTGCCCCTCAAAAATTAAATATTAAAAATAAAATGGTAAATTACTTCGTTCTTTTTACATATGCATTTTTGCCAACCCTTTCACCAGCATAGCTGTTAATGTTTCTCAGGTGATAATTACTTTTCCCTGTTCCGGCAGTGTATAACACATTTCTTACTCTTTCCAGGTCTATCTTTATATTCTGCTTTACATAAATTGAGTCTGAAAAAACATTAAAACTGGTAATCATAATGAAGTTAAACTCATGGTGTCATCTCGTGCAGTTCTTTCTATGTCTGTTTCCTCCTTCCTAAGGCTTATAATTACTTTGGATCTCTTGGCAGATCTGATCTCTATATTTACTCGCAGAGTTGAGCTCTGCCCTTGGCCTAGTTCCCTCCAAGGTGTTGGGGCTGCCTTGCTGTCCCCAGCTGCCCAGTGGGATGAGCTTGAATGCAAGGACCTGCACTGATGGACCAGGTTTCAGAAAACCAGAGCAGACTGACAGGATTCTACAACAGATTGGGAATGAAACAGCAGATCACTGGCCCTGACAGCTTTCAACCTGTTTTCAGCCTGTGCTTGAGCTTACTGTAGTACTGATATCAAAACTGAATAAACATTGAAGAAGAACAAGAAGATGGGAGTTACTTAATTAATTTCAATTAATTTTAATCGCTGACATTTTAAGCATTAATTTAGTTTCCAGAGTTCTCTCCTCCTCTCTCCCTTGATGACATTGGGACTTCTGCCAGTTTTTTTTATTGCTTTGGATCCTCACTGTGTTTTCAGAAAAGGAGAACATTAGCAGGTGAAAAGTTTAAAATCTATTTTAGTCAAGTGACTACATGGGGGCAGGGTAGCATTGGAAAGCTTTGCACTTTATTTGGGGGAGGTAAGAGATCAAAGCAGTCAGCTCATCTGCAGTAGACTAAAACTTTGCCAGATTTGTATATGTATGCAATATATAGACTCTGCAGCCACACAACATGCAAATGTGCAAAAAAAGCCTTCATTGCAATGTGAAAAATGAATGAATAAATAAAAAGCCTACAGAGCCATTTCGATTAATAAAAAGAGAGATGTTTTTCTGTCAAAAAAGGAGGGCTGGTTGTTTTTCTTGCTGTTGCTACTCTGGTTGTTGAAACAAGACGAAAAAAATTAAGGTAAATCTTATTAGACGAGATAGAAAAAGGCCAGCAGACAGAACTGACAAGAAAAAACATGTGGAGTTTTAGATACCATAATCCATTTATAGGTACAGGCATTTTCAGACGAATATTTCTTAAGAAGTCACTTGCAAACATTTGCAGAACTCCCTGCAGTTGTCAGCTAGATTGATCCTAGGTACTCTCTTACCCTTCACTGCATAAATGCTGACACCTCGCTTTTTTCTTAAATCCACAAGCCTTTAATTACTGACAACTTGCCTTCTGCCTCTGCAGTACCTTGGTGACTGAAAGATCTGTTCCAAGTTCAAAATTAGTCATTTAATGTTTTGTCAGGGTTTTGCTGCTCCTTTTGTTTGCAAGTAAAAAAATTAAATGTTACAGCTATCTGGTCTGAATCAATGTTTCTGTTTTGCTCAGCCTGTGCAGCCTGAAACCATTGACAGATTTTTCGGTGCCAGCGTTTTCAGCATTATAGTTAGCATAGTCAGTGACTACGCACATTAGCCATCTCAGTCAAAAACTCTGTGAATCTGTTCTTTTCTTGTCATTTCATATGGCTGAAGAAAACAAATAATGAAAAAATTAACAACAACAAAACAGCAACAATGCAGCTACAAAAAAACAAAAAAAAACCCCACAACTCACGGTAAAAACGGCTGAATGAGTTCACTGAAAATGGTAGCAATTCATATTGATTTTCCTGGAAGGCAGCATTTTTTTGCATTAAAAATTAATAAAAATTTACTGGACAGTCATGTATCTTAATCCTGCATTTTAATAGTTAAAAATGCTTCTACCAAATGTCCATATTAATGGAACACGGGCACATATTGAACTTACATAAAAGCACAGCTGGATATTTATGAGACATCAGTTTTCTATAAATAAAGAAATTTGGTAATTATCACTGTTGTGCAGTTTCAATAAGCACAGCTGGGGAATGCTGCTGTGGCTGTTTCATTGGCTGAAAACCGAAACTTCAGACTTACAGGTCTTTGCTTGTTCTCAGCTTCATCTTTATTCTACATGGGGTGGAGACATGGAGTCAGAACGTCACAGTTAAATGTGTGCAATTTGTGATTGATGCTCTGGGGCCAGTGGAATCAGCTTAACTGTGATCCCAGTCTGTGCCTTGGGATCAAGTCATGGATATTTTTCAGAACAGAATCACTGAAAAGACTAAGCAAAAATGTTAGCATGAAAATAGCTTTACATCCCCTCCTTTCTTTCTTCCTACCCCCTCTAAACTATGTTTCCTAGCTATTATAATAAAAATCTGGGCTTATCACATAGCAATTAAGTACTGCTTGCTTTTTTTATTGCTTCATATCTTTATTTCTTCTTCCTTCCTTCTTTCCTTCCATGCTTCCCTCTGTCTTTTTACCGTTTAATCAGTATAGTACAGAAGAATAGTAACTATAAAGCAAGAAACAGCTAACCTGAACTAATATGCAGGAGGCTCTAATTACTTCGAAATTAACTGGCTATGTAGGCAGCTGGTGGCTAACATTCAAAATTGTCACCTACTAATTAAATATGAAACATTCATGCTCAAACTTGATTTATAGCTGTGAGAGCTCAGAATGATTTGACTAGACATAAATTGTATTTCAAAAAGATTTTGAAATTTTGTCTTTCAAAAAGAAAGAAAGCAAGAGAAAGGAAGGAAGGAAGGAAGGAAAGAAGGAAGGAAGGAAGGAAGGAAGGAAGGAAGGAAGGAAGGAAGGAAGGAAGGAAGGAAGGAAGGAAGGAAGGAAGGAAGGAAGGAAGGAAGGAAGGAAGGAAGGAAGGAAGGAAGGAAGGAAGGAAGGAAGGAAGGAAGGAAGGAAGGAAGGAACGGAAGGAGGGAGGGAGGGAGGGAGGGAGGGAGGGAGGGAGGGAGGGAGGAAGGAACGGAAGGAGGGAGGGAGGGAGGGAGGGAGGGAGGGAGGAAGGAACGGAAGGAGGGAGGGAGGGAGAAAAGTTATCTCCATATACTGACTGGAATTGCTGCTTTGCATTCACCTTTGAAGCTGGCTGGCTACACCAGGAACAGCTAAATATCACACTGTGAAAATAATTGTACATTTATGTCATTTTACTTCCTCTTTGCCTTTTATAATCAATAGATGTGCTTTTTTAAAATTGTGTAGGTCCATGATCTGAGCCTTTGATCCATTTAAAACATTCTGCAAAATGCATAGGTGGAGAAGACTTGTAACCACCAAGTGAGACCAACCATTGAGCTTTTTTTCATTTTCGATTACTGAGTCCTTTAGTCTGAGCTATGGTCATTCTAATGTTATTATTAGCATCTTGATCTGGTGACCTGATATATCTATCAAAATGTTCAAGGCTTCTTTGAATGACTTCATTTTCTTGTTATCTAAAATGTCGATTTAGTTTACACTGTTTACACTAAAAATATTCCCATGTCTCAAAAACACAGCAAAATGTGGATACTCTACTTCTGCAATTTCATCTAGTCATCCTTGCCACTTATTTGTTACAAAAACTTTAGAACAAAAGGGTATGAGAGGAGAGGAAAGTATAATTTGTGGATTTTTTTTTTTTTTTACCAAAAGGTATTACCTTCACTAAAGTGCTCTACTTTTAGTATGTGAAAAAAAATATAAGAATGAATGAGAATAAAATGGTTAATCACATCTTGTAAAAGATTTTGTAGGACCTCAAACAGTAAGAATCCAAAAAAAAAAATTACAATTGAAAATCTTCAGTCTTTTACTTAAATTGCCCTTAAAGCATGCAGCAGATGAACTAAGATCAGCAAGATCATAAAATCATAGAATCAGAGAATCCTTAGAGTTGGAAGGTGTACGAATCCTTCATTGCTTTCTGGCTCAAAGCTTGCTTTCTGAGGTAGTTCTTGTGATAAGACTCTAGGAGATGAGAGATGGATGTTGCTGTGTGGCAATCAGCATCACTGTGTGGACAATTTTACATTTGAAAACATTTCTTTGGATCTGTCTGTCTTCAGAATAGATTGCTCAGGACTGTTTACTGTAGGAAGATCTAGCCTGTGACCAAATAGCTCCTGTTTGCTACGGGAAACTGGGGGAATGTATCCTGTGAAGGCAAGATACAAGTTGGCACCTCCCTGCTCCCTCTTATCTGCTGGCAAGGCCAGGAAGATAGGAACAAAGGAGTTTCTGCTGAGATCCCACAGCCAAAAGCTGCCACTCCAAAGAGAGCTGACTCAGCCACTTTGGACTTATAAATAGGTTGGTACTACCATTGAAAAGTGGCCTTCATTGCAGTGGTCACCGTCATTAACAGAACAATGCCGATGACCCACCACTACTGAAGATCAATGACTAAAATATAAACCACACTGGATCCATGGTGGTGACTATCTCCCTCTTGCTGCGTACAAAGACTCCTTCCTTCTTCTTTCCCATCCTTTCTATAGCCCTCCTTCCCTTCCCCATTACCCTAATTCATAATAGTGTCTGTTCTTGTCTTCCCTATCTCCCTGTTTAAGATCTGTAATAAACTGGTCAGACCAACATTTGAACTGTTGTTTCTTAATCTCACGCTGGGTATACAGGTGTTAAAAAGAACCTCCTCTCCCTCCTATAAAGCAAGACTGAAAGGACCTTTAAAAAGTAATCTATTTCAACTCCCCTGCAATGAACAGGGACACGCACAGCTAGACCAGGTTGCCCAAGGCCTTATCCAGCCCCACCTTGAAAATCTCCAGGGACAGGGCATCCACCACATTACTGGACAACCTGTTCCAATGATTTGACACCCTCACTGAAAAAGATCTTTTCCTTATATATCAAAACTAAATCTACCCTCTTTGAACTTAAAACCATTTATCCTTATTCTATCACCATAGAACCTGCTAAAGTCTGTTATCTGCTTTCCTGCAGCTGCCCTTTAGATACTGAAAAGCCTCTATCACGTCACCTTGGAGCCTTCTCTTCACCAGGCTAGACAACCCCAGCTCTGTCAGCCTGTCCTCTTAGCAGATGCATTCCAACCCTTTGATCATTTTTGTGGCCCTCATCTGGATGCAGTCCAAGAGGTCCATGTCTCTCCTGTACTGAGGACTTCAAATCTGAATGCAGTACTCTAGGTGAGACCTCACCAGTGCAGAGTAGAGGGACAGTGTCACATCCCTTGATCTGTGTTCAGTACTTTCATCCCTCAGCTTATATTCGTAAGATATACTTAGAGACTATAAAAAATGAAGAAATAGATGCTTTGTATTCATTCTGTACATTGTTGGATATTTTAGTTCACTAATACTTTCAGCAATAATTAATAGATACATTAGAGTGCTTAAAAGTGATACAGGAAGAATCTTTTTCTAAATCTGTACATAAATTTAAAATATATTTTCTGCATATATTATTACATTACAGTTTTTATAAGCATGTCAAAAATATAATTTTAAGCAGTTTTAGATGCAATGGCAAACTAGTGGAAAAATTTATACATTTTGAATATTTTAACATCTGCTTGAATTCATAATTAGAATTTGATTAATACCATTGCAAACACTGGATAAAAAACTCATAGATCATGCAAATGCCCATGCTTGTTATTATTCCATAGTTTCTAACTTCAATATAAAATGTCTCTTTCATATATTTTTTTTCCTAGTCTGAATCCACACTGCCCTAGGTAATAACTATCTTATGTGCAAAGCATGAGTATGATCAGAATAGCCATATTTTATACACACTATGAAAAGCTGTAAGAAAGTACACTGCCTTCAGGCAGTAGAGAATTGGATTCCATATCTACTGAGCATCGTACATAGTGGCTAGTGCCCAGTTTTGCAAAGGTAAAAGATGAACAAAAGATTTATTGACAGCTGTTTTATCAAACAATGAAACTTTAATCAAGTGCTCTCTCTTGCTTATCCTGACTTTCCTATCTACTTGGTTTTGTTCTTGTTTTTACCAATATACTGAAACACAGATCATTCTTCAGGAGGCACAGATGGAGATTGCCAGCAGAGTGTGCTTATGTTCCTGGCAAACTTTTGCTTAGTTTGCTTAGTCTAACAAGCTAAAAACCAACTAAAATAACTAACTGCTGATGTTAGAAATGTCATGGGTCTGAATGACTTTCTGCAGTGACTCATCCCTTGAAAGTTACACCTGCTTTTGGGAATTACTATTGAGAAAGGCACATTGTGTTACCTCAGAAGCAGCTGCGGCTGCATGTGTATATTTAGATAGAAGGTATTTCACTTCCTTCTCAGTTCTGGTTGATATGTCATTTGCTTTTTATTTAAGCTGTTAATGCAGTCAGTCCTTTGCTATCACATCTGCTCCCTTATGCTCTTGAGTCTAGACAGCTGCATAAGATGGTGCTGTAAGGATGTACATTTGGTGACACAGCATTTCTGTTATATCTAAAAGTTCTCCAGAAGAAAGAGAATTATATTATTAACATATTTAGGAACAGAAAAAAAAATTCTATGCACCATATTTAGAGGATATAATATTTCATTGAGACAGGTCAGCTAATAACATTGCATAAGGTGACTTCATTTCCTTTCATTTCATTTCACAATTGAGACCAAGGTTATTTGTCTATAAGACAGATGCTTGACAGGAATGAGATCTAGCCAGGAAAAAAGACTGAAATTATGGAATCTTATTCTTGTTACTGGAATTGAATTGCTGTGTGGCCTTGGGTAAATCAGTTTAACTGTCTGTGCTTCAGGTCTCAGCTTCTTCTGTGCAAATCAAACTGTATTACCTAGCTAGACGCAATTAAGCTTGAAAAATACTTTGAATTCTTCATTCAGAACATCCAATAAAAATGTAAACTTTTATCACAGACTACTATTCTCATTCTACATTAACCTTTCCCCAGTTAAGGGAAACAATTGTATTACTGATTCAAATGTAACAGGTCAGAAAAATTAATCTGACATTGTAAGACATTCTGCTTTCTGTAGATGAGTGAAATTTATTTCAAAAATATATACTTTGTAAAGCTATATTTCTATGTAAAGCTATATTTCTCATATGCATAAATTTCTAAACACTGTTTCAAAACAGAAAACAAAAGAACTGAGAACCTACAATTTCCTGCTGTCTCCTTACCAAAATTGATCAGAGAAAGCAGAGGAAGAAACAAGAATTGAGAAATAATATGAAAAAATAGTCACACAATTCTGCTTTCATAATGACTTTTACTTGCTGCTTTTAGAAAATCAGAAATAGTAAAATTGCTCATTGAAAATGTGAAAATTTCACTTTTTTCTTCAGTATTAAAAGTATGACTTGCCTTTGTTTAATCTTAGTTGATCTTCTCTCCTTCCCTCTCTAAGCTCTGAACATTTGTTCCCCATTTCTTTCCTGAAACACTATAATAAAAATAATGGAAATGCCTTCTAAATTTCTTGTTGCCTCCTATGCCGCAAAGCAAAGAATAGCAGCAGTTATAACTGAGTGATAAAGTCTGTGCACAAATATCATAAGGCATGAGCCTGTCAGAGTAAGTTGTCTTTTCCCAAATAATTCTTGGAAAGTGGATTTGAGTAAATATAGTTCGAGTGAAATCATAGGTTAATGGTAATGGGTAGATTCAGATATTCAGCCAGAAATGACATAAACTGGGAAACTGAGTATCAGTAATGGGAAAAAGTGGAAATTGCTTGACTAAAACCAATTATTTGGTAGGTAAGTACACAAGCAGTATTCAAGACCTTCTAACAATTAGACTAGTGCTCTTTCCAATATCAATCTTACATTTTAAAACATTACATGTATTTTGTCTATTCTTAAATACTATTTATACTTTTCAATAATGTTATTTAATGCCTTAAAAAGTGAGAATTATGGTAATTCCAGTATTACCTCTGTTATCAACTTGGGAAAACAGTCAAGAATATAGTTAAAACACAGATATTGGAACAAATAAAGAAGGAAATAGAACCTATAGGAAAACAAACAAACAAAAAAACTATAGCTATATAGTCCAGTGTTCACTGTAAATTATTATTTAGACAACATTTAGTTGGATGTGCACAAAAAATATCTGAATGTCTCACAAGTCACAACACAATCATATTTCAATAAAACAAAGTCGTCATTATTTCCATATAAGATAAAAAGCTACAAAATTATATGGAAATATAGCTAAGGTCATCACAGACATTGTAACTTTCTTATTCCAGAAAAAAAATGTAGGCACTTGTTAGATGAAATCATTTAGCTAAGGAAACTGCAAAGCCAATGAAACCAACATTCCAATGTTTTCTGCTACTAAGCCTTGGCAATGACTTCTTGACAACTAGTTTAAAGATATGTGATTATGACTTGAGTGAGCAAGAAATGCCAAGAGAGCACTTGAAAAACTTATAGTATTGTTAGAGCCTGAGAACCTGTACAGTAGCCTTTGACAAGTCTACAAGAAGATGGAAAAGGATGGAAAGAAAAAAAAAAAAAGGAAACAATAGCAACAAAAAACAGTCTTTCTCTGCACCTAATACAGGTTATTTGCACAATTATGAGGTGATTAAGACTATGTGGAATATTTTGAGTATGATCTTGTAAACACGTTACACAGTGGGAGGAATGTTTTCCTGTCTCTGCTGAGAATACTGCAGGGCCACTCAGAATCTCTTAGCCTTTTCACAGGCATGTCACACATCCTCCCTGTGACTCACTAGTGTATTTAGGTTTCTGCTTTGTATAATTTCTATTTGTAATTTCTATTTAAACTTAAAGTACATATTTTATGCTTTCCATTATTTATTTTATTTTTGTTATTTATTCCACAAGTTCATCTGATTCTTCTAATTACCGATTTGATTTTCCTGAGTATGGATAATAATTTTTATTTTGTGTTACCTGCAAACCTCAGAACACATGTTTACTTCCTAAATGCAGGCCACTAATAAAAATATTAAGCAAATCTACCCCAAAAGTAACCACTGATGAAAATCATTCTCTAATTTACTTCCGGTCTGATCTATTTGATGAAATGGTGCCAGTCTCCTATTACTAGCTATTTGTAATTTTTTATGAGTATTGAACTTTCGAAATATCACCTTCTGTAGAGACTGTATCAACTTTCTCAGAATCATAGAACCATAGAATGGCCTGGGTTGAAAAGAGCCACAATGATCATCTAGTTTCAATCCCCCTCTTATATGCAGAGTTGCCAACCACTAGACCATGCTGCCCAGAGCCACATCCAGCCTGGCTTTGAATGCCTCCAGGAATGAGACATCCACAACCTCCTTGGGTAACCTGTTCCATTGCATCACCACCTGGGTGAAAAACTTCTGGATATCTAAACAAAATCTCCCCTGTCTCATTTTAAAACCATTCCCTCTTGTCCTATAACTATCCACCCTCATAAAAAGCCATTTCCCTGCCTGTTTATATGCTCCCTTCAAGTATTGGAAGGCCACAATGAGGTCTCCCCGGAGCCTTCTCTTCTCCAAGCTAAACAATCCCAGTTCCCTCAACCTTTCCTCAACCTTTCTTCTGATCATCTCTGTGGCCCTCCTCTGGACCCGCTCCAAGAGCTCCACATCCTTCCTGTACTGGGAGCCCCAGGCCTGGATGCAGCACTCCAGATGGGGCTTCACAAGAGCCAAATAGAGGAGGACAATCACCTCCCTCTCCCTGCTGGCCACCCCTCTTTTTAATGCAGCCCAGAACACAGTTGGCCTTCTGGGCTGCAAGCACACACTGCTGGCTCATGTCCAGCTTCTCATCCACCGTGAAATATGCATATCTATATGCATTTACAAACATATATATGAAGTAAAGCAAATGTGATATCTCTTTAATGTAATTTTGTGACTTGCTTAAGGGTCTGGGGAATTCCATGGATTTGGTAACTTTGTCTACAAAATATGTTCAAGCATTTTCCACATTCAGAGAGCATTCCTTTGTAATATGTGACTTTCAGTGTTAAGTGATGACTACTTCAAGGAATAAATTTTTCAGGAAAAAAGGATAACAGAGTATCCCAACTTCGTTAGAGTATGCGGTCTAAGATTTGTCTCCATTTTTTCTCAGATATTCAGATTTCTGTTACATCCTCTACCTTTTAATTTATTTATTAATAACATTATTAACATTAATAACATTAATAACATTATTAACATCCTCTACCTTTATTTATTTATTTGGTATTTCTTTTGGTTACCAGTATTTTTCTCTTTAACAGTCACTTTAAAAAAAATAAATCTGAGGCAAAATATTACTTTGGCAGCTGCAATGGATTAATCTTGGTCTTGATCCTTTCTATTACATACTGGTATTACTTCTCTTTCTACCCTGCCCACCTTTGTCTATTTTTATCGTTGTCACTGATAGTTGTACTTTTCCTTCAAAAGTTCAACTGAACTAGATTTTGACTATTTTCACTTTATTTTCAAACCTTGCAGATTCTTCTTACATTCTTTGTCTTGTCATCTTAATATTCTTTCAGAAATGTTCTTTCATGCAGTAAATGTCATACTTTTTCCATCTCCATTATTATGTCCTCCTGCTTTGCGTACAACCTGGTTAAAGTCACATCCTTTTAGTCTAGCATCACGTCATCTTTCACATGCTTACTCTTCTGTCTGATGGATGCAAATATCATGTTATACAAGAGCCTTGGATAAGAAGAGTAAAAGCAATATAATTTTCTCTGTCTTGTAATGTATAGAAAATATTGTAAGAAAAAATACATATAAAAAATAAAATTATTCATGAGGGATCACAGCTGTATTCTAAGGCAAGATATCTTGCTATTCTATACTGTCTGATTTTATGCCTGAGCATGTTCAGTCAAAATGCAAAATTCTTATTAAAAAAAAAAAACAAACACAAGACAAAACAAAGAAGCACAAACAAATAGTAAAATAGTAAAAAAATAATAATAATAATAAAAAAAACAATTATAAAAAAGCTTTATTATTGACCTACTATATAATTCTTTATGCAGCAGGTAGAGAAAGGAGGCATAATAATTTAAAGATAGTTAGAAATTATAAGATAACTCACTGTGAATTACCAAGGATTCCCAAGAAAGTTTAAGGAAACTTCATAAATAATGTAGTGTTAATGAGAAATGTACAGCTTAAGTTTCATGTTGTGTTTTGGACATTTGTAGGTAAATAATTACTATGATTACTTTCCCAATCATAACAAAATATGTAAAAAGTTAGTTACATATAAGCTTTTACTTCTGTTACCTTGATTTCCTAAGGTAGAGAGTCTTGCCACATTTTGTTGCCTAAAAAGTGTTGTGCTCAAATGCCAGATCTCTAGAGAGTTTAGAATATGAGGGAACAGCCCTGCTTCTAGTCCTTAGATGTGTTTAGTTGCTGTACACTGGATCATGCACCTAAATACATTTGAAGAGTTAACTGTAGCCTTATTCATTGAGAGACATCCTGTTCTCTGGGATGATTCACTACCTTTCTAGTACAAAGTTATTGTCAACATATTGCACCAATTATTGGATGACAAATAAAGTATCCCAATAACTGTTGTAGTTAGGAAAAGACATCTTTGAATTCTTTGATCTTATCTTCAATGCCATTTGTTGACTTTTTTTTAAGCATGTTAAAAGCAAACAGTGAAAAACATGTTCTGTGAGGTTCTAAATAGACTAGAAATTTATTTCAGTATCGCAGCATTAGCATTCTTTTCAAGTCACTGTTAGCAAAAAAAATTAACACTCCAGGTTTAGGGGCCCAAATCTTGCAAATTATTTCACCTAAACCATTGTCAGAGATTTTGATCAAGTTGAAAATTACCAGTTTTTTTTTTTTTTTTTTTTTTTTTTTTTTTTGTATTAACCTATATCAATTTCATTCATCATCAAATAAAAAAGTGACTGAGCAAAACCTGTTTTGGTACTAGAGCTGATTATTGCTTCCCTAAGCTGCCTCCTTTTCACTTACAACAGGACAGTGATTCCTGATGCACATGGTAGATAAGTTTCAGAGGCTGTATAGAATGAGACACTCTGATCAAGATCATTTTCCTGCATGTTGCTTTGCCAATAGAACTTGCTATTGAAGGTGACATTAATTTCACATTTCCAAATGGAGATATGTATTTTAAAATTTACAAAACTATGTTTTTTTATGATTAAATGGCAAATAGTGTAAATGAACTTTCCCTCATCTGATAGAGCTTCAAAGTCAATAAACTTTATATTTACTGATCTCAGATTACTTAAATGTTAGGCTTACCAAAATACATTTTATTTTAGCAAAATTCAGTTGTTGAAATAAATTAAAAGATAAAAATATAAATTTTCCAAACCTTTTTGATTACTTACAAAGATGCCTTCTTCCACTGTAATACAACTTTGTAAAATATTGGCCATTTTTTTTCCTATAATATTTTTTCTCACTAGCATGGTCACTGCATTGCATTCATGTTTTCGTAATGCCTAATCAGTTTCAGGAATGCTTGATGACTCCTGATACTCCTTTGTCATCATATTGTATAACACTGAAATTACATTGCTGCTTAGGAGCTGTTTACTCCTGACTTATTCCGGACTCAATTTTACCCATGAGTATATTTCATAGTTACTACTGAACAACAACAACAAAAAAAATTAAAAAAAACAACCACACACACACTCACAAAACCCACCAATTACAACAATCCCACATTTATTATGTAAATGTGCTATTTTTATTCTCAAAAATATGGGAAACACTCTTTTCCTCCTCAGAGCTCTATAGCAACAGATGCCGAAGATGGATGAATCAACCAACCAGAGCAAAGCTGTGACAAATCTGGGCAGAGAACCTCTTTTTCTGACTAATGTCCACTAACATCTCATTTCCCTGGCATTATTATTATTAGCAGTAGCAAATGTAGTAGTAACATTATGTTTCTGTTTTGAAGGTCTGGATTCTGGAACAAAGTATATGGAGTACAATACAAAAATAATTCAATTAGATAAAACTTTTCTCTCTGAATTAACTTGAGAAAGAGGTAAATAATGGACACATACAGGAAAGGATGTAGAATAAGGTAGCAAGACCTTGTCCTTTTGCACGGTTTCTGCACATCATCAGGCTTATGCTAACTGTATTGTAGGTGAAAACAGACTGACAGTCAACTGCAGCTTTGGTAGCAGAATCATAGAATCATAGACTCATGTGGGAATTACTAAGGTTGGTGAAGACCATCAATATCATCAAGTCCAATCAGCAGCTCATCTCCACCATGCCCACTAACTCTCAGTGCCACAACTACACTTTTCTTGAACACTTCCAGAAGGATGTCACCACCATCTCCCAGGGCAGCCTGTTCTAATGCCTCACTATTCTTTCTGAGAGTAGCTTTTTCCTAATATGCAATCTGAACCCTCCCTGCCCCTATCTCTTCATTAGTGCAAGTTAACCAGAAGACAAGAAATCTATTCAGGTTTTGAATTTTTGGGTTTTGTAGAACACAGAGGCCACACCAGAATAAAGCAATTTTTAACAAATGGTGATAAATGGCAAGATGAGCTTGAGTAAAGTCTGTCACTGAAGGATGCCTCTTCTGTATTTGTCTTGCTTTCAGTTGTTCTCAGTTGTATTTACATCCACATTCATTATAGCATGTTAAATGCTAAAAGGTTTCCTTACTGTCTTCTCTGTACATGTATCTACCCATAAAGACAAAAAATCTGATTTTTTTTTGTTATATCTTTTTATTTCCAAGAAACTATTTTTTTAATGTTGAAGTAGCCCTAGATTTTCATTGCAGTTATTTGAAATTATTTCATGAAAATTCTTTGTGCATAAACCAACATGTTCTGTGTTAATGTTAGAGTACTAATAAAGTATACTGACCTGTGTAAAGCCACAGTAAAAAAAAATCTTGATTTCATACATAATGTATTAATCTATTTGTCATGATCAGCTGTTTCTAGGTATCAATTTTTCATATTATTTTGTTTTGCTATCATTAATAAGTTACAATGAAAGACAAATCATAGTTCTACCTTGAAGGTAGAACAATTTTTTCAAGGTCATATAGCAGTAAAGAACAGGAATCTATTAAATCTTTTTCCAAATTCTTGAGCTCTGACTTTGGCACTAGCTTGTTCTCCTTTTACCTTCTATGTGTGACTACTACAAAGATAATGAATGTGTACAGAAAACAGCAAAATGATATATTAGCAAAAGCTTAAGTGTCATACATTATCTTTGAGGGGACAGAGGACAGAAGAGAAGAAAGGAAGAGAAATGGGGACACAAAATGTTTATCTTTAACTAAACTGCTTAAAAGAAGTCATTTTTTTCACTGATTGAATCTTCACATTGTCCTTGGTAGCAAATGTACACTACTCTCTCATCCCTGTAGTTGTATTCTATATGTCACAATAAAAATCTACTAGAAAGGAATTAAAATGTGAACAAATATCCAGACATAGAATCATACATAGAAATGGTAACCACATCAATAGATTAGATGTCATATGAGATTTTCATTCAGTTGTTCATTACACACAAACACAAAAAAAAAACCTTTTGAGGAATAGCAAGCTACATACTAAGTTTGCCACTTACATTTTTAATCTTTCTCCTTAATAGTTATTTCTTTTTTTATGAAGATGAGACTAGGCCAAGTACTTGGAAGGTATCCTTCCACTTTATGGAAACATTATTACCTCGGAGGAAATTATATTCCAGTAGCATCTGGTAAATTAGGTCATGTATGAAGCAATAAAAATACCAGGTGCTCTTAATTTCTGTCTTTTTTTCTTCTACCTTCCCTTTCTGTGTTAGTAAAATCTCAAGAACCAGCAAGGCAACAGACTGCGAAACAGGAAGATCTTGGTTGTATCTATAGTTGACATAAATAAAGCTACAGATGGTCACAAAGTCATTTTAAAAAAGAAGCGTCATAATTTGATTTTGGTAGCATGGAAATTCTATGTGTCCTTTTTTATAGGGATGAAGAGCTGTGCACAGGTATCAGATAACGAACTTTGTCAGCAAGGGTACTGTTTACTTCAGGAAGGTTATACCAAGCTGGTAGAAAATAGCTTATACTATTAAAAAATATTCCACCAAGGTATTTGTATTACTATAAAAAGAAGGGGATTGCAGCTCCTAAAAATGGAAAGAACAATAAGAGATTGCACAAAAAGAAAGAGCACCCTGATCAATTTGGCAGACTTGCTTTGATTCTGTCAGTGGTCATTTATCAGTCTCTCCTAACAATGTATAAATCTTGATGCCTCTTGGAAGTCATCTTGCTGGTACTTCAACATGATCAGGATTTCGCACAGCTTCTAGGTGCATCAGTAAACGTTTCATGTAATTTTGACAGTGTGATAATAATAAAGGATGTTTTGATGATTATGTTACTATGAGGACATTAAAATTCAGACTGATCATTCTTGTCAGACTTAAATGGTCTATAATACCTGGCTAGATGTCATACATGTTCATAAATGAGTAGCTGGTCTTGATGACAGGAAAATATATGAATGCATTAGGGAGCACTGAGGGACAGCAATGGTTAATCTACTGCATTAAAGTCAGTGCACATAGAGACATTTTGAATTCATGATGTTTTACTGTTTATAAGTTTTCCCTCTTTTTCCATGCCTCAAGAACATATTATAATTACTAATGCTGAAATTGCTCAGTAAAGAACCTCAACAATTCTAAAATCTAAGCTAAGTGTGTAAATACTACTGAGAGAAGAGGGAAGGAATGTGAAGGGAGAGGAAGAAAGAAAAAGAAAAAAAAAGAAGGATGGGAAATATTTTGTTACTGATGTATGCTGATGATGTAGAGTTAATAGGATAAAATAATAAGGACATCTTGAATTTTAAGAGAAATTGCTATGAATGACAGTCACACCTACCTTTAAAATAATGTAAAGAACAACATGCAAATAAGAATCAATAATACATTATTTTTGAATACTTTGGAGAATGGGAATTTTCATATAATTATCTTGAAATTTCTCAAATCCTTTAGTGATTGTCAGCCCAGCCCAGCCAGAAATTATTAGGCTTAGGAAGACCTGTGTTATAGATGAATGGGAATATAACTTAATACAGTAAATACTAAATTTAATAAATTCATTCTTTTAAATAAAAAATATCAGAATGTCCACTGCCTACAACAATTTAGCTCTTTTGAATTTCATAGATTTTACACAGGTCAAAGCTGTCTTGCCTTAACTCTTAACAGCGCAATATTTTTAGTAGCTCTCTTAAAGCTATAAACTTTTAAATGGGTCTTGAAATCTCAGTTTAAAAAAGACTTTTCAGTTGTAATAAAGGAGAAGGAAACAGACGATGGCATTTCACTGTGTGTTAGGAGTTGATGCAAAGTTTGAGGGATTTCTAAGTAGGAATTGTGACCTGGAGGTCATACTGGAATTTTTAGAAAGATCAGCTAATAAATAAAATGGAAATTCTTTTAAAACAGATTTTCTAATTAATTAGCTCAAATAATTCTGAAATTATTCTTGGATAGAAAATGTATTTCTTATATTTTCCATTGTTTGTTCAGTAAAATATGATTTTTAACATCACACTATCACAAATAACAGTAAAAGAAGAATTTGAATCAGAATATGACCCATGAAAACTCATATATGAGGTAAGTTAAAGAGAGCAGTATGCAGTGAATGTGTTTTGTATGCCATATGTATGTAGTATAGTAACATCTGTCACCAAATATGTGGAATTTCTCTCTTACTGCAATAATATGGTAATAGGTAAGCATAGTTAATGTAAAATAAAATAAAATAAAATGTTGGATTACTTTAGAAGTCTGCAACAGTAAACAAATATAATAATGAGTTTGGATAGTGTTAAATAGACAGAAACATATTTTTTTCCCAAAGAAAGCGCATACATACACAAAAATAAATTAGTTTCATAACAAAGGACCTTTTTGTTTTCATTGCTTTTTGTTGTTGTTGTTTTTGTTTGTTTGTTTCCCCCCTCCAGGCATATAAAGTAGAAAAGCAAGAGAATTGGGCTGCTTACTCTAAACCAGATTTAAATCTCCTTTGAGTGCTGTGTGCTAAAAGCATCATTGCTGACTTGCAATCCAAATTAAGGAATTATCTTCCCACAAACAAAAAGAATTAAAACTGTTCTTTTCATACCTTGCTGATTTAATGCTTGCTTAACTATATCTCATTCTCTTTGAACTACAAACACATGGATCACTCTCCATTTTTTTTTCTTTTTTTTTTTTTTTTTTTTTTTTTGGTTTGTTATTTTTTATTGAAAAATCTTACACGTATGACGAAAAGTCATGGGCAATATCTTTCAGTTCCATTACAAAATCTGTCATATATATATACGTGTATATATATATATATATATATTTAGTACAACTAGAAGCAAATCTACTGAATTGTGTGAATCAAAGATTGTCTACCAAAATGTAACTCAAAATTAAATACCTATGTTGCAGATTATTAAAATTATTTTGTTTTTCTCTGATAAAGCTGAAGGCCATTTTCACATTAATTGATAATGCTGGGATACAAAAATTCCAAAACCTTGATTTCCCATTTCCCAGCCTTGTGTCACCCATAGATCAGAATTTTAGTACAATAATCTTTCTCTCAGAAAGAAGTACTTTTAGAGTGAGCATCATTCTCTGTGGTGTACCTTCTGTTCACAAGTAAAATCCTACAAACAATTCTGAATACCTCTCAGTAATTGCTGGCAAATCAAATCATTGCAAGTTAGGTATAAGCGAAAGATTTTGCAGGAGCAGAGTCTAACTTAGGATTTCATCTACAGATTACCTAAAACAAAACAATCTGAAAGAATACTTAAAAACACTAGTTTACTGGTATATATGCCTTATTATCTAATAATAAATCATGAAAGATGAAGTATAAATAGTTAGAATCATAAAAAAGTTGTCTTATTCTAAGAAATCCTACTTAAAACGATACCGTATTTTAACCAACAGCAGTTATCCTTCTGTTTTGGCACTCCTGAAACAGCGTAGAAATTATGTGTACTGAGACAACACTTTTGGGGAAAATACACGTGTGCAGTAAGATCTAGAGGTGGCTTCTGGAGTTAATAGTATTACATTACTTAACATAAGAAAGAAATTTAAAAGTCTTTTACTGTGATTCATCATCAGCAAAAGATAAAGAGAGGGAGAAAAGCAGTCTTTGAAGCATATAGGATGTTTGACCTTGAAATTAAATCTTGCTTTAATAACACTCCCAGCAACCTCTGTAGTCTTCTTTCCAAAAATGCAAAATACAAATATTTTATTTAAATGTCTCAGACTTTGTAATGGCTCAGAAGAACAACTGCATGTCCTTGTAGCTGCTCTCCTTTCTGAGAGATGAATGGTGGGCTCAATTTCTTTACTGTAATTTCTCCATTTCCATGCTTCATTTCCTACATTTATCTGAGGCTGGAGAAAAATCAGCATGTTCTGACAAGTCTAATACTCTGAGGCAGTAAAATGGACCTGGATTTAGTGGAGATTAGAGCTCCAAAATAAATATAATGCTTTATGTCAAATAATAATAAAAAAGGTTAAATTCTCCTGTACAAATCAGAAGAGATAATAAAAAATAACAAATAGATAGCAACACCTTAAATATACCTACATGAGCATCACAAAACTTTTCAACCTTAAGGACATCCCTCCATATTTCTCATTTTATGTGGCTTATAAAATACGCCAGTATGTTGACAAATTCAGAATTTCTTAAAATAAATTGCAATTTTATTTTTCATAAAACTACCCCAAAATTTACAGAGATTTCCCACTAAATTGATTTGAAAAAAACAGGGACAAATAAAAAATGATCTGAATTTTTGTTTGTTTTCATGTCTGTTTTCTGCATTTATCTTAGGAATCTGTATACAACATTGTAATGAAAATTTGCTAGAAAGTTTTCATTTGCAAATCCTGTATATTGTAATGTAGTGGAATATGTAATTTTTAAAAAATTTCATGCTTTTAATACATATACCATCAACTTTGTGTTCTAGACATAGCAATACTGTCAAGGCATCTGCCTTGACTCATTGAGGTTACCATGCATAGCATATTCTTGAAAGTGAGTTACCTCTGCAGGTATCTAAGGGTTGCTATCTATTTGAATGTGTCTGAGCATTTCATTTTATTAAAAATGATATCAAATGCTCATATACTTTGTGGTCAGTGCAGTCTCTAGGACAAGTCTAATGAAAGTATGCTCCACCAAGGCAAAAAAATAACCTAAAAAATTAAAAATGGAGAAGTATTTACAACTTTTTTTCTGTCTGTAAGGTTGAGATATTTTGTTTTAGTATTCCTCAGTGCATTTTCAGAGAAAGATTCCAAGGCTATGAGTATAAGCAGTCTGGACCACTCCCATACATATCTGCAAGCCTTTTAAAGCGAGGGCCCCAGTCACTGAGGTAATCATAGTTCTGGTCAGAGTTTGAGCTTATCGAATCTAATGAGCTGAGAGACTCTGCCACCGAGCCATTCCCCTCAAATGCATATGTCTGCAGGGAGTCATAGGGTGGTGCACAAGGGTCCACGTCAGCTTCTTTTAGTCTCTCCCAGATAAATTCTCTAAAAATTACATTATCTGGGATGCTTTTAAAAGTCGGTCTGCTCAAGAACTGAATCTCAGGTGTCACATCCCTCCTGGTCTTGGTGTCTCGGATGATGTTGAGGTTTCTTAAGGCAGCCATGTCAAAAGCCTCAGTGTCTTCTTCTCCACCACCCTCATCATCATATCTGACGATATTTTCTCTGATATCTCTCTCTTCATCAAAAATGAGGGGTTCTTTTTTCCGTCGCCTCATGGTGACAATCAGCAAGACAAGAACTGGAATGCAAAAAGATTGAAGTTTTAGAAATGTTAAAGTTTGCTCATATTTTTCATAGGGGTGAAAGCACTCATTAATTTATATGGTAAAGACACAATGAAATTGCAGGCAATTTATGTAGTTAGACTTCAAATCTAGCAGGTTCTAAAGTGGCTTTTAATCCATGAGCTTTTCATTTGTTAAAGAATTTATATTCAAAGCCATTTTGAATTAATGTCTTCATTTCTAATTCTATATCATATGTTATCTGCTAAACATAAATTTCAGGACTGATTCAGTCTTACTATACAATCTCACAGCCATGAAATAAAAAAGGGACCTTTTCTTGTACTCTTAATTGCCTAAGCAGTAAAAGCACATTCATAAAGTAACTGAATAGAATTTAACAACCACATTTTGGGAAGTGCCTGAATTAAAGTATATGGCCAATCTCTTTCCCTTCTGGGAGAAAAAAACAAAAAACAAAAAACAAAACAAACAAAAAAAAAAACCCACAAAATAAAAACACCCACCCACATTACTAGATCAGGGATGACTGAATTATTAAGCCATGTGTAACTTAGGACTCTTTTACAGACATAAATTGAAAGAAATTTTAGGTAAGACTATACTTTCCTTTTAAGTCCAAAGCACTGTACTTCAGGTATATGAATTATTTCTAATGAGAACTGTCAGCACTGGATTTTACTGGATCAGCTAGAGAAAAGATTATTATTTTTAAATTCTAGTCTTTAATATTTCCTTTAGCTCAGAACTCAATGCTAAATTATGGTGACACCCAAAAAATACTGTGAGCAAAAAAGTCAAGACTTCCCTTTTTCAAGCACAGATTTGGTAAAGAAGCGTCACTAATGGCACACAAAACATGGAAGCCAGTAATATTTCACTCATATGTAGGACATGAATCATCCTCCTACAAAACAATATTATCTTGTAGCATTAGGATAACATTTGCTGAGATAATGATACTTCTAGAAAAGAGAAGGCATTGCTATGTTTGTAAAAATATTAGTAACTTGAACACTAAGCATAATTCCGCATTCAATTGATCTGTTTGGATTTACTGCTTATTTTTAAACTTAAGAATATATTGCTATATGCATTCACATATCTTAGTTTTGACATCTATTCTTAGAGTACTTTGATATGAGTATTAAATGCTTCATAAACTTCTGGAAAATAAAAAGCTCATTTAGATAAAATCAAGTATGAACTTCTCTTGGCAGTCTCAAAAGCATCCTCTATAAATTGTACATAGGTCGCCCTGAAAGTAATACCTCTTATTTAGTTCCACGTAAACAACAGATGAACCACACCACCCATCACCTCACTATGCTCTCATTCACTTTTTAGTCTCCATAAATGTTCAGGGAGCATTTATGAATGTCCATGGGTGCTTTTTTTTTCACACGGGGGATTCCAGTGACACATCTTTTCTTTATATGCACTTCCATGTCAGATGCTTTTCTTTCAGAATGCCCCTCTGCTGCCATCTGTCACATGGCAACAAAATGTAATGAAATATTGGTGGGAAGGTTCAACTTTTACTGCCATACAATCAACATCCACCTCTGATGTTGTGGGCCAACATCATAAAATAGGAGGTTTTACTTTCAGAGCAGCCCTTATATAATATAGGACACTATTGAAAGTGTTTCCTTTCATGCAAGAATTTTTAAAAGTATCAATCCAGGCTCTTTCACTTTTAGCCTCTATGAATCCTTCTAGCCTCCCTGAATCCTATCTTGTCTCATACACCACTAGTTTAGGGTACTTTGCTTCAATAACATTTACATAAGCAGTTTGAAAATGTAGGACTTTGACCTTTAGAATGCTTTTATGAAATTTCAAAATATTCTGATATTTGCAAAATAGAAATTGAGTAGTAGATATAACAGATAGCAGTACTATCTTCATATCAAAGTTATCAGAAAACAGTTGCACTGCACTTTTTCGGCTTTTTCCTATTATAAAAGATATTTTTAAGTGAAAGACAAATTAGTTTGCTCACAGTGCTATTATACATTTAAGTCAAAATTTCTATCAACGTATTTTTTTTTAGTATTTTTAATATTTACTGCCACAATTATTATTGCCATGTATGTAAGCAAATAATCATTTTATTTAATCAAGTGTAAACGTGTTTTTCCACTACTGTCATTCTTAACAGTGTTCATTTTGAAAGTTAAAGAACTGTTAATAAGTGAAAAAACATGAAGCTCTGAAGGCAAGTCCGCCTGAAGGTGCAATAAAAATCAAGATGCAATGAATGTTTTATGCAGTATTCCTTGTACATCATACACTTGCTTGAAGCCAAAAGAAACCTGGAGTCCTTCTAAAGGTTAAATCTTTTAGCATAGGTGGCTTTATGAGATTATGAATTTCTAGCCCTTCCAACAACTATGAACAATAATGTTTAACCTCTCAATGAACAAAGCTTTTAGTTGCATTTCAGCAACTGCAGAGATGAATACGAGTACAAAACAAATTTCACTGATATCCAAATCAAGTGAAAATTATTTTAAAACTGATCAATTTCTCACAAAGTGATGGGTTTTGCTCCTATATTTATTGCAAAGCAGAGGTAAGACAGTAATTAGTGACGGTCTGAATATCTAGAAAAAATGATTTTAGGCTCTTTAGAGAAAAAACAAAACATAGGGACACATGTATTGCCTTTCACTCTACGCTAATACATTGAATGATGCTAAAGAGATGCCAGGACTGATTTTGTGTGTGATTTAACATATAAATTGATAACCGATATTAGAGATAACTGAGGATTAAGACTGAATAATTAGAACTAATTGATATACATCTGAAATAACTTTTTTGTTCTGATTTACCTGAACTGGTAAAAAAAATGTTGATTTTGTTTAACCGGTAAAACAGTCAATTTTCATTCTTGTCATCTGCATTTATGTGATAAAATGTAATTTTATTTTTGTGTTTGTACAACTATAATCATAACATCGATAGTGTCAGTTAAGCTAAATCAGTTTTTGAAATAATATTGAATGAAGGAAGAGATTTTTGCTTTGTCATTTGCAAGTTG
Organism: Tetrao urogallus; assembly: GCF_951394365.1. NCBI lineage: Eukaryota > Metazoa > Chordata > Aves > Galliformes > Phasianidae > Tetrao > Tetrao urogallus. The sequence goes on along the minus strand of NC_136815.1, from coordinate 52,646,078 downwards.
TTTGATGGAATTATTTTGAAATTTCCAATTTAGTGTGATCTAGTGAAAAATCTGGTTTATGTTACTCATGCATACTTCTCTGTTTCTGTCCTTTGAACTTAAGAAAACTGCAGCATAATTATGAAGAAGTAATAGCTCCAATACAACTTGAAGAAGCCTACATGCAGAGCTGTACAGAAAATGATAGACCTAGATCACAAACATTGTAAGGCCCTGTACACACTACATAACAATAAGCCACCACAGCTGCAAGTGAACATGCACACTGGTTTATGCCTTAGCTGCATGAGTTGTAAAGCCAAAGACTGAAATCTTTTACTCATCTAACCACCACACTAATAACCTATTTAATTATATAATGCAGTTAATAGTACAGTCAATGAGATCTAGGAAAGCAGAGGCCATGGCTTAGGAAATCTGTATTTAATTCCCAAGTTAATAAGCTTCATGTATCGCAATTGCTTAATCAGTTTGGTTTGCTATTTGCAAAGCAACTGTGACTTCTGATTGCCCAGACTTGTTGACCTTAGTAAGGTATATCATTTTCAGAGAAGAAGTTCTGCACTGCATATTCAGACATCTTTTGAATGACTTAATTTGAATTACCTCCAGATTGAAACAGTTATTGATTTATCAGTTCTCCAACTGTAAGACAAAGAGCCATACATATGAAACTGTTGCATTCTTTACCCTTTTTATTCATTTAAAGAATAAGATCCTTATGACCTGGACTGTTTCTTCCTGCTTAATAATTACACAATCAGATGTGTTGATTTAATTAGGTTCTGCTAAGTGCCATGAGAATAACATAACCGCCTCTCAACTGAAAAAAAATTAACAATTTAAATATATATTTTGAAATTTAATCAATGTATTATTAACTTACAAAGTCTAATGTCAAAAAACAGGAGATTTTCTTTACTACTTCTAAGGAAAGTCAGGAAATTAAAGGAATAGATTATATTCAGAAGTATGGAAGGTTAAAATCATGAAAGCGAATTATGTCAACCTAGCTTCCTATTGCTTACATACAAAGAAAATCTTTAACCTTTTGAATGAAATTGGGTTATGTACAACTGAACATTATTTGTGTGTGTGTGTGTGTATGACTTTATGCATATATTTTATACAAAACACTTTCAACATAAGCAGTTATTGTGTCTGGAAGATAGTAACTGAAAAACAAATTACCTTGAATTAAATTACCATCCAATTTTAAGAGGAAGTAAATCTTTCTTATTTCACTAAGAATTATGTATTCTAAAAAGAATATAAGACAGCTCTCTGTATGCTTTTTATAGAATTGCAAACATATCTTTATTATGCTTTTTCTTTAAAGCACAGCCTCACTGCAAAGTGAATAATTATAAAGGTTTTTGAATTATTAACCAAGTACTGGAATTTTCTTGTGCAATAAAATTTAGGATTTAATCTCTATCAGTCAAACTATGGAGTGAAATATATTTCAGTAAAATGTCTATAACTTTTAAAATGATTTTACTTTGAACAAAATAGTTCTTTCTATGTTATATGTGATCATAACAAATTAATATGACATAATAATAATTTTCCTTCTTAACATTAGTGAAAACTTTGTGCTTATCTAAAACTGATCAGTTATTAAAATAAAAATGATTACACTGAGAAATCTCATTGATGCAAACTCAGTATTCACCAAGACAAATGGTTATTTATTAGAAAAATGGTTCTAAGGAGCAAGAGCAAATATTAAAGCACACCAAACTAACATTCAGCAGACAAAAGCTTGTTGAGAATTCAAGATATTAGCACCAAAATGCATCTACTCGTGACATTTTGACATCTGTGCAAATCTCATCCATCTTTACAAAGACAGCTGAAGTCTATTTTTTATGCAATACTACTTGATCTTCAGGATTTTTTTATTTTTATTTTTATCAGGAAAGTACGTGAAAGGGAAATGGGATTACAAAGGAAATTCCTAGCAGTACACCATGCAACTGGTCCAGAAACTGCCCTCTGGTAACAAATGACAGGAAGAAAGACTCTGGAATCAGATAAACAAGACTTGTTTGGGGTTTCACTGGAGATACATGATACTTAGGTATCTCCTACCTGTGAATATTGAAACCTGGCTGGGAACAAAACACCTTCTGGATCCAACATCAAATTGCAGGACTCAAAGCCAGGGTGAATATACAAACACAGTGTAAACTGTGCCTGCAACTTTGAACTGTACCCCAAAAGAATGGCTTAGAAAAGAAGCAAAGAGAGTACACTGAAATGCCTGCTTGGATAAACAATGGTGACACATTCATATAAATAAATTTGAAAGACCAATTCCTTGGCAACTAAAATCAATGGCAAGGCAGTCATCTGCCAGATTCCTCTTCAGTGCACAGCCCATTATTCAAAATCTGTGTCCGCACAGTTTGTCCTCAGTTCTTTACCAAATGCTTGTTTGGTGCAATCTAGAGGTGATTGGAATAAAAGCTTAGGTTAATTTACTCGTTGTGTTTAAGGCCTGGTATACTGAGTAGAAAAGGAGAGTTATTATTACTCGATAATGTGCTGTATCTCCAGTGAATACTGTTTAACGCATAAGACTCCTCTTTCTGAAAAGCACATGCGCAGGCCAATCTGACTTTTAGCTGTGATAGTTTCTTATTAATTTTTCAGAAATTCTTTTTTCATATATATATATATTAACAGAAATAGTGACATTCCAGTTTGGGATTAAATAGATTCCTATTACAGAATACTTAAGTGCATTTAACTGATACTTTCAATGGACAATTTTCTACTGTCATTTGACAGAAGACCATAGCACTGTGTATCTTTTAGAACTGTGCCATTTAACCTGTATGTGCAAATAAAGTTCATTAGGGAATACAGATGACCTAGAAATACTATAAGAAAAAACTTATTTAAGCATGTTCATTAAAATTGTTGAAAAAATTCACTTCCATTTCTTCTTAAGCTTAGGTCTAACGATATGTTAAGTAAGATTGAACAATCTTATATTGTTGGCTATTTTGTCACAAAGTAACAAAGGAACATTTATTTGTAGTAGAAGGAATATACGGTCTAATCCTTATAGTGAAAAAAAAACCACAGTCAATGAGAAATCTCCTACACATGGTTAAAATTCTGCCACAAACAAAGGCACCGACAAAAATCTCATGATCTGATGCAAGTTACTTGGATAACAGAAACAGATAATTCATCACTTGGACTACATGAATTTGGGAAGACTATAGTCTTCTTCCTCTTGGGTTGATATATGAATCCAGCAAATAGAGAAATCTTTCCAATGATAGCAACACTCAGGAAAATTCCTGTGCACTGAATTGGGACAACTGGGACTCTTATATTTTTCTGACAATAAGTGAAATTACACCTCTGCTCACCTGCATCTCTAGTTGCAATGATGATTCTACATCTTTGTTCCCTGATTTAGTCTTCTAATGCTACCATGCAGTCATGTTGTTTATGGATTTGGCACAAAATGAGAAATGCTAACTAAACTAGGCTCTTGACACTTCTTCACTGTTTACGAACTGATTGCTCCCCCTGTCTTTTATACAGCTGTAGTTTCACTGCTTAACATAAAATTCAGCTGTGCCTCCAGTTGCAAGCTTAACAAATTAAGCTTGTAAATTATATCAATTGTATTTCCTAAGTGTCTTTTGTTCTCCACAATTCAAGAAATGTTTTAAAAGAGTTATTTCTCTGAAAAGAACACATGCTGATCTGAAAATGACCAGCTATTACACTAAACTAGGAAAATACTTCCATAAACTGTATTGTCTACTTCTTAAATAATACATTTGTTGCAAATCATCTTTTTCCATCTAATGTTATTTCATATATGCCTCTGGAGGCAGCTTGTAAAAGAAACAAAACATTTGAACTTTTAAGTCCCAGACTGAGGATTTTGTGTTGTTCATGATGCAAAATGACGTTCAGCTTGCAATGTTAGATATTCTGTTAAAATTGTAGCAGTGATTAAAAAAAAATAATAAAGTAAGAAAAGAACTAAAGAACTGGAGATATATATATATATTGTTACTTAAATAAAAAATAATAATGATGGGAAGAAGGCTTACCTAGCAGTGTTAAAACACAAGCCAATATTGCTATCAGGGCTCCAGTGCTAAGTCCTGCAGGCAAGATGTATGCCTCTGCATTGCATGTCTGAGCAATACCATCTGCATCACAATCACAGACTCTTATGGTGAGGGTATTAGTGCTACTAAGTGAAGGTGATCCGCTGTCCACAATGAATATTGGTAAATAGAAAACAGACTGTTCTTGTCTCCGGAAACCATTTCTTCTCGTTAATACAGTTGCAGTGTTATCTAGGTGAAGGAATAAAAGGATAAAAGTAAAATACTTGATCTTACTAGAACATGAATAATACAGACTTTCACTCAAAAGAATTTAGAAGGACATTCATATTATTTCAATGAATATATATTTCCTTGTCATACATTTCTTTATTTACAGAGGTAGGATCAGCTGAAAATTCAAGTTCAACTAAACAGAAATATTTCTGTTTTTCATGAAAGACTGTTTCAAAATTGCAGAAGTCTATTTGGTTTTAGTATGCTCACATTTCCACAGTCTTGATGTATAATAGAAGATGCGATTATCATAAAGAGAAGAAAAAACGTCACACTTCAATAAATAGATTATTTGCATATATTTCATGTCTAATTTCCAAAGTTCTGTTACAACTACTTGCAGTATAGATAGCATGGAATTCATAAGCATATTCATAGGTGAGTAGATTCTGAAGACCAATGATTTATTTTTTCAAAATGTAAAAAAGAAATTATCCAATTGGCGCACAGATACAGGTAATGTCACATATAATAAAGACATGCACTTGTTTTCCATGTCAGCCAAAATTCAACAAGTTGATTAATATAATGAATCTGAAATGTGTGCTGCAGTGCTGCTCTGAGCTGGATGACTAAAAAGTCAGTGTGTTCCAGAAAAGATTTGCAAAACTCACTGTGTTCAATACAGGTTGATCGCTCCTGAGAGGTAGGGAGATACATCTCCTAGAAATGTATAGAAAAGGTTGGTCGGTCGGTCTGTCTATCTATCATCTAGCTATCTGTCTTTCTATAGATAGATACATTGATAGTCTGGTTGAGGTAACTCACTGTGTCATCTATTATGACCTTTCTGGAAAACCATACAAACATTTCTTCATATAGAACCATATGCGATACATATAAATCTAATGTCAGAAGAGGCAACTGCTGCACTGTTTTGTAACTCCACTGATTTTTCTGGCATTAGAAGGATCTGTTATTGACCTTAGCATATTATATGTTCTTTGAAAAAGAGACTGTCTTTTTATTGAATACTTTACAGTACTTGTTACAGTGTCAGATTTCTAGAAATGTATTATTTTGATCACTATTTACAGTTCCTCATTTCAAACTGTAAGCTTCTCGTATGAAGAACATTATGTATGTCAATAACTACATGCAAGAAAAGGCAATAAACAGCTGCATGAGAGATCTTTTTTAGGTCATATGTACATTCTTTGAAATTCTTTGAAATCTGTACAAACATTATTCTTTAGTCCACCATATGTCTCTTTTGTCTTATTAATAAAAATGACTTTGCAACTTTGGTTAGTACTGGTACATGAAAGAGCAGTGAAAGTGCTATTCATTAGTGTTGGTCTAAAAGTAATACCTTCTATTTTATTTTGTTGGCCCACAACATCAGAGGGAAATGGTGGTATAGCAGTAGATGTTGAGCCTTCCCACCAATATTCTGTTAAATTTTATTGCCATGCAACATGTGGCAACAGAGGGCCAGTCCAACAAAATTCTGTTTGACTTCAAAGTGTGTATGAATAAAAGGTGTGGAATTGAATTTCTTCACTTGGAAAAAATGGCACCCACTGAGTTTGTGAACATTTATGGAAACCAAACAGAAGATGTGAGCATAGTTGAGGGAGCATGTGGTGTGTTTCAGTGGTGGCCACAGCAACATTCATTCACCACTGCTGGTGCCAATTTTTACAGACGATGCACACAGGCTCTTGTTCATCACTGACAAAAATGCATAGATACTGGTGACTGTGTTGAGAAATAGTTTTCTGTATCTGAAAACATGTTCTATCAGATACTTTTATTGTGCTCTTTGTACTGGTTGTATTTTCCACGGAAATAAATAGGAGGAATTACGTTCAGAGTGACATGTAGTTCTACTTGCCTCGGCTCATAGCTAAACTGACTCATAACCAGCTACTATACTATGCAGTGCAATAAGAACACTAATTAGAAGCATGTTCTCAGATATTTTAACTAATAGAAATGTGATGTCCATGGGAGTCTTTTCATAAGTCTGTGGGGAAATGTTAGTAAGAAGTCTGTGTAAATACTGCAGGCAGCTTCCATTTTCAAAATCATTCTTCAGTAGACAGTATACTTATTGAAAATACGTGGGTTTTTTTGTTTGTTTTATTTTTTTTTATTTTTTTATTTAAAAAAAAACCAACCCTGTGCACTTATTTTTTATGCCTTGAGTTATTTTAATAAAACATGAATTCCTGGACATTTTTCAGTTAATGCCCCAAGGTATAGTCTAGACAAAAACATATAAATACAGGGGAAAATGTGAAAAGAGCGACTTCTGGAAAAAAAAAAATGAAGCTAGTGTTTGGCTCAAGGCTTTAAATGATGCAGACAACAGCTTTATTCCCTTGACAGATAGTCTACAGATAGAATTAATTTAGGGGCTGATTCTACTTTAATTTACATTCTTGCCATAATAGAAGTTTATGTAGGTCATAATCAGCACAATATATTCAAAACAGAAGGTGTTAGATGTGAATATTTACTCAAACAAAAAGGTTATGTTGCCTTTATATTCTTACCTTTGTTGTCCTGAAGCGTAAAATTATGGTTATTTGCTGCTTCTGCTGTTAAACTGAAGTAGAACTGATGACCATTTGGTGGGTCATCTTTATCAATGGCACTGATTTTCTGGATGATCTGTTTTGAGATACACAGGTGTTCAATTGTTTGGCACGTGAAGGAAAACAAATACATGCACATTATATAAACTCTCTATTACCTACTGAAGAGTCAAGTCTCCCTTGAATCTTGTTTACATCATGTTTTGGTTTTCTAAACTCCCAAGCAGGTATAGGTACTATTATTAACTGAAATATAACTTTTCATTACTTTCCCTGTACTTGAAATTTATTCAATAAAAGTAATGCTCTGCAGGACCTCAAGATAATTAGGTCCTGTCATTTATCAGTGTTTAAAGTATAAACTGTGCAGTGGTGGAAGAAGCACTTCTGAGTATACAGAACATAGCCTTCTTGTAGTTATCAGTTGTTGCAATTGATATTGCACTGTAATATTTTGCAAATAACAAATTATGCTTTTGATTATTTCTATGTACTTTCTTATTTTAAAGAGAAAAAAACTATGAAAAGAAAAATGACAAATCCTAAGCATAATAATAGGTTTTTTTTTCTTTTTTACTTTTAAAATTTTATTGTGTAAAATTCTGTCAAAAATTCTAAGAAAAGATTGTAATATTGCTTACAATCCTTAAAGGAATGAATACTAAGACGCAAGAGTTCTCACTGGACCACAGAGACAAGAAGCCGATGCGCCAATGGAATATTCTTTATCTATTCCTGTGTTTCTCATGAATGAGAGCTAAAAAATGTAGGGTTTTTTTTTTTTTTTTTTCTGCTGAGAATTTAAATCTTGCTGTATTTTTGAGATGTATAATAAACAACATCTGCCACAGTAAGGAAAATATTCTGGAAGAAGGCACAAAAGTGTAAAGAATCCCAGTGAGTAAGTGGGATCTGTGTGAATGAGACATCTACTAGCATTCTGGGAGAAGGAAAGGAGAATTAGATATCTTATAAGTTAAAATGGAAAACTTAAAATGTGACAGACACCAAGGATAAACAGCATCAGAGTCTAGGATTATGAGGAATTTCATAAAGTTAGTTGAATCTAGGACTATTTGGAAGTAATGTTAGAAATTAAAAACACTAGAGTTTGCTAGGAATATATCTCTCTTCTGAAATTCCTACCTTATGGTCCATACCTCCTAAGAAAAATAAAAGTGTATATTCATTTTAGGAAAGATAGGAATTTTGCCTTTGAACAAGGTCAATGTTGAGACCACTTCCCAGAAAAATTATGAGGAAGTAATCATTCCTAACATTATTTAAAACACAATGAGCTTAGCCAAATATGCTAGCTATGCTGTAAGGAAATTAGAACTTTTAAAACTACATAGAATGTGTCATTTTTACATCTTCATTTTTCTCTTCAGTAGAAGAATCACAGAATGTCTTGGGTTGGAAGGGACTTCAAGGATCATTAAGTTCCAACCCTCTTGCTGCCAACCACTGGATCAAGCACTACTTCATGTTTCCCAGGGCCCCATCCAACCTGGCCTTGAACACCTCCAGGCACAGGTCATCCACAGACTCTCTGGGAAACCTGTTCCAGCACCTCACCAACCTCTCAGTGAAAAATTTCCCCCGATATTGAATCAAAATCTTTACTCCCTTAGTTTAAAAATATTCCTCCTTGTCCTATCACTATCAAGACATGCAAAAAGTTGATTTCACTCCTGTTTATAATCTCCTTGTAAATACTGAAGGGCCGTAATGATGTCTCCCTACAGCCTTCTCTTCTCCAAGCTGATCAAGCCCAGTTCCTGTCTTTGTAGGAGAAGTGCTCCAACCCTCTGATCATCTGGTCCTCCTCTGGACCCTCTAAAAAAGCCTTACATCCTTCTTGTGTTAGAGTCCCTAGACCAGACAGAGTACTCCAGATGGGCCCTCATGAGGGCAGAGTAGAGAGAGACAATTACCTTCCTCACCCTGTGGCCAACCGTCTTCTGATGCAGTCCAGAACACTGTTGGGTTGTTTGGGTTGCTGTTGGGTTGGCTGTTTGGGCTGCAAGTGCACACTACTGGCTGATGTTAAGTTTTTCATCTACCAGGAACTCTATTTCTTTCTCAACAGGGCTACTCTCAGGAACTTCTTATTCCAGTCTGTGTATATATCTGGGATTACCCCAATCCAAGTGTATGTGAACGAGACATGTACTTTGCTTTGTTGAACTCAGGGGCCCACCTTTTGGGTTTATCAAGGTCCCTCTGAATGTCCATCCATTCCTTCTGCTTTATCAACTACACCACTCATCTTGATGTCATCAGCAAAATGCTGATGAGGGTGCACTCAACCCCATCATCTGTGTCACTGATCAAGATGTTAAAGAGTACTAGTTCAAGACTAACCCATGAGGGACACTGGTCATCACCTGCCTTCATGCAGACATAGAGCCATTGATCACAACATTTTGGCTGAGACCTTGCAATTCCTTATCCACCAAACAGTCCACCCTTCTATGACCAGGTAGGGTGAAAATTTTAGGACTTAAGGAAAATAAGCTTGTGCTGCACATCAAAGCATTTTTACTGCCATAAGTTGATTCTGTTTTATCTTAAAGCTGTTAGACTTTCAAAATAAATTACTGCCTATCTGATAAAAATAAACAAAAAGTATCAACAGCTATACCTGGCCAGGTTGAGCATTTTCACAGACAGTTGTCTCATACTCCATGGCAAACTCAGGGGCATTGTCATTGATGTCAAGGATAGTTATGGCTACATATCCTCTCCCAATCTGTGCTGGATTCTCTATTAAGAAAAAAATAAATAAATAAATAAAAGCCAACAATTTAATTAAGTGGAATTCTATGAGAATTTTCTTTGGGTTAGTATGTTTTTCATTTGCATTTCTTTGCATATGCTTGCTAAATCAATTACAAACCCTCTTAGAAAGCTGAGAAAAGATCTTAGCTTAATCTTCTGGACCAAATTAGAACAATGTTTGTGTTTTTCAATAGTGTCAATGAAATCAAGATTTTATTTTCAAGGCTAATTTGAAAATCTAACTCATTAATCAGAGCACTGATTTGTATCATATGGAAGGATAATAGTAAATAATGTGCAACCATCAGCAAGGATACACTGTGAGACAAAACAGCACTTTTTATATCAGGAATAGCCGAGTTATTATGGGCGAAGGTAATCTATGTTAAATTCAAATTAAGAAGTTAAAAACAGAATTCTTTCAGCTATGTAAATCAAACAAACAATCAACAAAGAAACAAACAAACATGAGGGGAGAATTTGTATTTCCAAGCAAATCCCAAAGTATTTAATGTGTACACAGAACTATACCTTTCAACAGTGTTATTAATTGATGTATACTTCTACCTAAAATGTGATTTTGTGCAAGACCTAATGTCACCATTTAATTTAAAACAGTAGATGGTTGGTGGATGAACCTCAAAGAGTATATATTTAGTAGAATAAAGAAAATGAACATTTGATATATTGTATCTATTCTGTTACATAAAACTTCTGACTTGGAGAGACTACATTACTGTTATTATTATTACCACTGTTTTTTTCTATTAGTGATGTAGTAGGACAGAATAAAAAACTGTACAAACATTAAAAGATGTATCTATCTTTTTAGTGTATTGCAAACAAATTTTATTAAACATTATAAATTTTTAAAGAAATACATTCAAACATAGATCAAGTCTTTTTTTTTTTTTTTTTTTTTTCCTTTTTGTTCCACATGGGAAATATAGAGCAATTTTGACACTAACTTTCCCTTCGACTGATATAAAAGGGACCTAATTTTGGGCAAAACTGAGCCAATAAGTTACACTGGTTGTACTTCTGTGATAATGTATTTAAGAAAAGATGCAAAATGCTGCATAGTAGCTGGGAAATGAGGGAGAAAATGTGAAAGAAACAGCCCTGCAAACATCAGTGAAGAAGGGGGAGTGGAGCAAGAGAGTGAGGATGAAAGAGCATCAGAGACATAGTGTTATGGACTGATAGCAAACACCCAAGGCCAACCCAGGTAGCCCAGTAGACTAGTAATAAGAATTACATTTAAATAAAGAAATTATTCAAATATTAAGGCACATATAGTTTTTCACAGAATGTATTGAGAGCTGAACAGGTTTACACTTAACAGTTCTGTTAACAGAATTCTTGTACACACTTAAAGAATTTGGTTCTTCATCACTTTTTTCATTACTTGAAAAAAACTATCAAGTACAAAATACCCATTAATATCTTACATAACAGTGAGGACGGCACATAAGTATTCACACATTCTTAACCCTTTTTAAGAGTGCTGTGGTAGACCAACAGCAATCAATTATGAGTGTCACAACTAGGAGGGGCTAATTGATATAATCTATTCCATATTACTTTTGTTCTAATGGTATTTAATGTGAGATTTCTGATAACTAATTTCATTTTCCTTTGTACTTGTTCATCTAAAGTTAAAAGTCTATAGAAAGTGTGGAAAAGCAAATAGAGAATGCTTAATCTGTTGTATATCTGTGAGTTTTTTTTAATCACATAAGTATCTTTTACATTGAGTGAGAAAAGCTAATTTGTCTATCATGTTTTTAAACACTGTAATACTTTCACTTGGTGCAGCTGATGGTGATGCACTTGGTGCAACTAAACCTCAAGTTTTGCACATAAGCAGTTCATGCAATCTTTTAATAATTACTTACGACTCTCCATAGCCAAGACTGTAATGTTATGAACGGCATTAGTTTCCCTGTCCAAAGACTTGGCAGTTGTAATGACTCCACTGTTGGCATCAATATTGAAATACCTCTCGAGGTCTGTGTTTCGATCTATTGAGTACCTAGGCGAAGGATGAAAGAAAACTTTTGATTTATGTTCAATTATAACTTGTAAAAATGTTTCATTGATTTCTCATTAGAAAGGCAGAGTTTCCATTTTTTCCCCATATTGAGCTTGGCTTTGTCCATTTTCTACAGGGTTTTAAAAGAAGCAAAGCTGTAAGTAAATGCAAGAGCATGCAAGCTAGTCAATGAATGCCCTGTCCTGACCATGGCAGGCTCTGTTACCTCAAGTGAAGTTGTAGGAGTTCCCTCTTTCTTCCTCTCTGTCATAATGGAGAAATTCATTTACTCATGGAATAGTATCCTCCTGAGCCCAAACTAAAGAGAAAGTGAGTTGGAAGTTCTCCAAGCAGATGTATCAGCCAGGATTTGCTCCCACAAGGGCCTGCAATCTGGGCATAAATCTTTGTTACTAGCTAAAGAGCCACTCAGAGCTTCGGGTGTTCGGGGGCAGGGATTAAAAAAAAAAAAAAAAAAGAGGATGGAGAGTAGAGGATGGAGAGTAGATCACGTGATTGTATGTCATCACCATCAGCTCCCAGCACTTTGCTGTCTTTAGAGAAACTTAAGTTCATGCCCTATATTTTTTGGCTTAACATATTTTTTGTTTTCAAACTTGTTTTAGGAAGGAGAAATGAGCTTCTTAGTAAACAGAAAACAGCAAGAGTGAAAAGGTCAGATTGCCTGTGGGTGTTTTGCTTATATCCTTTCTGAGAGAAAGACACAGTTGATTAGGCAGTATTAGATTTACAGCTGGAATATTCTTGACATTCGATTTAATATTGGGTCAGAATCTTGCACTGTCATTTAGATCAAGATGAATTAAAATGTCTGAATCAGACCAAGTGTGTTCATTACAATTACTGTCACACTGACAACATACTAGATTATTGATATAGCATAATCAAAACCTTTTAACAATGTGGAAGGAAAGAATTATGGACAATAGTGCAAAAACAGGACTTTCCAGACATAATGATATTTTGGCGTGATGTGTTTGTTCTGTCCAGTTTCTACTCTGTTGTATTATGGTGCTATAACCCTTTTGGCTTCAAAATCTTTATAAGAGAGACCTGTTATGCATTTAGCATTGCTTTTCTGTATTATCTCACAGTAAGAGAAAGACATAAAAACTTTAACAGATACAAATAATAGAAGTTTTTATGAATTGAGGCTCTGCCTTTTTCTCTGTACTTTTTTTTTTTTCCTTGTAGAGTCAACTTGAACTGTACTTCAATTTTTATTTTCTTTCATGCCAGTACTGTTGTTTATTTGGTCAGCTGTGCTCTTCAGCTGCTTTGTTCCTGTCAAGCTTTCCCTAGAGACTGTCTCTGCCACCTCTGCAAAGCAGTCAGTTGTGGCAGGTTCAATCTCCTGTCAGCCCTTAGGTTTCCTAATTATTAACGCTATTGCTCTGCAAATTGAAAATTCAAAGGTCTTTCTTACAACATTGTAAGAAATCGTAAAGCAAGAGAGAGAGAAAGAGAGAGAGAGAAAAAGAGAGAGAGAGAGGAAGGGAAAGAAAGAGGAAAGAGAAAAGTGAGAAAGGCACAAACATAAAGAAAAAGCACAAAATCAATAAAAGAAAGAGACTAAAACGAGGGAAGACAAGAAGGAAGGGAGGAAGGAAGGGAGAGGAGGAAGGGAAAGATTGTGAGAGCCTAAGAAAACATGTTATATAAATTAGACAACAGATTGACAGATTGTTATGAATCAAGAATCAAAAATGTTTTTTTTACATAGGAACCAAGCAGTTTTGTTTAACCCTTTTTACAAATATTTTACCCATACTCAAATTCTGAAAAAATATTTCAGACACTTTCAATACTTTAGTTCCTTAGGGCCGTTAAAACTTGAAAGTCTTTGAACTGCAGGATGTTTAAACACTTTATTTAATCTAGTTCAAACATCAATAATTCTCAGGTCCGTATAAACTAACCTCTTTTCAAACTATTTATCCTCTCCTCTCCTCTCCTCTCCTCTCCTCTCCTCTCCTCTCCTCTCCTCTCCTCTCCTCTCCTCTCCTCTCCTCTCCTCTCCTCTCCTCTCCTCTCCTCTCCTCTCCTCTCCTCTCCTCTCCTCTCCTCTCCTCTCCTCTCCTCTCCTCTCCTCTCCTCTCCTCTCCTCTCCTCTCCTCTCCTCTCCTCTCCTCTCCTCTCCTCTCCTCTCCTCTCCTCTCCTTTTTTTTTTTGTATTGTCAAAGTTTTAACTATATTCAATCTATTATTTGCAACCTTTTCTGAATTGTAACAAATCAACATTTTTAATCTATCCATATTCCAATATTTGGAATTATGAGTGTTTATTTACAGATTAAAAAATAAAACTTTTTAAATTGATCATGAAAAGCTTTATGCTTTAATCCCCTTTAACAGATTCTTGTTTTAGGAGAGTCTGGTCTCTTATGTACATCACAAAGATGCAGGACATCTCAATATAGTTTGTCAGTGTATCTGACAACATATATAGTAAATTCATAAGCATATTGAGAAACATTCACTATTAATCATTTTTATCTCCTTCAAATTCCAAACAGCTTTGAAACACAAGAAATCTTCCAGACGTCAGTTAAACTGGTGATATAACATATAATTTTTATGATGGAATTGTTAAAAAAACAAAAATCATTTAACAGGGCCATTAAATTCATCCTTAGATTTTCACAGGAGTCAAAATCATACAGAGCATGGACTTAACTTATGGAACTGGATTTAATCCTCTCTACACAGTTCTGCAAAACTATATTATATACTACATGTTACCATCTATGCAAGAAAACACTGCCACAGCATAGAAAGATCATCACAGATAAATTTCACAAGTAAATCCCTGCCAACTCATCCATCTAGGACTTGTTTATTCATGATAGGAAGCAGCTATTTTGAATCTGCTGCAAATATATGTATGAAAGAGAGAACACTTGTATCACCTCTAGGAATAAAACACATGCTTTACTTTTACAATTAGAATTCCTGCTTCAAAAATAATGGAGCTATCAGTTTCACAAGACCTTATTCTACACATGAAAGTAAAAATTTAGCATCACCAAAAAAGATGACATCCAAATGTGATGTTTTCTACGCTGCCCTAAACAAACAATAATAACAAATGAAACTTACTACTAAATTTCAACTGCATTATTGTCTTCCTGCTACAGCTATTTATGTCCTCAGAATTCCCGAGTCACAATACTACCTTACAGATCCTTCTTATGTTCCTTTGACAATATTACTACTATGCATAACAGGAGCAACAAGTAACTCATTGGTGTTTTAATTCAGGTGATTAGTCTTTTCCTCTGAGATCTTTTTTCTCCCTCAGATGTAGCAAAATATAAAATCAAAGTTTCTTTGATTTTTTTTAATTTATTTTTTTATTTTGTTTTCTGACAGGTTCCTTATGCTCTTTGACATTAGATTATGGAAGGTCTACAGGTCCTCCATATGCCAAAAAAAGGAATATCTTGAGGATTGTCATGTGTCTATACCGTTCATATATGTTTCTATTTCAACTGAAGATATTTAATTTGTAGCAGAACTTACAAAAGCCAGACTATTGCCTTTAATTATCCTGACAAGTACGAGATGTCTTACCCTATCCATTTGTCTAACATAAACAGTTTATTGCTATATATTTTTCTTGTGAGTTCTTGGTTGTGCTTTGCCATGTAAAACAGTTTGAGTGCTACTACATTCTTGTGTATAATGCAATCAGAAAATGAAGAGAGAGAGAGAGATCTTGTCTGTAACTGAACAAACAACATAATTTGATTATACACGTTCTTCCTAAATTTACAAATAAATTAATATAGGTAATATAACAAGGATTATTTTTGTTTTGGAATCCTGAACTTACATCTTTTCTAATTTATTTATTTATTTTTCTTACCGACCTTCTTTACAGAGACTTAAATATATTATTTTTTGAAATGTTATCAATTCATATGTATAAAACTAAAAATATGCAAAGAGTATCTCTGTCTCCTTCTTCAAGGAAAAAAAAAAAAAGTGGTAAGTCCTGAAACCCAGAGATATTTAAGAGATGTGTGGACGTGACACTAAGGAGCATTAAGGAGGTTTAGTGATGGGAATCAATATGTCAGGTAGATGGTTGGACTTGATAATCTTGAGTCTTTTCCAACCTAAGTAATTATATCATATTATAATTCTAATTACCTGACTGGACTATTTGAGACATCTGGATCATGGGCAGCAACAGTTCCAATGATAGTGCCGACTTTCGCTGCTTCAGACACCACCATGGAGTATAAACGTGACGTAAACACAGGTGGCTCATCAACATCTTCTACAATTATCTTCACTGTTGTCATGTCACTGAAGGGCCCAAGACTTAGGAAGCGAGGATCAACATGTATATTGGCTGCTTCTATCCTCAGGGTATAGCTTGTTTTAGCTTCAAAATCCAACTCCTGTGCAGAAAAAATTATTTGAAAATTGTATTACCCCATAACATTGCTGCAAAACTCACAACAGTCAGAAAGTAAAAAATGAGTTTTGCCATCTTCATCCAAACAGTACTTCTGATTGACAGAGCACAGTGTATGGCTCTTCTTTCAGCTTTCTCCAAGCACTATGTTTGCGGTGTCTTGCTCAGTCTGATTAAACACAACCCAAATGACAATGAGGTAATCATAAGATACTAAAGTTATTTTTCATTACTGCATTAGTGTTGTTAAAAAAATGTTTAATTGGCTAAATAAAAAAAAGAAACAAACAAACAAAAAAGTGGAAGATAATAGACTTGTGAATATTTGTGAGTTATATTTTGTTACAAAGATGATCAGGGGACTGGAGCACCTCCCCAATGAAGACAGGCTGAGGAAGCTGGGTTTGTTCAGCCTGGAGAAAAAAAGGCTGCAGGGTGACCTCATTGCAGCCTTTCAGTACCTAAAGTACCTACAAAGAGGAGGGGAATCAACTCTTTGAAAGGGTAGATAACTGCAGGACAAGGGGAAATGGTTTTAAATTGAGGGAGGGGAAATTTAGGTTGGATGTCAGGGGGAAATTCTTTACAGAGAGAGTGGTGAGGTGCTGGAACAGGCTGCCCTGAGAGGCATCCTTGTGGATGCCCCATCCCTGGAGGTGTTCAAGGCCAGATTGGATGGGGCCCTGGGCATCCTGGTCTAGCATTGAATGTGGAGGTTGGTGGCCCTGCATGTGCAGGGGGGTTGGAGATTCATGATCCTTGAGGTCCCTTCCAACCTTGGCCATTTTGTGATTCTGTGATTCCATGCTTTGTTTTGTTGCAGCAAAGTATGCATAGGATTTTTCAAGAACACCCTTTAGTTCCACTAAAATTTGTTCTAGTGAGTGTTCCTCAGTGATGTAATGGGAAAGATAAATGTGTAAATTCTGCTTTGTGAATGAAACAAGATTTCTCTGAGTTAGTAGTAAAACATTCTGTGACTTCAATGGGAATCAAATATTCCTTCATCATTTCAATGCTGTGAATGAATTATTTTTGTCTTACTCATATTTTCTTATAAGTATCAAGTACAATGTGCCATAGTAACCAGACATTAGAAATAAATATATTATTCACTGCTGAAAACACCTCACTGAAAACACTTTATTTTGATTTATTTTGTTTTTGCATTCATTGACATTAATTATCAACTATTTCTTCAAGTTCTGTACTAATTTGTAGAGATAATGTATCTCTATCAAACTACATCGTATATATGATAAGATTTTTAAAAGACACTTGAAGATTGTTTGTTTTATTTATTAAGCAAAATCTTTATAATTTGTTTCCACCTTTATTCCACTTTTATTTTCTTCAATTAATTTTGAGTTTCCTTTGGAATTAATGTTACATTAGAATTCCAAAATTATCCTCCAGCATTCATGGGATAACTGTGGTCTAGAAAACAGTACCATTACAAAAAATTTTTCAGAAACAAAAAATCTTTTACTTCACAGACACCGAAGGAAATCATTGAAGAAAAGCATCGTATTAATATGAAAAGAATTTACTTTGCATCTAGATTCTTAGTCTGTCAGCTTGCAGCAAATGCCTAGCTTAATATTTCTTTGCAATTGCAAATTAAGAACAGAAACAAAAGACCCAAGCATTTCATAACTGCAGTCTGATTAGTCTACTGTCTTTTCAAACTAGATTTCTAAGTGCATAAGACAGATTAAAAAAGGGTTTCAACACTTCTGATCCTGAACAAATCATAAATATCTAAAATGGGCCTGAAAAATAATCTGACAGCATCTGCAAAATATTCCTGTACTCATTCAGAGGAGTAGCAGAGGTGAAATACATATCTGCTGACCTACAAATGTGAGGGTCTAAGTTTTCCATCAAGTTACAGTAAAATAAATCTCAAATGAGCATCTTAAAGTCTGCGATTAAGCTGGCATTACAATACAGCTGTAAACAGCCTGGATTTAGAAATGAAAAATAGATTGCAATACATCACACTTGGAAACTTTTATAAACTTCATGTGGCAGCAAAAATCTTTTCTGAACAGGAAAGTATATGATCTTCATTTCATGCAAGCGCTCACTTTCTGCATTAAGTATTCAGTTCTCCAAAAAGTGTTATGTTATCTGAACACTGGGCAATACAGTTGATACAACTGGATACTGGTCAGTGTGTATTCCTACTGACATTATTTTGAATCTTAATCTTGGCTTTATATTTCAGATTTCAAAATATG
Source organism: Tetrao urogallus (assembly GCF_951394365.1). Lineage (NCBI taxonomy): Eukaryota > Metazoa > Chordata > Aves > Galliformes > Phasianidae > Tetrao > Tetrao urogallus. The sequence goes on along the minus strand of NC_136815.1, from coordinate 52,627,641 downwards.
AGCCATGGAACACACCTCACAGCCACAATGCAAACGTAATGTGATGTAGGCACTGGCACAGGCTGCCTGGAGAAGTTGTGGATGCCCCATCCCTGAAGGCATTCAAGTCCAAGTTGGACTGGGACCAGGGCAGCCTGATCTGGTGGGTAGCTGCCCTGCCCACAGCAGCAGCTTGGGACCAAATGGCTTTCAGATCCCTTCCAACTCAAGCCATTCTATGATTCTATGTTAAGATGAAAAATCTCTCAGAAAATAATGCAAATGATATTACCAGATGAACAGCAAAGTTAGGGAGAAGACAGACACACATGGAAATATTTTTTTTTTCTGTAACGGTGTTGTATGGACTACAGAAATTATGACCTGAAGAGTGTCATTGACAAAAGTCTGATATTTGTTGAATAAAAAAGCAGAATTTTTTAGCAAATTATATAATTCAAATCAGAATTCAGTTTTGGAAATTGATTAATTGGCTGAGGGGTCAGTCTCAGGGGATTGCAGTAAATGGGGTTACATTAGGCTGACCTTTAGTTTAGGTGTTCAAATGAGTATGCATGTTGTACATGAGTCAGCAGTGTGCCCTGTCAGCCAAAAGTCGCAATTATACCCTGGGGTGCATCAGGCCCAGCACTTCCACCAGGTGAGGGGAGGGATTGACTTGCACTGCTCTGTGTGCTTTGTAGCCTCACATTAAGCACTGCATGCAGTTTAGGTGCCACAATATAAGAAGGACTTAAAACTATTAGTGTCCAAAGGAGGACGGAAAAGAAGGGCCCAGAGGGCAAGATGTATGAGAAATGGCCAAGGTCCCTCGGCTTTTTAAGCCCCGAGTAGAAGAGGCTGAGGGGAGGTTGAAGGGGGGCCCACAGCTTATGAGAAGAGTGAGGGGCAGCACTGAGCTCTGCTCTCTGGTGACAGAGACAAGATCTGAGGGAACAGCATGGAGCTGTGACAGAGGAGGGGAAAGGTTCTGCATCTGAGGGTGGTGGGTGTGGGAACAGGCTGCCCAGGGCAGTGGTCATGGTCCCCAGCTGCCAGAATTCAAGAAATATTTAGGTGCTGCCCTCAGACATAAGGTTTGATTTTGGGGTGGACTTGTATAGAGCCAAGAGCTGGTGTTGTTGATTACCAGTTAGGGATGTTCTATGATTCTATGATTCTCTCTGACATGGCAGACAGAAAATTCTGTGGCAACTTAGTTTTCATTAGAAACTGTTGGGTTTAAAATAAATAAATAAATAAACATACAAGTGATTAGCCCAGTTTATACTGTACTCTTCATACTGCTTATTTTTCTATTCAACATATATTAATACGTGCTGTTGCACACCTTCTATTTTTAATCTTCCCATGATGCTTTGAGTAGCCCTGTACAACTGATTAATACTATAGAAAAGTTGAAACTTTGTCATGACACCTAAATATTCTAAACTTCGGCATGTTTTCCACTGAATAAAAAGGAGGACCTATTGTTGTTACTTTCTGTTAAAAAGAAGAAAAAAAAAACACACAAAAAAACAAATAACAAAGACCTATCCAGTGTATGCCAAGATATAAGGCAAAATAAGTAGTGATTTTTCTACTTAAATATTCCTACATACATCACATATCTTGTGACTCCAAGATTCAACATAACAGTATCACAAAACTTTGCCTATTCTGGGGATTGTTATATTTTCAAGTTACTATTTTGACTTTGAAGTTGCATACACTGTAGAAGGGAAGGCTAACTTCTTTCCGTTAATCACTGATATCTGTTAAAATCTGACAGTTTAAATTACAGCAATACTTAATCAAACATGTGGAATTAATGAAGATGGAGACAAGACAGCTTCTCATGACATATTAATGTCAACATCACTGTTACTTAAGAAAAAAAAATGATGAAAAAATTGAATTTGATACAAAGTATGTGTAGAGCATAATTTTGTTAAACTAAGCACAATTATGAAGAAATTATTTAAGTGAAAATTTTGCACATGTTCTTATGTTTCTGTATTGATTTCAAAAGACTAAATTAGATATTTAGTGTTTTAACTAAAAATCATAAAATCATTTCTTTTCCATGTGGACATTTAACATAAGTTTTACATATCCATTTAAACCATTATGTTTCATATATTTGAGTGGAATCTCGCATTTGTAGGGACTAAGGAGAATACATTCATTGGAAAAGATGAAAAATGAATGATGTTGATGTTTAACACGCCTGCTTACTCAGGGCAATTTTTACCTTCTCTAAGTTAGCCATATAAACTATTATATTCTCAAAATTATCATACATTGCTTACTGTGAGCAGAAGTCCTTCTAGGGAAGAAATCACCTGATCTACTTACTGTCTGTTTTTCAGCAGCCAGTAGAAAATGCATCTCAATAACTGAAAGATGTAAACATCTGCTTTCAGTAATATGAATCCTACCCTTGAATTCCCTTATATCAGGTACCTAAAGCTGCTGACAGTTTATGAAAGTTGTAAAAGTTCTTTGTCAGTGGAAAACAAACAAAGAAAAAAAAAATCTGATGTACTCATATGTGATATGAAACCATTGCTGCTTAGAAGAGGTAGAGAATCTAAGGGCAAGGTTGCATCATCACATGATAGAAGATTATAAATAGCAACACTATTATTTTCTCCTTAGTTCTTTACAGTAGAATTTATTTACAGTAGTTTTTCCTGTGGGATGTGATAGTGACCATAAATCTGAAGTCATCATCCTCAGTCTACTCCAATAAGATACAAATCTCAGATTCTATGATTCATAGAAAAGTACCAAGCTTTGATGCATATTCCAGTTCAGGAAAATAAACAAAATTTCTAAGACATGGCGAGTGTGCAAATTTTCTTGATCTGAAGGAAATCTTTCAACAAATCATGCACAATACAATGAAGATATTATGTACTACAGACTAAAAGACTGATGATATGAATTGAGAAGTTTTTTTTTTTTTTTTTTTTCTCTTATCCAGTTATTACTAATGCTTTTTATTTAGTAAGCAACTTTCAACTAGCCTGCGGACTATACTGTTATAATTTCCTTTTAAAACAAAAGCATAGATTCCAGTAATGGAGTACCAAGTCAGCAGCTTACAAATCACTACATCACTGTGGAAGGCTGAAAGGACAATGTATATACATCAGTTCTTCAGTACTCTGACTAGATCCTCACAGCTTCATTAATATCTGTGCATTAATGTTAACTGATTAGGTCCTTTGCGGGACCATTTATCTTTCTCTCAACTGCAGGCTTGTGTTCTTGTGTTTACTTTCTTTCTGTCTGTCTTTTTCTTCAAAGAGGTAAGAATTTTTTCCTATGTGAAGGACATTACAAAACAAGTTATCTATATTTCAGAGACTGGATATGAAGTTATCTTTCACAGGAAACCTATTTTTGTAATGTTCATTTTTTACTGTATGGTAACTTTTTAATAACGTACTTTACAGAGGTGAAAATCCCATTTTTAAGTCTAGTGGAGGTTTTATATTGAAAACTGCGGTACATCAAACAAATGTGCATTATCTTTCAAAGGAACCATGGTAGGCTCAAGTTCTTACACTGTAAACTCTGATATAGAATTGAAAGCAAATTTTTTACCTGGAAAAAAAAGAGAAATGTTAACACTAACAGAAAGATGGCTTTTCAGTCAAAGGCTTACACATAAAAACCTCATTTTTATAATTGCCATTATTACTCTTAAAATAACGTCAGATTGTAGAATAATATCTTAGCAGACTATTTCTATGAGAAAGTACTTGCAAAACTTATTTTCACATTTTTCTAGATTACATTCAAATGGTTTGGTGATAGTGATAGTAGAGCCATGTATTTGGGGAAGAAATGAAGATAAAGTGAGCAATAACAATACAGTGGGAAATCTTTATGCTTGTCATTTGCTACAGTAAGACAAGACAGCTCTCAGCAGAGCCTTCAGACTTTTTTCAATGAAGTTTTCCATAAAATTTCTCTATAGGCTTCAAACAGCTTGAATCAGATATTATATCCTTTCAAAAACTTCCACATGATAGGTATAATAAAAAAGTACCATGCAGCCTTTTGTTCTTTTAAGTTATCATTATCATACTTGAAGCACCAAGTAACCGATAAAGGTGTTGGAGTATGCATATTGTATATCAGATTTTATCTTAAGATATTTTGCAACTCAGCTATTACTATTACTGAAGACTAACCGTAGACTGCAAGTTTGTGAATGAAGTTGAAACCATACATATATGATGTCTCTCTCAGTACACTATTTTTAGGAGTAAAGCTGTGGAAGTTCTATATGGTCTGTATATTAATTTGTTGAGTAATGAAGCCAAAAATCCCTTTATTTCTCTTATGAACAGGATTCTTTAAACACTCAACAAGAACTCAGTTTGAACTTGTATACACATAGTTTTACAAGGAGACTATAAAATTTGTTACATTATTCATTTCCATAAATGTTTCTTCAGTTCTAAGTGTGTTACAGTAAAGACCAATCAAACCCATTAAAAAAAAAAAAATAAAATAAAATCTAATATCTTCTGAAAAATTCCTTCCAAAAACTCTCATCACTGTGGAATGATATACTATTCACATGCAAAAGATCTGCATCCTTACAAACAGAGTATTTATAGTAGAATGAGAATTACAAATGAAATCATAGGAAGGAATCCTACTTTACAGACGGAAAATTGAGTCTCATTGTAAATGAGGATAAAGTTTTCAAATACTTTTGTAGAATATAAATATCCAGTTCCATTTCAGAAGCTGTGAGAAATTTTTTCCAAAAGATCATCTAATATTGATGTTCTTCTAAATCCTCTTTTATGGTAATTTAGGCACCTAACTGAGCTTTACTTAGGAATTCACTAAAGTGTGCTTGTGTGTACTGAGTTGGGGTTTGAAGAGGAAGAAATAATTTGGAGTTAGAGAATAACCAAGCTGTTACATTATTTGCAACATCAGAACTCTAGCATGGAATATGAGTAGGTGACATATTTAGATTGCTCTGTACAGAAGAAAAGTAAAGTAGGAGCTTATGTTTCATTTGACAAGTCTGAAGATTTTGTTTATATATTATTTTTATTAATATCATGTATTATTGTATTTGATATGCCCTCCTAGATACATGTTAAATAAATTATTTGCATGTGAAGTCAGTTAATGAATTTTGTTATGTACTGCAGTGCAAGTTAGACATTATATATTTAATTACATTAACACAATTTGTTAAAATTTGTACACAATTTGTAAAATTTGTAAAGTTGTTCAATACTTTTTTTTTAATGAAAGCAGAATAAAATACATATTTCAATGAATATCAGTGTTAGCATAAAAATATATATGCTTGTTTTTCCTGTCTTTTGGTATTTTAAAGTCTCAGTCTTTGAGGTACAGAGGAAAAATGTATGGAAATGCACATGAATGAATAAATAGATAAACCTATTCAAACTGCATTCATAAACTTTCTCAACCTTCACTCCAAAAACCTATAGTCATTAATTAGTTAAATTAGTCAAATTAGTCAAGCCATTACAGACAAGTAATTTTGGGAAATTCCTAGACATTTGATCTTCTATATTGTCTCTGTCATTGATACCTGTCTTTTTCAAACTTGCTGAATTTTTTTACCTTCTATACATAAATGCATACATTGCAGTTTTTGCTGATCCTTGGGTATTTTTCATTTAATATTTCTTCCACTCAGAGCACAAAGAATCCCGATTTTCTCAATGAATTCTTAAATCTTAACATATTTTTTAACAATTTTTTTTTTTCTCCTTACATGCTAAAATAAAAACTTAATTTGCAGTGTGGGAGTCAACTTTTCAAATAGTTTCAAAATGGTTATCCTAGGAGCAGAGCATAAAATCTTCAGCTTGCGTGTGAAGCTCTGATAAACAATTGCCAAACATCCTCCACAACACCCAGCACAAAAGTGGATGGAGTATTGCCTTTGTATGCTCAGTCATACTTTGTTTTGGATGTGTGGCCTTTGTGTGTGTGATTGCAGCAAAAGTATGCAAAGTTAAAGAGCATATTTGCTTTTAGAACAGAAGTATACCTTTTCAGAAGTCTTTCTGCTTGATGTGAATTGAGAAAATATTATCTGAGTGTATAGACATGCACAAGTTTAAAATGATGGGCACACATTTGGAGACTGAGTTGTTTCTCAGTGTCTCAGCTGAATTAAGGGGTATGAAAAGGAAAGAACAAATGGCTCTCAGAAGTGTTCAGAACTTCATGTGCCAGGTAGTAAAATGTTTACACAGTTATCATGCTACGGTTTCTTCCCTCATTCCTTACTAAAAAGCTAATATCATCATGCAAGGATCATGTCTGCTTGACTCTGTCAGGCTAGCCTTTGTAGCTGAAGCCCATTTAACATATGAACACTCATTAATGGTATTCCATGTGCCTGCCCTCAAGAGGAGAAGCTGCAGTTTTTTGTGGCTACTCTGCTTGGATTCTTCACTTCTTTCTTCCCTTGCAGTCGACTCTCTGTACTATTTTATTTACAAGGTTAATAGGAAAGATCTTTCATCCTTGAGCAAGGTATTTAAGTTCCCTGGAATACAAATAGAGACCTAATAGCATCTAGAGATTTGGGAGGTGCCCTTCAGCATGAGGATTTATGTTTGAATACAACAGGGGTAATGTATTTAATAATGGTAGGAAAATGAGAGAAAATTTGTAATGTTGCAAAGAAAAAATTCTGAATTATTTTGTCAAATCACAGCAGCATTTACTAGGTTTAAATATTATTTGCAAACCTTGGGCTTTTCTTTCGGTCAAAAATTGCAGTCAGGTAGCCATATCATAGGGAAATTCTTTTCACAAACACTCAGTACTGAAACAATCACTTCAGTTCCCTAATGAAAGTGATTATAGAAATAATAAATGACAATTATTTTTCTGCTGGACAATTATTGGTGCACTAGAATTAAGAGAGTCCCAGAAAAAGCATTGGTGACTACAACTATAGATTGAAAATTAAAATGTTTTTATAAGCTCCCAAACTAGTCTGCTGACAATCCCAACTGTCTGTGTTGCTTTCTGTGATACTGATAAACACCCTCCCTCTCGGGTGGCCATAACACTTCCAGATCTTTCCTCAAAAATCTTAAAATGAACAAGCTGAAGTATCCGCACTGAGTTTGGCTGTTGTACAAAGAATGGATTAATTTTTCATCACTTGTATTTCAATGCGCTAAAAAGGAATTAGCAGTCTGCAAGAAGACTCAGACAATTGCTTTTCCCTTGAAAAAAATGATTTATATTACATTTATTAGAGCCTGTCAAAATTGCTGAATGTCCTGCATTTTCACTGACATCTACAGATGCTTACCAGCTCTCAGCTGGTGTTCACGGCATCAGAGAATTAGCCCGTTACTTTGCCACATCATGCAGTATTAACTTATTTCAAAGAAGATGTGGTACTGAAATTTTATATTACTTTAGAAAGATATTGGTACATTGGAAGGAAAAAAAAAGAAAATTGTTGCATGAAATTTGCAAAGATTAAAGAGTACCTCTGTAAGAAAAATTATCCAAATAATCAAACAAACTATAAGAATAGGCGTTTGTTCAGGAATATGCTAATTCTAAAATACTAAATCAGTCTTATATTTTACAGGATATTAAATAACTTAGGAGAGATAGGACCATGTACTTTTAGCATTGCCAGTGATAAATATTCACAACCTGCTCTTGTGTGCAAGATTTTCTTTTTTTGTTTTACCATTCTCCTCAAAACTAAAATTTTCTGCCAAAATATTTCAGTCCACACTTATTTTAAAAAAGGATACCATTTAAAATGTGTTGCAGAAATGCAAAAAAACTGAGTTTTAATATTTTTATGTAAACACGGTTTTTCTTTTTAAATTGTTAGTTACTTAACTGCACATATAGAAAGCTAAAAGGAAAATATTTGTTTTAACATTTTGGGGCTGCGGATTAATATAGGAAATAAAATATTTTCTTACAAAACAGCTAGTCTTACCAATAAATAAATATTGATAATACTGCATATCTCCTGTACAGAACATGATTAATCAAAGAGAATTTTTGTTTCTTAAAGTTATGCTTTGGATTCATTTTGGATTCTGACCTTACGTTTCTACTGTAAGACATACATTTTTCTTTAATGTAAAAAGAAATGAGAGAAAATTTGAGATTTCTATTTGTGCTGGAGAATTTTTAAAAACCAAGAAACAAACAAATATAAACCCCAATAAAACAAACAAACAAACAGACAAACCAGCAACAAAAAAATCACAACAATTTTCACATGTACCTTCACATTTCCTTCCCTTATCTTGCCCAGATTCAAACATAATCAGTCAGAAAATTCAGACTTACCTTCTGAATTGTGATGATTCCCTCCTGGGTGTCTTTGTCTACAGAAATTTTGAATACTCCCAAACCATCACCATCTACAATCTTATACTCCATTTCAGCATTGGGTCCCACATCTGCATCGGCAGCTTTTATTCTGGCCACTACAGATGCCACAGGTAAAGATTCTGGGACATTATACTGATATGATCCTGCGAAATTCAGAAATATAACAAATTCAGAGATTTCTGAGTCTGTAAGCTAAAATGTAATCTATATTCATGCAACTGAATATTTACTCAGTCTACCAGAAAATGTGTTTCAGTTTACAATATGATTTTTTAAATTTCTTTTCTAGGTTTTCGTTATGATGGATTTTTTTTCTTCTTCTATAAGAGAGAAATCCAAGACAAAAATGCATAAATTTTATTTAACACTTAGCCATAAAAATGCCTGCAATTTTCCAAGGTAAAAAATACAACTTGTTTTCCACAAATAAAGGAAATAAAGCAAATATATTAAGTAAAATTGGTACAAAGCCTTATCATCTTATAAATCTATATCTTGATTAGGGAGCTTACACTCCTAATATGACTAGAAACCAAGGTACAATCATTTCTTTAAAAGTAAAGTCACCACCTGCAATCTTGAATATTCCAGTATTTTCATTCAAATATAAAACCGTATATATGCTGTCAAAAAGATATCTGCAGTCAAAAGGCAATAATATCTTCACTTTCAAAAACAACTTCTGTTATTCTATCATTGTTTCAAATTCTTAGTGGCAGGAAGTCTGGTTTATATCACTGGAGTTGAGTAGAGTTAATATATTCCGCCATTACTTTAACTGATTTTGTGAGGACTTTATAAGATAGTGTAAATTAAAAAATAATAATAAAATAAAAATCATACCAGACATAATGTTACTTATAAACAGTTATGACATTACAACTGTGTATTCCCTTCTTTGGTTGGGATGATAGCCACCTTGATTAGAGATAGTTGAGGGAAGATGACTTTACAGATCTACAGTTTCTTAGGAAACACTCCATGCACAAGACAAATCCTGCTGAAGTGACAAAGGAAGGACTAACAGTTAAGTTAAGAAATTGTTCATTCTGAAGTCCAGCTGACAAAAGATAGAAAAGTTTTAAGGTGTTTATTTTTTGTCCTCTTATTTGTAGTGAAGAAGCAAAGTACATCAATAAATGCACCTGCTCTATATAACTTCATTTCAACTGATCTGAAATAGGTAAAGAAAAAAGATTTTTCCAAAGTAGTAGTAGTAGCTGTAGCAATAATAATAATAACAATAGAACTTGCTCTGAGAGATTTTCAAATATTTAATAAGGAAGTCAAGTATTTCTATTCTCTTTAGGTATAACATAAAAAGTAAAGGAAATAGCAATGTTTCGAAATAATGCTACAATTCATGTAACTTACGTCGTGGGAAGCGGGGTGGGTTGTCATTAACATCAGTCAGAGTGACAGTTACTGATGTTGTTCCTGATAAACCACCATTTTGCCCAACCATGTCCTTTGCTTGAATAACTAGTAGATATTGGTCCTTGGCTTCTCTATCCATATTTGGAAGGGCAGTTTTGATAATGCCTGCAGCAATACAAGCTATGTCAATGGTTGCAGAAGTAAATACATTAATGTGAAAACTGAGTTTGACCCTAAAAGGTAACAGCAGACCAAAGACTGCAAAAAGGGAGGAAATAACTTCAACTCTGATATTACAATATTTTACTAGGAAATAAACTGCTATGCTACAAGCTTACTTTAAGTAGTTCAAAAACAGCATGTTTTAGTTTGTAGTACATTCTTTGGGTCCACGACCATGTTTACTTCTCCTTGAACTATAGTTATTTGCATGACACTTCCTTTCCTAGAAGATATACTCTTCTGTGTTTGATTTCCCATTGTCTTACAGCTAAGAACAGAATATTCTGTACTCATTTTTAAGATTCCAAGTTCAAAATTATTTCACAGTGTCTTGAATAGTTATTCATCACATTAAGACTTACTAATATTGATATCATGCCACACTTTGCATATATATGAAATTACCTTATTTCACCAAATATTTGCTTAATAAAAACTATTTTGAAAACATTAATGTGATTAAGATGTCCTGATTTCTTAAAGGAAATACTGTGGTATCTGTAGTATTTTTTTAATATCCATTTGATAATCTGCATACAATTTGTAATTATTTGATTTGAAATGTAAACTTGAAGAAAGCTCCATGCTTCATTCTTTCAGTTCAGTTGATACAGATCAGAAAATAAATATTGCTATTCAAAATGTGATGACTTTATGAATATTTCATGCCTGGCACATAGTAGAACTGCTAGCTCTGATTTCCAGAGAGGCAGCTACATACTCCAACAGCATTCAGTGTCAGCAGTAAAGGAAACATAAACAATCTAAATAAAGGAGAGGCACACTAGGGCACATAACTGTTCATCTGATATTTGCTGAATGTTTAGTCACAATTTTATTTCTTTCTTCCCTTCTGAATTCAGGACTTGCCATGGGCTGAAACATTCACTTCACAGATATTCTGGCATTATTTCACCTATTTGACAAGACTTTTAAAAACACAATTAACATACAATTTCATAAGTTTATTGTCTCTACATTAGTTTACCTAGCCCGTTTGTTTTTCTATTACTTTTAAATTGCCAGGCAATGATAACCAACCATTTGGGAGCTAATTATCACGCATAAAGGAAATTTGAGTACAACATCAAAATGAAAATGTATGAAAACATTTCAGTCTCAATTCTTAAAGAATTCTTAAAGAAAATGGAGAGACAAGAAAAGCCTACTATACACCATATCTGTTGGAGAAAAAGAAAGTACTATATAACCCTGTAGAGGACGAACATTTTCATGAATATATGAAGGTTTATAAATATATGAATGCATAGATATGTTAATATTTTGATACTACTGATTTCTGCAAGTTTAGGTGCTGTTAAATAGAGTGTGACCTTTTAGTCATAACATTAGGATTCAGATCTGTTACCCAGCAGTTCTTTTTGTTTCATTGGTTGATTTTTAAATGACAAATAGGGTAAATATTCTGTTTCTCTTTTGCTGTGGCTTATCCATCTCTGAAATGCAGATTATAATTTTTCTCCATGTAGGAGACTGAAATTAAGCAAATTGATTTATTTATTTTTTTTTTTTAAACAGTGTGCGAAATGATGCTGTAAAATCATCAAGCCACAGAATCATATTATTTGGAAAAGACCTTTAGAATCACGAAGTCCAGCTATCAACCTGACCTACTGATTCCCATCAGAAAACCACATTTCACATAGCCACAGCTTTTTAAATATCACAGTCTCTTAAATACCTCAGGGGCAGGGACTCTACCACCTTCCTGGGCAGCCCATTCCAATGCTTGATCATCCTCTACATGAGGAAATTCTTCCTGATACCCAATCTAGATCTCCCCTGGTGTAACTTGACTTATCACTGAAAAAAGGGACAGATGCTTTCCTTGCTACAACTTTCTTTTATTTGGTTACAGAGACAGAGGAGTTCTCCCCTCAGTCTCTTATTCTCCAAACAAAACATCCCCAATTCCCTCAGTAGTTCCTTATATGTCGTGTTTTCTAGTCCTTTTACCAGCTTTGATGCTCTGTCTGCATGTGCTTGAGCAACTCAAAGTCCTTTTTGTAGTGAGGGTTCCACAACTGAACAAAATATACAACAGGAAGGACGTTTGTTAAAACTGAGGAATAAGGACTGCATTTTCCTATGGCTAGCAATATTCACAAAATTTATAAAAATAATAATTAAAAAAATGCTTCAAAAATGATGTTTTGAAAGTAGCAGTAAAATAGTGTGTCAAATGAGAATGGGAAGTACTATGCTTTAATGCTCTAACTGATGAAGAAAAGATATATTTTCCACAACAAAACTCTATTTTAAAAAGAAAAATGAAGAGTCAGTCATGGCATAAATCTATAGTGTAGGAAATCCGATGAGAAGGTGATATTTGTACATTTACAGAACAATCTGAAAATAAAACATATTCACAGCATCTTCAATTTTTTATTGTTCAGAAATACTGCAATAGACAGTAGATCAGTGAGCTAGAAGATTGACAAGGAGATAAAAATTTCCATTCCAAAAATGTAAGCTTATAACATAGCTCGTGTGATTTCTAAAATCTACTCAGAAATATAAAAGAGCAACAAAGCTCTACTGTATTCAGTTAACCAAGAGACTACACTAACAAGTTCCCAGCATGTTTTAATGCACTTTTTCTACTTTCTCAGCATTATGGTAAAGAGAATTTGTAGAAAATTACCTGTCTTTGGTTCCACAGAAAAGTAAGGTTGTCCTTGCAATATGCTGTAAACCACTCGGGCACTATTGCCATAAGTAGGATCATCAGCATCAGTGGCTGTCACTTGAACCACAGAGGTACCTGCAAATATTTAAGAAACTATTGTACATATAAAACCCACACATCCAAACTATATTCAACATACAGTGCCAACATACAACTGGAACAGTGTGAGGAGTGTGAGCTGTCTTTTGCATAACTAGTCTTTTTTTTTTTTTCTGCAATTCAGCCTAAAAAATAAGGCCCTATTTGTAAACCAGTAGTATCAGTTATTTGGACTTCCCAAATGTTCTCTGTCTTTAAGCGATTAAGCCCATATCACTCAGTAGCTCACTTCTTTATTTCTGAGTTTAGTTAGTGGAGAATATGTGAGAGAAATGAAACGTTCTTAATAATGACAATGTCTGAAATATGTCTAAGTATTAAATATTGACTTCCCTTTGAAGTCAACATTAAAATTATAAATGATAAGCAGCTACAGATTCAAATATAACACATATGTATGCATTATATCTTTTAATATTAGACACCTATATATAATTTTATCCTACAAAATTAGTTACACTTATATACAAGAGAAAACTAAAGAGTTTATATTTCAGCTAAGACAGACAACAAACATCTGAGAGTTCCCACTAAATTCCTTTAAAAACTATTCACTTCACACTGTATCTGCAATGTTTTAGTACTATTTCTGGTAATCATCTGCCATATAATGTATCTAAAAGAACTGTCTATATGTTAACAGGAATTAGTAAGAAAAGATGTTTATCTGCTTAGCAAAAGGTGTATATTTCTGAGAATCTTGTTCAAGATCCACCTCCTATGTGTTGTATTCTCCTTGTCAGTTCCCATTTTTTTATTTTTCTTCACTGTTTCCATGATGTATGCTGAGAGCAGAATAAGACAACACTTGGGAGCCAGGGCCTTGGCCATGGTCACCACCTTTTGATAGGCAGAAAGGATTATTATTTCTCACTGGCAGATTGTCTGGAACATTGAGACCTTCCACTCAACACCTAGGGAACCATTCGGAGGTTAAGTTGCAAATTAATATTGCAGCAATTTGGCAGATGCCCCCTTCAGCAGAGGATCAAATTCCCTGTTAAACAGGATTTAGTCAAAAGATTAGAGAACAGTATTTGTCACAGAGAGTGATCATTTTCCAACTGAAAACAGTTTTTCACATAAATATGAGAGCAACAGATCCAGAAATTACTCTTCAACAAGAAGCTGTACTAATAAGTGACCAGGGTGAATTTTACAGAAGTTGCACTCTGATCTGTTTTATTTGGACACATTCAGGAAAGATTCGGAAAAAATTCTTAAATCTTTTATGTCTTATATAGTTTGTGTATCATCCATTTTCCTCATCTTTTCTGTCCTCAGGTCAGTAGAAAATTGTAAATGGATTTTGGGACAAGGCTGAAGGTTTGGAAAAAGAGAGGAATAAATGAGACCCTTTATAAAATAGTACAGATAAGAAAGGATGAGACCTGCTGGGATGAATTCTGACCAAAAGTCATCCTTCATAAGATAAATTTATTCACTTAAGTTATGACCTAACTAACCCACGTGTGTGACCTCTTTTCCTGTAGTGTCAATGACGAAGTATTATGATTGCAATTCTATCTCAAATTCTATTTTTCTTTCTTGTGGACTATAATATTTCTGAACAGAGAATGTTACTCTGAGTCTGAAATTTTACATTAAATAGATGGGAAGTATAAAAAGAAAACTGTTAGTTAATCCATCAAGTCATTTATCTGTTACAGGACACTTAAAATACATCAGTGTTATGCTCACAAATAACTAAGAGTTTTGATTCTGTACGTCAAACTGATTTTACAGATTGCTCTGTAATGTAATTTCATACTGAGATCTATTTTAAATTTTCCAGTCTCTCAAGCTTTTGAGTAGAAGGATATAATAATGAGTATTTGACACCTTGTACTCTTTGACAAAGCCAGGCTTAACACATTTGCAAAGTGTCTAAATCCTGCCAGTGAAGCTTACCGTGTGTGCAAATATAAGAAAAGTACTTATAAACCTCACAGACAGTCACACATTTACTCCTTGCTCTTGCCTCTTTCAAGAACTTCAAACCAATACAAGATGAAAGCAATTACAGGCTCTGCAGTCTCAACACGGAAATTTTGGAAATCCTGCAAGCTTAGAAGGGCTTGTTCACTGTAAGAATCTACTGATGTAGCAAAGACTCTACCATTTGTGAGACACACAAAAGCCAGTGTCTGAATCTAATTGGCTCTCTCTTAAACTGAAGATTTACCCATTCAAACACATATGTCCTCTAGAAACAAAAACAAACAAACAAGTAAACAAAAAAAAATTAGGCAGAAATTCTAATGCCAAATCTTTCTGCACTCATCCTATTTGACTGTAATCAACAATAGAAAATGATGATACTTATCTACTTCCTTTGTACTAATTACTTTTTCTTTAATCTCATAGAAGACAAAGAACTTTTAAAACAGCTACTGTTATCATTATTTCTTTACTCTTTTTACTCAAAAAAATTTGAGTTTCCATAAGTTCTATGTTTAGTGGGAGATTTTTGCACAAAATATTTTTTAAAAGAATATGCAGGATAACAAAGGTTCTTTAACTATGTGAATAAAGCTACATGTAGGAAAATCAGCTGCAAGGAAACATAATGAACTGAAAGATCACAGTAAAGATTTCCAGATATTTACAGAGAAAGAGGATGTCTTTTGAAGAATAAGCATTCTTTCAGAGAATCATCATTGCAAAACAGAGACTCCTAATTTTTCTAGTAATAGACTGATCCTAAATTCAAATCTTAATTTTCTTTAAAGAAAGAGTAACCAAGAAAACTATATGGATACTATTGATAGTCAGTAAAATTATGAGTTAAGGAAAAATGATCAGTTGCATCACAGTTCCAAATACAAAATCATTTTTCAAAAGGATAGTTCATACTCCTCAATTAAATTGTTTTCTTCTTTACTCCTGAACATTTTCCCTAATCTTACAACCCAGATTGTCATCTATCACGCAAGTGTCCAGCCTTAAGACTCAGAGGTACCATTTGGCAGTCCACATACAGGACCAAACCTTTTTTCCATCCAGCAAACTCTCTGATCTAGTAAACCTTGTTTACTGCAGCTGGGCTGAGGTGTAAACAGAACACCAACCCTACCCTTAATAAACTGTTATAGCCTGTAGCTTCACAACTTCAACTTAAAATATTTCTTAGAGTTTGCATATCTGACACAGGCCAAAAAGATAAATAGGGTTAATTCATTGAAAAATAGTTTATTTTCCTCTCAGCTGTGGATTTCTCCACAGTTGTCTATCTAGGTCTTAGTAGCAAAGCTAGAATATCACTTAATTAAAATGAATTCTACTTGAAACCATTTCATAAGCTTTTTCATCAATGGCAGCAAATACTGAGGAGAAAATCTGTGCTGCTAATCAAAGGGTGTTCCATTTATTTTTTATTGATGATTGCTATAAAAAACTGGCTTTTTGGTGGCTGGCATACATTTCCATTTTTCCAGAATGTTTAAGCTGTCATTTTTAACCTAAACTTTAACACATATTGGTAGATATCAAAGAATCACAATTATCTGACAACTACTTCGGTTATGATATTAGGGCAAAAGGAAGGGAAAATTTTTGTGGAGAGGACCTTTAATTTAGAATGATATTTGTACTTTAATTTACCTAAGTCAAGATACACAGATGTTTTGGACATGTTGCAGATAGCAACGTTTTCTGTGATAGGGATAAATAAAGGCAAGATAGGAGGATTCATTTTATTTTGAGTTACCAATTCTTCAAATGGACCAGCTTTACATCTCTGAGTTTATTATTTTAGAAACAATGTTTTAAAAAATCTTACTATTATAGTGCATGACATTTGATCAAAGTTTTAAATAGGTCTGTATAAGAAATGTATGTAACTTCAGTTTTTAACATTTAAGGGAAAATCAGCTTGCCAGGTTTTTGAAATGCTAATTTTTGAAATTATGCACTCCCTTAAAATTGAATTATAAAATTGAATAATCTAACCACATTAAAAAATTAAATATAAGCCTTTAAATACAGCCAGTTAGTAAAGACATTGACTAATAGAAGTTAATGATGTATAGTGCTCAAAACACTTCTATGTTGTCTCCACATTTCTGAGTGATATCAGCTACTACTAGAAGTATTAAACACCATTACTATGAAAATATCCATAGTATTTCCTTAATATCTATATGCAACAGTCCAGCTATGTGTGGCATTTCTTGCTTCAGCTTCTGGCATTCATTCAGATCTCAAGCAATTATACCTATAAAGCATTTCCACTCAAGGAGCACAAAACAGGGGATAATGGATTTTGAGGCAGGCTTTATGCTCAATCCTTCCTCCCCTTTCCCACAGCCTTTTTAGTCTTCCTTTACTCACAGATAAAGCCCAAGGTCAGAAAAACCAAAGCAGATGTTTGTGAATGTAGAGCAACAGTCTCAACTAGACACTGGTACCAAAGACTTAGTATGATGCAGAGGTTTTCTCTTTTCTTTCCCTTCCCTTTCTTTCCTTTTTTTCTTTGTTTTAAATATATATTAAGTACTTCAATCCATCTCTATCAAGTATAATAAATTTAGCAAGAAAGACAGGTATTTCTCTTGTTGAGTAATAAATAAAGCTCATATGTGTGGAGAGTCTTGAAAATTAAAAAAGACAAAGCTATGTTTGGTGTTGAATTTTTATTTCTAGTTATTATCAAGACAAACGTGTGTGTCTCACATCAGCTATTTTTGTGTGTAACATAACAAGGACTTCCCTTTTAAGTATAATTTGCAACTTTTTTTTTGTTTGTTTGAAATATAATGCTGTCAGATTTTTTAAGTAAAAGGAATTTTAAAAAATCCCCAAAGATCTTCAGAAAAGTTATATCTTTTAGGTTCTTGCTATGTACTGTAAAAAAGTATTTACTCTTTTCTGGATAATCAGTATAATTGGACCTAACCGAAACATAATTTTAACCTGACCTGAAGTCGTTTCAAATAATAAAAAAGATTGACCTCAATTAGCCTTAGATAATATCCTAAAATATTTGTGAAATGTAATACAGAATCATTTTACTTCCATAACTGCCCTTTTGGTTAAAGGTTATGATTCTCCAATCTTTATGGTTAATTTGGGTTCATAATCCTGTGATCTCTTTCATTTTGTTTAATATCCAATTAAAAATCCTTGTGAATGCTATAATTTCATATTAAATAAAAGATAATTTCTCCTTAAAATTGCATGAATGCTGTAGCTGATTAATTACAAGTTGTGTTATACGAATAAGCTATGAATCTATGTGACTATGTAAGACAAGTGCCTCACAAGAACTTCACGGTAATCCCTAATTTAGAAATCAGTAGTTGTGTGATACAAACAGTGAAGTTGTTTAAAATTTAGAGTCACAAAGTTTGGTCAGATGAAACTGCCCTTAACACAGATTTTGACAGTGCATGTCTAAATGCACTGTCAAAATCTGTGTTGACTAAGGGCAGTTTCATCTGCATTTTCATCACTTACAGTTAGCAGTAATTTTGCAGTGTTCCACCTAAGCTGAATATATATTTGATAATGCAGTCCACATGAGACAGACTTTCTTTCAGTCATTTATACAGTACAGATTTGGCAAAATGTGCAAAACTAGCTCCCTTTAAAACAGTCCTTATTTTCTCCATTGCAAACTACACGTTACGGCACAGATTTGTGCGTGTAGGTAAACCTCAGATATTTATAGGAGTTTTTCATATGTCACTATATGTGTACAGGAGAGAGTTAACTAATCCAGGAAGGATACGTAGAAATATTATTCCTTAGAGAGCTAAACAGAGATGTAAAATACTAATTATTTATGTATTCTATAGCTCAGTTAATCAAATCCTAAAATAAAACAAATTAATATTTACAACATATTCTTAAAATGCTGAATATTTATGTTTTAATTTTTTATTATCCAATTATTTTTCCCAAGTGCTGAAGGAATTTCTCAGGAATATATCAAAACTGCACTTCATCCCTGATCTTTCTCAAAAAATGTGGCGTCTACCCTTCTTTCCAAGACCACCCCTGCTTCTTCAGACATTCACACTGTGTTTCAGTAACAGTAACTATCAAGTATTAAATGAGAGAAAGCATCAAATGTTCACTGTTCAATAATGTAAATAAATAGAAAACTAATTAGCACTGTTTTACTTATATTCTATTGGCTCCTAAAGTGAGATTCAGATGTAAAATGTAATGATTGCTGCACAGTGCACTGGCAGGAAAGGTCATTTTTGGCTCTCTAGCTCTAATGTAGAGGCATTGTTTAGTATGCAAAAATACAAGAAATTGAGTTGAGAACACCATAGTAAATTCAGTCTTACCTAAGAATATCAAGTTTGTATATGGTCTAAAATCAGTCAAATACATTCCTGATTGCAATCACCATAAAACTTTCTTAAACTGGGGATCAAGAACCTGAGTTCCCATACACATATTTCCACTGACATAGTGAAAATTTTTATGCTTTTTAATGTCATAAACTTATTTATAATTTCAAATTAAACTAAAACTCATCAAAATGTATCTTATCTGCCTGAATCAGATATCTTTTGATGGAACACTAGCACCTGCCAACAAATAACCATTTGCTCTCTTTAAAATTGAAGAGATGGTGGACTTAATGTTGAAATTCTTCCCTAATTTGAATTTAGGAATAAAAGCTTCTGAGAGGGTTTGAAGCTTCTACCAGCCATTTTTCTATGAATCCATTGGAATTTTATCAACCATCTTCATCTGTACCCCAGTGTTTTCCACTTGTATATTCTTCGCAGAGAACTAGATATCAACACTGGGAAAGATTCACAGTAAACTAACTGTTAAGAATATACCCAAAACTTACAAAAAATGTTATGTAGCAGCAGGAATTTGAAGAGTTTGTTAAGAACAAACTTAATCTGAATAAAATGATATATTATCATCTCTGAATACCATACTGTAGGTGTGAAATTCATTATTGTTAACAAGAAATATAGAACAAAGTCTCTGGGCACTGGAATGAGAAATACGTCATAAAATGCTTAGCTGTGTTCCTACATAGCTATTTGAGTTTCACAAAATTTTGAAAGAAATAAATACTTAATCTAGCATGTTATTTCCAGTTAAGTCTTGAAATATCTAACTGTTGCAGGTGGCTCATAAATAATTAAATATCTTAGTGTGACACAGTAAAAAATAATGAAATTTTTAAAAGGCAGCAGTAAAAAGTTTCCCACAACACCAACAGTCTATTTTGCACTTACCCACAGGAGACATCTCAGGAACTCCAGCAGTGTAAGGACCATCCAGAAATTTTGGCTCATTGTCATTGATGTCCTGAATCTTAATGACGAACTCGGATTCTGGTTCCACGGGTTTATTAGTCAGCCTGTCTAGTGCTTGTGCTCGGAGCGTGTAGTAGGCCTGCTCTTCTCGATCCAGCCTCTTTGTAGCGTGAATATCCCCTGTGTTCTCATCAATAATGAAAATGGAACTTGCCCCTTCGCCTGACAAGATGTATTTGATGGAACCATCTCCTTTATCAACATCAGAGTGAAGCTGGTGAAAAATTGATAAGAGATGAGATTAACTTCCAAGAGAGTCAGTGGCATGGAGATATGTAAAAATAATTATGTCAAGCAGTAGTACATGAAATTTTATTGTTCTTGGAAAGATAAGCTGAATGTTTATTGCACACAGCCCAAGAGGGACCATTTGAATCTGTCAGCTTGCTCTTTTGAGCAAAATGATTTCACTCTTTTCTATAAACATTTTCAAATGCATTTTATATTGTCTTATAGGTTTCTTGTATTGGAATTTTACACAACCACACACATACAAACCTTTACACACATTACATACCTTTACTCTCACTTAAGTGTAATTATTGGTTTTTGTCAATTGCCTTACTAAAGCTTGTGGCTTCAAATATATGTCACTATAAACTTGATGTTAGTGTTTGCTCCTATGTCTGTATGGGATATTACATACTCTTTTCCCCATTGTTTACTGTACAGTTCACTAAAATATTTCAAATGAAGAGAATGGATTGGCCAATGGTTTGGTTTCTCACTACTATGTAGTAGAACAATAACTGTACTTCCATATATTCTTCATTGCCATCTAACTTAACGATAATACAGAGAACAAGAGAGACTAAGAAATGTCCTAATGCTGTCTGAACAACAGCATCAAATGCCAAGTGTATTTTCCCTGGAAAACTTGAAGCAGACTCAGAAGAAAGATGTCCAATTGGGTCAGAATATATCTCCCACTGGAAAAGTAAAACAGGTTTACAGAAAGAAGCTTTCTTCCTCATTCTGCGAGTTCTTTTAAGTCACAAAGATTCCATATTTTTTGTAGCTCCTTTTTCTCCACTGAGTCACACTTTCCTGTTACAGAATCCAGACTTACACAAACCTCATTTTTCTCAGACTTGTATTAGCAACATAGTATCATGTCAATGTGTCACACATGCCCCTTGCTACTTTTTAGCTAGCTAAAAATCTAGCTATATTTGAAAATAAGTGAAGACAACATTCTTTGTTTCTTTTATGATTTTACTTACTCTTCCTCAACGTGGTGATTACATTTACTATCATCATCATTACAATGTCCTTTTTATTTATTTATTTATTTTTATTTTTCTTCCTCTCAGCTGGAATTATCACTGAAAGTAATTACTTCCAAAGTACGCTTGCAGAAAATTGCTATCTTGAGCATAACTTTAAACAGCTTTTTTTATAGGCTATTCCTATATCAGAAGGAAAGAATTGGTGACCAATTTTGAATTTTTCAGATGAACAAAAAATTTCTTACATTGTTAATATATCTCATAGTTTTGCAATTGCAGGATACTCCATCTCAGTTTTAAGATAGAAAATAAATCTGAGCTTTGGACTGGATCAAGAAAACAGAACTAGGGTGCCTCAACTGGATTAGGGTACATTATTTCAAAATGTAGCTTATCCTCATTTGACTGCTATGTAACTCCTGAGATACATGAATAAGTCTGGGAATGCTTTGGTGCAGTTTCTCAAATCTTTAAATTCTTGTTTCTCAGTACACTCAAGATCAGTCAATGCTGACACTGAGCAGATCAAGAGAAGATATATTTCGCACCCTGTTTCTTTGAACGTCCACAGAAATGCTTATTCCTCAGCCATAATATTGAGTTAACTCAATAAACTATACCCCTGTTCATCTTACAAATCTGGCAGCAGTAGCTCTTGCTAGTTTTTCAGATTTGACTGGAAGTACCCATCTTTTTTATATTGGAACAGAGGTGTATGCAAGTAAGAATCTGTTCAGCTTGTTTTTCTTTTTTTCCCCTATGTTGTACTTCAGGGTTATCCCTTGACTTACACAGCATCATATAACTCAAGAACAGAAGCTACAAGGTACAAAGATTCAATGTTATAATCTCCCTGAAGAGATTCAGTTTTATTCCATATTTCGTATCCTGACAGAGCATTGGTTTTTCTGTGATGGCTGAGACTTCCCCATTCTCCCTGTAAAAATAATTCCTCATTTTATGGCATAGCTAAGGATATGTTAGATGAGAGAAAGAGCAGATGATATCCGCATACTCAGCTGTTTATCAGGTAGAGCAGATGTTTGAATATTAGAGATGTGCAAGTAGATTCTTCAGGCAGAGATGGGAACTGAATCTACATCTCAGCTTGCAGAGAGTAACATTAGTTCTCTCTCATGAGGGTGAAGCCTCATCCATCAGCACACCAGACTTTAGCACTCGCATCTGGATCTCAAGCTGTAGGTCTGCACAGGCTCCCTTTCACCTTGTTACTCAGGGCGTCTTGATCTAAATACATTCTAGCAGGATTACAAAAGAAAAGAGACCTTCAAAGGAGAGACTAGAACTGTAAATCCTCAAAGATGCACCAAGACTTACACATAGTAGAGAAAAAGAAGAATAGTAGCTTCAGCATTTCCCATTTGTTCAGGTAGTAAATGATTAACATATCGTGTTTTAAGGAGATCCACTCTGAAGTCCATGAAACTTCAGAAGGTTTACATTTCAGTGGCTCATGCTCTAGAGTGACATGCTGAACAAAAGTCACTTTTTGAAACCATGCCTCGATAGAAAACTGCTACTGCAGTGATTAGTAAGGAGGTTAGTGATGGCCTTTGTTACTCCAAGTTTGAGGGTCTTGGAGTAAAGGTGAAAAAAAAATTGCATTTTTTATTATACTTTTTTCTTTATGAAAAATCATTAGCCCTTGCTTAAGCAAGAAAGCACCATTGTCCACCCACCTAACTGTTGAAAAGATGATTTATCTAACTATGGTACAAACAATTCTATATTAAAAACTCTAAAGGATTTGACTCAAAATTCTTGTGTGTTCTTCAGTAATTTTATGGGAAAACTTAAAATACAAGAGAACAATGAAAATAGAAGCTATTCTGAAAAAATTCAAATATGTTTTATGCCATTTTCAGTTCCTTCCAGTATAATCCTCCAAAAAAATGGTCTTCAAAGGTCATTAATGTCAATGCATCAAAGATTTACAACTAAGAACAAAAATATTGGACCCAACAGTCCTGCACAATATTTCTACAAAATACTGCGTAGTTTCAGGTGTTACAATATAAGAAGATAGATAGATAGATAGATAGATGGATAGATAGATAGATAGATAGATAGATAGATAGATAGATAGATAGATAGATAGATAGATAGAGAGCATCCAAAGAATGCATTTGCACTGATTTGGACTCATAGAACCATGATTATTCTAGAGAATACTGAAACCTAAGAAAAGTATTTCCTTCAGTATCCCTAATACTCAATAGTTTCTGAGTTTAGTCTATTATTAGGTACAGATCTTTACATCACATTCTGTTAAAGTATGTTAAAGCATTATTTTCAATTAAGAAGGATTTTTTTTTTTTTTAATTCAGTAAACAGAGGTACTACACTAAATTAAAAGCAACTTATCTGGCCACCACTTATCCGAGTTCTGAATGAGAGGTTTGTTATTACTCTGATTTTCACTTTGTGCCGCCTTAAAGCAGGTGCAAAATTCATATGCTTTTGTCTTCCTCCAAGTTCTAATTTTGTTGATGTTCCTAACTGTGGCAGCATGGCTAACATTTTAGTGCAAAATCTACACATTCGGGTATGGGGCCATGAAGAAGAAAAGCTCAGATAGAACATAAAGAGTTGATGGGTTTTCAGTAGCAGGATCCCTGAGTAATGGTGAGTGTAAAAACAGACAGAGAAAACACAACATGTTCAGTGCAGTCCAGCTCCATAGATTCCTGACACAAGAAGAAACATGCACATGTCTTCAGAACAACTGAATTTTTTTTTCAAGATAGAGTTGCCTTGCCTGCACCCTTTCCTCTCTTCATATGAAAGTAGCTAGAAAGAGGGGAAAGGAATAACTTATACATCCTTATGACCTTACAGGCATCGTATACCTTGGTTATGTGGAAGTGGTTAAATTGCATCCTTATTCCTGCCTTCTTTCTAAAAGTATAGAAAAACAAGGAAGAAGAAAAAAGACAAAATGAAAAAAGAATATTGAGGCAGAAATAATTGTCTTGTCTGTTTTGTAACTTATTATGACATAACAACAGAAAACTTACTATTTCTAACTATCACAAAACAATGGAGAATTGACTGTGAAGGAAAGGCACTCTTACCTCCATATAGAATATGCCTATGCTACATTTTGGGGATACTTAGAGAAGGAATTTGTGACCAGGTCAAACTTGTAATTGCAAGATAAAGGAAAGGTAGGTAATTGCAAACAAAGACTTCACTTGGCCTTTTCTTTTAAATCTTGTTCATTACATCAACAAAGTTTTTAAAACTTCTCTTCTTGGATTTAATATTTACTTTAGTTGCAACTACAAGGTCTTTGAAATCCCTTTTCCTCTTGGATTATCACTGTCAATAATAGTATTTTGAACTGTGATAACATCTAAATATTAATATTTAAAGTGTAGCACAGTCATCGGAATAAACATTAAACTAAAATCCAGTCTGCACACAAACCAAATTTCTAAAATGTGTAAGAGTATCACAAACATTAGTTATTGATATTATTGCTATTTTCAGAGATAATTATTAAGCTCTCACTTTTGTAAACTATAACCATATTTCATTATGAATGGCTTTAGACATCTTTTTGTATTTCCTTATGGGTCTTGTTGCAAACATCATGTGGGACAGAAACAGATTTTCAACATTATTGGTGTCAGAAAAACCTTGTGATTCATGATTAAATTCATACCTAGGCAGTAGTGAAAGTACTGTTCAGCAGGCTCTTTTTTTTTTTTTTTTTCTTTTTTTTTTCTTTTTTTTCCCACCAAGAAACACTGAGAAAGTGAGAAAGAAGTTCCTGATGGGTTTTTGTTTTCTTTTGGTTTAATTAATTTGCATAAAGCTATAGCACAATCCTGGACTCAAAAAGAAATACATTCGTCTAAATTCTGTTTTTTTCAGCTCAACAGATTATACTGAGGACAAGAGATCAAGTAAACATAACTGTTTATATCCAAAACTCCTTACATTTGTAATTAAAGGAAAATTAAATGTAAGGAATTTGGGGTATAAATTTGTAATGCTGCCAGAATTTCCTTGTCCCAGCAATGTTAGCAATATGGTAGGGAACCGACAGAGACAACAGTGCCATAGCGGTACGGTTTTCCACTTTGACATAGTAGCAACTCCATGTACTGTTTTGTTGCCTCCAGACATTTTCCTCATCAGAAGCAAAAATAGACATGTGGGAACACAGCAAGGTCCCATGCTGTAGACTGGAGCTTGTAGAATTCTTACTCAAAGCCCTGTTAACATAGCCAAGATTTTTTCTCTATGTTGAACTAAAACCCACAGAATTTCATCTAGAGTGCCCAGAACAGACTGAAGACCCAAAAGCTTTTGAAATGACTGAGGTCCAAGACATTCCTGAGAACTCTTCCAGCCTCATCCTTATAGGCTGCATGAACTCAGACTGTCTCCAAAAACCTTTTACCTTGCAACTGCTAACACTAGAGACCTAAGAATGACCACCAGCTAATATATACTTATCCAAAAGCACTCAAAAGTAACTAGATATTGAAAGATTTAATAGCCCATAAGTGCATTTTGTGTTCAGTATGTGAAATAAATGCATTTCACATTCAAGCTTGTATTCCAGTTTGGAGTACCAGCTGTGACACCCCACACCTCTTTGTCCTTCTTTCAAACAAATTTCATGTTCTTCTTCTTGGGCCTCAGAGATCTTCATATTCAATAGGGTGTAATATAGCCAGTAAGTATAATGTTTTATCTTTTATGTATTCACAGATGACTGATTAATTAAGCACTGGACAGGAGAGAAAATAAATAAAAAAGGATAAAGATGGAAGGGAGGAAATGTAGATTTAAGAACAATCAAACAAGGATAAAAATGTTGGCAGTTCTGAGACCAGGAATGAAGCAGAGTGGCTAACAGACAGGATAGCCTTCAAAAGGAATGTGTTGGGGTAGAGAAGCTGGAGCATGAAAAGGAGGACAGAAGAACACAGACAATTTGAAATGGAATGAAAAAGTATGGAAATAAATCATAAAGTACAAAAGAAAAAAAATCACAAAGTAATAAATAGAACTGATTGGAAATAGAGCTGATCAAGTGATTGGAAAGTGTTAAACAAGAACAGTATTTGAGAGTAAAGCTGTATAGTATTACCAGCATTTACTTTTCATGCTCTGTGTAATGCAACAGAACTCAAAATTGCTGGTAACACGAATCTTGTCAGTTGTTACTTTACTCAATATTAATAGCACTCTAAGAAATTAAAGAAATATGAATTTTATGATTTTCCTCAGACATCTTCTCCTGCGATTAAAATTAGAATAAACAGTTAAACTTCACTGTCCCTTTCTTTATCTATGCTATTTCTTCAGTCAAAGATTCACCCACATTCATGGGAGAGTTCAGTAAGTAGTATGTAGTCCTTATACTCCCCATTGACTGGTAGTTCTCCAGGAGGAGAATAAGTAATGACTCAGCCACAGAAAATAAAATGAATGTTAATTCTGTCAACCCTTTGAAAAAGGAAGGTGATGCAGGAAAGAGAACATCGAAGTTTTTTAAGCCCTTAATGATTGTTAATCAAACAAAATTCAAAATAGAAGTGACCAAAAGTCTAAAATTTATACTTTGTAACATTCCAGTTAGTTGCTAAGTAAACCCCCTAGGCTTCTAAGTGAACAATAAAGTTTAGATGGAAGAATTCCTTAGGAGTAAGAGGCACTGTCATCTAAGGACTAGTGAACTGAATAATTAATAGGAAATACTGAAAACTGGATGTGCTAAGATCAATCATATCACATTTTTTACATTTTTCGTTCAATAATATCCAATTGCATCCACAGTATTCCTTCTTTCTGTGCACTTCTGTGACAACTCCTCATAAAGACAAATAGTGATCACGTACATACAGAAACATAATGTGCATGTATGCATATATACACATATGCTCATACACATGCATATTCTTACTGTGTCTTTTCCTACATCTGCAGACACTGAAATACTCATAAATCTGTGTCTACCCATACCACTCCCAATTTTTATAAGAGCACAAAATGCCCTGTAGCAACAGGGACTTGTGCAGCCACCCGTTAAGATCAGCATAGCTACAGGAAGAACTCAGAAGCAGTTGCTGCTGTAGATGGAACATATGTAGCCAGCTGAGTATTCTTGGGGAGTTTTAATGGGCAGTCATGGCATGTCGGTCTCTAAAATGACTATTTGTCATTTCCGTTCTTAAAAGACTGGTAGCTTCAGGAGCTAAAACTCATCTGTATACTGTGCATCATCACATACTAATTGCATAGAATCAGCTTGGGGGGAGGCACAACATTACTGTATTGTAGCACCACCAAGAGCCTGCAGGCAACATAACACATTCAGTAGAATGGAAAGCAGGCCTTTTTTTCCCCTCACACACAGTCATATTTGAAGTTTATCAAAATATGTCTGTTAGAATTTAGAATGGGTAAGACAGAGCACTCTGAAGTAGGCCTGTCCTATGCAAAAAATATGCATATTGCAATTCTTTCAAACTGTGGTCAGTCCCTAAAAATTTATTCCTCGGTATTTTTATTTTGAGTACAAAACAAGATATAGAGTAGTGAATTTGCTCTCTGACTTACCATATAAAAAATTCTTCCTTTTTGGCCTGCATTGATTTTTGATTAAAGAAAACAGTCTCAAAACTCATTTATGTGGGAATCTAGAACAATTAAGTCACGTCAAAATACAACTGGAGTAAAATTCTTTTTACAAAATCCTGAAAGACTGTTCTTACTAGTTGTATATGAGACTCCACATTTACTTACAATCAGGAGAGAGAATAAATTCTCCTCCACACATATCACTAGTATTTTCATATGATCCATACTGCACCATACTATCTACTATTACCTACTAAACCAACATATTTACTGGTTCAGTGATTTGAATTATTTTGTTAGCAAGAATCACTGAAGCCATAAGACAAAATTCTCCTAAAGTCACTCTCTTTCAGCAGAATAATAAAATTGTGTGAGGATGATCTCTTCCTTTACTCGTCATGTATCTTTTATGAAAGTGAACAGGCTTAAAAAATGCAACATGACAAATGGATATCAAAGACCGTAGCATACTTCACAGAAGAATATCTCTGGGTTAGCAGATGTCCATGAGCTTGAAAAGGTTTATGCATGTGTAGCAGCTTACAAAAATAGCTTTCAAGAAACTTCACTCACTATTCTTCTCAAATTATCTCTCCATTATATATCAAACAATTCCTACTGACACATTAATATATATAAAGAACTATTGAGTACACACTTTCTTTAAAAGAAATAAATATGTTTATAAACACATGTATCTATATATAAATATATACAGATAGAAGGAGAGAGTGAATAATCTCAAAACTTTTTTATAGCATTGCACATTATAAGAAAATTCATGATTTTAAAGTCTTGGATTTTATTTATTTATTTATTTATTTATTAGGGACCAGAATAGACATGAATGCACTTCAAAACTGTGGTACAGGAAGCAAATAGAGCGGGAAGAAGACAGTAATGGTAGAATTTATATACCCACTCTAAAGCAAGATGAATGCTTTTTGTTTGTTTTCTGTTCTTAGAAACAGAAATAAGGGAAAGAACAACAGGACAACAAGTCATTTTGCCCCTATCAATTGTTCTACTTATCCATGATAATTCAAGTCTGGCATTTCAGTCACAAAAGATGAGAGCACATTAAAGGATCTACTTTTTCATCTCTATGTCTAAAGAATTAGCTGTAATAGCACCGAATGGGAAAATAATCACACACTCTTCTTGCTGAACTATTCTTATCAATAATACCAACTTTACAAACAAAAATTCATTTGCTGTTAAAGTAATTTCTGAGATAAGGTACATACTTATACTGAATGTCTTTATTTTAAAAAAGAAATAACACCTCTCATATTACCTCTTCTTTATCAAACTACTGATCTATAGTTTAGAGTGATTACTTTGTTTCAACTATCCAAAATAGCTTGCAGCACTCTTTGGTTAGTAATGATTTTTTCATAGAAGCTGGCTTCCAAGGAAATTTGTACCAAGCTTTAAATCCTCCAGGATTTTGTTTCTATTTTCTATTCTTCTTTTTCCTTTCTTTACTTTTTTTTCTCCTTTTTTTTTTTTTTTTTTTTTTTTAACTTAGTTTCATTTTTTGTAAGAGAAAGCAGCGGGATATAGTGGTGTTTGATGTTACATTGTATCCAATCTTGAAATTTCATTTGCTCTTAAAAATTAATTCTACTAAAATTTCACTTGTAATCTTACCTTCTATGTCAACAGGAAACATTGAAACCTTTTCAGGCTAGAATAGAATTGTAAAATAGATAGCTGTAAAGCAGTTAAAGAAATTACTTTGACTAATTATGTTTGTGGAAGCTTACAGAGTGCTGGACTACGGCAGACAGCACAAGTAGAACTTATGAAATTATTAAAACAAAGCAGAAATAGTAGATTGGTATATGCTTACTTATTTTTACTCAAGGAGATGACAACATACATGGCAGAGCAACAGCATCTGTTATTATATTTTGCTTTGCAAAAATTAAATTTATATTCCCTTTCATAATTACAGTCAAACATTTCAGAAGTTTAGACAAATGCAATTCTTAGTGCTGTATTTAGGAAAGATTTATAGTCAGTTTGAAATGCTATAGAACAGTCCTTCATACGATTACATCTGTTACATGCTATAATTCATACTACCTAGATGTTTCTCAAAGCATTACCACAAACCAAATTCTGTGAGTATTCCCACAGAGATCAGTGGGACCATTCCTAGATTTGAAGTGCAAAATTAAGAATTTGATATGATGTCCATATCACGTGTAACTAGTCCCTGGAGAGTTATGCAGGGAATACAGTAATATCTGCTCAAAGTTGAGAGTGGGTCAAGGAAACAGCAATAATACATGATTTTTAATATAAAATTTTACTGTAAAATTTTCATGAGTAAATAATTTATATGAAAAGATAGCAGTAAAATTTTCATTTTTTCCTCTACTCTTATATATTTCATTTAAGGTGGCTTATCCTATTTGTTTTTACCTCGGATATTTGCAGTATACATATCCATCCATCAATTCATATATACTGGCTAGTTAATTAACAGCTAATTTTCCAAACTAATCCAAAGAATAAAGACCTTGTAAGATCAAACTAAGTCTGCATTTTATAATTTTCTAGGTTAAGAAAGCATCCTCATTGATGTTATGCTCATGCATTTCAGGGCTTGTTTATTGTTCATGGAAGTTGGTACTGAGCATATGCCTAAGCGCCTTTCTGAACCACAGCCTTAATCCCCAAGCAAAGAAAAGGTACTTTAATAAATAGCAATGTGTATTACATCAACTAATTGTAAGAAGCAACACTGAAAGCTTAAGCGATTTCATTATATAAATTTACACTGTAGCTGTTCAGTATTCAGAGCAAGCTGGAGTAGGGTATGCACAATAAATACAGACCTTTGAAAATCTGTTTTAAATTGTTCAGATAATTTGAAGTGATCCCTTGTGAATAAACACTTTAGAAGTTTTGGTTTCTTCTTATTTTTTTTTTTTTTTTAAACCATTAAAATTTGCAGGCCTAGGAGGGCTGATCTCAAGATAGTAATTCATATTTTGATAGGCATTTTCACTCCACAGGATTAAGGGTGGGAAATAAATGCTTTTAATGCCTATGTTTTATGCTGTTTTTCTGAAAACACTTGAGGGAAAGGATAATGCATTAGTATTTCAAGACCATAATGAACTGCCTTTACATGAACAATGCTAGGTTAATTGTATATAAAAACCTTCCAGCTTATAGGCATTTTAACAGCTGTGTGTAAAGGGCAGTGATCTCCTGATGCTTTTTCTATTTTGGTGAGGAGTGTATAATAAAGACAACCTAAACAAATTCCTATGCAGTCATTACTGTTTTTTTTCTCCCCCTTAAATCATGTTTTGACATTAAAATGATGGCGAGTTATTTATGGATTAAAACTGAATTTCACTCATTGCTTTTTAAAAAAAAAAATCCATGGATATGAATTTTGCCCTATTCAATGCTAATGCCAACCCAGGATTTATTTGCCTGTTCTTTGTATTCTCACCATAAAAGATTCTTGCTCTATTTCTCTGTCATTTCCATTCAGTGCTGGCAACACAATCAATTTATGTGCTATTGATGAATAAATGAAACACATCATTTTTATTTTTTATGTTGGTCATGTGCACTTGCTGTCTCTACACTAAAATTCAAACTGTGCAGAACTGTTTTTAATTTGGAAAGCCATCTGTATTTTACAGAAAGTGTTTAAAGTCTTCCTTCAAAAACCCATTTCTGAGGGTTCCAGTATTTCACATATATTAAGAAATTTTTGATTTTCATAAAGACTCCTTTAATTATCTAATCTTTTAGCACTCTGCGAGATTTTACTTTGCGTACATAATTCAAATTCTCACCTGGTCACTGATGAAATTAAACCATTTTTATCTAATGATCATTTGCACTTTGTTTCCCTTTTAAGTGTACTCTAGTTTAACAAAAATGGAACAGGCAGTGAGTTCCTTTCAAGAATGCTCCCTGCATCTAAAGAACTGTGGTCAACATGAAGGTGTATGAACTGTTAGCATTATTTATTCTATTAACTGCAAACAACATCAATCATCTGAATTTATTCTCATCTGCCCCAGTCATTTGAACTAAGATTATTGTTACTAATTTTTCTGTACCACCAAGTACGTCTTAAAGGAGTCCTTTATTATGCTATCTAATTATTTTCTTTCTATAAAGGTATCTGAAAACAATGAGTTATTCTTGGAGATTAGAGTTTAAAATCGCTATAATAAATGTCTCCAGCATCCAGACTGATCTTCTCTAAGTTTCACTTGACGCAGCATGTAAACTTCTCCACCAGATTGTCTGAGCATTTTCAAAGCTTAATTGATCCAATTTGCATGTCTCGTCCCGGCAGAATAATGCCTCACTTCTATCTCCTCGGACTAAGAGATCACAATCTAATCATTTTTGTATACAAAGCAGATGGAAAGTCTCCAGCTCCTTTGCTGCACCCTTGCATCCACTTTAAAAGAATTCCAATTCTATTAAATTCTATTATTCTATTATTCTGATCTCTCTGTATTTTTATAGGATTGTTGTCTGATTGATTGAACTTCTGTCATCAATTGCAGTGTGCAGAACTTCATACTCAAAGTATTTCTAACTTTTGACTTACACCTTCTGCGTGGTCCACCCAAAGAAAATGAAAATAAACAAACAAACAGTAGAACCTTAATTTAACAAACTATCCAAAATGTTCCCCCTTAGGGAAGTTCTGCAAGGTGTTTTTATTGTTGTAAATCAGAACAGCTCAGTTGATTGCAAGGAAAGAGCAATTTCAATTTGTTGAGGATCTGTTTCTACATTGTTAAAGACAATTTAATTATAACCCTACTCATAAAATTGTGAGCCTTATACATTAGTACACACTGATATTTAGACAAAATGTTATAACTTTCAGAAAGAAAATGTTACATTTTTTTCAATTCAGTGAATAATTTTCAAAAAGCAACTGAGAAATGAGAAAGAAATCTTACTTATAGTGCTTCTTCTATACTTTTTCTCTTCAACAATCTGCAAGCTGTAGTCTAAACACAAAAGTAATTTAGTAAAAACTTATATTACTTATAAATAATTGAGATCTAGCTTTTGAAAATAATCCAAGTAAATAAAAGCTTCCACAAACAAAAAGTCATAAGCAGATCAGTCAAACTTATGAAGATTAAGGATGTATAAGCTTCAAATATAATTAAAATGAAGCATTCTGAAGTAAATAGAAAGTTCAGCTTAATCACTTCACTTGCAGTTCACAGCTTGAATTTGTATTCCCTTCCTTTCTCTAATTTATATACATTTTCAAACTTCGTTGTGTTTCTGCAGCCTTACTCTATTCGTCACATTGCTAACTGGTGAGCCCTACAGTCCTCCTAATGGTTCCACAGTTCCCCTGCCCTGCTGGAATTTACTGGTTGGCTAAATGCCTGATATGCTTTTAATTTTTCTGCATATATTCTTTGTATTGCTTCTTCCTGTTTTGTTTTTTCTATTCACCTCCAATCATATGTTATCAGTAAATTGAGAGGACATAAAAAGATTGCTTTATTTGTTTTCAGTGAAGAATACACAAGAAACTCCAGTGCAAGTCGTCTACAGAAGTGATCAAACACTGGTAGTCACTGACAGAAGTAGATATGGAGTATCTTTCAATCTTCTCTGCAGCTACTTTCATAGAAGGTGGAATACTCAAAAGACAAAAACAATAGTTGTATAATAGGAACCAGAATTCACTATCAACTGTTCCAATATTCTCAGAGAAAGCATGCAAGTTGAGTAAGAGCTGTGTTCTGTCTATATGTAAATATATGTATATATATATACACTAAAAAATGGTACTGCAAGATAAAAGAAAATAGTAGCTCAATATCAAATCTAGTGAATTAAGGTTAAGTATCAAAGAACAAACAGAATTAATAAAACAAACTGATCTTACTATTGGGGGAAAAAAAAAAAAAAAAAACAAGAGATTAGAAAGACTTTCTACTAACATGCTACTTGCTACAAATTGATACCACAAAACCAACAATGCCTTTTTGCAATTCGCATTTCAAATATACTCTGGACAAGATACAAGTAAGCTGCCTGCAGTGCAGACTTGGTTGAGTTTTGTAAATACAAACTCTCATTCCACGAAATGGATGATGCCTCTCATCATATAAGTAAAACCCCTGCTGTCTTGCAATTCTTGGTCTTATTGTCAAAATGTAGTCGCATAGTTTACAGATGGGTTGTTCAGTTGTAACTCAGCAAAAGACAAAAACAAGTTCACAGATGACACTCGAGAAGTAATAGAATGCAGTTTGCTGACGTCATCTAGCTTAGCTCATCAGGACTGGTAGCAACAATAAGTGGAACAAAATTTTCTCCAGAAGAGGCAAGAGTTACTCACACATGGAATTAATCTACTGGCAAAGTATAATTCTATTGTCTCTTTTAAGAAAAATTTTCTGTACTCTGTAAGCAGACACATATTACACTTTTGTACTGTACTTTGTGAGCAGGGCTAAGGTGTGGAAATTCTTGTTCTTAAGCTGATTTTCCATGTAGTTCTGGTAGTCCCACCATAAAAATATTTAAGCTCTCCATTGAGGTTAAAAAGAAACTTTAAAAAGATTGAGGTTTTTTTTTTTTGAGTTCAACATTAAACATATAAAAAGGAAGGGAGTGAACTCCTTAAAAGGATAGATAATGGCTGGACAAGGGGAAATGGTTTTAAGTTGTAAGAGGGAAGATTCAGGTTGGATATCAGGGTAAAGTTCTTTACCAAGAGAATGGTGAGGTGGAACAGGTAGCCCAGGGAGGCTGTGGATGATCTGACCCCTGGAACTGTTCAAGTCCGAGTTGGTTGGGGCTCTGGGTGACCTGGTCTAATATTAGATATGGAGGTTAGTGGCCCTGTATGTGGCATGGGAGTTGAGATCCTTGAGATCCCTTCCAACCCAAGCTATTTTATGACTCTGATTCTGTGATTAAAGAAAAACATCGGGAAAGCGTTTTTTTGAGTAACGGGACATATGGCATCAGAAGTATGAAGAACAGAACAACTCTTACTTTACCTTTCAAATTATCAGTCAGAAAATAGTGCTGTCCTCTATAAAACATTATTAAAGAGCATCTCAGTGATTTAGAGTTTAAGAAAATCTGTATTACTTAATACCAAAATTTCTGTTGTTACCAATGAAACTAAAAGTGTAGTTTGATTTCAAGAACAGATTAAGATTCAATCTTATCATTCGTCTTTGCTTATACTTGTAAGTCCAGCAAGATCAAACAAATAATGGGGAAAAATAAAATAAAGCAAAAAAATGTCTGGTTTCATCCCACTACTCCCTATGACGGCACATCTGAGCTTGATTCAGTTCTGTTCAAGTTCTGTTTTCAGCAAAGGTTATTTAAATATGCAAGAATGCTGAACTCCAAGAAAATTTGTATTACTGCTTACAGATTTCTTCACTGCAATAAACCTAACACTTCTGACCTTGATGATTAAGATGCAGCATGTTTCCTCTCATGCTAATTTCCTTATGAAGTAATTTTCTGGAGAATTGAATCTGATCCATAACGTTAGCTCTTCCTGCAACAGTCCACAACCATATTCCAAACTGTTCTTTGCAGTTTAAGAATTATAACAAAGCATGCACAAAATAGGCAGAATTAGAAAGTGAACTGCTGTATCTCAATATACAGAAGATACAATTATTACAAATACACAGGTAAATATCTTTTTTAATGTTGTCC
Source organism: Tetrao urogallus (assembly GCF_951394365.1). NCBI lineage: Eukaryota > Metazoa > Chordata > Aves > Galliformes > Phasianidae > Tetrao > Tetrao urogallus. The sequence goes on along the minus strand of NC_136815.1, from coordinate 52,591,972 downwards.
GCAGATACAGACCCTATAATATTTAAATGTCTGAGGAGGATCTCTCATCAGGATGGGCATCTTATTGTTCTGTATTCCTCATACTCTTGCTGCCTGCTAGCAGATATTTTAAAAGCAAAACAAAGCAGCTGAGCCATCAGCCTTTCCCATCCCATATGAAATCATTTATTTCATTTTGTGTTTCTAGAAGTAAAATTTGGAAAAACAGCCTGGAAAAGATGGATTTTGTGTCTTGTCTTATTTTGTTTGTGTTTCTCATGTTTCAGGCTTCTTCAGGTCAAATTCTTCCTGTCCATAACAGTGTTTCATAAGAAATATTCACATCTTTTTAAGTATCACAGATTGCCTTGTCATACAACATCCTCCTTTCCATTATAAATAAGCTTTACTTACCCTTATGTCCATTTCAACTGTATCTGCTATTTGGCAGTCCTAGTCTTCTCCACAATTGGAGTATGACTGGATCTTTGGCTAGCTCCTCTCATTTCCCATCTATATGAAGAATAACTAAGTCACCTAACATTAGCTACTCACAAAGCATTTTTTCCAGAATCACTGTGTGGTGAATTAACATGACTTAAAACAACGTATGCCTATATTCAGGAATATAGCAAAATTAGTACAGAACAGAGAGAATCAAGACCTATACATATGACTTTTATATCTTAATTTAAACAAATATTTTAACAAGTGCTCCAGTATCTTCTTCAAGTTTACATCAGCTTCTGGATTCAGAAAAAAACATACCATATCCCTTCACCTTGGTTCCTGGGATTCTTGCACCTTCCCTTCGGGAACAGATTTTTCAAACTAATTTTAGTTTAATCAGAACCTTTACCATTTCTCTCAGTCTTAAGATAAATCTGAACTGAATAAATCTGTCACTCCAATCAGCTATTCTTCAGCATAAGCTGTCTCAAGCGTTTCTTACAGATACACATGTTTACACATATTTACATATACAATCAACCACTAACATCATTCCTGTTGGTTTCCTTCATAAACCCTCTTTTTACCAGGCTCAATTCAATTTGTTGGTCAAAGAGAGAACTTAAGTTTTAATAATACCTTTGTTTTTCAAATTTTTTAAGAGAAACAAACACTTCAGCTGAGAGACTAAAAGAGAAACGCAGTAAGGCTTTAAGATCCACAGTGTAGAAGTGGACATGAGCTTCCAAAGAAAGAAACAAATTTAAACTCTGCAATTTGAATCATATAATTAGAGAGCAAATAATAGTTTTGCTCTGCTTATTTCCTATTTAGCTGAAAGTATAGTAAAGCACTTTTGCACCTGTGCTTTTCATTGTCAGGAAGAACAGAAGAGCCATAAGGATTAACAAAAGACTGCAAAGCTTTCCAATAAGGAAAACTTCTAAGAAAGTGAAACATATATTGCTTTTCTTAGCAACAGTTAGAGTGGTTATTGGAAAGAGATGCGTGGAGAGGACAAAAGCCTAAATATATATGAAGATTACAAACATCAAAGAAGATGATTTTTTTTTTAAGATTTGATATAAACGGTATGTAAGAAGCTAAAAAATCAAACAAACAAACAAAAAAAAGCATAAAATATGCCAAGCTTTTTTCCAAATGCTTATTCTACACACAAGTATGTGCAAATTGTGTAAGAAAGAAGTTAAATATTCAATTTATTTCTAGTATTGCTATTATACCATAATTACAGAAAATTTAGAAACTACCATCTGTTTTTCACAGCTGCATTTGAAAACTTTTCATTGTTAAGATATAGCAAAGTAAATCTTTCCTAACATAGTACCTATCTTCCTCTGCAGGAAAAAATAAAATAGTGAGTTTCTTGATTGCCAAGTCAGGAGATTTATAATTTGATACCTCAGTATGAAATGTTTGAATAGCTTATCTTCCTTACATTTGTATCCAAGTGCCAGATTTTCTATATTTTGGAAATATTTCAGATGGAAAATAATTTAATGGGCTTAGTTCTTCTCATGCACTCCACAGCAAGAAAATTGTATGTCCCTCTGGTACTCAGTGCAATTTCTCGTGATTGACTGAAATAGGAAGAGTAAATGAGATAGTATGACTATGGTAACACTTCATGGAATTCACACAGAAAAATCTTCTCACGTTACCTGGAAAATGACATTATGTTTAGTCCTTTCTACTCAGGAAAGACCAAAGGGTCTCTTGTGATATAGGTAGAACATTATGATTGACTATTCTTACTTTTTGCAACATATATCCTATTTATCCCTATGAAACATCATAAAATAGGCTTTCAGTGCTCAAAGAACACTATATCACTATAAAAAAGGAACACACTATTTTTTTTATCATCAAGATGTGGAATATGCGGTAGAATCTTGCCGATCAATCCTCAGTATTCCTCTTTTATTAAATGGAATAAAATATCAGCTCAAAACCAAATTTAGAATAGTCAAATGACTGAATTCAAAAATTGATAATCTCAGATGGTTTTCTAAGGTTGATAAAATTAATTTTTTCAACATTCTGGATTAAATCTTTAATTACTCAATGAAATACAGAACTTAACAGACCATACAAGTTAAAAACAAAACAAAACAAAATTTGCCTTATTCCCAACTGTTTTGAACTACCATATCCCAGATGAGCATCCTGAAAAAGAGAGCCTGAGAGAGTAAAGCATATTTGTATTTTCTGGTACATGAATAGCTTCACATGAACTATTAAATACAAAAGAGCTGTATTTCTCTTGGCATTCCTATTTATCTGGAAGATAAAATAATGTTGATTCTTTGCTATATTGCTTATGATTAATATAGAGCTACTACTGTACCATATGTTTTAAACCAATGTAAAGAGCAAAATTATTTTTGCAACAGCACAGACCTGCAAAACCATCACTTGAATATCGATTATAGCTATCTTTATGCTGAGTCATGAATGTTTAAAAGAATGAATCCTAAAGATACAATTTTATAAGCATGTTTACACTGATTTTGATTATCAACAACTTCTCATCATGTGTTTCTCTTTTGTCATCAGTAGATCTCCTTCATTATCTAAGTCTGCATCAGCAAGTACAATAATATGGGGAGTGAAATAGTTGGTGCTGAAGGACTAGTGTCCATGTTATGTGTTCTAGATTTTTTCTTTGGACTACCAGAAAGAATAGTCTGGTCCTGTTAGGAGCTCAGTAAATATATTTATGAATCTCATAATTCTGATTTAATTTTGACTAACTGGAGTCTAGCTTTGTCCACTCAAATCCCATTCTACAGTACGAAATGAAATATAGTAAACAGAAACAACAGGGAGATTCACTGCAGATGTGTACTGTTGATACAAGCAAAGTGTTAATGCAGATTCATCATTACCTTTTTTAGTTTATCCAAATGAATTTGTCTTAGTAATGAATAGGAGAAACACACAGTAATAAAACCTGTGTTATTTTTTTCTACGCAAATAAAATACATATTAAACAAAATAGATATTTTCTATACACTTTAAATTATAAAGCTGAACATACAGAATATAATGGCTAAGGAAATAAGAGTTAATACCATGGAAATAGTTAAACTTGAATTTCAGTCTTGTAGCTAGGATGCAAGAGCAATGGCTAGTTTCTATATTTTCATTATTTGAAAACATATAAGTAAAATCTCCTAAATCATATGCATTCATCAATTTTATTTCTTCTACATTTATCATAGTCTCAGGTTACAGCGAAATATGTGCTTGCTGCTACCACATCATCCCAACTCTCAGAATATAGCATAGCAACGGCATATTTATGCAGTATATTTCTGTTCAAAATGGAAAGCTCCACAAGAAACATTGTTGTTAACTTATCTGTATGTTTTTTTTTTTCTTCCAAATGAAGTCACTACAAAATGTCGGCAATAGCATACAATCTAACTGCAACAAAATCTGATCTTTTAAATTTGACAAAGTACAAGTAGATTTCCAGTTGCTAATAATCCAAATTCAGCACTACAGTGAATCACACACAGAGAGAGAAAAAATAAAATAAAATAAAATAAAATAAAATAAAATAAAATAAAATAAAATAAAATAAAATAAAATAAACAAACAAAAAAAGCAGAACACCATATATACAGCAAAGATTCATTGGTAGCATCCTGGGGAATAAAGGCCATTGATTTTCCTGAGCTCTAACTTCTTGTACTAAGAAATCATAAGGATGTTCCTTTTCTCTTGAACTACCATTTTTTAAAATTAAAACACTGAATTAATAAGAATTGTTATGCTGTTCTATATTTAATAAAAATCAGTCCATTTGAAAGCTCTGAATATAAAATCTGTTTAAATCAATATTAAAAATGCTATTAAAAAGAGAAATATAGTTTCCACTCTAGGACTGATAGAATTCTACTATAAATGTCCTGGAATAAAGTTAGCTAAATTAAAAAAATAAATAAAAATAAAAATAAAAAAGAAACAAGATCTTCTTTCTTATTGCCTCAAAGTTGCTAGACTATAAGCATTCGGACCTCCTTAAACATCTACTCACAGTTTGTGCTGGTAGTCATACTACAAACATACTGACCACTTAGACAGTCGGAACAGAATTAAAGTTCTCTTAGCAGCATAAATTCCACTGATTTTTCTGAGATTAACTTATCTCTAATTGACTTCACAATAAGTGTTCCTTCCAGAGCAAAAAGCAACAGAGAAGGTGCTGGTAGTATAAGGTATTTAAGAGTTACTGTGACTGAAGCCTATTCACTTCTCTCAACTGCTCCAGCCTTAACACTTAGTTTAGACACTCCTACCAGGGAAGTGCGTACTGTTTAGACAGAAATCTCTGTTAAAGTGAAGAGATTTTCCAGCACTCAATCACTGCTATATTTAAGAGCCAACATGCTGGGTTATCATTCCCAGTATTTAAAGATATCTGAATAGTGAGGTATCAGATACGTTCCCTGGCCAGTAAAAACAAGCACCAAAAAAAATTGGCATGCATACATACATATATGGGTACTGTTTTATTAAGTGATTACTCAAAAAAGGACAAGGAAGTTGAGAAGTGCAGTATGATATTAAAAAAATAAATAAATAAATAAAATGGTGTGCAGCAAAGAAGAAAGAATTGTGACAAGTCAGCAGTAGATCTGGATTAATTTTTAGACTGTGGTATGAAAAATATACTAAATACATGGTATAAGAAAGAAAACCAACAGCACAGAAAATACAAAGCAGACTACAAGATGTAAAATTTTATATACACTTATATCTTTTGAAAGCAGTGGAAAGATTTCCTTTATTTTCACTGGTCTGAAAGAATTTTTTTTTTTATTTTATTTTTTTTTGACTTGTAGCCTTGTACAAATGCAAGTATCAAATGGATCTGCACTTAAAAATTTCCATCAAGTTATCACCCATAAAAGATGGAACACAAAGGCAAGAAAACACCCCTTTATCTGCTCATGTTATTTAAAATGTAGTGTTGATACTCACATTCAGAACCGCAATACTCTGTCTTCATACCAATGCACAAGAGTAAGCTATTTTTCTCAAGCTGTTTTCTGGATGTTGACTGATATGTCCATATTTCACTGGATTCTATTGTTTCTTAAATCTTGTCTTACAAGACTCCTGTCTGAGGACACGGGGTTGTGTTTGCATGCACTGTGCCTAGTACAGTGGGAATTTGATTCATGACTGGACTTCATTAGCACTAGAATAATGCAAACATTGACAATTCATGGTAGCCCCTGTTTTATGGACATGTTTTTCCAACAGGTTATAAGACTAAAAGACTCAAGAACAGGACAGCCAATAGCACAGACGGTATGACTAAAAGCAAGCTTGACATATGATAAGAAGGAATGTAAGAATATGACTTAAAAAAAAAAAAAAAAAAAAAAAAAAACAGCTGAAACCACATGAGCTTGACTGATATCAAAACTCTAAATCTCCTCAAGCTCTCATGAAAATAAGGCCTTTTGTGATAACAAGTCAAGCACACAGGAGTCTTCTATCTACGTATTGTTGCAAAATTACTTTTTACTCTTGCTTTTCATCAGAGAAACCTATAAAACATAGTTTTAAATAACGCCCCATAAAATCCAGAGTAGAGCACTGTCAATAAAGTCTCAGTCTAATGAAACACAGAACTGGTATTACAAGTTTATATAACTAGCATAGATCTGCCACTGAATAAAAACTGCAATGAGTGACACTTAATTTACAGATGTTGTCATCACCTTCACTAACCTTCCTCTTTTGTAATGCCACGTGTTAAGGATCAATGTTCTATATTATAGTAAAAGATCAGAAAGCTTCATGTCCTAGTTCAGTATCCAACCATAAGACTCTCAACTCTATTATCACTTCTAATAATGAAGTTACATATAAATTGTCTTTTAGTGCTTGAGCATGTGAAATTGTCATCACGTTAAATCCCCTGCATAAAAACCATTTCTGTACCCATTCAACTATGTGAGCAAGACAATGGCTTCTTATAATGAGAGAAAGAAGAAATTATACTATAGCTGTGCAGACTAATGAAATAAATCAGGAAAAAAAGCAGCAGATTTGAGGTTATCCCTTTGGATAATTCTTGCTGTGTGCCTTAATCTCACTGTTCTCCCCAGAGACACTTTAGCCCTGCATGCTAAGTAGAAACATTCAGATTGTCAGTGAACTCTTATTCAGGGTAATCCAAATAAAATAAAGCATGGAGTAACACAGAGACAACAGTGACTCTTCAATGAAGAAAAATCCTTGCCACTTGTGACTTTATTTTACAAGCTGAGCCGGTAAATACATACCACTTCTGTGTGGAAGGGCCACCCCTTTGCCAAGACCTATTCAATCCAGTAAGGAAGCAGTACTTGAGTATTTTGTTTGTTCACTTGTAACACTTGTGGTGGAATAATATTGACAGAAGTGGCAAGTCCCATTTTACTTAAAAGGTCAACTATTATCAATTTTCACAGCGCAGAACAACAAAGAGTCCCTGAGTTAGCTAAATATCAGAAACACAGTAGATTTGCTTTTTCAGTTTTAAGAATGCACTTTTGGGAATATATAAAACAGTGTTTTAAAATTTTTTCTAAAAGTAAAGATAACATAAACAGAAAAGGAAAAAAATATTTATATATAACAAAGACAAAGGAGGTTTCTCTGAGTTATTATGCTTTGTTTTCTATGTAGTGCACAGTAAAAAGAAATGAGGAATTTTTTTGCCCCGGAATGGCTTGGTCAGAAATACAAATTAGTTCTGTGCAGAGCTGTAGCCACTTTCAGCCGGGTGCTCACCTGCAGTTTTTCAGAGAAAGTGTAAATATTTATCTTACTGTTTGGAGGGTTGAAAACCTGAGGCTGAGCAAGATCTCAGGTCTCTGTGGATTGCCTCCACAGTCAATAAGAGGAAAAGAGTTCCACAGGGAATTGCACCCAACCCACTTCCTGCTCCCTTATACAGAAATACGGTAGCATGCACCCTTTTGTCTACATTTAGCCTTTGTAATTCCTCCCTTTTTTCCATTTCCAAAAGAGACAGTAAAGCGGCAGCAGTGGGTTTCTAGAGATTACTTCAACTGGGGAGGTCTTCATCCATTTCAGTCATTGATGAAATTCCATCTGTTTCAGTGGTTGGTATTCAGCATATTGCTCTGAGTTTGACTGAGGCCAGTGCTTCCACAGTACTCACTGCTTTAAAGTATCTTAGCAAAGACGCATATTATCCTACATAATAAAAAAGTTACCAGATATATGAAAAACACTAGCTATAATTGAGAAAAAAAAGCTCTATTTCCTCACTGTGTCTGTATGGCTTGATACAGGGACACGCAAGAGAAAAATATCATATGTGAATAAGTGCTACCTTACTAACATACACCCTGACACCTTAAATGAAAACAAAACAAAAACCCAACAAACAAAAATAGTATTCTCCTCTGCTCAGCCATCATCTCTCCAAACTTCTGAGGCTGAAAAAGACATTCCATGCTATAAGCCAAATGACAAAATACACTTTTGGTTATCGTGCCCTTTCCCCTCTCTGTCTCGGTCTGGCATGAAAATTCTGCTTGAAAATGTCTTAGGAAATCAGTGATATATCAAGTTCACTACTTTTCTTTATTGTTGTTGTTAATGTTTCACTCATTCTGTATTACTCCTTCAAATAATAATGCAAATGATAGCATTTTAGCACTTTGATCTAAGTTTAAAAATTAAATGCAACAAACCAGAACACTTAGAAGGGAGATAAAGAGACAGATAAAATATAGTTGGAAGGCAATAAATCTGAGCTCTAACAAGTTATATGGTCTTCACTAATTCATTTAACCTCCCTTTTATTTTGCCCCTCTTTCCTTTGTAGATCTTCCCATCTATGAAACATGGGTTAGGATTTACGTTATCTTTTGCAACATATTATAGAAAACAATTACATGCAGGGCACAACAGAATTTTTAAGTGTTGTTTTTGAGAATTACCACTGCGCTTCTGAATTCGCAATATATTCGCAAAATATTCGCAAAGCTGAATATCAACCTTTTGTCTTTGCGCTCAGTTAACACCATTTCCTTGTTCTCTTTTCATATCTTTGAGATGTCAGGGAGAATAATAACAACAACAGTAAAAACAGCCTTAGAAATCACCTAGCCCAACTTCTCTGCAATTAATAGAGACAGCTAAGATAGGTTAAGTTGCTCAGACTCCTGTCTAGTCTGACCTTGGATGTCTCCAGAGATGGGGTGTGCAGTACCCCTCTCTAGGCGATCTGCTTCAGTGCTTTATCACTTCTTACAAAAAACTCCTTCCTTATACCAGTCTAAATCTCCCCTCTTTTAGTTTAGAACCACTTCCTCTTGTCATATCACAATAGATCCTACAAAGAAGTCTATGCCCTTCTTACAGCCCCCCTTTAGATACTGAAATGCCAATATCTGTTCACTTCAGTCTCCTCTTCTCATGGCTGAACTGTCCCAGTTCTCTCAGCCTGAAATTTGAACTTAGAGACCAATTTACTTGAAACTGTCCCCATCTTTATCTATCCCTAGATCTAGAGCCATTGAAAAAAGAGAGCTGGTCTGCATTCAAATGAAAAAAGTGAGACTATCTGCCAGCCTTCGCACTAAGTGAAATGAAGTTCATTGAATGAAACAAGGCTGTGAACACTAAGTTTATTTGTGGGATTCTTTTAATTTGTTTGTTGTTTCTTGTTTGTTTGTTCTTAAAAGACAAAAGTATTACTAAGTATTTGTGTCATTCCAATGCTTTCCAGGAAGATAACACTCTAGCAGGGAAACACTGATGAATCTAAAGAAGACTAAACAAACCAAAATAAATGCACAAAAACACACTCTTTGGATGTTTGCTTGGTTGTATAACAAGAAAATATGACCAAACATCTAAAAAGGATATTAACAGACTTGTAAAGTTATACTTCAGTTGCATCTCTTTTTGTCGGTGCATATCTATACATACTTTAATTACATGGCTACGTACAGATTTTTTAAAAATTCAATACTGTAGCATATACTCCCCAGTTTTAAGTATTTAGTCATTTAAAACTATTCTGAACTATTATTTTGTTTGTCTAAATAGATTCCATCAAAGTCCTTTATATGGAAAATACAGAATAAGGCATTTTACAAGACATATTAAAGAGAAATAGTAAATAGCTTTTGGAAAACAGAAGACACTTATGCTTCCAGCTAGTTCAATATCATAGTTAACTACCTCACCTCCCACATGGCTCATCTGATAGATAAAAGGGCCTATCTAAACAGGTAAATGAGCTAAACAGTTAAATGCTTCAGCCCTCTCAGTGAATATAACATATGCTCTGCTGACAGATTGAAATTGTGTATGAATCAGTTGACAATCTGGTTATATGCTAAGCACCTCCCAAAAGACACTCAGATTTACTCAAGTTTCAACCTAGAATGATTAAAATTTATGCTATGGATAGAAAAGACCAACTTGGAAAAAAAAAAAAAAGAGAAAACGAAAACAAACAGCGGCAACAAATCTCCGTCATCCCTCATTCCTACAGGTCCTCCTCAAGAGGTTTCTCCAGAGAAACTGAAGAAACAGGCCCTTGCTCCCTCAAGAACATGAATATTTTTTACAAAACCAAAGAAAGCCCCCACCACTCAGAATAAATAGTTTTCAATATATACCTTGCAGTATATGCCCTGGTGTAGACAAGAAGTCTTAGTATGAAAACATTTAAAAATATATTTTAGGCTGAAAAATATTTTAAGCATCTCATCTATCTGAAGCAAATAGGAATCGTATTATAATTTAAGAGCAATAGGATTTTAGCCCACATGTTAAAGTGATTAAAGTGTCAAAGTGTATGTACACAGGAGGACAGAATTAATGCCAAACATGGAAATAACATTGGTATTTCATTACCAAGGTTCCACCTTCCAGGGTATGCAGTCAGAAGGGCATCCCACAAAGCATCCTGAACTTCTGTTCAGGGAGCGCAGGACTGACCTCCCCAGGAGCAGAGCACTCTACAGAATACAAGGCAGTCTGACTGCTGTCTCCACTTCACTTGATCAGAGACATATTATGCAGGCTCTTCACTTTCCTCACCAAGGGGGGAAAAAAAAAAAACAACCTTTCCTATCCAAATCTCAGTCTCGTCAGTCCCTAACCTGAAACGTTTGAAACAAGGACAGCAATATTTTTAGGAGGGGAAAGTAACTGCGGTTCACTTCAGAGCGGTGAAGTGAGCACATAATATGTTAACACAGAAAGAAAATCACTTCTTCACCTCTTTGCTCCTCTGCATGGGAATGCAGCTTTGGTCATGATTGCACCTCAGGAATCACATAGTAAAAAGCCTCTCCAGTGTGAAGGTTAGGAACTGGGCATGTCTTATCTCATAAGATGCTCAGCAAGGGCTCTGTTTCCAGGAAGAAGGGTTTCCTTTTGCAAGTGCAGATTTATGTCTGCTTTTCCTATAAAATGAACTGCTGGTACAAATGCAAGTTCTTGAGCCATGAATTCATACTGCTGATTTAAAAAAAAAAAAAAAAAAAAAAAAAAAAAAAGCTGGGTAACATTGGGTACAGGATGTTACAAAAAAAAAAAAAAGACTGCTTGTTTTTCAGAAGATATCTGCTCATAAATGTTAGGACATCTGTAAAGGACAAGGAAAGAGCAGACTGTGAGGCTAAAAATAACCACATGCATGAAAATATCGTGTACTCTAGCACTATCACTGTACATTTGGCCAAAATACAATAATCATATGAATATAAGAATTGCTATAAAACCAGATTTCTTTCAAATACTTAGACATTTCCTTTCCAGGAGAGAAATTCTAATTTGTAAAGCACATATATTTTTTCCATCACCAGGAGGGAATGCCAAAATGTGTCATTTTCCAGAAGCACAAGAGAAGTTCCAACCTGAAAATGGTTTTGCCCGAAAGGCAAAACTTACAAAGCCAAGTAGTGGCTGCATGGCATCAAAATGAAAACTGCTACATACTCTCCAAACAGAAATATTTGTGAGCCTTGCAAGGGGAGATGATTTTTGATTCTAGCACTTATTTCTAAGGTCTCAGTACTGTGAAGTTGTAGCCCTAGTTCACAAAAGCACCTAAACACAACCATAGTTTTAATCACAACAGCAGATCCCCATTCAGCTCGATTATTCAGATGGCATGATTAAACTCTAAGTGCTTAACTACATTAACACAAACATCAAGGTTTTTTCTCAGTAGGATGAAATAAGCATGCTGAAATTCCCAGCACTCATACATTTGACGCATTTGAATTCAGATTACTTCAACTATTTTTCTGCAAGCATGCCATTTTGCCAAAAGCTGTCACTCCTGTGCTTTCTATGCTTTTGCTCTATTTTAGTGAGAAACTCTATTTATTGATTCTGATATCACATAGAGAAATGAGTTTTTCTTTCACTAAGATGATTACACAAAAACCTTACATAGAAACACAAGAGGGTTGGGGTTTTTTTTTTGTGGTTTTTTTTTTTGTTTTTGTTTTTGTTTTTTTACTCCATAATTGCTGAAGGAAGCACACTGCTCATCAACACAGCACAGTGAATGAGCTGAGTCTCGGGTTCACAGCTGTTCTCAGTGTGCTCCACATGCAGCTACAGATGCTGACAACAAGCCATTTGGGATGCCCTGACACAAGGGCTTGTTCTGTGCTGGTCTGGTGCCCATCAGAGAGTGAGCAAAGCCACAGGGCTGTACTGTCCATGGAGGGCAGCAGGCCCCTGAGGTACTATTCTGCCAGACAAGCAGAGCTGCAGATGTGCCCTCCTTTCCACTGTCACACCCCCAGATGCCTGAATCTTTCTCTCTCAACCATAATACTCTCAAATAGCAAAACAGAGAGCAGCTGTTTTCTGTGGATAGCTTTTAGTCTTTATGAAAGGATATTTTTATATTTCTCTATTCCCACACAACAAAATATAACTAACATTATTAATAAAATACTGCCATTGTATCAGTGATGGTTAAATATTATCATCACTGTATTCCTTTAAACAAGCATAGACAACATATAAAGCTCTTAGAAAATTACGAGGAGTCAGAAACATAATGCATTTCTACTTGGAAGTGCTAAAAGGTTTTTTTGTCTTTGTTTTTCCCCAGATATATAACTTGGACCCATCCCGGTGTATTTCAACCATACTGACTTAGTTGCAATTTCCAGGTTACACCTTATTATTTCATTGAAAGGCAGGCACCTGTACCTTCCAAAGTTTCCTTAAATCCCCTACCTTTCCTACATAGAGTGGATCTGAGCCCATGTATTCTTCCAGCACAAAGAACTGATTCCACACCCAGCTGCGTTTGGTTCTTGTCCTCCCAGACTGAAAGTAGGGCTTTGACCTGGACCTCGAGGGTTCAGCTTGATTCATCCCAGAAAGACACAGGAAAAGAGCTATTATCTGCAACAAATGGCAGAACTCCACTTTGCCCAACTTCATCTTTTTTTTTTCCTCCCGTGTAAGAAAAAACCTTGATGAGAATGGGCACAATTCCAGTTGTCTCTGCAGCTCTTGCCTCCGGCAGGGTGTCAGCTGGGAGTCCAGAGATAATAATTTATGGAGTAGTTGATTGGGAGAGGTCACCACTGCTGAGCAGTCTTCACCAAATAAATGGCATAATAGGTACCTGTTGGGAAAGAAAAAGCAAGAACTGTTGTCAGAACTTTATTTTATTTAAGAAAGCAAATTCTTTGCCACATTCACTTAATGCAGGAATGTTAATTTATGATTTTTCTAATTATCAATACCTTTGAGTTTACTACTAAGACTCAGAGTTTAGACTGTGTTCCTTGGATTGCATTAGTACTGCTGATAAATCTGTATTTGTAGCTATAAAATTTCCTTATGTATGTTCTTTCTGTATATCTGTTTCCCCAGGACAAAGGCTGATTTTGTTTTCTATTTAAAATAAGCAAAACAAGTGTAATTATTTTGCAGTTATTTGTTTTGTCTTTTAACTCCTCTGCCTCCTATACTCAGCTTTACTTGCCATTACCACCACAATTATAAACCAGCTACAGGCAGGAAGCTATATTAATGGAAAGGACATATGCTAGCTTAACTCTCTTACTGGAAAGTAAAATAACTGAGTATAAAAAGAAACAGAACAATCTAATTGATTCTTAGTCACAGTAGACCAGATGTTTGGATTTGTAGAGATCTGAATGTGACCAGCTCAAAAGCTCTGAGAGCTACCCAGTCATTTTTTTTTCTACATGCATTCCTAAAGCATAAGAGGCGTGTTAGACAAGATTACATACTTATGCACATGTATGATCAGAAAACAATTTGATTTTATATTTTCACTGCTAACTTAATTTAATGACTGATGATTCTTCAGCAGTAACACACAGAAGTTTTATCCTTCTGTGCATCATCCTGATCATTTAGTAACTGGTGGAATTCAGTAAAGATTAAAAAACCCTCTAACACATTAAATCAGTTATTACTCGTTCCTCTTACAGTTAAGAACATCCTCCAGCTGACTAATGATATATTAATATAAGGATTATGAAAGCACACATTATGTTAGTCAGAAGGAAAATGCAGCTTTGCATTTTAGGGAATTCACCTGCGTTAAGACAAGTAAGCAATTCTCTCTGAAATAGGCATTCTTCTCGTCTGAGCAAGCAGTGAGGCAGATGAGAAGTATTTAAGAGCTGCCAAACACAAGGTGAAAATGAGGATGAAATTAAAACGCATAACAAGGCTTTCAGTTAAAGTGAACTGTTGCCACTTAGGAAGTCATGGAAGAATGAAGACTGCCTCCTTTGTTATATTGTATTTATCTAAAAAGGAGAGAGATTAAATAATGAACGCATTAAATGTTCTTTGATTATTATATTCCTAGCCATTACTATTAAAACTGACTGGAACGCGATCTCTGATATCTGTTTTCAGTATGTCAAGCTCTTTAGCTGCAGAACTATGTGCTGCCAAGGCACCTAGAGGGCACAAACACGAAACAAATAAAAAGCTCTTCTGATTATAGACTGTATTTAAAGCCTTTTTATAATAATCCCCTCTGTGGTACTGCCCTGCACCAGAAAGTCTTTGCTTAGAGACTAGTGGGATAAACCACAAACCCACGGAGCACGTACGCTAAGCAGCAGCAGCAATTTGAAAGCTTCCATATATGAAAATCTAGTGTCTCCCCACAGGCAAAACAAAGAACAGGAAATACCTTACCAAAAGATCCTAATTTCCAAAAGGTGATGCTACAGTTAAAAGAGACTCCACTCCAACATACAGCAAGATTCTTTTCCCAGCAGGACTAACATGCAAGTGTAGCAGAGTCCAGTTTAAAATGATTTATCCCAAATAGTCGTAGCTCAGTTTTGATGTGGGCCATTGGGTAAATCATAACCACATGACATTGTAATTACTAGAAGGACTACTATAGGTACCAAGGAGAACCTCTTTGCACTCCTAGTGCTACTTGCAGTTCCTTCCATCCCTCTCAGGTAAGAAAAGCATTGCCTGTAACAGGGGCTGTTTGCACATCTCTTCGTTTTCCCTCTCTGCGTCTAAGTTACGTTAGGTTCAACACATCTGATATTGATAAGCTATCAGTTTATTTCAAAGAGGCAGCAGATTGTTACTTAACAGAGATAAAAATATTAAATGGATTTTCTTAAGAAATGTC
Source organism: Tetrao urogallus (assembly GCF_951394365.1). Classification (NCBI taxonomy): domain Eukaryota; kingdom Metazoa; phylum Chordata; class Aves; order Galliformes; family Phasianidae; genus Tetrao; species Tetrao urogallus. The sequence goes on along the minus strand of NC_136815.1, from coordinate 52,576,845 downwards.
AGTAAAACATTTACAATATGTTAAAGTCTTTCCACTAAGCAGTTTGAAATGTCTTGTTCTTTCTCTGAGCAGACATATTAAACCTAGAATCACTCTAACCTTTATCTTGAACAGTGTTCTCTTATATCCTTTCTTTAACACCTGCAGGGAAGTATGAAAGCCACCATATGGAGTGCCATGGTCCCTAGCCACACACCACAGCATGGAACTGAAAAATGCACCCAAAATACCAACTGAAAAACAGTCCATATGCTAGACAGCACAATATGATGAAAAGCAGAAAATTCACACCCCCTGGAAAAAAATATATATACATATTGTCATTTACTCATTCTAAAATCCTTTCATCACACAGTCTCCAGAATCCCAATTATTTTTGTTTGTCTATCTGGCAGCACACTTCTCTGAAGTTCTCTTCCCTCTACTCCTTCCCTTCTTCAGAACAAATCTTCCAGTATTTCTAAATCTCTTAGAGCTTTTATTTTTTTTAAAGGAGGGTGGCAAGAAATGCACAAAATCTTTTTTTATTTGGGGAAAAAAATACTGAAGAATTTAATAATAATTCTTCATATCGATAGATATTTTAGATATATTCATATTGTATACATTTATATGAAGTGCATATGGTTATACGTAAACAAAAGAAAATATGCTTGTTCAAACATAGCTAGCACTTCAACATCACCTTCTCTGTGAAGTGCACAAGTATAAATATGTAATTCACAAGAAACATCACAGCATTCACGAAACTGAAAGGAAAGCTAAAATGTTGGTGTTTTTCTCCTCATCAAGGTATAAATTTAAATCCAGGAGCACTTGCAGTAACAGATATGACTAGTAATGACAGCAGCAGAGGGGATGGAATTCTCTGATTTAGGTCCTTTCTCTATTATCTCTATTTACAAGCCTGAGTATGAAGTAAACACAAAACTGACCTGCAATTACTTTGTGTTTAAACATTCTCTGTTATTAAATGGTATCCTGTTCTGCACAAATGAACTAAAAATATTTGCACTTGTAATTAATGTCATTCATTAGTCTAGTATGTTATTTCACATTTATGTAAAGTTACTTCTCAAATGGGCCAAAATGCAAACATGTCTCCTCAAGATTTGCCTTCTTAAAGAGCTATTGGAGTTTTAAAACTTAGATGAATTTCACTAAGCTCTACTTTCCACATATAAGCTTGCATTCCCTATTTACTTTGCATATAGCCCTGACATTCACAAATACAAAAAAAAAAAAAAAAGAAAAAAAAAAAAGAAAAAAGAAAAAAGAAAAAAGAAAAAAGTAACACTGTATAATTCAAAGAGTATGTTTTGTGATCTGGACTATACGTGTAGTCTCTTTTGCTCTAACAGTAACTTGCTAAGTGAACAGCTACAGAAATACCACCTCATTCCACACCCTCTACCAAAAAAAAAAAAAAAAAAAAAAAAAAAAAGTCCATTAAAAATATTCATCAAACACCTACTCTTTCATGCTCTTAAATAGCTGCTTGTTTTATAAGACATTAAACTGAATAACGTATATCCAAAAAAGTAATAAACTCTTAATTCAATACAAACCATAAAATTTACATTTTCTCCCATCTGTTGTATAAAAATTGGGCTGTATTTGACCCATAACCTTGTTGCAGAAGTTCTCTGGTGAACACTGCTACTCTGAAAAATGTTACTACTCTACTTCACCAAAACAATCTGCTAGAGTCAAAAAGACACCATTATGCATGGTCTCCACGGGGCAATCTTGGTATGATGAAAGCATTCAGATCATGAATAAAATCCTCAGCTTTAAGGAATAATTCCCCTTGTTGCTAGCAATTAAGGATCAGTTACACCCACTGAAAATCCTTCTGAATATTTTGTTTCATTTCATAAATTCTGAAACAACACACCAAGACTAGTTCTGGTTATCTGAATGTAGCCATGAGCCTCAGTAGATATGGACAAAAGAGGTCTTCAGTCTCCTACATGTCCTTGTGGAAGTCCTCTTTCCCCACCACTGAAATTCCTGCAGCCCTGAAGGGCCTTTGGTGAAGGTTCATGATGCTTTTCCTTTCTTTTTTTCACCAGCTAATATTTGCAGTCAAAGTACAAATTCCTACAAACTTTCACTCACATACTGCTACTAGTGTCACAGTGCCAGTTGAACATATGAACCACATTATTTCCTTGTCAACCTAACATAGAATTTTGTCCATCACTTTATATTGTTCTAAAGTCTTTTCAACAAAATTCTTCAGGCAGAAGCAGAAATCCCAAATCTTTTCCATTACTAAGCTCCATTGGACTGGATTACATTTGTCTGTTTTGAAAACTTACTTTCAAATCAGAGCATCCATTTAAGGTCTAACTTAGATTTTTCAATCCTCTTGCCTTCTCCACCCTTTCTGCTCCCTGCTCCACCCTTCTTTGCTCTTGTAAGATTGCTTCAGTCTTTGATACTATAACAAAATTCACTGGTCAAACTTAGCTCTCACCATCTCTAGAACTGCAGCCCAGAAAACATCTGCCAGTAAATTTTGTTTTAGCTTGCCAAGAGCACACAGTTATCCTCTCCCCCACACACACTCACTTGAGATATTTAAGGAAACAAGACCCAGTGTGTTGACATAATTCTGAGGGTAATTGTTGACAGTGGATCTTGAACCAGGATCATTTAAACAAAGTTGAACCAGCAGGTGAGCCCCCTGACATAACCTCGCCAAAATATGTATGTTTTCAGATACAGTTTTACAGTGCCTACTGGAAAGGGTTGCAATTTCTGTGGAAAATTTCCTTTTAAGGAACTTATAGCAGGTCTCATAGCAATGCAACATATCTAAATATCACAGGAGACTCTTCTGCAGGCATAGGAGCTCTGTGATCCTTGAAACAAAGTGTTTGGAGATGAGAACATATCTAATTATGGTGTAGATTGCACTGTCTGGTCACTGTACTTTTTCTACAGAAATACACATAAATAAATAAATAGTTTTTTCCTTTTGTAGGAGGGTACCTTGAAGCAAGTGAGGTGGGGACCATTCCATGAAATGGAGGCCTGGGAACCAAATCAGACCTGTTAACTTCCTGTGCCAAATGACATTACATTACAGACCATAATCTCCTGCAGCTAGCTGGCCTAAATATTCACATGGGAGATCTGTAGATGAAGTGCACATTCTGCAGTCTGCATCTGGTTATCAAGCAAGAAACTACCACTGCTCCAAACATATGGCACTGTTACACTAAGTTGGCTCCAGTACCCTCTGACTCAGGTGGAACAACCTGGTGAGACAACAGGAAAACACTAGACACAATTTGATAAATGATATGGCTTCACAAATATGCAGAGAGAAAACCAAACTGGTTTTGTTTTTTCACAGTGCTCTGCAGTTGATCATAATACTGTATGTGACTGTAAAGTCCAGTTGTTTGAGCTTCTTTCTCCCCTCTCTCCTCCCTTCTCTCTAGATATATTGACAAAATAAATAAATATTTATATTATTTTCTCCAAATGAAAATGCTTTGTTGGTTTTTTCTTCCACATTGCTATAGTATATTTTATAGATCTAAGTTGCTGGAAAGGATTATGCTAATTTGATTCATTATTGAAAAGAAACAGCAGCAGTATTTGTAATTCTGTGACCAATCAAGTCAAATATTTAAATTTCCTCAAGCTCAATTTCTGCAGCTTCATTTAATTTGAGAAATTTCACATAATACCTAGGGGAAGAAATGACTTAGTGACATTTCCTTGCAGAACCACTGAATTCCCAGAGGAGGCACTCCTGCATTACTGCTCAGAGTTAAGCCTGATTTGACAGGCAGGACAGAAGTAAACGTCATGGATTTTATTCACCCTTTGTCAGCTAGAATTTAATGATTTTTATTGCTACAAGAAAATAATGCCCAGTAGTAGCATGAAAGAATACATCCAAAAAAAAAAAAAAAAAAAAAAAAAAAAAAAGTGTGCTTGATAAGCACTAAACTGGGTGGCTCAGGAAAGACATTTGTTGAAGAACCACTGAGCTGACCAGACACTGAAGCCAATAGCAAAAAAAAAAAAAAAAAAAAAAAAAAAACAGTGAAAATTCCTAACCAGCCCATCACTAAAACAGTCTTATGATAGTATACTCATCTACAGAGCATTTGAAATTGAAAATACCTTCTATTTTCATTGACACTGGAGTTTGTTTATGTGTTGAATACCTTTGAGGAAAGGCTTAGCCAAGTTTACAGCAAAGTAAGACTTTAACTTGGAGTAAAACAACCTTAGGTTTTGCATTAATAATGACTTTGAGTCAAGCGTCTGACTGCTGGGGGAAAAAAAAAAAAAAAAAAAAACAGAAAAACATGGACAAAGCACTCAAAGTTATACATGAAAAGGATCTGTTCTTCTCATCAGATAATTCACGGGTAATCTGCAGCTAAATAAATGATTTACTGTTATCCTTTTATATGGAAGGATAAGACTTCTTTGCTATTAAATCAAAGACAAATAATCAAGAGTGCTTTGCTATTATATCAATAAAAGTAGACTTAAAAGAGCTGTAAGGCTGCCATCTGATATTGTTAACACATTTCTAATGACCTGCAGCAGACTTTAATTACAATAAAGTCTCCCATTATTAGGGTGAAATGCCCTCTGATTAAAAATCCAATCTTCAATGGCTTTTGCAAGGAAACAGTCCACATTACCAATGATTGTTGTTTTGTTTTTTGTTTTTCGTTTTTTTCTTCACATTAGCTCAGACACATTTCTAACAATGCAGTGGCAGCCCAGATTATTAACTTGGATATTTTCCTAAAATACCAGGACATTCTACATCTCTATTAACTTCTCAAACCCAGAGTTTTTCAGATATTTAACATTAAAAATTGCCAGAGTCAGCTTTCAGATTCTTTGCTCTGCTCTGCTCTACTTCCTGTGGATTTTACTGTAATTATTTTAAAAATCTTACTTAGCCTTTTTCTGCACCCCTAAAAAAGAAGCTTGTCTAGATGATATCCCCTGGTAAATGCAGGCTGAGAGAGGCAGAGAAGTGTGTACAAGGTCTTTAAACAGGATGTCGCACTTGGCCCTTGGGAGTTGGGTTAGATTTACTTGGTGTTTTTACTATTATTTTTCTTCCAAACATGCTAGCACCGCTATTACACTGAACTAGTTTTAATGAGGTGCACAGATTATTTCTAAATGCTCTGACTTCACTTTTACATTTTTTAAACTGCTCTGATATTGCTAAGAGCAAACTAGCATCATTTTACAACTCATCTGCTGACCTGTTGTACCTTTGGAAGTTATAATCTAAGAAAACTTCAATTACTTACACAGCTGTCATGCTGTTAATGTAACTTGTCCATTCATCTGAATAACTCTTCACATGAGGTTATATGGACCTATCTTCTCCAGAAACTGGATAAGATCTACCTATGCCATAGTGAACCCTTGCAAACTTCCCATGAGCAATTAGCAGACACGATAAAGAAAAGACACACCACTGGCAAGGTGAGACTGTTACAGAAATAGACATGTAGGAGTTTTGTTCCTTTCTCTATTGATTTTCTTATTCCTCCCAGAAAGTAATTTATTTTCTGCAAAACATAATGATCACCAATGCTTTTGCTAAAAAATGGTGTGGCACTATGTCTTGTTAGAGAAACTACTAAGTATACGCTGCCCTTTTAAGTCTCTGCTTTGACTTGAGAAGTTATCTATCAGAACATGAGATTTTTTTTCCTTCCAATAGGAAAAAAGATTAAAGTATCTTCATTTCAAGTCCCAGAATCAAGTGTCTCACTATTCTCTGCCCTGCCTTCCTAAATCTACTGGTTTGCTGGGAAAGCCATCATTCACGGAATCTTTGCTCACCTGAACTATCTCACCTTTGGAAAGCACAGGTACAAAGGCTAAATCCTCTATCAGAGAAGGGTATTTCCTTCCGTTTACCAACTACAAGTTGGATCCAGATCACAAAATTCTTATTGCTAGTACACGCGATCTGCTTTTTGTGCTTTCTGTATGTGGATGTATGGATAGATGGGGGCCGGGGCAGGGGGAAGGGTCAGTACCAACCAGCCAAGCACTGCAGAGCCAGCTCTACCAACTGAATACTAATCAAAGAAACAAGCTCCCACCATTTCCACGTTTGCAAACTCCAAAATATCCTTGACATAAGAGAAGAAAAGCTCTGGGAAATAAGTCCGGATTTCCCGGCCTCTTCAATCTGTTGCCCTGCAGCATCAGCGCTGAACTCAGAGCTCCAGCAAGACAACAGCTTCGGTAAAGAAAGGACCGAGGACTTGGTGCCTGGTGCTGACTACGCTGTGCAGAAGTCTACAGTCCTCCCTTCCCCCACTCCCTCTCTCCCCTGTCCGTGAGACTTCTCCAAAGAGTCAGGAGATGCCATTGTTCCTTATTCTTTTCAGGAGGCGCGCACACACAGGCAGAACATCGGCGCTCGCACTTCCCGACCGCAGCCCGTTCCCGATGTTCCCGCTGCCCCTTCTCCGCCGTCCCCCCGCACTGCGGAGTGAAAACTTCCCGCGGAAAGCCGCGCAGGGACACGGGGACAGGAGCCTCGCTCAGCCCTTCTCGCAACTCCTCTGATCTCCCTCTGCCTACACGGGGGTGGGGAAAAGGAGCAGGTGCAGGCGGCACTTACCTGCAGCCCCTCTCCCTCGGCTGCCCGGCGCACTGAGTGCTTTAATCCCAAGGGCCGGCGGTGCCCGAGCGGCGGAGCACTGCCGGGGTTCTCCCAGGCGGGGGCTGGGCTGCGGGCGGCGAGCGCCCGCCTGGCATGGGGACTGCGCGCCCGCCCGCGCACTGCCAGCACCCGCGGAGGCACGAGCGCCTCCGCTGCCCCCGTTCCTCCTTCTCCTCCTGCTCTCCCTCCTCCACTCACTGCACGGCGCAGACAGCCGCTGCGCGCACGGAGCGAGAAGTGGGTGCCGGTGCCAAGCCCAGCTCCGACTGGGTGCGGATCCTGGCTGCGGGAGGAGGAGGAGGGAGAGAAGGGAGGGAGGAGACAGTGGAGGTGGGGATGCTGCTCTGGGCAGGGGATATCACCGCTCAGCGGCCGGTGCCGGTGCCGGCTGCCAGCTCCCTTCGTGGGCGCGGAGGCACCGCGACTTTTTGTACCTCCCGAAGACCCAGTGGTCGCTATTGAAAAGGGATCCAGAGAGTGAGCAGCCTGCCCGACCCCTCTCCCCCCGCCTCTCCTCCTCCTTGACAGGATATACAGATGGAGCCCTTTGGATAAAAATCAGGAGCAGGGCTAGGGGGTGGGGCGCGAGCCAATCTATCTCCCGATTTGCATTTGAAAGCATGGAGCTGGGGCAGAGAGTTTAAGACATTTTTTAATCCCCTCTGCCCCATCCCCCTACCCCCAATATACAAGCTTGTCAACCGAGCGCCCAGGGCGCGAAGGAGAAGTAGCAAAACTAATCCGAAGTATCCGGGTTCCCTACTTTACAATTTTTGTTCTTTCTGTCTCTAGGCTGCCCCTGTTCCCATCCGCAAAGCCTCCCATTCGCATCCATATCTCCTTGGCAGGTTCTGGGGAGCTGGGAGTTGCGAGCCAGCGAGCGGGTGGAGGGCAAGGACATCTTTGCGAGTCCCTTCTCCGTGTGCCCTCTGCGGGTCCCGGGCCGCTAGGCGCGGTACGACTCCCCCAGCGAGCGGCACGGGTCTGTCACCGCGGACGGCAGCCCACTCACTTCTGCCTCCCTCAGTGCCGCCGTCCCTCCTTCCTGACTGTTTAAACGGGGGGGAGGGGGGATAGTGATAATAAAAAAGTATTTCTAAAGAGATGGAATGAATAAAGCAGGTGCTCCCATAGAAAAGCGGCGCGAGAGGCGGCCGAGGCACGGCTGTGTGCCCGTGCCGGATGGAGCGCTGCGCACCGGGAAGGAGAAGGCTCCGTCTTAGCTGGTGCCTGAAGCATTCACGCACAGCCCCACAGTCGCTTGGGGAAGCCGGTCTGGGAGATGAATCTCTCCTTTGTTGGGGATTGGTTCGGCAGGGACAGTGGCAGTACAAACTTTCAACCTCGTTTCAGCACTGCTGAAGCCTTTCTGGGTCTGCAGCATGAAGGAGGTCCTCCACTGAAAGGTGATCACCCAGGAGTAAGGACTGTTCCTGCAAAAGGCAGAGAGAGGTTCCAAGTGCTGGCAGAGCTGCTGAACTGACATTTTCCACGGGCAAAAATATTTTTAACTCCTACTGTTTTTAGAACAATGGATCATACCAAGGGCAACCTTGGTCAATGTCTTTTGATTTATAGCTTTATGAGAAAAGCATTCTCAACCTATTATGAACCAACTAATAATCTGTGTTTATAACTGAATTCAATTCCTCATATATATTTATATACTACGAAGTGTAGTATCAACATTAATAATGTGAAGACAAAGTCACTTCTTAAAATAAAATTTAAAAAAATAGAGAACTATATATATCTTTCTTTCTTCCTTTCTTCCTTTCATATCTTCTATCATTTTACTTTCTGGACTTTACTATCCTTTGAATTCAGAAGTATCTACATGTATGCATATTTTATAGATGGAATAGGTAAAAGCACTGTGTTTGTTGTCTTATAGCTTCATTCTCAGATATGTGATTTCTAATATCACCTTTATAGACGAGACAATTCAGTATATGGCATGTGGAAAGAAGAGGTAGTTTAAAGAGGGCAACTAGAAGCAATCTTCATTCTGAAAGTTATGTAGCATCTGAGCGTGTGGTTACAATGTAATAGGATGTATTCAGGCAAGAAAATCCTGAAACATGATTGCACACAGTTGCTTAAGATTGCAATTAAGGACTCATCTTTCTTTTGTCCTCTTTCTCCCAATCCCTAATTCATCGTTCACAAATTAATCAAAATAAGACTCTTTGCACTGATCCTTGAAGGACAAATTTCAAGGACAAATTATTTTCTTGCTCACTGAGTAACACAGATACCCTTCCTTCATCTTCTTTCAAATTCATTCTGTCATGCAAACTGTATTTGAGAACCTTCTATCTTCATACTTACTTTAGCAGCTATAACCTCAGTCATGAAAATAAATAAAGAAGAGTATTTCATTGTTTGAGAGTGAGATGAAATAAAAGAAAAAAATATACAGGGGCAGTGACCTTCGTAGATGTTACCCACCACCTTCCAGCTCTCTCTTTGTTCTTCAGATTCAAATCCGAACAAAGTAATTTTACAATCACTTGAAATGTTTTGGTTAGAAGGATTTTTTCTCATTAATTTTGTTTCTGATATTACTAAACAGAATTGGAATAGTCAATTATCACCCAAATAAAAAGCTTTCATGTGTAGACCCTCATGGAGTATTTCATGATGTTCTTACTGACTTAGTTGACCATTCTCAAGGGTGTAGTTTGTTTTCCAAAAATCTATGTTCTCTCAAGCAAAACCCATCATTAAACTGCATGCCTGTGAAAATATTTGAACTTATTTTTACTGTGTTGAAAATAGGATATATATTTTTGTATCATTATTTTTTTTTCCTAAATGCTTACCCTGTCACATCAAAATAAAATGTATTAAACCCTTTGACTTTTACTGAAGAAAAACAGTCCAGTAACTCCAAAAAGAAAGTGTGACTAAGCAGGCCAATTTAATTTCATTGCCCAGGCAGAATCAAATATAAAGAAGCAATTATTCTTAGTAACTTTTGGCAATCTACCACTTTTAGTAACATAAGCAAATGTATAAATATATATTTTTTAAATACAATTTGTTCTAGACCGTCTTCTTGGTGGGTTTTTGCCAGTGAGTCAGTGCATTCCAGTACATTAACTGGAAGATTTTGGCTGTAATCCACACTTACAGTGCTGTTGTATTTCTTTCTAATATGTTTTATAGTGCATTTAGTCATCCTGAGAGGTATGCGTGTACCATTTTCAAAGGAAAGCTTACCATTTGTCAAAAGAAGAACTAGATCTATGTCTTAGCTAGGCCCTTCAAAGACCAACCACAGGTGTCAAAGACCCTGTTGTTCCTGGCACCTTTCCTTTGACTTCTGAAAGTGTTCTGGGTGTCACTGCAAAATCTGAGTTGTAATACTGTACTGTATACGTGATCCATAGGCAAATCTAGGACTGACCAGGAAACACTTTCACACTCTGTCAAATACTTCCTAGACCATGTGGGCTTTGGTAATCACTGCTTTGGGAGCATTTTTACTTGAGGAAAAAAAAAAAAAAAAAAAAAAAAGAGTTTTATGGTTCTCCTCAGTCCCTTAAGCCACTGTCAGTCTCTCAATATTAGCATTTCTGTCTTTGTGATCAAAGTATGCATTCAAAAAAACAGTGTCTGGTTACTTGGATGCTGATAACTCATTGACTGTGTAGAAAGAACTTCCATCACGCACTCAGCAACCACTTGCAGAGTTTGTTTGATACTAGAATATATCATGTTCAGAGGCAAAATGCTAACTTTTTGTTGCTTTACCTGAAATCTCATATGGCTTTCATGAGGCAAATAGAAGAGCTGTAGAAGATCTTGCACTTCAAGATCTTTTTTTAAAGGAAAATGTTACTAAAAACCATTAGCACATGGTTGCCCACTATGAATGTTAATCAGTTATACAAGACTTTCAGGTAAGGACTTCTGCTGTACAGAGATATTATTTATGGGTGGTTTAATTCTGATGCAAACTTCTCACCTTCATATCACAATGGAGATCACTGTCCATTTTGTGGTCACATTGTCTCTGTTTCAAATCTAGCAGCTAGCATTGCTTGTTTGATTTTTAGTCATCTTTTTTACTCATTTCTATAATTAGCAGGAGGAATAACAAGAGGCCTATTGAAATCTAATGGCTTTATCTCAACACAGGAATGTCTCTGCTTTTCACTGTCCACCCAGTTATGACTTAATTCTCTGTTTAAACTGAGCTTTTGAGTCAAGTACACTGTTGTCTACATTGCAGGAGTGTTTTCCAACCCACATGGATCCACAGTAAATTTGGAACATATCTAACAGTTCCAAAAAGTTCAGCAGCCTTCTCTATAGAAGACTTTATGCAGAAGATTTGATAGGCAGAATTGGATAATAATACAAATTAACTGTAGCAAATAAAAATAACGACTCAATCAGTCAGTTTATTAAATCTCCACAATGGCCTATGACACATAGGAAGAAATTTTACCAATTCAGCATTCCCATCATGGCTCTAGCTGTTCTTCTCTTGTTCCCCCGTATTTTGTCTTGAATTTTCACAGTCTTTTGGTGTGTGTTGGACACACACACACTGGTACATGTGGTTAGCAGGTATAATCTTAAGAATTATATTCCCCTTCAGAAATATTCCTGGTTAATCTAAGGGACTATAACTGTAAAAATAATAATTTGCTGTTGTCTAAGTCAATAAATGTGGATGCAGGTTAAAATGGAGTTTCTATCGTCAGGAAGATCAGATAAAGGAAGCAGAGAAAGTTTTAGGTAAGAAATCTATATGTTAATAAATTTAATCCTAGGAATGGCCAAAAATTGAAAGAAGGACATTCTGTTAGTGAGGATAACTCATTAGTCATACTGCAGTAAGAGCAACCAAAAAAAATATATATATATAAAAAAAATCAACTGAAAGAAATATTGAAAATCTCTCAAGAAGATGGTGGTAAGTTGTCAGAAGGCTGTAAAGAGAAATGGAGAATTTAATCATGACCCCATAGGGATGGGTAATTCGTGCAAGCACAAATAGATGGTTTCAAAGAAATCTAGGACCAAAATGTAGTCTGTGTGGCCAGGCTCCAGATATCATTCATTATTATAAGTGGTTGTACCAAGAGGGTCAACAGCGAGACAAATAGAATACAACAGGACAAAGCTGACAGTGTTGTGCACTGAACATTCTGCAAGAAATGTGGGTTACCAATAGCAAAAAAAAAAAAAAGATCAACAGCTGAAGAATGCTGCTGTGAATAAAAGTGTGAAAATAATTTTTAAAACTTCAGAATTCATAAAGCAAGAGCTAGGACTAAGAGATAGGAAATGAAATATTGTAATAAAAATTAAAATGGGGGCAGAATGCAGAAGATACTGTTCCTGCAAAGTGTAAACAAAGTGCCATTTGTTAGTGTTTCCTTGGACCACATGATGCAATACTCGTATTACAGTGGTAGAGAGTATTTTAAAATGTTTCTCTAACAGACAGTAGCTACATTTATGACCATATCTAAAATAATGACGAACGTAATAGTTCAGATTGTAAACAAATACATCCATAAACACTGGGGTCTCAGATTGATGTTTCATGCTAGCAATATCCTGCTGATAGGGAAGAGGCATCAACATTTATTTATATTTATATACTTTTTATTTATTCATTTATTTATTTATTTATTTATAACATTTATAATCAGCGCTTCTCTCTTTTCTGATGTATGCAGGGAAAAAAAAATTAGGTTAGATAAGTTTCTGCTGGATATTAAGCTCAGTTCTGCAGGGCATTCGCACTGTGGCAAAACTGAGGTCAATTTTTCAGAGGAATTGCACTCTAGACTGAGAGCATCTGTCTGATCCTATGAAAAGTTAAACACAGGAAGTCCAATTGACTTCAGAGAGCTGCTTCTGTGTAACAGTCTTCTGAAAATCTACAGCTAAGTCACTCCTGGAAAAAAATTCCTATCAGTACACGCTCATACACAGCAATATGTATCACTTTAGGTCAGAGTCTGTATGCTTCATCATCTATACAAAATTAGTGTGAATAACTTCTTCACTGACCTCTAAGCCCAAACCAGATTTTTATGTTCCAGTATAACATGTCACTACAAACTTGAATATTTTCTAGAATAAAATAGGACTTTATATCTACAATTTTAGAAAACTTTTCTGAATAATTGGACCAAGCTATGGACAATGTTTCATCACAACTGATATTAGCCTCCTCCGTATGAACACATCAAATATGTAAGCAAATTTTATTTGTACATTTTTCACTTGGCCACAGCAGTAATTGGACACACTCTCTTTCTCCCTCAAAAAATAAAAATAAAATATAACAATACTAACATTTACAAAATGTGCAGAATAAGCATTGTAAGCACTGGAAACATGGTGAGCAAGAAGCATACTTGTGACCCTTTTTTCACTTTCAGACAGTCAAACTTTTCATGTCTGAATGTTAACCTGAACACTGAAATTTAATACCTGAATATTTGTGGAGACAGAATTCTAAAGTGATGTGACAGCTGTTGTATAGAAAGCAGATATAAACATTTTGTAGGTGAGCTAGATAAAAGAATTGACTACCTTCATCCTATTGAACTGCTCACTGTAGTAACTAATTGGTGTGAATACCAAAGGAGACATGATTATATATATCAATTTTCTACCAAACTAATATATTCATCTTTTTTTCCTTTTGTTAAAAGTGACAAGACCTCACTTTTGTGCTTAAAATGTTTAAAACTTTCTAGATCCCTTAATCCTACATAATTTCTGCCTGTTCTTGCATTCATTAAAACCAGTGGGGGAAAAAAAAATTGATTCAGTAAGAGAAGAATAATTTTCTGAAAGATCCAAGTCTTTGTAAATCAGAAAAGAAGCTCAGGGCATGGAATACAGCACTTTGTCCCACCCTAAAAGAAGGTGGTAGAAATCCCTTCTCATTCTGAAAATGCACGTCCCAGGGCAGAATGTCAATGGTTATGCTGCAAGAATCAAAACCGTGTGTTACCAGTTCTACTTCCTCCTACATCTACTGATGGTTATGGAAGGAGAAAGAAAAGGGCTTGAGGTCAGGTGAAAGAAAATGACAGTTCTCCAGAATCTTCTTGCTCCCACGTTTAGGAGGTTAATAGTGTACTGCCCTGGCATCAGAATCAAGAGCCACTCAGCCCCCTTCACTCTTTCAGTGTATTTCCTCCACAGTATGGCCTTTGGAGACATTAGACACTGGTCACTAGGACACCATGTTTGATCATTCAGCAGTACTGACCTTAGTGCTACCAGTTCTACATGCTTTGTTTTCTCAATAGAAGTACTTCATTTGCTCTTCTGAGTCACTGTAGTTTACGTCCTGTGTATTTCTGCTGTGAACTTTCTGAGACAAGACTTTTTTAGATCAAAAATTTCTGCAAATCACAGAGCACAGATAGAACATAAGAAGATAAGAACAGAATCTCTGAATGAGAAGTACCACCATATAGGTAACTGCTAATAATTTACTACACAACACACATGTAAGTCCATCCCTTTAGGTCATTTGATGTCATGGAGTGTTCATCCAATACACATTCATCCACACATCCAATATGTGTTCACCCACACATATTCATGTTTGTTTAATCTTATTGACCATGGTCTGATCAATCCAAAATTCATTACAATTGGAGACACTGCAGGATGTCTTCTTGAGGATTCTAGCACTACCTTCTGTATCTAAAATTTTGTATTTATGTAAAGCTTTGTTGCTAACGTATGTAATTGAATAACTCTACTAGACCTCTTTTGAGGAGCTTTTACTTAATTTACTGTGATTATCTTCAAAAAAGTGGAAAGCTGATAAGAATGGCTTCATGTATGAGGTGAGGTATACATCCTCAGACCCAAAGCCAACAAAAGAATAGGTATCTTTTCAGAGGCAGATGCCTGCAAGAGAATAATATACCCACCAGTTTCTCAGCTGCTTCATCTGTCATTTTTACAAAGGCATGTCATGTTTGGACAGAACAAAATTGCCTGTGAAAAGATATGTGAAGAAAAAAGGGAGACAGAACCAGGTAACTGCCTCTTCCTAAGTGCAGAATGAAGTCAATGTTCAGGGAGTGAGAGTGTAGGGAAGAGAGGGGAACATATAAGAAAACAAACATAACAAAAAATTTACAGAATATGTGTAAATGATATCAATCATAGCTATAGAACTAAAATACTGCAATTGCTCCAGCATTATGCTTTGCTGTTTTAAAAGAGAAAAGAAATTAAATGGTAACAGACATGAAACAACCTTAAACATAAATTCCTTCAGTCCTGTTATTAAGCATAGTTAAGATTTCAGTTTTCAAACATCCTCTAGTTCCCAGAATAAAAGCAAGCAAAGGAAAATTTAACTGTTCTTCAGCATTGTAAGTCTACTGAGCTCTGTAATTTGAAGATTTGTTTTCTGACAATTTCTCTGGAAAAGAGAGAAAGGGAAGAAAATTGTTTCTCCAAAGGCATTCTGACCCATAAAAAGACCCAACTGTGTGTGTTGGGAAACATGTCCAATCTCTCCTCTATTTAAGGCTTTTTTCCCTCTTTCAATAAAATGTCAGTATGTCTTTGAATACATATTGTCCCTGACCAAGACCCCAGTGAAAGGCAACAGATGTTGCTAAGATTGTGCCCAGGCTATCCTCTATCATTTCATTTCTGAAAGGAGAAAGGGAGAAAGGGAGAAGAAAACTTGCTTTAAATCACTGGACCATTTTGTACTTCAGTAAATCTGTTTGCACATGCTCGACTGGCCTCACAGAAAGGGCTGAGCTTTTTGCTTTCAGCCTGAGGTCAGTCATAATGCTCTGTTCAGTGGTCCACACTCCTTTCACATGGAGCAGCTGCCTCTGATTTCTAGAACAAATTGAGGTGATTCAGGCCACCAGCAGGGCCATGGTACATGCACTTTTCACCAGAAAGGGAGGGAAAACCTTAGAACAGGACCAACTGGGGCTGCCCACAATAAACCGTAGGATTAGATTTGATACACTCAATATTAAGACATGCTCTTGCTGAAAAGTAGGCTATAGTGACATAAAGTACAAGACAGTTGGACTGAGAAAAGAGGGAAGAAAATGGTGTTCAAACATTTATTAAGTTACACCTAATTATTTAATTGGGGAATATTTAAAATAGTAACACTGTCAGGTCAGGCTGGGGAGCAACTTGATGTTTAACTCCTAGCAGAATACTCTCAAGTAAATGTGATTCCAGATAAGCTTCTCCCCACTATAATATTCTTAGAAATGTCATCTGCAAGTTCTCTAAACCATTTCTGCCATCTATTTTCAGAAAAGAATAATCACCATTTCAAACTACTTTCAACCTGTTTCAGCAACTGAAAACTGCTACAGAGCTGTTATCCAAGGAGAACAGAAAAAAATACAAATGAAGAAAATTTAGTATTTGCCTCTTTTTAAATTCTTTCTAATCTAGCAGATGAGATAAGAGCACACAGCAGGCATTAGCAGTGAAAGATGAAGGCATAACCCACCCCATGACCCTCCCCCCTCCCACCCCCCCCCCCTTCTGCTGGTGCAGTCAATCTCCTGCATTTATTTGGTTCAGTCCTAGATATCAGATCACAGTATTTTCTGCAAAGGATCAGACCAATGGCTCTCTGAGGCTGAGGCCAAACAAAACAATACAGTACTGCATTAAAACACGATACCAAGAATTTACCACTTCAAAAGGATTCACTCTTTGGTGCTTTTGACAGGAAAGCAAAATCTTTATGTATATATGGGTAATTCCACAAGATTGGCAAAAATAAAATATATATATATATTTATGTTAATTCATAAAACTGTAGACTTAAGATCAGGGGAAATCAGGAATTACAATATTTACTCTGGGTCTGCATTCATATGGAATGGCTGAATTTCACACAACGGCCTTTGAAGTACAGTTATCTGTGAGGTAATTTAATAAACTGAAGAAGAAAGGAAAAAGATGTATTTACTCAATTAGCAGTTATAGAAATTGAAACTAGGGGAAAAGATATGTAAAACTCTGCCTATTGACTTAGAATTTTTCAGCTGTAGAACAGAAAGTGCAAATAATAATCTTACTAAATAATTAACAAGGAGAACAAAACAAAGTGATACTAATTATGGTCACAAAATTATCTCAATCTTCTTTTATTAGTATTTCATCCTATTACTTGCAACTGTTTTTGCACAGAAATCAGGGGGAAAAAATGTTGGATATTCAAAGAATAATTTTAACATAAAGTCCAGAAAGAGTTTGTATCTTCAACAGAAAATCCACTTCTTTTGCTGTTAAAAACAATTAGTAAATAAATAACATGTATCTTCATAGTGCTTCATAACCTTTGTTTTCTATAAGACAATGAAAGTTGTAACTATATGAGGTTTTGAAGAACTACATCTGAAAACTTACTTTCTTTTGTAAGATGATATACAAGACAACATAAACTGTCCACTGATCTACTAAATAGGGTTGATTTCAGCTATGCAAGATGTGGAATTGTGTGTTTCAGTGTTGCTGGCAATAAAGCAAGCTGAGACATTCCTCTTCTCCTTCCCATCCTCTTGCCATTTCTTACCATAATGTTAGCTGGAGTGACATCACATAAGTAAAGCTACATTGTAAAATAGACTACTCAATGATTCAAGCTAAATCAAAGCTTTAAAAAAAAAGATAAAAAAATCTTATTTGTTTTCTTCTTTCCAAATCAAATTTTAGAGCAAGTCCATCTCAGTACAATTGGGCAGAATAAAAAATATGGATGGTAGGGCAGAAATAACCATTAACAACACTTTCACTGTAAATTTTCTTAAAAAAACTTCTTACATACATTTTGGGGAATCTCAATATAAAGACTCTTTTAGCTTATCTGATGGTATATTATTTTATTTTATTTTATTTTATTTTATTTTATTTTATTTTATTTTATTTTGTTAATCTCATTCTGTTTGTGGGTTATATATATATATATATATATATATTTATTTTTTTTTTCCCAATCTTCTGCAGTTATAATTTCATGAAGTATAGCTACTGAATGAGAAAGGGGAAGGAATAGAATCTTACTAAATTTTCTTCAATGGCAAGTTTTGGAGATGGAAATGGGGCCTTCTGGGAATAATCTGACAGAAAAGATCAGTCACTTCAGCATGCTTCTGCCTACACTTGCCAGATTTGTACAGCATGTAAGCAGTAATGTATGACTGACAATGTCAAACTCTGCTGAGAACACCAGCAGAAAGGGTATGGGTATTTGCCAGTTGTCAGTCCGAAGCAATGTGCACTTTAATAAGCTAGGCACCAGGGAATTCGCATTCTGAAGGAAACAAATAATCACATGAACTTCTGCTCAGTTTTTTTCCGTGCGTAAACCAAACCAAGCCAAACCAAGCAACCAAAGAGAGAAAACTTAAAAAACCCACCACAATTTCAAGTCTAAAACTTGTGTTTTCCTTTTCTTAGAAATGAAATTAAGTCACTTTAAGCTTTCAAATATTGATATCCAATATGTGTACAAAATTATTTGATGATATCTAAATAATTTGATGATATCTAGTCGCATACATAAAGACCTCAGCATAAAGTAGATTAAAAGCCAAATACTCTAGCTCTTAAAATCTTAAAAACTTCACCACTAAAAAAACCTCATGTTTGGTTATTGCTATGCCATGTTTTAATAGAAGTTCAATCCATATCACATGTATTATATTTCAGACACTTTCAGTACTGACAGGAACAGGAAAGACCTTTGAGGAGCTAAGTCTGATCTCCTGCATATGTATGGTCTTAACTGGTATTATTCACCAAGAGTATACCAAATTGGTATTATTCACCAAGAGTAGTACCAAACTGGATTATTCACCATAAGAGTATCTGACAATGTGAAAAGACTCTACAAAGCTTATCATTATAGAAAGTTTTACATTTAACCTAAGGTTTATTACCCCTTGGAATAGTTAACAAAATACATAATAGAAATAGGCAATATAACTGATTTAGAATTTCAAGAACTTTTTGAAAAATTCCTTCCTTTGAAGCTGTTAAAGTGATGAGAGGGGATGATGCACAGTCATGTTATAGATTAAAAGCTAATTAGGAGTCATAAAACAGAGTACTATTCCATCTCACAACCCAAAAGTGAGTACTGTTTGAAATAAATAATTTTTATGGAAATAAAAAACATTCACATCATATTCCTTTTTCTACCTGAAACAAGCTAAAGTTAACCAAAGGAGACTGTTCAACTTTGAAATGGCTTCATTCTCTACGCAGGCTGCAGTTTTAATTGTCAGCTTGCTCACCTTGTTAATTTAGTGCATACATTAGATACCTTCATTTGGTTGGTTGACAATCTTGGGTTAATCAAAGACCATTCAGAAGACTGGATAGCAACTCAGAGATTTTGCCCACTAACAGGAACTCTTCAGGTCAAACTGTGCTCATTCTATCCATTCACAGCCATTCATGGGGTTCCCTTCAGTAATGATTATTCAAGAACCAGCGTCCATGGCCAATTGCATATGGCCGTTCTGAAGGGGTAGGTAATTCTCATAATACCACGGCGACTATATAGCATAGCCCTGTGAGAACTCATTATCCCAGTTCTGTTCAGGAGTTTCATTCTTTTGGCCACTTGAGGCCATTAACTGCGGTTATTCTTTTCATAATGAAGTTGCAAGCCTTAAGTAACTTTACTACAAAGCAAAAAGTCATCTTCTGCACTGGAATCTACTGTCTTCTACCTTGTTTAATTTGAATGGAGCCTGATAAAAGATATATGAAAATATGGACTGAAATGTCAATAAATTAGGAATAAAATTCACGTTTAATATAAGCTCTGTATTTTTATGGTGAAAGAACTTCTCTCATTCCCCATTGTTCAGAATCCTTTTACTCTCCGGACAGAGTACGTAGGATCTATCAACAAAATTATTTAAATCAAACAAAAATTGAATTATTTTGAAGGCTTATGATCTTGATTTAGTTTTAAGCCCAGAATAAGAAAAAGATTATGAGTAAAGTATTAATACCTACTGGTTCTTACAAGGCACTATAGTCCCCAGATAGTACAATAATAACTCAGAGAAGTAAAATCAGAACATGGACTCAAATTAATTGACTGAAAATGAGATTATGGGAGTAAAGATGCTTTTAAGGAATTGAAATTAGATAATGGTTGGAGTTTGTGCACACCATTCATGCTCCTTCAGTATCTCTGATTACGATTGTTACTACAACAGCCATGATAGCCTACTGGTTCACTTTGTGTATAAATGCCTTTTTATTTTTTCCTCCATCCACCTCTGCCTGGAGAGTTTATTTATTTATTTGTTTGTTTTGTATGAGAGATAGAAAGAATTTATATATTGAAACATACTGAAATATTCTCTGCTGTGGAACTCAAATGAATCTTTATTTGCAACAGCAAAAAAAAAGAAATTCAAAATTCAGAACAGACTGTATGGTGTGAACTAACTGGGAGAGATCTCCAGGTCTTTAAACTATCTGAAGCCAGCTACTTCCTTAGGGAGGGGGCTGAGGATAGACTTTGAATCCCACTGTAGTTTCACTCTGATGGACAGATAAACTCCAACACATTACTCTATCACTTCCTCTCCTCAAATAGCATAGGGGAAAAAAATGCTACCAAAAAAAAAGAAGGGGCTCAAAGGTTGATAAAGGACTGGGAAATCGCACACCAATACCCATTCAGGCAAAACAGACCAACATTGAGAAATTAGTATAATTTATTGATTGTACTAACAGACTAAAGTGGTGAAAAACCAACAGCAAAATAAAACACCTTCCTCTATCAACCCTGTTCTACCTTCTTTTCCCAAGCAGTGCAGACGAGCTGGGAGTGGGGACTGCAATCTGTAAAGCTTAATCTCTGAAAGGCTGAGTGAACTGGGTCTGTTCAGCCTTGAGAAAAGAAGACTGAGAGGGGACCTGATCCAGGTCTATAAATATCTAAAGTGTGGGGGGCAGAATGGCGAGGCCAGACTGTTTTCAGTGGTGAGTGGAGACAGGACAAGGGGAAACGGCTGGAAACTGCAGCATAGGAAGTTCCGCACAAACATGCGCAAGAACTTCTTTACAGTGAGGTGACGGAGCACTGGAACAGGCTGCCCAGGGAGGTGGTGGAGTCTCCTTCTCTGGAGATGTTCAAGACCTGACTGGATGCCTACCTGTGTGACCTGGTGTAGGGAACCTGCTTTGGCAGGGGGGTTGGACTCGATGATCTCTGGAGGTCCCTTCCAACCCCTACAATTCTGTGACTCTGTGATTCTGTGATTCTGTGATTCTGAATCTCTTTCTTCTTTACGTCCTTCCTCTGCTCCAACATGGGTTTCCTCCTATGGGATGCCATCCTGTCTGAACTGATCACATGTGGACTTCCCACATGATGCAGCTCTTCAAGAACTGCTGTAACATCCATACTACAGGCCCACTCTTCAGGAGAAGATTACTCCAACATAGGTACCCATGGGTGGCATCTCCCCCAGTCCTCCTGCCCCACCATGGGCTGCTCTCCATGGGCTGCAACTCCTCCTTCAGGCACCACTCACTGTTGCACTGGTGACACGGCTACATGGGGAGGTCTGCTCTGTGTGGTGCCCGTGGGTTGCAGGGGGATGGTCGGTACCTCTGCGGGCCTTTCCTAGTCTGCAGGGGATTTCCATTCTCTGCCTGGAGCACCTTCTGCCCTCCTTCCGCATTGATCTTTGTGTCTTCAGGGCTGTTCCCCCGCACATTTCCTCACTCCTTTCTTCAAGTTGCTTTTGCACTTTTTTTTTTTTTTTTTTCTCCTTTCTTAAATCTGCTCTCCAGGAACATATCCAGCAGCTCTTATGGCTCAGCTCTGGTGCAGTGGGTCCATTTTGGAGCAGCTGAAGTTAACTCTGATCTGACATGGAGCACTATCTGGCTCTGCTCACAAAGGCCAACTCTGCAACTTCTCTGCTTCAAAAACATTGCCACATAAGACCGGACAGGACTTTCATGTAAGAACAGGAAAAAACCATAGCTTAGGCATGCTACAATCACTTGAAAAATTATTTTTGAATATAAAATACAAGCTTCACAGAGGATACCTTGAGTATCAAAATAAATATATTTAAATATATTCATTTATTTATTCATTTTTTTTCGCATGAAATTGAATTCTCAGTTTGATTTGTGTTAGTAAGAAGCATTTATGAACATCCTGAATGATTTTATGTATACAGTGATTGAGATTTCTTCATAAGAAGCAGAAAGTTTTTTAAAAAATTCAATGCTTTTTTTTCCATCAGTAGAAAATTCAGTTTTGAAGAACCTGAACATTATATTTTCTAGTATAAGCTACTTTATGTTCAGTGATACAAAAATGTCAACTCAGAAATGTTCCCAAATAACACAGAAACTAAATTTATCCTTTAGAAGTATAGTGGATACACAGAGTTGCTTTGTCCCAAGCATGATCTCTAATTAGAGAGATTATGGCAAAGGTCATTCCACTACTGCTTGTTACAAGACCCTTCAAAAGAAAATGCATTTTAAAAGAACGTTTCTTCTCAAATGAAAAGAAGAAACAGCCTGCAAAACTGATGTCTGGTGAGGTTACTACTTTCATAGAGACATGAAGGAATTGAACTGGATATCAAATGCCCTCTATACTTTTGAAAATAATAGTCATCTATCAGGCTCGGAAATCTATAAAAAGCAATTCAGTGCACTCATCTATTTTGCTGTAATATGAAATGAAGAAATCATGAGTAAAAACACAAGGCTAAGATTTTAATGCAGAATAGAAATAGCAAACAGTTAAAAAAAAAGAGAGAGAGAGAGAGGAGAGAGAGGGAGCAGAGAGAGAGAATCTGAACTTATGTTTCCTTGTTTACTATACATTTATTAAAAAAAAAAACAGCACAATAATGATACCTATTATGAATTTTTATGTCTATGGTTATAAAGAAACAATCAGTGCAAACCAGGAAGACTATAACTCATAGGTCTTAGCTTATTATGACCATTATTGAAACTAATTTGAATTATGTAGGTATGTAATACAGTGGAGTGATTTGATGAACTGAAATCTCTGTCCTCAGCAAAGCATCTCTACTCAGAGAAGTAAGATGACAGCAAGAATCCCAATATTATACGATTTTAACAACTGTGAATGTGCAGATGGTTCTTTATTTATCAAAATGAAATACCAAGATCATTCTACCTTTCGTTGTTAAAATACATCTGTATATCTGGGTCATATATGGACGGATGTTGGCATCAAATCTGAGAAAATAAATATAATCTGAAAATTAGGAGTGCAAAAACATGACAAATTCAGTTTGTTTCTCGGTTCATCTAATATTTACCAGTAGTTCTGAGATATAATCAGACACAAGATGTAAATCCACTTTCCAAGTCAGTTCACTTGGTTTTGAGGAAAAATGCATGAAACTGATCAGCTGGGACACTGCAAGTTAAATCAATAAAACCACACTATTTAAAATTATTGTGAATGCTGGATCAGATTAAGATCTATTAAGATGAGTGTTGAAAGATTAAATTAAAATGCATTTTATACAGTGAAGTGGATTGTCTGGTCTGTATATATAGATTCTCAGAAGGTTTTGAATTTCATATAATTTGTATACTGAAATAACTGCAAATTATCAAGCACTCTGAATTTATGCCATTTAATTGTGAAACATGTAAACTTAGACTAAACTTAGAGATTTATAAAAGACCATTGAAAAAACTCTTTCTGACTTTCTGTGGTATGTGAATGCTTTAATTTTAGTTATATTTTGGCACATAAATATCTCTTGCTTGTCTGGAGAGTCTCTGCTTTTCTCTGAATAGTCCTTCTTATAACTGATGAACAATCTCTCAAAACATAAAATGTGCTGCTGGGCACAGATCCCAGGTAAGGAAACACAGCAAATGAAAGATTCAGTGACTGATAGTACTTGTGTTACAAGCCATCTACAGGGTCAGTTGTCTTTGTCACAACAGCTAAGATTGATATGAATAAAATGTATTCTTCACTCAGTTCTCATTTGCTTGCATTTGAGAGTCAGGATTGTAGCTCCGTAAATTTATTGAATCTCTCCTTTAAAAAGGGCTGCATAAACTGCACTTAACATGGCCTTGCTGTTTTTCAGAGATTGCTCAATAATTTTTTTGTCTTCCACTTTTGTTCTGACCTCTACTTTTGTGTTGATTTTGGGGCATTCTATTGAAGAATTCACGGTGACTCTACAACAGCATATGCTGTATCTGTGTACGATGTACAGGTTCAGGTCTGATATTCTTGCTCTGTTTCAGATCATATGATTATGCTTTGAAATAGTCTTAAAATCCTTACCATAATTTCTCGAATGCCTTAATGGAAATATAATGGGAAATATAAATGATGGGAAATATATGGGAAATATATGGGAAATATGGGAAATATAAATGATCAGGCAACAAAAGTTTCCTAGATCGTATTTTCTTCACAAGTATGTTATTTCCTCTAGTTCTTCTCTCTGAGTCACCAAAAAAGACTCAATTTAAACAAGTGAAATTGCAGCCTTGGGTACAACACAGAGGAATTCTATGTCAATACTTACTTTATATTACATTTCCATAGTTAATTTTACAGTTTATGATATTCTTCTGGCTTGTGATGCCTTGGTTCGGGAACCCAGCAGGCCTCTTTCTTTTGGAAAGTTTCATCAAACAAAAGTTGTTGGAAATTAGATCTGAAGAAGCCTGACTATATTTTCTCCATACCGTCAAAATCAAATCAGTTTTACAGGGTGGGTCTGTTGGTGAGATATTGATGCACATTTGTTGATACCTAAGAAAGCATATGAAACTGTAAATGTCAGTCATCAAAAGCTTGCATCTTAGTAACTTAACTTTAAATCAAGCATGTACCTGAGACTTTCTTGACTTTCAGATGTCATATACACTGTTTCTATTTCTGTTTAAAAAAATCTTTTCCATTCAATATGTGATTAACTCCAGAAGTTTTCATGCAGTGACTCTCCAAGTCATATATCGATATGTAAAAGTATGTCTGGCCTTTTTTTCTACAACTAGTGCTTATCAGATGAGTTACAGACTGCACTACTTTAAAAAAAAAAGAAAAAGAAATGAAGGGGATATTCAGTGTGAATATTTGCATTATTTCATTTAATAATTGCTGCAACATGGCAGTTTCTAGAATACAATTAGTTGTACATGATCCAAATTCCACAACAGAAATTTCCTGCTTGACTTAGGCAAGACGATGTGAAGTATTTTGCCTCTGATAACTGCCTTTTGCAAGCTTTCTCTGAGCTGCAGATTCATTTATAGACTTCAGAAAATAAAAAGACGCATTGCACTTGTGTGAAACTTTCCACCTGAGGCTCAAAATGCACTTCCTAACCCTTATATTAAATCTCACAATTTGTGGTACAGACTAGTACCATTACGATAGCACAGATAGAGAAAATCAGGAAGGAAAATTCAGACAACTTACATGATAATAAAATTGTTTAGTAGAAATTTAAGAATAGCGTAGGTTACTAATACGTATACAGAACAATGCAAGCAGATTTCCATTAACAAAACAACAACAAAGAGTCTTGGTTTTTTTTGTTACATCTGTGGAACGGTTGGACATATCTTTACCAAAAAAAAAAAAAAAAAAAGAAAAGCCTGTTTGTTACAACCTAGATCCAGTGCCATATAGTGTTACATAATATTTCTGTCTTTGACTTCCCAGGCAGAGGCATAACAGCCAAGACAAGGTTCCAGAAGGTCAGTGGACATCTGCTTGGAGCTCAGTCTGCTCACTTTAAATCCAAAACATGGCCGATTAACTGTACTGGTCATTTAGTTGCTTACTCTGTCAAACAACAGCATTCCTAGCTATACAGTCTTCCTCTAGCGAAGCTGTGGGATGACTACCATGTTGCTTTTATCATGTTGTGGCCAAGTTCTTCTGAACTTGAGTGAGAAAATGGAGGAAGAAGAGACATCTCAAGCTGCATTTTCATTCACTATTCATGGTCAACAGAGGAATGCATGATGAAACACAACAGATCAGTCAGGGCAACTTAATGCATAATGGGACAGAACCTGGATAATTTATCTAGTTTTGATTATTTTTAAGTATGAATTTGGATGCTATTTTGAATTATGTATGTCTTGAATTGATGATTTAACAGATTATTAAAAGAATTTTTGTTTAGTCTCAGGAGTGAAGGCATTCCAGTGTAGAAAACATTGGGCTAGCACTGTATTTCAAACAAGTTGGTATATATTATTATTATATCTGTAAGAAAAATTCCAATGAAGTCGGTAACATTATTTGGTTTTTATAAAGATAAATTAAGTCTAGAAAACTTGAATTTCTCTGATACCACCTTAAACAAAAGAAAGTTGAAGGTATTTGAAAGTGTTTTATAAGTAAAATAGCAACGTATCACAGCACAATTTTTTCTACTACAGAAAAGATTAATTCACATGCAATATACCAGCACGCTATATTTTACATTCTTACTCAGAAATATACGCATGTACTCACTCTCACAAGAGTATACAGTAGTTACAGTCAGATTTATGTCTCTGTGGAGCAATTTAAAAGAGTGTGATCCTGAAGCTCAGCTGAACATTAAGCCTGGAGGATCTGTTAAGCAACAAGGCTTTACTGATTAAAACATGAACTTTATTTTATTTTATTTTATTCATTTTGCATTTGGATGTTTTATGTTAATTAACTCTTATGCAATTTTTATTAAATTTACTTTAGGCCTTAAATGAATATTTCAAGTTGCTATTGACAATAGTATATTGAATGTCAAATCCAGGTTGAACGTACTGCCATAAATAATTCCCAACACAATTATGGAAAAGAAGAAGAGTATTAAAGTGGCATAAGCCAAAGACGATAAGTCAGGAGATATACATCTGATTGGAAATCTACACTGTACTCACTGCATAGGCTGGAAATGCATCAGCTATTTTGAACTTGGATCATGGCTGATTTTTGGAAGATGAACAACCCACAGAGTTGTTGCTTAGAAGCAACAATATGCTTGGAAGAAGGATATACTAGTTACAGTATGCTCAATCCAACTGTGAGTCCCTGAAATGAATAAATTCGGAAGACTGCCTTTTGCTGTATAAGTGTTGGATAGAGAAAGTTACCCAGCAGAGTTCTAAACTTTTATTTCAGTATCCTCATTTGTATAGATTCATAGCTACCTACGTCTGTAAAGTTCTTCGGAGTTTATAATGCTTTATAAAGAAGATTCAGCTCTCATATAAATAGATACAGTTTGAATGGCAGTTGTACTACAACAGTCTTTCAAGTTATAAGTATTATTAGTAATGACATTTATTAAGAAGCACTATTATCTTTGCAGTGCAAGGCAATTTCTTGGAGTGAGAAGATGTTCTTGTTGTTACAGGACAGAAGTTATGAGTTTTATATCTAACATCTAGCTTTATTACACAATTATTGGGTGAATCTATAGAAATGTCCCCATATTTGAGTCATTCCTCTTCCTGTAATCTCCATATATGGTTAACTTCTTAATTTCTTTGTTTCTCATTAGCAGAGCAATAAGATTAAAAGGCAGTTAAGGTTTCATTTTCCTGTAATCTTTCAAAACACTACTCACAGTACTGTACTCCATCCAGTTCTGTGGACAAGTTCACAGTTATTTGCAATTTTGTTTGCTTTTCTTCGCTTTAATTTTTAACATTTTGAAAAAAAATGCAAAGCTGACAACGATGTAGAATTAAGTTCATTTATCCATAGTCTGGGATCATTAATAATATGATGTGCATAAGACTATTTGACATATGCAAAGTAGTTCAGCTCTCCAATATCTTGTATTTTAAAGTCACTAACAGATAGCAACATCTGTTCTAATGATTTTTGCTAATTGCTATGCCTGACTAGCAGGAAACGGACTGAAATCAACAGTTCATTTTGTTGGCCAAACACTGCAAGTAGAAACACATGCAGGTGGTCAGTGCCTCTAAAAAGAGGTAGATGAAACTGTCCTCTCTAAGACAAGAATGACTGGTAATGTTGGCAGATATCTACTTTAGCTGTAAGAGGTTGATCTGATTGAGAATTCTGTTAAAAGAAGAAAGCTTTGAGGGCAGCAAAAAACAGTGCCTGTCATGAGGAAATATAGTGGTTTTTACTATTAGAAAATAAGATGCAGTGTTGTTTTCTCCCTCCAAATATATTAATGTATTATAGACTGTGCTGTCCACTGATGTCATGACTTCTGTAAAAACAGTAAAAGACTATAAATAAGGGAGATTTTCTGGAGTTATAGGCAGATGTAGTCAAGAAGAAGTGAGAAAATAATGAGGAAAAATAAAATATACATCCATGTGTATATTAAAAACTACATCTGAAGAGGAAGGATAATGTTATATGTTTGATTCAGCGCTTAGACAACTTAATGTGAATCAGTTTGGCTAGTTTAGAAAACCACTGTTGCATTATAAACAAAATGGGCTATTTATTTATTTATTTATTTATTTTCTTATTGCGCTTCAGGAATAAGACTGGAAGAGATTAAATATACCTGAAATATCTGTTCCGTTATTCCTTATGAATTCTTTTTTAAGGGCTTGAAGAATTCAGGCCAAATATTCACCTTTGCACAGAAAAGTACCAAAAGAAAAGTAGCTCTTGGGTAAGAGGTCTTTTTTCAGGGACCTCATGCAGAATAGTCAAGTTATCACTCGAAATAGACTGTAGATTTGAGTATGGGTAAGGCCATCTATAAGAAGATAAAGTCAAGCTGACTGTAAGAGTACAGCATGCTATTTTGGACTAAAGTCATGCTCATAACTAAAAACATGTATATATTCTTTTAGCATCTCAAGATATTAAACTGAACAAGAAAAATGTAATTTGTTAAAATATTAATCTCAATAAGAACTGCTATAAAATTAAATTCTTAATATAATGGTCTAGTCAAACTTTTTTTTAGTGAACCATGCTGCAAAAAGATGAGAAATAAACTATGCATCTTTTTAAATGATTACAGTATTTGAAGGAAAAGTCTTCAGCCGTTTTTTTTTTTCCAGTGTGTTTTAAAGTACTTATTTTATATACGTGTGAATTCTGGAACAATGGAAAATTATACAGTGTGATGTACTTAGATTCATAGTCTGATAGGATTACTTCAATACTCCCATCTGATTCCTCTGCCCTGTTTTTTTTCTAATAAATTATCACCTTGCACATACATTTCTTAATGATGTGCACTTTTGCCCCACCAGGGGGAATTTTTCCCACTTCGTTCTAGTCTGCAGTGTGGATTCGACACTGAAAATTAGAGAAAAGCAGCAGCTGTCCCTTGGTGATATCATGAGTATTGGATTAACATTACCTGCAATGACACTATCAGATGTTCTGGAGCAAATATGGGCACTTCTAGTAGCCTCAGTGTCAGCCAACAGATACTTCATCATACAAGAACGTGCATGAAATATGTTCTACATTAATCCAAGTGTAAGAAGAGGAGAGGAGAGGAGAGGAGAGGAGAGGAGAGGAGAGGAGAGGAGAGGAGAGGAGAGGAGAGGAGGAGAGGAGAGGAGAGGAGAGGAGAGGAGAGGAGAGGAGAGGAGAGGAGAGGAGAGGAGAGGAGAGGAAAGGAGAGGAGAGGAGAGGAGAGGAGAGGAGAGGAGAGGAGAGGAGAGGAGAGGAGAGGAGAGGAGAGGAGAGGAGAGGAGAGGAGAGGAGAGGAGAGGAGAGGAGAGGAGAGGAGAGGAGAGGAGAGGAGAGGAGAGGAGAGGAGAGGAGAGGAGAGGAGAGGAGAGGAGAGGAGAGGAGAGGAGAGGAGAGGAGAGGAGAGGAGAGGAGAGGAGAGGAGAAAGGTAGCCAGAGATAAAAGTTTTTAAAATGTCTCATAAACAAGGATGAAAGCAAGAAAGCAGAGGCTAGTTCAGATGCACTGCTCAATCTAAAGAAATAACATATAAAAAGAGGCTAATTTTCTTGCATTAGGAAATCTGAGAGTCCATAACATTTTGTGGACTTTAATATCTTTTTTTTTTTTTTTTTTTTTTTCCACAAGCACCTTACAAAAACTGATTTCAAATTAAAGTAACAAATAGAAGCTTTTTTCCTCAAAATTCCTATCTTCACTCATTTGGAACAGAAAACAAAATGCGTATATGAAAAGGTGAGAAATAGAAACAGAGAAAAGCAATTTTTTTTCCCTTTTATTTTTCTTGCAATAATTTCAATATCTCTAGATCAGAGAACTTTTAAATAGAACTCTATCTTTCTGTGAACTACTTTCTCTGTCATTAAGATCTCAAGGAAACAAAGCTCTCTTCCTGGACCTCATTGCACTTGACTCAAGTACAAAACAGAGAAAAATAAACATTTTCAGAAATCAAAGGCATTATGGAGAATATGTTTCTATTTTATTTATTTTTTTAAATTTCTTTTTACATTGTCTTGAGAGACAGAAATGCAAAACCACATATTTCAATCGCCTGATTTCTCTACTTGCAAGACACACATGCAAAGAACACAGTTACAAAGTAGAAGCTTACAGAGTATGTCTATTATATTATATGTCTCTTATGATACTAGCTAGGCATCTCAACCATAACTGAGGATTCAGCATCATATATTTTGTATTCATGCAGCAAAAGAGAGCCCCTATCAATAAAACTGTGCTTTCCTTCCAGAATAAAATGTCTCTACAAAAGCTATTTCAGTACATTCTCTGCAAGGATGATAATAACATCAATTTCCAGTTGACTAACATATAGGCAGTTGCAGATCTACATTTGGTTTAATTCCTTCCCCACTCTTTTTGCCCCTTCCCCCATGCATAGTCTTGGGAATTTACTCAGTATCTTCAAAAAATGGACTGCATTGCTGCAGGCAAAATCTAATTCCTGAAATATGTTAAATGCATGCCCTCTGATGCAACTGTATACAGCATATGTATATATTAGTAAAATTTTTTGCACTGTTTCATTTCCTTTATGAAAAATATTGGCCACTAAGACTTACAGCATTTTCAAGAAGATATTTTTTTCTATAAACATGTTGAATTACTCAACTAGTTTTAATTACAATATAGTACAGAATGGAATACAGTCATAACTATGTCACAATTTACAAACAAAGACACGATTCTGGTGGCTTCCTGATCCATGAATTGGTGTTTATCACTCTAGATTCAATCTTATGTTCTACTACAAGGATGCTATCTTTTTGCTGGACAAGAAAAGGTTTCAAGTGATGCTCATCTATTAAGAGGTCCAGTGCTGCCTCTATCAAGATTAATTAAGCCATTTATCAGAGTCCTAGCACACACAGTATTTTGCAGTGGGAGTCCAAAACTTAACGGACAAGCAGCTATCCAGATAGGCGCTCTGATCATATTCTATATAATGCTATATTTTTCTAAGAGATTCCCCATCCAAATAAGCAGGTGGTATCTTTAACACATCTAAAGCAAATGTTTCTTTCTCTACATTTTCTCATACGGTAAAGCTTAGGCAGGAAGTCTATGATGATTTTCTGGCTATTTGTCTTGGCCTTTTATATTTTCCTACAGAACATTATTTCTTTTCTGCAATGTGCCTATTTAAAAATGCAGTCTCAAAGAGTTAAAGTAGTTCAAGCTATTCTAAACTTGCTGTATTTGTCTAGGGGAAGTTTCAGGGGGTTTGTCAATTTTAATTAGAAATGACACAATGATTGTGCACAATGTAGCAGATTATCAGGGCTACTTGTTAAATTATAAAAGGCTGGCTAAGCTTCAGAGTGAAGCCACTATCCAAATTAGAAAATTTGATAGTTCATAGTTTAGGCTCATAGAAATAATTGCCTTTTTCTCCTTCCTTTTACAGATTGAGTTCTTCTTTCGAGAAAAAAAATACTAAGTTTATATATCTCTGGTTAACTTCTGTGAATTAAACCTTGTTTTAGCAAGTAAAATGCCATGCCCTTTTATATGCCTTACATATTTTGAACATTTCTTATTTTTATGTTAAATTCATGGTATACTCTCTGTTTGAGTATAGCATATTTCACCTCAAAATATCATTTATAATGAATTCCAAGAATGCATTTTTTAACTGAAAGAAAAGATAGATGTCTGCAAAAAATATCTGTGATTTGTGATTCAGTGAGATACACATGGATGGAAAAGGGGAAAGGAATAGTCCACCCAATACCTTTTCCACTAGGATGGTCTGGAATGAAAAATAACTAGTTACCATTAATTCCTCTGCTCCAGCTCTGAGGCCAAAGCCATGTCTCTCTCTGCCAATATGGTCTGAAGAAAACTAACCTGATACTGGACTCATATGAAGTTGACATATGGGCTCCTGTATTGCATTCCATCTCCTCTGGATGATTTGTAGTGTCACCTAATTTAGACTTACTGGACAGCTCAGTGATTTGTTGCCTAAGGTAATGTGTTGACTTCCTTGCCCATAGAGTTAGCTCTGGAAGCAACACAGAATATTTATGGAAGTTAAAGAAAAGAAACACAAGGACCAAAAATTACAGTTATAATAATAATAATATCAGTTATTATCAGAAATACAGTTATCATAATAATAATTATAAAGCATAAGCCATTTCTGATCATCACTTGGAAGTTACAACACATTCCCTCTTTTTATCTTCAATTACTCAAAAACAGTCAGAAAGACTTTAAGAAGCAAAATATAAAAAAGGAAATTATGAAAGTTTGAGGTAGTAATACTGAATATGCCACAGATTTCTTTTATGATGGCTGTCAAGTAATCTATCCTCTCTATAATTCAATTTTTCACTATTTGTAAATGGGGATAATAAATTCCTTCTCAGCAAGAGTGCTGAGAATCACTGTGAGATGTGAATACTGTAATAATAGAAGCAAAATAAATATTCTTAGATTTTAATTAATATTTTTCAAATATTTTTATAGGCATCAAGGTTCAAAAACTGTATATGCCATAAATGCGATATGTGAAAGGGAAGGGGGAAAAGAAGGGAAGAGAAGGGAAGGGAAGTTAAAAAAAAGTGAAAAGTTCTAATCCTACAACCTGAAGATGAGAAGAGCGAAAAAATGAGTCCATTTAAAAAAAAGAAAGAAAGAAAGAAAGAAAGAAAGAAAGAAAGAAAGAAAGAAAGAAAGAAAGAAAGAAAGAAAGAAAGAAAGAAAGAAAGAAAGAAAGAAAGAAAGAAAGAAAGAAAGAAAGAAAGAAAGAAAAAGAAAAAAAAAGCTGAAATACTTCTGCATAGTAACAGCAGACTGAAAACTTCTAAGGGATAAAATAGGAGCAGTAGTCAAAATTCAGTTTATGCATAGAAAGTCCATCCACTCTATTTAAATTATCTGATTACATTCACAACTGTGAGACACAATAAAGACTTCTAGAGAATATACCAAGCCTAATACACTGTAGGATATACCTTTAATCTTTGCAGACATGTAGTCATCTACCAGCTTTCACTTGGTCAATGATGAGATGGTTTACTGAGGTCAAATAATTCCCAGTACATGTCATGGGAGTGAAAGAAAAGGACTGTAAAGAGATTCTTTATTCCCCTCCTCCTTCTTTTCTCTCTCTCTTTCTTTCTTCCTCCTTTCTCACCCTCCCTCCTTCTTCTATTCTGCTGTCTCTTTCTCATGTACTGCAACAATGGCCAAAACATCGTATCTATGATAATATACTATATCTAGAAATAATATATTATAAAGTAAACTGACTTATTAAAGAATAAAGAATAAACTTGTATAATAATTAATTTCATTAAGCTACATTCTTCCATGAAGGATGTAATCTGAATGAAATCTTCAGACAGTCTCTACCAAGGGAAGCAGTATGTTTTCTAGGAGAATCACAAAATAATTACAAAATGACAGATATGTTATACCAGCTTTTTAGATGAATGAGTAATAATACTTTAAAAAATCAACCTACTCTCCCTTTTTTTTTGTGCACTCATGTGGGTGCAAAATATTTTTTAACTTAACTAAAGCTTTACAATTATTAGAGCACGTGTGACAACATATAGAACAGAGTGACCTAAAGAAACATTAATTTTTAAAGGTTGCAATAGATTGTGTATTCCAGAAAAGAGGATTTTCATTGGTTATATTCAATGTCTGTATGCCACATTAATTTGATGAAATACTGTTTTCTTTATAAATTTTATCAAATGTAAATACTGTGGAAATTGTTTAATAAACATGAAAAAAAAAAAAAAAAAGTATTTTCTGTAATTTATGTACTGAAAATTCCAAGAGTTTATTTATATGTATTTATTGCCTGAAAATATATTGATTCTGTGACTCAAAAAAGACTTATTTCAAATTAGAGTAAACTTCATTTTAGAACAAGGGCTTAAGCTTACAATGGACAATGTGTTTTTTTCTTTTCCATACACAGACAGCTATCTTGTATTGACAATGAGCTCTAGTGAAGAAGCCTTGCGCTGAAGGAGAGATTTCTCTATTGTGCACACATTCTTGAACAGAAGATTTATATTTGCCTACAGGAATGTAGACTCCAGTAAATAGGGATTATGCAGCGGATCTGCCCTCACAAAGGTTTGGCTACTGTGTAAAAAAGCTAGCTTTATTACTGCTGCCTTTATTGTTGAATTTCTTTTCACCTCTCAAGAATTCAGAGATAAAACATGCTTTGAACTCTTTTTAGATAAAGTTTCCTCATGCCCACAATTCATTCTCTATCTCAACTTCTGGAATTTGCTAGCTTGCTCTAATTTATTTAAATGTAAGCGTTTTTCAGCATTGTTTTGTTCTGCTCTATATGAAAATGATTGCAAAGATATTCAATTTTCAGAATAGGGCTTTAGATTCCAAAGTGGGCATTACAAGAAAAAAAAAAGTCTGAATATTCAGGAATGCAGCTTACAGTGAGTGTTGTACACAGGTCATACTATGTCATTTCAATTGCCCTATTATTCCATCTGAACAAGATGTTCAGGAAAAGGTAGAAGATAAGCAGAAGGAAGGCATGCCTGTCATTGTACGATTTTTTTTTTTTTTAACTCCACTTATTTGTTTCTTGTTTTGAATAAAATTGCTATTTACTCGAGGAGAGCACTGGATTCCTTTGATTTTTGCATGCTTTTGAGAAAACAGGATTCTTTTTCTTATCCTATTGCTATTTTATTTTCAGCATTTGAAAAGTTGAAAAGTACTTGCAAGTGTACTAATGTATGCAGCATAACTTATTCAGTAATTAAAATGCAGTGATTATCATTACAGGTTCAATATTTGCTAACAGTTGTTGCATGTAGATATCAGAGACAATTTAAAATTACACTTTCCTTACCATGGGAAGGTAAGTCCTGATTCATTTTCCATGCAGAGCATTACATTAACCAACACTGACACTCTCATTAACTCATTGATCTCCAGTTTAGAGCTATATTTTGTCCTCTCTATTGGATCATCTTTCCTGTATACTTGCATGAGTTTATGTAGATACATTTGTTATTTACTTTTAATTCATATCTGTTTACCATCTTGATAACAACAATGGGGCTAAATAGTAACCTTTTCAATGAAGAGTGCAGTTATAATTTGTCAACAGTTTATGGGCTGGTTCAGCCCAGTTCTGTGACCAGCGGGATGGAGGATTTCATAAAATCCACGCCTCTGGAATAGGGAAACAGGGGACCCCAGAATAATTTAAAAAGTGGCAAGGATCTGGATGATGAGGAGAAACAAATTTACTAAATATGGTATCGGAATGAAAGATAACACACTATAATATAATATAATTAGAATTGAAGCTAATAAATCAAATATAATGAGAGAATTTTGAGTGTCCAAAGGGTGGACAGGCCTCACCATAACACTGAGGTGAGATGTGCAGTCCAGTTGAGCAGCAGGGAGGAGGACCTGACAAAGAAGAGCAGGTCAGATGATCTTGCCAGGGGTTATATCTCCTCTCTGACTGCAAAGCCACCTAGAGTATGTAGTTCTTCTTCTCTTTCGGACAGGAACCCAGAACTTGAGCATTAACTTAATTCCCAGCGCTACAAGATGTTATGATGCGGAATACCGATAACCAAAAATCATAGAACCATGATTCCTTAGTTCTGTCTCAAGGTTATTTCTGTAATATTTGGGTAGACACAGAGGTAATTCGTTTCTAGGTTCAGACAAACTCAGTTTTGCTCCTGTCATTATGGTAGATGTGGTGTTTAAGCTCTATGGCAATTTTTTTCCTAATTGTTTTAGTGTATAACAAAGCATTCTGATCAAATGATTAGTACCAAAATGAAAAGCCCTCAGTAATCTATTTCAGATCCTGTTTTCCACTCACTCCTCTCCTCTGAATACTTCTAAGTATGTCTTCAGCGTATCTTCTCAGGGTGTCAGAGTGCTGCCAGCCCCGGGACATGACACATCTCAGGCATGAAACAGACCTCAGGAACTGGAGAAGCTTAGAACAGCCTGGACTTGCCAACCTTGTAGTGGCAGCAGGTTATTTATGAGTTGATGGTCCTTTTGGGGTTTCTAATCACAACTGTGACAAGGCAGCACAGGGAAGGAGTAAAGGTGACCTTTCAAGTAGATCTTTTCCCTAACTTTTTAAGGAAACTGGCAGTTAAAATGATTTTTTCTGAAACAGTACTTTAAGCTGACTCTAGTGAATTCTACTGTATAAAAGACAACTGGTTGTGCTGTGCACTGATTTAGATACTGCATCCTGAATATTAAGTGTACCGCAGCAGGGTGCCCCAAGCGTAGAACAGGAAATCCAAGACGCCAGAATATGAGTCCTACTGAACACTGCCATGCTGTGCACCCCATATCCACAGTTCTCGTGTTTCCCCAAGGCAGACATCTTCCTCTCTGCTTTACTAAACTGAATTTCAGTTTATTAGGCTCAAGACTCAAGCAAAAGAGATTTAAAGGAAGTTGCATAATATTATTTTGAATGCCAAAGTATTTCATTTAAGGGAAGAAAAATTAAATAATGGTAAGAGATCCAATATTTTACTTATTAAATGCTAGGTGAATAATGAAAAGACATCAACACCTTATTCTGAAAAACTGTAAAATCTATCAAATTATTTGTTTAGCAAATATATCTGTAGAATTTTCTGGTCAATCCCCCTGTAAAAAAAATTAATGTATCCAATTTATTTTTAAAGTGGGCCCATGAGAACATGATGAGATTCAACAAGGCCAAGTGCAAGGTGCTGCACTTGGGCCAGGGCAATCCCAGGTATTTATGCAAACTGGGAGAAGATCTCCATGAGAGTAGCCTTGTGGAGAAGAACTTGGGGGTCCTGGTGGATGAGACAACGGAATTGAGCCAGCAGTGTGAGCTTGCAGCCCAGAAAGCCAACTGTGTTTTGGACTTCATTAAAAAAGGAGTGGCTAGCAGAGAGAGGGAGGCGATTGTCCTCCTCTACTAGGCTCTTGTGAGGCCCCATCTAGAGTACTGCACTTAGGCCTGGGGTCCCCAGTGCAGGAAGGATGTGGAGCTCTTGTAATGAGTTCAGAGGAGGGCCACTGAGATGATCAGAGGGCTGGAACACTTCTGTGAATAATGGTTGAGGGAGCTGGTCTTGTTTAGTTTGGAGAAGAGAAGGCTCTGGTGAGGCCTTACTGTGCCCTTCCAGTACTTGAAGGGAGCATATAAACAAGAAAGGGAACAACTATTTATGTGGGTGGATAGTGATAGGACAAGTGGAATGGTTTTAACTAAGACAGGGGAGGTTTGGGTTGGATATTAGAAGGAAGTTTTTCACACAGAGGCTGGTGACACACTGGAATAATTTGCCCAAGGAGGTTGTGGATGCCCCATCCCTGGAGGCATTCAAGGCCAGGTTGGATGTGGCTGCGTGCAACATGGTCTGGTGGTTGGCGACCCTGCCAGTGTCAGGGGGGTTGAAATTAGATGATCTTTGGGGTCCTTTTCAATTCAGGCCATTCTGTGATTCTATGATTCCATATTAAATGTGAGAAAATGTATTAAATTTATGATTTGATGAGTAAAATAATGAGATATCAACAAAAGCTATTATTTTGAATGCTCACTGGGTTATGATGTATGAATAGCTTGTTAATAATTAGATTTTGGTCACTAATGTAGAGTTTAACTCTTGCTGTGGACATTACTAAATGTACTTTAACATCTGTTTCTTGTTCAAAGTATTCAGAAAACTTTTTGCTTATTTACTTTTTTTTTAAATTTGATGAATTCTGACTTTTAAAAAATTCTGTAGTAAGCACTATGTAGAGACTATAATTTGCCCTATAAAAATGAATGAAAGCTACTCTTGCTGTGGTAATTTTTGTAAATGAAAACTTAATCCCAAGAATATTCATAAAATTATGAGATATATTACTTTGTATGTTCAGGATTGGGTGGGTTTCTTGTGATTGATATTGAGGTTCTAAAGGTCTTCTCCATGTTGAATATTGTTTATTTGATAATGTTAATGTCTGAAAAGTCAAATCTCTATACACATCTGTGAGAAACTCATTAGTTAAATTCTCCACTGGAGTACCATCATCAGGAGCAGTGGCATAACACCCCCATATGTACAAAAGTTGACCCCAAGCACCAGTAATCAGGACACGGCACAGCATTTTGTGTGAGGACATTCAGGAAGGAAGGCAGTCCATCTCCTGTGTAGGTTCATACAGTCTGCGACAAAAAGCGTGAATCAGGCAGATCAACAACCCTGTCTTATCATCTAATTATAGAATCCTTAGAGTTGGAAGGGACTATTAGAGGTCATCTAGTCCAACTCTCCTGCAATGAACAGGGATACCACAGCTAGATTAGGTTGCTCAGAGCCTGGTCCAGACTGGCCTTGAAAGTCTCCTGGGATGAGGAATCCACTACATCTCTGGGCAACCTGTTCTAGCATCTAACCACTCTCACTGTAGAATACTTTTTCCTTATATCCAATCTAAATCTTCCCTCTCAAAGCTTGAAACCATTTCCCCTTGTCCTGTAGCTCCCCTTTAGCTACTGAAAAGCCACTGCCAGGCCATCATCGAGCCTTCTCTTCTCCATGATGGACAGCCCGAATTCTCTCAGTCTGTCTTCATAGAAGAGGTATTCCATTCCTTGGATCATTTTTGCGGCCATCCTCCAGATATACTCCAACAGGTCCATGACTCTCCTGTACTGAGAACTCTACATCTGCATGCAGTACTCCAGGTTAGGCCTCATCAGCACAGACTAGAAGGGCAGGACCACCTCCCTTGACCTGCTAGCCACACTTCTTTTGAAGTGTGCAGCCCAGGATACAGTTGGTTTTCTGGGCTGTAAGGGCACACTGCTGGCTCATGTCTTGCCATCTACCAGTATCCCAGGTCCTTTTCAGCAAGGCTGTGCTCAATCCTTTCAACCCTCCAGCTCGTAGTGGGGATTGCCTCAATGCAAGTACAAGACCTTGCACTTGGATTTGTTGAACCTCATGAGATTCTCCTAGTCACATTGCTTGAGCCTGTCTGGGTCCCTCTGGATGGCATCCCATCCCCAGGTGTATTGATCTCACCCCATAGCTTGGTGTCATCAGCAAACTTGACAAAGGTGTACTTGACCCCACTGTCAATGTCACAGATGAAGGTATTAAAGAGTATCGGTCTGTCTTAAGTCCCTGCAAGGGGAGGAATCTAAGCCTTGAAAGACAGACCATTATTATGCACAAGATGAGGGGGACTGGACTTTTGCCTCTGCTCAAAGCAGATGGTACTCTTCTCCCTTGCCCCTAAGTGCATCTTAGAAACAGATATGGCTCTGGAACTGGAAAGAGGAGAGGCGGTGGGAAAGGTTCAGACCCCAGAAGGGACAATCTGTCATGGTTTTATGATTTTTTGGTCATCAGTATTCCACACCATAACATCATGTAATGCACTGGGGGTGGGGTTTGATATCTGCCGAATGTTCATCCGACGGAGAAGAACTACATTTCCCCAGGAGGCTTTGCGGTCAGCAAGGGGATATAACTCCATGCAAGGTCACCTGATTTCTCTTCTTCGCCTGCTCTTCGCTGTCTGCG
The DNA here is from genome assembly GCF_951394365.1 of Tetrao urogallus. Classification (NCBI taxonomy): domain Eukaryota; kingdom Metazoa; phylum Chordata; class Aves; order Galliformes; family Phasianidae; genus Tetrao; species Tetrao urogallus. The sequence continues at coordinate 52,537,129 of NC_136815.1, read as the reverse complement.
CTTCACTATCTGCGCTTTGCCGCCTGCGCTTCGCCATCTGTACTTCAGTCACTCAACTGGACTGCACTTCTCACCCCAGCATTGTGGTGAGGTCTATACAATTCAAACAGACTCTCTCTCTCTCTCATTGTATTTTACTAATACTATATTTAGTAAAATCATTTGTTCTACCTCAGATTAGTGCTGTTGTTTTCAAGTATTTTGGGGTCCCCTGCTTCCCCTTTCCCAGAGGCGCGGATTCGCAGATCCCTCCGCCCTGCTGGTCACGGAACTGGGCTGGACCAGCCCATAAACCGTTGACAAAATCACATTGAGTTGGTCTAATCAAGGACTTACATTAGAATCACTACTGAAAAAAAGGCAGTCTTAGTAATTGCAGTCTCCTTGCTGAGAAGCAATGTGGCCGCCATTTGCTGCCCAGACAGTCTCTCCAGAGAAGTTTGCTGTCAGCTGTGAGCTTGCATTTGAGACGTCAAGAAAAGGCTTCCAGGTCTGATAAAGGAGAGTGTATTTCTTAGTGACATAGAAGAACCAGGGAACAGTTGCTTTAAGAAGCAGTAGAAAAAAGCCCCAGATTTATCCCAGAGGAAACAGCCATGATCAGATTGAGAGCTCGTGGATAAAAATCAGGGACAAGACCAACAAAGGACATCTAATGGTTGATGTCCAAGAGGAGTTTGTTGGAAAGGCCTTCTCGCTTCAGCTGCAAGAAGCATCATTCTCTCCAACTCTCATCTTGATGGATTTCAGCCACCTGATTGATGTCTGCTGGGAGAACACTAATGTCATCTACTTGGACTTCTGGAAATTCTTTGACATAGTCCCAGCCACATCCATATCTCTAAATTTGAGAGATATGGATTTGAAGGATGGAGTATTCAGTGGATAAAGAATTGGTTGAATAGTCACAGCCAAAGGGTAGTGGTCAATGGATTTATGTCCAAGAGGAGGCCAGATGTGTGTGCTATCCTCCAGTGAGAAACCAGTGCCCTTTAGCATCTTAATCATTGGCTTAGTGCGATTGAGTGAATTCTCAGCAAGTTTGCAGATGATATCAAGCTGAGTGGTGCAGTTGATATAACACAATGAAAGAAAGTCATTCAAAGGGACCTGGCTCCAAAATTAGGCCCACAAGAATCAAATGAACTTCAACAAGGTCAAGTGAAAGATTTTTCACATGCATCAGAACAATCCTAGATATGCGTATATAGCGGGAGAAGAGCAGCCCTGCAGAGAAGGACTTGGGATTCAGGTGGACACAAAGCTGGACATGAGCCAAGATTGTCCGCTAGCAGACCAGAAGGGCTATGGAGGGGATTGTCCCCTTCTACTCTGCCACCATGAGGCCCTATCTAGAGTACTGCAACCATGTCTGGGACCCCCAAGACATGAAAACATGGAGCTGTTAGAATGGGAACAGAAGAGGGTCACAAAGATGACTGGAGGGCTGGAGCATCTCTCCTATAAAGACAGGCTGAGAAAGCTTCTTTAGCTTGGAGAAGAGAAGGCTCTGGAGAGAACTCATTACTGCCTTCCAGTACTTCAAGGGAGCTTAGAAACAGAAGAGAGATTGATTTTTAACATGACCAGAAAGTGATAGGATTGGATAAGGGGGAATGGTTTTATAAGAAGGAATATTTAGATTAGATGTTAGGGGAATTTTTTTTTTTACTCAGAGGGCAGTGAGACACTGGCACAGACTGCTCAGAGAAGCTGTGGGTGCCCCATTCATGGATGTGTTAAAGGTCAATTTGGATGGGGCTCTAGGAAGTCTGATCTAGAGGCTGGCAAACTTGCCTATAACAGGGGTTTAAACTTCTGCTTAATTGATTGGCTGGTATCTTACTCTCTAGTGCTGAATCTTTGAAATTTCAAGGTTATGAGAAAACCTACTTGAAAAAAGTTTGATTTTATGTAAAATATTTCAATTACATAAATCACTGATTTTTTTTTAAAATAGTAGTTCAAACTTTTAGCAAGTAGGTGTTATTTTCTCCGACAAGCTGAAAACTCAGTATAGTTTTAAAAAAATAGTCATGTTATATGATGGCAAAAGTGCATCAACAAGAAAAATCTTTGCTAATGAATCAAACTTACTGAGAGTAGTAGCATGAGACTTTTGAAAGCCCATGGGGCATTGTTACCAGCAGAAGTGAATAAAAATATTTCAGCTGAGTATTTTTGACGTTCAGGTGTTTTGTTTTTGTTCAGTATTTGTAATTTTCTATGGGGAGAAGACGTGATTTCCTAATTCATTTATTTTTAGTCAAAAGCTATAACAAATATTTTGATAGAATATTTTTGATGAGGTACTTGTTAATGTGCATTTCTTTTCTTTTTCTATGCTGTGCTATCAAAACCCAGACTTATATCATTTCCACTAGACATATTTTGCTTCCTCATTCTCACAGAAAGAGAGTGTGCTTTAAAGAACACCTTCTCATATACAGCATGCACTTTGATTTTAACAGAAATAGTAAGAAAATAGGATAAAAACAAAAATGTAATTGCTTTTGCTGCATGACTGATTGCTTCCACAATACAATTAAGCAGAAGCAAAATATTATTGCATCTTTGGCAGTTAATTCAGGGTGTAGCACACCACTAATCCTCAGAGGACTTAATTTTCTACCAAAACTAAAGAAAATATATTAAACACATATCTGATCAGCAGAAGAGAAAAAGACAGTCCAAACAGAAAAAAGATAAGTAAGTTGCACCTCATAAATCAGTGTCAAACCATAAACAGATTGTTTTAACTAAAGCCACTCCTGCCTTGAATTGAAGTTCTTTACTTACAGAAAGCATTTTTTACCTTCAACTGAGAGCGGTTGGTTTTTGTTTGCTTGACTATTGTTTCTGTTAACAAAATTGTCATTAAATTATGCTGCAGCACATTATTTATTTATTTTCGTGGAAGAATAGCTTCGGTGGATCTGAGCATTTAATTTTGTTGCAAGACAGGAAGAATGGTATTAGTTTTACAATTTACATGAACTCATATTTGTGGTGAATACATCTGTAAATTTTTATATATTTATATGTATAAATACATACTTATAAATATTTTAACTCACTTGAATCATCTCAATCTACTGTTACTCTTTAGGTGGCAACAGTTCTATTATCTATGAAGGCAATATCTCCCAGACGCACTCTGTATTCACTCAATAACCAAATGATGTCTATTACAGTTTTTGAGGCACAGCAAACTAGCATTTTCCTTATGAAGAATCATCATTTTATTATCACACCATAAAAATGATCAAAGACAAGCACCCCTGAATCTCACAGAGTTGACTGTTATTCATGCTTTGTAATAAGAGAACAGCATCACAGTGCTACTTCAATGAGTCTAACCACTGACGTTTTAACTTCAGTTAGTTTTCTTATCTTTAAATCAGATGGTCTGTTTCAGTACCACGATTAAAGTTTCTTTTATCTATTAAGGTGGAAATCTTCCAATTTAAAATTAGTTTTGTGATTGTTTAGAAACCTATTTAAAGCAAGAACCCTAAATTTAACTACTCTACATAGTAGTTTTAGCAGTAGAACAAGTAATAGTAACAGCAACAGTAGTAATAACAGATCCTTGCAAATACCTTGACATTTTATCAAGATATTGGAACTCTCTTGACAAGTTAATTCTTCTTCATAAATTATTATTAATTATTATTAATAGTATTAATAATAATGAAAAAGATAGACTAAAAAAAAAAAGAAATAAATGAACAAAATTGACAGAAATGAGATAAGGAACCTTCTTTTCTATGCACCTCCCTCAATCATACCACACTTATCTGAGCCACTGTCTTGTCATGTACTAAAGAAATTTAGTGACAGGTATTAAGATGAGAAACTGATCTCTGCTTCCTCCAGGTGGCAGAGGTGAAATCAAATTGGCATTTCAGTATGCTCCAAGCAATAAAACTTCTGTGAGTGTTCCAGTATTCCTTTAATCTCTTACCCTCTTTCTTCGTTAAACAAGAAACATTTTAAACTCACTGATATTTACATCTGAGGAAAACATCCTGCGATTCTGCAGGGAAAGATACAGCAATGAAAATGAGAGAACAGTGAGAGAAGCCCTAGACTGTAAGTGAAACAAGTACGTAATTATTGGCTGGGTTCAACCTTGTTTTTTTATTATTTGTTTTGGTTTATTTGTTTTTTATGTTTTGAAGTTTTTATTGTTTTTTTGTTTGTTGGTTGGTTGGGTTTGTTGTGTTGTGTTTTTTGTTGTGTGTGTGTGTGTGTGAAGACAAACTTTGGAAGAAACTGCTTTGTGTGTTCATTTGTTTAACTAATTGGAAGTTACTCACAGAGGTCTGGCAGCAGATATTTGAACAATAAATAAAGTCATCATAACCACTCCACCTGCTCTGTCCTATATTTCTCCCGATAAAAGAGAAAATACTATTTCAGTCTGAACAACAAACATTTAACACATTTAATTTTTCTTGATGAAGTGTGATCTGCTACCCAAATCATTCAAAACAAAGAAAAAGAATCTTTTACATTCTCTAATATAGTTTTTGCATGCATAGTTCCAGTAAATGTGTCAGGTCCCAAGACTTTTCTTCCTAAGAATATTACTGGTATCTTTAAGTTATCATTCATGCCAAATAAAACAACCTCACTTTCCCAGTTGTGATCTTTTTAAAACCAATGGTATTGTTAAGACATTTAATTGATATGCAATATACTTTATGTCAAGGACACACACAAAGACGTAAGTGGATTCTCTCAGAAGATTCAACATTAAATTTCAGATAATCATGTTCTACATACCACTGTTAATGACGTGTTCCTGTGACTCCCATCTTCAAGAAGGGCTGTAAGGAGGATCCAGGGAACTATAGGCCTGTTAGCCTGACCTCAATACCAGGGAAGGTAATGGAGCAAATCATCTTGGGTGAGATCGCACGGCACATGTGTGGTATCCAGGGGATCAGGCCCAGCCAGCACAGGTTCCTGAAAGGCAGGTCATGCTTGACCAAACCCATGTCCTTCTATGACTGGATGACCAGACTGGTAGATGAGGGAAGGGCTGTTGATGTAGTCTACCTAGACTTCAGCAAAGCCTTTCAGTGGTCTCTCACAGGCTTCTTCTGGGGAAACTGGCTGCCCATGGACTGGACAGGTATACCCTTCTTTGGGTAAGAAACTGGCTAGAGGGCCATGCCCAATGGGTAGTGGTTAATGGAGTCAAGTCCAGCTGGCGACCTGTTTCAAATAGTGTCCCCCAGGGGTCGGTACTGGGGCCCATCTTGTTTAATATCTTTATTGATGACCTAGATGAGGGGATTGAGCGTACTCTCGGTAAGTTTGCAGATGACACCAAGCTGGGAGGTGATGTTGATCTGCCTGAGGGTAGGGAGGTCCTTCAGAGGGATCTAGATAAGCTGGATTGCTGGGCTGAGGTGAATGGGACGAGGTTCAACAAGGTCAAGTGCCGGGTCCTGCACTTTGGCCACAACAACCCCATGCAGCGTTATAGGCTTGGGGGTGAATGGCTGGATGATTGTGAAGAAGAGAAGGACCTGGGGGTATTGGCTGATGCTTGACTGAACATGAGCCGACAGTGTGCCCAGGTGGCCAAGAAGGCCAACGGCCTTCTAATGGTCTCTTCTAATGGTCTGCATTACAAATAGTGTGGCCAGCAGGAGCAGGGAGGTGATCAGCCCCCTCTACTCAGCACTGGTGAGGCCGCACCTCAAGTACTGTGTTCAGTTTTGGGCCCCTCACTACAGGAAAGATGTTGAGGACCTGGAGCGTGTCCAGAGAAGGGCAACAAAACTGGTGAAGGGTCTGGAGCACAAATCTTACAAGGAGCGGCTGAGGAAGCTGGGATTGTTCAGTCTGGAAAAGAGGATGATCAGGGGAGACCTCATTGGACTCTAAAACTTCCTGAAGGGAGGTTGTGGTGAAGAGGGTTTTGGCCTCTTCTCACAGGCAACAAGCAGGACAAGGGGTAATGGCCACAAGTTGTACCAGAGGAGGTTTAGATTAGACATAAGGAAAAACTTATTCTCTCAGAGAGTGGTCAGGTACTGGAATGGCTGCCCAGGGAGGTGGTGGAGTCGCAGTCCCTGGCAGCGTTTAAGAGGCGCCTGGTTGAGGAGCTGCGAGATATGGATTAGTGCTTGTGGTAGCAGTGGTAATGAGAAGACAGTTGGGCTAGATGATCTTACAGGTCGTTTCCAAACTTGTGATTCTATGATTCTGTGTGTCAATGGTTTATGGGCTGGTTTGGCCCAGTTGCATGACTAGTGGGGTGGAGGGATTTTGCAAAATCATGTCTCTGGAAAAAGGGAACAGGGGACCCCAAAAATAGTTAAAAACAATGGCACCAATCTGAGGAGATACAAATTAATTTACTAAATGTAGTATCAGAATGCAAGATAACACACCATAAGACAATATAGTTAGAATTGAAGCTAATAAATCAAATATATTAGAGAGAGAATGACTGAAAGGTAGATAGGCCTCACCACAATGCTGAGGTGAGATGTGCAGTCCAGTTGAGCAGCAGGGAGACAGGAGGAGAGCCCACGAAGAAGAGCAGATGAAAAAGAGCTCATCAGGTGACCTTGCCAGGAGTTCTATCTCCTCTCTTTGACCTCAAAGTCCCCTGGGGAATGTAGTTCTTCTTCTCTTCTGGACAGGTACCCAGGACTCGAGCATTAGCAGTTAAACTCCCAGTGCCCCACATGATGTTATGATGTGGAATACTGAAAACCAAAAAATCACAAAACCATGACACTATGATAGTAAGCTGATGAAACACACAAAGGAGGAGGTGGCTACAGATAACAAAGAATGGTAGGTATTTTTAGCAAAAGATATGGGTCAGGAAGTTAGCAAATAAGCCCAGTTCATGCTCATTCATAACTATATGCACATGGTTGAATATAGGATTGAACTACAACACGTAGAAATATATGCACATAGGGTCATAGAGAAATAAATTTATCTTTTTAAATTACCAGTTAAAGAGATGTAGATAAAAAATATATTGGACAAAATATAAATAGGCAGGATGAATAAGGGATCAAACTTCTTGTTGTAAATATTACTGAAAAGCTATCATGAGATTATGATTTTATCTTTGCATCATTATTTTTTCTTCTTTGCCACATAAAACACGCATGGAAATTTATTAATGATATTTATTTAAGAGAACAGCTACAGAAAATAACAAACCTTTCAAAAATGCCAGAGGGATGAACTTGCTGAATATATATTTTCAATGTAAAAAGTATAAATTAATGTCACAGGAAAAAAAACCAACAATGAATATATGCATTTTTTACCACCAAATAAAATGTTTCTCTAAAAATATATAAGTAAATAAATAAAAGTTAAGAAAAAAAGTAAAGGTTATAAATAAGACTTCAGTTTACTTTTATTTCTCTCTCTCTGTCTCTCTCTGTCTCTCTCTTTTTTTTTAATCTTAAATAATCTTATTAGAGTAGCATATCCAGTAAAATCTCAAATATCCAAAATACCCCACGGAAGTCATATGGAAACATTAGAAAGATGCAAATAGCATCACAGTTTTCAGACTGGGTCATTTCTTACATCTCAGCACTTTAGATATTCACATGCTAAAATATCACTAGATAATGAAGGAAACAGCCTAATATATACACATCAATAGTTGAGACTGACTTTCTGCAGGATAAAGAAAGAAAAAGGATAAGAGGATATTTATGTGAATACATCACACTGGTCCTCCATTTCCAGAGCATTTTCAATAAACGCATACACACTGTGAGACTCAGGAGGCATAGTGAGATTCAGATCCAAATTTTACCTATTACCTTTTGGTCAAGCATTTTGGTGGGAATCTGTCACAAAGAGTTTAAAACAGGATTCTGCTTTGAAATGTTTTTCTAGCAGTGAAGCATAGGGGAATTCAATGAATTGTGTGTGTGTGTATGTTGATATTCATTCTGATTTTGCAAGAACTATCACACAAAACACAAAACTATTTGCATAACATCTGCACTGGTTGAAGGGCTGGAACACCATAGCAATTAGATCTGAGCTCTGTAATATTAACTTGCAATTCAGGCAACTACAACAGTTGAGTTAATTTAATGTTTAGTTAAAAGAAAAGCTCTATTTTTATTTTTCTTTTGTTATTAATGCGGCATGAAGAACCATTTCATAAATAAAAATGTATTTTATTTTTAAACATATAGCTATAAACATATTTGTTATATATAATTTTTAATTGAAAATGTTAGAAAGACACTCAATCTGTTTAATATGTGACTGTTTATATCTGCAATGTATTCTAATATGACTGATTTTACACAGCTGCTGCTCTACATCCTATAATCTGTATGCATGTGATATAAGCATAACCTTTAATGAAAAATATTCACATGCAAAAGTTGCTAATATAATGCTAGCATAGCAGCACCTGCCAACACCTCTACAATTAGATATCTGTGTCAGCATTTCAATTATAAAGCAGCTCCTAATATAGAGGATTATAACTTGACAGTAAAAATTCATTCTGTGTTGCAACTTGACATGTAAGTTCTCAGCTCAAAGCATTTTTATTAATATGGGTTTAAACTGGTTTAGATATTGGGAAGCTCAAGAAGACTAAAGTGTAAAAAGAAGATGGATGTTTTTTATCACTACTGTAGCTCAAACGCTTTGAAAGGGAAATTCACCAATGTTACAGCTGTTTGTATATAATTGGTGTCAGTGACTGATTTATTTATTCTTTATTTTTCTTATTAATGCAGCACTAATCTCTAACTTTAAAACTTCCTGGTGCTATGTTTACTCCTTTCTATTGTTCCTAGGATACATATTTTTAATGAAGTATAATACATTGCATTGTGTATTGATTTTAAATGCACCAGTTTGCTGCTAAAAGCAGCTCTGGCAATACATGTGTGAATCTGTGCTCTAAAGGTCTCTCCATAATGTTGTATTATTTTCTGATAGTATATCCGTGAATTACAAATGTTCCAAGAGGGTACTGATATGAAAAAATAATCGTTCCAGCTGAGAAATTACCATCTAATATGCCAATAATCTATTTATCAAAGTCGTCTATTGCTTGGCGTTGACAGTAACAGCTAACTACTCGTCAAACATTGCACTATCTGTTGTGGGAAGGGAATCATTTTCAGACTGTGACAGTTAGAATCCACTGAGGGAGATAAATGACAGAGATTTTATTCTATCCTGAAAGGGATCGTTGTAAGAGGAAAAAATATCAATAACAACTAGATCAGTTCTGTGACCTTGCAGAGAGGTGCCTTCTGCCACTATTCCTAGCCCTTTCATGCTGTTTTCAAAGCCCAAACAGACTGCACAGCATTATGAGGAACTCCTAAAGTTCAGCCATACATGGAACGAAGTATAAAGGTTCGCACTAACTCTTTTTGTTGCCTGATGGATAAAAGAATTTGTGCTTGACAGAAAAAGTAAAGAGAATTCCCCCTGAGCAAGGCCAGCAGACTTTAGGCCACCTGAGGTGCTGTAAGAAAAGCAGCTCTCTGTGCAGTGCTGCTGAGAGCTGCAGCAGCAGGTGAAGCTCCTTGGTAGCCAGATAGCACCAGCTCATGGGAACAGAGCTTCATACAGAGCAGCTTTATGCAGGAACTGAGGCACTATGAAGATGACTTGGGCATGTTACATCAAAAACATGCCCATGTCACACCGTATCCACAGCAGAAGTGGGCCAACAGTATCCACACCTGCTGCATAAGGGAGTGCCATCAAAAAGACAGTTCCTGAAATTTCTTCCCTAGGCATATGTCAAAGCCATGCAGTTTATGATCCTAATCTGGACTCGTCTGTATACAGAAAGACCAAAATGAAGCCTTGCTTGATTGGATTAGTTTAATTGGTTCTAGCATCCTCCAGTGACACCGCCAAAATTGATATGTTCTGGAGAATGAGGACAGGATTGAAGACTCTTACTAACACAAATGTATTTCCTGACTCTAAACACTTACAGGAGATGAGCAAGATTTCTTTTCTATTTGAAACCATCCTATTAATGTAAAAACTTCTTTTTTAATATATCTGTTAAGATCTTAAATTAACACCTGTGGAATTCCTAAGTCCCTATTGTTTTTCATGCCTTGGATCTATCATTCAGTCTATCAATCAATATGTTATTATTGATTATTAATATATTATTCAATCCCTTTGCATCAGCAAACCCTTGCAGTAGGCACTTGAGAACAGAAAGTCTTTCTTTGTTGTATGCAAGTATTGCATGACTTTTACAGTTCAATTTGGTCCTAAGCATTTACACTCTGCTAAAAAGCAACTCATACCTTACTGCTATGAATGTTTTTTCTGCCCTTATAACTACCATAATCCACCTGCTAGTAATAAACCATGGCTATGCATGTAAACATTAGGCTTTATTACTGATTTATGCCCCAAATCATGATAATATTATTTAGAAAATAGCTTGTGAAAGGGCAAAGCAATCTAGCAAGGTGTTGGAGGTTTTGTTATTACATCTATAACTACACTACTGTAGATTGAAGTGTTTCGTGTGACATGTTCTTCTATTTAACAAGATAGCTCTGGGTTTACCACATAATATAAATAAAAGCTTATATAAATGAATAGGCAGGTTTATATATTTATATTTATCTCCTATAAGACAGCAAAAACACCTAAGGAATTAATTTATTTTTTTGAAATCTTGGCCTTCAAAATTAACTGCTCATAAATATTGATCAAAGTGATTCTTTGTCATACGAAAAATGGTACTTCTGTCTTTCCCAGATCTGCACATCTATATGTATATGTACATCATGTATACCATATATACCATATGTACCATATATATGTAATACCTAAATGGATACAACTTCAATATTATAGTCTGCCTGGGATCTTAATGAGATGTGATATTTCTAACTGTCTTGCTGTGTTTAGAAATGTGTCACTCTGTAGTGGAAAGTTAGTAATGTAATCTTCTCAGAAATAGAAATGTTGCTCCTTTCATTCTTTCAGCCCTCTCCTCCAAAGGAAAGTTTGCTTTACTGTTATGTACACAAATAAAAATGGTAACATATAAGTACTTAAAAATAGATGACAGTTTTTTTGTATTAAAACAAGCTGTGAAACCTACGAATCTCTTATCTTTCATCCACTCAGAAATACTGAGTGCATTCATGTCCTCATGCCTGAGTATGTTCTGTCCCTTCCCTTTCCCAAAAAATAATTTTGAGAAAGGTTTTCTTTGTAAAGGTTCCTTGAATTAACCATTTTTGTCTGCAAAGATGTTATTTATGTAAATAATTATCAACTATCATTATGAGCAATTAATCACAGACTTTTCAGAAAAGAATTTTTCTTTCACATGTCATGATTTATTCATTGTCAATTGCATTCTCATGAAGAGATGCTTTAATGCTATTTTCAGAATTTACTGTTTCTACTGATATTTGAAATATCTGGTAATGAAGTATATATGCACGTAGAATGAATACTCATTTCTTTAAAATAAACACCTATGATTTTTAATACCAGCATTCAATAGCAAATTTGTACAATTGTGTAATAAAAATAGTAATTAATTGTACGTTTCATAAAGGGCCTAATATTTATTGTATATAGCATGCAGCAAAAAGCTATAACTTTCTTGGGATAGAGCACAAAAAGCAAACAGATCAACAAATTTAAAAAAAAAAAGCAAAAAAAATTATGATTGGATATTTTTTTTTCATGAGAATGGAAAAGAATGTTATATAAAATACATTCACAACATGAAATAGCAACAAAGCTAGCTCATCAGTAGGAAAGAAACATTTATTCCAAATATTTATTCCAGTAGAATACAGTTCGCCAAATATGAAAGCCCAGAAATAAAGCAAAAGTCCCCGTTAAATCTTTATCACATCTGGTTTTGTTGCAAATACTACACGTTATTCTAGAAATAGATTTCTCCATCTGAAATCAAACTTAAGGCTACTTATCATGTAAAGAAAATGGTTGCTACAAAAATAGCATTGTGGTTAATATCAGTAACAAATGTCTATGAAAGCTAGCTATGTTTGTCTGATGCGAATTGCTGTACCCTTTATGGTCCCATGCAAGACTGGTGCATTTCACACTATGTTCATACTCCACACAAATCACTTCATTTTGTAGTTAATTCACATAAAAATTCCTCTTTTCCTTACCTGCTGTTTATTCTTTTGTGTAAATTCAAACTGTAAAGAAAATGGCAAAACCTAACTCCAAAAGACTTCTATTTCCTCACCATATAGAATCAAACAGGGAAGATATAGATGCGTAGGAATTAAATTCTTTAATACCTTGACGGACACACTACCTTACCTGTTTTGTAGTGGCATTATCTATCAAAGAAATTATTTGTCACTTTTGATAATTCACCTCAAGAAGGTAATTCCACTGGGGTTTTTCCCATTGGTGTCCACAGACAAGTCTAGAGACATTGGGTACAAAATGAAACATATAGAGGAACCCATCTTATCCCAAGAAAATGTATTTTTTACAGTCAAGGTGCTAGAAAACTGGAACAAGTTTCTCGGAGAAATTGAGGAGTCCGTAGAATTTTTTTTTTCCCTGGGAACAATCAAAACTGGATTGGACACAGTCTTGAGTAAACAACTCTAGCTGGCCCTGCTTGAGTAGGCTCTTTTTGGATTACGTAATCTCAAGAGGTCCCTTCCAACCTCAGCCATTCCACAATTCTGTGATTCTGTGACTCTTTATTACAGAATGGTCGAGGTTGGAAGTGATCTTAAAGCCAACCCTGTTCCAACCCCCACCATATATTCCATTCATTTTTTTGCTGTGTGACAGATGGCAACAGGTTACAGTATGACAAAATGGCATCTGTCATGGAAGTGCATATGAGGGAAAAGTGTAATTTAATTCCTCCATACAGAAAAGATTGCACTCACTGAAATTCATCACCACTTTCTGGATGCCTGTGAAGACCAAACAGTGGATGTTAACCTGGGCTGTCTTAGTATATATAGAGAATGCATAGATATGTCTATATATATAGATAAAACATATGTACAAATTGTACTGAAAAAAACCTTGAAGACCAGCTAGTTCCAACTCCCCCGTCCTGATCAGAATTGCCACCCACCAGCTCAGCTGCCCACTGTGCCATCCAATCTGGCCTTGAACACCTCCAGAGATGGGACATCCACAACCACTCTGGGCAACATTTTCCAGTACCTCACCATTCTCTGAATAAAGATTTTCATCTTAACATTTAACCTAGCTTTCCCCTCTTTTAGTTCCCCTACTTCAAAGCTTTGTCCTACTATCACACCATGTAATAATATTTTATACACATTTTTTTCCTCCTTAAACCTGGAAAATTCACTTCTTGGTTTAAGTTCTGAAAATATCTGTTTCTCTTTCTTTCCTAAATTATCTAGTCCCACTCATATATAAAGCAAAGATTTCAGCTTCTTTGCATCCACCTGGAGCTTAATTCCAGATGAAAAAAATCTATCCCTTGCCTTAGTTTCCTCTTACATTAAAAGCATTTATACTATATATATATATATATATATGTATATGTATATATGGAGATTTTGTACTCATTTTAATTACCTAGATAAATTTCTATACTCTTGAAGGCACAGATGTACAAATTTTGTTAACTTTAAATGCCTCATCCACTAGTGTTTCAAGACATGACGATCAAGTCAATTCTGGAAATTCTGCAAAGACTAAATCTCCTTAAGGATCACGCTAAAGACCACATTATTTCCTTTGCTCAAAGTTAGGAATATAAGGGAAAATGTACTTTCTTGCATTAATTCAATGTTAATTCACCATCACAACTTAATTAAATATTTCATTGCAAGATAATTGTCATGTCTAGACTTTAGTGCCTTGATAATTGAAATTCAAACTTTATTTCCACATTTTTTAGAGGTGACTACTGAGGTAGAAATGTTGGTTTCATATTAAACTGTTTGGTGGCTTTCTGCAGGATACTTAATGTCATTCCATTTCTTTTTCACTTTTGATGAAATTGCAGAAGTCAACCAACAATATAAAATGAAAATGTCTGAAAAAGTTTTTCCTTTCTGGCTTTAATAATTCAGTGGACATCTTGTTAACACTGTGCTACACCATTCCCAATTACATAGATTGCTCTTTACATTTCTTTGGGGGTTTGGCTCTTTCACAAGCAGTTTGCCTGACTGCAGAAAGCTATTCACCATAGCTGGTATTATCTGCTCAATAAATTATTACTCTTATGCAGTGATCTGAAATTCTTAGTACTCAGATCCTGTCCTATCTTGCATGATCTGAAAGTAATGTTTTTCCCTGTGCTATGTCATATTGGTTTTAATATTTTATTTATCATAGGAATTAATTTGTTTAGGGGATAGGACCTGACCATGAATATGTTTCTAATTGCCTGTGATCCACAGTTATTTTTCTTCAATTGTCATTTCATGATAATAATTGTTTCTTTTATTTTGTCTTATTTCTGATGTCCATATTTGAGAATCTTCATATAATCTTTGCAAGAAAATATTTCAAAACTTCATATCTTCTCCAAATATTCAAGATCTCTTGCCACATTTAGTATTGCTCAAAAATTCTATGGAGTATCTGTGCATTATTAATTTAATTTGTTTCTATATCATTATATATAAAGCGTGTTTCTCTTTTTTTTAATTTTATTTTTTATTTTCCCCCACATTTCGTTAGTCAGCTAATAGGACATTATCTGATGTTCTCTGGGAGTCTATTTTGTATTTGTTCCAGTAACTAATAGCATAGCTTTTCATCTTTTATTGCCTCTCTGTATTTAATTTTTTGTACAGTCAATATTGTGTTATTTCATCTTTTCTTTTAGATCATAGATTAGCTCAATGGCAAAAGTTATGTCAACTGCTGCTGATAACATATCATGGCTTCTGATAAAATGCTTTCCCATTTCAAGCACTGTAACTTCTCCCTTCTCCTCTTTAAAACCAGTGTGATTATTTTTAGAGATAACAAAACCACAGTTTTATAAAGCTGTGGAAGGAAGGCAATAAATAATTTTATTTCCTTCCTTTATTTTTGCTGAATACTTATGACAACACCATATCCAATCACCTGCTCAATCTTTTGAGGATACATGTTGTGTTAACAGAGGAAAAAATTGTATTGTATGGAATATATTAATTATAGACTTTCACACATCATGATATGAGGTAAAGACATTAGAATGCTATATTACACAAAATTTAAGAGAATATTAATGTATGGAAAAATAATTTTGACTATTGAATAATAATACAAAAAATACAGCAAATTATCCATAGTTGTCATCTGTTCAGTTCAGAGAGTGAAAGGAACACAGGCTTTCATACATGGTGTGGGTGACATTCCAACAGGCAGGTATGGGTGACATTGTAGTGGGTGTCTCCTACAGGCCACCTAATCAAGTAGAACACATCAAGTTTGCTGATTTTATAAAACTGTGGAGAAACCTGCAGGAAGATTGTGTTGCCATCCTGAAGGACTATAACAGGCTGCAGAAATGGGCTGACAGGAACCTCACGTGGTTCAACAAGGGCAAACTCTTACTCCTGGAGAGGAAAAAAAAACATTGACCAATACTTGATGAGAGCCACTCAGATAGAAAGTAGTTTCTCAAAAAAGAACCTGGGGGTGTCGGTGCACATTAGGCTGAATATCATCAAGAGATGTGCCTTTGACATGCAGAAGTCTAATGATATTCTAGGCTATGTTAAATTATTCTCAGCAGGTCAAGCAAGGAGATCCTCCTAATCTAGTCAAACACTAGTGAGGCTTCACCTGGAGTACTGGGTCCAGTTCTGGTCTCTGCAGCACAAGAGTGACATGGCCAAACTAGAAAGAGTCTGGTGAAGGATCTCAGAGATCATGCTTGTACTAGAGCATTTTTGCTATGAGAACAGGTTGAGAGAGCTAGGTAAGAGGAGGTACAGGGGGATCTCATCAATGTGTATAAGTGCCTAAAGGGAGGGTACAAGGAGGATGGAGCCAGGCGCTTTTAAGCGGTGTTCACTGACAGGGCAGGAGATAATGAGCATAAACTGAAACACAGGAAATTTCCCTCTGAACACCAGAAAATACTGTTTTACTGTAGGGTGCTCAAACACTAGAACCGTTTTCCCAGAGATGTGGAGGACTGTCTCCTCTTGCAGATACTCAAAAGCTGTCTGGACATAGTTCTGAACAAACTGCTTTGGATAGCCCTACTAGAGCAGGAGGATTAGACCAGATGGACTCCAAATGTCCTTTCCAACCACTGTGTAATTCTGTTGCTCTTTGATTCTATGATCCCTGGAGGGATACATAAAGCCTTCAGTGAATATAAATTCCAATTAAAATGTCTATCAGTAAATTGTCAGTGTAAGCTAGCAGAATTCAAACTAAGATTTGTCTTTAACGCCACAGAAATGTCAGGCAGATTGTCGGGGCTTGATAAAACTGCAATTTGTATAAGACATAATAAATTAGCTCCAGGTAATAATAAGACAAAAAGAAAGTATTTTTCCCACTTAGTTGTGAGTGAATAATAGATTGTCAGAAATGTTTCCATAATTCTTTACTATGAAGTAAATGCAAATGGTAGAGTATAAAATTTGTATTTAGATGTACTAAATTTTTACATTTTTGAAAATAATTTATTTTATTTTACAGAGTCTGAATACAGCATTACTTAATTTGTTAAAAACAGAAATTTGCTCCTATGCTTTTTTATCCGAAGTCTCATCCATTGATCAAGATACAAACACGAGGCACTTTACAAACTTTAACAAAAATTCCAAAGACTTTAAAATTTAAGCTATTTTCCTGTTCAAATTTTTAATATATGCTAGCTTTGAAATCTCAAAAACAACATCAGGATTTTCTTATTAGTTATTTTTATTATCATCATTTCTGACAACCTAGAAATTGGATTAAAGTTTGCAGAGATTTTTGCTTCACATTTCTTAGATCACTGTATGTTTTTGCTGACTTGTATTTTTACGTGCATCAAAGGGAAAGAAAAAGAAGAAATATGTATTTTCTGCTTCCATATAACTCATGCATAAGGAAAATAAATACTTGAATAACAAGCATTCACAGCATCCTGTTCTTCTACTGAATTGTTACAGATGCATCTCCAAAGACTCCTCAGTGTGGTCTGATTTAAAATGTTCTTTGAAGCAACTACAAGCTTGTCTTGAACTAATTATCAAGTAACAACACACTATCATACTTGACAAGTTGCACCAGTTTTAAGTAAACTAATTCTCACTCTTCTGTTTTGTTTTTCTTTTTGATGGTAAAACTTATCCTGACCTTAGGCGTGTGAATAAATCTCACACCCGGGAGCTTGCTGAAGCTGCTTCTGGAAAGACAGCTAAGCAATTAATCATATTCATAGTTGATATCTCCTGTGAAATGATTTCAATTATATGCAGGTAAATAAAAGAGTGTGGTGAGAAAGCCTTTTAACATATAAGTGCAATTAAGAATTGGGGAGTAGAAGAAAAGTGCTAAGAGAAACTCTGAACAACTTGCCCATACCTCCTAAAACAAGAATGATAGTGTAAAATTTTAAGAAAATTGACTAGTAGTGATGAGAGTGACATTATGTCCCTTGTTTTTTCTAGGATTAGTTCATGAAATAACATTTTGCTCAGTAAGGATGAAGACTGATAGTAACATACATCCAGGGCTGTCTTCACTGTCTGTTCTGTACTAGCACATTTCAGATAGATCCTATGGGATCTATCTTTCAGGGAGCAAGGAAGGGACAATATGCGTTTCACTTCCTATTCCTGAATTAGCTTTCCCTTCTTCCGTTTTCAAACAGCAGAAAAACTCTGTTTCCCTTAAAGATGGATTCTCCAGTCCCATTTTACTCCTTCTCATGAAGCTAATCAGCAATTTGATTGACATAAAATTTATTCATAGATTTTGAGGCTTAGGGTAGCAGACAGTGAATTCTAGGGCACTAGAAATCCAAATCTTCAAATTGATCACTAATTAAACCTCCAGGAAAATACAAGAAACAGCTCATTGATACTTCAGCAGTTTCATCTGTAATCATTATGTCTGTAAAGTACTGAGGACAATATTGATGCAACTCAGTCCAACAATGACATTTTAATTTCTACCTTCATTACAACATATGTGATACAGCAGTGTAAAGTCTCACCTAACTACTTATCTTCCAAAACTCGGTCGTAATGAAAAATCTGCTAGCATTTTTTTTTTGTCTTAAGTTTTCTTTGTATATGCGAAATATATGTATCATTAAAAGAATATAAAATTTTTAGGAGTTCTTACATGTTTGAGATGCAGTCAGATCACATTTATTTAAGGCTAACAGAAAAAAGAAATATGGTGAAGAAAGGATCCTGACTACTTTCAGCACAAGCAAATGGTAGAAATTTTAAACAACATGGACAAAATTAGTTCTTTTTCACCTTTGGCATTAATTGATGGTGAAAACAAATAAACAAACAAACAAAAATCAAAATATAAACAGTAAGTAGAAAAGTACTTGTTTTAGTTGTTTGCTTTAATGAAATGCACCAGTTTTTTTTACAACATTTCCCTAATTGTCACAGCTGGAATTAAAATAGCGTCATCTAGCTAGCTAGAGATTTACAGGTAGTCTTTCAAGTTCACCTTTAGCAAGTTATATTAGCTTTGCCTAGTAGCCTGTTTAGGAATGCAGCATACAGCATACCTAGTTTTAGACAGGACTAGAGATCAAATCTAACCTCATAAATCTCTGAATTCATGACTACAGGAAGCTGTCAAAAACTAGATGTTGTTTCAGTCTCCAGGGGTTGGTATACTGCTCTGTATCTCCCTTAAGTGCCCTCTAGCAGCTGATCACCAAAACGTGTAATAGCCTTGGGAGGAACTACACTACCCTTTTGACCCCAGAGGTAATATTTTGATATGGCTCGACCTTAATAAGACTGCCAGCATAAGTGCCTCACAGCAAGAGTAAAGGAAAACCTTTTCTGAATAACAAATAGCTGAAGAAAACATTTTCTGCACACTCCATAAACTATTAAATTTACCTCTGGCAAGTATAGTTAGATAAAATCATGTTCTGAATCACATTTTAGAATACTCAGATTTAACACCCATCACTAATCCAAAAAAGCCTAGGTTGTGAACAAATACTGGACAAAATTCTTCCACTTTGACTCAGTTTTATCCTTATTTCACTAGCAAATCACACTGAATACAAATAGCTGGACTTGTCTCCCTTTCTGATTTATTAATTTACATTTATCCTACAGTTCAACTGATTTCATTCCAATTTAGGATGAAGTATAAGAATTTCAGATGCCTTAGGGTCACAGGAAAAACAAAAATAACCTTACCACTTCTACTGACCACAGATTCAGAATCAGTATTTGAAACACAATTACCTTGCCATTACAACTAAAATCTAACAAATCACTTTCTTCTTCCCTTCCCTTTGCAGCTGTCACAGGCAATGTATTTCATTCTTTGAGACTTACCACGAACACAGTTCCCTGCAGTACTGCGTGAAAAAGTGTTGTCATCTGGGCCACTGGGTCCATGATGAGCTTAATTTCTGTAGGATGCCAGAAAAGTTAAGTGGTTTACATAGTGTGAAGAAACAATTAAACTGCCCAGAAGCTACATGATGCATAGCAAAATAATAGGTAAGAGGAGGATGGAAGCTTTGATTTAAGCCAGATTTTCTGTAAAGACACACAATTGGGAATGGCTGAAGTGATGAAGGACATACTGGCATAAAATTTGGCAGCAGCAAACTCTTTACAGCAATGTCAGTGTTGTGCTACTTTTTCTGATTTTTTTCATCATCACTGTAGTCTAAAAGCACTTGCATATGTGTGTGTAAATAATACTTCATGCATTTTATTCTGTAGCAGTTTGTTTGTAAACTAAATGCAGATTTCACTCTACATTGAAAAGGTCAGGGAATTTTCTTGAACTTTGCAACCTGTGGGGAGCACAGCTTGAGAGGCTGACTGACCTTGAAAACAACTAAACCATTTTCTGCCATGATGCAAAAGCCACAAAGATTTGCTCCAGCTACTTCGACAGCTGCAGAGAGTGTTCAGTGTTTTGCTCTTATGAGTAAGTTCCATCAAAATTTACATAAATAAGAAGGCTAGAAATTAGATTTTGAAGAAATGCTACTTTTTAAATGTTCCGCAATTATTTTAAGAGGTCAGATGAATTTTCAAAGAAACAACTGTACAGTGTATAAATTGTTTATGGATTATATTAAAGATCACAATATTTACAGATTTTTCATTACACCGCATATTCAGGACATGGAATGGTTAATTGCATGTGATACTTTAAAACTGCATTTGTTTTCTTTCTTATTCATGAAAATCATAAGCAAAAGAATAGAGAAATAACTGGATTTTTTTTTTTTTTTTTTTTTTTTTTGTGGCTGAAATGTACATCTGTCTTTTCTGAATTTTTTATTTATTCCAGATTCATAATACATGTTCCCCAGGTTAATTAGATTAGCATAGCAGGGCTCCTAATAGAATCCTCAGCTCTGCTCCTTCAGACATTCTGTGAATCTAATTGAGGAAGGTTTTTTTTTGTTTATTTGTTTGTATAGAAAAAGTTAGCTTCTATTTTGAATGTCATTCTAATTATGGTGGAAAAGGTTTGTCAGAGAGGATTCATGAAGATGTGTCCAGACTTTGAATTATTCTGGTTTTATTTGAATACTCCTTTTACACTAAGATATTTCTGTAACAAATATTCACCTCTTAGAAACGTATTTCTCTTGTGATTTGAGATATCAATAATAAAAATGTTTTCCCATAAATACTCTGCAAGAGAAATTAAGATTTAGAAATCTTTTAGAAATCAGTTTCTAATTGTGATTCAGTCTTTGTTTTCATATGACAACATCTGGCCACACCTGTAAGAGCAAGATCTTAAAAAAGAAGCACTAAGTCACTAACACTTTCACTTCCAAATATGAAATATAACAGGAATTCTGGTCTGAATACAGTTGATGCACAGGCAGATCACCATGCAGAGATCTACATCAAATGCTAAGAAAATAGTAAATTTCTTTCAAAAATGAAAGAGGTCATTCTCTAAGTTGCTCGAGGAAAAGGAAGAATAACTAATCCTAGTTTCACATGTATTTGTGCTCTTACAGCCTTTACTCATAGTTTTCACTCTTATGCTTCCAGTCAAATGTAGAGAAGTGGTACTGAAAGGTTGAGTGTGGGTCTATACCTCTGTCAGTTAATTGACCAATGAATATACACCAGTTAGAAATTTGGCTACTATCAAGTAGAAAATATGAGGCTGAGTTCTTCATACATTTGTGCTAATTTCCTTTCCCTATGAATACTTATCAACTAATTTATTTGACATAATCTTTTTATGCTCTTTTGGGATCTATTTACAATCGGTAAAAACCTTTACAATAAGTTCAAGAAAAGTGTGACAGACAGATGAAAAAAGACGGCTTGAAATGGATGAATAATAGGCAAAAAGATCATACAATTGCATAAGAATAATTTGTGCAGAAAAACAGATCAAAAATTAAAAAAAAAAAAAGAGAAATTATTTCTCCTCAAAGCTACTGAAATCTTATCATCCAAGTCTGAAAACAAAGCAGCTTCAGAATCCCTGTACTGCTTCAATAAAAGGAGCTGCCAAATCCAATGGAAGTATGTGGCAGTACTTGGAACAGTTCTTCAAGGCAGGCTGTGTGTGAGACACTTTATTTTCATAGAAGAATTGCTCCCTGCGCATCCTGGAAGGTACGTACAGATTTTGCTGCTTGAATTATTTATATATATAGGAAAATCTATTAAAAATAAAAATAAAATAAAAGTTTTTTTATTTATATGCTATAAATATTATATTTACTGTGTAAGCCAGTCATTGAACTGCCACCTTTCCATTAACCTGACCCATTGGTATTAGCGAACTGTACTGATTTTTATTGTTTTTTCCTTATTTGTTTGTTCGTTAATACCTCCCCGGTTTATACTAAGATCTGCTGAGGAATTACTTTGTTAGATAACATATATAAAGTAAGGGAAACTTGAAGGTGGCTACAGAGATGGCTTTAGTGACTGTATATCTACATGCAACATGTGAGGAACTGGAAGCTGAGATCCTGTGGGTGATTGAGCATTAACAAGAGTGACCAAGCAAGAGGCATTCTGAAGATCATAGAGTGAGAAGCAATTTTTTATAACTACATAGCCACTGATTCAACTTCTGTCTAAAAACAGAAGAAAATACTGCCTTCAATTTTATAATGGAAAGTGGGAGAGTTATTTGCATATTTATGTACAAATATATGTGTGTATTTCTGTGTCAGTTTTTGCTGGTTGAGAGCCCAGCATGTACCAACCATTAAAATCCATTATGGGTCATGCTATCTGGAAAGCTTGACATAGATATCTCCAGCATTGCTACATCTCTTGAGACTACTTCAGATCTATACAAAACACAGGCAAAACAAAGCCATTCAAGAGGGATTTCTGGTCCTAAATGTTTTTTCTTGTTATAGAAAAGAGTGGTTGTGTGTTCATTTCTTTGTTTGTCTTCTACAGCAAATAGGTCAAACTGCAAACATGACTGCTACCTGCAAATGACCTTTGACATCAAAATAAATTATTTTCTTTTCTGCTCTTAGATCAGACCCCTCTTCACAGTTACAAATAAGAAGTTATTTAGAAATAATCTAATTTAAAAAAAAAAAAAATCAGACTACTGAACCACTTTCTCATTTCTCTATTTTCTAAATAATTTTAATGCAATTTTAACATTAAAATATATTACTGTAAAATCCTTCAGATAATTACTACCTTTGAAGATTTTTTCATTAGACCTGTAATGTGTAAGATGTCATTACAGTTGGAAGTCTCCAAGCCTTAGAAAAAAAATCTTCATCACAAAAACTACAGTGAATGGCATTATGAAGAGAACAAGAAAGAGACAGAAAAAGAAAGAAAAAGAGAGAGAGAAGAAGAGAGAGAGAAAGGAAAAGAAAGAAAGAAGAAAGAGAGAAAGAGAAAAAGAGAGAAAGAGAGAAATAAAGAAAGAAAAAGAGAAAGAAAAAGAGAAAAAGAACATAGCAGTCTAGAGGAAAAGATGACTCCATTATTTTTTTCTGCAATGTTGAGATGTAAAATACCATCACAAAGTGTTCAGAATAGAAGTACACATGTTGTCATGATAGAGTATTATGAAGATCTACTGCATATAAAGTGAGACCTAGAGATACCTAATGACTTTAGTAATCTTACAAAGTATATAAATCATTACCCCTGGAAGATGTTTATTTTCTCAGTGCAAGGTCAGTTGTGTAGAGGTATCTGAGGATGATAAAAAACTTGCAGTAAAAGAGAAGGAAATGATATAATTATACATTCATCCACCGTATTTTCTGTTACTGTCAGCATTTTGAATGCTATATGCAGTTCTGGTCCCTTCATCTCACAACAAATACAGCTGAATGAGAAAAATCTGAGACTGCAGCAAGAAAGATAAAAGATATGAAACAGCTTCTGAGAAAGCAAAGATTGAACAGACCAAGTCTTCTTACCCAGGAAAAGAACAACTGAAGAGGTATATGATGGAGCTGTATAAATATTGAGACTGACATGGAATCAGTGAAGAGGGAATCATTTTTTTTTCCAGCTTACAAAAAGAACTGGAGGCCATAAAGTAACAAGCAAGTGATGTTTTTGAAACAAAGAAATTGAACAGAGAAATCTTTACACTGTGTGTTTCATAACTAGCTACAGGTTACTGTAGAAGCTAAAAAT
Organism: Tetrao urogallus; assembly: GCF_951394365.1. Classification (NCBI taxonomy): domain Eukaryota; kingdom Metazoa; phylum Chordata; class Aves; order Galliformes; family Phasianidae; genus Tetrao; species Tetrao urogallus. The sequence goes on along the minus strand of NC_136815.1, from coordinate 52,513,307 downwards.
TTACATTGGTTTAGAAATAGCTTGGACAAACTTGTGGAAGAAAACTTGATACTTTGGATCAGCAAAGCTAAGAGCTACAGATTGCTGGATAGTGCTAACAATAAGGATTATATTGTTGTCCTTCCCTTTCGCTCTTCTGTGGGCACACAGTATGGGTAACAGAAACGAGCTCTGCACTGTACACACTCGCCCGATCAAGCTACTCCTGAAATCTTAGCTTTAGGTAATAATTTATCTTGAATCTCATAAATGCATCAGAATACATGAAGATGCAGCCATAGATGACTTATCCTAGAAATTGTAGTTCTCCCACAGTATAAGCCTGATAAGGCTGGAAAACTTGGTTGCATTTACTCATATCTGCCATAACAATAATGCAACAATACATTTTCCTTAAAGTTCAGTGAAATACAAACAGCAGTAAAATCGATTTAAAGATGTACGAAGCCAAATTGTTCTTCTCTGACCAGTCAGAATGCAGCAGAGGAAAAAAAAAAAAAAAAATAGGGTTTTTGTTTGTTTGTTTGTTTGCCCCACTATTGCTTTACACATCACTAAATAAATATTTATCAAATGTTTTGTTTCCTAACCTCATGTTTTCTCTGCCAAGGCTAAAGCATGCAGTCGAAAAATATGTCATGGAAATTACAAATGGGTGTATAGGCTATGGGGAAATTATGTATGTAATGAATTAAATCTGCAGATTAGATAGAGAATACTAATGAGTTTACACAATACCAGAGCAGGGTACGCAGATTCACCAGAATCACTGAGCCAGAGCAAGCAAGTTTATACTCTCTCATTCTTTCTCTTTTTCCTTCTTCTGTAGCTGAACAGATTAATTACTGGTTCAGTGCAAGGTTAATAATCACTACCAACTGCCAGATTAACTTAAGAATTTACAACACACTGAAACTGCAAAGCTTGGGATTTTTGAGAAGACATCTCTTCCAGTAAAAGAGAAAACTGAGATTCAGGCAGAACTTCACAGATAAATATCCAGATCTACTACAGCTGTTTAGCTGTCTAACAAAACAAACAAATATGAAACAAATATGGAAAAAAAAAAAAAAAAAAAGAGTTAAAAATGATGCCCCTTCCCTCCTGTAATGTAACTGAAGCACAGAAAAAGAGGTTGGAAAAACAGTAAACTGCAAGTCTGACATAGAGTTTTCATTATTTATTCTGAAATATTTTAAGATATCAATGCATAAGTAACTTGGAAAGTAATGCCTCCTGTTTATTTCCATGGGCTATACAACAGATACAAAGAGCACAATAACAGTATTTGATATAACAAATTCTCAGGTAAAAAACACTACTTTCCAACATAGTCACCACCATTAGTTATGCCTGTATGTCATGCTCATAAAAATCTGCATGTTCAGCTGGAAAGTGGGTTGTCCTTCACACTGCTTGTACCACTGCTGAAATGCACCACCCACAACTCATGGTGCTCACATCCACTGTTTGGTCCCCATAAACACTCAATAAGCACCAATGAATGTCAGCAAGTGCTATTTTTTTCTGCATGGAGGAATTCAGTGCCACATCTCTGCTTCATATGCACTTCTATATCAGACAGCATTTTGTCAGACTGCCCCTCTGCTGCTATCTGTCACATGGCAAAAAATTTAATAGAATGTTGGTGGGAAGGTTCAACCTCTACTGCCTGACCACCAACATTTGTTTATGACATTTTGGGCCAGTGTAATAGAGTAGGAGGCATTACTTTCAGAGCAGCCCTCATATTAAGAGTGGGTAATTTTATGGAGGAACACGAATTAAGAAAACAGAAGGAATCAAGTCACCAATCTAAGGTTGAGGAATAAAGGAAAAATATGATATGCATGCATATATGTAAGTGTATGCATATGTTGGGGTAGAGGACTGAAGGAAAAAGGATATTATAAACTGTTAGGCTTCCTAGGAAGCATCCTAAAGAATAATAGAACTGTAAATCAGTCCTAAGCTGCGTTTTTAATAGCCACAGTACTATTTCTTTTTCCTCTGTAGGAAATAATGTAACAGATCATTTGTATAAATAATTGAGAATCTGACAGTTCCAAGGATAATGTCCTGCAGTGATTAAGACAGACCTGTGCTTCCTCCAGACACACTCTGGGGAATCTGAAATGACTCACTGAAAGAAAACCAACAAACAAATAATCCTTAATGTCTTCTTACTGATGCACTCCTGATTACCGTAACAATGGCTGAAGTGTTAAAATTTGACACACCCTTGAATACTCGCATCATGCTTGACTGAATGGAGTTTTCTGTAGAACCAAGAGAATGAGATTTTTCTCTGCCTTTTCTTACTCACTCACTCCCTTGACTTTCCATAGGGAACTGGCTGGTGTTCTTGGTGCTCTGGAACAGGTAGGTAAAGTTTTCATTCTTTCCTGCTGTGCCAATGCCTGCTGTTACCTGTACCCAAAATTAGCTGCCATGGACCCTTGATAGACCTAGCGTGAAATGGAATGGAATAGTTCAGTTGGAAGGAGCCTTCAGAAAACATCAAATCCAAATGCGTGACCATTTCACTGCTAACCAAAAGCTGAAGCATACTATTATCTGCATTATCCAAATGTCTCTTGAACACTGAAAGGCGTGGAGCATCATCCATTTCCCTGGGAAGCCTTTTATTGTCCTAATAGTAAAAAATATTTTTTCTAAATATCAATTTGAACCTCCCCTGGTGCAACTTTATGCCATCCCTGCAAATCCTATCATTGCTTACTAAGGAGCACTTCACCCAATCTGTACACATACCTGGGATTGCCATGACTAGTGTAACACCTTGCACCTGGCATTCTTGAATCTCGTTAGGTCCACATGGGCCCACTGTTCAAAACTGTCCAGGTCGGTGGGTCCCTCTGAATAGCATCCCTTCTTTCTATGGCATCAGCTGTACCATTCAGCTTAACATCATCAGAAAACTTGCTGAGGAGGCACTCAATGCCATTGTCTAGGTAGTTGTTAAAGATGTTGAAGAGCACTGGTCCCAAGATGGTGCCCTGGTGTACACTAGTCACTACTGGTCTCCATATGCATACCACAACCCTCTGGTTGCAGCCTTCCAACCGATTACCTGTACACCAAATAGTCTACCTTTAAATGCATATCTCTCCAATTTAGAGATAAGGATGTGGTACAGGATGATGTTAAAGGTCTTACACAAGTCCAGGTGCATAATATCTGTTGCTCCTCCTCTATCCATCAGTGTTGTCACTCCATCATAGAATGCTTCCAGATTGGTAGGCACAATCTGCCCTTGGTAAAGTCATGCTGGGTGTTTCAGATTGCCTCCTTATCTCATATGTGCTCTAATATATCTTCCAGAAAGATGTGCTCCATAATCTTCTGAGGCAGAGAGGTGAAGTTCACTGACCTGTAGCTTTTTGGATCTTCTTTTCTCCATTTCTTAAAAAAATGGGAGTGACATTTGCCTTTTCCCAGGCATCAGGGAATTCACCTGACAGCCATTGCTTTTCAGATATGTTGGATACTACATTTAGTATCATGAAAAGGTCTCAGACTTGTTCTATTATTACAGGGGGAGGGATTTTGTTCCCCTTGTTCCTGTGGAGAAGTACAGGAACATGAGGGATGTGGGAAGCCTGACTACCAGAGAAAACTAAAGGCAAACTTGTTGAGTACCTCAGCCTTTTTCATGTCTGTTGAAATCAGTTCTCCCTTCCTGTTTATCCAAGCAGGTACACACTCCTTTGCCTGTCACCAATGTACCTATAGAATCCCTCATTTTTATTTTTCACAACCCTTGACAATTTCAGTTGCATGTGTGCTTTGGCTTTCCTGATCCCATCTCTGCACATCCAGATAGCATCCCTGTATTCTCCCAAGACCACATGTCCCCACTTCCACTGCTTGTATAGGAGTTTCTTTTCATTCATTTTGACCAGCAGGTTCTAGCTCACCGTGTCGTTTTCCAACCTCCTTTGCTTGATTTCTTATGCTGGGGATGGAGAGCTCTTGTGCTCTCAGAAAGGTTTCCTTAGAGAGCTGCCAGCTCTGATCTGTTCCTATATCCCTAAAGGCAGTTTCATTTCCATATTGTGGGACCCATAACTGCACACAATATTCAAGGTAATATTTCATACCAGCGCCTAATACAAAGGGAAAGCCACCTCTTTTGACCAGTTGGCCATGCTGTATTTAACATGTCCCAAAATGCATTTTGCCCTTCTGGCTGCTAGGGCACACTGCTTATGTTGTGTTAGCATAGTTCACTGCTCATCTCCATGAGATTTCCCAACTTCTGGAACTTTACCTTCTACCAGGAGAGCCACTAGTCTTTTCTCAAATCAGTTCCTCTTCTTTTCAGCATCAGCTATTTTTTTTCTACGCCTTGAAAGGCCTCTTGTTTCTCAGTCTAAATAATCTATGTAAGCATAACATATTATAAGCCTTCCAACTGATGATTTCTATCACCTGTAGGAATGAGGACATGCCACATGTTTCTAATCTTGGTGCTGTCAAAATCTACAACATGCCTGACATGGAAATTGAAAGGTTCAGTTAGTTTCAGACACTCATTTCCAGAACACATACATGAAATTATTAGCCATGAGTTAACATTCAAAATTTAAACATGTTTTTTCTTTTTGCATATGACACATGGATGGAAAAATTTTAAGACCAGAGAACTCTTCATATGAAGGATATCAGAAAATATATGCTATGTCCAACAGTGCCTTACAGGTGTGAAACTATCAAAGATAGGTCTTGGGCAGGGAAGGCTCATAGTGGTTTCTTTTATACTTTTATGAATTCAGATTATATCCAGAGAAATGAAATCTCATCTAAATCTTAGTGTTTCTTTAAGGTGAGACAGCTTTGGCACTATAAAATCAGTGAGGGTTAGGCAGACTTAAGCTGAACAAAGCCCTTATTCTCACTCCATAATAAAAAGGAACAGTACTGCAGAAAAGTCATCCCTTCTGAAGGACCTCCTCATCAGTTTCTCAAGAGGCATTAAATGTTTTTATTCTCCCTATGATTAGGATTGTTCCTAAAGGCAGAATTTAAACCTGAGTGAGGCTTGAACTCGAAATCCAGTAATACATACCTTGTTGAAATCTCTTTGACTGCCTCCCTTCCAGAGTGACAAATATATTTCTTTGTTGTTCTGCTTTCTCACTGAGGCTTTCACTGAATGAAAACCATCACTGAGTGAGCAGTGGGTCAGTGCCTCAGTCAGCATCACTGAGTATTTTTGCACTTTAGTTCTTTGTAACATTAGATGCAATGATGTGGAAAAAGACTACAAATAATAAATAAATAAATAAATGACAAAATTGTCTTAAGTCACTTTTGAGGAGCAATTCTGCTCAGAGAACTAGATCTTAACCTTTGACCTCTTAACGCTACATTCTTCAGCCCCTTCTTTTTCAGCAAAATTTTCTTACCCAGTTTAATATACACTGGAGGTACAGAGCAAGTCACATTATGCTCAAGTTCATAACTGTCTGATGAACTCTACTTCCAGAGAAAATGGTGATTTTTGTTTTCTACTAGAGATATATGAATCTGAGAAGACAAAATAAAACAATACATTTTGAAAGCGGTTCTTGTTTGACCTTCTCCATGCACGTGTATATATGTGTATAGGTGTACAGATACACAAATCTGTTTGCTAGTCAGTGTCTTATATTTATAGCAAACCTTCATGGGTCATTATCCGCAAACAGTTAAACTACTTTCTAATATTCAGTTTGTCAAACAAGTTTCTTTTTATGTTTTTTCAAATATGTATTTAATTTCTTGTTTGCATATGTATTCTGAATTATCAGGGATTCATGTCTGAGTTATTTCTCACCTATACAAAGGGAGGTTTTTACAGCATTACCAGAAAAAGATGGATTTGGGATGACAGAATACTTTTCTTGCCAATGACCACTCTCCTCTTCACATTTTTCTTTCTTCATTATACATTTTGGTAAAAATAAATATGCATTATTAGTATTTCTTCAACATATTGAAAATTGATAAACAAAAAAGGGAAATTCAATTTATCTTCACTATAGACAAGAAGACATGCTGGTCATGCTCTGTTTGTGAGTCTTATATCATTTTGTCATAGTTCATCTCTCATTGTTACTCAACCTGTGTTTATCCTTCCTACAAATTGCTACTGGAAGAAATTCAAATTTCCAAAATAGACTTTTCCCTTGTCTTCCCATATGTTTGTGAAAATCACAGAAAAATTATGTACCAATGTCTTGTGTTACTTTCACGTTTCTTACCTTTTTCAACAAGGTTAGCATTTAATATCCTCCATTTCCTTACTGAAAACTGCACTATGATACATTGACTTGCAAATGCACATTATAAACAACATCTCTGAAGCTGTACTGTTTCTATAGTTGATCTACTTAACGATTTCTTGTTTCTGCAGCTACACCACTGTTTGATTTACTACCCCTGAAGGAGTTTGGTAGGATGGGGACTTTTAAAGTTTTAAAAAATGGACTTATTGAATTTTTCAAGTCCTCAGAAGTTTGTTTTACCTCCAAATTCTTGGAGAGATTTGTGTTGAAAATAAGACATCAGTTCACCTTAAATTTCTTTGCTTTGTTTAGAAGAGTTAGATGCCCTACTCACACTCAATTCATACATTTTGAATGTGGCCTGCAAGGTTAGCATATAATATCATATTTCATATTAACATCAGCTTGAGTTCTATCCAAAATGAACACTAAAAAGATCTGTCTTTCCTTGTAAGAATTATACTTAGACTTTCACAGACCTAAGTCAAACCTGTTTAACCCAGCCTACCTAGTCACTGAAGAAGCATTAGTCAAAGAGGAAGGCTGATCTGCCACTTTAAGGTCAATTTCCAACAGAATTAATTAGCTCTGTTTCTGCAAAATTACTGGTGTGTTCCCTCAGAGGCAAATGGGACTGGAAGACTGTAGGTGGCTAGCAGTGAACAGGTGGCCCCTTTGCAAATCTACAGAGTGTTAAAAGCACCCTGCATGCAGTTATGATTGATGCTGGTACTGTCTAGGTAAAAATGCTGTATAGGTAGACAGTCCCTACAAGTGTGCTTTAAAAACACAACACCTGCTAGGCATCATAGGGTTTCTTAAACAAGGAAAAATCAATATTCCAAGTAACTTTCTACTGTAAATTGCAGGTTCTCATTAACCTTTTCAGTTCCATCAGGACAGAAAAAGGACTAATTTAGCAATGAAGTGTCAATTCAGTCTAAAATGAATCTGTTGCTGAAACCTAATTTAAGAGCTCTTGGTCTCACCTTATCAAAATATCTTCATTTAAATGCATACTTTGACTTTTGTTGCTACATCAGACTAATTTGAAAAGCAAGCTTTCAACTGCAGTGTGAAGGGCTGGTGGAAAGCATGCAGGGGAAGCAAGGGGAAAGGAAGGGCAAGGCTGGATTTTCTGCTAAATTCTACACTAGTGCTGTTTTATTATTTTCACCTAACATTTCAGTTAATTATCCAAATAATTATTCAAATAAAACACTACTGTTTCAGTGTATTTGAAGCAGAAATTTAGATTTAAAAATCATAGTGAATGTGATGTTCTGAATAATTATGTTTTCATCTGTGACACCCGAAAACTGTGATTTATTTTGATGTTTCCACTCAGAATTTATGTAATACTAAGAGCATCTAATAATAACCTGGTGGTTGGTAAATGAGCTCTACTGTCCCAGTGACAAAGCCAGTGAATTAAGCTTGATAAAATAAAAAAATTACATAATTAGGTTCAGCATTTACTCTGTTGCTGTCATCCACTCCTGAATGTATTCCTACTGAGTTTGTTTTTACAAAGTCTGGCAGATGTTACTTTAGTGATTGCATATTTCTTCATTTTACTACTTAAAGTGTGCAATTTCAGGTCTGTGACTAGACTCTCAACTAAACCAGATTTCTAAGCATGTGCTTCACCTCAAACTGACTTAGAGAAACTAGAATGAAGCTGCCAAAAATAGCAAATGGAGGTGGCAAGGCATCTGAATGAACTGGAGCCTTGGAATTTAGCACAATAAGCAGCATATTGTATTAAAGCTTCTTAAGTGATCCTGATTGGATGGTGTAACATCTTCTGTGTATCTTCTCCGCAGGAGTTTAATTCTGCACCAATAAGTGATTAACTAGACTGAAGAAGCAAAAACAAACAAAGGCCTTTGATTCATTGCCAGTATTTGAAGTCTGTGAATGGGGAGTTTGTAACAAAAAATCTACTGATGAGACACAGCTATAGAATGTTAGGGAAAATGTATTGTACTTTGGTATATGTATAGATTCTTCCTACTTGAAAATATTTCACAGTATTGTTCTTCTACTACATACCTGAGATATTCAGCCTCAGTTCCTGATATCCTTGGATACTTTATCTTTGGTGCTTTTGGTGGATTTATTTTTTATCAGGAGAATTTGTTCCCCCTAGAAATCTGTAGGAGTAGCTATCATGTTAGGATCTTTCTAAATAATCACTTTAAAATACCTAAAATATAACCAGTGTCTTGCATTACTCTCACATAATTTAAGTCTTACAGTTGATTCTCTATTACATCCTTCGTTTATACTTTTAGCACTCAACTAAAAATGGCGATCTTTCATAGTAGTAAATAACAAGTGTTAGATAATTCTTCTTCATTTTAAACAGAATTGAATATTTAACTGACCAGGCAAAATTTTTGATTCTATAAATACTTATCATTCAAAAACATGAAAAAAAAAAATTGTCACAGTCTATTACTTTCATGACAATACAGTGAAGCATAATAAGATACCCTGTGTAAAACGTTCTGCAGTTTGGTGAATGGAAAATGCTTGTGCTACATTGAAATTCCTAATGCTTCAGTACAAGGAAGGCAAAGAAGCAAGATCTTTTACCTCCTGAGTTATTATAGTTCTGCTATGTGACCACAGAGAAGCTGGCAGTATGTTCACAGCCTTTTAAAATAAAGCATTGCCTAGCTGTTAAACCACACAAACTTTCAGAGCAGTCAGTCCAGGAAAAAAATAAAAAGAAATTAAATACAGGAATGTTTTTGTTTTTTCTTATCTGTTTGAATGCTTCTGGTTCCATCCTCAACATTAGACAAGCAAGAAAGCAAATAAATATGTATATATATATATATATATATATATATATATAAATGGTCCTGAGGGAAAGTTCTTAAGGTTTTTGGAATGTACAAAGGCATGAGAAGTTCTACAGGATAGAACTGACAAATTGGAAGCTCAGCTGCTGACACAAATCTGTTATACTCTGTCAGTTGACAAAGTTACACTTTTAAGATTTTATAGAAGTGTTAGAAAATGTATCCCCAGCTCAGCTTTAAAAAAGCTTTCAAATATATGCTTTCTTGAGACAGCACTTAAGAAACCATCTGTGAATGTATGTCTGAATGCCAGATCATGAGAGTCCTAAAACCCTGCATCTGTGAATGGCAGCTCCTGGTTCAGGTGTCTGAATAAAATTACTTAACAGATTCCTATCTATATTGGAGCTCCCTCTAGTAGGTATGACAAAAAGCATGCCATTTGCCTGGAGGGATAAAGTCAATTGAAATATAACCACAAAAGAAAATGAAAAATGAAGTATTTTCTTTTAAACAAGTTTAATTTATGCAAAGAGAGGCAGCAGACTTCCTGGTAGGAAGTCTGTGGAACAGGTGAAGATTTCCTGACCTGCTATCTTTCACTAGCATGATGTCCAATACATTAAAAAGAAAAATCTGATGAAACAGAATTTATAGAATTATGAATACACAGGACACTATAAAGAGGAACGTCAATTACTTTTCTCAGACAATCCAGTCTTGTATATTTATATGTTAAGAGTATAAAGAACAGAGAAGTTTCTTTATCTTTCTGTATTCTCTTACAATTATTGTGCGTTATTATATTTGTCTGTACTAAATATACTTAAAATATAGAAATGAATATAGATACTGAAGGAAAAGGAAAGTCTTTCTATGAAAGTTGCTATCAGCCATAATCATATTCTGTATGTTAAGAAATTGTCCTCACTGTCATGCCATTTCAAAATTTTTGGAAGTGTTGTCATGGTTTTGTGATTTTTGGTTTTTGGTATTCCATATAGAAAAAAAATGTGTTTTGCATAGCAGAATGCTGGTATTTCATAAGCTGATTATACTGCATAAGCTAATTAGTTGTATTTCATAAGCAAATTAGATGGGACAAAATAATTTAGTTATTTAAGAATCTTCTGGATGGAAAGCTTCAGTGGATATGGGTTTTTTTGGTTTTTTTGTTTGTTTGTTTGTTTGTTTTAAGAATGAAAGTATTTATTTTTAAAATGCAGTTTTCCATTGGGAAAAAAGGGAAAAAAGGTGCTATACATAAATCACCTGATTCCTTAGGAGATACCTTGATGCATGACTTGTACTGCATCACCTGCTCGTCTCTTATGGAAAACTGGTGGCTTCCAGCCAGAAATAAATTTTCCAAAGAACTGACAGCTGGTGCTGACCTTCTGCAAACTTTCAGTAAGTGATTCTCAGTCTGTAGGCTCTGTACATCTCCAAAAAATAAATATTTTCAGCTTGCCTTCAGCTGCTGTCTTCCAGCAACACTCTGATGCTAACATTCAAAGATGTTAACATCTTTGTTCACTGGATCACCCTATTTATCCTCTTGCACCAAGTATGTTTTTTAATGTTACAGAACAAAGAATGTGTAGGAAAATAGTATAAAACTGCATTAAGAGAGGAGACATTTTGGGGAAGAGACCATCACAGACAAGTTGGGAGGACATCACCGACTACTAGGATAATTTGGTGAGCCATGCATCACTTCCCCATGAAGTTGGACATCGCTCAGAAACTAAGCCCAGTCTCCTCAGCCTCTCTGATATCTAAGGACAAGCTGGAAAGCAAGATGTTTTATTTTCCTTCAAACCTTTTCACACTACAAGTCTCTTTGGAAGAGCTCTCTGACTAAACACATTCCTAAGACTTCCAAAATGTGTTAAAAGGATTTAAAGGATAGGTATATAAAGAAGTATGTAACAGTTTGGGATCAAACTCCAAAGTAAATTCATGAAAGCCTAGTTTTGTTACATGCCTTTTAAGTGAGACTACTGCAATAGCTAGCAATCAAGTTCTTTGAGACTGTATAACAAGGTTGGAAAGGCTAATTTTCCATAAATAATAGAGTCAGACATTGTAGGAAGTTTAATATAGTGTATATTTAAATGGATGGAGTCCAAATAGTAAATCTCTCTTTTCTTCCTCTTGGCTATTTTAGTGCAGTCTATTTGTAGACATAACTGCAAATAAAGACTGACAAAGAAACATTGGTAGTATAGACTGTGTTTAAAAGTGCAGCTGAGTCTTTGAATGCTGCATTCATTACACCTTTTTCAAGGTCGCCTCTTCTCTTTTATTTATGGCTCTTATTTGTAATTACTGAGATCAAAATGACCACTAAGTAAAACAGAGCAACTTAACACAAAAAGATAGCTGGATAGAAGATATATGTAACATTTTCTTTTCTCATCATTAAAACCATAGCTTGCAAAAAATAATTTCTTTATTATTTTTTTTTTTAATGAAAGTCACATCTAGGAATCTGATGTTCCCATTTCTTTCTGAAAACAAAGACAACAAAGACATTTTACAACAAATTCAATTAAATAACTAAGTGAAATGACTTATATGTAAACTTAAATAAAAGCAGATATGTTCAAATACTCAATTAAAATGGTAGTGTTTTTCATTTGTTTGTTTTTGGTTGTGGGTTTGTTCTTTTTTTTTTTTTTTTTTTTTTTTTTTTTTTTGTGGTGGTGGTGTTTATTAATAAACATAGAATAAAAGTCTGCTCCTTTAAAAGTCAAGAACTTTTTCCAAAGAAACAAGGAACATATCAAGTATGGTTAGTCACAGTAATTTATGAGATCTTGTGAGAATGTGAGCATGTTTATTCCAACAGGTTTATTTGATGGAGGAGTTGGGTGGGTTGCGATAGGAAAAAGGGGAATGGTTTTAAACTGAGACAAGGGAGGTTTAATTAAGATATTAGGAGGAAGTTTTTCACACAGAGGGAGATGATTCACTGGACGAAGTTGCCCAAGGAGGCTGTGGATGCCCCATCCCTGCAGGTATTCAAGGCCAGGCTGGATGAGTCTCTGGGCAGCCTGGTCAAGTGGTTGGCAACCTTGCCTGTGGCAGGGGGGTTGAAACTAGATGATCTTTGGGGTCCTTTTCCACCTAGGCCATTCTATGATTCTATGATTTCTAGGCTGGAAGACAATCACAAGAAATTCCCAGTCAGTTGTACTAACTGATAAGGAAAGAAGCAGAATGTGGGAATGTTGATTCAAGCAAGGTTGTGTGAGTAAGGATCTCTGGATCAGGATGACAAGCAGTAAAGAAGGGGAAACAATAAGCAAAACACTAAGACACAGACTTTAAAAAGCAAAAATGGAGCCAATAACAAATTTAAAAAAAAAAAAAAAGAATAAATCCCAGTCACACTAGTTGATGAGTTGTCAGACTACAGGCACTGCTTCCAGGAAGCAAAGGAAGAAAGGAAGGAAGGGAGGAAGGAAGGGAGGAAGGGAGGAAGGAAGGATGAATTTTGCTTTTCTCAAAGGACAATTCTCTTCTGTAAGTATGTTGCAACCTGTGAAAGTGTACTAATCTACTAGACAGAGCCAATAAGAAACATAAGTATCCAGTTTAATCCCAACGAGACAGGATTCTTTGTTTCTTTACATGAGGTCTGCTCTGAAAATAATGCTTCTATCTTATTACAAAGGCCTGCAGCGTCAAAGGTAGTTATGAGTGTTATGGGAGTAGAAGTTTGACCCTCCTGTCAGTATACCATTACATTTTGTTGCTGTGTGAGATTGCAGCAGAAGGACAGTCTGACAAAATGGCATCTGACATTGAAGTACAGAGGAGGGAAAAGTGTGTAATTAAATTCCTTCGTGTAGAAAGAAATTGCACCCACTGACATTCATCACCACTTGCTGAACTTTCATGGAGACCATGTTAACTTATGCTGCCATAGAATGGGTTGTGTTGGAAAGTATCTTAAAAATCGAATAGTTCCAACTCCCTTCCGCTGTGGACAGAATTGCCCCTACATCAGGATGCCCAGGTCCCCATCCAACCTAGCCTAGAATGTCTTCAGAGATGGGGCATCCACAACCTCTCTGGGCAACATGTTCTGGTGCCTCACCAACTCTCTGAGAAAAGAATTTGCTCCTAACATTTAACTTAAATTTCTCCTTTTTTAGTTTAAAGCCATTCCTCCTTGTCCCATTGCTATAATACCGTGTCTAAAGTTGGTCTCCCTCCTGCTTGTAAGCTCCTTTTACGTACAGAAAGGCCTCAGTGAGGTCTCCCTGAAGCCTTCAAATCTCCAGGCTGTGCAACTTCAGCTCCCTCTGCCTTTTTTCATAGGAGAGGTGCTCCAACCTTCTGATCATCTTCGTGGCCCTCTTCTGAAGCCAGAAGCTCGAGATCTCTCTTGTGTTGAGTGCTCCAGACCTGAATAAAGTACCCCAGATAGGACCTTACTAGGGCAGAATAGAGGGGTACAATCACCTCCCTTTCTCTTCTGATCACCCTCCTTTTGATGCACCCAAGGATACTGTTGGCTTTCTGGACTGTAATTGTGCACTGCTGAGTCACATCTGGCTCTTTTTATACTAGGACCCCAAATTGTTCTTGGAAGGGTGTTCTGGATGAGTCCTTTCAGTCTGTACTTTTATCTAGGATTGCCTTGACTCAGGTGCAACACCTTACCCTTGGCCTTTTTGAATCTTATTATGTTCATTGGATCAACTTTTCAAGCCTATCTAGGTCCCTCTGGGTGGCAACTCTTCCTTGTATTGGGATAACTTCACCACTCAGTTTGCTGTCATCAGCAAACTTGCTGAGAGTGTAATTAATCCCACTGTCTGTACAGTACCTAAAGGGAGCCTACAACTCAGGAGGGGTAGATAATGGCAGGAAAGGGGAAAGAATTTTAAGTTGAAGGAGGGAAGATTTAGGTTGGGGGAAGTTCTTTGCCAAGAGAGTGGTAAGGTGCTGGAACAGGCTGCCCAGAGAGTTTGTGGATGCCCTGTCCCTGGAGGTGTTCAAGGCCAGCTTGGTTGGGGCCCTGGGCAGTCTGGGCTAGTATTAGATATGGAGGTTGGAGTGCCTGTATTTGGCAGGGGGCCAAATACAGCCATTCTATGATTCTGTGATTCTGTGTTGAAGAGTACTGGTCCCAAGGTGGACGTTTGGGGATACTGCTCATAACCTAACTCCACCTGAACGGAGTGGATCCATTGATCGCAATCATGAGGCTGCAACCATTGAATCATTTTTTTATCCATCACATTGTCCAGTCTTCAAATTCATTTTCCTTCAATTTAGAGATAAGGATGTGGTGCAGGACCATGTCAAAGGACTTAACGTTCAATGCAGGATCAAAAGATGCACCAACATTTCTAACAACTGAACTAATGATTATAGAGTTTATAAACAAGAACTTAAAAAGATAGGCAATATAATTTGTTCTGGTGTCCTCTAGGCTAAACAGAAGCTCGTCCACAGCAAATACACAACATATAATAAGGTAAGAGTAGTATAGATCAGAAACAAAAAATCCCTGTAGAGAGTTCTATGCAGTCTTCTATTGTTTCTACACAGTAATAAAATCTATTATCTAAACATTTCATTCTTTATCAATTTCCATCACATCATTTCAGACTTTCATCATTAGTGTCTCTCTTTCTTCTCAAAAACAAATAGGTAGCATTTTCAACTGCCTGCTTTCTCTTTTGTTAAATTCCTATCTGGCCTTGAAAATCAATATGAATTTTTCTTCTGATCCATACCTAGGATTTCTGTGGGGATTTTTGCAGTTCATTTATCTTCTCTTTCTGGTGCTTTCTCTTTCCAGAGTTTCAAATCTGTATTGTTAAGATACAGCTTACATGTCTGGTATCCTCAAAATTTTGTACTGTTTCTGGAGGAGCAGATGGAGATTAGAAAATCCTATACAGATATAATATCTAATTAATTTGAACTGATGTATAAATACCAGTATCTAAAATTGTATGATTGAGTTGTCCTCAAAGCTGCAACAGCCAGACATTTCACATTTCACAGTATATACTGTGGTTTTGATCACTTAGTCTTTTCAGTCCTAGTCAATAAAGTTATTGAGCAATGGCTTTTCAGAAATGATTTTCCAGTGATTATTTCATATTCAGACTAATAATCAGTTGCTGATACAGTTATGATTTTTATCTGTAATATTTCCCTTGAAAAAATTCTTTTTAAACTTACCTAGCATTAGTAATAATAGTCCCATTATAGTTTTTGCTCAGTAAAGGACCTTTCTATATTTTGATAAATCTTTTCATTATATTTATTGACTGATAGCTTTAATGCACTATTTTTTTTGCCTTTTTTTTGTCATTTCTCAGTTGTCTTCTTATTAATTAAACATAGTTTCAAGATTCATATTTGTATAAAATATTTAATCATTATTTATTTAAATTATTATTTATTATTTTGAAGTATATATCAGTACATTTTAATTATTACATACAATTCTAATTTTAAAGAAAAGAGTTTTAAAATACTTCTTTTTTTTTCATTTTGCTCTCACTTGCAGTTGTAAGCAAAAAACAAGAAGGAATTGGGGTTAAGCAAAGCCTTTTGAAGTAAAATAATTTCTGGATTTGTAGTCCTACTGAGTGGAAAAGTGAATCTCCATGTGAGAACCTCTACTCATGGTGAGTACTTCAAGACCTTCTGTCTTCCAAAATTAATTCCAAAGAAATTGAACTAATACATTGGATGTCTAATGCTGCAGGGCACCGAGAATAATGAAAGCTGTAGTTTAAATCTTATAATGGCTGAAGTAATAGTTGCACCTGACATTATGTTACACTCTTGATTTGATGTGCCTTGCTTGTTCTCCTCTTTTTTTTTTTTTTTTCCCCTCTACTAATCATCCTACTATGATGTTTCCATTTTTTTCTTTTTAATCCCTTATGTCTAGAAATCTCAGATTTTCTGAAATACTACCGGAGTCTTATTCTGCACTGAAAACTTCTGTAAGGAGCATCATATCAGGCAATTTTTTTTAATTAGAAAAAGCTTTCAGAAAGTCTGAAAATCTTTTGAAATTATAAGTAAATTAATAGATAAATAAATAAATGAACTGAACAGGAAAATAATATGGTCAATTTCTTTCTTTCTTTTTTTCTCCTATTTTTTTTATAGAGTAAAATGAAATCAACCAAAGAACCAAGAGACTAGAAGTAGAAAACTTTCTGTGCCTCACATCAGCTCTACAGTTTCACTGCATGAATCACACAATCCCTATTCATCATTATCATAACTGCAAGATCAATCAATTTCTATTGGCTATCTGTATAGTCATTTTGAGAACCTTTCATTCTGAAATGTGCTCAGTAATTCCTCAGTGACTCTATCTTACCTGTTCTTGCAAAATACAGTGCAATATTTTGGGAGTTTGTAATTATAATAAATTAACCTTGAAGGGAGCTTATAAACAGGAGGGAGACTGATTTTTTTACACGGGCAGATGGTTATAGGACAAGGGGGATGCTTTTAAACTTAAAGAGAGGAGATTTAGATAAAGTACTAGGAGGAAATTCTTTACTCAGGTGAGACCTTGGCACAGGCTGCCTAGAGAAGCTGTGGATGCCCCATCCCTGGAGGAGTTAAGGCAAGGTTGGATCAGGCAGCGGAACTGGTGGATCAGGCTGCTGAATTGGTGGGTGGCAGCCCCTCAAATGGCATGGGGCTGGAACCGGATGAGCTTTAAGATTCCTTCCAACCCAAGTCATTCTATATTCTCTGAATCTGAGACTAGAAGTGGAAAGAATGTATCTGTGTTCTGCAAGTAACTTTGTACAGAAAAATCCTTTAAGTTTAGGAATAGTTGCAAGGAATAGGAGTCGTGCCAGATGAAAAACAGCAAACCAAAATACTAATAAATGTACAGTGAAATACAAAACTGTGTTGGCAAGGAAATAGACAAAAGGTTCATTTTTCAAAATGCATAAGGAATGATTAGACTTGCTCTCATTTTCAAATACAATGTCAGAATCTAGGACATTAATCTCCTAGCAAATTATTGAGTTTACAACAACAAAAACAAGTAAGGATTTCTGAAGATAAACTAATATGACAAATTAGACTTTTTTTTTTCCCTTACTTTTTCTGATAACATTAATCAAGTAACTGTGGCTTATTTGTGATCCACTGTTTGATATGCTGCACGGGAGTTGAAAGCAATACAGATCATTTTGATTTACTTTTGGAAGGGATATTATTTTCATGTAAAGAAAGAAAAAAAGAACATTGTAATAAAATATGAATAACACTGAAGAATGCAATCCTTTCTTTCCTAGGTAGAAGATTGTTTTATAAGTATAATTTTGGAATTCTTTAAGACTAGAGAAATGATTCTACAACATCATAAAAAGAGATATTTACAACTTCACTAGAAAATGCCACACCATGTCCAGTGTAAGAACAATGCATCATTTATTTCTTTAGTAATAAAAAGCATTGAAGAATAAAACCAAAGTTCAGAACGTTTTGGATATACTTCAGTGAAAATTGGTTAAAATGTTTCAGTGATTGAGTCTCAACAATTCTGTAAAATGGCGTAAGGGCATTGTTTAGTAAAGCTAAAATGAAAATTCAGAGCACATTTCTTTTCCCAAGTCATAGAATACAAACTGGGATATCAAATAGAAATGATTTGCTTAGTATCTACGATACAGAAGGGGATCCCAAGTCGATCTCATCATTCTACCTCAGCGTCTCAGGCTGATTACAGAAAGGAAATGTACATAGCTACAATCCAATGAGTGATCCTCATTCTCTGTCTCTGTGGAAAATACTGTGAATTATTCATAATAAAGGCATCATGAGAAGGGGAAAAAATAAAAAGAAGATAAGTTATTTTTTTACAACATTTCACTTACTTACTTTCAAAGGAGAAAATGTAATGCTTGAGTTTTTCAGTACTTTAGTTACCAAGCCCATGGTTATGATTATGCATGTATATTCTCAGAGACGTAGTTTACAATATAATGTACATTGTGATCCAACATAATTTAGTAAATCTCAATAGAATGCATGATTTACAAGCCCTGATGAATGCTGTACTTCAAGCTTTCTTCCATCTGGACTTTTGTTATTCTGGAGTACATTTGAGAGCAATTTGGGATGCCATTCTGCAACCACATGATATTTCACATAATTTCTAAAGAGATTTTTCATTCTGAAGAACCCTTGATTAATCTTTTTGTTTGCACAAATCCTTCTGCTAGCTTTTAATTGTTTCCTGTATTAACATTTTTAATGAATTTAGAGCCAATATCTATTAAAAAATAAATCTATAATTCCACAGTAAATGTCATCAGAGTAAGGGTTTTTGTAATCCTTTTAGCTGCTCAATTCCCAGGATTCCTGGTTGACAGCAGTTTTTTTAGTCCAATTTCCTGTGAGAAAATCCAAATTTGTCTCAATACTCCTTGTCTGGACCTGGTGTAAAGTGATAATAAAATATCACACTACTTGTAGAACACATATTCAAAGCTTTAGGGAAATAGTAACTAATTAAATGAGTTGGTCCTTCTTGTTAATGCTGTTCACAGAGCATGCTCATTTCTGTCATGATTGATCTTCCAGTGCTAATACCAAAATGACATTTACTGCTGCTTGACAGAACATTTATCAATATAGAAGTAGTTCAGAAAACATTGAAGAAGCCCAAATTAAGGGAAAATTTAAGGGATCAAATATAAACAGTAAGGAGAATCTCACTAAGAAATACTACATTAGCCTATTATCTTCTTACAACAAATATGCCAGTTTTCTATGGAATTCTTAAATACTATAATAAAATATATAATGTGGCAAACATTAACTTAATTTCTTTTTTTTCTTTTATCAACAAGGAGGCAGATGTTCACCTTAAAACTCTCTTTAGCAAAACAGACAACTTACTTTACAGTTTTGTTGGTACTTTACAGCACTACTGATAGTGACAAGAAGTCTCTACATGGAAGGGATTACATCTAACACACAATGTTCTTTTATGATAAGTTTTCCTTTGCTTTTTTTTTTTTTTTTTTTTTTTCTGTCCCAGAGCTTTGGAAAGACTGTAGAACTTAAACATCCGTTACTTGTACTATTCCTCCTGGGATGATGTGACTGCACCTTCTGTGACTTGGTTCTGAACTTGGCAGAATAATGAGGCACAGAGCTACTGTAATTATTTGTTGATGGGATTAATAAATTACATGAGCATCCGCATTTAGCATAGCATTATTTAAAAGAGGAAAAATGAAATTTGCTCTTTCTGTGTCGGGACACTTCAGAAAGTGTAGAACGTTGCATAAATTTCAGTCACATTTGTGATATTTTCAAAACAGAAAGAGAAATCAGCAGTAAGAGTATCAGACTTCAGAAACAGACAAAAAGATTTGCTAGCAATAGTTACTTCCGAATGTAGGAAAGACATTTGTGTATTATTTGCTCAGAGACAAATATGCTAACACTAGAACATCCCTCTGATGATATATTCTTTGCTTGATTTTTAGTCATTGGAATCTAAATATAAATATAACTGGTGTAGTAATATTAATCTCAGACTACTGAACTGTACTTAAAAATAGAAAAACTGCAGTGAACTTGAATTGAAATCACATACCTTTTTCAGCCAGCACAATGTTAGCACAATATCTCTATAGAAACAAAGTTGTAGCTAGGAAAGTCAGTGGAACAGTTGTGTTTGAAATGTTCGTATTTTTATTCACAGAAGAGATGTCCAAGGTCAGGAAAATGTATTTTTAGGTCATTCACAATTATGGTCAGACATGTCAGTGCTGCAGGCCAGTTCCAGAACCTGTGTATCTATTTTGTGTCAGTAGTGAGCAAAGATCTTACATGTTGCTTGAAGTTTTGGCAAAATCATAAATGAATAAACAAGCAAAAAAACAATAAACAGTACTACCAGAGACAGTCATGTAACTTCCTTTTTTATATTTGAAAAGATGAATATATATCTCACCACAGGAAGTATTTACCATTTTTTAAATTCTTTTGATCCCCATCTTCAAGCAGTACATTACTCAATAAATGTGGTCCTTGTTATGATCAAAAACTTTTCAACATTGCTTGAAGATCTTTACAGTAAAGAAATATCATAAGGAATTTACCTAAGTGAAAAATAAACAAAAACAAAAGCAAATCTGTTTTGTTTAAATCTTTGAACAGGTCTTTGAGAGCTCTCTCTGAGTGAGTCAGCTGCACAGATCACCTTGTCATTATTCAGTCACAATAAATGGACTTTTAAAGGTGAGATCTTTTAATTTATAGCCCAGGAATTCAGCAACCAGCTGCCTACAGGAAGTAACTTTTATTGGTCCCTCTGCACATCTGCCACCAGCCTTGTTAGACCTCATATATACCAATCTGTCATTAGATATAAATCTGTGCTTCTTCTTTCTGATATCCATGTATCATGCTTTCCAACATAAATGGCAAATTCAGACAAAGAGTTTAATTCTGCCACAGACTGCATAGAAAACTTCTTGCTTTGACATCTGAAGTAGGTATTATAAAGCATTAGCAGTCACAAATTCTGTTTTGTGGATGCAAGTTATAAAGGCAAAGTTGTTCTCAACTCTTTTGCAGAGGTTGAGCTTTGACTACTCTTTAAAAGCAGTCCTCTTGAAACTTTCTTAATTCTGGCCTCAGCAGCACATCCCCTGATGAACAAAAGACTTCAGCATTTCACTCCCTCCCTCAGAATCAAGGAAGTGTTGCAGTCAACTGTGAGACCAAGACATCTGAGGCATCTCATGTGTCCAGATGGCTCGCCAGTCAGGCAGAACATAGTCTACAAAATAACTGCAAGCATGTCTTTTCCTATCCTATTGGTTTTCCCCAATTCTATTGCAAAACTAAGCAAGGGCAAACAGTAAGAAAAATAAATGAAGAAATTGAAATGAAAATAAACATGGAAAGGCAGCATGAGATAATTTAGACATTAAGGATGTATTGAGATAGGGAATTGAGTGGCACTATGATGAAGTAATTTATATTAATGTCATCAGCTGCCAAATAGTATGCACTTCTGTGATTTTCCTAGGAGGGATATGTCTACCATTTAAGGGAATTTATCGTTAAGGCAAAATATGCTTCAGAGATATATAAAATTATTTTTAAAAATGCCCATAAGAGATTGAACAATTCACAGTTGTGAATATGAGACACATTTGCAAAATAATAATAATTGTAAAAAGTTATATTATCATAATTAATTCCTGTTCAACAGTATAGAAAGAATAATTGATTGTTTCCAGATTGTGACATTTTACAAAAAGCAAATACCTTTTTGACTTATTTAAAAGAAGTGAACATCAAAAAAGAAACCTCCTGTAAAGAAACAGCTCTTGTGAGACGAGGTATGCCAGTCATGGGATATTCCCAGGATAAAAACAATTCCACCTTCAAAATCCTAAGCAGTGAAAAGATGATTCCATCAAATAACGATAAACACCACATAACCTGAAAGAAGTCAAACAGCTTGTGGCATATAAGATGATTTCATGTGTACCTTTGTGGAAATGTCTGTAGTAGCAGCAACTCATTTTGCAAACAATGATATTAAAGTTAGGAGTGAACGGCATCAAGTCTTTTACGAA
Organism: Tetrao urogallus; assembly: GCF_951394365.1. NCBI lineage: Eukaryota > Metazoa > Chordata > Aves > Galliformes > Phasianidae > Tetrao > Tetrao urogallus. Next base: position 52,491,572 of record NC_136815.1, on the reverse strand, counting down.
CATTAGTAGAAACAGTACGAGATGTATACCAAAATTATTAATAAATGTTTTGAACAGCTACATCCTAGTCACAAATACACAGGTGGACTTTGTTATACAGTGGTACTCAGACAACAGTAATGTCTCAGGCTCAAAGTTAATAAGTGACAAGGGAAATATTTGATATGTGTTTAACTAACATGATCTATAAACTTCATCAAGACCGCAGCTGCCTCCTGGATCTGTTGTCCCTGTTCCCCCAAGGTCTACTCAAGTTAAAGATTTAATTTCTGTCTTTTTCTTATCCGTGATAACTAATCTGGTTAATTATTGTATGTTGGATTTTAAGGTGAAAGGATGTGTAGAGAAATGATCTAGATCCTGCCTCTTAAACCAGAAACAGCAGCCCAGTTCACGAGGTCCAACACAGGTTCAAAGACATAAGGCATTTTTTTGCCTCCTCAGATACAATAAGAGCTCTCATTCTCATATTATTAGAAGATTAGCTATTAACTGGGTACAAATGCTGTATCTATTCACCTCCCTTCAGAAAAGCTAACTTCTTGAGAAGGCATTTAAGGCATTTACAGAGTAGTTCCTGGACTGTTTCCCAACAAACCAGGTCACATGGTGGAGTGAAAAATGTAAACTACGAGAAAAGAAAAAATAACATGTTTTTCAAAAAGACGCAAGTTCTTCAGCACTCCAAGCCATGTATCATCTCTGACTCAATTGCAAGTGGCACATCATGGTGACTGAGCAAATAAGTCTGTTACATAGTGTTATAATTATGTGTTTTCTGAGTCAGAACAAGTGTGATTCTTAATGGTTTGCTGCACTGATAGAATTTATTAATACCTATCTGTAAGGGAACTGTTGAGTCACAGCCTCAATCACTGATTGATCACCTGAGGCAAGGACTGGGTCAGCTGTGGGAGCAAAGGTGAAGGCAATTCACCAGTGTGACTGGACTCCTAGACACCACTTAAGGGGTGACAACCACTGGGGAATGTTCTTTTTCTGGAGATCCCTCTTTTTTGGAGTTTTCCACTGCAAGCCTAGATCCTCAGATATGGGTAAGCATTTCTTCTTCGATTGTCTTTTTTCCACCACGATAATCTTTCACCTGTAAAGTACACCCTAACTGCGCTGCTCTTCCAACTGTACATTTGTTGACTGTACACTGTACTATCTAAAAACAAACAAACCCACTACCTTTTGTTACATTGCCATGCAAAATGTAGTTACTCATTCACATTAACACAGATGGCTGCAGTGAGATGATCCAATTGGTCTTGTAAAAAATGAATGTTCAGTGTTTTTCATCTGCTTGTAGGAAGGAGAACTGGTTCAGTGATACTCTTTCCTTTTTGTCACACAAAAAGTTAAATATTTACTTAGTTCATAAATACCCATAGTGCATCTCTGTCCTGATGTGCACCAGGTCAACATAGCTGGTGCTGATATTTGTGGAAGTAAGTCAATTTCGGAATTCCCTCAAAAGGAAAGATCAAAATCCTCAGTTAAAATTGCATATATTAAGAAAACTGAGGGGTGGAAAGGCTATCATCCTGTAATAACTAGAAACTTTTTAGATATAACCTTATTGTCTTCTTGTAAACATGCTCTAATGGCATCAGGAAATGAATCAGGATCCACACTGCCAGAGAAAGAAAACATATATTGGGATATAAGCAGATTGAAGTTTTTCTTGCTTTAGGTTTCGAAGCTCACTTTGAAGCAGCTGAAGATTTGTCTCCAGGACTACTTAAGATCAGATGACACTGTAGTTACACAGTCTTCCTAAAAGAAAGACTACTGTGTTCAGGTAGAACAAGATAAAATTGAGACATCTCAACTAGTTGCTATCTCTGAAATAAATAATGTCAAAATAAAAGTCTGAAGGTTTTACTATGGCAATCTAGCCTGATTACTAAATCATATGTATTTCTTGAATTACTTTCTCCTTGAAAATCTTTCATTCCCGCAGTTTTTTCTGAGTGCTTACCTGTCACTGATACAATTTCACGTGTTCAGAGGAACACAAAATGAGAGTACAGTATTCATCTGGTAAAATACATTTTCATCCATTTAATCTGTGAGTCTACATAGTTGCTACAGTCACTAGACAGAAATGGGTTAATAGTTAACTCATACTTGCATAGATGTTTAAAGTATCTGTAAGAATCCTTTTTTGTTTTTTGGCTCAAAGCTTGCTTCCCGAGGTATTTCTTGTGGTAAGACTCTGATTGATTTGTTGAGGAGGCAAGTGATGGATGCTACCGTGTGACAATTGACATCACTTTGTGGACATTAGAAAGTATCTTCCTCCAGAGCTGTTTGCCTCCAGAAGAGAGTGCTCAGGAGTGTTTACTGGCAGAAAATCTGGCCTGTGACTAAATAGCTCCAGCTTGGTATGGGAAAACTGGGCAATGATACCATCATGTCCTGTGAAAAACAGGATGCAGGTGGGGATCCCTGCTCCCTCTTGTCTGCTGGCAAGGCCCAGAAAATGGCAACAAAGGAGTTTCTGCTGAGATCCCAGAACCAGAACCATGCTGGATCCACGGTGGTGATTAACTCCTTCTTCCTGACTACAAAGACTCCTTTCTTTTTCTTTCCTATCCTTTCTATCACCGTCCTTCCCTTTCCCATTACCCTAATTCATAATATTGTCCATCCTCCCTTCCCCATCTCCCTGATTAAGATCTGTAATAAACTGGTCAGACATTTGAATTGCTGTTTCATAATCTTACGCCAGGTATACAGATATTAAAAGAACCTCCTCTCCCTCCTATAAATTGGAACAAGACAGTAGCTCATCAAATTCCTAATCCAAAAGCACTGTTTTTCTTCAGTGAATATTAAATTTATTTTCAAGCAACTTCCTTAGTTGTTGATTTATACAAAGGAGATTTTTAACTACAGCTGAGTTAAAACATACCCTTACTATCCCCTCCGCCTCGGAACTACTCTCAATGTACATTTCCCCTCTTTCAGTTATAAAACTGATGACGTTTCATGAAAGTATAATTTTTCTTCTTGAACACCTCCATTGCATAACAAAAATCTCAGTAAGTGCAAGAAAAATGTATTCTTGGTGGAAAAAAAATAAGGCTGACAGCAGGATGTAATCACTTATTTCCAATGTACAAGAGGCAATGATGAGTAAAGTACTAAAAGTCAAAGGAAAATTAGCAGGCCAGATGGTTGGTGAAATCATAACAAAATGACAAAAAATGAAAAATCTAATAAAAAAAAGAAAGTGACTGAAGGAAGTGAATAGAAGACATTCAGAATTAAATCACAAATTCTGAGATAAAATTGAAAATACCATTAGGGATTACAGAAACCAGGAGATCAAGAGACAATTTCTCCTCTTTTCCCTTCTTCTATGATCTTTTCTTTTTTCTTCTTTTCTTTTCTGAAGAACCAAGAACTCCCACAGAAAAAGACAAAGAATAATGAAATCTAATGTTATATTACACTATTGTATTGTTGTATTATTACAGTGGTAATAATGAAGGTATTCCACCCTCCAAAATACTTATTCTAGATTTCATTTCAAAGCATCACAGAAACCTTAATTAACCTTTATGTGACATCTCTGAGATATGTGATACTTTATTACTTGTTTACAGATTGGACCATATTCGATAAGTCTCACTATTATCTCTACATATTGCCTGCTCTGTTGAGTTAGGGCCAATGTACAAATGCGTTTTGTCTCCTAAAATAATTAGGACCTTCACACAATCAGGTTTGAAATTAATAAATAGCAATAAACTTATACATGCGATTGTATTAAATGTTGTGCAAAGCTACATCAAGACCTTCTTTTGTGAATGAGTTGCCAGAAATAGAAAGAGCTAGAGGAAATATATATAAAGAGAGATATGTCTTTCAGTAGCTGAAAGTAGTATGTCTGCTTGAAAACAAAGGGAAAACGTTTAACCTACAAATGTGTCCCCGGGGAAAGTGTATAATATTAATGTGAGCAAGAATACATGATATAATATATTAAGCATAAATGCTTAATATGCTGCTTAATATAAGTAATACTAGATGTAGGGAGCAATTTTATATGAAATGAAAATTCAAGAAAAAAAATGATCAGGTAAAAATAAATGTTTCTGCAGCTTATACACCTTTCGGCAGATATGGGAACAAATTGGAATCATAGTGTTTTGGATTTACTTTTCTTTTCTTTTTTTTTTTTTGAAAGTGAAAGAAAGGATCATAGTAAGAATAAATGAAAAGGGCTGGAAAAGAGCCAAAGAAACTGATGGCTGGCAAGTGGTGAGAACAGGAATGACTTCCAGTAGAACATAACATCAGGAACTTGGATGATCACAGTCCCCTCAGATCTTAGCAAATTTACATCTTCCAGAAAGTCAGCTGGATTTAACAGCGTGGCAACATCCTGCACAGTTGGGGGCAACAAAAAGAAATTTGAAGTTGGTGTTCCTTCCCTGCTGAGTTTTTATATCTCCAGTTGAGAGGCAGCAGGCAGCCTCAGCAGAGTACCTTTATGTGTGTACTTGTTTCATGTCAAAATAGGGAATAAACTGTTGGTGTAGTGCGGCAACAGACAGGAAGCTTGAGGTTTTCTGAAGGAAGATCACCAGCTGCACACATAAAAGTGTTCTGCTGGGAAAACAGAGAACTAATATTCCAAGGACGTTTATGAGGGAACAGTAACAATATAATGAGGAAAGAATGGGCAAAACAAATTGATAATAAGTTGGTACTGCTATTGACATTACAGGAGACTTGAGATGCTGCAGAAAATGCTGGGTAGAGGATGAATAAGGACATGCCAACAGGGACAAAACTGAGATTTAATATCCTATGAGAAGTTGAAAGTTTATTTCTAAATAAATTGGACAATTGGGTAATTGGAGACCTGTCAAATAAGTGGGATGGGGTGGGGTGAGGGGGAAGCAACATAAAGCATCAAGCATCTGATATAAAAAGAAAACAACCTTCTTCATCTGCCTATCCTTAAAACAAAAACTTTTAAAATATATTGAATGTCAGGTATTTGAATGACCTTCTGCTATGTTGGTTGCTTTTGTCTACTTTATTTTTACGATTAAGCACAGTCTTAGTAGGGCTTTATTTCTATTTACTTTTAGCATTTCTTAATTAAGTGTACACATGGATACAGATAAGAGATATTATGTAAACAAGACAGACTCTTCCATCATTTCCAAAGAAATCAGCAGCTCAGACACTGTATCAATGGAATTTCAGCTGAATATTCTTGTTGCAGCACTTTGTTTCCTGGGAGCTCTGTAAAACTATTTTCAACAATAGACAGGATTTAAGTAATAAATAAGAAATTATGCAACATCAGAGATATATGTGAATTCATGAAACATCATCATCATAGGAGACAGACCCATTGTTAGAATCTTCTGTAAGATAGTTATGTATTGTATTCAGTTGAATTGAAAGGAACAAAAGGCTTAGATAATTTTAAGAAAAATAAATGTTGAGTGAACCTACATTTTATTTCTTCTCTTTTCCTAATTAAAAAAAAAAAAAAACCTCTAAACAAATGCACACACAAATAATTAAGTTTCTTGAATTTGTATCTTCCAGTTTTGAGCCTCACCTTGAACATTGTTATTTCTTACAAATAATAGTAAATTCTTATGGAAAATATATGCACGAAAAAGCAAATATGGTTTGTGTAAGATTGCAATTCACAGTTAGAAATGTATCCTTACATTTATTTTCCATCTGAAGAGTGCATGGAAAAATATTTATGTACATATATAAATTACATCATTAAGACCAGCAAAATCTAAGAGGTGAAGTTGATGTAATAACTACATTGACAATATGCCCATACAGTGAATGCTGTTACTTTCCAACTATTTTGAGCCTCTTCTGAAAAAGATTACCATAAGTGTAGCTGTAACTTACATTACAAACCAGAAATCTCGTTCTATCTTGAATTTCACTATGTAGAATTGCATTAATTCCCAGTGTGGCAAGTTTCCCAGCAGTCATTTTCTCTGAGCCTGTTTTCCACTTGGACAACACTTCATTACATGAGTAACTTGAAAGCTGCATTTAAGTTAAACTTAAGTGGTACAGATCTAAGCACATGCTACAATATGCTTCCTTGTATGGTCTACCACTTCACAGGGACTTCTTCAGCTACACTCATCAATGTTTGCTTACTTCTAAAGAAGGAAATTAAATTTAAAAAAATTAAAAATAAAAAAAAAAAGTGATGTTAAAAGGAAAATATCAGCAGGAATTCTGCCTGTCAGCAGGCATTTGGAAGCAGCAGGACTTCCATATTTATTTTCTATAATTTCAGTAATTACCACTTCTGTACTTGCTGTAATATAAGTACACCACCACTAGCTGTACAGTAGGTGGTAATTTATATGTTTTAGTGCAGTGATGCTCCTAACTAAGAAGTTGTAATAACATCTGAGGTGCCTACAATAAATTGAAAGTTGTATGTACGGTTTTCCTGATTTACTTTCAGCATCTGATAAACAATGCAGATAGAAGTATCTACTAAATCCAAATTCTACAAGCATTTACACCCAAGTAGCCTTTCTTTTGTAGTCTTATGCAAAACCAGATTCTATTCAATTAAGCAAAATTTGATCCCTGGTGATTCTGTGAATCTATTCCTTCTTCTTTGAAATGTGTACTTGAACTGAAGATAGTGTCTCATAAAGGTTGCTGATATGAAAATACTTGTACTATAAGCTTTTCCTTTCTTACCAAATGGATTCTCCGCTGTACAGGGGAGAAGACATTCAACTCCCTTTTTTCCATAATATTTTTAAATTAAGGGATGTAAATGAAGATACATAGAAAATATGTTGGTTTCATATAATGATCTGTACCTCAGAAACAGGTTCATATTTTTCACAAACAATTATCTGTTAGTCTAGACTAGCCTTAAAACTCAGATTTTAAAAATAGACTTATTTAGTTATAATAAACCTCTTAATCTGGAGAAGAGAAAGCTCAGGGGAGACCTCATTGCACTCTACAACTTCCTGAAGGGAGGTTGGGGTGAAGAGGGGTCTGGCCTCTTCTCCCAGGCAACAAGCAGGACAAGGGGTAATGGCCACAAGTTGTACCAGAGGAGGTTTAGGTTAGACATGAGGAAAAACTTTTTCTCTCAGAGAGTGGACAGGCACTGGAATGGCTGCCCAGAGAGGTGGTGGAGTCACCATCCCTGGCAGCGTTCAAGAGGCATCTGGATGAGGAGCTGCGAGATATGGTTTAGTGCTTGTGGTAGCAGTGGTAATGAGAAGATGGTTGGACTAGATGACCTTACTGGTCATTTCTTTGTGATTCTATGATTCTATGATTACTTAAGTAATAAAACCTCTCTACAGCTTCTCCGAAAAAAATTTTAATAGTAATACATAAAAATTGTACGCTTTTTATTTTTTACTTAATCTTAGCTGCTGTGAAATAAGCAAATTAACTAAGAAAATAGACAAAATCCCATTGCTCTTTCCAATCTTTCTATCATTTCTCCTGGCTACATTAAATACTATACATATGCACATTTTAGCTGAACTGAATTTCTAAACTCTTGAAAATTTTCTGTAAATTCTTTTGGGATATACTGTGTTATGTAACTGGCAGTTTTCTCCATCTGCTGTTTAAAAAAATGTAAAAAATTCTTCAGCAGCATGTAGGTTTTACATTCCTTTCTTAGGAAACAAGTTAAAATAAATGAACATCAAAAATAAACAGGGAACTATATTTAATTGCAAATAATTAAAATACAAAGGACTAGTGAAGTACGAAAAATTGTTCTAATGCAGAATGTTGTAGACAAGTAATTTGATTGTATTTTCCATCCCCTTATAAAGCCTTTCCCAGGGGAAAAACAAAAATAAAATAAAAAAAAGGAAACAAAAAAATCTAACAAAATAAACTAAAACAAACAAACAAACAAGCCTACAATTGCTATCAGTATCAGTTTATTTCCTGTAATATATGCATAATTTTTTATCTAATTTTCACTGTGGTTATAAGTCTTAATTAAATAATTCCTGTTTAAAGATTTGTCACTGCAGTGATTATACTCCTGAGAATCAAAGTGTAAGATGAAGTCTAAATAATGTTTAGAAGTGACAAAGTAATGCAGAAGGAGATGCTAATACACCTTTTTTTTTAACTGCAAGTGATTTTTTAATCATGAAACTAATTACTCAAAATTTTGTTTGAAATTTGCTTTTCTTTCTGTACTTGTAAACTAAATGTTGTGTAATTTCTTTAAAAACAAGTGTCTGGGCTTTTTGAAAAGTCTGATATCATGTTATCTTTCTTGGAAGTGCCGAGAGTCATAAACTAACTAATTTTCACTGTGTTCTATTAGAAATTACTGATGAGACAAACTTTTAAAAACAGATCTGCAGAATTTCCAATAGTGACAAATACTTCACAAAAACTTTGTCATTTCCTATTTATTCAGAACTCAAAGCACAACAAAATTTAAATGTGTTTCAAGGACATGAAGCATCTTATGTTCCACCACTAGACTCAGCTGAGTTCCTTCCCAATGCACAATACAAAGCCCTGTCTGCTTCACTTGTTCCTTCTGAGTGTGCCAACCTGTATACAGTCAAAAACAGCTTGCTATAGCATACTAAAATAATGTCGCCAACATCACCTCATAAGTACTTTGTAACACTGTGATGGCAGTCAGAGGAAATGCATTTTATATAAATTTGGGAGCACTGTGACCAATAACTGTATAAGAAATATATGTGTGCCTAAGGGGAGATGCACCCAAGAAGATGCAAGAGGAACAATACATAAGCAGGGCATTCTGCCAAATATCTAAGAAGGATGAATGGCAAAATCAAAGGCAATGTTTCATGGGGAAAGGAGGAATATAAAGTTAAAACACCAAGAGTGACTGAGGAAAGATGGAGGTGTCAGGGCATTCCTTTCTGACTTACTTTGTCTAAGAGATCTCTAGCCTAGTCACTGTAACTTTGGCACCTCAGAACCACCAGTGGCCATGACTTGTGTGTTGTGAGCTCCAAGACACTGCGAACTCACTATTGACTTCAGACATAAATATTGAGGACAGTTGCGTGTAAGTAGTAAGTGTATAGTGGTAATGATTATTGATGTTTAGGAGTAAACCACTGGCTTGCAGCAGGTTGCTAATGAATGCATGAATCTGTCAAAGTTTTTTTCTTGAAGTTTGAAGCTGGCCTGATTTATCAGTCTGCTAAAAATTCCAGTCACAGCAATCTCTAATCCCCTAACTGAAATGTATGTACATATATTCAGTTGTAACAACATATAATCCTTTGTAATAAATTACTGTTTGTACTGTCAGAAGAATAAATATAAATTACATAGAAGATACAGATCCTCTAAAACATTCAGAACACTCCCGTTTTGTAAAGAAAAATAGCTTTCTTTAAGGTTTACCCTGTACAAAAATAAATTGACAAAGCTTGACAACCATTTAGTCAGTGTTTTTCCAGTGTTTACCTCACAGAAGTAAAACTTTTTATGACATCTGTAATTCTTAAGTCATTCCCAAGAGGGACATATACACAGCTCCAATTCCTATGTTATAATGCTCCTGATAAATGTTATACAGTGAAATGATAATGAAATAAGAACTGCTCTGAAAATAGCACTTGTTATTTTGTTATGTTGTCCCACGATTTAAGAGGCAGATGCTGGTACCAAATATGTAGACGTTGAACCTTCCTGCCAATATTCCACTACATGTTGTTGTTGTTGTGCAATGGACAGCAGAGGGGAAGTCTGACAAGACAGTGTCTGACATGGAAGTGATGCTTATATGGCAAAGGTGTGTGTAAGATATTATTCTGTAAAACGTCACTGCCTCAAATCTTGCTGGAGACACAGATGAACAAGTCCAGGCAAGTCCTGGGCAGGGGTTGAGAAATCCTTTTTCTGGAGAACTTTGATGGACAAGTCCTGGGCAAAGGTTGTGAAATCCTTTGTCTGAAGGACACAGATGAACAAGGCCAGGGGCAACGAGAGAGAGAGAGATAAGCTGCAGTTTAATAGCTGTGAAGCAGTTTTTTGTGTGGACTTATCTCAAGGAAGATGGGCATCACAAGGGGTATTTACATGAGTTGCTCAAGTGCCCAGGGATGTCACGTAGGCAGGAGAAAAAGTAGGATAGAAGAGGAATCGAAAATCATAAGCATAGGTGTCTGCCATCAGATTCCTCACTACAGAATTCCTGCATGCTGACAAACTCTCCTGGGCCTGCTGCCTGAGCACTGCTTCTTCCTCCCAGATTGGCTCCGCGACTTTTCCTACTACCTGCTTTCTGCCCAAGGCCGGCCACGCTGCTGCTCTCCCCTCCTGCTGCTTTTGCCTCAAACGTCATGCAACGGGAGCACTGCTGGATCCTGGTGCTGACTATCCCCGCTTTACTCGATTCTTGCTTCTTTCCTATCTTTTCTATCGCCCTCCTTCCCTTCCCCATCTCCCTGATTAGGATTTATAATAAACTGGTTGGACCAACATATGAACCGTTGTTTCTTAATCTCATGCTGAGTATACAGATATTAAAGGAACCTCATCTCCCTCCTATAAATTGGAGTGAGACAGTGTGTAGATGAATTCCTCCATGCAGGAAAAGTTACACATGCTGACATTCATTAATGCTTGCTGAAGCATTTGTGGAGACCAAATAGTGGATATGAACACAATGAGGTGATGGGAGTGCATTTCAGCAGTGTCAACAGTGACGTGAAATACAAGCCATGTTCCATAAACATGCATGGCAGTCACATTGTAAAGTGAAGAGCATCTTGATGAGCTCATCCATGTACATTGGCAGATAATGACCAGGAAACTGTGTATGGAGCTGAATATCATCTTAAATATGTAGGAAATAATGGTGGCAACAACAGTATATAATTATATCACAAAGTTTAGGCCAAGCAGGTCCTATTGTGAGAATCAAGTGTTGTTTCTGCATTAGAATTGTATAATATTATTTTTATTTTATGATCTCTGCTATCATAGTTCTTTTTGGGGGTCCTTCTACTTAACCTGGGGAAGATCTCTGATAAGTTTACATCACTTATCGTATAGACGAACCTTCCCAGGAACGCACACTCTGTATATAGGTGTATATATGTACATTTTGTCATACACACTGCAAGAATATCCTGCACGAGAGCAAACCAGAGAACAGCCATAGCATGCCCGAGGAAGCGCCTGACATTGGGAAGACCTGACATCATCCCCCAGTGCTCTTTGTTTAACGATGATGACTTTAAAGAAAATCACCATATCAATAGGACAAGGAGAGCATCGAGACATCTTGGAAACAACAGGATGACTACTGACTGGCACCAGATAACAAATAAATTAACAAGTAAATAGCAAATGTAAACCTTCTGATAAGATTGTGAACCTGGAGTACCCAGCCATTGGGGAAACAGGGGAGGGGGAAGGCAAGGGGGAGAAAACAGGGTATAAAGGCTGTCATGTTGTGTCCATAGGCGCGCTCCTACTTGCGGGACGCCCGCCATTGCAATCGCGAATAAATTCTGCTTTTATCAGAGATACCGTCCTGACAAAATTACTTGGATTATTTCCAACACTATGAATGCTCATACAGGAAGAGAAAGAACATCATGTGCAATTTTGTCAGGACATACTGAACCAATAAGAGGTGGAAGGTGACAGTTTCCAGGATCACATCATTACTCTAACAAGACATGCTGCCACCATACCGAGTCACAGTCAAAACAGCAGTCCATGGAGTGGTGACATGAATTCCTCATAGATGGAAATGTTAAAGACACAGTCCTCAGAGGTAGAGTGAAGTCCACTGTCTTTTGAGAAAGGAAAGGAGTGATCCTTCTGGGCATCCTGGAACCCAGATAATTTATCAACTCTGACTGTAACACTGTGACACTGAATAAGCTGCAGGTTCAAGCCAAGGGCTGGAACTTCTCTGAGAACCAGAGAAATTGACAATCTTTTTCTTGTAACACAATAATGTCAGGCCCCATACCAGTTTGAAGACCATGGAGCGCACTGCAAGTCTTAGCTGGATAGTTTAACCACATCCACTGTATAGTCCAGATTTGGCACCTTCATACGTGCATGTGTTTGTTCAGGATGATGAAATGTTGCATGGGCAATGTTTTCCTAGCAATGACACTGTCATAGCAGCTGTGAAGCAGTGCATCACCTCCATTACTGCAGATTTTTATGAGTGAAACATTCAGAATCGTGTCCATCACTAACAAAAATGCATAGCTAATGGTGGTAACAGTTGAAAATCAGTGTCTTGTAGCTCAGAATTTTGCTATCAAATAGTGTTATTGCACTCTCTGTATCTGTTGTTATTTCCTTGGAAATTACTTTCCAAGAGGACTTTACTTTCAAAGCAACCTACATACTTGCCTTTCATGAATACTACAGTACAATTACATTGAAATTGGGAAGTAATCCTAATACTTTAGGCATGTGCTTTATCATAATTTTTTTAATGAGTAAAAAAAACAAAGCAAAACATTCTTCAATTGGCATTTTTGTATTTATATCTCAATGAAGTCCCTACACTTTCCTAAAAATGTAATTTAATTACTAGTTTTTTTTTTATCTGTGTTAAGAATAAAGATAACAAAGGAGAGGGTTTTTTTCTCTTTGGCATTTAACACAGCCAAATGTCTTCTGAAGTTTAAAACAGAAAATTTCCTTTGCACAATGTGCTACAAACGTTTACTGTTACACTGAGGAAAACAACAAGAAAGCGAAGTTCTAAAGGAATAATGCATTTATTCTTTTTTTCTCATTTTCAAACAGCAATCCAATGTGATTTTCAGAGAAAGATGGAGACTGATGAGAGAGCTCTATTGATCCACCTCTTTCCCACCCCCAAATGAATAGTGCCCACAAGCAAACTAACTTCAAAGAAACACATTGATCTGAAGACGATTTAAATGGGAAGGGGGAAATTTGTGTGGGAGGAAGAATTCTTCTACAGTAACTAAATGCTAACTATCAAAATTTAATATATTTAAGAGATTGTAGAAGCTAAGTTATCCAATGTCCTCAGTAGTCTTTTTACACCCCCTTTGTTTCAGAAAGCTTCATGTTGGCCAAAGACTGTTCCTGTTTTCAAAGAACAAACTAAACAGTGGATTTCCACAGGCTGAGCCAGGAATATGAAATTTATAAGCCTTTAACTTCATCTTTGCCTTGTTAATTTATGTGCTATGCTGTGAGTCTCCTATAAAGAAAGACATGACAAAAAAAAAGCTGAAAATGTGAAAACAAACGAAAAACCGTGCACATAACATATTAATTGTATAATTTTCCTTCTATTTTCTCCATTGTGCTGTTTCAAAAACAGAAACAATTTAATAAAGCAATTTATAATGGATTACAGAAGAACAGTTCTTTCTTCAGGAGTCCAGATTTTGCCTCTTTCATGAGCGTTTCCCTCAAAAAGCACTGTTTGCAAACCACAGAGAGAGAACTAATAACCACTGAGAATAACTACAAAAAAATTTGAAAACTTTTCCACCGAGTCTTCAGAGCTGGTGAATGATTGTCAAGTTTTTTAGGGCGCAGTATCTAAAACTAACGATGATAGAGTCTGAAATACATAGAAAACTAATTATAAGTCATTGTGTATTTCTAATGAGAATCATTATTTATGCTTATGCCAAGATTTACAACCTCATCTTGAAGTGTTCATAACTTGTTATTGATATCATTTTTCTGTATTCATTTAAGGTCCTTCTATTGTCAGATCACATTTTAGTTCAATTTCTAATTATTGCTAAATAATTTGTTGAATTTTACCACTTCATTTTATATTAAATTTATAAGCCCTCTTACTCTGTTGAGAGTGGATAACGGTGATTGAGGCAAATTTAATTGAATCTCATTCCACATTATTATTAGTAAGCAAGTAAGTTTCTTACCAGACTACACTCAAGCCTACTCCATGAATTATTGGGGAAAATTCTGTATAATCTACTTTTTCTTAAAAGATACTCCTTTTCATTGGATGGGAAATAAGAAAGCAGTAGTTTAAATTACAATAAGGTTTATTCTTTGCAGGTGGCACTAATTAAATATCCTTCTGATATTTATGAATACATGGTTAACAAAAGAAGAATAAGTAGGATATCTATTTATTTATGCATTCTTTTTAAATCCTACAGCTTTAAAGTGCACAGTTGTCTAAGGTCTCTTTGTATGGCTTTGAGTAGAAGAGTTGCTATATTGGGCTATCCTTTTAACTTTTCATAACTTTAGTTAGCTTGGCTTCTTTGTTATGTCTGTTCTCAGTAACACAGTGCCACTGTGTGCATCTCTGGAAGTGATCAATATTAAAGTAAAGAGGAATGCATTCGCTCTATTCACTCTTGTGAATGAAGAAGTGTGGGTTTGTCCAGTTTCAGTAACTTCCCACCAAGAAACCTGTCATTTTTACCACTAGAAGCAAAACAAACATATTCCTATTAATTTATTCATGATCACATCTTTGCTGCTTAAATATTGGCTTAAAACAGAGAACTTGTAATTTAGATCTGAAGTTAAATCTTCAATTTCCTACCTATCACAGTATCCTCTCCCAGAAGTCTATGAGAATCTTTTACAATCTTTTCATGAAAATGAGATTTCTAGATAAATAACTTGTTTATGATAATCCTCAGAGAATCTCATATTTTGGTCTTAGTTATGCATTAACTTGGCAGTTATAGGTTAAAAAACAAACAAACAAACAAACAAACAAAAAAACACTTTAAAATCTAGCTGATAGCCGTTTGCTCTTCCAGTTTTGTAAGCATTCATTCTACTAACCTCTCCTCCCCAGAACTGCACTAAACCTACTTTAAACCAACAGTGTTTGCCTTTTAAGACAACAGATCTCAACTGGTACAGTTTATGACTCCTGCATTACAAGACCTCTTTTCTAGCTGTATTTCTGCAAAATGAGTTTTCTGGAGTATGTTTCTTGCAGAACATATTATTTCACCCTTTACTTCCTCCCAAAAAAGTCAAGCATAAACAAGAGAAAATACAGATGCAGGCATAACAGATAGGAAATATTAATTTTTCTCCAACTGAAATAGAATCCTGCAATTTCAGCAGCTGAAATTTGAAAACTTTTTCTCTCAGAGAGTGGACAGGCACTGGAATGGCTGCCCAGAGAGGTGGTGGAGTTGCCGTCCCTGGCAGTGTTCAAGAGGCATCTGGATGAGGAGCTTCGAGATATGGTTTAGTGCTTGTGGTAGCAATGGTAAGGAGAAGATGGTTGGACTAGATGACCTTACTGGTCATTTCCAACCTTGTGATTCTATGATTCTATGAAATAATCCAGTTATTAGAAGATTTATTCTTGGGAAATATCTTGTCCAATCAATCTCTTATTTGAAATATCTATAGATTTTTTTGCCTGGAATCTCCCTTTGCTATTGAATGGTTTTATTACCTGCAAATGAAACAATTGAAAGTGTGAAGTGATTTAAAACAGACCATCTGTGAAAAAGCATAATGCTGGGAGCCCAGATTTTTTTTCCTCTTTCCTAATGCTCAACTAACTTCCTAACATTCAATCAAGAAACTACTTCTGGTGAGGAAAATTTTAAAAAATCACTTATTTTTGTTCAAAAAAAAAATATATAATTAGCTGATGGGAGGAAAAATAAGATCAAAAATATAATGAAACATTACACTTGCCTTTGAATATATATTTTAAAAAAAAGGAGCCACAGGTTTACAATTACTAATAAGGTGTTATCTTTAATAAAATAATTTGATATTCTGCAACTAAAGGAAGGTCCAACAGCACTGGGGATGATAAAGAGTGAACAGAGATTGGAAAAAGATCACATGAGTATCTGATGGTTATTTTAACAGCAGAATCTAATGCCAGATAGTCCTATAAACAACTTCTGTGAGTCTGTGAGACTGTGTCCCACTGCTTCTAAATGCAGTCATTTTTTAAACTCAAAAATCTTAGCAAGACACAGCTAGACATTACATACTAGTTACAGTCTGTCAGGAAAGGAAAGGGATAACGAAGGAGTTCAAGACCCCTGTCAGTTAAAGCAGCATGATAATAGGAAGTTTTGAACCATCAATCAAAAGGGTAAGTGAAGATGTCAATATTGATTGTAAGACCAACAAAGGATCTGTTTGCTAATTACACTGCTTTTGGAAATCTGTGAGCACCAAAATCTGGTAGTATCAATAACTTTCTGAGAAAAGACTAGAAGAATTGCTATTAACTTAATTCTTCCCAAAAAGGTGGGTGATATAAATAGTACACTGTCCAGATCAGAACTAAAAATGAGGGCAAGCTTTGCTGCTGCTGAAAATAGAGCCCACTGCCTGGATTAATGGGTCACAGGCTTTTGCCCATGTCTACACCTTATGATAAAGAGTGAAAATGTAAGAGAAATGTCATAAAAATGTGTTTTACCCTCAGCTACTAAGCTAAAGGAGACATCACAGTTAAAGTCTTCTTAAGAAACTAACAGGAAATTATTTTTTTTCTCCTCTATCTTGACCATTTATAATGTGTTTCAAAAATAGTTGGAGATAAAGGAAATAAAGCAAGAAAAATAAGGTGGTATGTAAAAACAGCGTTTCAAACTCTTAATTCATCTCTTTTATACATTTCCATATATTACCTTGTTTGATTTAGATCCTATTATGCTTTGATATCCTGTGTAATTTATATGTTGAACAAATTTAAGAATTATGACATGCATGATGATCTTGAAATATATCAGGATAAAATTAAATTGCTGAATTTCTGTAGCAGAACAATAGGTCACTGTAATGTAAATCTGTTGTGAAACTTCAGATATAAGATCTATGAAAAGAAAGGAATATTTTTAAGGGTAGTAAAATTTAATGGGAATAAACCACTAATAAAAAAATATAAAGTGTTGGTGGGATTTATTTTCTTTAAAGGCTCACCTTAAACAGATAAAGACAAGTTCTATTCCTTAAACAAACAACTTCTATTTCTTAAAAGGACAACTCTGAATAAGACTGAATAACAGAATATAGAGAAATAGAGTCCTAGCATTAAAATTTAGAGTTTCATTTCTATTCAGATCCTGTTTTGCTTCTCTACATTGAGAGCTATAGTCATTTGTTTCATTTGTGTCCTAATACAGTGAAAACTTGATCTATACATCCTATGGACAGACATAGCTAATCATATAGTGCGGATCATCAAACTCAGTGTCCCAAGGTTGTCCTTATACTCACCATTTCTAGCTTGCTATGTTGGCCTAGCAATCATAACACTGACTTTTGATATTGGTATCTGAGTAGCTGCAGTAACTTCAAGTAAGCACACTGTATTTACAGGGAATATAATTATCATTGCAGGCTATTATCAAAAAGGCATTGCATGATTATGTACACCCAGAGAGTAACTTTAAAGTCTTTTAAAATTGAATGTAAGATTTTTTTTTCATTTTTTTTTATGTCCTTAGAAACAACTTCTAAGTGAAAAAATACAGATTTGTTTTAAAAATACATCTTTTATTGAACGTATGCTTTTTGCTGATACTCTGCAGGGAGTGCTTTTCTAGAAAGCAGACCAAACAGCTTGTGTGCAAGTATTTGGGAACATAAAGCAAAACTGCCAAGACACTTTCCATTTTATTAAGTAGATAGCATTCACCTAGGATGCTGTTGATTTTGCTTTAGCTTGTAATATCCATATTGTTTCATATAACAATATCAATTGAATGATTTGAACCTACATTTTTTATAAGTCCAATTTTTAAAGTGTAAACTTCGTTTTCTTCCATATCCTATTTGTAGTTCATACATTACAGAAATCCCACGGAGGACTTCTGGCAGAATTCGTAATCCCTTCAAAACACAACATTTAAATGGAAAATGTCAGTGCAAAAAAAAAAAGTCAGTGCAAATACCTCAGATCATCAATATGCACTGAATATCTTCAAGGGAATGCTGACACGCTGACATGACTAAAGCCATAAAAACATGCATCAGTATTTCCAGACTGAATATTAAATTTCAATTCACCAGTCTATTTGAAGAATCCTGTAGAAATTTAAGATAAGCTGCAGTTCCCATTAACTTCATCAGTTGAAGTTTTGGATATACAGTGTACTTGGCCTCTTGAAGATCAAGAAACATAGAGTTCAGTTACTACCTGTACCTACTCTTATATCTGGAGTGAAGTGGAGAAAATAAAGAAGGTTGGAGTGAAAATAATTAATTAAAGGAGAAAATCATCTTAAAAAATAAATTTGAAACAAACCTGTTGATAAAAATACTGGGAACACTGTTGTTTCCAATCTGTTAAAGTAATGATGGCTCCTCTTTCTCCTATTAACTGTTCATATTCTATGTGGTCCCTTTCTGCAGATCATTTAGCACAATAGGCTAGTTCTCGCCTTTGTTCTCTCTCTGGGCTGCCTTTCTACGTTAAGAAAAATCATTTCTTCTACCAGCTGGCTATATTCTTAGAGTTAATACGTTTCCTTTTCTATTTTTGATTCTGATTACGAACCGAAGGTATATACAGTCTGTTTAAATAGAATGTCTCCTCTTGCCCAAGCTTCTCTTTTGTGTTTTTCTCTTTTATTATCTCTGAGATTTCAAGACAGGTTTAACACAGACTATGAAAACACACCTAGGGACTGAAGAAGTTAGAAAGGACAAGTTTTAGAACAAAAGCAATTAAGAAGTGTGAAAAAGAATGATAAAGCAGTTTGAAGTCCCTAGTGATAAAGACAAATTAAATATGTAAGCAATATTGCATTTCAAGTTCTGGCACGAAATTTGTCAAACGCACCTGTAAAAATGGTGCTTGCCTTTTCAAGGGCTGTTTGAACAAACGGTTGCCTGTTCTCTTATTACTATTTGAGTTTGGAGCTTTTGTTACAGTCTTGTTTGAATGACTGATGACTGTTGTTTGTGAATACTACAGCCAACACTAGCACAGAGCCAGTGGTGAATTGAAAGAATAGTCCTTTCTGAGGCAAACCATGCACATTTTCTAACACAGTATTTACTCAAAGAAATAGTAAAAAGTTGATTAATCTCACAGTTAATTAAACCTCAATTTGTCATAATTTTGAGATGAGCTCTTTATTTTCTGTAGTTGTACTAGTAATACAGTAGCTTCATAGATTGTTTGATTAATAGTTTAATCAGAGAGAATTTAAGATTAGAGAAAGACTTCATATCTTTCACTGTCCTGCTTTCTGTTAATTCTTCTTATCAGTGCAAGGAAATGATATCATCTCTTTTTCAAGTGAAAATAAGGAATTCCTCTCAAAATTGGAATAACTGCTTAATTTTATAAGGAAGCAAAAATTATGCTTCTTATGTAGCAGAATTCTGCCTGTTTTTTTTTTCAAAACATTTCTTTTCTCTACTGAAATGCATTCTGACTTTGCTACTGCCATAGCTGTCAAGAATTATGACTCATATCGACATGAAAAATATGTATCATTTTCTCTACAAAGAAGAAACATATAATTTGGTATTTACCATTTGTCATGAAAAAAAATAAATAAAATGAGAATTAGTTGCATGAAGACCTTTGAGATTACAAATACAAAAATAGATCTCATAATTCTAAATTTGCACTGCCCACAGTTCTTTGTGAAGCAAATGATAAGCACATCCAAAATTAGTGTCCTTGGTCCTAATGTCATTGTCCGGGCCACTCTCCATAATCTTTGAAAAATAACACTGATTATGAGAGGTATTTGAGGACTAGAGGAAAGCAACTATTATTCATATCCTCAAAAATGGCAAGGAGGACCTCATAACTGTGGACTGATTAGCCTCACTTCCAATCCTTGGGAAGGCGATAAAGTAGCTAATCCTAGAAACCTGACTTATGAAGAGCAAGGATGTAATTGACAAAAAAAAAACCAGCAAAATGTGATCAGTTTTATAAGCTTTTATGATGATTATTTTGTTAGATATAGTGAGAGCAGTAGATATTGTCTACCTTAACTTCAGGAAATTTTTTTACACTCTCTCCCTTAAAATCATCAGAGAAAAACTGACCAATTATGAGTTCGGTAAGAAGATAGTGAGTTGGATTGACAAATGGCTGAGCAGCCAAGCCCAGAGGGTACTAATCAGTAAATGAAAGTCTAATAAGATGTCTGTAAATAGTAATGCACTCCAGATGTCAATACTGTGTCCAATTCTGTTTAAAATCTTCATTAATTATCTGGAGGATCTGGTAGATTATACCTTCAGAAGTTTAGCTTATGTTACAAAACTGGGAGGAGCGGCTGATAGGCCAGAAGTTGTGTTGTCAACCAGAGGTTCTGTGACACACTGGAGAAATAGGCTGACAGGAACTTCATACAATTCAGCAAGAACTGCAATTTCTTTAACTGATGAGAAATATTCTCATGCCAGAAATTACTTGGGGATGCTCAGCTGGAAGGTAGCTTTATAGAAAAGGAGGTAAGTGTCTTAGAGGACATCAAGTTGAGAGTGAGCTGGTAATGTGCCCTTTCCACAATCCTTATCCTAGTCTGCATTAGGAATGAATTAACATGAAAAGGGAGGAGATCCTTCTCATTTGTTCAGCACTGGTGATGCTATACCTGGAGTAGTCTAGCCACCTCTAGGCTCCCCAGTGAACTATTGCCACTGGGGAGAATCCAGCAAAGAGCCACAAAGGGGTTCAGCTAGAGCATATATCTGGTTAGGAGTCTCTGTGTTCTAGAGAGCTAAGAGTTCAGCCTAGATAACAGGCTAGATAAGACTCTGGGGATCTCAACAATGTCTGTAAATACCTGAAGGATGAATGCAAAGAGGATGGAGCCAGGCTCTATTCACTTGTACCCAGTGCCAGAACAAGAAGCAAAGGACACAAACTTAAATGTAGAAGGATAGGTCTAAATATGAGGAAATACATTTTACTGTTACAGGGGTACTCTGGAACAAGCTTTCCATAGTAGTTTTGGAGTCATCACCCTTGGAAATATTCAGAAACTGTCTGTAAATTATCATGGGCAACTAGTGCTGGTTTACCCTGCATTGCATTGGAACAGGTGTCCAGATGTCTCTTTCAACCTCAAACATTCTGGGATTCTGAGGCTTTTTGCCAAATGCAAGTAAAAAATAAATGATGAGGATCAACCTACAGATTCAAAGTAAATACTTATTTAGTAAAACTAGAACTCAAAGGTTATGACACATTTGTAATTGATGTTACTTTGCCTTCCAGCAAGTAACAGACAACTAGAAACAAATCTAGAATTTCTCTCACTCTTATGCCTTTTGCTTTTAAAGTGGACAGCATATATCATAAGACTTAAGCTTTGTTTTTATAACAAAATCAGAAAAAAAATGAAGTATTATTTTTATCATACCAGCCGGATTTGAGACAAAGAGGATAGAGCAGTATTTCTCTAGGCTCAGGATTGCCACAGTGGCTAGCTAGCCATATCTTGTCACAGAATAAAAGAATGGCCAGTGTTGGAAGGGACCTCAAGGATCATGAATCTCCAACCCCCCTCCCACATGCAGGGCCACCAACCTCCTCATTTAATACTAGACGAGGCTGCTCAGGGCCCCATCCAATCTGGCCTTGAACACCTCCAGGCACAGGGCATCCACAACCTCTCTGGGCAGCCTGTTCCAGTACCTCACCACTCTCTCTGTAAAGAATTTCCCCCTAACATCCAACATAAATCTCCCCTCCCTCAACTTGAAAACATTTCCCCTCGTCCTGCAGTTATCTACCCTTTCAAAGAGTTGATTCCCCTCCTGTTTGTAGACTCCCTTTAGGTAATGAAAGGCTGCAATAATGTCACCCTGCAGCCTCCTTTTCTCCAGGCTGAACAAACCCAGCCTGTCTTCATAGGGGAGGTGCTCCAGTCTCCTGATCATCTTCATGGCCCTCCTCTGGACCCTCTCAAACAGCTCCCTGCCTTTCTTGTACTGGGGGCTCCACACTTGGATGCAGTACTCCAGATGGGGCCTCACAAGAGCAGAGTAGAGGGGGACAATCACCTCCCTGTCCCTGCTGGCCACACCTTTTCTGATGGAGCCCAGGATACCATTTGCCTTCCAAGCCGCAAGGGCACACTGCTGTCTCATTTTAAGTTTTTCATCTATCAAGACCCCCAGGTCCCTCTCTGCAGGGCAAGTGTCAAGGACCGCTCCTTCCAGTCTATATGGATGCCTGGGATTCCTCTGGCCCAAGTGCAAAACTCTGCACTTTGCTGTGTTGAACTTCATCAGGTTCACCCAGGCCCACTTTTCAAACCTGTTGATGTCCCTCTGAATGTCATGCCTTCCCTCAACTGTGTCAACTGCACCACTCAGCTTGGTGTCATCAGCAAACTTGTTGAGGGTGCACTCGTTTCCATCATCGATGTCATTGATAAAGATGTTAAAGAGCACCAGTCCCAAGACAGACCCCTGGGGGATGCCGCTCGTTACTGGCCTCCACCTGGACATAGAGCCATTGATAACCATCCTCTTCTGCAGCCTTTCAACCAGTTCCACCCATCAAATCCAAATCCCTCCAATTTGGAGATAAGGATGTGGTGGGGACCATGTCAAAGGCCTTGCTCAAGTCCAGGTAAATGACATCGGTTGCCTTTCCCTTGTCCACCACTGCCGTCACTCCATCATAGAAGGCCACCAGATTGGTTAACTATGACCTTCCCCTAGTGAAGCTGTGCTGGCTGTCTCCGATCACATGCCCATTCCTCATGTGATCAAGCGTGTTATCCAGGATGATCTGTTCCATGATATTCCCAGGCATAGAGGTTAAACTCACCTTGCTCCCTTTCTTGTAAATGGGAGTGACGTGACCCTTCCTCCAGTCATCTGGGATAAGGTACCTCATTGATGTCATTGATAAAGATGTTAAAGAGCACTGACCCCAAGATAGACCCCGGGGGACACCACTTGTTACCGGCTTCCACCTGGACATAGAGCCATTGATAACCATCCTCTGTCTGCGGCCTTTCATCCAGTTTCTTATTCATTGAGTGGTCCACCCATCAAATCCACATCCCTCCAATTTGATATTCTGATCTGTCTGATCTTCTCTTGAACTTCCAACATGAAAGCCATGACAAGCCATTGCGTGTTCTTATGAATAATAGGCAATATTAATATATTCTCCAAAGTTTTATGCTGTATTGCTTTCTAGTACCTTTTGTTCTGTTGGAAGCATGATGTTAAGGTCCTGTTCCACTGCCACTCAGCTAGTGAAATTTACGCATACTGAATCTGGATATATTGATATGACTTTTTTTTTGATATATGACTTTCTGGATATTATACTTGTTGTACTTTGCATTTATAGATAAAATAATGTTAATAACATGCCAGTATTTTGGCTACTGTTGAACCATACTTGTATAATGCTAAAGCTTTATATTTCTCACTAAAGCTGAGTACGATGGGGGTGGGCAAGAGGAAGGGGACAGAGACAGGACAGTGGACACCAAGTAACTGAAGGGATATTCCAAACCATATGACATGATCTGCAATAAAAGCTAGGGAAAAGGAGGAAAGGCAGGACATTAGGACAAATGGCATCTGTCTTCCCATGTAACTGTTATTGAAACCCGCCTGAACGCGCTACTGTGTGACTTAATCTAGGTGTTCCTACTCCAGCAGGGGGATAGGACTAGATGATCTTTCAAGGCCCCTTGCAATTCCTGACAGTCTGTGATTCTGTGATAATTATGCTTGACAAAGCCCTACTTTGCTGGAAATTTGCCTGCTGATGGGAAGTAGTGAATGAATTCCTTATTTCTCTGTGCCTGCCCAAGCAATTATTATCTATTAAACTGTTTGTAACTCAACCCAGAAGTTTTCTCACTATTACTTTTCCAATTCTTTTCTCCAGCCATGTGGAGAGGATTGAACGAGTGGCTGTGTGGAGCTGCACACTGCAGTTTAAGCCACACTGTCCAAAGCAATTGCTACATGTGCTGGCACTCTGCTTTTCAGGAAATTGCTGGACATTTCTCTACTGATGGGAAGTAGTGAATGAATTTGGTTTTTTGCCTTGCTTCTTGCAGAGGTTTTGCTTTTATCCTGACTCATGAGGTATTTTTCATTTTATTTTTCCTCCTTCTATCCTGTGAGGAGACAGTGTGAGGAAACAGCTGGATGAGAATCTGGCTGCTGTCTGAGGTCAACCTTCTAGAGGGAAAAAATATCTCAGTTCCTAATAGCAAATTTACTTTGCCCACTCAAGATAAATTGGAGATACTCCTATATATCCATTTCAAGCCCTCATTACACAGCTATAAAATACCTTCAGAGTTTTCCAGATACTTTATCTACAATGAAAAGACATTATAATTTCCATGACATCGCTGTCACATATCCTAACATACTCACTGGTTTATTAAGACCAAGTGTCTAGCATCTATGATGTCACCTAGAGCAGGGTCTTTTATAAATGCAGATTCTTATTATTTTACAACAGGCCAAATTGGATTAATATCTTCAGAGTAAGTGTTCTTAAATAACATCCATATTCCACCATGTTTGAATTCTTTTAAAATATCTCCTCCAATAAACATTCTTACTTCATATAATATGGATTTATATGTGATACAAAACACATGTTAAAAAGTCAAATTTTCAGGTTTCAGAAACTTACCTGTTTCTCTCAAGCATTACATTCAGAAAGAGTCTGTAGTAACAAAAAATAAAAGCTAATCTCTGCAATACCATGACTAGCAAGCATATTTCCTGAAGAGATTAAGATCTGGTTTTTCATCTGAAAATATATGATGGATATTCAAAGGATAACATAAAAACTCTTTTTTTGACAATTGTGTCACCCATAAACTAATAAAAAATATTAGAGATGGAGCAAATTTGGATTTTTATTTCTTTTGCACTAGTTCTCTTACTTAAAAGAAAAACTATCCTCATCACTATCCCCTTGAAATATGCCATAGTATTCTTCAAAAGATTCTGCTATAGAGGCCTCAAACTACAATACAAAAAAAACCATCCCTGAGAAGAAACTGTAATTTTGAGAAAGCATATGACTGAATTCCCTCCTTTTTATAGATAAACATTTGATGAGTACTACGGTGATTTCAAACTGAACAAAAGGCCATCCAAATTCTTTTACTCTAAATTTATTTCAGGTGCAAGCCTATGAGAAGATCCAACTCTTCACACTGCCAATAAGGAATATAGAAGTACATAATCTATTCCATATCTCCATCTAATGATAATATAGTTTGTAGCACAGTAAAGGGCTGAAACATATGTAATGAAGGAAATGATCATCGGTTTAACTTTGTACATAGCGTACAGCCTTTGTTAAGAGAACACTGTTTCATGATTGATTTGTACCATGCAATGCTTTCTGTCCCACAATAACCAGTGTCCTTAGTTCCATAGAAAAATGAATTTCAGATAAATTCATATATTTTTTAAAACCACCTTCAAATTCTCTCAGTTGTAATGTTTTGGGTTTTTTTTTTTTAAGATTAGAAAAACCTTATTTTCATATACAGTTCTTACTGTGAGAATCAAATCAACATCTGAATACAGTTTTTTATACTTTCAATGAATTTTATGACATTTTTACTGCATTTGTCCTTAAAAAACAAACAAACAACAACAAAAAAAAACCCACAAAACATAAAAATATAGTGCACATTTTCACTTTGAAACGCATGGCTGCTTTATTTACAGAGTTACCATTAGTCCTTTTCCGGGGACAGAGAAATATTTTACCATTTTACCATTAGTCCTTTTCCGGGCAGAGAAATATTTTGATTGTGAGATTGTTTTTCTTTTTTTATTTTTGCTGTTTTTTTTGTTCACATGTGATGCTAAGTATATCAGTTGGAAGTATATAAGAAGCAATACATTGGGAAAAAGACTGTCTCACACACAGAATTTATACAAATGTGTTTCATATCAGTCATAAGATAAATCTGATCCTTAAGAGGAAAATTTAAAAGCAAAATCATACACTGACTTCTTAAACCTTTCAGAGAACTTTCTGTTCTAACTTATAGAAATGTATTTTACTCTCTCTCTTGTTAGAAAATTTAGGCATTTGTTCTGTTTTCTCCCAGAGCGTCTCCAAATTTTGAGGGAAAATTCATTCCTAGTAAAAATGTTAAGAAAACAAAAATGAAACTATAATTTTTATATTAATTCATTTCAAAACAAAGTATTCTACACTGATAAAGAAAAAACAAATTGTATCCAAAGTCCACCAAAACTTTTGTCTTTTCTCTGAGGACTTTTAGTTTTAATGAGCTCTTCTTTCCTTTCACTTGCCTCCTTAATTGTCACATATTTTCCATAATTAACTGTGGCTGATTCAGCAGGGAGACTATGATAGTGTTGGAGGTGAAGTTTGGCTATCTAAAATGTTGCAGTATGCAAGTAAAACTAAACAAAAATAAGTATGTTTCCTATACTGCTCCACATCCACAAATCTAGCCTGCCTGAAACCAGTAACGGTTTTTTCACTACTTTCAGTGAAACCACTTTTCAGAAATATCTATAATCTTTGTTTAGTTTTTTGTCAGAGGAGGTGACATCAGCAAGAGATTAAACTACAAATGAAATCTGTTATTGATGTTTTCATTTACCCATATGTTAATCAGAGAAATTCAGCCTCCTAGGCTTACAATCTGGTGACTTTCAGCAATGTTAAATTCAAGTATGTTTCACAAGAAATAAAACCAACAAAGCATATACTCAGTGTTCTATGGCTGAGTCAGGGTTTTTGTACTGGAGAGGGATGGGAGGAGTATGCTGATGGGGTGAACTCTGTAAGCAGAGCCCAGCACTGTTCCACGTCACATCAGAGCTATGACTTCTCTAACAGGGACACACTGCTGCCAGAGCTGAGCTGTGAGCAATGCTGGGAGTGCTTTGGGAGGGCATTTTTAGAAATTGGAAAATCTGCTGCTTAACTGCAGATGGGAGAGAGAGGTGAAAGTGAGAGAACAGCTCTGCAGGCACCAAGGTCAGTGCAGAAGGAGGGCAGGAGGAGCTTCAGGCACACAGCAGCAGCTCCCTGCAGCCCAGGAGAGGCCCACAAGGAGCAGGCTGTCCCATTGCAGCCTGTGGGCACTGCATAGTGCAGATTCTACCTTTAGTTTGCACTAAGTTTCTCATACCTCTAGTCTGTTGGAAATAGGTAGTAAATTGCATTAGCCATCTTTATGCTGAGTTTGTTTTGTGCCTGGCAGTAACTGGTATGCCATTTCCCTGTCCTTATCTCAACCCCTAAGTCTTTTTTGACTGTATTTTCTGCCCCTCTTCCTTTAAAAATGAGATATGAGAGAACACCGTAGTGGACTTCAGCTTCCTGTCAGTGCAAAACAACCACAGAATTATGTGAATTTATATCTTCATGAGAGATGCTATTGAAGAAAACAAATGTTAACATATGTCACTAATAACTCATCTTCAAAGTAACTTTATGACAGCTAGCAAAAGATGACTGAAGATTTGCAGGCACTAAATAGCATGAGGATTTGCAGACACTAAATAGAATTAGTGTCTGCATAGAATTATTCTATTATTCTCCTGAAACAGAGATATATATGTATATATGGAAATTAATATTTTATTACTTTAATAGCAATTTTATATTTCTTTAACATCATTTACATGGCTAAAGGATGTGTATAGATAAATTTTTTCTCAATGAACAGTTAACCTTATGTTCTAAATACTGTTACTACAAAATATCATTACCTTTTTTTTTTTTTCACAAAAATAAATACGTCAATGGGACAGCTTTCAAATATGGATTATGAAGGAAAATAGAAAGTGGACTCTCAGATGTTTTTACATTCTCTGTATATACTTGAGGTTTTGTAGTGAAAAAGAAAATTCTTACCCTTTCATAGTATTTAGATAATAGAGAAATTTCTTTCCATAAACTGGATTTTGACTGTAGCTCTAGCAAATTGATGGAGATAAACTGTATCTGTTTACCAGCTAAATGGATAACAGGGAGATATCACAGACCAATAGTTACTCTGAGGATACATTTGTTCCTGTAACTCTTTCAAACAGCATCTGTTGTTGGAAGTAAGAATATGGCTGCACGTTTTGGTTGCATGGCTGAGAGCAAATCTGTTAAATTGCTTGCAAGATGGAAGCTGTTCTGCACTGAAAACTCATGTGATGCTCCATGATTTATCTGTATAGGAGACTTTTCAATACAGTGCTGACATAAGTAAGCAGCTGAAGATATTAAGTTACTTTGATATGTGGAAACTTGCAAGTTTAGTTTCTTGTGGTTTATTTTTAACTGTTTCAGAAACAATAAAAACTTAACTTTGAGGATCTTCAATGACATGACAACGAATACTCACTGACATGAATACTCACTGTAATTAAGAAGATCTTAAAAAATTAAAACAAACCCACACAACCAAAAATAACTGCGGTCTTCAATTCAGCTAGTATCTAAACTACAGCTCAAAAAAATCTTTTTGTTGCTTTCAAATGTTTGAGACACTTCTTTCTGAACTTCTCTACTGAAATAATCTCTCTTTAGATTCTCTTCATTCACTTCTGTGATGACCTAATATTCATCTTCTTCCCCTTTCCCCAGTTTCCGAAAGTTACATTCTCCTTCCTGCTTTTCTCCAAGTGATTCTTGGCTTATATATCAGTCACTGCATCTGTCACACCACAAGAAAAAGATAAGAATGTGACCCTAGGGAAGCACAGCAGGTGAGCCATTGGAAGCGTTAACAGAGTTCACCTAGATAAGGGATGAAATTGTTTTCATTTCTAGGTGATGGAAGGGTTGGGGATTTTTTTCTTTTCTTTTTTTTTTTTTTTTTTTTTTTTTTTTTTTCTGTTGCAAGTTATTGAGGATGGCAAGTTCTGTTGCTGGTTTCCTGAAGTTCGTATCTGCATAGAAAGTTTGGAAGAAATTTTATCTGAAATGATTAAAATGATGTATCTTCCTGCTTCTTAAAGCTAGACATCTAAATGTTAATGAAAATTACAAGACACTGTAGCGTAATAAATAATACATGACAAGGTGTGTGTTACTGAGAGATAACATGCATCTCGGAGGCACAGTGACATATGCCTTGGAGTGTCTTAGTGTAATTATAAAATGGCTCAAAGTTAGAATTTTAAAAAGATGATTCCTGTGTTCATAGCTGTCCAGATGAGAAGCATGACTAATTTGTTACCATAATAATTACAGACAGATTTAGAAGGGGAAATATAATATTGGCTTGCTGTTCTGATAATTGCCATAGTTTTCTGATACAAGCATTACATTTATTGTTCTATGGGACTGGAATCCTGCCAAGGTCTCTTAGGACAGACTTAAATAGTACTATAGCTGGTATTGGCAATCTGAACTCCTTCTCACTAGCAAAACTTGAATTTGAATTGAATTGAAATTGAATTGAAATGGAATTAACTGATTCAAATTTACTTCCATTCGGCAATCACAATTTGATTGTCATATATTGATAATCCTTGATTGAGTTCCAGATTTTATCTCTTGGTTTCTTAAAGAGCAATGATATCACTCCTAAACTTCTGGATATTAATGTAAATAAGAGACTTCCTTAGAACCATTAAGTTATGTTCAGTATAGCTAGTAGGAAGAGGTTACGTTATACATTTTCAGTAAGTAATTATCCCTGCCTCCCTCTTTTTCCTGTTTGCACCACAAGGAGAGGAGGACTGCTGGGGTAATAACTAGGTACTGAAATTCTGTTCACAGTGTGCTCTGGGTACATTGCTGTGGTGACAGCACCTCTGCCTCTCAGATGAGTATTCCAAATAGAGACATGATTGGTGTATTTTAGGGTGCTAGGAACAAAATGCTGCACTTTTTTATTATAATACCTGATATGATTGGGTATCTAAGTTACAGAATATCCTATTATTGCATTTATTTTGATAAGCTGAAGTGTTAAAGTACACTTGGATGTTTATGTTTCAAAATGATGTATCTGTTTTCTTTTTCTGTAGAGTAATATTCTTGCCTCTAAAGTAGAATTAATTGGCATGTTAGAGTAACACTAGAAATCTACCTCTGTTATTTGAATGTACACCAGTCTACACAATTAATGTATCCTGATTTGTATGTGCTACGTTATGAGTAGTTAAGAATCTCCTTTGTGCAACAGTCTCTTGTGTACACCTAATAAAGTACAGTTAGTAGAAATATACATCTCTCATAACCTCTTATCAAACTGTGTGAAATGAGTTAGTGATCTCATTCCTTGTCATGGTAATGTATTTCCAGTCCTAAAGAATTCATAAGATCAAGCTCACATTTATGGAATGATCATGAAATTGTGATGACAAACAATAAGCACAGTAATAAATTATTACAATGATAAATTAGTTACAAGAAAAATGCAACGGGAAAAATGATAAATTAGTAACAGGAAAAAATGCAACAGGAAAAAAGAAATTCTAATACTGGGATTGAAATGCTGCAGAGCATTAGTGTTAGCCTTGGACTTCTCCTTCCAAGAAAAGAATGGCAAGAATTACAGTCACCTAGAGACTACAAACACTTCTGCAAAAAACACAAGAACTTTTGAACTTGTTTTGTTCTCTATTGTTCTTATTGTTGAAAAATATAAGAAATTACAATGTGTAAATGCAATGAGTAAAAGAATAGAATATTGAGGAACAGATTCCTTGGCTAAGAGATGAAGGAGGTAAAGATGTTCATGTTACCTAACAAAAGTCTGCTGAATTACCAGTCTAACCTCCTAAAATTCTTTATTAGATCAACACTGGGAGAGGGTGATTCTCTCAATGGACAGATAATTGAGCAACCTAATACTTTCTGTCAGTAAAAGATACAAGGGAAAACTGTTTTAACATAGATGAAATGTAAGCTATTATAAACTAAGCATCTAAGACTAGATTATCTTGCCTTATACTGATCATATTAAAAAGTACCTCAGAGTGTGGATTTGACTGTATTTCATGTTCTGAGTGTTTGTTTTTTTTTTTTCTGAAAGCATCATCCTTTATTGAATTTACTGAATATGAGCTTTAGAAAGTTAAAATAACAGACCAAATAAATAAAATGGCATTACTGTAAGATTACCATTGATTTTTTAAAAGGAATGTAATTTTATTCAGTATCTTAGCAGGTAAAGAAGTACTGCAAGTTTTTTTTGTTTGTTTGTTTGTTTTGTGTTTTTTGTTTTTTTTTTTTAATTATTATTATCATTAAGCATTCCTGAAGACCAAGAACCTCTAACTACAGGAACTACATTATCATAGGTATAATTAAAATTATCATGCCAGTGGTGACCATATTAAAATGTCCATGTTAAAGAGCAAGCTAAATGCAGCTGATAGGCTTTGTATTAAATGTTAACAAATGTACAAAGCTGTGATAATTAAAAATGAGATAGTGAGAAATGGTTACTGTTTTCATGTTGTGTGTTGTAACAGTTGATATGATCTTAGAATGGATAGTATTTGTTTTATTCACAGAAGAATGCCTGAACATCTGGAAAGCTTAAGTCGGGTCAAATAAACCTCTCAGTTTGTTCTTACATCCAAGGTATGAATCAAGCATTTTGAAAGACATTAAAAACAACAATCTAAGGGAATGCTCATCAGATGAGTATCACCTACAGCAATATTTGCTCAGAGGGAACAAGAATCGTTACAAGCAGATTACTGAAATTAGAGAAGTACTCGTGATTATATAAATTAATATCTCAAAAGAAGTATATGTCTGAGAAACAATGCAGGCCATGAAATCTACAAAGATGATCAGGGGACTGGAGCACCTCCCCTACGAAGACAGGCTGAGGGAGCTGGGCTTGTTCAGCCTGGAGAAAAGAAGGCTGCAGGGTGGCCTCATTGCAGCCTTTCAATACCTAAAGGGAGCCTATAAACAGGAGGGGAATCAACTCTTTGAAAGGGTTGATAACTGCAGGACGAGGGGAAATAGTTTTAAGTTGAGGGAGGGGAGATTTATGTTGGATGTTAGGGGGAAATTCTTTACAGAGAGAGTGGTGAGGTACTGGAACAGGCTGCCCAGAGAGGTTGTGGATGCCCTGTCCCTGGAGGTGTTCAAGGCCAGACTGGATGGGGGCCTGGACAGCCTGGTCTAGAATCAAATGAGGAGGTTGTTGGCCCTGTATTTGTCAGGGGGTAGGAGATTCATTCTAGACACCATAAGGAAAAAATATTATAGAATCAATATACCGTATTTTTTGTATTACTTGTTTTTAAAAAAATAAATAAACTTGATGACACTGTAATTGATGTAGGGAAATTCATCCAGAATGTACATGCAAATGATAAAACATTACAATGTTTCAGTATGATAGTAGATCAGAATAAATATGTATTATTTAGAAGTTTATTATACCACATTGACCAAGCCTGACAGACTTTCTATGAATCCCGACAGTATTTCCATTAGTTTTAAATGTCTAACCCACAGTGGATTTTTCTATTATTCAGAGTCCAGTAATAATAATCATATTATGTAAATATTATAAATGTATAAATAAAAAATGAATATTTTGGTTGTGGTAATCACCATTTTTCATTGCAAAATTAATACATCTTTAGGTCAAATACAAAATCAAAACCAAAACAGAAACTGTATTTAAGTGCAAAAAAACCCTCAGAATTTCTGAGTGACCCCATGGAGAAGCTCAAGTGCCAATATAGCTATAATATAGAAGTAATATATATGTATGTTTAATATATATATATTTTAATATATATAGAAGTCTTGTTCCAGGCTGTTACCGGGTAATTTTCTTGACTATTTTCTGTGACTCCTCCTTGTTTGCACCTATACAACTCTATCAGGTAACAGAAAAGCTCCAAAGTAGCTAATTTTCTGCCTGACCGTGTAGATAACCTTTGTTTATAACAATGTCTTTTCTCCTTTCAGATAAATTACGACAAAAAGGAATGTACGTCATCATACTTAATCAGAATGGACAACCAGCCTCTATCAGCTCAAAGTTTTCAACTTCTATGA
Organism: Tetrao urogallus; assembly: GCF_951394365.1. Taxonomy (NCBI): domain Eukaryota; kingdom Metazoa; phylum Chordata; class Aves; order Galliformes; family Phasianidae; genus Tetrao; species Tetrao urogallus. The sequence continues at coordinate 52,458,583 of NC_136815.1, read as the reverse complement.
AGATACTGTATAAAGCTGATAGTTAAAAAAAAAAGATGTAGTTACTGTGAAGAGATGTTCGATGAAGTGAGATTTCAAAAGAAAATTATTCTAGTATTTACTATGAATACTCCCTAGTAATTCCAATACATAGCAAAGGAATACTAAAATCACAAGTTTATCCCATCATAAATAAAATAAATAGAAATTTAATGTAATACATTTTTTCTTCCTTCGATCTTTGACCACTGAATTCGGGTATATATTGATCTTGTCAGATAAGTACAGGAAGAATCTGTAAATTAGAAAGCTTGAAATACATCAGCACTGCTGTTTCAGGAGACAATTTGTTAATATAACTGTCAATTTGTTAATTTAACTCATCACTGAGCTGGTATTATAATATAGCTGAAAAATTGATAGCTTCATAGAATGTCATCTCGGGAAGGGCTTTTAAAAAAATGTGAAAATGTAAGCCATGTGATTTAATTAGTCACAAGTTTGAGCCCTTCATTTAGCAGGACAATCATAGTAACTGAATTTATACATTATTCAACTGATTTTCAGGAAACATTCAATTTCCAAAACATTGTCTCTGAAAAATTAATCCAAAATTACAGCAAATCATAGAATCATAGATTCACCAAGGTTGGAAGAGATCTACAAGATTATCCAGTCCAATCATTCACCAACTATTAATACTACCCCACTAAACCATGTCCCTCAGTACAACATCTAAACTTTCCTTGAACACCTCCAAGGACAGTGACCTACCTACACCACCTACCTGAGCAGCCAATTCCAGCACCTGACCACTTTTTGGAGAAGACATTTTTCCTACTATCCAACTTGGATCTCCCCCGGCGAAAGTTGAGGCCATTCCTTGTAGTTCTATCACTAGTTATGCAAGAAAAGAGGCTGACCACCACCTCACCACAACCTACTTTCCGATCACTGTGGAGAGTAATAAGGTCTCTCTGAGCCTCCTTCATACTAAACAATTCCAGTTCTCTCAGATGCTCTTCACAAGAACAGCAGGTATTACTCAAACGTCACATGTTAACAGACAGATTTGTTTATATTTTATGATCAAGGTAGACCCATATATTTTATATATATATGATTCTAGCCAAACTTAATAATTAAGGCCAATTAAAGCCAAATATTCTTTTATGCTGGATGTAAAGGAAGAAAGCAGTGTTAAAAACCAAATCTTACTGCTGTTGAACCCATGCAGCTAATAGAGCTAATTATTTTTATAAGTCCAATTAATGTATTAATAATATAAGGGTTTGCATTATCTAATTAATATGGCAAAGTCTTATAATTAGCACAGTCGCATTCCTACACATAAAATTCCTTGCACCTCCCACTTTTCTGCCTGGTGTTTGCCCACATTCTCACTGTCCCCAGAGAAAGGCTGACAGTTCCAGTCTTCCTCAGAAAGAAAGGAAGGAGAGTTCCAACTAACATCTTTGCTAAGAGGAACATGATGCTCTGTTAATACCATCTTTCTCAGTACTAAGTCTGCATGGAGCTATTTTTACATTCTTTTCTTAATACAGTCTGCTTTCTTCTTAATGGTTTCCAGATAGACTTTTATAATTAAACAGCTGCCTCTCCAAGTTTTGAATCTCCTACAGGGTAGTTTTGTCTTACACTAACTACCTAGATGACCAAGCGATTACCATTTAAGGTGGTATTTAGAGATGTTAAAACAGGTAAGAAAATAATCCTTTCAATTACTAGACAATTCTCAAAACAAATGAAAATCAGCTTAGACAAAGGAAGTTCAGAAAGTTCCTGAAATCTTCTGATAGCAGGTTAATAGGCCTGTATCTTTCTGCTAATAATAAAAAATGTCATAGTTAGTTGGCTGCAGGAACATGTTTCCCTGATGATGGCATAAAATTAAGAGACTTCTATTCAATTAATAACTGCCATAGGCTACCAATCTGTGCCTCAATGTCCTATCCTCTAAATGGGAATGTTGGTACTGCTTTACTTCAAAAAGATATTAAAGATTAAAATAATGTCATCTATGGTAGGAAGAGGCCTGTGAGTGTATAACATAAATATCTGACTCGAGAAAGGCAATCAACTAAAAGCAATACACACAAATAGAGTTATGGCCCTTTCAAGAGCATATCTTGGGAAGGATGACAACCTCCTTCAGGGTGACCTCATCTTCAGTGGTAAGACAAGAGGTACAGAGAAGGGCAACTTGACATGGATGGAGCAGCTGTCATATGAAGGGAGGCTACCATTCAGAGGAGAGGACTGAGGGAACATGGTCTTCTGAAGAGTTCAGAATCATTATTAGACTAAATAAGATGCAGAACTGTTGATCTACAAATCCTAGAACACAAAAACTAGGAGGCACTTTACAAGGGTAATCAGAGAGTATTTTAAAATTGATAGAAGAAATTACTTCTTTATGTAATGGGTAATGATTTTCTGGAGCTTGCTTCTGTAGGAAGCTGTGGAGGTAGATAGAACCTTCTGGTTCAAAGAGAGAAATCCGCAGACAAATTGTAAACAAATACTGGAATGCTGTCCACAAAACGTCACTTCTGGATGCTAAGGGATCACAGGAAGAGTAGATTTGCATGACCTCTCTAAAATGTTTTCTATTGCAAGTGTCCAAGGCAGAATTCAGGGCGAGGCAGAGCAATGCTTATGCTTTATATTTTTAGGTACTAAATTGGTAATCAGGATTGTGTCTGTCTAGCCTTTCCTGATATCAGGTATCATGGCAAACTTCCTGAAACAAACCACCTTATTTCAAGCCCTGCTACTACAAAGTCAACTGCAAGCAGGTTCCCAAGTTTCCCAAAGCCCCATCAAGCCATTCTTTCCCTTTTATATTCGATCTATAGTTCTGCATGTGTGACAACAACTGCTGAATGTGATTTAGATCCATTCAAGTGTAGTGAAACAAGCACTCAAGGCTTCTTGTTACATTCTAATCTCAAATATTAAAAGACAGGATGGAAACAACTGCTACAGGTTCCCTTGTGACAATAAGCTCTATGTTTTGCATTTTCCCTAGAACATTCAATTCTTTTTAAAAAAGAAATCTGAGATTTTAAAGCAAATGTGTCTGTATGATTCAATAAAAAAAAAGTTTAAATGCTTTTTATGACAGTTTAATGTCGGAGAATTTACTACAATTTGTCAAATGAAAGAATTAATGTAAAGCAGAAGCCTTAAATCATATTGTCCCGACAGTTTATCTTACTAAAACTGTGTCTTTATACTCCTTGCATACATGTCCTTATAAAAGCCACTTAAGATGATTTTCAGCCAACCTCAGCTTCCAAAGTCACATGAGCCCTGGAGGATTACGTGAGCATTTGAAATTTAATTTTCCTGATGTATTGTCATAGCACCATCACCTTGCAAAGACAAGAAAAGCTTCAAGAAAAGACTCAAATGCACAGCACACTATCTTAGTTCGCTTAATGATTACAAGCCGTCTCTAACCTTATCTGCGGGAAGTCTCTCTTCACAAATGATTGTTGTTGCATCTCTTCAAGCCAACATTAGATCTAGCTGTAGATAATATTCAGTAAAGCTTTTATTCCACAAAACTTCTTTACAAAATGTCTCTCGGTTTGGTTGATCAATTCCATTGGAAAACCTTTCCACTATGGACTAACACAATAGAAAATAGGGCTAAGTAAAAATACACAAATCATAATCTTTCAGAATAGCAATACTGCATGTACCACAGAGAGATAGCATTTAAACTGCATGCTAATGAGATTTGCACTACATAATTAATGGTTAATTCTCTCTTTCTCTCTCTCTTTTTTTTTTTTTTTTTTTTTTTTTTTTTTTTTGTAATTAATGTATCAGACACCTTTTATGTGAAAAGAACTGAAATCTGGTCTGTATCTGTTGTATAACATGGTGTAGCTCTTTGTGAGTTTTCACAACATCACACATATATTTTTCCCTGCTTAGATAAGGTCACAGCAAAGCATGTAATTCCATACTATTAGAACATCTCAAAACTAACAGTATTTGGAGAAAAGCTGTTTCTTGTTGCCAAGCTACATACTAGATTACATTTTGTTATTGTGATGTATAGGATGTATTTTGTTTTATTTCTGCTTTCTATAGATAATGATAGAATTTTTTTTCTTATTATTCATAAGGTCCTTTAGTGAAAAGTATTATCAGCTGAGTGTCCACCTGTACTTCTATGCATTTGAAGATCATGCACATATTGAATTATGGCCCTGCTTATGCAACTAGTTTACAGTCACACTTAAAATGCTTGCAAAGTAGCACCAGAGTTTGTTCCCAAAAACTGTTTCACATTTTATGCACTAAATAACCTCCCCAGTCTGTTTTGTACTAAAGGAATTTAGTATCTGGATTTCATCAACCCCTTTCTATTACTGAACATTTCTGTGAGCTAGGAAAAATTAGTTATTAAATTCCTTTTCTTTCATCTAGTTATTATTCAAGAGAATTGAACATTTTAGAAGACAGTAAATTGTAATTTACCTTATCTGACATCGCATCACCTCAATGCAGTTCATTTTCGAAAGGAACAAACTGGCATTCTGGACAATTGGAGCCAGTTCTTCTGATGATGCAAATTAAACCAGTTTGAGCTGTCTTATTTTACACTGACTTGGAATATAACTCATAAATTTTATGTTTGATCAGAGATAAAATGCATTTCAGAGGCTTTAATTGTTACTTAAATGTTCTCATTTTTATAACAGAAACACTTGCATGTTGTTACATCTAGTAGAGTAAAAAATACCCAGATCAAATTTTTTTGATCACAAATATGAGTTAGAAAAGCTAGAAAATTACTATATGCCTGCACATTTTGTATGAGTAACAGAACGTAGCAATTTGGAGATTCTTGCCTTTTAAATGACTACCTTGCAAACTTTGTGAAGGCTTTGTTTTTAAGGTTTCTAATAATCCTCTCTGCAAATCTGAACAATATCAAGGGAGATTGTTCCACTGTTTTAAAGACTGTTTCCTTCTTTCAGTATAAAGTTTTATGTATCTATATGTTTCCTGGTTTGCTAACGTTAACTTTTCTCTTGGAATTGCTGTAAGACAACTGTAATGATGTGAGAAATAAAAAATTCCCATCCATTTCAAGGTTAAAAAGAGCATTAATTATTTTGCATAATGGCCCAGTGAGGCAATTCGTATATACATCACAAAACTACAAATCCCTATTCCCCAAATACTTGCACACACCAATACTTTGAATGGATTATTTATCTCAACCCCAAAGCAGATTTTCATCATTATCTGATATACCCAGTGGTAGCTGAAAAAAATATGAGAACAGTCTCTGAGACTGGAAGAAAGCATTTTAGTTGATATACATTCCCAGCCATTTTCTTATATTCATAAATTTACAGTCACACAGATATATTCGACAAAGCACATTCAATTCCTGCAGCCTGAAAAGTGACTGGAAAGCACAATGACAGTCTTTTTTTCCAAAAATAGAGCTTCACTGCATTTTGTACTGTCCTGAATGAATGCTCAGCATAGCGCAGATTTAAACATAGTGCAGAGTGATTTAAGCTTCAATATTCCTCTCCACCCTACAGTTCAGAAAACTTCTTTTCCCTTAAATTTTCTTGCAAGACAATGCAAATGGTACATACTTTTCTGGAAATGAGAGGCTAGTTGCTGACACTTTGAATATAGAAATTAATTAGCATTTCCATAGCCATGTAAATAGGAGTCCCTGAAGGCATGCAATGGAGATAATGAACATCAAGATTAACAATACACATTACAGACACCGGACTATTATTACACTTTAATGACATGCAAACGAAAAGTCTTCAAGTAGTCAAAAGATGCTGTGTAATGACAGGCTTCTCTGGGCTATAAATTGGATTAGGGAAATACAGTGCTGGTTCACACAGATATGCAGCACAGATTGACCTAGCTGACTATCTTGCAGGGGAACCTTTTGGAAAGTGAGACAGCGTAACATACATAATCATAAATATTTCTCACTCATGTCCGGACTTCCAGTAGTCATTTAGGTTGTTTTGGTGGTGGTGATGGTTCGGGATGTCTTTTTTTGTGACCATGTAACACATTAATTGCAAATAGTAGTAATCGGTTTGCTGAAAAATGCAAAGTAGCGTTGTGTTATATCCAAAAGAATATCACAAATTCCAGATATTATATTTGTCTTTTCTCATCTCTATGACCCCACTATCTATGGGCTCTGTTTCACAGTTAATCTAAACACTTGCTCCAAGTAGGATTTTTTAAATTAACCCACTTTAGTTTATTCACAGCCTGATTAAACAGATAATTAAAAGTTACAAATGCATAGCAGTACTAAATTACTGTAGCTTGAATCCATTTGTGAGAAAGATCATTAGTCTTTCAGATGCTGGCAAGGATCCGAGTGGCTTTGATGGTGAAGATCCACCAAGGCTCAGTATTTTGCTGTCTTCAAAAATTTATCTCATTTTTTTAGTCTTTTAATTAATTTGAGGAACAGTAGGAAACCTGCTATATTTGTCAAACCAGTATGAGGTTACCAAGATTTGAGTTTCAGTTATTTCTCACCAAGCTGCACCAAGGAAGAGATGTGTATATCTATATTCACAATACAGCTTCTGCAGCTGAATTATTCTATTTAACTCTACAGAAAACTGACTTGTCTTCAAATATTTCCTATACTCTGCAGACATTTATTAAGAAATACTGACAGAAAATAGCCTTTATTGCTGTAGTTCAAAGACAAGATTCAAAGCAGAGATAAAGTAGGTGACTCCCAATTTTCAGTTTCTGTGATGTTAGCCTACGGAAAAAAAACTGTAATTGGGATCCACAGGATTCTGCTTTCACTGAAGAAGCAACAGTGAATCTTTGGCATAGGCACAGATTTGGGCTGACAAAAAAGGTAATGTGCTCACAACACTTTTAGAAATTCATTTGGTAGCAATTACAAAGACATTTTCCTGACTAGTCTTTCTGAAACTAGTAACTAACTTGGATAGATACTCTTTTAATTTCTGAAAGCCCCAAGTACTCATGTCCTTCTATTACCTTATTTAGAAGCTGATTCCTATTCTATCTGATTTTCAAAACTTGACAAGAATAAGAAACACTAAAATTTTAAGAGGTAGACAGAGAAACTTAGTTACACAACTTCCTGCTTCAGATTCCTTTGGTCTAAACTACAAAATGGCATTAAAAAATAATAATAATAATTAAAAAAAAAAGCAATAACAAAAATCCAGAAATCCATCAAAATAGTGATTCATTTTGTAATTTTTCAAAACATGAATCAGAAAACAAGAGATTTCTAATAAAACAAAAATACAAGGAAATAAGAAATCTACATATTAGGAAGAGTTTCCTTTTTAAGATACAAATTTTGTTCTACAGGAGGATATGACAGACAAAGTCTCAACAAAAACTATCTGCAGTATATTGATTACAAAGGGCCTCATATAATCCACAGGATATGGTTTTGTCATCACTAGCCAAATGTCATGGGTTCTCCATTTATATGATAGTACTGATCTCTGGACTTCCTTGGCATTGCCTAAGACTGATCTAGTTTCAGTTTATTTTGAAAGTGCTAACAGCTGCTGACAGGAGCACTCACCTGTTTCAAATTTGATGGTGATTTCCAATTCTGGCCAAGGTGAGCAATCAGAGTGTGACAAATAGCTGCTCCGTTCTCTGAGAAGAAAGCTGAATGGGGAAAAGAACAGAAAGAAAAAAGAAAAAAAAGAAAAAGAAAGAAAAAAGAAAGAAAATGCCTTAAGACAGAGCTAAGATACAGAGGAAGAAATCCTCACATTCTAATTCTCATATGGAGATATCTAACATGCCGATAACATGGTGCAAACCTGCCTCTTATTCTTGAAGAATAGTGAGACAGTCATCTTAAGGATACAAAAGGGTGATCTGAAAGTCTGATCACCCCCCCGAGAAAAAGAGTCTGCAAAGAGTTGTTTAACCTTTTAAATCATCTTAATATTGAGGCATTCCTGTGGTCCTTAGATATTTAGGCTAATGGTGAAATCTTGTTTCTATATATATATATGTATATATGAAGAGATCCTTTATGCCCGTAGCAGCATTTTGAATAATAATTTTTTTCTCACCAGCACTGAGACTACTATCACTGGAAGTAAAGAAAATGTCTTATAGAGTAAATTCTATTTTCCATTGTTAAAATGGCACAGGATCCAGACACAAAGATTCTTTATGGATTGTGGATTATAATGGCCAAGATACTTAAAAACTGCTCATCATTTCTAATTCTTTGATCATTTTAATATATGCTATAAGACAATTTCTCAAAATGTGGAAGATTTTTTGCTAAACTAAAAAGTACACGAAAGCAAAAAAACCCTCTGCTTTTCTTGCTTACGCTCCCTTTCTATCACACATCTGGCAATTGTTTATAACATACCCTATTTCTTCCAGGTTTCAAATATATCAGTTATGATGTCATGGAGCCTGATTATTATCCAAGAAATCATGCATTAGACAGGAAAATTTTAAAAGTCAAGGTGTCAACAGGTGTTCTTCTTAAAGCTTAGAGTAGTAATGGCATTCATCAGCACTATACTTTTAACAATTCATTCCTGTTTTGCCAAAGAATTTTGCAACTCCACAAAATATTGTTACCTAACACAGAATGAAGAGGTCAGCTTAACTTCACTAGATGAACCAAAAAGAAAATTATGCAGTGTGCCTGTGGCATTTTCGTTCACACACATGAAGAATGTTACCTTACAAATAGTGTACTTTAAATTACATTTTACCTGCTGTGACGACCTGTGTACTTCTGCAGTGAAATATGTTTTCATTTGGAAGTTGTCAGTTCCTCAAAGGTGAAATTACTAGGCATTGTTCCAAAAGGAATCAATATATAATATTTTGTTAGGAAGAAAAAACAAGTAGGACTGGCAAGCATGTCTTTATGAAGATTTCAGAGATAAGACAATTACAGGCTGTTTTATTTACGGTATCATTTATTACTATGCAGAATATAAAATGTTGTATGAAATTAGAACATTTATCTGTGTTGATGTCATAATATTTCAAAGTAACACATAAAGTAAATGAATTTTAATTTCCTCTTTAAAATTCCCCTGCATACTTTTTGGATTGCTAAGTGTGAACGTTATTAATTTCAAGTCCCTTCTCATCAGATTTTACTAAAAGACTATTTCTTCTAAGCATTATTACAATCTCTCCAGTAAATATACACTAAGGAATTTGGATCTTAGATCTAATGTTACTGATGTGAACCTTGATTCTGTAATTTTAATCAAATGATCAGAACAGTAAAATTTATTTTTAGGGTAGTACCGGTGCACAGATTCACAAAACCAACAAGTTTGTGAGTGATAAAGGCAACAACTTGTTACAATTATTACAATATCTTTTCTAGCTCCTGTCTATAATTCAACACAGTGATATATAAAAGTTATCATAATGAAAAAAAATATTAGATTTAAATGGAATATAAATTAAATTATGGCCCTGTTGCCTAGAAGTTGAGTCAATATTGCTTATTCACAGTTTTAAAAGGCCCAAAAGATACAACTGTGCTGTAAAAACAAAAATCTAAAGTATGTTTGTATTAAAGGAAGGATGCAAAGAGGCATTTTAATACACGTTATAACAAATCAAGACTAGGAATGTTTAAGGTAATAAACTGTCTCAAGGGGATTAGCAAATTATTCATGTTGCTCATCCCACCATCTGCTATTGAAGTATTTCCTATTAAATATGGCCACCAGTGGTTTAAAAGTCAGCATCTTTTAAATGTTTCCATGAAAGGAAAAAAGAAAGGCAGATAACTGGGATTAAATTATAAAACCAATTTCCAGTTCTGTATTCTTCAGCTAATAGGTCTGTCATCAATTAAATAACGGCATATGTTGGATGAGTTCTATGACCAAATACTTTCCTCTGATCTGAACCCATCCATCTACATTGCTAAAAGGCCATGAAATAGCTTCTTTGATATTTTTTTATCACTGAGCTGTAAAATTTAACAGCAGAGACAACAGTAGCTGAAAATTCCAACTTCAGGGAAAAGGACAACATGTAAGATTTAAAGCCTAGGTGACAAGATATTCAAAAGTAGAAAATGGATGCTCAGAAAGAAACTTTGTCAGTAAAAATCATTAGTGAAACATGCCAAAATCAAAGGGCTTTCCTTTCAACAAAATACTCTTTTGACAGTTTTCAAATTCCGAATGCTCATTTCTTCTCCAGAAAAAGACTATGCTTAATGCAAATGTGTGTTCTGTTCTCTAACTTAGGAAAACAGTTAAGGAGAACATTGCAATTCAGATTCATTCTGACTGTATCATCCATCACTTGCATAGACTAAGCGCTGAGGATGTCAGGATTATCACAAGTTTTCATTCATGGAAACTGAGCGTTTAGAAAAGCTATAAAAAACTAAATTCAAAAACTAGTACATAATAATAAACATACAATAACATGATATTTGACTGGATTGTTTTGTTGCTTACAGCAAAGAATTACACAATAACAGAAGCAGTTGGCAGGGACTTCTGGAGATCATCGAGTGCAACCCCGCCGCTGAAGCAGGTTCCCTACAGTATATTGCACAGAAAAGTGTCCAGATGGGTCTTAAATATCTCCAGAGAAGGAAACTCCACAATTTCTCTGCTCAGTCTGTTCCAGAGCTCAGTTACTCTCACGGTAAAGATGTTTTCATAATGTTCAGATGGAACTTCCTGTTCTCCGCTTTATGCCCTTTGTCCCTTCTTCAGAAACTTGCCACCACTCAAAATAGCCTGGTTACATCCATTTGACACCCACAGTTTAGATATTTATAAACAGTGATAACATCCTCTCTGTATCCTCTAGGCACCCTCTGCGTGTTTGGTGATTACACTAAGCTGAGTGGGGCATATGATACAACAGAAGGGAGGGATGCCATCCAGAGGGACCTGGACATCCATGAAAAGTTGGCATACTGTAATCTAATGAGTTTCAACAAGGCCAAGTGCAAGGTGTTGCACTTGGGTTGAGGCAATTCCAGATACAAGTACAGACTGGCAGAAGGACTCATTGAGAGCCGTCCTGCTGAGAAGAATCTGAGGGTCTTGATAGATTAAAAGCTAGACATGCACATGCAGAGTGTCCTTGCAGCCTGGAAGGTGAACAGTATCCTGAGCTGAATCAAAAGAGAGGTGATCAGCAGAGAGAGATCTTATTATCCCCTTCTGCTTGCTCTTGTGCAGTCCCATCTGAAACACTGCATCCAATCCTAGGGAAAGATGCGGAGCTGTTGGAGCAGGTCTGGAAGAGGACAAGGATGATAAAAGGGATGGCTTCTCCTATGAAGAAAGTCTGAGTGGGCTTGTTTTCCCTGGAGAAGAGAAGGTGCTGGGGAGACTTCATTGCAGTCTTCTGGCTCACAAGAAGGAAGGTGACTGACTTTTTGCATGATTTGATCATGGTAGGACAAGGGGGAATGGCTTTAAACTAGAAGAGCAGATTTAAGTCAGATGTTAAGAAAAAAAATGTTTACTGAGAATGGTGAAGCAAACACTGTAAAAGGCTGCCCAAAGAGATTGTGGATGCCCTAGAGTTGGGGTAGAAGTATTCAAGTCCTCATTGGATAGGATCTTGGGCAGCCTGATCAGTGGGTGGCAGGGAGCTTGGAACTATATAATGTTTTTTTCTCCCCCAACCTATGCTATTCTATTATTCAATGAACTCTCCTATATCTCTCAGCATTTCCTTGTATGGGATACGCTTCAGGCCCGTCATAATTTTTCTGAGCCTATGCTGGACTCTCTCTAGAAGTTCCCTGTCTTACTTTAACTGGAGAGCCCAGAGCTGGACACAGGATTCCAGATGTGGTCTCACCAAGGCAGAGTAAATGGGGAGGATCAACTACCTCAATCTGCTGACCAAAATCTCTTTAATGTACACCAAGAATACCATTGGCCTTCTTGGCAAGGCACGCTGGGGCACACTGCTGGCTCATGGCTAACCTGCTGTCCATCAGGTCACCCAGGTCCTTCTCTGCAGAGATCCTCTCAAGCAGGTCAGCCCTTAACCTCTACAGATGCATACTGTTATTCTTTCCCAGGTGCAAGACTATACTTCTTTTTGAACCTCATCAGGTTCCTCTCTTCAGGCTGTCCAAGACTTGTTGAACACCAGCACAGCCTTCTGGTGTGTCAGCCACTTTTCCCAGCTTTGAATCACCAGTAAACTTGCTGAGAGTGCAGTCTATTCCTTCATCCAAGACTGGGCCCTTTGTCCTTCCCTGGGGAGCATCAATAGCAACAGGCCTTCAACTAGACTCTGTGCCAGTCAGCCAGTTGTTTGGCCTCCTCACAATACATCCACTCATGTAACACACACTTCCTAATCTTACCTTCAAGGATGCTGTGGGAGAAGTATTGAATGCCTTGCTGAAGTCATGGTACAGAACACCCACTGCTCCTGTCTCACCTACCAGCCAGCAATGACATCATAGAAGTCTACCAGATTGGTCAAGCATGATTTCCCCTTCCCCATGATGACTATTCCTGATTACCTTCTTTTCTTCCGCTTTCCTGGAAATAAAATCCAGAATAAATTGTTCTATGACCTACTCAAGAACAAGAGGTGAGAATGAGTGGCATGCAGTTTCCTCAGTACTTCTTTCCCTTGTTGAAGAAGATGCAGATAAGAGAAGTACGGACCTATGAAGTCCTGTAAGTCCTATTGACTCTGTTTGTCTCTTCTCAGTCTCCTTTTGTAGATTCAGATCTGGATTTTATTTTATTTTATTTTATTTTATTTTATTTTATTTTATTTTATTTTATTTTATTTTATTTTATTTTATTTTATTTTCATTAAAGATCATCTGTAAGTAAAAAGATGACATCCTTTCTTTTTATTTCAAAGATGAAAGAAGTCTTCGTAAGTCTTCCAGCGCTTATTTAAGGTGACGGATACCATGTAGTTGTGGTAACATTGTTTTCCATCCTTTTTTTTTTTTTTTTTTTTTTTTTTTTCAGAAGAGTATAAAAGTGTATCCAAATTATTTATTGGTGCCATATGAAATGTGATTACTTTCAAACAAGGATTTACATAGATGATCAATTTGCAAATTCCACTAAGGCTTCTTCTGATTACAGTATATTTACCATATCTTTTGGTTAATAGAATATATCAAATGACATATAGATATGTTGTACATATACAGTAGATTTAATTGCATTATAACAAAGAACTGGCTTGAGAGTCCATGGACATTAGTGAACCATCTACCCAAAATTATTTTAGGTAAGTTTCTGAGGCTTTTTTAATAAATAACCTATTTCTATCTTTTGGCAGCTAGTAGCTTATCAATCTTTATGAATGGGCATGAAAAATACTTATTATCTTTGTAATGACAGTTAAATAAAAAAATATGTATACATAATACTTAAATTTCACTTTCATTGTGGTTAAACAGAAAAACGGGTTCATTTAGTAATAATCCATCTCACAAAGTATTTAAGGTGAACCAATGACCAGAGAAGAAAGAGAAAGAAACAAATGGAGAAGGAAAGCAAACAAGCAAACAAGAAAACAAGTAAGAAAATGAGTTGTTTTGTTGTTTTTTTTTTGTTTGTTTGTTTGTTTTTTTAATGCTTGACAATTATATGTGCAAATCCAGGTTAGCTGTCTTGTATTAATTAAACCTCAAAGCCATGTAAACAAAAAGGAAAGAAATTAATTCAAATGCTTTCAGGAATATGGCATATAAAATATATCAACTATTTCTGCCATATCAAAATTATACATTGTCTAAGTAACTGCCTCTAGCCAAGTCCAGTAAAGCAATAAAAGATGTGCTTAATCCTACTGAAGAAATCTCACATGCCTAAAGTTCATAATTCACATACAAAGCATAGGAAGATTTTTTTTTTTAATCCAGCTTGCATAAAGAAATGTTTTGTTATTATGGGAAAGTAACTTGTACCATCTCTTGATAGCAGACTTCAAAATGCATACACATTTTAAGGTAAGGCTGGCTTTAACGTAAATCCTCAAAAGACTAAATCTTGGGATTTGGGAGTGACTTAGTATTATATGACTTATTTAGAGTTACAGATTCTCTTTCTGATTTCTTAAAACAATGTAACCAATGAATTGTGAATATCAATGATTATTTCCATTAGATGTTTTCACATCTGATAAACCAAAATTAGTCAGGATCTGATCTATACTGCAGGTAAATAAAAAGTTTTTAAGAAAAGCTGCAGGAACCAGTTGCATTAGTGGATTTGTAGTAAAAACACTTCTTTTGGTCAGTACCAGTGAAATTCCAGAGCACAGAGTTAAAAGGAAATGTGCTGTTGAATAGACTTTAATCTCTTCTCATGGGATATGTATAACTGAGATCTTGACCACTCGTGGTCATTATATGTTCCATAGCTGTGCCATGGAAGAGCTCATGTCCCAGTTGTATTTCATTTTCTCCACTTAATTTCTGAACTTCATATTGATAGAACAGCCTTTCTTCTTCTTGGTCCATCAGCAGGTTTTCTGAGTGTTGTTTGAAGAGCTGCGCTGTGGGAAGATTTCATAGAATCACAGAGCTGTAGATTATGGAAGGGACCTATGCAGATCTTTCAGCCCAGCTCTCTGCTAAAGAAAATTCCCTACAGTAGGTTGCACAGAATAGCATCCTGGTGTGTCTTAAATACCTCCAGAGAAGGAGATTTCACAACCTCTCTGGGCATTCTCTTCCAGTGCTCTGTCACCCTCAAAATAAAGAAGTTCTTCCTCATGTTCAGATGGAACTTCCTCTGCTCCAGTTTCTGCCCATTGCCCCTTCTTGTACTGCTGCTCAACAATGAGAAGAATCCATACCTATTGATTTAAGCCCCATTCCTATAAACAGTTATGAGATCACCTCTCAGCCTTCTATTCTCCAGATTGAAAAGTCCCAGTTCTAAGCCCTTCTTCATAGAAGATATGCTCCAGGCCTTTAACCATCTTCATGGCCTACTAGTAGACTCTTGCTAGAAGACTGCTCTTTCTTTGAACAGACAAGTTGAGAACTGGACATTTTGTTTCAGATGTGGCCTCACCAGATCAGACTAGTGGGACTTCTGGCCATGTTCCTTTTAATGCACCCTAGGATACCATTGGACTTCTTGGCCACAAGGGCACACTGCTGGCACATGGCCAACCTGCTGTCCATCAGAACATCCAGGTCCTTCTCTGCAGAACTCTTCTCAAGCAGGTCAGCCCTTAGCTTCTACTGACTCACATTGTTATTTCTCTCCAGATGTAGGACTCTACACTTGCCCTTTTTGAACCTCATTAGATTCCTCTCTGTCCAACTCTCCAGGCTGTCCAAGTGTTGTTGAATGGCACCACAGCCTTCTGGTGTGTCAACCACTCTTCTCAGAGTTGTATCACCGGCAAACTTGCTGAAAGTGTATTCTATCCCTTCATCTAGGTCGCTGATGAAGACTGAGCTCAACAAAGTCTTGTTGAACTTAATTCTTTAACAAGTGCTGGGTCTTGCTCTTTGGCCACAACAACCCCAGGCAACGCTACAGGCTTGGGGCACAGTGGCAGGAAGACGGCTTGGAAGAAACGGATCTGGGGTGTTGGTCAAAGCTCAGCTAAACGTGAGCCAGCAGTACGTTCTGGTAACCAAGAAGGCCAAAGGCATACTGGCTTTTACCAGAAATTCTGTTGCCAGCAGGAGTAGGGAAGTTATCAAGCCTCTATATTCAGCACTGGTGGGGCTGCACTGAGTATTGTGTTCAGTTTTGGGCCTTTCACTACAGGAAAGACATCCAGGCCCTGGAGTGGATCCAGGGAATGTCAACAAAGCTGGTGAGAAGTCTGGAGCACAGAATTTACAGGGAACAGCTGAGGGAACTGGGACTGTTCGGTCTGGAGAGGAGGAAGCTCAGGGGAGACATTATTGCTCTCTACAACAATCTGCAAGGAGATTGTGGAGAGGTGGAGGGTCACTCTCTTCTCTCACATAACTAGCTATTGGACTAGAGGGAATGGCCTGAAGTTGCACCAGGGGAGATTCAAGTTGGATGTTAGGAAACATTTATTCTCCTAAAGAGTTGTCATGTGCTGGAACAGGCTCCCCAGGGAGATGGTTGAGTCACTGTCCCTGGCAAGAAACATTTAGATGTTGGGATAAAGGACATCTTTTGCTGGGCAATATTGGCGGCAGGTGAATGAATAGATTGGATGATCTTGGATCTTTCCAACCTTGGGAATTCTACGATCCTATGTTGATCAATACCAGACTCAGTACTGATCCCTGGGAAACACCGCTAGCTACAGGTCTCCAACTTGAATCTGTGCCACTCATCATAGCCCTTTGAGCTCTCAGTCCACCTCAGTGGCCACTTGTCTACCCCGTACTTTCTAAGCTTCATTACAAAGATGTTGTGGGAGTGCATCAAATGCATTGCTTGGTACACAACACCTATTGCTCTTGTCTTATTTACTCAGATGGTCATGACATCATAGAAGGCTCCCAAACTGGTGAAGCATGGTTCCCCCTCATTTAACCACTGTTGACTTGTCCCAGTAACCTTCTTTTCATCCTCTTTCCTGGAGATGACATCCAGAATAAATTGTTCCATCTCCTTCCTAGGAGTGGCAGAGAGGCTGATTGGCCTGTAATTTCCTGTATCCTCCTTCTTCTTCCATTCCCATTCTCCAAGTACTTTCGATGATAGTAAGTGGTTTGGCAACCACTTCTGCCAGTTCTGTCAGCATCTGTAGGTGCATTCTGCCCAGGGCCAGTGGATTTGTGTTCATTGGTTTCAAGTTAGCCTTAGCCTCCCATGTTGCATCCCTGCAGGCCCTGACAGCATTCTCTCCAAAGTGACAAGAGGTTTTTCTACATTCCACAAACTTTCTTCTTCCTTTGAATTTTTCCATGATTTCTTTACTCATCCATATATCTCCTGCCACTTTTGTCTGATTTCCTACTCTTAGAGATGCAACAGTCTTGAACTTCAATATGTGAATGTACCAAGCTGCCAAGGATGCCTGGAAGGTCCACGTAATACACCTAGCTTGCAGCTGATAGGACACGGGCTTCTTTTGGTAAAGACCAGAAAGCTGGGAGCAATAGAAATAGGCCCCAGGTTGTAGCACTTTAATAAGCACTGTACTCAAAAATAATCAGGAAGGTTGTCACAGTTTTATGTATTAAAATATTTTTCCTCCTCATTTTACATTGCATTATGTTCTCACTTCAAATAGAGGTGTGTAGGTTCTTACTCCACAACCATAAGTTATGCTTTGTCCCACTGACGTTTCAACAGCATTTCTTGTGGATTTATCTAGGTGGCATTTATTTCAGACATTCATACTATGTTGCAATAGAAGATGCATTTTTCCTTTCTGAAAATAATGTACATGTATCAACTGTTTACACAAAGTACTATCAAGAGTACTAATTTTGCTATTTTTATATTGATTTATTTAAAAAAAATACATTTTTTTGCCATTTCAGGAAAAATCAGTGGATTATGCTTTTAAATTTTAAAACATATTTCCAAGTGATTTGTACAGTAGTTTCATTTAGCAACAATCTCCAAAACTTGCTTTTTAAAAAATTTTGCACTAAACTAAAATTCTGAGTGATACATCTTATTCTGTTGTTTTATAGTGATGTAATGATACAGACAGAGGCAGTAAGGCTTTGCAGAGCCTCAAAAATAATGCAATTTAATTCACCTATCAGTATAACAACAGATTACTCCAGGAAATAAAGTGGAGACTTTCAGGCATGAAAACAGCTCTCAGTTCCAAGTTTAGCAGTGATAATACGTTTAGTTTAGAATTCCAGTTTCCATTTTTCTCAAACACAGAATATCAGGCCATGAACTTTAGTCTCAACAGATACTTGATACTTGATTGTATCAAGGGATGTTTCTTTTCATTTATTGTTTTTCTAATAAAGTAAATCTCTAAATATTTCATTCTTTCCACTTGGAGAGCTAGGTTTGCTAGCTATTGAAAACATATACAGCTCACTATGAATTTAATGCTGCTCTAAAAATGACATTATATTTGTCAAACACAATAAAAACATCCCGATAACAGTACAAAGTAAAAGAGACCATTGATGTAATATATGTCTGTCTCAGGAATATATACAATGAAGATGTCAGAGATAAAAATAAGCCAAAAGTAACTTCACACATCTGACCTTCTACACATTCCAAACATCCCACTCTAAATCTCAAATCTTCATTTATTCCTCAGTTACTTCTTGTATACGTACTGTAAAAGCTATACTAATTTTATTTTGAACAAAATTAATATTTTATTTTACAAATTTTGCACAAATAATCTTTACACAAGATTCACTCTATACTTTGAGGAAGTTTTGCTAAGTGATTATCTTATTCTGCATGAAATTTTTGTTTGCCTCAAATTCTCATCACCAAAAACATTTTTAAGTCTGTAATTGAAGCTTTGACCTTAACTTGTCACCCATTATCTGGATTGTAATCCAGTTTGAATTGTTTTCTTCTTCACATGAACACAAGAGGGTTTTAATTTACAGCTCATTTATGAGCTAGTGAACTTTCTGGTAGATAATAGAAATTCATCTGCATGTGTTACATGAATAGTTTTAAATTAATCATTTAAAAATATTTTTAGTAATCTCAATGTTTGTAACAATATTATAGGATCTGATTCATCATTTCATATTTGAACAAAAGTCTGCTACACTGAGTAGCATATAAAGTCTATAGAACTTAACTGAACAGATGAATGCTTCACTCCTCACTTATACATTGCTGATACTTCTGTTTCTGGAAAGTCTACAACTAATCCTTCTGATACTGAATTCTAATTCATAGTTCTTTCAATTTTTTTTTTTCTCCATCCAGGATGTGGTAGAAATATTACCATCAGTCTTTAGGATACATATAGCTTTATATCTTCTGCCATGAATTATGCTTTCAGTTTTAACTCATTTCTCCTGACATAAAGTTCTTTTAAAACAATCTCCCAACCATATCTTTCACAGAATCACAGAATCACAGAATTGTAGGGGTTGGAAGGGACCTCCAGAGATCATCGAGTCCAACCCCCCTGCCAAAGCAGGTTCCCTACAGCAGGTCACACAAGTAGGCATCCAGTCAGGTCTTGAACATCTCCAGAGAAGGAGACTCCACCACCTCCCTGGGCAGCCTGTTCCAGTGCTCCATCACGCTCACTGTAAAGAAGTTCTTGCGCACGTTTGTGTGGAACTTCCTATGCTGCAGTTTCCGGCCGTTTCCCCTTGTCCTGTCTCCACTCACCACTGAAAAGAGTCCGGCTTCGCCATTCTGCCCCCCACATCTTATATATTTATAGACCTGGATCAGGTCTCCTCTCAGTCTTCTTTTTTTTCAGTTCTACAGAACCACCTACACTCTCTGAGCAAAGTTTCACTACAACACACCTTCTGTGCTTTTCTCACTATGCTATTTTTGACTATATTTTAGCATTTCACAGAGATGTAAAGCTCAAAACACACAGGGCAATTATCGCTCTTGCAAACTTTCTGATTTATAGTTTTTACTAGAAGCAAAGTGAATGAAAATTTTTACACACACACACACATAAAAAAAAAAGAAAAAAAAAAAAGAGGTATTCCTTAAGTATTTCACCTGCTTTCCGATCAGTGTAAATGTACCTGCATGTGGCAGGGAGGGTTGGAGATTCATGATCCTTGAGGTCCCTTCCAACCCTGGCTATTCTGTGATTCTGTGATACCTCAGTATGTTGTGCCTACAGTATGAAATAACATCCAGTGACAAATTGTCTCAGATGTATAGCAAGAAAGCTAAGAATCATAGAACGGCCTAGGTTGGAAGGGATATCTAATTCCAATACCCTGCCATAGACAGGTTTGCCACTCACCAGATCAGGCTAGCCAGGGCCCAAGCAGCCTGGCCTTGAACACCTCCTGGGGTAGGGCATCCACAGCTTCTCTGAGCAATCTATACCAGTGCATCATCACCCCCTGAGTAAAAAGTTCTTCCTAAAATCTGACCTTAATTTACACTCTTTTAGTTTAAAGCCATTCCCCTTTGTCCTATCACTATCAGACAATGCGAAAGTCAGCTTCCCTGCTGCTTGTAAGCTCCCTTCAAGTACTGGAACACTGCAATGAGATTTCCCCGAAGCCTTCCCTTCTCCTGGCAAAACAACCCCAGCTCCCTCAGCCTGTCTTCATAAGAGAGATACTCCAGCCCTCTCATCATCTTTGTGGCCATCTTCTGTACCCGCTTCAATAACTCTGCACCTTTCTTGCTTCTTGCTTCTTTCTTTGCACCTTAAGGCTGGGGGCCTTAGGGCTTAGACACAGTACTCCAGATGGGGTCTCAGAAGGGCAGATTAGAAGGAAATTATCACCTCCCTCACACTGCTGGCCACCTTCTCTTTTGATGCAGAA
Source organism: Tetrao urogallus (assembly GCF_951394365.1). Taxonomy (NCBI): domain Eukaryota; kingdom Metazoa; phylum Chordata; class Aves; order Galliformes; family Phasianidae; genus Tetrao; species Tetrao urogallus. The sequence continues at coordinate 52,438,134 of NC_136815.1, read as the reverse complement.
CAGAATGCTATTTCACAGAAAGGCTGGATGCTCCTCAAGGATTTCTTTAAATTGCAGGAACAGGCTGCCCCATGTGGTGTAAGATGAATTGTTGGAGAAGACGGGTGTGGCTAAATGGGGAATTTTTGCTGTGACTCCATGAAGAAAATACAGTTTTTATCATCTTGGAAAGAAAGGACAGGCAACTCAGGAAGGTTAAAAGGATGCTGTTAGGATATGTGTAAGGAAAACTAAAAAGATGAAAGTCCACCAAGCACTTAATCTGGTTACTGTTGTTAAAGATAATAAAAAATAATTTTGCATGAACAGCAAGAGGAAGGCCGAGGAGAATCTCCATCCTTTACTGTCTGAGCTGAAAGGCAGGTCCTGCTTGAGCAACCTGTTCTCCCTCTATGATCAGATGACACTCCTAGGGGATGAGGGAAAGGTTGTGGATAACCTAGACTTTATTAAGGCTTCTGACTCTGTCTCTCCCACATATTTGCTTGGTGAAGTTGGTAGCCCATGATTTGGATAGGTGTAATCTTTGCTGGGTGAAATCTGCTGGTGACTGTGTTAAATCCAGCTGGTGACTGATCACCAGTGGTGTTCAATGGGGATCAGTATTGGGACTGGCCCTGTTTAATATCTTAATTGATGAACTGGATGAAGAGATTGAGTGCACACTTAGTAGGCTTGCTGATGACACCAAGCTGGGTGAGGGAAGCACTGATCTGCTTGAGAGTAGGAAGACCCTAAAATGGGATCTGGACAGGCTGGCTCACTGTGCTGAGAACGGTTTTATGAGATTCAACAAGACCAAGTGCTGAGTCTTGCACTTTGATCATGGTAATCCACGCATAGCTGCAGACTTGTGTCACAGTGGCTGGAATGTTGCACTGAAGAGAAAGATCTGGAGCGTTAGTCAACAGGTGGCTGAACATGAGCCAGCAGGTAGCCAAGAAGGCTTGTATTAGAAATAGTGTTGCCGGCAGAACTCGAGAGCTGTCCTCATGTACTCAGCTGTGGTGAGGCCATACATTGAGAACTGAATTTAGTTTTGTGCCCCTCGCTACAAGAAAAACATCCAGATCCTGGAATGTGTCCAAGAGAGAGGCAACCAAGCTGATGAGGAGTCTAGAGCACAAGTCTTACGGGGGGGGGGAGCAGCCGAGGGATCTGGGATGTTTTAGTGTGGAGAAGAGGAGGCTTATGGGAGACCTTATCACTCTGCAATGACCTGAAAGGAGGTTTTGGAGGGGTGGGGGGTCAGCCTCTACTCTCAAGTTGCAGTGATACAGTAGGAAGTGTTGGCCTTAAGTTACACCAGAGTAGGTTCAGGCTTAGGTACAGAAGGTTCAGAGCTTGCACAAGCTCAGGTTGATGATATCAGTTGCCCTATCTTTGTCCATTGATTCTGTTACTCTATCATAAGAGTCCATAGATTGGGCAGGCATGATTTAACCTTGGTGAAGACATGCTAGCTGTGTGAGATCACCTTCTCAGATGTGCTTTAACATATTTTCATTAGTTTAACATATATTAAAAATATACATTAGCTTTAACATATATTCATTAGTGATAGGACCAGAGGGAATGGCTTCAAGCTACGGCAGGGGAGATTCAGGCTGGACATGAGGAAGTATTACTTTTCAGAAAGGGTGGTCAGGCACTGGAATAGACTGCCAAGGGAGGTGGTGGAGTCACCGAGCCTGGGGGTGTTCAAGGAAAGGCTGGATGTTGTGCTGAGGGACATGGTTTAGTGGGAGCTATTGGGAATAGGTGAACGGTTGGACTGGATGATCTCTTGGGTCTTTTCCAACCTTGGTGATTCTATGATTCTATGATTCTATGATTCTATGATTCTATTTTCCAGGTGGATCTGATCAATAATCTTCCCAAACAAAAAGATGCAAAATATATAATTTCATTAGAAGAAGTTATATCCAATCAATGTGGGAATTATGAAGCAGCGATTTCCATGCCATGGGTCCTTTTATTGAGAAATTTTTTTTTCAAAAAAGGCTTTTGAAAATCCAGATGGGCTTTGTTGTCATCAACAGATGTTTGCTGAGAGCATGCTTAGAGCTCTCTCATACTTCCAGTTTTGTTCATAGAGGCTTTTCTCCACTTATTTGTACTGTTCACTTCTCATTACAAAGCAGGAACAGCGAATGGTTTTGAATATCTTTGATAATCATTTTCATAAAGTAATTACAAACTTTCTTGTTTCTGGTGATTCTCATATTTTCAGTCTGTGTCTCCACAGGAGCTCCATTCCAGTTTGCTAGGGCATATGACTTTGGTGAGCAAAGGTAGCTTTCATTAGCCAAATGTGCAGAGAGTGCCTCTTCACAGTTTTTCACTTTCATTTCTCACTTTAATTACTCCTTTAAAGATTAAATAAGCAAAACATATTTTATAGAAGGATTGTACAAATGTATCTCTGATAAAGCACATATTGAGATGCAGATCATTTTTATTGCTCTGTATCTGAGATTGAGCTGGATTAATTTTGCAATAAAAGCAAGAGAAAGAGAACTTGGAACCATAAAATTGGTTTACCAAAATTTGCCCATACCAGGTTGTATGCATACTGCATTCCTGATTTTCTATTTTTACTTATGAATTCCTAATTCTCTCCTTCGTATGTGTAGACACAATTTAAAATAAATGTTTCTTTTATGTCAGTTTTTAAACCCCCAGCAATCAGGAAAGGGTTGTTCTTTGTGACTTAGAAACAGAGATCAGGAGCAGGTGCACGTTCCTGTTCTGCTACTTAACTGTAAAGGGTCTGTGCAATCTTCTTTATCACTAGAATGTATTGCAAAACATGCTTTAACTGGATTCAAGGTCTTGTCATTTTGAACTGTTTCCAACAAGTTCCTACAGTTTAGCTTGGTTTAATTATACAACCATCATCTGACACAAAGCTGATAAATTTACAATTATTTATACACGATTCCTACAATAAAATAATTAAAATACTGAGAAAGCAGGGGATCACACTTAGATTTCATGGTTTATTTCACATACACATAATCTGATCTGTATACTATGTCCTACATTTCAAACATTCTTATTTAAAAAGTACAAAATATACTGCAGAATCATTGGAAATAAAGATTGCAGTTTAAGAGATATAAAGCAAAGAAAGAAGTGTAAATATTTGCTTTAAAAAAAAAGAAAAGAGAGAGAGAAGTATAATTTTTAATATGCAAAACATAGATCTTTTTGTTCTCCTTTTCTTTGTTTTATATGACACCTTCCTCTGTTTTACAGAAGACTGAATGGTAAGAAGATTCTGTTAAGTACTAGATAAGATTTCAGATAAACATTATTATGATGAATCAAGAGATATGTTGTCTGCTTATAAACAGACAGCATCCAGAACAATTTGACTTATTCATTATGATAATATGTAATACATATATCTATAAAGAAATATCAAGCGTCACCGACAGCACTTTTATTTCTATTCCATTTACATTATTGAAAGTACTTTTTCTAAAGATACTACAGAATTTTCAGTTACACCGATTTCTGGGTGACGCAAAAATAAAAAAATCCAATGAGACTTGCTGAGGTTGATAAGCTTTAAAAGCAGATGCGCCAACATTTATGAAACACTGATCTGAGGCGGATCACTAAATATTAAAATAATTTCAATGCAGTATTCTATTAGGAGTGTGGTAGAACTATCAGATTTAATTGAGTAAAAAGGCAAAATAAGTAAAAGCTCATTAAAAAAATCCATACCTTTTACTTCAATGATACCAGAGGATAATGAAGTAAAATGTACTGCTTTATTGTCTTTAGAAAGTTCTCAAGTTTCCTACAGACTCCATGCCTGTGAAAAGTTTGACAGCAACATATTGGGAAAATTACTTCTTCAAAATTCAAGGGCAAAATCAAAGCCGTATTTTCTTCCAATGCCGACAAAGATCAGTAGAAGCTGTTCTTATACATAAATCAAAAAAATTGAAGCATTCAGTACTCAGCACTGGCCTTCTCCACTGCTTCCTCTCATCCTTTCTCACTTCCCTGGGTAGACCATTTGCAGCTGATAAACATTTTATGTAGAAACAACATAGCAAGAGAAAAACAAAATAACAACTGCCACTGGGACAGTATCTAGAATAGGATATGCAGTCTACCTGTGTACATATTTTCTTATGCACACCATTTTAAGAAAAGCTGTGGAACAAGTGTACATATTCAGCATATAAGATTGTCCATGACTGTACGTTCCTAAATCTCATGTAATTTATCAGTTAAATTTTATTTGTTATACTCAGTGCTAGACTTATTTAGCAAGCAGGAACATTCCCATAACATCAAAGGCAACAGAGAGAAAAATTGAGAGCAAGATCCTGGCATTTCTTAACTCAGTGGGAACTTCACCACTGTGTTAGACAGGGATTTCACCCCTATTTTTTAACACTCTTCAACAGGAAATATACAGATGGTCATCATAAACAATACTACAATACTAACCTGAAATTGTAATATATCATATAGTTTCTTGACCATAACTTTACAAATTGTACAGGCTTTAAAATCTACCATGATACCAAAAAGTATCCAGGAGATACCTGTTTTCAATAAGGATATTGTCTCCTATTAGCAATGATAAAATGAACACATATTGAGGCATTTGATTAAAGAGCTTTGAAAAACAGTTCGTTAGAAGCAGAAATCTGATGCTGATCCAGTTCACAGTGAGAAGCATATGAATTAGCAAACAGCACCAATAGAGAAATAAATTTTTAGTTACAATCATTTTTTGGAAGAAAAGCAAAACAAAAGTAGGGCCATATGGACTTGCTTAATGAGAATTTTTGGTGTATAATATGCTTCTCTGATTATCTGTAGCTTGTGTGACCTTTTTTTTTTAATCTAATGAATAATATATATATATATATCACTCTCACCATCTGCATTAAGGACCACACCAGCAGAAGTGCTTCCAACCTTCATGCTGGTTAAACTTCTTGTAAAATAGAGTTCTAGTGATTGTCTGTTATTCCAACAAATATGAAGAATTGTAAGTTACATGAGGAATTTTTGCTTCATGAAGTGAAATACTGGCTAGCAGTATGTACTTCTCACACTCGTTTGAAAGAAAGATATTTCAAATATGACTAGTAATATTTATGTTAACCAACAGTAATGGGGTACCCATGCACAGTAGTCATGATTGCAACAAAGAAATATCTTCAGCAGTTGCCTTCTCACTGACTTTGACCTACCTTGCCCATGAAATCTCTGGAAGCAGTGACAGATTTTAAGAACAAAGAACAATATCATAGATTGTTCATAACAAAGAATTAAAAACTCATAACAAAGAATAATCAGTCATATGCCGTTTACAACTGAACATTTGTTCAGCAAGGTGTCCATGAATATTTGTTCAATTTAGCAGATAAAATTGCATTCATCAGTATTAATGACCCTTTTCAATTACACTATCTAGGCACTTGAGTTCTGTTAACATAGCTCTGAATGATAAGCAAATGTTTTAATGCTTTGACCTTCAGCCTCAGATGATACAAATGCAGGTGACACTCTCAACTGGAGGTTACAGATCATGGGAAAAAGGAAGTCTGTTAAGAGTTTGTGGAACTAACAAGGTGAATGTAAAATTGCTTGCTCTGATTCCCTTCATGACTTTAGGCAAATCTTTCAGGTGAAGAAGCACAAAAAAAGAATTTAAGTGCATATAAAGGCTTTGGTCACTAATCTCTTTGCCACTTTGGATAATTCTGTAAACTGGCAGTGTTCTATGCCTTTGCCTCACAGGAATTGTTGTGTATGATTAAATAGAGTATAAAGGAACAGGTTTACGTACAGAAATGAGAAACATGAAAACATGCAATAGGGAGAGATTGGGTTGGTTACTCCTTTCTCTAACTTTGCTTAGTCTGTTTACTCTGTAAAGCTCAGATCTGCCAACATTACTGCATACAGTTTTATTTTGAAAACTGACTAGATGTTTCCAAAAAGACAACAAGTTTTACTAAATATGTGATGAAAAGTAGAAAAATTTACTTATTAGTAATAATCATATATTCAGTGGGAAAAACATTGGAAGCACAATAGTGTTCTAAAATGTACCAGCAAGCAATTAATATAAAGACCTATACAAAGCTAAATGATATAGATGTACACACTTCAATCATTCAACAGAATATCTAATTTCCTACCAAAACAACATATCTGTAAATTCATATCACGCTGTCTTCTTTCTATACTTGAAGTGAAAAATAACTAGTGAGTTTCCTTCATATTCATAGAGAAAATAAACCAGTGCTGTTCAGTTGCTTCCATTTTTATTGATCCCTTCTCAATATTTTTTATGCAAGCAACTGTTTACCATACTATTACAACAGAATAATGCAACCTTACATAGCACCTTTTTTATTACTACTTAAAAAAAAAAAAAAAAACTGCATCATATAAGCTACCAAAAAAGAGACATGAATTAAAATCACATTAAAATGTACTGCTTTGTAGATGTTAAATAGTCAACAGCAATTTCTAATTTTCAGTTAAATTTTATTTGCAAAACACCAGAATCAAATTAATCCTGACTACAAACACATTGGATGGAAAAGTGAACTTGCCCTATTGATTGAAACAAAAGAACTTAGTCTTTTGCAGAAATGCAGGACATATCTCTCATTACCCATTTCAGAGATTCATTCTCAAATACAAGCACAAAGTGAAACATATGCAGAATAAAATTCTGACCCTCTCAATCTGGACTTTTTAAAAATGTGTTTAAAGTGAGTCATTATGAAGGACTGCAAAGAGTTTAGGGGAGCATATCACATTAAGAAAAAATACCGAACAAAAATCAGTGGCACATTTTGTGAACAGCTACAATGTATTGCAAAAAAAAAAAAAAAAAAGAAAAAAAGAACCAGAAACCTTACTGCCTGGTGAGTTCAAATGTGTGAAAGAAATTCTGCTCCTGGTTTTGCAGAGGTGTCATTTCCATTGAATTTAAAGAATTATAAGTTTACTGTTTTCCAGTCCTAAGCTGCTGTACATGTGCTATGATGTTCCTTCTTTTTAACTCTTCTATTGGTCTCAATCACCACAGAATAAGATGGGAGATAAAAACCTATTGCTAACAGAAAGAAAATATTATTTTGTATGGATAGCAAAACTGTATTTACTGGAAGAATCACATAAGCCTTTAAATTTATTTTATTTTTTCATTTTTATTTTTTCTCTTCTGATCAGCCTGTATAAAAGTACAATAAGAAATGTTACTAAAACTATAAGCAAAGACATCAAGATTTAACATTTTTTTGTTGAATAACCTGTGTAATGAGGCACTGAATTGTAACATAAGTTTAGGATGTTCATACCTGCAGATAATTGAATTACTGAAGAAGGGATGTAAATCTCTATTCAATTTCAATGGACTTTATAGACTAGCTTATAGAGATTAAATCTGTTTACATAATTTCACCAAAAGGTTCCCACTAAGGAAAAGGGTATTAGATTTCACAAACCAACTGCATATAGCTGACATCTATATATGTAGCTCTTTAGATTAAGAAAGTCTTTCTAGTTTGAATACATAAGCTTAAGAAATAATTGCAGGGAACAGAAGTAATTTCTGGAGCTTTATTAATATCAGATTAAATGTGTTGAAAATGAAAAACCAGCATACTGGGTACTCCCCACATTTCTTTTCTCATTAGATCATTTCAGTCTTTACTGTACATTACTGTAGATATCCAAGATGATCCCTGCAATCAGGAAAATTCTAAAGAGGAGAATGCAGGTGGAATCACTTATGATTTTTAGATCATTAAGATTTTGAAATATTGATATATATTAAGAAATAGATGGTAATTATCTACTGAACAACATTAATTAATGGTTCAGCATGCAGAGTAAAATGAAATTCAACATATGATATTAGTATATGCAGGATTTATGGTAGTAAACATTATCTAATAGAATACAATTATGATTCCTTACTGGAGATTTATGATAGAGTCATAGAATCATATAATATTTTGGGTCAAAGGAGCCATTAAGATCACCTAGTTCTGATCCCCCTACTGTAGGCAGGGACACCTCCCTCTAGATCGGGTTACTCAAAGCCCCATCCAGCCTGGCCTTGAATGCTTCCAGGGAGGGGGCATCCATAATCTCACTGGACAACCTGCTTCAATTTCTAACCACCTTCACAGTAAAGAATTTCTTCCTAATATCTAGACTAAATCTAGCCTCTTCCAGTTTAAGGCCATCTTCCCTCATCCTACCACTACATGCCTTTATAAAATGTTCCTCCCAGCTTTTCAGTAGGAAAAAGCATGCAGTACCCTTCAGCTATTGGAAGGACATTATAAGGTCCCCTCAGATGTTTCTCACCTCCAGGCTGAAAAGCCTCAACTCTCTCAGCCTGTCCTCACAGGGCAGATGTTCCAGCCCTCTGATTATCAACTGATTATCTCAAAGTAAAATCAGCTGGAAGGACTTCTTTGGTTTCACTGGATTTTGGATTTGCAATTTTGTTCAAGTCATCTGAGAATAATTCATTTAAAATTTGTCTATTCCACTAGGTGATGTTCACAAATAATGTAATGTAAGGTAATAGTGTGTGAGTATATTCCTTTCAAATTCTTTTGGCATTTTTCAGAGAAAAATCTGTGTTAGAATAAAAGAATTTGAGATTTCTAAATCTAGTCTATAACACATTGTAAATTACCAGATTATATGTATGTATGACCAGCGACAAAGACTATTATCAAAAATCTTGCATAGTATATGGTTCTTAACTTTGCCATACAGTCTTTTAAGCATTTAAAATAACCTTAAACATGGTGTATCCACTGAGTTTCTCAGTGACACTAATTTGTGTCTAAGTCATTAAGTACGAAGTACCTGATAGATCTAGTGTTATAAAATTGTCTTATCTTTTTTGAACTGTTAATAATTTCCGCCCTCATATCACTTTTTGGCAGAGTTTCACAATTCAATATTCTGGTGTATGAAAATCTTTCTTCTGTTGTTTTTCAGCCTGACATCCAGTAATTTCAAATATTGTCCAGAAACTTTTTCAATATGAGAGAAAAAGTCTTAAGTGTAATCTCTTCTCTAACTTCCTCTCATCCTCTCTCTTCCCCCCATTTTCTTATAAATAAAATCTATTGCATCGGTATGCAAAGACTGCAATTAATACTTATCGGTACAACAAAAAATGCTATGGAGTACTGGATTGAGATTGTATTAGATCTAGCTGGGATATAGCTAGCTTACTTCACAGCAGCCTGTATGGTGTTGTAATTTGCATTTGGGACAAAAGCAGACGTGAAAGCACACCAGTATTTTTTGCTGTTTTTTAACAGCGTTTACAGAGCTGAGGTTTTCTCCCTTCCTTCTACATTCCCATTGTCCTGAGCCACTGGACTGGAAGTGGACTGAAAAATGAGAGGGGACAAAGTCAGAAGAGGTGATTCAAAATGAATAAAAAGATATTCTATAACATACAATTGCACGGTCTGCAATGAAATCCCAGGGAAAGATAAAAATGATTAACATAGATATGGAACTTATGGAGCTCTTATGCTTGCTGAAGCCCTGCTCCCCAGTAAGGAGTTGCACATTTTCCTGCCTGTAGGAAGTAGTAAATGAAATTCTTTGTGCCTTGCTTGCATATTTAGCTTTTGGTTTCCTTATTGACCTGCCATTTTACTCAATGCACCAGTCTTCTCACCTTTCTATTTTTAACTGGCCCTACATCAGAGAGGAGGGAATGAGAGTTGTCAGGGTGAGTGCCTGTCTGCTGGACAGGGCCCACCCACCACCATCTTTCAAAGAAATATTTCAAAAGGTGTTTCACAGCCTCTGAATGATCATATCATAGAAGAATAGGAAAATTCTATAATAATTGATCTCATAACCCTTGAAAAAAAAATAAAATTTCCTGAAGCAGTAGCATGAGGACAGCAGCTTAGTGAGACAAAGGACTTAAAGATCCTTTCTTCTAATCTTATATAAATATATTCTGTATTTTAACCCTAATGACTTCTTACCAAGGAAGAGTTAAGTGTCTTATGGTTTAATTTAATTGCTAAAGTCTTAAACTGTACATGATACTTTCTAAAAGACAAAAAGCAAATTGCACTCTCCTGGGAATTCTTAATTGACCCATCCAGTTTTGGTGGCTTTTAAAGGGCAAGTCTAACTGGAAGATTTCCTTAATTAAGATCACTAAATTTTATGTCAGCTGTGACAGTCTCTCTTTTTGGAGTTATCATCCTCTCTTTTTGGAGTTACCATCCATGTAGTAGGTCTTATTCTCAGACCTACTACAGTGTTAATATTAGATATATATTGGAGTATGTATTCCACAGTTAAATATTCTGCCAAAAACTTAAATAATACATTTTGATAGAAAGGATATGTTGGCCCATTCTAGAAGTTTCCATCATCAGACCTTTTTTTATCTGACCTGTAATTTTTTTTTGACAGTTTTCCTATATTCTGTCCTGTTAATATTTTTCTATCTGATATTCTGCCATTCTTCTATTTCTGCCAAGCAAATAGTTACTGATACAATTTCTCTGAAACACTGTGAAGACATGACAGAGAAAAAAGAAAAAAAAAACAACCACCACTATAATGTTTGAAGCAGTCATGCAAAATTGCCATAAACATTTACTAGCACAAGAAAAAAATTGACATGCTTGCCATCAGTAAAGTGATTGGCAATAATTAAAAAGACAATAATATTTTGCCCAGAAACATACTTCTGTGAGGAAAATTTGGTATAAATATTTGGTCTCTCAAAAAGTGAATGAACAGAAGAGATGTACGTGAAAAAAAAAGAAACCTAACGAGACATTTTGATTTTCAAGTTTCTTTCAGAGCAATCATTTCTGCAGAGACAATTATTGTGCCTCCTAACACATAATAAACAAGTATTCTGTATTCAGTTTTAGAAAAGGAATAAAGGACTTGTTCAAGCTCATAGTACATGTCTATTTCCTTCTAAGCAGTAAATTGTCTATAATATTCATGGCAGACTTGGTGTTTCATTTTTCCATGCATGAGAAAGAAAGCATAGCAGGAGATGGAGTGTGTTCAGATTCCATCCCAAAATGATGTTGACTACTTAAAACCAGTGAACTAGAAGAAATCTAAGAGATAGAGTTTTGTTTTCCTTTTCTATCTACTGGACAAAAGTACTTCTTTAAAATGTGCAATAATTCATTTTAAAAGACTACATCTGATAGTTAATTGTCTTTGGTTTTATTGCAAATATTAACATCATGAAGTAGACTGAAACAAAAAAAAAATATTCAGAAATGTATTCTAAACATTAAAATTAAATTCCATATCACCTGTTATTGTCACACCTATGAGCTATCTAATGTCAATGCTTTTTCATGGATTTACTGCTAGAATTGTCAAGGCATCTTTCTGAATTAAAATAATCAATCTATCAAAAAAAAAAAAACCAATTTAAATACTACTGAATTTTCAAAAGACGTTGGGCACATAGTAGTTCTGAAAATTCAACTTAAATAGTATCATTTGAGCTGAAGACTTAAATCATAGAATTATAAATCATAGCATGGCTTGGATTGGAAGGGGTCATAAACATCTTGCAGTTCCAATCAGAAGGGACATTTAAGATCATCTAGTTCCAGCCGCTGGCTATAGGCAGGGACATCTTCTAGACCAGGTTGCTCAAAGCCCTATCCAGCCTGGCCTTGAATGCTTGCAGGGAGTGAGCATCCACAACCTCACTGGCAACTACTGGTTGGTAGTCTCACAGAGATTTTACTGTTGCTTTTGATTTCATTTACATATTTGGACAGCAAGAATATATGACAACACAAATTTTAGGCATATGAAACAGAGAAAGAGATAAAAGATGCATAACTCTTAGATGTTTTTCAAAAATGTGTCTTTGGCAGTATTTTTTTTTTCATTTGATTTCACTGTCGTGATGGTATTGACCATATCATTGACTCTTCTTTTGGCATTCTTTTTCTTTTACTTACCCACACCTCCAATATGTCCCAGTAGTCCCATCCTTGCAGCTACTTTTGAACTTCATACTTCCTTGAAACAAAAATTCTGCAGAGAACATCCATACTTTGTCTAAAATATAACCTGTTATGTCATTGTTTTTTTTTTCCTTTTTAGTTCTCAAGCTTTACACTTTCTAGTTCTCTCTTGATTTGCTTATCTAAAGAATGTACATGTACTATTAACAGCACTGAAGGTTTGAATCAGGATTAGTACCCTTGGATTATGCACAGATTACTGGTATGTTAAATGTATTAAAACACTCAAATTTCCATTCTGAGGTCTTTGATGAAGATAATAGAATTTTGGACAGGAAGACAAAACAAATTATGAAAAAATCTCTGTTCAGTTCGGTTGATCCAAAGCATGTACCTTTACCAGTCCTGTCTACATCTACTTTGACTTTCTTTGAGTCAGCTTTACGTTAAAGTAAACATTTCCATTCACCGAGTCAATGACAGAAATGAAGAATCATCCCTTTTCTGTGTTTCATTCCACTTACAGAGTGCTGCTGCTGTGCAGCCAGTTGCTAAAGAATATCATCTTTCTAATTTTCTTTTTTTTTTTCACATTGATCTCATCAACAGAACTCCATTAATAGCAACTATTCAAGCACTTAGACAAATTCCCAAAGATAATACCACTTTTAAGAACTAAAATAAATTCATAGTGTATGCAAGATAATCATTACAGTATAGGCTATATGAAAACTTACAGATATCAAATTGTGACCTGCTACTTCTAGGAAAACTGTAGCAGTGCAATAGTACCTTCATAGACGTTTGCACGTAGGAAGGTATGAGATAAACGAGCTGAATGTATGCAATCTAATATAGAACCAAAGGAGATCTGTGTAAGGCAGTAGTGTATTGTGAGGGAATGTGAGTCAGGAACTTTCCAAATATAGTATTTCAACTCTACACACTTTTTTGCTAGTGACAGAAGTTTGAGTGTGTGCCTAGTTTGTGGACAAAATAACCCACTAATTAAATTCGCATCTGATATATGGATGACAGATGGCAACACACAGAACATAAATGATTTGCTATATAAACAACTGATTTAATTTTGGAAGAGATGCCAAGGCCTATGGCCACTATTTTGAGCCCAAGTAGTGGTCACAAGACGTATGCTGACTTGCGGTTATTAAGCGGACAATTACAGCAAACTGCAGTTGATGCATATAGTGAGATAACCATAAGACACCTGGGACTAAGCAGAAGCTTCTGTTGTTTCAAACTATTACTTCAACACTAAGCTGCGTGTTTTATGGCATTGCACAGCAGATATTGTGACTCTGCATCATGTGTAACAGAAATGATGCTCAAGCCAGTAATTATAATTCTCTGCAAAACACACCCATTACCCTTGACTGACATAAGAAACGAGAAACATAAAACAATGATAAAAATTTTTAGCTCTGCAGACATATAATACATATTAAAGTCATTTATACATGTAATAGATAAATATTCATAAAAATTGGACATCAGGATGACCAGGAGGAAAAGAAATCAAACCAAAAAGAATGATACAATATTTACTTAATCATGGATCAAAGTACATCACAAATTGCATTCTGTGCGTCACTGAAAATTTCCCATCCTAATAACTGTGGGATATCCTCTTATTTAATTACAGGGATCCATCTAATCTTTCCTGGAAATTTGAATCATGAAATGATAATCAGAAAATTCATATTTCTTTAAAAAACAGCATTACAGCATTATAGAATTTCTAGTAACTTATGAGTTGAAATTGCATTCACAAATTCAGTTATGTGTATATATAAGAAGGATTTGGCCATCTGTTTTATTATTCATACATAAGTCTGCATGAATAAAAGTTGTTCAGAACTACTTAATACATTAATCTGACAAATAATTAAGTAGTATATGTATATTGGTTTTACTTATAGATTTACACTGTATTTGCATGTAGTAAAGAAGTCTGGCTAAACATAAGTGGAACATTTTCATTTAATTTAAATAATCTAAGCCATATTTACTGTGCATCTTCCTCAAGTTTCTGAATTTTCTTATCCTATTATTCCATTAATATTATCAATACAATCTGCTGTCATACTGCAGGTAACTACTTTTCAAACTGCAAAATAATCTCATATTAGGTTAAAAAAAGAAAACAAACCAGCAAAAAAACAAACAAAAAAAACAAAAAAACCCACCTGCTTTGCATCAATGACACAAATATTTTCTGATAACTGTCGCTATGCTATAATTTGTGCAAATATCTGTCCAAATCAACAATTTATGAGACAGGATTTTTTTTTTCCAGTTAATGTTCCTATAATGTCTATGGTGGATAGTTTACAGTTGATTTATACTACAAAGAGTCCATGACTGGAGGAGAGGTAGGTACAGGATTAAATATCTATTTTCTGTGCTATTCGTCCATATCAACTACTTAGTATTGTTGTGAAAAGTAAGAGTCAGAGAAGATAAATACAAAGGTATGTTTTATTTTCCTTCCATCAGTCCTCCAAACACTCGTTTTTTTTTGTCTTCTCTAAATTGTCTGGCTGACCTCCATCAGATGTTGAGAAAGTGTTTATCAGTGCAGAACATACAGGAAGAATAATCAGTGTAGAACATGTAAGAGGAATTGTGTAAGCAGACCACAGGAAAATAACAAAGCTTGTAGATTTTCATAGTGTACGTAGCTCTAGGTTCAGAAAAATCTGTGGGAGTTAAAAAAACAAAACAGAAAAATTAATTAGAAAAATCCAGAAAAACCCTTTCCCGGGGAGATGCAAATGTGCCTACAGAAAACAATGAAATTCAGAACAATTTTTATAATATGAAGAAAACAAAATGTGAGGATTTTTTTTAAATTTAAATTTATTTCAAATACTTCAGATTTTTTTGAAGAAAATATAATATAGGTTGATGTTATCAGAAGTTAAATATTTTGCTACTTCCCAATGGGAAATGAAAACACATAAAAGAAATGAAAATCTCTTTTGGAAAATGATAATAGTGTGAAAATTATGTTTTACTTCAGAAAATGAACTCAATAGAAAAAGCCTGAGGAACTACAGTAGAAGTCTTTCTTTATTATTGAACTTTTAATAGGATTGAACTGTAAATGTAACCGTTTTTTCTTTGTTTGCTTGTTTTTTCCCATATTGCTATAGTATGTGAGCACTTTTCTAGTTATTACAGAATAATTCTTTCAGTAAGTATGCTGAAATGGAAAGCTGTAATAATTCATTTTTCATCTGAGTATGAGCCATGTCCAAATATTCAATTGGAAGTTTCTGAACCATACTTCTTTTTGTCCACTAAGTCTCAATTCAAAAAAATGGAAACAAAGGCTATAGTGACTGCTCTGAAAGTAAGTCTCCTATTTTGTTATGTTGATTCATGACATCAGAGGTGGATGTTGGTGGCATGGTAGCAGAGGCTGAACCTTCCTACCAATGTTGTGTTACATTTTGTTGCAAAGTGACAGGTGGCAACATAGGGGCAGTCTGACAGAATGACATCAGACATAGAAGTGTATATGAAGCAAAGGTGTATCACTGAATTCCTCCATGCGGAAAACATGAGACCCATTGACATTCATCAATGCTTGCTGAACATTTACAGAGAACAAACAATGGATGTGAGCATAGTAAAACGATGAGTGGTGCACAGTGACAGTGACAGTGGGTCACTTCTGCTGGTGTCGATTTTTACAACTGCAGCATGCTCAAGGCTGGCAAAAACACATAGCTAATGGTGGTGATTATATTGAAAAATAGTGTTTTGTATCTGAAAATTTGCTCTATCCAAAAGTGTTATCATGCTCTTTATATCTGCTGCAGTTTCCATGGAATAAATACGAGGTATTACTTTTGGAGGGGTCTGCAGCCATTAAAAACGATGGACAACAATTTCCTCGGGGCAATCATTGAGAAAATGTCATTTGCTTTCACATAACAGCTCTTTTTCTCTTTGATGTGTTTCTCATTATTATCAAATATAAAATAATCTCAGTTCTGAATTTGTCATTTTAAATGGTCTTTATTTTCAGTTATGGTGAAGAAAGAAAAAGGAAGGAAGGGAAGAAGGGAGGGAGGAAGGGAGGAAGAAGAGAGGGAGAGGGAGAGAAGGAAGCGGAGGAGGAGGACGAGGAGGATGTGAAAAAGGGAAGGCAGAAAAGGAGGATAGGAGGAGAAAAGGAGGAAAGGAAGAAAGAAAGAGAAAATTGTAAGTACTACCGATGGAACGTCTTCAGGGACTCACCCCAATATTTTGATTCACTGAGTTTTTATGAATATGAAATATAAGCTGCAGTTTTAAACCCGCTTGGCAGATGTAGAGAGCTGATATGCAATTTCTAAGATAAAATTAGAAGTTACATAAAACATTTCCCTGCTTCTGGACTAGAGGTGTAACTCGAGCAGTCCAACTGCAGGGTGATAGTGAAATGGGACGAGACCAGGTACCTGCATGAGCAGTTTATTTCCTCCACCCATGGGAGGTATGCTGGAGCCGGGGCACTACTGCCTATGCAGTGTCTTTGTTAAGTGACCCTCCATACACAGACTTGTTCCCCCTAGCCATGCTGGCCATCCCACAGGTGTTTCTGAGTCTGATTCCCAGCAGTCAGCAAGTCAGGCCTTATCTACTTGCTCAGGAGTTGCATGAGCACACCCCACCTTCCTGCTGTCTGCGTCATCACCCATGGCTGTTAGTCTGCCTTCATCATGGCTCTATCTGCCATCATTTCTAGCAGACATACTATACCCGAAACTATTTTAGTGGAAAAATCAACTCCCGTGGATTGCATGGGATCTCTCAGTGCAACATGAAAAACACCAGAACACTTCTAATATATGAGGAATCTTTAATTAATTTTAGATATACAGGCTAAGTTTGGAACACTTAGCTATAGCATATTTTGATTAGAGCATATTTTGTCTTTGACTATAGCAAATATATTTCAGATATTCCTAATGCAATCTCAATGCTATCTTGAAAATCATAAGCAGGCAGCAGATATCCCCCTTCCATTACTTATAATGAACTACTCCCAAAAGTATATAAGTATTTTTGAGGACTGTGACATCTGTTACAAAGAGCAAAAATACTTTATTTTCAACTCAATCTGTGCCTGGTCAGAAGACAATGGAATTAAGAGGTAATACATTATCGAACGCACACAAAGCATTCATGTATCATTTGAGCTAGGAACATTTCTTACAAACTAATTTACTAAATATAGTATCGGAATGCAAAATAACACACTATGATACAATATAATTAGAATAAATCAAATGTAATGAGAGTGTCCGAAAGGTGGATAGGCCTCACCATAACACTGAGGTGAGATGCACAGTCCGGTTGAGAAGTAGGGAGGAGAGCCTGATGAAGAAGAGCACATCTGGTGACCTTGCCAGGGATTATATCTCCTCTCTGACTGCAAAGCTCCCTGGGGTATGTACTTCTTTTCCAGACAGGTGCTCAGAACTGGAGCATTAACGCCTTAACTCCAAGTGCACTACCTGATGTTATGATGTGGAATACCGATAATCAAAAATCATAAAACCATGAGAGCAACAGTCTTTAATTTGCAGTCACTATCAATTGATCTATATAAATGGCCACTGATAATACTGTGCTTTCCCTTCTTTTGCAGCAGCCACATCATTTTCTTCTGTAATTTGTATTTCTTAGCAATGGAAAAGCATCAATATTTTTATTCTTAGAAGCTCTGTTGGAATTATTTTATGATGGCCTCCATTGGCATATTGTCTTCATTAACTACAAGTAAGTGAGTATTTTCTTCTGGGAAAATAAGATAAAATCTCTATATAATTATCTATTCTATATTTATCAATCATTTTTACATTCAGTTTGTTTAATCTGTTTTATTAGGGAGCTGTGTAGGGCTGTCGATGGAAGACTACTGTTGTAGACCTGGCACAATGAAACAACTGTATGAATACAGATCTGTACAAAACAAGTAATACTCTGGTATCTTCTGTTGTAGCCACAACAGCTCTCCAGTTTTTATTTTCAAAAGGTCCAATGTATACTGTAGCCTAAAGAAACATCATACAAATCCTGAAAAAAAAATGTGTTAAGTCTTAAATAAGATTATTTGCAAATGTTTTAAGGTAAGCTAAACCAGTTCTAGAGATTAGCATTAAATTTTCAACATTCCTCTAGTGATTGAAGTAATTTCTGTATAAAATAAGGATATTTATTACCTTCTGGATCAAAACTGATGAAGAATAAACTGCTGTTTAAAAGCAAGCACTATAAGTTTGCATTTAATATTTTTTGACTAATCAACAAGAATAACGAAGTGAAAATTGATACATTTCTATTTCATATAAGACAAAAAAGGAGTAGTTAAATAAGAAAAAATTCATTCCTTGTTTAAAAATTCTTAAGAGCAGTTGTGTGACAAGAAATCACTTTGATTAACTGTATTCCGATATAAAAGATTTTGCTACTTGTGTCCACCACCGGTCTTGCAGGTTTCTGATTTGCAGAAAATTACAAGGTTTCTCAGTACAATGCAATTGTGTACTGTGCTGATGGACCTGAGTTCTTCCAAGGCTAAGTACGACTGTACTTACCATAGTCTGATAATTCAGGCAGCTTCTTTTCATGAGAGCTCAGTAAAGCAAATATTTTGTAATTTCAATAATAATAGAAGATATATTCCACAAAAGGGATTTTTATTTTTATTTTTTAAGAAATTTCCATGGGTGCATTAAAAATAGCTCTGGCTGTTGGAGTATGATAGAAAGAAATTAAGTATGACCAAAATGTTTTGTGCACAATATTTGTTTGATAAAGAGGCACTTCACAATGGCTATAAAAATTATCCTGGTGTAGCCAGGGATTATTATTTGAAAAGAAGTTTCATTCTCAATAAAATAAAGTTCTCTCTAGTCCAGGATTTTATTTTCTTTTTTGAAATATTTTCCTTTACAAGTATTTTCTGTAGGCCTTCTGTATAAATAACAACATAAAGTTTATTCTTCTTATATGCACAGGAAATACCCATAAATTTCCATTCGATATCCAGCAGACTGAACAGCTTTAATTGTCACTGACTCAGATAACAGAAATTTATGAAATTGCTCATTTTCTTTGACTAATGACAACTCTAGTGCCAGCAATTATCCCTGGATAACATCAAAATATTGAGGAAATAAATTACACCTGTAAGCAACCAAAGAGGTTTGGGAATCACATGTCCTATGCAGTTTTTAAATGAATTCACTTCATTTTTCCCCACCAAAAGTGTGGTGTTCACATCTACTTTCTTTTTGCTTGCATTTATCAAAAGAACAACAGTTGCCAAGGATAATTTAATAAGTGCAAACAGAATAATATTGTCCTTTTATTGATAACAGTGAAGAGTAGTAAAATAATGTATTTGAGTCAGACTGTGGTTTAGCATACCAGGTACAGTTGGGTGCCAGCTCTACACCCATGGATATTGGATACCCATGCCAATATGTAGGAGGTAGTGTTTCAGAAGCAGCATCTGGCTTTTTGGCAGACTTCCGTCCATTTCACTGATGGCTTCAGTTCCCACTAAGTTGGTCACATTTTGTTGGGTAACTAATCCACTTTCCTCCAACAAACATTTATATCACCTCTCCTCTTGATTCTTTGTGTATCTATAATGCTTTCTGCTTGTATACCTTCTTGATAGCAAGTTAGTCTAAGGTGTTAACAATACTCATAATGAGTAATTACTTGTCAGCATAGATATACCGGTGTCATCATTCCAGGAAAACCTCTTCATACAGTCAGAGATTATATCAACAAAAAGATATTTTATGAGCTAGGATTAATATCAGTTTCCCAAATAAAAGTTGTATCAAACACAAGGTTTTTTTTCTGTTTGTGTACCTGCACCTCTGCTGTACTGTTTTCCGATGCAAGTTTATTGACTTAGGATTTCTGCCAGTAGAGTACATCCCAGAATATGCACAGGTGCCCTTTAAAATAATTTTATAGTCAGAGTAGCATACAATTTAATGAGGCAAAGGAAATCTTGTTCTAAAAGAGCCACTCATCCGTAGCGTAAGAAGAGGATATTGCATGCCACAGAGCAATCTTTTCTAGATATCCCTGTCCACAACACTGATAAATATGAACTACTTGGCTTCTCTTATTTGAGATTCTATTATTTATTCCTATTTATTTATTTTCATACAAGCAAAATAAACATATCATTCCAGAATTTCCTTTTTTTCTCCTGTCTTTTTTTTTCTATTAGATCTCTTTCTTTCTAGATAAAATGGAAATTGTTTTTAAAACAAATGTAATTATTTATAGTGAAAGTATTTTATTTATCAAAGTAATACTGACAGAAATTTAAGATTTTTGTCAGCTTAATAAGAAATCACATACAAATACATGATTTTCCACACTACTGTTACCATTAACTGTGTAATATTTAGATATCAGCACTCTCTGGGAAAAAGAAAAGAGAAATAAAAAAACAACTAGAATTTTTAATAACAGTATTTCTTTCATGTTTTAGCACTCACACATGTTAAATACATAGCTATTTCCTTTACTGCTCATCTCACAAAATATCCTAGAGATCTCTAATATATTGCTCCTGGCACTGTGAATAGCAGAATGCTAAGAACAAGGTACGTTGCAGTTTCAGATACTGATGAATACACAACTTCAACTCTACCATTGTAGGAAGGACTCAGAGTGCTCTGAAACCTTGCTATTTGAAATTGATGCCAATATATTCCAACATATATCCCAATAGCAAATAGAGCAAACAAACAAACAAACAAACAAACAAATAAATGATGCCAGCACAGCTCAGCATATTTTACAAAGAAATACTGTTTTGAGGTTGGGTTATTTTTTTTGATGTTTTTTTTTATTATTATTATTTTGATTTATTTATTATTTATTTATTTAGATTTGGGTTTTTTAAGTAGTTGAGGGTACAGAAAGACAATTTCTGCACCTCAGAAATTATAAAAATGCTTAAAATTCTGTACCTTGTAGTGCCTTAGGGCTTTTTCTTCAAGCAACTAATTTAGGCAACTACATGTCAGAAATACTAAATTAATTTTAATAGTGACTGACAAGCTGTGGATATTTTTTCTACAATATATTATGAAATTCTTTTTTGTGCAAGTCAATAAGAAAAAAATGATAATATGACCACTTTATATATGTATTTATATATCTATTCAGAAACAAAAATTAGCCATGAAGTGAGAGATCTTAGATTAAAAAAAAGTGGGATTCTTATTTTCCCATTTATTGCTGTCAGTGGCAAACTGGATCAATAGATGTTGACTGTTGCTGATCAGTGAAATCTTTAACATGGAATTTGACAGAAAAATTGTCAGTATTACTTTGACAAATAAAATACTTTTTTAAAATGTTCGATTTAAAATATTTTTTAAAATGTTCGATTTCAGACTAAGTGTCTACATAGGAATCAAGAGATGTCCATTTAAATATCTTGTATGTTTACACCAATAGCAAAGACAAAACATCCCATCAAATAAGAATATTTTTATTGATCATGATACATGAGCATGGGTTTGAATTGGGAAAAATAAAATATTTTCTAGAGATGCAAATCTGTCCTTTATATATAAAAAGCACTGTGGCTGTGAATTTAAGTCTCTATAAAACAAAGTTTTAATGAAGATGGGCAAAAAAAGCATAATTTGCATTCTGCAGTTTTAAGTCAGATAATTTTCAGTTTCAGATCATCTGGGACAGATCTACATCATATTCAGGGCTATCATAAAACATATTCCTGTTTATTTGGAACTATCTTTGTTGATGTTGTGCACAATGATGCAAAAAACAAAAGGTAATGAAACTGAAAACCGAGATACATTATATTTTGGAGGACCAGAATAGTACAGAGACAGCAAGGTTTTATGTCCTATTCAATATGGTTCCTACCTAGCCATGAGAGTCTTACATAGGAATAAAACATTAAAAAATATGGAAAATAATTTTTAAAAAAATGGAACAGTCCTTTTTCGACATTTTAGACAAAACATTCCAGTGTCTAATTTCAAAAGGACTGTGTGTAAAAGTAAAAAGAAATAAAATGACCATCCTTCTAAAATTATTGTTATATTCTACAATCAACACAAAATTATTTTTTATTTTTCACTTTGATCAAAGTATCAGAAAACATTAATTGAAACAGCTATAAGTGCATTACAAGCAAGCTCTATGTATGTTACAAGCAAGAACTCAATCTGAATATCTGTAAAACAGAAAATTAATGGCAGACTTGATTACCATTTTCATTAAGAGCAGATACAACACAAATCTACATGGTTCTTCATCAAAAATACACAGGAATATATTCTTATGACTTCCGTAGGAGTATCTTATTAGATGCTCACTGACACATACTCCTGCCTGCCCCAAACTTCAGATATTTAAGCCAGTATGGCATTTTTCTTGTCTTTGAAAGTTTAAAGCAGTGATCTTGGATAATTTTCTTTCTTACACAGATATTATAAGAGGGCTGGATCACCTCTCCTGTGGATAAAGGCTGAAGGAGCTGGTCTTATTCTGGGAACACCTCACTGAAGCCTTCCAGTACTTGGGGGGAGCTTCTAAGCAGGAGAGGAACCGACTTTTTATACAGTCTAATAGTGATAAGACAATAGAGAATGGATTTAAACTAAAAGAGAGAAAATTAGGCTAGATGTTAGGAAGAAAAATTCTTCACTCAGAGGGTAGTGAGGCACCAACATAGGCTGCCCAGAGAAGCTGTGGTGTCCAATCCCTGGAGGTGATCAAGGCCAGGTTGGATGGGGTCCTGGGCAGCTGAGCTGGTGGGTGATGCCCTGTCCATGTCAGAGTGGTTGGAAGTAGATGATCTTTAAGGTCCTTTCCAACCCAAGCCATTATATGATTCTATGATTTTTAATAATTAAACTAATGGAGTTAAGTTCAGCCCTAATACATTAGACTTGGAAAAACTTCCTAGTCAGAGACCTTGAATATTATTACATATCAGTGCTGACATTAAAACCTGCAGATTGGAGATTGGAATTTCTTAGGTGATAATTGATACAAGATGGGAATTTCCAAAACCCGAACTGAAAGTGCTGAGAAGGCATACAAGAATTTGAGGTGGTAAGTTTTGCTAAAATCATCTTTCCCATCCTTAAGCCATGCAAATCCTGTTGATCAATGCTCAAGAGAGAAGCTGACAAGTTTGAGGACACATTAAAAAGTCACCCATTTCATTTGCTTGCTCTAAGTTGGTGATACAATGACTGTCTTCATCACACAATTAAATTTATATGCCTTGAAGAAAGCCAGTGTCCTTTTTTATGGTGAGAAAAATAAAGATAGGACCTGAAGATTTAAGCAGTTTAAATTGTGTCAAAGCATAGACTTATTTTAGAATTGAAGGTTTTACTGTAGCTGTGAAATGATATAAATAGAAGGCTTTCAAATTATTTTATAGAAGATCAAGAAAAAAACAAATTTAATTCCATCACTGTTACAGATTACCAAAACAGAAATGACAGGCTTAGGATAAAAAAAAAAATGACTATGAGAAGCATTCTTTGTCAATTCATGATGACAGTGAATTCATATTTAAATTTTTTTAAACAGAGAAAAAACTTTTTTTTTACACCATTTTTTTAAATCACAGGCTGCCTGTTGTTTGCTTTTCACACATTAATGCAACAAATAGAAAAGCTTAATTTCCAAAGAATGCAATTTATTTTTTATTTCCAGCTGTCTGGAAATTCCACATGAAGGAAGAGATACATGTCTAGTCATTAGAATCCCTGGTAGCAAAGGTTTTCTGAGAAACATGTTGATGGAAAAATGTCTCATGAGTGTCCTGCTCCTGCAGGTTTTGTCCTTAGTATTTCAGACTGAGCACAGTGCAGTTCACCTTTACACAAAAATCACCTCCCCTTCCCACTTGCCCCTCTTATCATAAAGCAATATTTCTACTTCTATGAATACATCACAATTATACGCTGCAGCAGGACACAACTAATGTCTCAGCTGCATTATATCTTATTCTTCCCTTTCATTTCCCTCTACAGTTTAGGAAAAGATATTCGTTGAATGTAGCTGCCAATATTAGCAACACCCATTAGATATTATATTTCATGTCACAAGGAATGATTGAGAAGGATTTTACTGTTCTCTACTTGCTCTGAATTCTGAATGATCTACATCCCATTTTCCTAATAATCACAAATAAACAGTCTTAATGAGAAATTGTCACTTTGTAATCACTTTTCTCCTCTTTTTCATGGAATATAAATTGCATAAATCTTCCAGACATCTCCTGTGTGATCACTGAAGGGTGATCAGTGTGCTTATGAATCTGGTAGCTTGTGTACTGTCAGTGGCATTGACTTGAATTCCAACACATTATTTAGAAGAGGTCAAACAGGCAAATTGAAAGTGTCTGAGAAAAAAGTCATGCTAAAGAATGCCATTGTAAAATCATGTCTATGTGCATGTTTACTTTATATCTCAATTCATTAGAGACACTGAATTGGCATCAGAAGTTTTAACATAGACAGAAAGCGGAGGATAATTCAACAAACCAGTTAAGAAATGCTCTGGACAGTTGCAGGGTTTTGGCCAACTCATTCTGTCAAGTATCACAAGCAATGCTGAGTAGTCTGTCTTGGCTAAATCCTAATTGTGCACAGGACACTCCAAAATTATTTACACATTCATTTTCAGGTTTTCAGTTTCCAAGATTATTCACTACATCTTCTCTACAAAACATATAATTAGCCAGTACAAAAAAGATTGTGCTTGCTGTTATAGAGACAGAAACTATAGGTTGTTATCAAGATATGTTTGTATATTAGATTTGTGTGTAATAAGTTTATGTGACATATATGGCCATAAACTAAAATCCTATGGTATTGTTTGATTGATGCACACTTGCAAGAGTCTATTAAATTCTTCTATTTTTTCTTTAATACTCAAAATATCTAAAGTGTATCAGTTTATAATTCAGCTACATGTTGTAGTATTCTCAACAAGGACAGCTAGTATTTTGATTGTGGTTGAAGGATAAATTTTTACACCTTGCTTTCAAAACTGGCAGAAGAGAGCTTTGTTTAAATATTGTTTCTGACACATCTACAGTTATTATTTATAGTGTTCCTTCTCTAAAATGGTCTGAATTACGGATTAGTACTGCCACTGCAGGTAGAACAGTTAAAGTAACCATTCTGATGTAAAAAATGACTTACCAGCAACCAAATCTAGTCAAGCAGTAGCAGCTCACCCACTGACCATTGGCCAAGTTCAGCTGGAAGAGATGATGACTGTTCATAAAAACCGTAGAGGTTTTCATGATATGTTCATGTTATGTCACATGAAGAAAGCTCAAATTTTGTAACTTAATGTTTTGAGGCTCAGTAGGATTTTGCAGCACAGGAACCCAGAACTTCCTAACTTTAGCAATGATTAATGCTAAACACCATAAGGCAAAGATTTGGTCCTCTGCAAACTCATGGTAGATATGCTACTTTATTTGGACACAAATGCTAAAGGCAATAGAGTGCTGCAGGTGGCAGTTTGGAATGATACAGAAAATAGCAAGGGAACTTTATTCACAGTTACAGGGTAACTGTAGAGTTAACTGTAAAGGTTGATCATCCAACTGATGAAGGCACTCCTTTTCCTCATACTAGTTGTGTGCTGTTTGAAGTATAAATCCTCTGCAGTCTTATAAAAAGATCCAAAGATTTCAACTAATTATTTTATTTTTTAACCTTTTATACTCCTATCCTTTAAAAGCAGATCTCCTGTACATTACAAAGGTTTATCTCTGTGTGGGCATCTCTAAAATATCACTGCACTGAGTTATTTTGCAGTCTCTAATGTGATCATTTTTACTTACTTACAGCCCATGTATCAACACAGGCTCTAGTGTATTTTTACCTCTCAATACCTGCATTAGGAAAAAAAAAAAGAAAAAGAAAAAAAAAAAACCATATATTTCTAAATGATTTTAATAAGGGTGAAATTATTTGGGATACTGAATTCCTCTTCATTCTTATGGGCAGAACTGAAATTGCAATTCGAAGTAAAACAAAATTCCTTCTCCTTATGTGCTATATGGCTATATAAATTTAGTGGTCATTATATGTCTTACAAAGCAGATGGAATACACTTATACCTCCTTCTAACCTTTTGATGGATAACAGCAATGAAAAGAC
Organism: Tetrao urogallus; assembly: GCF_951394365.1. Lineage (NCBI taxonomy): Eukaryota > Metazoa > Chordata > Aves > Galliformes > Phasianidae > Tetrao > Tetrao urogallus. The sequence continues at coordinate 52,411,877 of NC_136815.1, read as the reverse complement.
TGTGATATAGCTTTGCTTCCACTTTTATGGTGTGAAGTGCATTTCAGCACCTTATATTCTCATCTATTGGCTTTAGCTCAACAAAAAAAAAGAAAAGTTTTTAGTATAAATCAGTGTGTTGTACTGTATTAAAGTCAGCTCTGTCAGTTTAAATCCACCAAGTGCCTGGTCCAGTCAATGTCCAGTTCAGACAGATTTCCATATTTCATTTGCATCTTGAACAAACAAACAAACAAACAAACAAATAAAACCTCACATCTTTTAATATTTAACTGCTTAAATTTGAATGTTTTCAGGAATCTCATGATTTAAGGTTTTAATGTAAATACTATCTTTATTTCAAAATGTATAGAATGAACAAAACAAATTGAATGTCTTTAACCACTGATTTGAAAATAGGTGTGTTCATGTTTTTGTTGCTTTCCTCATAGTTTTAATATTAAATATATAAACAAATAGTTTCTCAAAGAAAATATACACAAATTAAAATATTGTCATTACAAAAGGAGAGAGATTTAAGACATATTTCTTCTACTGGAGAAAGCAGGAGAACCTACGTATGGATGGATTTTCTGATCACTAAATGTTTATGTAGTTTAGCAGTTTCAAGGCTACCACAAATATGCAGAAGAACTTCTTTATGGTGAGGGTGACAGAGCACTGGAACAGGCTGCCCAGAGAGGTTGTGGAGTCTTCTTCTCTGGAGATATTCAAGATCTGTCTGGATTCCTAACTGTGCAACCTATTGTAGACTATATGCTTTAGAGGGGAGGTTGGGCTGGGCGATCTACAGTGGTCCCTTCCAGCCCTGCAATTCTCTGATTCTATGATTCTGTAAGATAGCATACCACATTAATACAACATGTGAAGGTATGTTGTTACCTAGAAAATACTTCTAGGAATTTTAAAACAAGTTCTTGTCCTAAATATTCTAATATTTAATTGACATCTGTGATGCCAAATTCAAAACTGACAAAATGAAAAATCATTCTGTTTATGACACTTCATTTCTTTATGAGAATATGACCTCTTCGTATGGAATCATTGACATTATTTTTTTAGACGATATCAGAATGGCAGTTAGCTTTGTGCATCTTGTTTACGAAATGAAATAAAAGGCTCCCAACATAGAAATGTTTGTTTTATCTGAGGTAGAAATGTTTTCTTATGTCAAATTGTATTTCTAATGCATGAGAACTGAGAACTACATATAAATTATGAAAACTGTGGTAATTTATGGATAGAAATTACACATATGAATAGCAGTAATATAGGAGACTTCTCTAGTAAGAAATGCAAGATGATATGATGTAGTAATTACTGGTCTGAGGAGTTAGCAAAAGAATTGTTGCTGTAACATGGCTGACATAAGGGACTTAGAATGGTGCTGCTTCTGCTGCTAGTTTATGCTGAGCAAGTTAATACAAAAGTGCTGATGACGCAAAAGTGCTGAAGAATCACAAGCATTTATTCTAATGTGTATGATATTTAAATTAAGAAAAGGATGACAAATTAGGAAAGACAGAACATTTAGTGTCTTTTACCATTAACTGTTTAAATTCAAAATGTGATAAGGGCAAAATGAAGAACTGTCAAATATGTGGCACAAAGCAAAACAAAGACTGTAAGTGACATTGAGTTCAAGTCACCAAATTCTGCCTTCAACTCACTCAGAAAGAAATGAAAAAAAAAGCAAAACCAAAGAAAACCAAGACATTCTCTGATTTTTAACTTGAAACTTTTTGAGAGAAAAAAAAAAAGTACAAAATATTCTCCAATTGTTAGTTTCATTTTTACCAACTTGGAGAGAAATTAACCAAAGTAGAAAAATGCTCTGCTGCCATTGTTCTGTTTTTTGCTTGTTTGTTTGTTTGTTTGTTTGTTTGTTTTTAACTAGATTTACAAGAAATACTCCCTGGATACCTAGTACAAAAATGAATGAACTGACAGCATGTCATTCTATTCTTCAAACTGACAGATGGAGGAAGAAAGGGAGGAAGGAAGGAAGGTTTTTCCTAAATATAAAAGTATAAGCCATCACTCCCACAACAAAATGCCCTGAAACTTATGACAGACCCCACATTAGGGTTTATCATGAAGTTTATCCAATTAAATTTCAATTTGATGATATTTTCTTGACTGATAGACAGACCCAAGAACAGACAGTCGAGTCTCAGCGGATGGCACTACCCATATAAATGCTACAGTGTAGCTGACCTTTCTAAGGTATTTAAAAGAAAAAAAAAATATGAAATTACTCAGACATACAATTTTTTTTCCTGAGCTAAGACTGTATGTAAAATTGCTGATAGTGACATTTGTAGGATAAGTGCATTTGGCAGTGAATTTTGGATATTGTTCTTCATTAAAGTTTAATGAGCACTGTGCAGGAAGACTGCAAATACTGCTTTGTGCTAATGTGTCACTGTAAAAACTGTCATGTGCCAGACAGCTCGAAGGTAACCATGCCCAGGGATAAAATTTCTTTCCATCTTTTTTTCTCCCTAAAATTCTGTGGGCCAGATAAGTCATCTCAGTTGTTTCCACTTTCAGAAAAAGCTTTCATTAAGGCAAGTAAGGAAAATACATTTGTTAAATCTCTTTAACCTGTTAACAACATCCAATCTAATTCTTCTATCATTGAGTGAGCAGTCTTCAAACATTGGGTATTATTAATGTAGCTGATGTTTGAGGCAACTCTGTAATGCATTGCATTCTTATTGGAAAGGATTGTCATACTACCAAAACATAAAAATGGCGCATGTGTGTCCCTGTGTCTTTGTTTTAAACCAAACCCACAATACTTAAAAATCAATAGAAGGCTGCATTCTGTGTGTATTTTTGGAATTTGCTTTAAAAGCTTTTGCTATTATTCATTCAAAGAGCTAGATTTAAAAGGCAACCTTCCTGCTGCTTGCAGAAAACAAAGGGTTGTCAATATGTGGGATAACGGTTCATTGCAGTTATTTCACAAGTAATATATATTACCAGAAAGTGGAAGTAGTTGTCAAGAGACCTGACCAGGTATAAACAGGATTAATTTCTCCTCTGTACACTGTTGTATGTAAAAGAACTCAAGAAAGAAATGTAGATTTTCTGATAATTTAAGGATATATATGTGCTGTTTTAAACACGCAGACTGTGAGTCTGTAGCTATATGAATCAGGCAGTACATAGTTTAAGACCAGCCTGCTTCATCTTGTGGTAGGTTAATGAGTTGGTTCCTCAGGAGCTGAACAATCATTGGACTTTCCTTAGGAGAAAAAGTGATGGTCGGTAAGCTTATGTTACACAGAGCCTGTGAATTGATGTCTTAGACATTTGGATTTAAATAACGATTTTAATTATTTAACCATGAATTTTTAATAGTAATTAGGTTTTAACACTTCACATTTTTAAAAAAATTAAACATTGATAATTTTCAATATTTTCTTACCTCTTATTAAGCATTAATATTTGATTTGTTTAAAACACTTTCCAGTAAGATATGGAATTTTTAAACAATGCTAAAAAGGAAGTTGGAGTTTACTCAGTAAAATACATACTTTAATAACTGTCAGGTATAGATACAGTATTCCTGTAAAATATATTAAAATGTAACATTTTCCTCCAGAAAAAAATGGGAAGAAAAGTAAATGGAGTAAATGAAATCCACTGTATGTTTCTCGCATGTCGTACCGATCTAGACGTATTCTGCATAGGAAACTATTGAGCTTTCTGCTGCATGGCAAGCACTTCTTTATTTCAAAATTGTAGTGAGTTTAGTAGAATACATATGTAAATACACTGCATATACACATATCAAGTACATGTGCAAAACATGCACAGATATATCAGTACTCATTTTCTGAGGCTATGATACATCCTCAATATATCCTTAAGGTTGTGATTTGCCCCTAGCTTTCATCCAATACTACTTGAGTTGCCTGAAAGGACTGAGGACTTTCATGGAAATGATCTCACAGCAGGAGGCTCCGTACTGTGCATGGGATCTTAATGTTCATTACAGTGACATTTTTCCCTTTCTGTTTTTTTTTTTTTTTTTTTTGTGACCATCATCATGAAACAAAGGTAAAATTCTTGAATCAATCAAAGTGAGTGCTTTATTTTTATAAGGTTGAGATGCTTTTTAGTCTTTCAGGAACAGTTTTAGCAAAGGGAGAAGTTTCACTTTGTGCTGATACTGCCTAGGGATATTGAATGTTAAGTCTTTATCTTATTTTTCAGTTCTGAATGTTCTGAATTCTCATGAACATGTACACAAAAAGTCTATTTCTGTCCTTCCATTTCTATTAATGACATTTTCTTTTCATTCATGTTTACTTCAGAGTTGCATATAGCTAAGTATAACAGCTCAAATAACTTCCAAAAGCAAGCTGGGTTCAAATCTTTGTAGATGCTTTCAAGACTGAAGGCTATGCTCTCCAAATTTCTGAGCAGCCCTATGCCCTTCATGGGAGACATCATTCCTGTCGACATGGAACTGTTGCCACATTTCTTCAGAAGCATTGTATGTCACTGGATTTTAGCCCTGCTTGAGACCACAGTAGAGTTCTCATGCATTGTAGAGGTAGTAAACATTTCTGGAAGCTTTGAAGAATATTTTTCACAGATTGTATAGTGATTTTGATTTGTTTTATATTATTAGTGGCAGAGGCAGAAACTTTGGACGAAAACAAAGCAGAGGATATACGAACATTTCTGAGATACTTGGCCCTGCAACATCCCTCTTGCATGTGCTGGACAGCCCTGCGTGAATACTGTCTCCTATGTATAAATATCCCTGGAAAGAAAACCTTAGTATGAGAGTTGTGTTTAATCACCTCAGAGAAACACCATCCTTGCCTTAGCAAGGATTTTTGTCATTATGATAATTAACAAGGTGATATCAAGGTCATGTTATAGTACAATCATAAAATATTCTGAGTTGGAGGAGACCTACAAAGATCATCAAGTACAAAACCTGTATGTATCCATACATCAAGTTCATTGCTGTTCTACTGACTTCTTAAGGATACTGTTTAAGATTCAAAAACACTATATACATATTACAAATTACATAACTTTTTTTTTTTTGCTCTCAATATCCAAATGCATATAACTTAGTGGTGGTTAGGAATCCAATCATGCCTACCTCTGATCATGATTTTCTATATTAATGTGAGAAGACGATGATAGAAATAATCATCATTGCATTCAGTCCTTATATTAAGTATGTGATAGCTTTGAAGTAACATTTGGAAATTGAAGTTTTGCAACTCAGTTTTGAAGATAGATCTGTGATTTACCTGGTATACAAGAATTTTCAAAACAAGACACCTGGCATGCTCAGGTTTTAAAACCTTGAATTATTTAAGTGTTTGAAAAATGCTTAAATAAAACAATAAATGTTATAAAAACTACATATGTTGGTGAAGCTGCATTTTTACAATTCTATCAGAAACATATTAACCGTGGATTACATATTGGTATCCTACTAACATCTCAGTATGGCCTTTCAAATAAATAAGTTGTTTAAAAAGCTGCCCATATATATGTGGGCATAATATTGTCTGTTGTGCTGGTTAAAAGGTAAACTCTGGGCACAGGCAATTAGCCTTCTGCATGATATGCATCTGACTAGATGTTTTTGTACTATTCTATCTAGACTTCAATATATGATGTTCGTATTTTTGTGACTTGATCAATCCAGGAGAAAATTCAATTGAGGAAGGAACATCTAATCTACTGATAATAATTTCTCTAATTATTGATTTTTTAAAATCAAAGTATCTCCTTCTGAACTCTTTGTAGAAGAGATTTTGAGATGTATATACAGAGAGAGGCAGATATCTACATCTCTATATTTTCCATATGAATTGTGGAATTTAAAAAATATCTTGAAAGTAAAAACAATGAAAGTTAGAACCAGTGAGAATAACAGCTTATTTTTTTGAAAGTCGAGCAATTATTTGACCAATGTCCAGAGTCCAGCTGGAGTCCCAGTCACTGATGGCTCTTTTAAGATGACTTGCAGTACTTCATAGGAATATGTCCACAGAATCAAATATCTTAGCCTCAGCTAAGTTTTTGACTAGGTAAAAATGGTAAATAATTAAGCCAAAGATAAAAAACCTGTTTGTGTTTTCTTGTCCATCCTCTCAAAAAAAAAAATGTTGTATTTTTTATTAAGTAGACACTGCAGGCCAAGAACATGTATACACACCACTTCAGCAAGAAAAAACTGAACTCTATAAGAGTAAAATACACTAGCTTCAGTAAACATTTATTTTTCAGTTTTCCATCACTTGTGATCTGAATCAATTGAGAGTCTTGAAATATTCTAGTAGTAGAAAAAAAAGTATGTCTGCATATCAAATAAAAAATCCGTATATATATTTTAGTATAAATCATTCATATATTTTCATGTTTCATTTAATCCAATATACTTGGAGACAATCGCATATATCTCAGTGTTCTTTGTAACATAAATTCCCTACGGTTCTCTAGAATAAATGCTTAATGTAACTGAGAGCAACAAGATAAATCTCCTCTAGGCATACTGGATTAAATGAAATATCAGTGTTTTCCACAGAGGATTTTTTACATCCAAATTTGAATGCTTTGTTATTATAAAAGAAATGTAATTAACACTTTGAATTTATAATCTTAAAGGTCCTTGAGGACATTAATTTTTCAAAGCTATATGATTACGTCTCTTCAACATATAGCCAATGGTTGACATGGAGAGCCCGAAGGCTCCACCATAACTGGTCCACAGACAAAAAGGTGTGAAAGAGAACTCTTTAATTCACGTTCCCCAACATGTGTGCATGGAAGAAAGGAGTGTTAACAAACTGCCATTGCCCATGTAAAAGAGTGTAATAAACAACTTTACAACCATGTCTTCTTTCTTTGTATTCAAATGAATATATGATGAAACAATGAATAAATGAATGAGCTGGTAAACAAGGAAATAGAAATTCCTAAAACAGCAAGTTTTTATCTTTTTTATCTAAAACAAGGCCAAAGGAATAAAGATTTTAAACTGTGAATACTTAAGCAGCACATTTTTTACTAGGGACCAATTAGAAATTTATAATGTAACATGAAGTGATTTGCAGAAAAAGATGATGAGGGTAATAAGTGGGTGGATTTGGGAAAAAAAAAACAATTGAGTTTTGCAGAATACCTACTCTACCTTTATTCTTGAAATTATTAAAGGTGAGAATTTGTTTAAAATAAAATGTTCATATTTGCTTTCATAAATAAATAAATATGCTCTTCTAGATGACATCTAGAATGCTCTTCGTCCTGTCAGAAATCACCTCACTTTTATCCTGTGTAATGTCAGCAGGGGCTTGAACAGAATTTTTTTGCAAGAACAATTTATACCTGTGACCTTGATATACTACTAGACTTTCTATTTGATATTTTTTCTTCTCTCTGTGACAGATTTTGAAAGCATGGTATAAGAGTTTCAGGTAAAGGCAGTGATCTTGCCGAGATCTCAGCCTTTTTTGACAGGTAAGTGAGTCACTTTAAGAAAATCACGATGCTGCCTAGATGAATCATAGTTACTTTTATTGCAGTCATTTATTTCTACTTAGCAGTAGATGAATCAGTTTCATTCATTCAGCTAAGATCACAACAGAATTGATTTCTTAATGTGTACCTATCAATAAAATTACTCTATTTAGAACATTGTATCTGAGTCAACCTGAGTGCTATGTAACTAATTATGGCTTGTCTAATGGTCACTAGCAAGAAATAAGCTTGTTGTAATCCATGCTGACAGCAATAAGGGAATTCAGACAATTTGAATGATCTCTTAAGATCTTGACATTGAGCCAGTGAGCTATTACAACACCTGATGGTACAAAGCTTGATTTGAGATGAAAGTGTAAAAGGTATCCAGTCCAAAGATAGAATATAGTCTGTAGACTGTGCCTTAAAACTAGAGCAAGGAGCTAAAAAAAGGAGGTGGTGCCGGGAGAGTGAGCAAGGAGAAAGGTTTGTTAAGCAGAATATTTTCTCGATGTGCAAATCCAATACCTGGAATGGAGCAAATACAGAATATCCACCAAGCTCAGGTAACAGCACTGACATAATCTTATGTCCAAAAAACAGTTGTATCAGTGTGAATCAGTAGAGCTGCATTCAGATGCAGAACTATTTTAGAGTGATGTGTATAACTAAGGAAAAAAACAAGAGCTGAACTGGCGATTTCTTTACCTTGCTTTTTTAAGAATGTAAAGTTCTGAATGAACAGTGGAAGAAATGTCACAAATACTTGTACTGCAATACTATCCTGGGGTACATTAAAAAGTGCGTGACCAGCATGTCCAGGGATGCCCCAGAGAGGCCATCTGGAGTGTAGTGTTCAGTTCTGGGCTCTCCAGCTCAAGAAAAGACAGGAATCTCCTAGAAGGAGTCCAGTGGAGGGCCACAAAGATGACAAAGGGCCTGGAACATCTTCTGTATGAGGAAAGGCTGAGTAAACTGGATCTGTTCTACATGGGGAAAAGAAGACTGAGAGGGGATCTGATTAATGTTTATAAGCATCTAAAGGGAGGTGGAAGGCAAATGGATGAGGCCAGGCTTTTTTCGGTGGTGTGTGGTGATGACCTATAACTTGAACATAGGAAGTTCCATACAAACGTGGAATACCTTCTTTATGGTAAGCATGGTTCACTGGAATGGGTAACCTAGAATTGTGGATTCTCCTTCTTTGAGATATTCAAGACCGGCTGGACGTCTGCCTGTGCAACCTGTTGTAGAGTACCTGTTTTAGCAGAGGGCTGGACTTAATGATTATCTCTTGAGGTCCCTTCCAACCCCTGCAATTCTTGATTCTGTGTAATTAATTCACTGTATGCTGTAACATATCAATCTTTTTCTAAATAGTTTGTTATGGTTTGACTGGCAAACATCTTCAGACCAAGGGATATAGGACTCTGGTAAAATGAACTAAAGTTCCAGATCTCAGTACATGTAGATCTGGATATTTCTATTTGAAAACATCCTGTAGTTCAGGATGTTTACTTTTCATAAATGAGATTTACTTTGAAATTAACTTTTAGTCTAGAGACATTTGTTTTTTGCACAAGGCTTAAGCAAAGGCCGTTCTTAACTACTGTTTCTCTGTAGTCATCTATTTTCAATTCTGTAAAATCCCTATGTGCCTTAAAAAGTCTGAAGATAAAGTAACTCTAGTGTTGAAAATGATTTTTTTCTGGTATTAGTGTAACCGTGTTGTATGTTTTATGGCACACTGGTAGTAAACTTACATACTTACTTCATTAGCATAAATATATGTGGTATATTGGTGAACAGGCTTATTAACATTCATTAAATTCTAAGTAGCTCTCTTTTAATGTATCTATTTATGAAATGAATAATTCATGCATGTATAGGAAACTCAGTGCTGTCACTTAAAGAACAGACCTTTAGTGATCTAAAAAAGTATTTGAAGTGAAGGACACTCTAAGGCACACACAGCAATTGAAACACTCGATACTACTCAGTTTCCCATCAACAAGGACATATTTTTCTGTTGAAATTTCTCTGAATCATCACTTTTCTTAAAGCATGCTCTCAAATATACTTCAGTGAAATTGGACATTTAATTTACATAGTCACTAATACTTTACCATAACTTAAATAGTTTTGATTTGTTCAATGTATAAAAACAATGTGAGATACTGACATCTAAGCTGATGGCACACAGATCATATTTCCATGGTTAGTGTACAAAGTTTCTAATTTCAAATGTTTGTAGTTTAGACATGTCTAGACAAAAGACAAAGTAAAATATCCGTGTTAGGGTAACTGAAACCACATCCACATGTGTTAGAGGCGAGAATGTTCTGGAGAACATGAAAAACATGGTAGCTACTGCCACTGAAGGTAGATTTGCGCTACAGAAGATATTTATGTTGGTTTTAGTCTCACCCTATGTTTTGTGTATGTCTTCACTTCTCAGAGTTTGGGAATCTCAAAATTTATGTTTAACCCCAGCTCCAAAAACACAAGGTATATGCATTTCATAGGTATTTAGGAGTGATATTTAAACCTATGCAACAGTTCCTAAGTTTTTTTTAATACCCATGTAGTTAGCTTCTGATTTTATATTTAATATGATTGAGACTCATAATAATGATTATGAATAATTATGTATGATATGGAGTTATGATTAATCAAATAACATTTATGATTAAGTATCTGTAAAGCAAACATACTAAGAGCTGCTGATACTTCTATGACAAATCAAAAGTTATGTCTGGTGATATATTCATATGTGAACAAATAATAATTTTGAATAAATTATTCTTCTCTGATGTCTTACATACTTTCTTCTCTTATAAAAAACAGCAATCTTAATGTGGCTTCAGATGCTCAAGTGAAGATAGGAAAGCCTTGTTGTCAGCAACCATGAATATCTCTAGTATCATTTGAATATAAAAACATTATTAGAAATCTTTGAAAGCTCTTCTGAAGTACTTTCATGTGATGATAAATCAGAATTTCCAGAAATATTGATACTTAACACAGGAAAAACACATTATCTAAAAATATTGTTCCAAATTATAGAGCTCAAAAAATGAATTAGTAGTGAACGTACAAAATTTGACACTCAGAACCTCCTCTCTTTCCCCCCTTTCTCCCCTTTTCCCTTCTTTTCCCCTCTTTTTCCCCTTTCTCTTTCCCTTCTGTTCCCTCCCCTTCCTTTCTCTCTATTAAATAATAGCTTTTGTTAGTGCTTATGAAGGATTAAAATTTCATCTACTCTTACTATACAAAATATTAGAAATTATCTACTCCACATGAATGTACTTATGCACTTATGCTGTTTCTGCAAATATGCTCTTCCCACACTTAATCATAGTAGAATACGTTCCTCAATATTTTCATTTTTGAGGGTTTTGTTAGCAAATCCAGCTTTGACATCTAAGCTGATGGCACACAGATCATATTTCCATGGTTAGTGTACAAAGTTTCTAATTTCAAATGTTTGTAGTTTAGACATATCTAGACAAGAGACAAAGTAAAATATCTGTGTTAGGGTAACTGAAACAAGAACAATAAGTTCATAATATAATAAAATTCATTTTGTGAATGCAAAACAACAACAAACAAAATTCTTTTTTTTTTTTTTACATATTGTGAAGCAGAAAAAGAAGAGAGAAGGAAGAGTTCCAGAATACCTGCAGTATTCTTGTACTTTCAATTTCTACAAAAGATTGACTGACTGTTCCTTTTCTGGACTGTTCTTTAACTCTTCTTAAAACAGCCTCCCTTGTGCTATGAAGATCTTTTCTGTGACATTAATGGTAGTCTCAGAATTCCTTCAGCAATCTTTGCATGGCTTTTTAGCAAATGAATACTTGTGTTATGTCCCAGTGAATTTTCCACAACTGTGTCCTGTTATCTGTGTCATTTCAGTCAGATCCATAAGACCATGTATGAAAAAAGTATGTGGCACTTCTGCGATGAAGCTCAGAAATTGAATGAAAATTCAATAAATGAAAATTCTCGTGAACAGCTGAAGGGTAAGATGATGTCCAGGAATGTCTTTGTTTCCTAGAAGAAGACAGAAACAGAGAAAAGGTCTGAAACCACAAGAAATTTGATTAAAAAAAATGTGTGACAGTTCTGTCACAATTCACAGAATAACAAAACTGCAGAAAACATTTGCCCCTAGGAAAAATTATGCTAATTTGACTTGGAATATCTGTAGAAACTACTGCAATAATAATGCAATGTCGAATTATCCTGGGGGAATTTCTATTCCAGCTCTGCTGAAAACTTCTGTCAGATCATTAGAGGCTTTCAAAGACAAATCTGACCTCTATGCCTTATATTGCAGTGCTATAGAAAGCAAACTAGCTAGGCAAAACCAGAGCAGTACTTCAGAGGGATACATTTTGTGCCCTCAGCAGCAGCGCATAGTTCATCATACAAGGTAGTATCAAAGTGTTTTTATTACTGTTACTCCTTGCTTTATTTATTTATTAGTTTTGTTGTCCTCCATTTTGATCTTACATTAGTACGTGTGTAGAGCAAGTTTCCTAACAGCTGTGTGAAACAGAAATGTTTAGCTCTGCTAAAACTAAAAAATCAGTCAGTATAGTTCATTTTTTTTTTTTTTTTTTTTTGTTTGTTGGCATGTAATGTTCACGGTAAAATGATCACTTCCTCATGAGATGGCACTCTGTTCTGTAAAATATGGCAGCCCACAATTTTCTATAGCACCACTTTATGATTACTGCATCAGTGCAGCTTAAATTGAGAAATCTTTCTTGCCTGAGTTCAGCCTGACCAGTTAGAAAGATGTAAGAAAACAGATTGCTTCGCAGTGCCTATTTCCTACATAAATAGCTTGGAGGCAGACAGGTTGCTTTGGGAAAAACTCAAATGCTATGACTCTGGTGAACCAGGTCTTGAACTACTGCTACCGGGAACAGAACAGTCAATGCACTATGCCCATGAATTCTTCAGTGTCTTGTCTGGCACTGCAAACTAAAACCTGAGTAAGAACATACATCACCTTGAATACAAAGAGGACAATCAGGCATTTGTTTCTGACCTACTGTTAAAAAAAAAAAAAAAAGGTAGTATGTCTCTGATTTTCAGCTCACAGAGAGATGCCACAAAATTCAACATCCTCCTCTCCCTCTTGCATCTTGTAGAAGCAATTTGCATTCTGTCATGTTCTCTCACACATGGTGTTCAAAACAATTAAAAGAAAATTGCACCCATTTTGCTCAGTGTAGCAGGCTGAAAATTTCAAAGATAAGAAGCACTTCTCAGCATGAATAAACCGTGAAGTGCTTTTGAAAATAAGGTTTTTAATGATAATTGACATTAAAACCTTTATTTTCTAATACATTTCATGGCTTGTGCTTGTCAGGGAGTGCGTGTTTTCTTTGAAACTTTCTGCTTGCTACAGTGAGCAGAAGTGATATATTTTCTTTCAGATGAAAACTAGTGAAGCATTTTTTTTCTTATGAACAGAAAAAAAGATGACTTTCCAAAGAAACTCTCTCAACCTTCCCTCACACACATCCCAAATTCATATTCATCTGAGTAGCTGTAAAACACAGAGAACAAGCAGCTCATATAGAGTGCAGTGCAGCTTCTTTCAAGTGCTAAAGAGAGGAAAATAACTTCTTTACTCCATAAATCTAACTTAGATAGCATGAATAAAAATATGATTCTTTCTCCTTCCTTCAGTTAACAGCCCTCCTTGGCAGTGCTGTGATCAACAGTGTACACTGATGACTGAGTAACTGTAAAATCAGTAGCAAATGAAGAAGTCTTTTGAGAGAAGTTTTGCAAATAAGAATCATGATTTCTTTTTTTTTTTAACAAAAATTGTTAGCTTGTACATGTAATCTCAGCTGTGTAGGTAAAAAGCACCTCTCACAAAAGAGACAAAGTTAACACCTTCTGTGCATAACTAGGTTTGATATCACAAATCAGAAAAACAGCAATTGAAATCTTTAGCATTCTGATAAAGCCAGATGAAATCTTTCAAAATTCGGTTTAACTGATAAAGGAGACAGCAATAAGAAGAAAATCTGCAACACTGCAGTGAGGGCTAGACATAAGGACCTATCATCACTGAATGTAAACGTCATCGTGAATATAATTGAAGGAGGGGTGGACAGTTTTTTGATTTCTTTGTCAAAATACTCAATGATCTTAATGAATTAAGGAAATACTTTGAGAATGAGAATATGGAAACAGTCATTCCTATTCATATTTAAAGCTAAAATAGCATTTGCTTGAACAGACCTTCTTTTTCTGAGATGGAAGTCCTTAAAGAAAATTATTGAGTAAAGTAAACTAGAGGACATTCAGATGTTGTGACAACGGAGAAAAAAGTGCTTGCTGAAGATTATGAAAACTAAAAAATGACCCTTTCATGTTTGTGTAAGTCAGTGGTTTTGGTGTTTTTCAAGATTAAAAACATCACTAAAAACATATTTAACAAGCCAAAAACAAATGTTAGATTTATTTTACTTTTTTTCACTCCCTTCCTACTAACAAAAGTCAAAGTAAGCGAACAGTGCTTACCTCTTTATTCTGCATTTTCCTACAAGACTTCACTTGTACATAGGAACTAAATTTTTATTTCTCTGAAGAAAATAAGCATTCTTAGTGTGTCTTTTTTATACTTGTAACTATAGGTTTTTAATAGGTAGGTGTCCTATTTCTGATATTCATTTGATATATCATAGCTTAGAGTACTGAGAACCTTGGTATACTCACTGAGTGATATCTTAAATGTTATATCATCAGTGTTCAGGCCTATTAACATCATAATTTACCATTTTATTACCTTTTGGCTTTCTTGGTGACTTTTAAGAATCAAAAGGGAAGCTTATAAGGCATGTTAAGTAAGTAAATGTTTTCCTCTGCCATGTAAGGATTGTAATAATATCAGCAATCTACCCTGGATATAAGTGATAGAAATCACCCTTTAGTCTTTCACCTGTACATACATATGTATGTGATATAGATACATATGTGATATAGATTTTCATTGAGTGTAGCTACAGCTAAGGTCCATTCTCTTGCAATGAATATTACTGACTCTATCTAAACCAGATGCTGGTCTAAACTTCTCTTAAAACCCCCATAATAGGAATTTTGGAATGTCCTAGCTGATCTGTCTCCAAGCTTAACTATCTGTACCACTAGTCTTTTTCTTGACTTCTGGCCCAAATCTCCTCACTGAAGTTTTTATCTGTTACATCTGATCTTATCCATAGTGGTCACAGATTTATTCCCATCCTTTTAAAAGTAACTTCCATGTGTTTGAAGACTCTTATCATCTTTTTCCTTCAAACTTCTTTAGATTAAATCAGCACAAACTCATTAACTCCTAGAAAGCTTTCATGTTTCAAGCTCTCTTCTCACTTTACTGTGTAGGAAAGAATCATCTTTCTTGAAATATGGTGTCCTGAATGGATTTACTGGTGCAGCTTGGGGCTATTATGGCCCATCTCACTGCATGTCTTTTTCTGCCTTATCTTTCTGACTTTTTCCTCCATATACTCATATAATTCTTTTATATTTATTCTATACTGTGAGTTAGTCTCTCATGTGTGCATTTCATTACTAAATCTTAACAAGAATCTCATGAGTTGACTATTGGCTATTCTTTCCTTATTTTCATCTTGTGCTATATAGTTGCTTTTTTAAATGCAAAAACAGGGCATTATTTGATACTTCATAGCTTCTAGGCTCTTGATTTACCTGATTATATTTTAATCCAGATTTTCACATTTAATTACTGTTTAATTTATTTTTGCTTGATTCTTCAAATCATAAATTTAAAAAGAAAAGTCCAGTCAAAATATAAAATAAAGACAATTCAGTCTTAAGATTCTTACATTTTTTTCTTTTTTTTTTAATATAATTCATTTAGGGAGGAAACATAGAAGTTTGACAATTTAGCCGATATCTATCTCAACATTACACAGTCACAGAATCGTAGAATTGCTCAGGTTGGAAAAGAACTTAAAGATCATCAAGTCCAACCCCAACCTAACCACCCTACCCTAAATCTAACAACTCACCACTAAATCATGTCCCTGAGCACCACATCCAAATGGTTTCTAAACACATACAGGGATGGTGACCCAACCACCTCCCTGGGGAGCCTATTCCAGTGCCTTTCTGTAAAGAAGTTTTTCCTGATATCCAACCTAAACCTCTCCTCATGCAACTTGAGGCCATTTCCCTTCATCCTGTCACCTTGAGAGAGACCAACACTGCTCTCACTGCAATCACCTTTCAGGTATTCGAAGAGAGCAATAAGGTCTCCCCCCAGCTTCCTCTTCCCCAGATTAAACAGCCTAGTTCCTTCAATTACTCCACATGAGGCATATTCTTCAAATCCTTCACAAGCCTTATCATCCTTCTTTGGTCCTGTTCCAGTACTTCAATGTCCTTTCTGTATTGAAGTGCCTGAACTGAACACAGTACTCATGAGCTAGGCTGCCTTCATGTTTAGTAATTAATACCTATTTCCACATCTCTTCTCACTTTTTCAGTGGGCTCAAGTATTTCTAATGTTTAAAGTGATGACAAATGGCTCCAGTGGCAAAGAATTATGAATGCTGGGAAAACATCTGCTTAACAGCACATAACAATTCTGCAAAACATGAAATTACAAATGTTACAGTATGTGAAAAGAGGACACTTCAAAGAATACAACTCAGCTTTCATCTTTGGATGACAGTCTCCACAGTCTCTGAGCATCTCATATCTGGGAGTCAAGGAGAAGAGGCAGCTCCCTGGAGAGCATAGCCACTCCAAAAAAGTCCCACAGTTCCAGTGAAGGTCCCTGTGTCAAGGACTCAGAAAGCTTCTTTTCCATTTGTTACTTTGCAAGGGAAGGGAAGAAAGGCAGTGGCCTACTAACTAAACATCCTAAGTATTTCTATAAATAACAATGATAGATCCAGAACACCTGCCTGGATTAATTTGTTTAAAGAGAGAAGAAGAAAATAAAAAAGAGCCATTTGTGTTCAATTCAAGAAACTTCTTCAAGGAGTGGAGCCAAGGCAGAAGTCATTCCACAGACAGGAGTCATGCTTGCTGGGTAGCAGAAGTAGTATTTCCTCCAGGAGGATGCAGTAAAGAACTCGTGCCTGTTTGTCTCTGAGTCCTACAGTTATGAGTAAATTTTGCCAGTCAGGAAATTCTACATACCAAAGACTAAAGGCTGTAATACTTTCTAGAAGTAATGACTAATTCAGCTTTTTCATACCAGTGTTAAAAAATAATTATTGTATTTGCTTTATGAGGCAGGGTTTTTGTAGTAAGAGGACTGTAGAAGTAGTCACTGTGATCAGAGCTGATCAGTGTGAATTCATCACAATAATATAGTACTTCTGAATTTTCTACCAGATCTGAATATTCTTTGAATGCTAATAAAAGCATTGTACTAATGTGTGAGATCTGAATCACCTGTAAGAAGGGAAGAATATCTGGACATATATCCAGAGTCATTATTATGTACTCCCAGACTTTGTCATGTTGCTATAACATTATTTTAATAATGCTTAAACACTGAGCATGAAATCAGATAACCTCTTTTATATTCTAACAGGGCTGAGAGTTTTTTTACCACTTTTGTATACGAACGCATATAGAATTCAACTTTTGGAACGCATATAGAATTCAACTTTTTTCATATGTGATTTCATTAGTGTTTAGTGTATATGTGTATGTCTATAAGCCAATAAATAGATTCTGAAGAGGAGCCTAAATAAAATAATTTCATGTTTGGAATACCACCAGGCAGAGATCCACCTCTGGATTGGCTTTGTGAAGAATTCTTCACACATGCTGCCTGGAGGAAGTTGGGCATAATCTGAGAACTACTGTCTTCTTCATAGATCAGTCTTTTGTTTCATTCTATTTAAATAAGAAGGAGATATGGCAGCCATATTCAAAATATATATGAATTCAGAATAAGAATATGAGGATTGTTTACATCTGATCATAAAAACACAGTAGAAAATCATTGATTGAAAGCAAAAAGAAAAATAACTAAAAAACCCAAAACATGTAGTAAAGACCATACAGAGTAAACAAGTGTTTAGTGCAGTTAAAATTACTTTAACTTTGAGACTGTTTCCTTTGGGACAGGAGAAGTTGGGTACTTTTATCTTTAGTTAATTAATCTGTTCATTATTAAAATCTCAGCAAAAGCAGCTGTTGGAAGGGGTTAATGAAACAAGTAATCTTGGAGGCAAACCTGCCGCAACTCCATACTACCAGACCCTACCCGTATTGAGGCTGATGGTGTGTTCCTCCTGATAGATACACACTCACACACATGAATACGCACACAGACATACACCCAGATCAACACCAGCAGGCACAATCAGCACCCACACAAATAGCACCAAAGACCTGATTCCTCTTCCTACCTGTGGAGGATCAGAATGGACAATGTGGATCCCTTCAGTATTCAGGCTAAGATTTCTGGTCAAGAAACCCAAGAGCTGATTAAAAAGCCTCACCAGTAGAATCAATGTGGATTTTTCACACCAAGGTTCTGATGGCTTCCTGGTAGGGGCTAGGGCTTTTTTCCAAACCCATTATTGGAGTTACTCACCCGCCTCTTTGCTCCTTGTGTTTGTGGAGATGGGGTTGTATGGGCTAATCATTCTCTTTTGATGGCCATGGGAATTGCAAGGTCAGAGTATCATTTGGCTTTCCCCACCTGCTATTGTTCCTCAGTGCTTCTGTGTGTATGAACAGCAATCTTTGCTCAATGAGTAACTTGTGGAATTAAAAATAGTAATCTTTACTTGAACAAAGTTTGCACCTATATCTTTGTATTGGAAAATATTCATTAGCTGCAAGCCTTTGAATAATAGGTTTTTAGGTAAAATGTCAAAGTCAAGTTTTTTTAGATGGCATACCCCAACAATCAAAGTAGTTTTTCCATGCATTTTTGTTTATTCTCTGCATTTATACAGGAAATATTAAATCAGTCTGCATAAAATTAGCAAACATATTTTTATAGAAGTGGACTTCGTGTGTGTGTGCTGCATTTTTATTTTGCTGAATTTTTTATGTCTTCTGTCTAAATTAGAAGCCAATCATGTTATTTATCCAAGTCTTGGCAGGTTACTATACTGCACGAAACTTAGACTGAAAATCATTTCAAGAAATCCCAAGTATGAACAATAGAAATGCAAAATGTACTTTGTGTTTAGCAGTTTTTTTTGCAATCAAGTTATAAAAAAATTAAAAACAAGAAGCTAAGGAATAGACCATTACATTGCACAAAACTAGTAGAAAGTTTGTATAAGAACTCAAGTAACTTTCTAATCATATTTATTCTATCTTCATCGTTCTGCATAAACATCAAGTATACTCAGACAGCCATGCAAGAATATAAAATGTTAGATGAATTATCAAAATAAATTGGCTGGAGCACAATGCATGCTTTTTACTGACTTGTTGTTTTTCTTTATGTTTACTGACTGGATGTACACAGGCATAAATCAAAGCACTTCCAAATAAGATTTTTTTTTCCCTCACTCTACCTGTACACAGAGAACTGCCTTTACATCTCATTTTATTCTTCCTCAGTATAAAATGATTGATTGATTGCTCACAGCTTGCATGACTCCCCGCCACCCTAGATCCATCTCTGCTCTTCACACTCCGTACAGTTCTTGCATCATTGACTTTCTGCCAGCCATTTTGCTGCCAGTGCATGAGCTGACATTTAATGATCTTTAGATGCAGTAATGTCACATTTATCACTCTTTATCAGTTGTGACAGACCTAAATTCAAATGCAAACATGAAATGCAGACTGAACCCAATCCAAACAGTGATATATGTTTGAGTGGCACCCGTCAAAATGTGTTGAGAAAGAACTGAAAAATGACCTGTTTCCTATTATTTTATGACTGCAGATATCAGTTTTCTAGTTTTACTCTAAAGCATTTTTCCTTGTAGCTTTCAGGGAAATCCCTTTCAGTTTATGTCATACCTATTTGGATATTTCAATGTTACTGAACTTTCAGCATTCTTTATACTTTATACTTTTTTGAGAGTCTTTATACTCTCAATTTAATTCAGTCCCAAGTTTTCCATGAAGAATTCCAAGAGCACATTGATTGCTATGATCACTCTACCTTTGTCTGTTAGAAAAAGGTAAGCAGTGCTATCTGACACAGTAGCTGACACAGCTCCTTTTAGTGCAAGTTTCAAAGAATAATTATGTACATATTTAGTTGCTTTTATCCTGTCTTCCCCATGCTAGCACTTAAATTTTCCAGAAGCATTCAGAACTGTGTTGGTGGAAGGACCTTTACATTATTCTGCATGTAGTCCTGACTAGTAAAGATTAATACACATTTACTATCTGGGCACCACTTTGTAGTTATTACCATGCCCTTCAAGAACAGATTTAGGTTTCCAGGTTGCAAATATGGCAATTAGTATTTTTGGACATTTTTCAGTAGTAGAAAAGAAAAAAAGAAAATTAAGCTGAAAGGAGAAAGAGAATGGATGCCAGCAAACACACATTTCTGATTTCTCCAGCCCTAAAGAAGGCCAGTCACTGAAAGATTTCTAAAGAAAGCATGATGGTTGAGCAATCATGACTTGTGCAAGAGGTTGATCAAGCAGTACTACTGCAAGTTTCAGCATCTGCTATGGCTTCTTCATAGTATCCATCACTGTGACATCTCTGTTATAATGCTACCATCTGAAATCAATCCTTAGCAAGACTTCATGGACATGTCCTTCATCTCAGATAGTGAGATGAAAACATTAGTAGTATTAAGATGCTTACTTATAGGTTAGTCATAAGTTTACAGACATTATCAATCACCGTTAAGACAGAGTAGAAATGAATAACTTCCTGATTTGCTCTATAGATTTTCACCTGTACTTGAGTAGTTTGCATTTGATCTCTGGCTTAACTAGTATGTTGTCTGTAAGAAAGAGCCTTAACACCATATTTCAGACAAAATTCTCCTCAAACTATGCATGTTTTACCAAAGCATAACTAATTTTAAAGAAAATATTTAGAATAAAATAAAAGTATATGATGGATTAAGGAGATGTATTTGTAACTAAGTAAAGGCTGGATCTCCTGAGGTAAGTAATGTTAAAATTATCTTACTGAACTAATTTTTGATAGAACTCAGTGTTGTATATTCACTTGTCCTTTTTACGGCATGCATAACATACTGCATATGCATTGATTAAAATAGTTTTCATTCTTCTCTTCATGTCAAACACAACTGCACTTTAATTTATTTTTACATAGATATCAGAGCTGACACAGCATGCACTAGAGAGACATGGATGCTGCCTGAGATCACTAGTTCTATGATTCTATGATTATATGAATAATATTTTTTCTGAGTATATTTCTTGAAACTCAGTTGTACTTCAGGCTGCCATTAATTATAATCTATATTTTCTTACATTTTAAGGAAACTCTCCAATAAAAACTTATTTTTTAAATGAGTCAAAGTGACATATCTTACCGATGAAGAATAAGGGAATGTTTTAATATTTAGCTCTTGTTCAAAAATATCCTATAGCACTTTCCCAAATATACTGTTGTTGCTCTCTACAACTCCCTGTAAGGAGGTTGTACTGAGGTGGGGGTCAGCCTCTTTTCACAGATAATTAGTGATGAGAGGTAATGGATTTAAGTTGTACAGGGGAGGATCATATTGGTTATTAAGAAAAAAATATTCTCAGACAGAATGCTGAAGAACTGGAAAATGCTGTTCAGTGATGTAGTCATTGTCCCTGGGAGGTTTCAAAAAATGCATAGGGACATGGTTTTCTGAGCATGATGATGATGAGTTGATGGATTGACTAGTGGTCTCTTAGTTAATCTTAGTGGTCTTTTCCAACCTTAATGATTCTGTGATTCTGAGAGTAGAAAGCAAAGGATACTACACTAACATGAAAAGTTCATGTCCCCTAGCAGCTATATACAAGTGATTGGCAATTACTGTAGCATTATATAAGTGACAGGAATTTGGATTATTTATTTTATTATTGTTTACTACGGCAAATCATCTTTATTGAGGTATTAAGTGAATACATTCTGTAAAATGATGACACATTAAAAGCACATTTACTTCCAGGGAATGGAAAGAAACAAGAAAAAGTTGTCTGCTTCAAACCCAAAGAAATCAAATTATCAGTGTAATTCTAAGTTCCAGGCATCATAAGATTTCCCCACACACAATTTCCCCCACACATCTCAGGAACGTCCATGGGAAAAGGGTTGAACTACAGGGTTTGGGAATCCCTACCCTCTGCTCAGAATAGATCAGAGATGAATGCATCATTGTAAAGAAACTCTTCTTAGGGCAGATTTGCTACAGAAGTGTTTCCCTCACTATATCAACATCTTGTTCCACTTGCCCTTTTACTTCCTTCTCTTCCTGCCTACAACACAGTCACTGCTTTTATGCTTTTTTTGATCTTCCTATACTACAGGATTTCTTCCAGCTCTTTTTCACCTTATCTGTTTGGGTTTAAATTTTTCTGAGGGAGGAAATACCTTCAATCCTTTTTTGTGCAGTGAAAATATCTACAGTTTTCCTCATAGCTGTTGCATAGATAGCAGGAGAAATAAAAACATATTATTTTTCAGAGACCCAACTTTTATCAACCAGTCACTGGTTACAATCTTTACCAGAATCTTCAAGTGTTTGAAGAGCAAACAGCCGTCAGTTTCTGATTTCTGTATTACTGTTGAGGTCATAACTATTGCTTTTCTTATATTCTGGCAGTAGTTGCAGGTTTATTCATTATTCATTTGTTATTTTTTCAAAAAGCTTTCCTTCTTATGTGGTTGGGGAAAAAGTACAAAATTCTGGAAGCATTGGAAATTTATAAAAAATAGTTGTGTTTGACACAAAATTTCATCTCTGAAGATGTCATTGCCCTCTGAAAGAAGGTATCTGAAATGATTCATAGAGTATTCTTGGAAGAAAAACACATCTCCCCTATTGTTCAAAGTTGACTGACACTTCTGTTACAGTATCTTAGTTTATCCAACATTAAGACTTACATTTTCACATCGGTTGATCACCAGTTGACCAGTCATCTCCAGTTCTTCATTTGGAAACCAGAATATTCACATGATCCAGAAGAACTTCTGGAAAACAAGTCTGAAAGCCAGGAACTAACCTGGGATTAAGAGACACCAGAGCAGACTTCCCTGCTGTTGCTTGAGGACTCACTGGTCTTCCCAACTTTTACTTCTTTATCATGATTTTACATCATCTTAAAACAAACAAACAAAAACAAAAACAAAACAAAACAAAAAAAACAAACACCCTGTCTGGTTTGTGAAACTGGTTTGTGAAAATGTTTGGTCATTGTAATATTTCTCTTATGTCTACAGAACAAAGTCTCGTAACTAAGCAGACATCAAAAGGATCTTGTTTTCCTAAACCTATATTTATTTAGATGATTAGTGATTAATATGGCTAAAAATATTTACAAATTGTCCCATACCAGCACAACTGATGATCCTTGGCTATCCAATGAAATACTTTGCTTTTCACACCAGTCAGTACATGTGTTTAACTCACTTTTGCAATCCCTGTCGATAGTGATTGGCATAAATAACAAGATATATTTTGTATTGGCTGATTGTGAAGTTTTGATGCTTATAGTATTCTAAATAGAATGTTCTTAAAAACAACGACTTTGAATATGAGCTCCTGAGGTTTTCATCAATCTTTTCAACCTGTAGTTACAATAGTCCATTGTAAGACTAAAGGATAAAAAAAGAAAAGAAAGACCTCAAATAATGTCACTGTGGACCTCAGTTTTAGCCATGAAACTCAAACACATGTACTCAAAATGATAATAAAGTCTTTTTTTAAGTACTTTTAAAGAAAATGTGTGTGTAATGAACAATCATTAAAAAAAAAAAAAAAAAAAGTGTAAATAGTGACTTATCAAAAGAAAGCAGAATCAGATTCTGAAGGATATTTGTGTAATCACTGCTCTGACAGCCTTGTTGATTTTTGGATTAAACTGTTCTCTATTAATGAAGTATGGACACAATGTTAACTACAGGTGACAGCACTCATGATACTTAATTCTATAGGGCAGGTTACTAGGGTTTTTTTTTACTTTTTTCATAATGACGAAATCATTAAAATGTTCTGCTTTGAAAATATTCTTTTTTATTATTTATTTATTTCTTTATTTGTTTGTCTCTGCACCCTCTTAACATATTTCATTATTCACCTTGAGGAAAAGATTTAGTTCAAAACTATGGTTTGAGTGTTGACTGACATATTTCACTTTCTTCAAACTGGGTTCCTGTATCTTCTCTCTCTGCTCCTATCTACTGTACCAACTTCAAGATATATATTTCTTTTATGAGGAGAATAATTATTCAGGCTGAATATTTATTCTCCCCATAAAAATATGTGCTTTTTTGTATATGACTTGAATTTAACCTATAAATGTTAAAACTCACCATCATGAATCCTATGTTTAACACAACAAATTTGGTAACTGATAACTGTGATTTGGAGTGCTAGATATTTACTGCGACAACGTGCTTAATTTCTTCAATGATCTAGCTTCTTCATTTCCCCTTTCTTTCAGGATATGGCATGCTGCTATACAAAATAATTTCTGCTTTGTAATGACAAGTAAATTGATCGAATGACCTAAATACTGGAAGTACCATCTCACTACAATGGAAAGTTCTAAGAAATGGCATTCAATATTAAAATGTGATTATGCATATTTTATGGTGCTGTTGCACTTTGTGTCTGACTCATATTGTGATGATTTAGCAGACTTTAAAACATGTTTCTGTTGGTTTACCAGGGTCATTCAGTGTATTGTTTTCAAGCTGGATAAAATCTAATCAATTTCAGCTGAACTGTGTAGAAATTATTTGTATATATAGAAGTAGACTTATAGTCACAATATATTTTGACAAAATATTTGCTTAATTGTATAATTTGTTTTAAGACAACTACTTAATGTGATTTCTAATGAGGGGTACTTGAGGTACCCCTAACACATGATGTACAGTTTCTGACCTCAGAAATATGAACCACTTCTATTATTTTATGTATATTTTGGAGAGAAGTTCTTCCCCTTTTTTATTACACTTTAGGCAATAAACCTTTACCACGCTTGCATATGCCAGATGTCTAAAGCCTCTCTGCTGGATGTGAATATTTTCTGAATACAAAAATCAACAGCTCATTACCATACCATGAACTTTAGTTAGTCTTAAAGTCACTGCAAAGATGACTATGGTCTATTTCCTCTTGGAGAATAAGTGTGCATAAATTTTCTTTCTGATGTTTCAATTAAGATTCTATTTTCCCATTCTACATGCTAGAAGCATCTTACTGATACTGAACTGAACCCTAAAATATAGAACAAAATTTGTATATTTGTGTTGAAATGTTAGGGAAATTACATCTTAGCAACACGGAAATTATTTTATTATTTTTTTCCAATTGATCTTACTTAATTTAGTTTTGTCATGCTTTTTCTATTACAATGTTTTCCCCAGGGAAATGGCTGCAAGTTGTATCAGAGGAGGTTTAGGTTAGACATGAGGAAAAACTTTTTCTCTCAGAGAGTGGTCAGGCACTGGAATGGCTGGAATGGTGGTGGAGTTGCCATCCCTGGCAGTGTTCAAGAGGTGTCTGGATGAGGAGCTCCGATATATGGTTTAGTGCTTTGTGGGTATATGGGAAATAACCTTGAGGTGTAAGAAGAAATGTGTTATGCCTATTGGCTCACAGTAGAATGGACTATCTGAATAGGAAGTTTTTTCTTACAGTTAGGTTTCATGAGTTTTATCTCTCTCCAATTGTCCATCTCTATCCTTGTATTACTACTGAAAAGTATTTCTGAAAAGGAGATCAGTTTGAAAATTAGGTTGAAAAGGGAAGAGAATGCTAAATGCACACACTGACTCAAAAACTGGTGCATAATATTTCACCAGTAATATTTCATATTATTGCTGCAAAGACCCGAAAACAAGTTTTTAATTTGTTGGGATTTTCTGTTTGCTTTTCATCCAGCTCCTCACCTGCTAACATTATTCTGACCATGCAGGAGCACAAAATTATGTAACAGACAAGCGCACATGAGAGTCCTTACAAACAAGGACCATAATTTTGGTTTAATCTGGCAGCAGCTCAGCACCACACAGCCAATCACTCACTCCCCCTTCCCCCTTGGAAAAAAATGAAAAAAATAGCAAACAAAATATAGAACTTGTGGGTAGAGATAAAAGCTTTCTACTATGACAGAAATGAAGAGAAGGAAGAAAAAATAGCATCTCTGTCTCTCTCTTTCTTCCTGTGTGTATTTATATACATATGTATATATATAAAAACAGTGCAACATCTCACCACCCACTGCCCAGCATAGCATCATACCAGACACTGTGAAGAAAAAGCAACTCTATCTCAGCTGAAACCAGGATGGCCATTTTTCTATGCTGACTCTAGGAAGTCTGAACTACAGGTGATCCTTTCTGTGTGCCGAATATGACTGCACATCCCTACCTGCAGTACAGAGCTGCTTTTTTGTTCTTGATCACGGAGAATATGTAACCTCTTTTAAACAAGGCCTCCTTTTGCAGATAGCTTTAGGGAAGAACATAGAAACCATAGGAATGTGATGTCCATTGAAGATAAATGAAGATAAGTAGAGCTGCTGTTTGCAGCTCAATGTGGTTGGTCTTGGGAAGGTAAGGAGGCAGAATTGCTGTTGCGAGACAATGCAATCCCCTAAAAGTTTTGCAAGGATGACTAATAGCCTTCATCCAACAACCACCAGATGGGCTCAAAGACCTTCCCAAAATCTAGGATGCAGGCCCAGCGGGTCATCCAATGTATATGTAACCGATTTATTGGAAATGTGAGGAATATGTATACATTATGCCCAAAAATGTGTAGTCAGGCGCTGCTTTCCTTGGTGTGGGTATTAGGTGGAGTGATCCTCTGTGTACCCAGCGCTGTAATAAAGTGAATCCCTGCTGGATATTACTCACAGGCACAGCAAGTTAATCTGTTCCATGACCCACTTACAAACATAACAGATCCCCCATCTCCCGGCATAAGCCGGGACATCAGGAGGGCTACTCCAAAAGATGAAAGTCTTTGATTTGGCCATTCACGAGCACGAAATGCTGTCATCAGGGAAATCACAAGTGTAAAGTAGTTATTTTTATTTGTCTCTCAGTGAGACTTGACAGGGATGCAGCTTCAGTCAGTGAGGAGGAAAAGGGACATTGAGATGAGCTGTATCGCAAGAGGAGATGCTTGCTAATTACTCCTGCTAGTGGCAGGAAGGATGAAGAGAAGACGGGGTGTGAGATATTCAAAATCTCAGGAACGTGCTGGCCTAGAGAAATCTGCTGGTGAGATGGACTAGAATTACTAAGCATGTTACTGTGGAAGTGGAGGGCCGGGAGCCTGCCAACTTCCATAACTATTCCAACTCATTACAATGTTTCCATAATGTTATTAGCACACGAAAGCCAATCAGTTCCCATTCATTTAAAGACAAAGAAAACACAAGCAGTCACAATAGTTTTCAATAGCATATTCTCCACAGATCATCACAGTCTTAGTTCCTGATGACTCCTTTGGTCCTTCCCTCAGTGGCGGGGAGGTCTGAGGTCTTTCATCTGTTTTTATTTGCTGTAAGAGACATTTCTACAACATTTCATAAGACTATCCATTCTGTGGGGAAAAAATATTATTTGCATATTTGAACATTTAAAATGTCATCTCTTCCTTACATTAAATCTTATCGATGTCACCTACAAAACACAATATCCAAGGCTTCTGCAGGAGCCAAACTCTGTCAGCTGGACAGTGCAAGTAATGTCCTCTGTAAAGGTATTCACAAGCTTCTCAATATAGTAGCTCCAGTAATTAGGAGACAACTTCAGTAAAGAAGCAGACAGGTCACAGATTTCAGACAACAACAGTTCAGCTGGAGCAGTAATCTATAAAGTGCTTCAATTCTTGCCACCTGAATGAAGTACTTCGCTCGAAGTAAAATAAGACATAACCTATTCCTTCGAGTACAGGACATACAGTTCCCTGCTCTCTTGAAATGCAGAGGGATGCTCATTTTGCTCACACGGTTTTGTAGACACCTTTCAGAATAAAAGAGGCATACTGGATTTGTTCAGATAAACTTGCCATTCCTGGTTTGTGGAAAATATTATAAATACAGGGAACAAGCATCGCTGTGAGGTCAAAAGAAAACAATATGACGTGCAGAAAATGGCAGAGATAATGGGTAAGAAAACTGTAGTAAGAGGACAGGAGATCAGAAAGCTGGATTGTAGGATGAGAAAAGATTACAAAGTAGAGAAGTTTAAGTGGTAAGAGATTTCAGAAGAGTAGGTCAGGAGTATAGGAATGAATGAAGAAGGGCAAAAACATATTACAAAGAAAAAATGGTAGCTCTCCAAATTCAGGATTTCTTTAATGTTGAAATATTTAGAAAAAAATACTCCATGAGATTTTCCACTCATGAGACAACTTTTAATTTCTGCCTTCCAAATTTTTATGTTTGTCAAACCGCAGATTTGGTCAAAGCACATGACTTGAAGAGATTTAGTTAGATTTTCAGATAAGTATATTTGTAAAAATAAACAACGTGATATTATTACATTGGCATTGACTTTATTTAGTTAACTAGTTATGCTACCTAGGACTCCAGAAAGGAATTCAAATGCAAATTTTCAGAAAATATTTCAGCTACTATTTAAATTCCAGCATTCCTCTGTGACATCAGACAGTCAAGTAATGACAGGTTTCTGAAACATGTGTCTGTGACTAATGATCTAATGATATTTTTAAAATTGTCCATAAACTTCTGTGTCTATGAACTAAAGTGCCTATAGACTCCACTGATTTGAAATGACTGAAATATCTTTAAGAGTTAAATGTCTAGGTGCCATCTGCTTTTGAGAAAACATATTTTTTGTCTTCTTATCTCTTTAAAAATCTGTATTTTAGCTTTGTGATTCATTGTATTATTTCTAAATAAGAAGTACTAACATTTCTCTAACTTTCACAGGCACAGAGAAATTGCAAAATCCTCAATGTATTGTGTGAAACGTTTTTATCTATTTCTTCCTCTGTAAAATCAAGTGTAGTACATAAATCTCTTTACAAACTTTCCTTGCAAAATTAAGTCATACAAACCCTATAGCATTATTTTGTTTGTTTAAAAGATGTACTACCTGCTTTATAGCCAGCTCTGTTGCTTTTGGAGCAGTGATAGAACTTTCTTTGGATTTCAGCAGAAGATGCCTTGGAAGGAGAAACTACTTACTTTTTTCATTTTCTAACTGGACTTGCTGAATTTTATTTTTTTTTTTCTTCCTTTCCTCAGTGGTATAATAGCTCACTCTCTATCCTAATCAATTTCCTCTATAATTTCTTGACTGACAGTCATTCAAGTTTGTAACACTCACTCTGTCACAATCCCTTATTGATATCTTGCTGATAATCCTTATCAGTGAACACTGACAGGCACCACCATTATGTATTATTTAATAGCCACTAAATTAATTTTATTTCTTTTACTGTTTAAGCACACAAGAAGCCTAAGTTAAAATTAAGAGCAGGAGAATACACTGTTTGTTGGTGCTTGTGATGGTATTAAGCCATTGCTTATTACTTAAACATAGTGACACTGTATTGTCTCATGGCATTTATGGCATGTCAGAGCTGCAGCTGTGGCACTGAACAGAAATTGACAACCACCAGAAGTAATGCAGGCCATTGGAATTCTTAAATCTTATTAATAACTTCATTACAGAGATGGTATAAAGAAAATTAAATATTTTTTATGATATCCAAATTCAAGTCTTCTTTTTCATAATGACTTTTTAAGCAAGAAGTTCAATGCATGCCTATTGGGATTCTATTTGAGAGATTAAGTGCTTATGTACCACAAAGCAAAAGTAGAGCTCTACGGCACCAGCAGGAGATACAAAGAGATAAGGCAGAGATTTAAACAAGTCATATTTTGACTTAGCAAGCTGGTATATCTAACAGAATCTTTTTTACTTGTTCATGAATTAATGCCATGAGACATAAGTCAGAAAGTGTTGTAAACCTGCATTAACTGTTTTTTCTACCATAAGTAACAGTCAATTTGCCACTGACCTCTCCACCAGAACAAGAATTGGTCTAGTTGTGTGATGAACTGGATAGAGCAACTTATCACCAGTCACTCAGAAATCTCTGGGGGAAAGTATGCATGCAGTTGAGTTAAATCAGCTTTGCTACTAGTTTGTTGAACGTCTGTATCACTCCACTGAATGAATACATTAAGCTGTCTCTGAAGTGAGCATACATATATACACGTATATATATATAATATATATATGTGTAAATATATATATTTTTCTCAATGTAAGCTTGCTTTTTATGTTATATTGTTATTTCAAATTAAGTGCAATGTATCATCCACAGCAACAATTTAGCTCCAGAGACGTGTTTCCTTGTTAAGTATTCAGGCTTTCAGTTCAACTTTTAGCTATCTCTTTATTAGTCATAGGACAAGAAAATATTATAACCCATGTGATAATGAGCCTTTCCAGCTAAAAAGCAAAAAGGAAGTCACTGCATTTAAACCCAGTGTACAAAGTACCTCAATACAGTAGATGAAAATAGTTAATCATAGAAATGAAAACTCATTCTTATGGAAAAAACACTTCCTGTTGTTCTTAGCACTTAATGGGAATGAAGTCCTTGTATTAAATGAGCTTTTCAATCAGTTATATGAAATGTGAAAATTCGTATTTCAGCCATTCTCCTCTTTTCCTGTGAAGATGAAACTAAGAAGTGGAAAAGATTAAAGAATTTGTCTAAACTTAGGATTTGATGCTTTGTTGGTATGAACAAGCATAAATATCCTCTCCTCTAAAGAATCTTCATATTGACACTGAACAGTCAGAAAAGCAGAAAGTAGGATTTCCTTCCCATTTTCACCTGATCTGAACCATTCATGACACAAACTGCTTAAAGTCATAACAGTTCATTGGAGGGTATAAGAGGTCAACCTGCACAGAACCATTTTTGGAATGAGAACAGTAGACTGCATGAAAGACAGAACTCAATTCCTTTTTCTTGTCTTTCTAATCACATAAAACAGAGCAAGCCTTTGAAGATTTTATTATCTAAATTATTGATTCTGCAAATAGTTGGCTTCAAAAAGTAGCTTTATTCACGGAAATACTTTGTTGCTGTAAGGTATTTATAGGATCAAGACTAGCCCTAGGTAGGCAGGGAGAAGAGTAAGAGTTCCCCTAATCAGATATATATATATATATTTTAATTTCCATACAAAATCAATAACAGCCTATGTCACCTGGAATATATCTGGAGAACGAATGAATGAATATAATGGAGAACTGAAGTAACCACTGTCTGTATCAAACATATTTATTTTTTTCACAAAGATATTTCAACCTGACAAGCATAGATGTTCCTTTCTGGAACCCAGCCTCAGTAACAGAAATGGGATTGTAGTTATCCTATACAAAATTACTGTATAGAGCTGTAAAGACTTTCAATTTATTTTACTGTCTTTTTATTTAATACATATTCATCTTGTAAAACCTATCTGTTCAAAGACAATGTTAAAACATCTGAGATTATTTTCTTCTTCTTTTTAAAATATTAAAGCCCTTCCTGACATTTCTCCTTTTACCTTTCCCACCTAAACTGCCAATTAAAGCATGCATTTCATGTGTTCTCAAAATCTTCCTCTACGTGAGCAGGCTCAAGCATCTAGGCTACTGCCAAATTTAATAATTTCATTAAGATAGTATATATTATCACCAGTTTTCCTGTGTATATATATATGTATCTATTCATGTGCAATCTATGTACAGGTTTTCAGATGCTAATGTACAAGCAGAAAGCTCTTTACAAGGACTTAAAGAGCTCCTTGAAACAGTGTTTCTGAGACCAGGATATTGGTAATACTGATCCTTCTTCTAATATCAGAATACGTTCATTTTGATATTGTTTAATTTATTGTTTGTTGCTTTAACCATTCATCATAGCTATGTACTTCAGTAATTCACTGACATATGGTCGTCATCAACTCCAAACATCTTTGATAGAAATATGAAATACTCCTGTTCCATAGTTCTGTCACAGGAATTAGATGTCCTAGGCAATGTACCTGGTGTCCTGAAAAAGAGTCAAGATACTGGCTCATAAACTCAGAAAAATCTCAACAGTTAAAAGGACTTAAGAATGTTTCTATGGCATTTGCTATTTGCACAATGAAATAGCTAACTAGATTCTACAGACTCCTCTCCTTCTGCTCTTCCTACTCTTTCATGCTATTTGTGGGCCAATATTTCACTAAGACTTTCCCCAGACCTTTTTCCTTGCTTCATTGAAACTATGTGATCATTGAAACTACTGAGATTTTGACTGTAAGAATCCACACATAGGAAGCTAGTGATAGTTCTGGAGGCTCATTTCAAGATACTAATGCTTCTGAGAAATGTTCAGCCCTAACCCTATTCCAGCAGATGATTGGATAGGTGCTATAAGTGCTATCTCTTAGACAATATTAATTCTTGTTGTTGTTGTTGTTAGCATTTTTACTTTCTCAGAAGGAAAATTTTTGTTATTATCTCTCGCTTTGCATATACATACAGATATATAGACTGCTGTTTATCATCTCATAGTGACTTACTATTTTGCAGAATATGAGCAGAATATGTGGTGAAAAGTCTGCCATGGCAAAACACCGAAGCATCATCATTATCTCAGGTGTGTGTACTCCGCAATTTAAGCTTGCAAGCACATCATTTTACTTTGTTCTTTGCATTCCCGAGGAAAATTAATTTTCAGCTTTTTCAGGTACTTCAGTGGATACACCAGCTGCTGGAAAAATATCAAGTTCTATGAGAGTTAAATAAAGAAAATTCATTTTAGTTGTCTGCCACATCATTCTAGAAACTGAAGTAAACTTTACTTGCAAATTCCATTTGGTTTAAATTAAATGAAGATGAAATACTATTTTTCTGAAAACACATTTAAAATGGGAGGGAGCTTTTCTAGTAATAGGAATGATGTCAGCTCAATTGGTGAGGTATGATTAGAGGAATATTTCTGAGGTATAAAAGAGTATTTGCGAAAAAATAGACTTAATTTACAAGGATCAGATAGATAACTCCAAAAGGCAGATCATAAAACATTTAAGTAGCGGGGAAGTGATGCTATGATAGAGTAGATATGAACCTAAATCATGTTTAGTTTTCATGCTTTTCAGACATCAGTGAGAGACAAGCAAGCAACCACTGAGGTTACAGTTTGTTATTTACCTGTTGGCAATAAATCCTGACTTCAGTCAAATAATCCAGGTATACAGTGAAGAACTAATGGTGCCTTTTGTGGTAAGCAGTATGTTCTTCTGCAATGCTCTGCTTTCAGTCAGATTAAAAGGACTTTTTCAGAATTCCAGTCTTCTGTGAAGCTTAATCTAATTCCATTAGATGCTTACAAAGATTTATGGCACCTTCCACATTTTGCTGCTGTTTTATGTTTCTTCTATCTGAAGACACTGACTAGAAGGAAGCTTAAGGAATTGTTTGATAATGGGTGAGATGCAGCATCAATTTTAATAGGGTTACAATGATTGTAACCCAAGGTGAGACTTAGAATAATTCTCAGTACACCTGACAAAATATATGTTTTTGCACACCATGAAAACCATCAAAACTGAAATAAATTCAGAAAACCAAGTCATCTATAGACATACTATTTATCTTAATGCCTAACAATTATCTCCAAACTGCTAGGAGATACAGTAAAAATATGCATGAGGAAAAAGTTTGAAAGTGACCTAACTACATTTTGGAAAGAATGCCAAATTATTCCATAAGACATAAAGGAAAAAAAAAATCACTATCAGTGAGGACAGAAAAATCTGTCCTTGTTGCAGCAAATGATTAATTATGGGATTTGTCTTAAATGCACATTCTGCGTTAGTTTACTGGTGTGGCCATCACAACGTGAAGAAATTTAGTACCATTCAAAATACATCTCTATTATCAGTGTTTCTAGGAATGCAAATTCAAGGCTTTAAATTGAAATCTTATAGTGAAAAAATAGCAATACATTCAGCATTTTGTCTTTTATTTAAGTTCCCAATGGAATATACATATTTCTGTTGATCTGGCAATTCTGCATCTTAAAAGAACAATTAACAGGAAACTGGTTTATGCAAGTGCATTACAGTGGATGCTAGTTATTTTTATTTCCTTGCTAGTTACTAAATACACAAATGAAAATTTTTAAAATTTATATGGCACTTCTTGTTATTACTGTTCATATTCAAATACTTTATTGGAAAATGTATTGATGTGAATGTTCTGTTATGTTACCTGTCTACTCAGAAGATAAAAAGCAAGCAGTAAGATCTGGAAGCCCAGAGAAATCTATAAAAAATCATCAAAAATACTTCATCTAGGCAAGCAACAAATAAATAAGGCAAAGCATAGCAAAAGTATAGAAAAGTGTAGAAAACCATAAAACCAACCAACCAAAACCAAGCAAACAAAGAGAAAGGAGAAAGCAGTACTAGGCAAAACAATCCTCATCAAAATTAGAATGAATAGCTTTTCTCTATTGTTACCTGATTTTTCCTTTGTAGCATTGCTTTTGTTTATTTTACTTTTTTTTTTTGTTTTTAATTGAAGTTAGAGCTTGTGTTTATAGACTAAAGTACACAACTACATGTGCTTAATCTGCACAGATTTGACAGCATTAGCACATACTTCCTCACAACTACTTTACATCCATCCGTTCTCAATCTATTTGACTATCAGCTGAGCAAATGATCTGGTTTTCTTTGGCCTCTCTTTTGATGCAGCCCACAAGGATACCAATTTATTTCAGTGTTGATGACTTAGTCACAAAATACGTTTTTCTACCTATTTTTTTATCCTCTAAGAAGAGAAAAAAGAAAGGCAGACAGAAAGTTGTTTTTCCTGTTTTGTCTTGTTTGTTTGTTTGTTTAATGAAAAAGAATCTTTGTTAAGAATGATAAAGCAAAAGTTATTTCTTAATACACACAGGGATAGTTATTTCTGAGATGTTGATGGGCGAAATCCCAGTAGGTGTTAATCATTACATAGCCATTCTCCTCCTACTATTGGCTGAGGACTGGTCTTTGAGTTTTACTGTTATCTATTTAAGAACTCAAGAAAATTAAGTGCTTTGAATATTTCTTTAAATGCAAGTTTTGTGCAGTGTCAAGTCTTTTTGAGCAATAGCAAGAAAGAGGTTCAACAGTCCATATCTCTTTGAAAATGAGAAAATATTTTTGCATGTAGACTAGCTGAGGATTTGCAATGTAATTAATTATTTTTTGATAGTTGTCCCTGCCAAGGAAATATATTTGTAAATATAGAAAAGAATGAAAAAAAAAAAAAAAAAAGATAGCATGATAAGCCTATATATTTCTACTTACCAAAAGTTTTTCATATAATGTATGAGTTTGTAGTGGCTTAATCCAGAAAGTGGCTCAGCACCACATAGTCATTCACTCACTCACCCCTACCTTCCCACTGGGATATGGGAGAGGATCAGGAAATATATATATATATGTATGTATGTATATAGTTTCGACTATGTATATATAAACGTATATAACAAGTGATGCACAAGAAATTACTCACTATCCCAAAATCCAGTTAGTCCCCTGAGCAGCAGAAGAGAACAAGATGAACTCCCGTCCTCCTTCTGCTTGATGCAAAATGTTATAGAATATCCCTTTGGCCATTTTAAGTCAGCTGTCCTAATTCTGTTCCCTCCCAGCTCCTTGGGCCTTTCACTGTAACCTGCCTTGGCTCTTAACAGCACTGCTTAGCAGCAGCTATAAACATTGGTGTGTTATCAATATTGTTTTTCTCCTAGAACAAAAAACATAGCATCATAACAGACACTGAAGAAAACAATTCAATCCCAGCTGAAACTAAAACAGAGTTTTCAGGTGAAATAAGATTATTTGCTCAAGATTGTATTTTCAGTGTTACCTACATGTCTTTTCATGATTCCCCCTAATATCAATGTTTTTGATTTGTCTACTTAAAAAAAACAAAAAAAACCAAAAAACCATAAGTAATATACAATCATGTGGATGAAAAAAAAATATCAACTTTAAGGAGACAAGTGGAGTTTATATACTAACATCATTGACTAATGGATTGTCATGTAGTCAACACACTGGTGAGACATTGAGGTTCTTACCACAGCAGCAGTTAAGAAGAATCCTTTCAGAAATGACCCTTTGTCAGGTAAGTTAACCAAGTTTGAAAGATTCCTAAATGTCTAGTTCCACATAATTTGTTGGAAACAAGGCAACTAAATACTTTGGATGTATCAATTTAGTGTCCAGTTGGGCCACAGAATGAAAAGGAAATACTTCTAGAAATCACCACTATACACACACTGCTTTTTTTATCTTGTAGGAAATTCATCTTGTGGATGAAAGGGGAATGAGATGCAGGATGGAAAATCAAACTTCTTCCAGTTAGTTATACAATGTAGGAGTTAACTTTGAATGCCTAAGTTTTCAATTTATCCTCCACTGAAAAAATATGTGGCTAAAACAAACATTTTCAAAAGAGGTTAACTTAAATACACTACTTTCACACAGAGAGATATAACAGCATAAGCCATGTAACAGGAAGAAAAATTTACCATTTTTATTTACCTCAGAGAATTTATCTCTGAACTGCTCTAAAGATGAGCTTTGTAGCTTGCTTACTGTTATGTCTATCTTTTTTTTTATCAAGACTTCCCACTGTTGAGGTCACTATGACTACTGTGATGTTTAGGCCAAGTGTAAAGTTTCTTTTTGAGAATCATTCTTACCACTTAAATAATTGTTTTCATGAGGGAGAGTGAGGGAAAAAATGAAAATGTTTGGGATTATGCACTTTTTCTGCTCTAGGAATTCAGGTTTTAGGCCTGTTTGATTTAAGCTGATGTCAATTTGATTTTCATTTTGCTCTTACTGTTGAATATGTCTTATATTTTTTATGCAGATTGTATAAGGCAATTTGGGCCTGGATAATGATTTGAATAGCTTGAGTTTTGTGAATTCCTGTTTTTCTCTTCTCATTTTGATTATTTCTCTTGTTTATGCAGTGAATGTATGTCTGTTTCCCTCTTTCTTGTCTTAGTTTTAAAAACATAATTGAAAAATGGCTCGAGATGGACCTTTGACAATAATCCACATCTGAACATCTTCAGATATCTTAAGAATTTATGTCTGCATTTAATAAATTTTGTGACTGGCCTTTCTCTTTCTGAGATTATGTAAACCATTAAATGCATTTTGTTATGTTATGTTGGCTCTTCTCAGATTTTTTAGCCTCCAGGTGCTAGAGGCAATGCCAGACGTGAGTACAAACTGGGAGAAAAACTCATTGAGGGCATCCCAGTGGAGACCTAGGGTTTCTGGTGGATGAGAAGTTTGATAAAAGTCAGCATTGTGAACTTGCAGGCTGCATTAGAAGACAGGGGGCCAGCAAGGAGAGGAAGGTGATTGTTTCCTTCTTCTCTGCCTTTGTGAGGCCCCATCTGAAGTATTGTATCCAGTTCGAGAAAGATGTGGAGCTGTTGGAGGAGGCCTAGAGGAAAGCTATGAAGATATTTAGCACCTCTGAAGAACCTCTCCTTTTAACAAAGGCTGAGAGAGCTGGGCTGTCTCACTCCAATTTATAGGAGGAAGAGGATGGGTCTTCAGAGGTTGTTGTTTGGTTGACAACTACTCTTTCCAGCTACAGTACAAACGTATCTGTAAGTTCTGAATGGTTGAGTCTGCTCTCTTTGGAGTGACAGTTTCTGGCTTTTGAATCTCAGCAGGAACTCCTTTTTTCCCATTTTCCAGGGCTTGCAACTTTTAAGTCAGGAGATAAGAGGAACCTCCAGGTGTATCTTGTCTTCACAGGACACAGTGGTATCATTTCCCAGTCTCCCCTATCAAGCTGGAATCATTTGTTCCCAGGCCCAGTCTTCAGGCAATTAACACTCCTGCTCACTCCCTTTTGAAGGCAAACCGCTCCAAGAAAATGCTTGAAAGCATTTTGAAAATGTAAAACTTTCAACAAAGTGATGCCCACTACCATGGTTGATGCCCACCTCTCATCTCCTAGATAAGTCAGAGTCTTATAGCAATAAATGCCTTGGAAAGCAAGTTTTGAGCCAAGCAAAGAAGGGTTCAGACATGTACATATTTAGTTTAGAGAAGAGATGATTTCAGAAAGCCTTTCATGGGGAAATTTTTTTCTCAGAGTGGTGATGCACTGGAACATGTTGCTTGGAGAAGTTGTAGATGCTCCATCCCCGGAGGCAAGTTCCAGGAACGTGGTGGATGGGGTACTGGGTGTCAGTGGTGACAACTCTGCCTACAGCGGGGCAGTTGGAAATAAATGATCTCTAAGGTCCCTTCAAACTCAAGCCATTCTGTGAAATGTCTTTTGCCAAGATCAACACAAGTAAAAAAGTTATGCAAGAAGATCCACTGAAAAGTAATTCCTTGAACTACGACGCCTTGTCTTTCTACTTCTGTGGAATGAGTAGTAGAGTTTGAATAAATTTTATGGTAGGCCTCTACTACATAAGTCATAGAAGCCATATATGTCAAGGAAGTGACTGGAGATGTAAAAATGTCTGAAAAGATGCATTTTCTTCCCAGAGCAAGGAGGAACATTGTGATTCCTTATTTCCTCCTTCCTTATATCAGTAATGAGCTTGAGAATATTCCACTGAGATGATATAAGAGAAAGGTAGGTAAGTAGAGCTGGTACTATTTAACACGAAAATTTATCTATCAGAATATCTTGAAAAGTTAACAAAGCTACATGAATTGTGAAGGCTAATAAAAAGTCAGTGACTCTGGTCCAAAGAATTCAACAATGTAGTCTTACTGCCTACAGTAATACATCTTCTCTACTTGAGAAAATTCTGGCCCGTCTTTAATTTTTGGTATACAGTTCTAAGTGATGTTAACATAAATCCTTTAAATTTGAAGTATAGACTCTTATTACTTTCATGTTCAAGGAAGACATTCCAAGTTAATATAAAATCACTAAGGTTAAACATTTCCTTAGTAATATAAATCATTAATAATTGACAGTAAGAACCTTAAACTCATAAAAAATTGAGTGTGGCAACTAAATTTTCACATATAGCCTTTGCACTATCTGTGAGTAATGGTACAATTTAGACTTCATTATGAGTACAATTTGAAAAACTTTAATAAATAATTAATATAGATTATAAAAAGCATACCGTGGATTTGAGCTTATGTGCTTTAATTACATATAAACTCATCAGCAAAATGTGTTGCAACTGATTATCAATCTGTTTTATAACCAAACTATCTCCAGTCAGATGCTGTTACGTGCAATAATCCAGCAGCAGTAACAATTGCTGAAAATTGATAAGCTACTTATAAATGTAACCTTACCATAAAATATGCCCAAGAGAACATTCATACTGACAAAGTTATTTAAAACAAACAAACAAACAAACAAATAATCCCAATTTCTAAATTACTTAAAAATCTAAGCACAGATAGTAGTTCAGACAAAATCAAATGTACTGTTTTACGTATTTTTGCTGCAATAAATGTGGAAGTGGTATTTTTCTAGTCTCATTTGTTGCTAGCAAGGTATGGAAGCAAAATTTTGCTGATTCCAGAGAAGGTCTTTCACTTGGTCAATATCATCATTTTTTGCAGCTATGACAGATAACATCTGCTGCCCTATTTTCGGAAATTTAGTCTTTTCAGTGCTTTCTGCCAGATCAGAAGTGAGTTTACTGTTTCTACCGAAATAAAAGGTTTTCAGTACTGATAAGAGTGGATGCCATACCACTGAAGAGAAATTGTCTTTGACAGGTACAAGCCTATGTCTTCCTGCCAAGAAGCATAAAGACAGCACATGATTTATACAATATTCCTTTTTTTTTTTTTTTTTTTTTTTTCTTACGGAAGGTTTTACTGTAAATTCTGAGGGCCAAAAGCATTTGATTTTTATTTTTTTTCTAAATTTGATTTGATTTGATTTGTATTCAGTTACCTACTCTTGGCTTCTGCAAAACCAGAAAAGAAACTGATCTTGATGATGGGTATCTTCTAACTTCCAGATCAGTGTAGAAATAAGGACAACTAGACTGTTTCAAATAAGAATGACTAGTTTCTTCAGTGAGTTTTCTATCACTGTTATGTTGAAATTACCTATAAGCATGCACCTCAGAAAGAAAATGAAATAACTAGCAATATTTCTGTACATATAAACTTTAATTTCTCTTAGTGAATGCATGCAGAAATGTATTATTATTTTCATTTCCATGAAGAAATATCAAAGATTGACATATTAAAGGACTAACTGTCTCTGCTACACCGTGCCACTAACAAAATAAGAGTAAATTTTGGGCTACTATGACTTATATTTTACAATTTGTAAGGGTTTTTGTTTGTTTGTTTGTTTGTTTGTTTGTTTTTCATAAAACCACAATTAATATACAGCTCCTGCAATCTGTTACTCTGGTTAATACTCACCTTTCACCATTTCTGTCATTACTGGCCAAATCAATCCAGTTTGTTCTGCTGAAAAAAGAGATAGAAAAAGCTTTCTTTTAACTGTTTGTTTCTTAAAAAACATGTCCAGGTGACAATTACTTTACACATAAATACACTGATATGCAAACAATCTGAAAAAATTATTTGAGAAGTAGATTGGCCCATATTTCTCAGCAGAATTTTCATTCTAAAATAAAATAATGACAGTTTTAAATGCCTACGTTGTTAACATCTCTTTTATTTTTTTGTCTATTAATGTAACTTAGCCCAAAAGAACAGAAATTACCATGCTGTAAAAATTTAAATGTTCTGCTGGGACAATAAATTTTCAGGACACACATTAGTGGAGATTAGGTTTAAAAGTAATTTGAGGAAACATTTATTTTATAATCTCAGTCTGTCGTCTCTTCCAGGCTATCTGAAAGGACAGTCATCATCAGGGATTGTATAATTTTTAGTATCTGAAGCATGTATATTTTATCTTCACGTCTCAAGCCTTACTGTACAGAAACTGATTTTAACTTAGAAGAACACATGTATTGTTCTTTGCTAAGGCAGAAATTGTCAATACATTTATTTGTTGATTTTCTGTTTTGATTTGTACTGTGTGCATTATTAATATTCATTATGACTATTTTAGAATTGTTACTGATATTTGAAATTTCTTGTGTTTAAGATGAGCTTTCTTGCAGTTTTACTACAACTAATATCAATATTGACCTAAGAACATTCATTCTCAATTTTCTACTGAATTTAAATTTACAGGGCCCCTTCATATCTCTTTCAAAAAACAGAATTGCATAGGAATATTCTATTTAGTATTTCAGAGTCTTTGGATTGTTTTAGTTTCTTTTGTTTTTTTAAAGATTAGACAAAATAGAAAATGAATGTTATAAACTTCATGAAAACACTCCGTTTCAAAATAAGTCAGATTATTCTCACCACCAGCTGAAATAAAAGTAGATTTTGTGTCACTGAAATTCCTCCAGGCTAAGGACATATAACTTCTCTCCAACTCTAACAATAGTCCTAAATGAACTTGAATTCAAGGACAGACTTTGGATTGATGAGGTTAAACTCATATACTCAGGGAGTACTTATATTTTACTGGGAGAAGGGGCCTAGCTCTTCTGTGACCTGGAAACTCATTTCATGCTCATGACACTGGTTATTTTTGTTTGTTGAATGTACTCTATCCCAGCTCCTAGTAAGCCAATAAATAAAATGCCTCCTGATCAGAAGATCTTGTAAACACCAGGATTAATTTTGTTTTCTGCTTTCATATTTTAAGAAAAAGTAGACAGCAGCATGCATCAGAATAACTTTAAAATTCCTAATAATGGTCACAAGACCTAGCATAATAGGAAAATAAATCAAAATGATTGTAAGACCCAGTAAGGGGGGGGGGTGGGGGGGGGGAGGAGCTTCAGTTGAAAAGTTGGTGATCACTTACCTACGAGGCAAAACTTAAATGTAGTTAGCAAAGCTGTCTAGATACTTTACCTCCTCTCTTCATTCCTATGCTTTCTATAGAAATGTCAGAGCTAGCTCTGAATTCTAGCTCTGAATCCACTACAAGATCAAGACATGCAATATAAATGAAGCAAAGTACTGCTCTCTTACAATGAAAGAAATAGGTTCCACAAAACCTTACAATCACTGGGCTATTCAAAATTAATAATGGTTTTGTGGTAGATGAGTCTTGAATATGTCTTATTTTAATTTTGCTGAATAAAGCTATCACAGGGATTTTTCTTGTTTAATATGTTTATAAAATAATTTAATACTATTTTTTTGTCTTTAAATAAAAGTCTGCTTAACATACTACTTGAAACATTCTACCTGATCTATCTAAATCAACTTGAAATCTCAACATTAATTTGGATAAATGACACTAATGAATATTCTGACACAAGACAGCAAGTTATTTTATTCACACAAAAGTACAGAAGTTTGTTATTCCCCCTCTACATGGTTATGAAGAGGGAAGCAGTTGGGACAAATGCTCAGTTAGTTTTAATTAATTTTATTTGAGTGGATTTCATTTAAAGCTGATAAATCACTGGCAAATTATTCAAGCATACCCTAAAGAAGCATATTCATTTAGACAATATCCTTTTTCACAAAGTCACTGTTTTAATAAGCATGGAAGAACAACATAAAATTAAGGTTGATTTTTTGATTTGGCAAGAAAAAAGTACTAGCATCACCTAGTTCTGTGATATATCCTATCCAGTTTTGTTAAGAACTATAAAAACCGTCATGAACAGTATTGTATTAATGTCTGTGCTGCTTGTGCTTCACTAGCATGACATTTATTGCTGAATGTACATCACTGGACTGTTATTCTATCTTTTCCTCTCTCTCTTGCTCTTCTTTTAAAGGCAATTTCTTTTATCTTTCTCTCCTTAG
Source organism: Tetrao urogallus (assembly GCF_951394365.1). Taxonomy (NCBI): domain Eukaryota; kingdom Metazoa; phylum Chordata; class Aves; order Galliformes; family Phasianidae; genus Tetrao; species Tetrao urogallus. Next base: position 52,369,302 of record NC_136815.1, on the reverse strand, counting down.
CTAAATAACCCAAAAACAAGCATCCTGTGATTGTAGATCTTTACTCACTGGATGGGAGATGTAGAAATACAAGATGTGTGGAAAGCATTTTACTAATGTTACAAACCCTGAGGTGGGGCAGTTAACCCTCTTACTACCATATGGGGGTGTTGATTCATACAATCTAATGTTATAATTGAACTAATTCTTGCATTTGACTGATATGTTTGTACCTTCAGAAAGTCATTTTGTAAGTACTCTATCCTCTCATGCAGAGAAACTGCACCTTCACACCCAAAGAACACAGAAGAGTACTACTGGTTCGTCAGTGGGCACAGAACCTTGTGGCTGTGAACAAAAGGCTGAACTGACTCCCCCAAAAGGAGTGTGATGTGCTAACATCACACAGGTTTATGCTGTCTACTTAACTGATTCTAAGCAGCTGGCTGTAAAATCCAATTGGAAGATCAGCAGAAGATGAATATTCATCAAAGGAAGTGCTGATTGAATAAGCTCTCAAATCAATTCACCTTTTTTAAACGGTTACATTAAACCCCACTGATTTCGAAGTTAAAAGGTAATTCCAAAGGTCCTGCTAGAAAGTGATTTTATTTTTTATTCTGTCTCTGGTTTAAAAGCTACTGGCAATTCAAATAGTTTAAAACAGCTGTATGACACTTGGAGAATAATGCAAAAGTTTGAAATTGGGATGAGCAAATGACTATGTCATCTAGCCCTACTTGAGTTTTACATTATTAGGTAAAGTTCAAGTCATCAGTTCTTGGAAGAAAATGCATGAGGTTTACAGATAATCATTCCAACTTCAACTTTGGTAACTTAATTCCAATTTTTTAACACAGTGTATGTATATTCAAAAGAACACACACTTTTTTCATGGGAAAGATTTTCAAAAGTGTTAAACAATGTTTATTGTTCACTTTAGTGTTTCGTTTTGTTTTTGCACATATATGTTTTTGCACTAACAGAGCAAATGCAGAGATGCATGTGAATACTTTCCCCTATTTAAAAACCTTTCTTTATATGTCTCAATAGTCAATGCATAGCAATACATTTAAGCTAAGAACTTATTTGGTAATAAATGTATTGATGGACAGAAATGCAAAGGGACAAGTGGCTATTCCAGAAATCAGCAATAGCAGTAACAATATTTGAGAAAGGTGCCAATAATCAAGCTTGTCTGTGTGGAATGAAATAGAAGTGGAAACAAGGCAAGATACACTGGCTACTTAATATCAAGGAAATAATTATCTGAAGAAAAATTGCAATTTGCAGGACACAGATCTTTGTGCCTGCTTAAGAGTCTTCACAAAATGAGAGATATTTTCTATCATTTTTGCACTGTTTTCTGTGGCATTGTTTAGATGCTGTAAGGTCTGATAAATATATTTTTCTGAAGAAATTCACACAGAAAAGGTACGCAAAAATATTATTCACAGATTAGCAATTAATATTTGGTATATTTACAGATGTAAATCTAACTACAAAGCTATGTTTTTTAAAAAACTTCTGTAAGGTAAGGAAGTATATATCACTAGCTACAGAATTTCTGGCTATACTTGAATTTTGAGAAAAAAAGATTTACTGTTTATAGGTGATCTGAAGGGACATTATCCACTGAAACAATTAAGATGATTCTGTTGATTAAACAGTGATTCTCAAAAATCATATTCCTTACACAAATTAAAACTTTATATTTTATAAATATTGTCCAATCTCTTCTTCCTTTCTTCAAATATGTAATCTGAATCTTTTAAGATTTTCATTAAGCACATTTCTCTATTCTTTATATCAGATGGGTATTATTTATGATTTCTGTCTGGAAGCATTTGGAGAGCTATAGTAGAAAAGAAGAGATGTAGAACTGTGATAATCTCTTACAATTTGTATGGAACTAGAAGTGAACACTTTCTGTCTCATACACCTGTTGTAGAATCTTGCAGCCAAAGGACTTTTTTTTTCATAGACAAAGCAGCAGGAATCTGTTTGAATAGCTTTGGTTTCATATTTAGAAATCTATGTAGGATGCTTTGAAGAGAGTCTTGGAATAAGACACTTCATTTTGTTTTGAATCCTTACTTTATTTGATTTTGCTTTTCTACTGTAATGCATTGCACTTACTCCATTGCATTGTATAATATTTGTGAAAAGTAAAAAAAAAAAGAACAAAAACATTTTCTTCAAGGTAGCTTTGCTTCATAGAGTGTGGATTTTTTAATTTATTTGTTTGTTTATTTTAAAACTCTTACTCAGAACTACCAAGTTTGTACAAATGAAAATGTCAGCAAGTCAACTACCAGTCTTTGCTTGTGGTGGAATAAAAATGAGCAGTAGGCAGCAGTAAAATGTTCTCACTTTAAAAATACAAAATACAACTTTCAGATAAAATAGCTTTTTTATTTTATTTTGTTTTTTATTTCTTATCCAAAAGATACATGACCTTGCTGTCAGAGCAAAATGCAAAAACAGACAAAATGAATAATGGCATGCAATACAGCACTGTTGCCCTGCTTCATTATATACTCAGACCTAAAATTGGTAAATGTATGAAAAATAGCAAATCTGCTTTTTGTCATCGCTAATATTTTTAACACAGCCTCAATGGAGAAGAACAGCAGCAAGTGGGGAATAAAATACCAAACAAACAATCCTGCATCTAGCACTCTGCAAGCACTTATGTACCCATTTTATTGAGAAGTATGAGGTAAATTTAATGTTTGCTATAACCAGGCTAAGAAAATAAATTAATCTGCAGCTGAATTTAGGAATTTAGTATGGAGCGTGTTTTGTCTGGGAGTCTGAGTATTTTTTCTTAGAGGTCTTTTCATAAGCAGAACAACCCTAAGATAATGATATTCTCTCTTAGACAGATATATTTGCAAAATTTATGCCCTAAGGATTTTAATAGTATTGCATTTTCTCTATTGTGTTTAAATGCAACATTCTCGTGAGTATTTAAATAAAATTGTACTTGTTTGTATAGCAACATTAGGCAGTAGGTCAAGCTTTCTGTTAGAGATGCGTTCCACTTAAAAGCCAATATTAAAGCTTTTTGTATTAAAAAGTTTGTAAGTCCCACTTTATCACAATTTGCAACTGAGTCTTTTTAAGATTTTAATTTAGGACTTGCACTGATCTCATCTTTATTTCTACAAAACATAGCTACCTTTGAATGCTGGTGCACCTATATTTATATATTCATTCTCAAAGATTTTAGATTCCAAAGTTATGCAAAGACTTCTTTAGACATATTTAAAAGTAGTGAACAAGTGAAAAGAAAGAAATATTATGAGCACATTCTTTGAAAATTAAGCAATCGATTTCTTTCAGAGCTAAGTTAAATGTGTAAAGGCTCAATTATTCAGCTCAGGCAAACTTCTAAGTTAGCCAATAGTGCTTCATTTAGTCACATGGGCCCTGACTTTCACATCTTTCAAACAAGGAATCCAATTACTGAGGTATTAGTTAACTGGATATAAGCACTAAGTAACTGAGTTAAGCATGAGCAGGAAGGTGTTTGCAAAGTTTTGGGGAAGTTTTGCAGCTCCAGAATCTAATAAAACAGGGTTTAATTCAAGATGTAGTGAGCTGTTTCTCTGTGCTAGAAACAATGTTCTTGCCTTCCCGGTCCTTGCATGTTTACAAATGCTGTTGTGCTTTACATTTAAAGCAAAACTGACAGCAACTCTTCAGATCCTGTCAAATCACTTGAAAACTTTGCTCATTTTATTTCTCTCATCTAGAAAAGCTTCATAGAACAAATGGGTCTGGCAGCATGCCTGAGAAGTCAGCAGATTCAGGCACCAATGAACCAAGGCAGGAGCAAATCCTGCAGTTAAGGACCCATCATTGATTATGCCCTGACTCCAGCCCCCTGTGATTAAACCAGGAGGCTGTTACCTTGAGCATGCTAGATGATCTCAACTGTCACGGTGTCATTTTTTAACACCCCAATGCACACTTTCCCAGTGCAGCTTGACAGGGACAGGTGTTACTGCTGAAAAAATTTGCATGTAGAAGACAGTAAAAATGTTGCACTGAGGCATCTGCAGCCTAATCCTCCAGAAACTGAAGGGACAAATAATAAGTTGCTGTTTTAATATTAGAACTGATGAGACTTTTGTGTTTCAAATGTTTTCTGATCACTGTGTTGCAAAGAGCGTAATTTTTGCTGCTTTCCACAAATCTGTATTTTATGTTTATAGGCACTAGTATAGCTGTTAGCACTATAGCATCAGAAAGGAGCAGCTGCACAGAAAGCTGAACTGCACCAGTCTAAATAGGTGTCATAAATCTGTCAGAAGGTGAACAGGTCCCAGCCTGCAAACCTGCAGTATTGTTGGACTGGGAAAAGCTGGGGTTAGGAGTCTCCCATCCTGTATTTCACAGTGTTCAGTGATATGTAAACACAGAGTCACATCTAACCATTGAAACTGGGTCTGAAATTACAAATATGGATATAGGAATTCTTTCATGCCTTTATTCTTTCATTCTTGCTGTGGGTTTTGTTGTTTTTTTTTTTTTTTTCATGTTTCTATTAATAAAATATTTATTGTTAACGTAGAAAAACTTTTGGGATAAAGTCCCAAAATTGTGAACTTTACGTTTATTTCCAGAAAACTAGAGTGTACTAAAGTTTCAACAACATTTCAGATCACTAGTTCTTAAAAAAGTTAAAATGTATGTCCTTATATTTTGTATTTGATTATACTTGAGAGTACTTCTTATGATATGCCCACGTCTATCATAAAATGCAGTACAGAAAAAGCTACTTTCATTTCTATTTTCTTATTATGATTCACATTCATCACTTAGGGTGAATTAAATCCACCATAAAAAGTGTTATAAACCTTCTTATAATTAAGATGAACCAGAATGTGTTCAAAAAATGTTCTTTGATAATTACAGTTGATAATGAAACTGATATTTCAGAATTTGATACTTCGTTGTCTTAATTTTGCTGATGCAATTTATAGAGGAGTAAATTGTCAAGAAAAGTTATGTTCTCTACAGTGTGAGAAAAAGTGCTAATTTTAAGCTAGTACATTTAGACTCTTTCCAATAGTATGTAAAATAAATCTTCTTTCATGATCTTTTATTTCTCGTATTATATAGCAGTTTCTTTTGTCCTATTGGGTACCCCACACTGATGTCCCTATCTTGTAACCTTTTCCAGAGTGAAGAATGCTGCTGTGAAAAAATAGGTAGTTATTTGGAAAGAATAGCTAGAAGCAGTCAAATATAAAATGAAGTTTTTAATTATGTCGTTGACTGGAGTATGGTTTATATCTTCAATGTTTGATTATTGTTGTTGGCTCTGGAAAATCTATTTCTGTCCTCTTGAATTTTATTTAAAAATCAGGAAAAACAAATTTAGAGGGGTGCAAAGAGAAGACTACGTATTCCTGTGCGACCAACAGCATCAATTTCAGAACTGTGACCCAACCAAAGCAAAGATTTTAGTTGTGACAGCTATATTCACTGTGAAATGTGGCCAGTTTTCAGTAGAGATACAATAACAAAGTTATTGAATTCTTACAGCAAGTAGTTGAGTGTAAGGTATATTTCTGGATTTGTTATTGTTTGTCTGATTGTTCTGGATTTGCTGTTGTTTGTCTGATATTGGAATAGATACAACTATCATTAATGAAAGAGAAGTTTTGTTTCCTAGAGAAAAACAAAGCTATATGAAAAACAGTTGAAGTTTACATCAATAACAATCTATGGAAAATAGCAAGGGATGAGATTCATAATTTATAAAAATGTAATAGAAAAGTGGAAATCACAGGAGAATAATATTTTAAACAGTATCAAAAAGATGAAGTTAACATTGTTTGAAGGAATTTTAGAAACAAATTTGAAAAACTGGAAGATAAAAAATAATGAACAGCAAAAAAGACAAAGCAATAAAATTTACCCTTTTTAAAGGCTATTTCAAAATCTACTTTCTTTAATAATTGAAAAAATAAAACAATTAACTCATGAATTAAAAAAAAAAAAAAAAGATTCAATGTATTTTGGAAAAAAATATGGTGTTAGTAAGATTTTGCTTGAAGTCCAGCAAGATTCCAGAAAATATATAAAAAGGAATATATTCTGGGAGAATACAACCGAACTCAGTGAGAATTAAATGAAGACTGCAGCTAGTATTTTCCTCGAGAGAGACCATTCAACAATTCACTTGAGAATGTGTCAGTGTCAATGCATTTTCCCTGAGCTTTCCCTGCAATTCCATTATGACAATTGTGGGTTGAAAAATTCTGACTATCTAATCTGGTTACTTCGCCTCTAGAAAACTGCCCAGCTCTGTAGGAAGTAATTGAAAGAGGTCTATATCATATGAGTACCTGAAGGCACTAGGAAACAATGTATAATATACTCTTGTTATTAATTTTTAAGATCATTTAACTTTAAAATATTTTACTAAGATTTTTTCTTTTTTTTTTTTTGTCGTTTTTATAAAATATTCACCATTGATGTTCTATTACAGTACTAAGAAAGGCAACTAACATTTTGAATATCAAATTTATCTCCAGGGGATTCAGGTATTTTGCACATAATATGGTTGGGTTTTAAAATTTGCTTCAGTTGTTCAAGCCTGCTGTAAAAAAAAATCAAGCTAGTTTCCAATTGTGTATAATAGCTAATTATTCTTTTTTTTTTTTCTGAAGTTTCTGTTCATGTATTTGTAGTATTAACTGCTGGCATTAGTATTAATTTCCACAAGCTGTTTCTGATCCAGTCAGCTATTTCTGTCAAACTAGCTAGACAAAAGTAGTTGATTTTAAAGAGCATCAGAAAACAGCTACAGGCCAAAAATAGCCTCTGTCTGATTAGCTGGTCATTAATAGCAACAGTGTCTTCAAAGTACAAGGCTAAACAAAATAGGTAATTTAAATTTGATAACAGAACAAGCGAAAAATTAACTATAGAAATCTGTGGCATTTGTGTTCTCATACTTGCTGAATTACGTACCAGAATAGTAAATGAACAATGAACAGAGTAGTACCCGCATTACTTTCATTTTATCTATCTGTAAATCAGGACATGTACATTAGGTTTGGGGGTGCTTATAAAAGAAAATGAGGATCATCTGTATGGAATAAAGGCTTTAATCTTGTGTAACTCTACCCTGTTAGTGTTCTGCAGTGGCTGCTATCTTTCCCAAAAGGACTGAAGGTCTTTCCTGTTTTTGGAAGATGAAAGTTGTGTTAAGAATCATGTCTAAAGAACAGCATTTAAAAGCTGTGAGATCTTTTGGAGAGGCAAGTCATACACATGAAAACATTATTTTCTGTAGCTTTATTTCTGGAAATTAGCAGATTTATGGAGTAATAGCAGTTTGTAAAATCACAGAGTCTTTACTGTCAAATCTTATAAAGTTTAAGTAAGATGCCTTTGCATATGACATAAAATATAGGAAAGGCGCAGAAAAGAAAAGATGAGGAGAGAAGGAGAGGAGAGGAGAGGAGAGGAGAGGAGAGGAGAGGAGAGGAGAGGAGAGGAGAGGAGAGGAGAGGAGAGGAGAGGAGAGGAGAGGAGAGGAGAGGAGAGGAGAGGAGAGGAGAGGAGAGGAGAGGAGAGGAGAGGAGAGGAGAGGAGAGGAGAGGAGAAAAGGAAAAGGGGAAGAGGAAGAGGAAGAAAGGAAGAAGTCCAATGTGACTGTCACTAGAACAGATTGTTTCATTCAAGTAGAGCACAGATTGATAGAACCGAAAAGAAGTGGCAAGATATTAAACAGATGTATTTTCTGCTAGGTGCAAAGTTTATGGAAGAAAAGATTATTTCCAATCTCATTTCAGTCGTAATTGAACTATTCCCAGTGAAAGATAAATTTTCACTGAATTGTACAATGGCATTTTTATGGCTTTGGCTTGGCTTATTTTGTGTGAATTAAGTGCCTGAAATACTCAATTCATTTTAAGTACGGGGAGTTGCACATGAAATTATGAGAGCTAAGAAGTTAAATTTAAATTAAATAGAAGCAAAAAAAAAAAAAAAAAAACAAAAACAAAAAAAAAAAAAAAACAAAAAAAAAAGATAAACTGAAAACCAAAACACAAATGTAACACTTACAAATGGAAAATCACATCCTTGATCCTTTCGATACCCTAAAACTGAGTAGTTTTTCAGGCTGCCTAATTTTATTTTCTGCTGTTCACATGTCAAGTGAACTCAGCATGTGCCTCTCTGAGTTCAATTTTTATCAAATGCTATTTCTTTTTGTTATGTCATGCAATTATGAATCATATAATCATAGAATTGATCAGGTTGGAAAAGACCTTTAAGATCGAGTCCAACCATATCCCTAACTCTACCAACCCTCTACTGAATCATGTCCCTGAGCACTACAACCAAACGGATTTTAAAAACATCCAAGGATGATGACTCAACCACCTCCCTGAGGAGTCTATTCCAGTGCTTAACAACCTTTTCAGTAAAGAAGTTCTTCCTGATATCCATCCTAAACTTACACAAACTTAAATATACATAATAGTAAAAAACCTGAGATTTCTTAACACTTTTCTCATATATTAATCCAGTATCAGAATTAATAATTAGAAATTATCCTATTGTACTTTTTTATTTCCAGCATTGATATCAGATGTTTAAAATGTTTCACTCTATTTCAAGAGAAGGTGCTTTAAAGGACTGTGATCTATTATGAGGTTCAGATTGTGAATTTTGATCGTGAATAAAAATTCCCCAGTAGCAGCATATTTTTACATGTTTTTCTCTGAACTAAGGTAAGGTTCTTGAGCAAACTACATTTAAAGTACGCTTTCCATCACTTAATTGGGTTTTGACTTAAGCACCTGACTTGTGCAGATCAGGACTGCCAGCCCCTGCTTGAGGTTGAGAAGGTTGCAGGTCAAGTCTAAAGGTTACAGGATGAGACTGCAGATGTAAAACAGCACCTGGAGACCTGGAGCCTCAGGGGCATGCAGCACTGCCAGTGGAGCAGTACACATTTCCTTTTTATACCCTAGTGATGGCAAGAAGGAGACTTTGCCAGATGTGTAGGCCCTACCTACTACTCAGCCTCCTGCTTGATGACTGCAGTGAACAACCAGCTTTTGCCTATAATATGTGCTTTTTAAGTCTGCTTTTCAACCTTCAAGTCTGGAAAAAAAGCACACTGTTTTTTATTTCATTGTATAGTAAGGTTTGGCACAGAAGTGACAATCCTGCTTAATCTTTCATTTTGCTGAGCTGTGAGACTGCAGAATGAATCCATACAACAGAATCATAAAAAAATTAAGAGTCTCTGTGAGTTAAAAAACATGGTATCAATTTCCTTTTTTTTTCATATTTTGCACTCTTGTTAAATTCTAAAAAAGCTTTCTGATGATTTTTCAGGATTCTGCTTGCTAATCTGCATCTGTGTTTCAGTGGTAATGCTATAGCTGGGAGACAGTTTACTATGCCACAGTTAGGGGTTATCACATAACAATCATTTTAACTTCTGAACTGCAACAAAATTCTTCTAACAGTTTTGCTAACACTTGTTTAAAAAAAGTTTTCCTTCTTTTTTTTTTCCCTCCATTGACCACAAAGGTTTAAAAGCAGATTATCTGTTGCCAAGGAATATGCATAATGAAATGTCATCCAATGTGATATATCTGCTTCCAGGTGCTTCACTTGCCTCTTCTTTTTTCTTTTTTCTTTTTTTTTTTTTTCAAAAATTTTTCCTTTTTTTCCTTTTATTTTCTTTTCTAGAAATTCATAGTACATTATGTTGAGGGTAAATATGATTACGTATTCCAAAGAAGGAGGCAAGAAAATCATTATAATTCTTTGTCTTTAGCAACATTTAAACCATGAAAGTAAGTATGCTAAATGTTTACTTTACTTACTATTTAGTTCTTTTTTTCTTACCTGTGTGTAAGTTGACACTACTTCAGATCTGATAGTTGTCTTGTCCTAATTAAAATGAAGTGTTTTTACCTTGTTCAGTTACAGCAAAGGTACAGTCTTTGGCATGCTTTGGCAACAGACTGATTACTGTAAAAACTATATGACAGTATTACATCCTTTTTTGTTATTTAGTATGATGAGATAAAAGAAAGAAGGCATTATTTTTTTGTAGTAAAGACATGAGTTCTTAAGTTCTGAAGCTCTTAAGCCTTAAATTTTTATTTCATGACAATGCTTTCGACACATCCATTAATTTTTAGTGTGTTAATGTTACTGCATAACCAGACACTCAATACTTTTCAAAATGTAAGGTTTGCACTTCATCTTCATGATTGTCTTTAACTATACACTAATAATGGATAAGAAGTTCTGAGATTACCAAATAAAAGTTGTTTTAAAAGATTATGAAACTCTTCTTATTGTCCCTTACAATGTCAAATCAAACTGCGATTTGCAGTAATGTAACATTTGTCTTATTCCTGGATTCCTACATGCTCCCTCTCTGCTCCTACAGCATGGCTGTCCAATGTTTTGACTGGCCTGGGATGTACTGAGTAAATGTACTGAGCTGCAGAGAAATAAAGTTAACGTATGCAAGTAATAAAACTTATTTTTAATGTATTTTTTATGAAAGCAAAAAAACAGAGTAAGAAAAACGTAAAACTAGTGGGATGTTTGACCTTGTTTTTGTGAAACTAATACATCAGGCTGTTCAGTGCCAGTGTTTACCACTCCTAGTGAGTTCTCAAGGTGTTCATTAGAGAAACATTACTCTTCCTGTGCTTCATACTTGAAAGTAGTTGTTCACAAATGTATGAATTGCCAAAAAGAAATGACACAAATGAGAAGTAAGATGTGACTGTAAAGTAAGGGATATTTTTCTCTGGTACGAAAGAGCTCATGAAAATCTGGTAAAGGGATGTGACCAAATTTTTCTTTCAATTGAATGTCTGAATGCAATTCTATACACTCCATTTGAAAATTCCCAGGCATTTATGTTGACTGAAAATGGAGTCTCAAATATATAAAAAACAAAAAGAAAAAAAGAAAAAAATATATTTTTTAAAATCTTCAAACCTATTCTCAAATTTCTTTATCAAAAGAGAAAGTACAACTGCACATTTTTCAGTGTTCAGAGGACTCTCTTTAGCCAGTGTATCAAAATGCATGGAATTATTTGCCATAATTTGAGCTTGCCATTAATTTAGTTTCATCTCAAATGCTATTAGGGTTTAAAGCATAGCACAGGTAAGGTCATTTTGAGCTTGAAGACACGTTTCACTCATTTAAATGAGAAGTCAAATCCACCAAAAATGCTAAATCTGTGAGCCATTTTCCATCTTCATTCTTGTAGTTTTTTCCTTTTTATTCCATAAGGGACTTGATTTTACTTTTCAAATCATAATTTTTTTTTGCCTTTTACCCTGACTTAGCCACTTTCCTTCAGAAAAGTAAATGATGACCCAGTTATCAGCATCCACGTGTTTAACTAATTCCTAGAATTTGTGATGATTCAGTCTCTTCAACTTTATAAAATTCATAGCTTTGATGATGATTTGCACGACATTACAAATTTTAAAGCTTCTGGACATAAATTTTCTTGATGTCTGATACAGCGATGTTTCATCTAATGTGAGTTGCCAGTGGCAATTGCATCATATTCTATTAATTTTATAAGTCTTTGTTTTTACCAAACACTACCAGGGCATTATCAGTAGCTGTGCCAGATATGTTGACAAAGGTTAAAGAAAATCACTTTAATATATTTTTTCACTGTTTTGTACAGATCAAGAGATTTAATTGTCTGTCTCAATTACACCAAAGAAGCCACTACTTCAGTGACATTATAATCGTTATCAATATCTCTAATGAAAGGGCAAGTTGAGCTGTATCTGCAGCATCACTACTTTCATCTATTGCCAAAGTATAAAATTTGAAATAAGCAGCTTTACTCTCTAAATTTCTATTATAGATTTTCCTATTTGTTCGGTTCACCTGGCTATAGTCTGCTGAGACAAACTGATTTTATAAAATTCCATTTTTTTTGTCAGGACACATAGTATCTGCCATGTTTTCCATACAAAACTTAGTAAACTCAGTAAATGGTTTTGATCTTCTTGTATGCAGATTTTCTACCTCATAATTGACAGAGTCCATTTGAGTTTTAACATTTTTTAAAAGATTTTGTTGAAGTAACTAGACTTTTTTCAGTTCCACTGTAGTGTTCTTACAAAGCGTTCCTCTACATGCACTGAATTTGGCAGTGTGTTTCTGTACATAACAACTTTTCAAATGATGATCTGCACTGCACCGCACCCACCCTCTTCATCAGAGGTGGGCACAGACTACAGCGCAAGCTGTGCCAGGCCTCATGCGGCCCATGGGCTGGACATGCCCATAACCTACATTTTCTCAAAGCCAAGCACAATGTAATCATATTTATCTCTTTGTCCTTGAGTTCAAACACTAGTTATAATTTTACTATTGTTTCAACACAGTCCTCCTTCAGCCAGTTGAACCTAAAATGGTCTGCTTACATATTCTGGGAACTCCCTTTTCTAAGAGAGCTAATTTTCTTATTTTTACGAGTAAACATTATTTTTCTTTTTTCTTTTTTCTTTCTTTTTTGTTTCTTTTGTTGGTGGTGGTGTTGTTTTTAATACACAGATGACTTTCTGAAGATCTGTGTCTTACTTTAACCACCTTCACAATACATTTATTGTCAGAATGTTAAAAGAGAAAGTGGAACTGTTAACCTAAAAGAGCAACAATTTTCCATCAAATTACAGTACAAACAAGTTTTGTGTAATATGTAATAGTATTACATAATATTACATATTACAAATAGTACAATATTACAATATTACAATATTACAAATAGTATTACATAATATTATTAATATTTATAATATATAAATTAGTAATATGCTAAAGAAAATATCAGAACGAATGATCTATTTTCACAGCGAAGGGCAGGTCTGAGCAAATTTCTTTAGTGATATTTAGAGGTTCTCTAATAAATAACATATCACTAAATAATGCAGAGAACAGATTAAAACCGAGGGGGTAGAGTTCATTGTTTAGACTTGTCAGTTACTATTATCTTCAAAGAGGTGAAAAAACCAATCATGATACTAAATGGTTAGGCAATAAAATGGCAGATGCAGGGCAAATACAATTAATTCATAGTAACATTCACAGAAGAATGTTGTGGTAGTTTAAAATTTCCATTCAGTAAAAGGATCTTGAAATTTTGTGAATAGGAATGAAAATACTCCTATCTTGGGTGTTCAGTCAGCTCTACTTATTAAAAACACAAAACAAAACAAACAAACAAACGAAAAAAACAGTGAAAGACAACTAGAGGACATGCGATATGCAGATTAAAAAAAAAGAAAAATTAGAAGTACTTCACTTGTGAAACAGTAGAAATTATCAAATAATGACATTTTCTATTTTCTCTAAGTGCAAGATTTGGAAAACATCCATTGAAACAAGAAGTACTTGTAAACAAATTAAAATAAATATTTTTCACATAAATATCTTGCTCATTCTGGGAAAATAATTTTCAACTTATTTTATTTAGTTAGGAAGGACAGTTTCTGAATGGCATGGAGATTCATCAAAGTTCATCATTAACCATGAGTATTATATTTGGCAGTCAGAACTGAACATCCAGCTCATAAACTAGTAAACTGGAAAAGCTTTAAAGAAATGCTAGTTGAAGAATCAATATATTCTTGTTTTGTTCATCAGCTCCATCTACACACATTCCTTCCTGCAGGAACACAATCTAGCCATGATGGTGATGGCTACCATTACACATGAATCTGACCTAGCTCGGCAATCTTTATTTATTTTAACCTTATCCTACACAAGTTGAAAGACATGGGACAAAGAGAGAGAGAGAGAGAGAGAGAGAAACAGGGAGAGAAAGAGAGAGATGCCACAATCTGCTATCATCAAGCTCTACCAAAACCATGAGGGCTGAACTTTCCCAAATGAATGAACAATCTTGCACTTATATGTAAGACCTGATTGTTAAACATCCAGATACACCTTACTTTTTAAACTTTTTTTTTTAGTTTGCTTCCTGTAACAGTAACATTTTTATAATTCTCAGTGTAAGTGGAAAGAAAATTCCACTGAGCATCAGATTTTTCTCTACTTTGGATTCAGAAAATATCAAAAACGTGAGCTAAGATCACATGGAGCCCGTCAAGCTGTAATGCTTAGCTTCAGACCATTTTGACTCATGAAAGCTACCACAGGCCACAGAAGAACAGAGCAAGTAAAATAGAAAATTGACATACAATTATAAATCTGCATTTATTAGATTTGAAGTCAGAAGGGAATACTTCCAGCTGAAGAGACTGTAACAATCAGATAGCACGTGAAATCTGGTTAACTCCATGTGGCAGACAAAGGGAAGAATTACTTGTATGTCCAGATTGGAACATCTTAGATAGATGCTGTTTCCAAAATTGCTCCTTGCCTTTATATTACAAGAAAGTTTTAGAAATTATGTTCATGATTTACAGTAATGCTACACTGTAGGGATATTACTCACTTCTAAGGTGTCCTTGAAAAAAATTTAATCATCATTCTGCATATGGTTTTTTGGATTAAGATTTTGTGCCAAGTATTGTGTGCTGGTAATTTATTTATATTTTTCCCGTTCTGAATTTGTGGTTTTCTGTAGTGGTGGAGGTTATTTCTGCTCTGTTGCTTGCTTAAAAGACTTCATCATGCAGAAAAAATTATGTGGGTTCCTCAAATGAGATTGGGTTTATGCCCTACATTGGCAGCTAATTCTTGAATTAGGCTGATTAAATTGTATGTCATCAAATAAAATACCTTCAGGACAATATAGGGCTGTAATCACTAAGAATGCAAAACAAAAAGTGCCTAGTGCATTCATCTGATAAACAGGCAGCTGATAAATTGGCAGCTACAATTAGAAAGTTTATAAAATCTATTTCCAAAAATTCTAATTAAAATGAACTCAATGGCTTGTAGATTAAAATGATACTTATATGTTTTTTTATATTATCATAGGACTACATAAAAGAATAAAACTTGAGAGCACATAGGACGCTAATGAATGGAGACATTTTGAAATCAAATGAAAAAAGAAAAAAAGAGAGAGAGACAAATATGGATGTTACATTCACAGGTTATTAACCAAGTTAGACATCAGCTTTACATAGTTTCACACATCAAGGACATACTGATTCACAATGTTCAGTCCTATAAAAAACAAAAAAGCTATGCTAGTGCTTAAGTGTGTATAAGAACTAATATTTTGTGATGAAACAAAAAAAGCTCTTGAAAGCTTATTCTAGATATCAAATCTCTTTTTGTGTTTACAGGATTTTGAGTCTGCTTTGTCTTTTACAATGAAAATATTAATGAACAACTGCCTCACAGGAATGAACTGATTTGCCACTGTCTATTCAGAGTTTTAAAGATATTTCACTAGATTGCTTCTTTGTTCTCCCACTGTTTTAACTGTAACTCTTAGATGATGGATTTTGTTTAGTAGTAGCCAGAGCCACTGAGAATTTCTAAATTTCCTTCTCCACTCTGTCCTATCATAGAAAAGCTGTAACAGTAACATAAATTAAATTCTGTTGTTCATATGACAGCTTAAAATAGATGGCAAGTAGAATGTGCTAGGATAACAACAAAATGCTGGGACAGCTGAGCAAGTAGAACATGTGGGATAGCTGAAATTTACTCAAGTAAAACTAGGTTATAGAAGAACTGTTTTACTGCCTATAAAACCTTTATTAATTCTGCCCTGAGAGTTCTGGACATCTAAAACTCTTCAGCAAAATAAAAACAATTTGAGGATAATTTAAAAAAAAGCATACACTCCCAATTTCTCACACTGATATATATTCAATAACCTTGGGATAAAAAAAATTAAAAAAAATTTTAAAAAAATTAAAAATAATTAAAAAAAGATCAAATATTCAAAACAGATTTCTCATTTATAATTTCTTAGTGTTCTGTCCATATTGGAAAACAGTCATGTATTATAAAACTGCTTTGAAAATATCCACCGTAGTAAATGCCCTTCCTGCAAACCTTTTCATGGCAGAATTTACTGATGCACTTTTTCTCCTGCTTCATTTCTAACAGTATTCTAAATCTGCTTTTATTACCGAATAATTTTGCTCATTTCTGATAAACAGGAATCCATTTTGAAACCATAAAAACTGCTCATATCTCCTGCACAGTTATCTTCATTCTGCAGTCCATCTACTCTAAAAAGGATAGGATAGGAAATATCAGAGAAATTCTATGGGGAATCAGAATAACATGTTCAAAGGATGAAAATTCTGACTTGCAGAAAACAAACTCTACAATCCTTGACATTTCCTGCTCCTTTTGTTTTACAGATGCTTGGGGACCTACATCTTGGTGGAAAAAAAAAAAAAATCATTTTTCCTCATGGAGAAAAAAGTTTTCCTTTCCACTGTAAAATTTCTTTTCATTTTTAATATGTTGAGATATTTCCCATAGTAACAATGCAAAAGTAATCTAGCTAAGCCTATCCAGTGGAGTTGTGCTACTTACACTTTTACTGGATCTAAGTGAGCTCCAGCAAGTGTTACTAAATTATTTCAAGCAAGACTGAATTTAAATTCTCACTTCATGTTTGGAAACAGGTGAGAGTAAAATAAGTAACTTCTTAGGAATGCTTTCCTAAAATGAAGACTCAAAAACTAATAAAAATATGGTACTGCTGAGCAATTTCAATCTGATCAGAAGATCACTATAGACTGAATTACACAGTGGGATTCACCACAATAGCTTTGACTCAACCGAATTGTCATTATGTAGTTCAAGATTTTGCCTGCACCATTCTGTGTGTTTTCATTTCTGATCAACATGTGACAGAGATAAATTAATGTACAGGCCTCAGACCCTTATTTTCTGTGTGCAGCCCTGAACTCTGAGATGATGTTGTTCCTGTACCCAGGTTGTTATACTGACTCTGGCTGAACACCATGGGCCGAATTAATGACCTTAAGTTCAAGCTCAGGTGCTGGTGGCAGGGAGCATTAGCCTAAGGTTTGAGATGTCCCTGCTGTTAGGAACATTAATATGTGCAAGCCAGAGAGGGTTTCTCACCTGACAGTGAAGAGCCCTACCCTACCCATCAGGATTGCTAGCAGGGGAGGCTGGCATAGCTTGTTCTGTTTGTTGTAACTGATTGATGTAATAAAAATGGCAAAACATGAAAATCCTGCTCATAAAGGACTCCCTTTCCTGCAGTGTATGGTTCAAAAGAAAAGCTAGGTATAAACCTTGCCTTCAAAATATCATCCTACAGGTCAGTCAAAATGTGACAAGGTATTGTAGGAAACAAATGAGAAAGAATTTAGCATTTGTTACAACAATTTTTCTCAGATGTTCACAGCTTGAAGCTTCTTCTTTTCTATCAGAGGAAGGCTTTAGTCATCAGTAATTCATGCTGGACACCCATTGTGTCATCATCTATTGAAAATATTTCTTTTTTTATACTCACAAATACATTTTAAAATATACTGGATATTGAGATAGAAAGAACAGATTAATCCTTCTTATGTGGCTTTCAAAAGGAATGTATTTTGTACATTGAGAAAGAGAATGAATTAATCCATATGTTCAAATTTCAGAAACTACAGAGATGCCACATAACCTTTTTGTGCTGAGACACCTATCTTTTCCTTCTTGATTCGTTTCTACAGTTAGTCTATCAAGTTAAAAAATGTAGGACACTGGAAAAGAAAATATATATCATCCATAAGAAAAATTCTTTTAAAAATTGTGTTACAGACTATATTTGAATGTGATTATGAATTTACCTTCCTTTGACATTAGTTATCTATCTTCTTTTATACATCTCAGGAATAAAAGCTGTAGCAGTCAGCAAAACTACAAAAGGTAAAAAATTGATAAAAAGTGATACAGTTAAATGTGCTGCTAGAAAGCAGATGCATTTGAAGTTGACATTGCTTCTGACAAGCCTTCAAGGTGTCAAAAAGTGTAAATTCACTCTCTGTGTGTATATGCACTGCCTAACATGCAACACACAGGGACTTTTTTTTAACAAATATAATTGCTAACTTAGCAAACTCCTTCAGAAAATTATAATGCAACAGTGGGCCAATAATAATATTTGTTAGGATGACTCTAGATCAGGCTGAATTGGCTTTTTCTCTATAAGGTATTGTTGTCAGCATGGTTCAAATATCAGAATAGTGCAAATCCCTAAGCTGTTTTGATTTGTTGAAAATATCCTGAGAACAATATGAATTATTTTTATCTCTTAGCACTATAACATAATTTGAAGGATGGCATTCTGTTTTCCACCCTCTGCCAGCACCTTCTAGGGAGGAACCATCCAGGGCATATTTAACTACAGTGGATTGCAGTGTTGTGTATTTAACTCAATTGGTAGGGCATTGGCCAGTGTAGAGTATTGCACAACTTTATCTTCTATAGTGCATCACCAATAGGAGGTGTGTGATAATTTTTTTCAATTATCTTGTACCTTAAGAATAAGTGCTGTTAAATAATTAGCTTGCATGCAGTTCTGTGTTCTGTATATAATCACTTGCATGGCATGTTTCTATCAAGTGTGCATGTTGCCTCGTTTCCAAAGCTCTTTTTCTGGGAACTAAAGCAGTCACTTCATTGGGGCCATTAACGACACATACACCAACATGATGGAGAAGCAAATGGTGTTTATTGCAGTGAAACTACAACTTATATACCCTGCGTGCTTCACCTACGCCCCTAAAGCATGTGTCATAATTTAGGAAACAGAGCACGGGAGGATCCTATACGCGTCACAACCCGATGCCTCGCTGTCGCCTAATAGAACATGTGCATCAGTAGTTTACTCCTGGAAATAATTTTGGAATGCAAGGAAAATCAATATCAGTTCAGACTTTGGTGTCTTCTTTGGATGCAACAGATAACTCTTCCAAAAATGACCTTTGAGATAACCTCAGTCAATGATTCAAGATGTAGCAAGATAAATCATCAAATAGATGATTCCAAACACTAGCTGTTTTGCTTACAGGTAGCAATGGGTTAGAAATGGGATTTGGTCCATTCTTGCTATTAATTCCTTTCAATTTCATTGTGTGAAATATTATTGATGCTACAAAGAAAGAGTTTTTGATAAATACAGTAAAAAAAGCTTAAATCAATAGTTATCTCACAGAGAGATACCTGAAATAATAGAATATAGAGAATCATTTGTCCCTTAGTGATGTGAGAATTCTGTTCTCCATCATTCAAAATATAACAAAAATACCAGTGGCAGCTGCCTCTGACACTTCAGATGCCAGATGACTCATACTCATCCGGAATGTTTCTATTGAGAATATATTTGTACATTTGCTGGAAGGAGTGCATGTAATCATGCCACTGATGGTTGGAAGTGGAGTAGCAAAAAATTAAAAGTTACTCTGGACTGCATAACATGGAATGTGCATCATTCTGGAGGGGGCATTACTAAATGGGCTATGTACTTACTTGCCCATCCCATCCGTTTTTCCTTCTATTTCTTTGTAAGTCTGCTTTTGTAGAGAAAAAAATCCAGTGTTATTATCTTTTTTTTCTGATAGAGAACTGTAACCCACTCAAACTTGAATTATGTGCTATTCTGTTCTGACAACAAGCAGCAAGGACAAAAATATCGAAATAACTTTCACTGATTATTTTTTAGAAACATCGCTACCAGTGCCATGATAGCAGAAAGCAGCTCACAATTTTTGATGGCAAATAGACATTTAATCAAAACCTTTTTTTCTTTGGATGTGTATAGAGGGCATGTTTGGTTTGGGTTGCTCATCTTTGTATGCTGTTTTTTTGGGTTTTTTTTGTAAAAATGATACAAACTAGCAGGGCCATAGGGTTGAACTGTACTCTTTCACAGTATTTCAAGTATTGAGAAAGCCATGGATATATGTGCAGGTATCTGTATGTCTCCTTCATTGCCTTCATTTGTTTGTTTCTTCCATCAAATAATCAGGAGGTTAGCAAGGGAAATTAGGAAGATGACACATCAATGAACAACAACCCTCAGATAACAAAACACGATCCTAATTCTTCAGTGTGGATGTGGAAATCTCATTTCATGACAACACAGGAGGAAAATGAAGAGAGTTCTCAAAAGCATTGTTATGATATGAAGGTAAGATGCTTCTTTTGAACTCTGAGTTCCATTCTCTAAACTCAATATTACAGTCCACTTTACTGGTTAAAAATTCACAACATTATGAACTGAATAAAGACGCAGATCAGTTGTTCTCATTTTTGTAGAGTCGAGAAAAAAAATGTGTTTTTTGTATTTATTAGTAAACTATCTAATGGTTATTATTTGATCTTTATTTCAAAGTTGAATAAGGTTCATATGCTTTTGGATGGTATTTTTTACATTAGGAATTATGTGTCAGCCATGGAGTGTATTTTACAATTATTGTTCTATTATCCTCTACTAAGATTATTTTGAAAGTACATGTTTACTTGTTTATGTCTAAAAATTAATAGAAAAAACTTTAAAATACCATGGAATGAAGAAAGGTTAGAGAATCTTTCTCTACATGACCTCAGCAAATGATCTCACAGGCATAACACTCCAGGTGACTTCAGTAATCATCATGCACCTGTACTTTCCAATTAATGTAACATATTTTAAATAATAAAAAATGCATTTTATAAGCATGAATATTCAGTTAATTTTTAATACCCAAATATCTGTTGTTTAACAGTCTTAAAAAGACTGGGAAATAATGAACTTCATGTGAGCAGAAAGCTCAGTAAACTCAATCAATTTGTAATTTTGAATAAATGTGTATGGACAAAAGTTTAGACAACTTATTAATGGATTAAAGATTCCAATGAATGCAAACCGTGTCTTTGAATCAATTTATAGCTTGTGCCTTCCGAATTAGGGCAGCCCTATGAATTCCTTGTACTCCAAATGTATGTGTGTATATACATATATATATATATAAAATCAAGTGTTTTGGAGTATAAATTGACATTCAGTTGACCTTTTGGTCAATGAATCCACACATTAGGTTTATGCCTTAAGCACCTTACCTGAGGTTTTGCTGTTCCTATTGACTCTAAAAGAGAAAGGACCATCACGTAACAAGTTCTGAATCCAACAGACATCATTATATTCCTTCTTGTGACAGAAAGCACAATTTCTTAAACGATTTGATAAGGCTTGAACCTTTAGCTAAATGATGTGAGAAGATTATCTAGGATTTGCTTTGTGAGAGAACATTGTCTAATGAGTAGGTTATTGAATTAATCACAGTCACATTTAGTACTGAAAACGCATTTAAACTGTGGGTTACTCAGATAATAAAGCAGAGAATCCCACTGCCACCTCAAAGAAATATGTAGGTGATTTTAATAGTCAAATATTCCCTGATAGGATATTAAGGCCCATTAAAAGTTTCTACTATTTCATCATTGCAAAATTGGTTGAGCTTGGTATTACAATGACAAAGTATTCCCCCCCCTCTCCCCCCCACCAAACCTCCATTCACAAGTGGTAGCTTATACAAGGAAGTTTTGGAAGATCTAAATAATGCTGAACTTAATTTTATATTATTTACTAATTCACTTCTGTCGCTGCCTTTAAAATAACATGCATGAGCAAGTGCTATAAGTGTATGATCAGACTGCTTATATTGGCAGGTGATGCTCAGATAGAAACACAAGCCTGAAGGCACATTGTATCCATAATCCATATTCCACTATGAGGCCCTGTGTAAGTCATTCAAAGCAGTAATTTGAATGTCACTAGTATGCTGCATGAAAATTTAACCTACATTCATAGATATAAGTGACAGTTATTTCTGGGCTGCCTTATTATAAGCGCAGGTGGCTTATATAGAACAGAAATAGAAGGAAAAACCATATTTTCCCAGTTTTTATTTAGATTACCTGTCTTTAAACATTTACATACAATTTTATTAATAATACAAATATTATTTGTGTCTTTGCCTATAATTTTGTGTATGGCTGTGCTGACGAACTAGTTCTTTTCCTCTGATATTTGAGAGATCACAAGAGTGTTGATGGTATATGTAAACCTGAAAAATATACATAGAATGTTACAGGGTTAAACAGTATGGTAGCCTTATTTCTAAAGTTGGTTTATTCCATTCTTCAATGATAGGTAGTTAATGAACTAAGGCCCAACGCCAGACCATATTGAAAAACAGCAGTTACTGTCTTTGAGCTTATGAAAAAGAAAAAAAAAATACAACATCAAGCTAGCACAAAACCACTAGTGCTGTGAATTTATTTTCTCTTATTTGTATCAATACTCTCTCATTTTAAAACATAAGAGCAAACAAAAGTCATTTTCCAGTAATTTCTTTAGTCACATCATTTATTCCATTTAAAAACAGATATAAAACACATTTCAGTGTATTTATTTGCCAATTATTCTGGAGTGCAGTTAAAGAAATAATAAGTCATAGTCTCATGTCTCAGTATTTACAGAAATAACAGAAAAATACTCTGATTTTGCAAGATTTCCTCCCACCACAACACTTCTTTTCCATGTATTCTAATGGATGGCATCCTGAAGGTAAACAAATTTAATCTTTTCAGGACTGAAGAAATAGGAAAAATTCTGTCTTTTGAGAAGGAATTCAACTAGGCATCAGGAATTGACCAAGAAGGGCAAAGGGTCAAGTATCATTGGTATCATCATAGAGACTCTCTCAGACACATCTTTGCCAGCAGACTTTTCTCCTTTCAGCTGATAGAACTAACAGAGATGTTTGAGCAGTCAGTTCCCAGAGATCCCATTCAACATAGGAAGACAGTTATGCTACATCTTTTGTAAGTTTGCTCGCATTTTAAATGGTAGGGTCTAAGAGTTGAATATACAAAATCCTGGGGCCTCTTTTAGATCTGAACCATTCAATACTGTTCCACCTCTACTGTCCTGAAGGTTTAATGTCTGCATGAGTGGGAACATAGATACTGTGGAAGTCATTTATTTGAGGTCTTGGGACATTTCTTTGTCATGACACAGTATATTCCCTTCTAATTCAGATTCTCAAACAGCCTAAAAACTGAATTTATATCTTAAAAATTAAATTTAAAATTTGGGCATCTGAAATACCTCATGCCATTTCAGTTTCAAAAGTTTTTCACAAGTAGACTTGCATATTTGAAAATGCTGAAATATAACTAATATGGAAAATTCTGCTGTCTTTCACTCACCATAGAATTTATCAAGTTTCATGTAGTTTTAATAGGTATCTACAGAATTGCTCTTAAAAATATATATATATATATTTATTATATATATATGGAATTAACTAGACGATAATTTTCTTTTCTAAGTTTTTAAACCCAAGCTTATAGATTTCTGTAATATTTGGCAGACATATAATTTCCTAGTACATTTCAAAGGTAGTAAAAAGGAAATATCAAAATTATCTCTTTCTATTCAATTTTGTACTTCTTCCTCATAAAATTAAAATTATTGCAGTCAAATTAATTCTTAAAAAAGAAGCTTTCTGAAGGATCACTAATATTAACCAAAGGCCTGAGGATGAAGTGCACCAAGCCATAAGGAATAAAAGTAGTCTTGCATTAAGAAGACTGCCCTGGAGAAAAGATGAATTAATCTGATTCACTCTGAATTAGTCAAATTTGAGTGTGTGTTGAATTGGGAAAAAATGTAGCAGATTGTATATTTGTGCATACAGTATTCCTTCTACATGAAAACATGAAGGTATGAATACATTTATACATATTTTATGAAACATGGTGTTAGCTTCCCTGGTCTGAAGATACTGATAAGGAAGTGTGGACATTTGGGATTTCTTTGACCGCCAAATAGAAACTGCTCATGATAAGAATGTTCTTAATTCTCAGGTCCCTTCTTGTACACTGCATACATTAGAAATATCTGAAGTACTGCTATGTGAAGGTTAACATTTACTTTTTTAATATAGTGTGCAAGAATAGCACACTAAGAATAGCAAGTTAATTGGTCCCTGGAGCACAATGGATTAAAGTTCACAAAGTCATAGTTCGTGAGAGAGAAGCTGTGAGCAACTCTCTCCAAGATTCTCTTTTATGGGAGGCATGTAAAGCAACATAGTGCACAAATAGATTTGTTTCAGCTTGGAGTTAACATGAATCATTTTTGGTTTAGTAGATGTGAAATGAATAAGGCAAAACAAACAGAAAGTGGAAAATTCTGATGGTAAAAATTTAATTGGAGACATTTTGGTATGATAAAGATAATAATTTTCTAAGCATTGGAATAATCTGCCTAAGAAAATTAGGAGCAGTCTATCAACCACTGTACATTTAGAGAAGGCAGACCACTCAACTCCTGTGAGCGTTCTGGGAGGGGGAACAAGTTAGTTTACTTCTCAACCTGCTCCATAGCACAATTTTCTATAATCCAGAGCCAAAGAACAGTAACGCAACATTTCTTTTGGTGCTTAACTTTCATTAGAAACAAATCTGGAAGGTGCTTTTGGAGATATTTACTGGACCAATACATTCTATAAGGCACTATCATAGACTCAAGTTTTTTATTCAATACTGGGTTCCTGACAGAAGAATTAAATTATGAGAGAACTTAGAAGAAAATGCAGGTATGAAACACAGCAAAGGCACAATAAGAAATATGGAAAAGGAAAAATTGTTTATTTATTTATTTTCATTTTAAACACTCTTGTGGCAGTGATTGTTTCTTAATGTGTAATGCAGTAATTTCTTCCATGTTGACTGTTTCATCTTGGATCATATACACATTTTTGTATCACATAACCATTTTTTACCCTAATCTGATAACCATAATCTGATAACTAGGTTGCAAACAGCTAAAATATGTTAGTTTGAGGAGTCTGAAATGTATGAACAAAGCTTGGAGTATTGATCCACTATACCTTCCATACTCTATTCGCTGAACCATTATGAGGAAAAGCAAAAGTATCCTATCCTATTAGATGTCAATTCTCTTTTTTTTTTTTTTAATGAGCAATAGATACTTCTGCATTATTGAGAGAGGGTAGCTATGTGGGGCTCACTTCATTCACTGCAATTTTTATTTTCTCCTATTTGACAAAAACACATACATACATTTTGTTAATATGGTAAAGTTTCCTTCTTTATCCTCCAGAGCATCTTATTTGTGAATGTGTTCCAATAAAGAAGAGAACCTATTCTCTTTGGCTTAGTCTAGAAAACGTTTCCTCTGATCATATTTTTCCCACTACTCTCTACTCAATTTTTTTCAAAATAAGAGAACTACTTAATGTACATTTACTTCAATCGTCATATTCTATAGTTTGTATTCAATATAATGCACATTTTTTATAAAATACTTCAATTGTTTTACTTTTTGTGCATTTATCTGGGTCTCTTGCCTTAGTATGTAATGGAAATGAAGATTGCTACATGATTCTTTTTCAGCCTGGAGAAGAGAAGGCTGCAGGGTGACCTCATTGCAGCCTTCCAGTACCTAAAGGCAGCCTACAAACAGGAGGGGAGTCAACTCTTTACAAGGGTAGATAATGGCAGGACAAGGGGAAATGTTTTAAAGTTGACGGAGAGAAGATTTAGGTTGGATATCAGGGGGAAGTTCTTTACCAAGAGAGTGGTGAGGCACTGGAACAGGCTACTCCGAGAGGGTGTGGATG
Organism: Tetrao urogallus; assembly: GCF_951394365.1. Lineage (NCBI taxonomy): Eukaryota > Metazoa > Chordata > Aves > Galliformes > Phasianidae > Tetrao > Tetrao urogallus. Next base: position 52,343,680 of record NC_136815.1, on the reverse strand, counting down.
CCCTGTCCCTGGAGATGTTCAAAACCAGGTTGGATGGGGCCCTGGGCAGCCTGATCTAGTATTAGATATGGAGGTTGGTGGCCCTGCCTGTGGCAGAGGGGTTGGAACTTGATGACCCTAGAAGCCCCTTCCAACCCAAGCCATTCTATGATTCTATGGTTTTGAACAGATTAAAGATTTTATCTTTAGATTCTTCCTCCAACATTTTTTAGAGTGGTATTTCCACTTATTTTTCCATTTCCAGACATAAATGACAGATGCCATAAACCGACAGATTATTCAAAGAACAGACAACAAACTTCATAAATACTTGAGGAAATGTAAAGAGCAGGATAGAGGGAAACTGATGTGACAGTAGCAACTAGTAGCATATTTTTTAAAGTATTAGTGGAGGATCAGATAAGATACAAATGAATCGCAACATGTGCTGTCAATCCAGACAACAGCAAAACTTCCATTCTCTACATTCTTCCACCTCACTTCCTTTGGTAAGATTTGTCATGTGTTCTGCTTCATATACATTGCTTTAGTAAAATTTAAAGTGATAAAAAAATCTGCCTTTCCCACTAATAGGCTTTTTTTTGTGTGTGTTTGTGTGAAAACATGCTAGGAAACAAAAGTGGATATTTTCTCACCTTTTCTAAAAATATGTTCCTGTACTTACCCAATTCCATGTCTTTACAACAGATTTTCTTCACTAGCTAGTACACTGAGGTTGAAAGTCTTTCATGGTTTTGAAGTTCATATATGGTTCTTAAACACAGAATAAGCTATAGGACTTTAATGATGTAAAATGCAGTTGAATAACTGCATTTTCCCTAGAAAACTTTTGGGAAGGACACAAAAGGACATCTTCTGCTTTAGATATCTGAAGTTATCAATTTCTTCATGACTTTGAAGAGATACCCAAACACCAAGAAAGTCCAGTCCTGTTCATTTCAGCTGTCAATAATATGATTTGGATTGAGCGAAACAACTTCTAGTACAAGTTTCAGACTATTACAGAAAGTATTCTGATGCTTCATAAAATGAATGTTTCCAATGCAGTATCTGAACAGGTATTTCTATCATCCATTATTAATATTCTCTCTGGTTGAGAAGGTAGCACAGCTTGGCCATTCAATCTTTTTGTTACATGCTGAGACTTCTAGCCTGAGTGAAAATTCATACCAATGATGAAGACGGCCTTGGTGCTGTTCATGACAGTGTCAAGCAGAAATAGACTAAGATGACAGGTTATTTAATATAACCTTCTGGTTAGCCATCTGATACACTTGCTATTGATACAGTTACAGTATGACTTTTGTAGGTTAGGGTCACTTCAGACAACTTCTGAGACATAAAGCTTGCCTTTGTATTAGTTTGATCTTCTGTAACTACTCATGCATGAAATTGAAAGCCTTTCTCCCAGTCCGACAGGTAATTTCAGGTTTTGGCTTTGTGGGAATTTTTGAGTTTGTTTTTGTTTCTGTTTTTGTTGTTGTTGTTGTTGTTTTGTTGTTGGTTTTTTTTTTTTTATATTAAAAGAAGCATTTCAAAAGCTTCCTCAGAGTACCCCAGAGCAGTTACTTTAAAAATAAATTGTAAAACTTCAAATATTCTTACTACCTCACCAATAAAGATAAAGGAAAGTGAGGAAGTAACCCTTGTTTTAGGTCTTTGAGTTTAGCTTATCTCCTGTTCAACTCAGAGAAATCCTTTGCATCCGGACAATTTTTTAAGAGGTTTCAGGAAATACAAAACATTTTTTTTTTCTTTTTTTTTTTAAGAAACATGCTATCCTTCCACATTTGTGCTTTCATCCACTTCTTGTGATAAGTACTACAGAAACAAGGAGGGAAAGAAAAAAGCAGTTTTATCTAGGAAAAATAAGTGTTCTTGGCTGAGATGTTATTCTGTACTCGCAGGACAAGCAGGTGAGTAGAATGTCAAGCAGAAAAAGTGATGCTGAGTGCTGTGTTATGTATAGGTGACATTGAAATGGCAAGTGTGAGAGGTGAGCCAGGAAGAAAATATTATGTCAAGAAAATAAAAAACAGTATGGAGAGAAAATGAGATAATAATAAAACAGTATGAAAGAGTGAACTGCAAGAATTAGGTTATTACTAATTGTAGAGAAGAGTACCATGTGTATTTCACTTTGTAGTACAATCATTTCTCCCATGGCCATTCTTCTCTTTCCCAACATCCTGGCCATCCTTAACTGCAAAGGGCAAGGAAAGGAGAGAGGAGTGGATAGGGAGGGAGTATATGAATCACCTGATGACCAGATATGCAGAGGTCAAATAGTATGACAGTGCAACTTATGCAGAGCTTAGTTTAGAGATATTTTCATCTAATTTGCATAATGGTGTAGAAATTTAAGTGTCATCTTCTAGCTGACTATCTCTGTTGTTCGTATGTTTCAGGTAAAAGATGTATGTCAGCTTAGCGAGTCAAACTCACTGTAAGTTTAAACATTTGTTTTCTATAAATTATAATTTTTTTAGTACATAGAATAATTTTGCAGATTTTTAGCTTTTATTGCATGTTAGAAATATTAACATCATGCCTTAGACTTCTCCAGACCTTCTTTGCATCCTCTTCAAGAATAATACAGGCCAGTATAAATGTTACCTGTAAATCCACGGATATATTAACTACTATCTTCTCTTACCTAACATATCTGATGATTGTCATAGCTACGCTCAAAAACTATCATATGGAACTAAGAATTTACTGCAAGTCTAATTAAAATTTTAATCATAATCATAACAGCTATTATTAGTCTAGTTACGACAGTACTATCACTAACAGTCCAAATTAATGTAGAAAAGTCTCATTAGCTTAAAATTGTTAAAAAATAACTTCTCCCAGACCCTCTCCCTTTTCTCTGTTGCAGTGCTCATCCTTTCAGTGTCCCTCTATGCCCCAAGGCTGACAGTTTTAGTCTTTCTCAGGAAGAATGGTGTGCTTTGGAGGGGGCTGCTGGTGCCAAGATGGAGGTTACAACTTATTATCAGCATCTTGAGAACCTTACATGAAGGACTAGGATGACAAGAGCTTACTCAGTCTTGGGTCACTTCCAAACTTCCTTTTATCACAGCTCACTCTCTTCCTATCCCTTCCCAGCTGTCATTGCAATAAAGGGCTGCTGTCTGTTACCCACTGACTGCCCATCCCTGACAGACTGGTGCTGTACTGACGATCACAGAGCAAAATTAAAACAGGATACCCCATAGGCATTGTTCCTCTCAGCAGCTGCTAAACCAAATGGAACACAGCTGAGGCCACAGCAAGCCCAGATGAGCCTGGAGACCCTGTGATAATAGGGCAGTGCAGAGCCTGCAACCTGCTATTAGCCAAGGCAAAATCATATTTACTGGGTTACACTGTGATCCCTTGATCAAATTTTGCTTGAGTGAGAATTGGTCAGTGCAAAACACAACTGTGGCAAGTTCCTTGTAGTGAGATAGCCATGTCAGCACTTCTCCTGGTGAGTCAGAAAGAACACAGAAAAATAGCTGGGATTTGTGCAGTTATTGAATATTTTCTTGCAGCTCCCCCTGTAAAGCTGACTAAAAATGTAGGTTAGCAGTTTTGCTGCTGATGACATTTTGGTCCTTGGGATTTTCTTGGGTGCACAATTTTTTCCCCTGTATTATGTCTGATAATTTTCCCTGTATTATGTCTGAACAAAAGATATCTAAGGCAGGGTTGTCATGCTCTTCCAAATTACAACAGTTAATGCAAACTATCAGCCTGCAGCTGTTAGTCTTAGCATTGCTTTTGGCAGAACAAATCTTCACCTAATGTGAATTATCATGAGAGTTTTAGAAGAGAGCCAGCTGAGAATTTAAACTTGTTTTATTTGTCAATAAATATTTTTTCATCTAAAATACTAGATTAATATTATTATAGGACATTGTATGTAAGCATAGTTATTTCTTTGAAAATGAAGAATGATTTCAAAAGTTATTTGGTAATTAGTTTAAATTTCCCTAGTAAATAGTTAACATTAAATTGAGTCCTCCTTTGTTGCTGTTATTGTTTGGGTTTGGTTTTTGATTTTGTTTTTCTTGTTGTTTCTTTTTCTTTAAGAAAGTATCGGGAGATGCCTCCTGATGGCAAATATGTTTCTTGAGATTTGTAAAAACAGATGATGAATTTCTTTCCTGTTTCCTAATTTACAAGATAGCATTTTTCTGACTTTTGTCCAATAATGTTTCTATATTTTGTGGCTGTGACAGAATCATGAGAAGTTCAGACAAACTTACTGAAATTGTTAATAAAAAGTGTTTTATCATTGAAAATCAGTAAGCATCAGAGGATTAAAAAAAAGACAAACTTTGTAACACCTGAAAGGTTGGAGATGCTTCACCTACCTGACTGTTTTCCTCAGCAGTGTTAAACAATAATAACAATAATAACAATGCCTGGTTGCAATACTCCATAAGCAAAATAGGTAAGCAAATCCCCTTGTAGCTGCTGGGTAAAGAAGGGGCGGGCTTTTTAGTCTGGGACTGTAGAAAATCTCAGTCTGGTTCTTCTTGGATTCAAAAATGACATTCCTTCATTTAACTTTCCCTCTGTAAGAAAAAAAAAATACTCTTCTCAAATGTTGTTTTTCACCTGTAATAAAAATTTTAGTCCTTTTGAGACCTATGATAATATGTTATGAATGATATTTCCAGAGAAATGTGATCTATTGCAGTAGTTGGATGACTATATCTAGAAGGCATGTGAAACATAAGCAAAATGTAACTACATATCTTATGAAAACCAGGATTAATATGTGTGTTGTTAGGTCTTTCAGGTTATTCATTGGGTCTGTTAGGCTTACAAGTAAAAATTCTGTTCCAAGTCATGGTGCAGGCTACGTTTTCAGAAATCGTAAAACAGGGATGGTAACATGAAGTATTTTGCATCCAGTTGTTATCTACACAGATAAAAGCTAAAAGTTGTGCCAACATCTTAAACAAATGGGAGAGAAGAATTACATGAAAGTAAAAGCACTGCGTTATAAAACAATATGTAACCATAACTAGTTAATTATAGTAGATTCTTCTGCAGCATGATACAGAGGCTCAGAACTGCAATGGAGTGTACCAGCAACCATGATATAAAAGGAATCAGAAGCACAAATTAAGGGAATGTTTATAAACTGAGAAAATCAGATTTAACAGATCATAGTGAGTCTTCCATATTGATTCATATCCCCTAATACCTGCTTTATTTCATCTAGGTTTTAAAGAAATTGTATAAAACTCATTCTCTGCATTTTTTATATGCTAAGATTTTGATCTTATTTTGCATTTTCTAAAACAGCTTTTTGATCCTGATTTTCATTTCAGACAGAAGTCTTTTCACAGAAAAATTATTTTCCTTTTGCAGGTTAACTTAATGTTCTCTAGGGTGTTCAATTCTTATTTGCACACTTGAAGAGAGATCTGTGAACCTGATTGAAGCATTTCATACACAAGCAACTGCTTCCCAACAAGCCAGAAAACTGAAAATGAAGTGATTTTGCTTAAATTTATTCATATACGTCTAAAATTGGTTAATACTTTATCTGACTCTGAAGTGGTCTTAAGCTTTTTTTTAAAATTTGAGACACAGTTAACAATTACAAGTTGTGTGGTGGGGTTTTTTTTTGTTTTTTTTTTGTTTGTTTGTTTTTTGTCCGCTAATAGTAGAATGTATTCTCTCCAGAATAAATGGGAAAAATTTAAATGAAGTATTCTCCAAGACATTAACAATAATAGTAGTAAGTTTCCAGCATCAATCTTTTTAAAAATTTGATTGCATTTATTAGTATGTTGCTACAGGCATTTAAGATTTGTGAAAGCCATTAGCACAACTACTTTTAATTGTAAAATAATCCAGAATGTAAAATAATGACAAAAACTACTCACTCTAATCAATGTTATTTTCAGTTTTTATAATAAACTTATAAGGAAACAATCAGGCACATACAGTTCCATCCAGAAAGGATACTCATTTCATTTTATTACATTATAACTTTCTTAAATAGTATTTTCAGAAGTTTGGCTTGACTAAAATAATCATGTAACTGCCTATGGTTCACACCTTTCCCAAGCCTGGGTCAGTATTTTAATGTATAAATTGAAGAAGTGTCACTTTAATTATATTCCATTGCAGTCACACTACCCAATATTTTACTACAGAAAAATAAATAATGAGCAGTTCTTTGTGAAGATCCTTACTGTCAGATAATCATAGTAATTTTAAAAAATTGGGAAAGAAATAAACTAACAGTTATCTAGTCCATTTACTGCCAGTTCAGAATTGCTCATTGTAATGTTTTCAGTCTTTTGTGCAATTTTGTTTTAAAAGCCCCATGTAATATGGCTTCCACTATTTCCATGGGGAAGCCATTCAATTTAAAAAAGAAATAATGACAGCTCTTAAGAGGGTTCTCTCCACCCCCAGCCTTAATTTAGGCACACTGAATGATCTGCTTCCTTTGGGCATATTTGCTCAAGGTGACATTAGTGGAGACTGGGAAGAGAACACTTTCAAAGTATTCAGGCTAAAAAATCCACACTGAAATTTAAAGGTATTATTGCACCTTCTGCAGTCAGTTTTGGACTGTGTCTTTTAAAGTACATTTCTGTTATAAAGGACACTAACATTCAGATATTTTAAGAATTTTGGTCTATAATAAAAGTAAGTACATATGTACGGTCATTAATAACTCTCACAGAAGGCTATTGCAAATAGCAATAGTATACGTGTTTTGTTTTGCTAATTTTTGTCAAAACATGTAGGGTTGGATAATAATATTTTAGATGTAGTATTCTCCACTCTTCTTTTGTATATCTTTATGTACATCTTTGATTTCCATTGCTTTACTTCTGATGACAACCAGGAGTTGGAAGCCAACCTTCCTCTGACCTGAAATGGTCGTCCTACACTTTCTAGTTGATCATATCTACACAGGAATTCTGCCATCACCATGAAACTCTCCCAGAAGATGTCTTAGGCTACACCTGTTGTACTAAATTAGTAGCACCAAGGAATGTTTTGTGGACAGAGATTCAGTCATCAGTCTATTCAAATTCACAGAGAAGAGCCTGACAATCTGGGAACCCTTCATATCCCATTCCATACTCTCTCATCTGCTCCATACTACTAAAGTTTGACTGTGTATTAGTATTTATCAGTGACAACAACCTTTCTTACTTTCTGAATATACAATATGTACGTACAAATGCTTCTGTGTGTTTCCTCAAGGAGCCTCTACTATTTTTTAATCTCACAGCGACTCTCAGCAAATATACCTTTCTTTTCATTTTAAATTTCTGAAATGTGAACATACCCATAGGAATAAAACAAAATAAAATAAAACAAATAGGAGGTATACAGTTGTGTTGAGATTGAGATCATTACAAAATGCACTGTCCTTGGGACGTCATAATTTCTTTTACTTCTCTTCCAAGAGCATCCCTCTCATTTATCATTTATTGTTACTCTTCGGAGGAATCATGGTCTTTTTTTTTTTTTTTTTTTTTTTTCCAGATAAATATTATCTTTTAATATAAATAATAAGAAAAACTGATGTGACCAGAGATAACATGAAACACTCTCATATTGGTCTTTAACAGAGAGGTTTCCCTTCATTTTTTTTATTCTGCCAGAGATACAAAAAAGGGAATACTAGACCAAAATAATCTTGTTGCGTTGGTCCTTAGTTTCCACACAGTCTTGATTTTGCTGTAGGACTTGCTGATAACAAACTACAAAACAGATACTTACGGACTCAAAAACACTAGATTTTCACTACAGAACATTACATTTCCATTACTCTATTTAAAATATTGATTTGTTTTAGCAACATAGGAATTAACAAGCTTCAACTTTTCTAAAAATGCAGACATTTACATTGGTATTGTTAATACGAAGTAAGACTTTTCAGTTCTAAATTACTAAAAAATAATTTTGATACAAGGAAAAATACTAGAAAATAAAATGAACTTGCTAAGTATGTTATTTGACATGATTTTTATTTATTAGTTAATGCGAGTTTTTTTCATATATATTGATCTTTTACTAACGAAAAAAATACATAGGGTAAGGAATTTCTTACCTAAATCCAATGGGAAAGAATGCACAAAAAACAACTTCTAAATGAACCTAATATTCATTTTTTATTTTATCAATAATAGCCCTTTAGCAGTTTTTCAAATCATTGAAAGGTTTTTTTTATTATTATTTTATTTTATTATTAGACTGTTTTCTTACTTTACTGGTACCAAATTACACTCTAACACAGCTAAACAATGTGTTCAGACCTTGTATGAAAATATATTTGTGAAGAGTCTGTAGGAGCAAATGGTCTGACAGAATAGAAATTTGCATATTTATTCTGTAATTCTTGAGAAATGAATGTGCAGAAAGAGGATAAATTAGCTCTCATTAGCTAATCAGTGGGCAGGGATTTGCAAAAATGAGGAAAAAAAGTTATATAGTATTCCTAATTCTCTACACATTTATCTGTATTCTGTGATTGGCTGAGACAAATCAATTTCAGTATAATAATTAAAAGCTACATGGCCTAATGGGAACATCCAGACATTTGAGAAGATAGTAAATGTTCCTTATCATCACAAGTTAGGAAAATCCATTCAATTAGTATACTAAAATACTGTGCGCTGCTATAATATGTTTTAATCAGGTGAAAAATATTTCCTTCTGTATTTTACTCAGATATAGTTGTTTACAAAGAAATAGAGGTTCATTAAAAGAAGAACAGAAAATAAAGCCTCTATTATATCTACAAAGCAACTTCAGATTTTCCCTCCCCTTCTTTCCTCCGTTTTTTGGTTGGTTTTTTTTTTTCAGGGCAAGGACACCCTGAACAACTGCCTGCTAATACATCAAAGTGCTGTTTGGCTGAATGATATTTCTAAAGGCTTAAAGACAAGATTTGAACTGAATAACCCATTTCAGGAATTATTTAATAAGAAAGTGGAGTTACAGTGCATACTTATTCTTTTTTAAGGTGCTGATCATTACTGCGTCACTCTGAAACTGGTTGTCTTTTGATGTCATGTGTATGCCTGTGATTAAGAAGGCCATTGAAGAAATAACTGCTTCTGCTCACTGTAAGGTCTCTTAAATGCCAATTAAATGATATTAAAGTTTTACTGATTTGGTAAAAGCAGCATTAATTGTTATCTAGGGAAAAGTCTAAAAGCCTCTAAATCAAATATTTGACTTTGTCATCCCATGGTTTGTAGCTGTGTTATCAATATATAATGTGATTTTGCCGTAACTAATTTCATCAAAGGACACATGAAACATTGCTAGATTTCTACCTCTCTCACTCTCCTTTTCTGTACTACAGTATAACTGTTGAAGCCTTTTATAAACAGGATGATCCTATATATATGTACTCTACTAAATGAAACACTTTGAAGCTATGAATGCTGCTAACAATTTCAAATAGAAAATGGATCCTCTCTTTAACTTAAAACATTTATTACTTGGAAAATGAATTCTAAATCAGTAGATCAGCTATAATTATTATTTAAAAACAATAACAATAGCTTTGTCTTAGCTCTGAATGTCTAAGCATAATGTCATCTGTGCACAGAGAGCTGTAATCAGGAATGTATTTATGTTATTTTAAAATTACAGTATTCAGTTAAATTGAAATCAGCCTAAACTAGTGTTGCTATTGTGTGCATCTGTCATATCTTCCATTGTCAGATCAATTTGCATTGAAGTCTAGAAATGACCAATTGTACGTGATTTATGCACATGCAATACAAATGTAGGTAATTTCTGCTTCAAACAAAGGCAGACAGTTTGTGCTCAGAAGCAAAAATATCTGAAATATTTAGAAAAATGGTATAAAATTTAAGTAGTCTAATAAGATCTGTGGTGTTTAAAAATGTCTGTGCTCCAAAAGAAGCTATTTTATGGTGGCTATATTGACTATTTTGAAGCCCTTGAATATTTCAGAGATGTAAGCACTCTTTTTTTTAGATTTTTTGGTAAGTGCAGATGTGGAAGGAGAATGTTAAGTGTAGGAAACAAATTTTGTATTGTTGGGATGTAGTTCCTTGGATTTTGATGAAGCAGAAAACACAAACCGTAGCTGGGAATTCATCTCAGATATTTTAAGAGTCTTCATTAAAACTCATTTTGAAATATTATTATATACAATGCAAAAGAAATGTATATGTATATATATTTTTGGTACATAGATCTACTTACTAAGGTTTCTTCAAGACTGCAGTGAGTTGACCTTGGCTAGCTCCTGGATTCGCACCCAGCTGCTCTCACTCCAGAAGAGGATAGGCAATGGGGGTTACGGTCAATCCACAGAAGCTCCTCTCTGCTTCTACTTCCTCTTCATACTCCACCTGTGTGCCAGTGTATGGGTGCAGTCCTTCAGGAGCAGATTGTTCCTGCCAGAACTGCCTACTCTGAGTGAGCTCTCCATTCCCATGCTGCAGTTTGGGATGTACCTGGGGGATTTGCTCTGCTGTAGTACTCCATGGACTGCAGGGGAACAGCCTGCTCCACCGTGGGCCTCTTCTGGGCTGCAGGAAACTTCTGCTCCACACCCAGAGCACTCCTTCTGTGCTGACCTTGGTGTTTGCAGGGCTGCTGCTCTCATATTCTTGCTTTCTATGTGGCATTTTGTACATTCCTCTACAGACCTTCCCCAAGGTGCTGCTATCTTGGTTGTTGGGCTCAGTGACACCCTGCGCTGGAGCCATTGCAGCTGCCTAGAAGTGGCTGTGTCTGGCACTGGGCAGCCCCAGCCTCACCTCACAGTGGCTGCCACTGCAGCTGCCTTCTTGCTGGTAGAGGCTTCATAAGCCAAGGAGCTTATTTACAGTGAACCTTTTGGATTTTCCCTTCCCTAATAAAGCAAAAACTTATACATGACTTCCTGAAATACATTTAAACTGACAATCAAGCACCTCATGTACAGTAATTCTACTGAAAAGAAACATAAGAAAAAATGTAGGAAGGAAGGGAGGAAGGGAGGAAGGGAGGAAGGGAGGAAGGGAGGAAGGGAGGAAGGGAGGAAGGGAGGAAGGGAGGAAGGGAGGAAGGGAGGAAGGGAGGAAGGGAGGAAGGGAGGAAGGGAGGAAGGGAGGAAGGGAGGAAGGGAGGAAGGAAGGAAGGAAGGAAGGAAGGAAGGAAGGAAGGAAGGAAGGAAGGAAGGAAGGAAGGAAGGAAGGAAGGAAGGAAGGAAGGAAGGAAGGAAGGAAGGAAGGAAGGAAGGAAGGAAGGAAGGAAGGAAGGAAGGAAGAAAAGACATCAGTAAGCAGGCAACCTGAATTCATAAACATGATGAAAAGCCACTTTACTGTAACTTGATGTCATTGGGACTATATATAGTTTGCACCTTGAGTAGTACATAGCAGATATTTGGAACAGAGATTTGAAGATGGATGGTCTTAAATACCATTTGAAACTGAGTTTTAGCCTTTATATGTCACATGTAGGGGATTGCCTTCCTGTTCATAATGAGGAAATGAATATGTTTCAGTTTAAAAATTAAAAATGGAAGTGTTTTGATTGATGTTGCTTTTAATTTGGTTGGAGCTATAAATCATCCTGTGACTTTTTGTGAAGGATGTTGTATAAATGCTTTTTATCCATCATTAGGTCACAAAGTGCACTGTGTCTTGGTCTCTTGACTACCATTTTTTTGACACCAAATATGATGTAATGAAATCGGATTCAGAGTGTACTTGTGGTGAATACAGATGCCTTATGTTTGATTGTCCTCCTATTACAATCAGTGATATATCCAGCTTGATTCCTGTATTGCTTTAACATATGTGATAACAAAATCAAGTTCATGGTTATAATAGCATGCAATTTTAATTGAAATAATTAATTATTAAATCTGAAGCAGGGGAAAGAGGACAGGAAGGGGCAGGAAATTATGTGTGAAGGTTGACCTACACAGGCATATTCCTTTTTCACTACAATGATGAACAGAAATTTCAGTCTTATTACAGTAATATTGTATTTACAGTAAGATTGTGTTATATTTTAAAAGAAACAAAGAAACAAAAATGTAGTGGAAGTCACAGAAAAGAATGTGAAATGAAGGTAAATTCAATCTCATCAGAATTAAGAACTTGTTACTACTGTCAAGTACTTTGATTAATAATCACAACTATTCCTTGATCTACTTTGTCAAACCTTTCTTTTAAACCATAGCAAAAATAGATACTCTATACCATTATTTTAAAAAGACACATATTATATATATATATATATTTCCTATTGTAGTCTTATTCTCAGTTCCCTGCTGTTACTCAGTTCCCTGTTCATCTTTCCAAGAGTCAAAACTAAAAACTGTGCTGACCTGCATGATCTTCAACAATGTGGTTAAGGGTTCCTATGGGACTATTTTTTGAAACTATCAAACTCTTCTTATTTGTAACTTCAGAGACAGTTAACCTTGTGCAAAATCTGTATCATTGTCTATAGTCAGGAATTTATGAATAACCACACTGTGCAAAGTAGCATGTCTAATCCAGTCTCCTTTCTCAGTTAACAGTCAAGAAAAAAAAAGGAAATACAACAAAATTAATAATCCAATTTTCTGAGCAATCACAAATGACCTGACCTGACAGTGTAAGAAATTCCTTCTAATATCAGGAAATCTAGTCTGTAGCATGCTTCAAAAGACAGGAAATCATAGGTAGGGAAAAAAAAAGTCTTTGTAATAAAAAATATAAAAATAAGCGGCTATGTTACATTTGTAATAATTTTTAAACTGAATTATTTGAAGGTATAAAATTCCACACAATCAGTGCATTGTAAAAAAAAAAAAAAAAAAAAAAAAAAAAAAAAAAATTCTTGCCTCTCCATTTAATTAAACAAGTTCCAGCTTCTCTTGCTTTCCTTTTTGAATATTCAGAGAAGACAATTGGATGTTCTGAATTGGTCTGTTCATCTTCTTCAATTTCATCTAGGGAGAATGGTTTTAAATTAAGACAAGGGAGGTTTAAGTTAGATATTAGGAGGAATTCTTTCACACAAGTGGTGGTGATGCACTGGAACAGGTTGCCCAAGGATGTTGTAGATGCCACAGCCCTGGGCAGCCTGGGCTAATGGTTGATGACCCTGCACATAGCAGTGGGGTTGAAACTAGGTGATCGTTATGGTCCTTTTCAATCCAGGCCGTTTAGCAACTGTGTACTAGTCCTGTTGCCTGTATGCCCTGATAACTGAGATAGTAACTTTGAATGTTCTCTGTGTGCTTACTCTGAACTTCACTACACTTTGAGTGTCTTAGAAACAGGCTTAGTAAGGTTTTTTATAAATATATCCTTTGTATAGTATTCCAATACATTGAATTGAACAGGATAATGAAAATCTAATTCAGTTACAAGTAGTACACTTGTGAGTTTATTTTGATTCATTAACACAAAGTAAAGATGAGTTAAAGAAACCATCTGTGAGTAAATATTTCAGCATTGTCTTTTAACTGACATGCATGATTATTTAGTTTCCTATTCATTATTTTCTTCTAAACATACTGATCTTGCAGGTTCCTGTCCCTTGAGAGTGGCTGCCATAGGAAACAAGTCAGATTCCTATGAACAGAAAATTCTGATTAGATAAAAGGAAAAATAAATGTAAACAATAATAAATTTTTAAAAAGCAATACTGATTGAGGTCAAGCACATGGATGGTTTCCCCACTGAAGCTGTGAAGTTTCTGTTTCTGAAGATATTCACAGCTTGCTGAACAAAACATTGTGCAACCTGATCTAATGGAGATGTTGATCAAGTTCATTTCCAGTGGTCCTCTCCCACCAAAATTATTATATAAGCCAGTGTTCCTATACTTCTTGGTTCCATCACTTTTCATCTTGAAAGCATGCATCCTTATCTCTTCTGTATATTATTAATGAGAACTTACAGGTTATATTTCCAAGATCTATTTGTTCTTTCAACATATATCATACATATATATGAATCCATAAAAATTTAAGTGATATTGAATTCTATATTTGAAAGGCTTTCATTTACAAAGCAGGGATTAATGCCTAGACTGGCTGAAAACACTGGGTACATTATAATCCAGTATACATTTAAAGTCCTTGCTAAAAGAGGAGAAAGTACTGAGTAGCATACCCTAAGGCTCTTTTTCTGAGCATGTGGATTATGGACAGAATGAGTTCAGATTACTAGAGAATAATCTACTGAAAACATAAAGCAAATTATTCCATATATTTTCACTTCAGTGTTCTCTTGCTGTGCTACCTTACAATCACTTCCAGATCCTTTTATGGACCAAAACCAAACTATTTGAACTCAAGTTCTTTTTCAGGAGAGTAATTTCAGTGCAATTGCCTTTTTCTTCTCTGATATTATTGTGACAACTGTTGTATTACAACAGAAGAGAGGATTGCTGAGCTTCTTTTAGAATAAGGTCATATTTACTCAAAAACTAGTGTCATATTGAACTTAGTCTTTTATGCAGTGCACCCTTTAATATTTTATTTGTTCTTTTCTTAATTAAACCCTGTCTGAGAGATCCATGAGGTAGTCTACCTATCATACTCTTTTGAACTCCATAGATTTGAAAAATATATATATATATATATATATATTACTAGGCATTTTGGTATTGCCTTATGTATTTAGTGTGTTAGCGTGGTTGTTTTTTTCACATCTTAGCTATGTGTAGCCATATTTTATATTTTGTTAAGTACAGCTGCCATATTAAAGCAGCTAATTTGTTTTTGCAATTTCTAAAATTAACTATCCCTGTATTTGTTCTTTCCTTCATGTTAACATGATGATCGTGTCTAATCTTCTATATATTTATTTTGAGACAACATTCTTTGTGTCTTTGTACTTCCTTATCACTATTTTAATATTTTTAGAAATTAAAGGAAAGAAATGACAAAATTATCTACAATGCTTAAATGAATAAGACATTCTGTTTACCATTATAAATCTCCATTCTTCTCCAAACTCTTTTATAATTTTCCTTTTTTTCCTTTAAATATAAAATAAATGAGTTTTTAGTATTAATACACAATTTTTCTTGTGAAACCTGTGCTTATTGCAAGACATTCATAGAAGAGCTACTTTTGAAAAACTCCCATCTGAAATGGTTCTGTTCATTGAAAAGGTATCACCACTAACTTTAAAACAAAACTTATCTTTCAAATCAGGATAAACATTTTAAGCATCCTTAGCAGTTCCTAATGTATTCTATACAAAGCTTCCAAGACTGTTTTCTACCTCCACTAAATCAAAGATTCTTTTGCACTCCATAAAAGATGTACTTACAACTGCCTTCTTCAGAACCTGACTTACTGTCTCCACATGACCCAGTACTGATAAATTACTTATGAATACTGCTTGCTGTCATGACTTATTAATATCTAAAACCCCTTTTAGTCTCTTACCAAACACTTTTATGAAGATCTTCTTGTAAAACACTAAAAATAAGCCACTGGAAGTGCAGCTCTTGATGTCCTTGATGTTTCATTTCTTAATTGAAACTACTGCCTTTGAATTTCTGCAACACCCTCATATTTACATGCTGCATATGCTACAGTCTGTTACTTTAGAATGACTTAAATAATAGATGGAAGAAAGCAAGCTTTTCAGGAAGTTTCTAAAATTTAGAAGGAGTTTGAACAGTCAATATGAGATGTAAGGCAAGATTCACAAAAAGCTGTAGGGACAGTAAAGCGGAGTACAAAGTTGGTATTCATGTGTTTTCTCTGGCTTGAGACACAAAAATAAGTAGAAGTTAGAATTAGAAGTGCTATTTGTTCTTTTTTTTTTTTTTTTTTTCCTCCATAGCTCAATAATTGTGGTATTCAGAAGTTGACAAATTGTTAATGATGTGAGGAACTCAAGCCTTTACTCTGCTTAGGAGGATATAAAATTGCATTTCTTTGTGTCAAATCCAAACATTCCATTAACCAGGTAGGGAGATGTTTTCCATCTCTTTTGACTGAAGACTCTCGCATCATACTGAATAATTAAAGGTGACCTGGCCACTAAGGAATTAGGAAGATAGAACAAGGCTCTCTAGCTTTTTCGTATAATTCCCAGCAAAATATGACAAGATGTGATGTTGAACTTATGTTTCCATTCTTATGCTATCTTACTTAGCAGTGCATTGTAGGCATGCCTTAGGATATCAGAGATATCCACAAAGGAGTGACAGGACACTGACATTTACAAGAAACCTATCCCGTTATGGAGATATAATAAGATGCCAGGAAGGAATACCATTTAAAGTAATACTACTCTTTTACACTTAAACAAGGCAATCAATCCACCACCAGTAGTACAAGTAGAATATTGTTTAAGTAACCTTGATAAATGTAAACATATAAAGATCATATTTCTTTAAAGATAAATGTATCCTATCATCATAATGAGTATATAACCCCTTTCTAACAAGAGAGTCTTTTATATTAAAATTATCATTGCAGAACTTTCAATATTACAGAATTTTCCAAGAGGCCTTTCCAACAAAATGAATAGCATTAACACAGTCCAGATCAAGGTAAAACAGTACAGTTCAGATGGCCTGCAATAATCTGTCAATTCTTGACAATTCTTCTTCAAGTACCACAGAGCCTATATGCTCCAGTGTGCTTAAAAACACTAACAGAGCAGAGAGGGCTGGGAAGTTTCCCTAGCCCAAGGATACAAAATGGAAAAGTACAGGTGAGACCATCTTATTGTAAAGTTTATGGTGTATTTATACTAACTTGAAGGCTTTTCCTACATTAAAAACATGTATATGTGGCCATGGGGATAAATTTTCCTAAAACATTTAATATGGGGAATCTCAGTGTTGCCCTCTATAACTACACTTGGATAAATTGCTTAGATCATCTTGTTTTGCTAAATCTGATTGATTTGGGCCTTGCCAGTACTTGTGTTTGCTACGACATACAAAGTTATGAAATACAAAGAAACAAAACAAAAATGCAGTTTCTGTATTTTACTGAGATATCAAGGAAAGTAAAAATTAAAGCAGTTAAAGTTTTATCCAAACATTTAACAACTCCTTTTACATTCTCATGAATTGACAAGGGATTATGGCCAATAGAAACTCTGCCTAACCTCAAAGTGGGTAATATATTCTCGATTATAATAACTCAGAAGCAGCGTTGAGAGGTTATCACTGTCAATCTCATTTAATCCAGAGTAAAAGAAAACAAAGATGACCATCCTGAACATGTACTGCCCCATTCTTTTAGCATGGAACAAGAAGAAAGTAAAGGTAATAAAATATAGCATGGTAACTGCAATTGCAATAATATTTTGCTCCACTTGCAATTGCGGATGACAGTACCATGAATTCAAAAAGAAAACATTTGTGTAATATCAAAGACAGAGAGATATTGTTGATTCTGAAAAACACCTAATTTAAGGGCAACAATTAAATATATTAATTTCTTAAAAATCCTTACAGTGAGTTAAATATCATATAAGTATTTAACTCATTCTTCCTATCACTATTAAAAATGTGCTGAATTTATAAAAATGGGATAGTATTAAGAGGTCAAAATTTTGAGGCAAGAATAGTTATGTTTATGTCATTTTGGATCAGGAAAGACTAAACTTATTTCAATTCTGTATTCTTAATAATACAAATGTTTGTCTTAAGGAAAAACAAACTTGCAGATTTTTTCCTTAATGATTTAAATGCTTATTTTTCCTATTTCTCTTCATTCAAAAATACACGAGTTCAAAAGACAATAAATAAATGAATGAATAAATAAAGAAAGCTTAGGAGGTGTCAATTGTTTACAGGCTGGTTTGGCCCAGTTCAGTGACTAGCGGCACGAAGGGATTTCACAAAATCTGCGCCTCCGAAAAAGCAAACAGTGGACCCCAAAATAATTAAAAACGGAGGCAATGATTTGAGGAGAAACAAACTAATTTACTAAATATAGTATCAGAATGCAAGATAACACACTATAATACAATATAATTAGCTAATAAATCAAATATAATGAGGGCGTGTCCGAAAGGTGGATAGGCCTCACCATAACACTGAGGTGAGATGTGCAGTCTGGTTGAGCAGCAGGAAGACAAAGAAGAGCAGACAGAGAAGAGCGCATCAGGTGATCTTGCCAGGAGTTATATCTCCTCTCTGACCTCAAAGCCCCCTGGGATATGCAGTTCTTCTCTTCTTCCAGACAGGTACCTGGAACTTGAGCATTAACAGTTTAATTCCCAGTGCACTACATGATGTTATGATGTGGAATACCGATAACCAAAAATCATAAAACCATGACAGAACCCAGGAAGGTTAAACTGCTTAAAACTGAGAGAATGCCAGTGAGTTGTATATATGAAATCACTGCATTCCATGAAACGTTACTATCATTCCATCCAGTACTATTGCCCAAATATTTTATTAGTAATATGCTAAAATAAGCCAATGTTTTTTAATCATATTTCCTCAATTGCTTATACAAATTGAAAGCAAAAGATTGACAACGTTCTTCTTGTCCCAGTGTCATGTATAATTTGATTAAAATCACACAACACAAAAGTACAAACACACCCTTTCTTTTACTTATACTCAAGAAATTAAAAGCCGAAGCTAAAAGACGGTATGTTTATATGAACGGAATTGTAATTATTTAAGAGTGTAATGTAAGATTTTTGTCAGTAGATTTGTGTAAATAATAGATTTTTCTGTACAGTGGAAGGTGAGTTTTTAATAAAATGGTCAGCTTTGCTATTGTCTTTTTAGCCATTAAATTATTTTAACTAATATTTCTACAATTTATTTCAAAGCAGTTTTCAGGAATGAAAAATATAGGCATGTCTAAATCTACTTACTTTCAGTTTAAAACTATTACCCCTTGTCCTGTCACCATTTGCATTTTTAAAGACTGCCTTTCGTACAACCCCCTTCTAAACATGGAAAGGCTTGGTAAACAGCCTGAACTCTTTCAATCTTTTTTATTAGGAGAGGTGTTGCTGAACTCTGATAATATTTGTGGCTCTCCTTTAGACCTATTCTAACAGGTCCACATCTTTCTTGTGCTGAGAGCCCAAGAGCTGGGTGAAGTACCCCTGTCGTGGCTTAACCCAGGAAGTGGGTAAACACCACACAGCCATTTGCTTACTCCCCACCATCTCAATGGGATGGAAGAGAAAATAGAATAAAAAGATAAAACTCATAGGTTGAAATAAAAGCCATTTAGATAGAGAAATTCTCTTCTCTATCTTTAAAGATAGAGAAGAGAAATAAGAGTAATGAAAATTATATACATATGTATGAATTGCATGAATTACAACTTGATGAAGCTATATTGTCCACCTCAAATCACCACTCTACCTTCCATATACCTCAGTATAGCTTCAAGCAGAATTAGTTCCATTACTTTCCAGACATGGATGTATTGCTCATCATTAATAGCTTATGGGAAATACATATGTTTTAAATCTTCTTTTCCTGAAAAAACAAACAGAAACCCACAACTGATGCATTAAGAAAGACACACCTGCCCTTGCAAAGCTAGTTAGACCTAGTGTTAAAGATTGAGAAAAATGAATTAAGGGGTTAATAGGACTGAACATTTTTTTTTTAATGTGTCTTTAACATAATGTTGTGGAGATAAATAGGTCAATAGAATACTAATAGTTATAGCTATCTACAGAATCTCCTCCAGAGAATTTACAGGATCCTTAATAAAAATGCAACCCAGATCTTTAACATGCTTAGAATGGCTATTAATCTTTAATTTTTAAACTTACTATGAATGGAACTTTTATATAAAAGGTAAAACTTAAAGTTATGAAAGTAAAGGGGAAGATATTCCCATGTGCTTGAAATGTTTTCTTCACAATGTATTCTTCCTTGAGGCTGCTAAAATTGTAGCTACATCCAGTCAATGTCATCTCTATACATCCTCTTAATCTTCATTATCTTATGAATTAAACAAACAGTGCGAAAAAACAACTTCAATATAGTCATAGACTACTCATTTTCTCCTCCTCTTGCTTAAATGCTATAAATTAGATCATACTGTACACTAAATTGTAATCATGTGCTAATTAAAAGTAGGTGGTCCTCTGGGGAACTGGTAATAAGTTATAGGAAAATTAGTTAGGAATAACATTCCTTATAACTCTGCTTTTACTGTTATTAATAATGCATTATAAAAATCTGTCTCCCTGTCAATACAAATATATCTGGAGTACTTACTAAAAGCATTCATCCAATATGAATTCATCCAAGACAAATTAAGCAACTGATGCCTGGCTGCTGCCATGCCAAAGGTTTTCACTTAAATGGTCATGAATCTACTTTTGAGAAGCCAGGTCTGCTGGGAGTTGATGGAATTCCCTGACCAAATAGTGCTAGATGGTTTTCATCAACATACAGGACAGACATAAGAAAAAAAAAAACTTTAAATTGGACATAGTGGGGATAGGGAAGTTTTAAGTAAGAGAAAAAAGCCAAGGACTGCTAATTTATTAGGTACCAACAGGAAAATGCCTGCAAAATTCTTCAAAGAAATCAGGGTGTGTTCCTCTAAAAAAGTGATGTGGTCAGTAGCCCAAGTAAAAAGTTTCTATATCATTGCATAACAGTAACAAGTAGGAGAAATAGGAAGTCTCACTGCATCTAGCACACATATGAGTTATTATCACAGCTACAATCTGAATGTGATCACTGAAACTTGGTGGGACAAATCACATAAATGCAACACTGCAGTCAATGGCTATAAATTGTTCAAAAGGGACAAGCAAGGAAGCAGGGACAGGGAGGGGAGAAGGAGTGGAAAGGGGATTGTTCTCTATTTAAAAAAAAAAAAAAAAAAAAAAGGATTGACTGCACAGAGCTGCCTTTCAAAAACAGCAATGAATAGGTTGAGATCTTACAGGTAAAAAATAGGGTCCAAGCAAACAAAAAAAACCCTCATGGTTAGTGTTTACTATAGGCCTCCCAATGAAGGAGAGCCTGCTGATGCAATATTCTTATTTAAAATATTGGAAACACCACACTTACAGTCTCTGATCCTGTTGGGGGCACTTCAGTTAACATAGCATCTGTTAGAAAAACAGCACAGAATGTCTAAAGCAGTCCTGGATACTCTTGGTATGCATGGAGGATGTTTCTTTAATTCAAGTGATAAAACCCAACCAGAGTATACATGTTAATAGACCTGTTGCTTACCAACACAACTGAATTACTTAGTACAAGACTAGAGGCAGCCTGTGCTGCAGTAATCATGCCTTGGTGAAATTTGTGATCCTGAGGGATATGGGTCCATTCAAAAGTAACGTCAAGACACTGAATTCTAGGAGAGTGAATTTTTAGTTGTTTAAGGAATTAGGATAGGACTCACTGATAAACTGTCCTCAAGGATAAAGGAACAGAACAGATCTGGCAGCTCTTTATGGACATTTTTCTCAGAGCACAAGAGCTATTGATTCTTATGTGTAAGAAACCAGGCAAGGAAGGCAGGAGACCCACAGATCTGAGTAAGGATTACTTGATTAAAAACATGTGTAGAAAGGAAGTGCATAGGGAATTGAACCAGGGATATGTATCCTGAGGAGTATATAAGGACACTGTCTAGGTAAGTAGGAATGAGATTAGGAAAGCTAAGGCACTGCTGAAATATGAAAAATAATATGAAAGACTTACATGGATATGTTTGTCAGAAAATGAAGGTTAAGAAAATTTAACCCCCTCATAAATAAGACAGGATTACTGACTGATTGTTAAAGGCACCTTTAAACTCAAATTATTCTATAATTCTATGATTCTATGACTCTGTATATAAACTCAGTCTTTCAATAAATTTCTATAGATTTTCCCTTTCTAGTTACTGTGAAGTATTTGGTAAAGATGCACATCACTGTATTTTTTCTATGAAAATAATTCATCTTTTGTAAGTATGGGTCAGAAGGTAGGTTTATGTTTCCCTTTAGTGAGAATTAGCTGAAAATATCAGCTGAATAACACACAGTGGAAAAAGATATCTTTTTCTATTTTTTTTCCCCATATTGGAAAAAGTTGGCAACACAAATTTCATGGTTGTGGTTTTCAGATTAAAAATTCCTGTCTTTTCAAGCAAAGTTGCTACTGTAATATTATTTCCTTGTTTCTTAATGACTTTTTAACTATTTTAGCCTAATCACACAATTGGCATTGGAAGAGATGAAGACTTTCCTTCCCTTTAAAATATATATAACATTGTTACTCCATTGATGAGTTCTTCATACGTTTAATTATATTATTTAAGATAATTGAATCTGTCAGGAGAAATAAATGAAATATTTCATCTGAGATTATGGGATACATTTTTTTTTTACCAAAATAAAGAATCAGTTATTTCCATAGCCTTATTGCCAACCATCACCTCTGTCTCACGATCTAAGATTTACAACAGAACTATGTTAGGTCTGATTTCAATAAAAATGGACTGGGCCAGAGCTCTTTCTTAGAATTAGGCGTGGCTTTCACAACAATTTTGTACAGAAGAATATTCAGTGTGGCCTGCAAACTTATTCTACAAATAATTAAGTGGCCTTCTTTTATCAACATCATATAGTTGAGTTGAATCTACATAAATTGTGGGATTCAATGTTCACCTTTCATTCATGAGAAATATGTCCAATAATTTTAATCCTCTGCTTGGTTTCTGCTGCTGAAACAGGCTCAAGCTCCATTTTTGAGATACTTTAAAAACCAAAATAGAGGCATATGACAGCAAATAACATCTTTTTTTCTCCCTCTAAACTTTATTGCTGTGTTTATGATAAAGAAAAATAGAAGCAAGAAAAATCAAAGCTATATTATAGCCTTGAGGGAAAGCTTAGAGAAAGGAAACTTCTACAAATTGAATACTGGCTGGTAGATCATTCCTGCTGTATGATCCACCCATTTTCAGGGAAAAAGAGTTTTGTATGATTTTTAAAAATACATTATTTTCAACAAGAATCACAGATGTACTCATTTTATCTTAATAAAAACAAGATGCAAAGCCACAGATTTCATCTACCGTGATAAAGAGTTCTTATGCATTTACCATTCTCTGTTACCTACATTTGAATGCTATTTTCCGCAGTGATTATGCTATAAGGACATTCAAATGTCATTAAACTAAATATATCTCTAGTGATAAAGAAATTTATCTTTCTTGTTGAAAAAGATACTATGAACTGATAAAGTTTATTTATTAATCATGTTTTTTTTAGATTTTTTTTTTTATATTACATTGTAATCTTAAAGACATATTCTGTTAAAATGAAAATATTTTATAAACCCATTTGCAGTGAGTAATCCTCATTCCCAAGAGGGTAATCTCAATCTCAAAGATTTCTAAAATGCTGGATATCCAACAACAAATTTGGAGTAACATGGAGTCATGGAGCTGTAGAGCATTTCAAGATCAAAGATGTGGTCATGTTTAATAATAGATTAATTTTAAATTCATCTAAAATTAAATGTCTTAAACATAATTCCAGGTGATTTGTTTAAAAAAAAAAAAACAAAAAAAAAAACAAGAGGAAAAATAAACATTGACTTCCAAAAAGTTTGTATTCCTGTTAGTTACAGCAGGGACTTCATAACAAAAATGAACAGGATTTGGAAAGGATTTAATTTCTTTTGTAGATACAGTAGTGGTGCTTAGCACTGGGAAAAGTTGGTAGTTCTTAGGCACAAAACTGCTATTTATACCTTTGACAGCCCTCCCCAAACACAGAATTTTGTAAGATCTTGAGTGCCGATCAACAGGAGATGGGACTGCTCAGCACTTCAAGGGTTCAAGCCCATGACGTCTATTACAGCATTCAGCTCACATCAAAGGGAACACAGCTGCTGCTTAATTGAAATTATTGCTTTAAGATAATACTTTACTTTTTGAATGTCTGTTTTTTTCTTTGTATATATTATGCACTATACCTCCCCTTGGGATATTAGTTTCTACACTTGCTGTGAGTTTTTCATGTCTTAACTAGATTGAAGGAGCTTATTTTCTAATCTTTAATGGTCATATTATCTGCTTCTATTAGCTTTTTTCTCATACAAATATATAAAAAATAGAACACAGAAAGTTAATGAATAAATAAACAAAAAGACTATTTGGGCAGCCTACTATTCAGAACCTACATCAGCCTTATGCCAATAATAAAAATAACGTACAATGTCAAATGCTGCAACTCTCAAAGTCATAGTGAGCCTGACATAAACAGCAGGGCATAATGGGACATCTTCAAAAACTGACAAAGGAAAAACACATTCATTATGTGTTATACACTGACAAATATAAATTTGATCAGTTGAGAGAAAGAATAGTTTAAAAAATGTACTAATTCATCTTGTATCCCATCCAGCTGGTAATTTAGGCCTTGTTTCGGTAGAAAATGAGTATTTGTGCTAAGCTTTAAATTTGTACCAAGCCTAATATTATTTAGCAAACCATATGTTTAATACTACATTTATAAGTATGAAGAGAAATCTTTAATTTTGCATATGTAGAGAAGTAGGAGACAAAGTTCTCCATCATAATTTGAGTGTTTCTAAATATGTGAATTTACCTCAGATTCTATCACAACTAATGGAATTTCAGTATATTTGGGATGACGTTTTTCATCCTTATATTCATTGCCTATTTATAACCCTTTAACTTTTGACAGCAATAATTCCAGCCTTCCTTGTGCTTTCTGTTAGAAACTGTCCTACCTTATGAAACCAGCAAAAAATTGCATTTCCTCTTTTAGACCATATTCATAATAGGGCATATTCTCAGATTTCCTTACTTGCCTATCACTCCTGGTCGTATTCCGTTATGAGATTGCTTTCATCATTTTTTTTTTTCCAAGGTAAATCATGAACACCTATTTGTGGGCTATATCAATAAATATGGACCTTAACCTGTAATTGTATAGTCATTGTCAGTCTGTATTATGTATTCCCTCATTTTTAGTTTGTTGTAGGCCAAAATTTGGCTCTCAGCTGGCTTTGAAATTTCATATATTCTTCCTACTACCTACTACTAAAAATTCCTAGATTTGGAAGCAAACACAGAGAATTAATCACATTTATTCACAAAGAATTCTATGTTCTCCAAAAACACCTTCATTTACAACTTGTCAGTCAGATCTCATGTGTTATTTTCCTTGCATACTTAGAAGATGGATTTGTAAAGATTTCTAGATTCACAGACAAAATTGTCAATTTTTCATCCATATATCAAATATATCTCTGAACAATATAATCACCCTAGATAAGCTTCAATTACAGAAGGAAGATCATCGTTCCAGGAGATCTAATTTTATATCCATTCCTGTTGCTGCCCTGTGGATTGATTCTTGCAAAATTCATAAAGTACTGCACAATACAGAAAAATAATTACAAGGACAACAGCGAAAGAAGCTAACGCTTCAAAAATGTCATATTCTTCCGCTATGAGGTAGTTTAAAATCCCCACACACTCTTTTTAAATAATAAAGGCTGACAGAAATCTAGCATAGTACAACTATCTGTTTTTTGTAATAGGGACAAATACATCGTGAACCATTGAAATCACATCCAAATGACTTGCATTTGTGTAAGAGTTCACCCCCTTCTCCATATTTTTTGAAGTTCTACATACTTTTTGCCAGTAGTGAAAGGCAACATAAATCATTTAATTAGGATTTAAATTTATGTGCACTATTTCAAAAGTTCATAACTGAAAATAGCATGTGCTTTCGTGACTACAGCTGTGATCTGCTAAAAGTATTGCACTGTATCCTTCCTTAGGTACTTCTGAAGACACATCAATAATATCATCATCACCATCACAGTAATATTCACTTAACATTTCTGATGCTGTAAGTAGTAATATAAAGATAGAGCTGTATTAAACTCTTAGAAAGCCATTTCACACATTTATAAAATGAAACACTTTACAAAATCCATGGTCTTTATGAATGCTAAATCTTTCTAAGCTCAGCATGCTGAGAAAACTCTCCAAGATTTTGTATTTAAAAAAAAAAATAAATCTGAGTGCAAATTTATAAAGGGCCAATATAAAAAAGACAATAGTCTACTGCTTTCATTCCCAGCTTTATATCATATCAGTTTTGTATTCTCCCTGTAAGTTAAAAATGGAAATGGAAGTTAAAACAAACAAACAAACAAAAAACAACTTATCAGAACAAAATTAGAATAAGCTGCTAACACTCATATAAATGCTTCTACTTAGAATAGCAAACTTGAGGTTTCTACTTTAAAGTCTTCTACTTTCAGAGCCAAATCCCTATAAATAAGGATTACACCTATATATATAAAGAATAGCTGGTGCTGATGACATGTGAAAAAGTATTACATGTAGAATATTTATTTCTTTTAAAAATGTTAATACTTAGTGTAGTGGAAATTTTGTTGTTGTGGAATAGTTGTTCAAAATCGATTTACTTCAGTTACTAATAGAGTACATACATAAATCATGTGGATTTCATGAAATACAGAATTTGCTTTTTTTCACCCAAAAGATAGTAAATTTCCCTGAAAAACTCATCTAAACATTTTATTTTATTTTGCCACTGGCTAAACTGCTGTGTTGTTTTGTTGTTTGTTTTTTGTTGTTGTTGTTTTTGTTGTTTTTTTTTTCCTCCTTATGTCAGTTTAATGCTTTATCTCCATTTTTATGGTTTCATTATTTCTGATTATTTGTTCAATGGAAGAACTGTACAATTTCTTGCAATTAAAATAATAATAAAAAAGTAAACCAGAAATACTAACATATCCTGAGGAATGGGAATTCTGTCTTCACTTGAACATTTTTATCTGAACTCCTGCCACTTAGAATATTTTGGATGCTTGCTCCCTCACACAATTCTGTATTTATTTAGCCAAAACTGTTCCTTTTTCCCAGCAGATCCTAAATAGCATTTCAAGAAATGCCTGGAACATGTTTAGCTACATTTTCCCCCCTTCCCTGCCCTGCCAAGGACAGTGCCTGAGAACTACAGTCTTTGTAGATTGATACAGGTCAACACACTTCAGGAAAATAATAAAGGTCTGTTTCTTGGTCCTTTGCTGACAGTCAGAGGCTGTATGTGTGTGAGGAAGACGAGATGGGAGTGTATTTGTATGTGTTAATGTATTAACTACTACTAAAATTTCTTCTGAAGCATTATTGTATGTCATTCTCCTTACATCTTTTACTTTTTCACAACAGAATCCTTGTATAGGTATTTCACCTGTAAGTACACATATTCGTCATTATTTCATCAGTAAGACAATCTCACTAAGAAATTCTCTCTCTGGACTTCCTTATCACTGATGCAATGGACTTCTTGTTGATTTACACCTATCTTGATTGAACACTTTCCATAAATATCTTCTCTTTCTTCCTTTATGTTTCAAAGGCAGCAGTCCTTCCATGTATTGTTTCTTCCTTTCCAGCTATTTAAAATATTCACAACTAAGTAATTTGTAGGAACATACTTTTGTCTTGCTGCTCACAAAAAGCTTGACAGTAGCCAGACAGCTGTGCCTACCGTTTATCACCGCAGCTGCTCATAGTGTTCTAATTATTACCTTATGCTTCCCTCATCTGCTATATGCCTATCCTCTGAAAGTAAGACATTTTATTTTCTTCTTGCTGTCTAGAAATTTGGTTACATACATAGACGTACATACATAGTTAGACATATTTTTTGTGAACATTATTGTACAAGAGCGGCTCCAAAAGTAATGCCTCCTATTTTATTCTGTTGGCCTATAACATCAGAGGTGGATGTTGATGGTGTGGCAATAGATGTTGTACCTTAACACCAGTAATGCATTACATTTTGTTGCCATGTGGCAGATGGCAGCAGAGGGGCAGTCTGACAGAATGGCATCTGCCATGGAAGTGCACATGAATCAAAACTGTGACACTGAATTCCTCCACGTGGAAAAAATAGAATATTCATCAACACTTGTTGAATGTTCATGGAGACCAAACTGTGGATGTGAGCACAGTGAGGCAGTGGGTCACGCATTTCAGCAGTGGCAACAATGACATGAAAGACAAGCATCATTTCAAGCAGCCACACAGACTTTTACAAGCACAAAAATGTAGACTCTTGTTCATGGCTGGAAAAATGCATAGTTAATAGTGGTAATCGTGCAGAAAAATAATGTTTTTTGGCCTAGAATTTGCTCTATCAAATAGTTTTATTGTGTTCCTTGTGTCTCTTGTAATTTCCAGGGAAACAAATTGAAAACATTACTTTTGGAATGACCTTCATACTCTGAATGGTTAATGCTGAATAACAAGAGTAAAGAAAAAAAAATAAAGGGACAAACTTGCTGAGTATTTTCTGCATTTTTTAAGGATTTTCCTAACTGTGGTGCAGCTGAGAGAAGTAGCTAACCAAATTCAGGCACTGTAGCAGTAAACTTTGATGCCAAGGTATGGCAGCCATTTCTGCACTATTTAAAGGCAGAAGAACCATTCAGACACCATGACTCCAAAATCAAAGCATAGATGAAAGAGGCAGGCCACTTGGATAAGTATTCACTACCATTATCCAGTATCTATGCTAGGAGAACTCTTTTCTGTCTGACATTATGAACAGAATAATTCCTGTATTTTTCTGCAGCAGAACTCAGGATGCCTAATGGGTCAAATCAAGCAGACCTCCTCATAAAGTCAATCTTCTATTAAATGCTCAGGTTACTGAATGTACAAGCAAATAATTTATTTTCACATTCAGCTAGAAATTCCTTTTTAGTGCTTTCATTCCCTATGTATAAATATAAATATAAATATAAATATAAATATAAATATAAATATAAATATAAATATAAATATAAATATAAATATAAATATAAATATAAATATAAATATAAATACTACTTCTAGCAAGGTCCTCTAAAAAAATGGGTTTTGAACAGTTTGAAAGACTTTTAAGGTTTCACTTGCAGTGTTGTCCAGAATATTTGCTTGTTTTCTTATTAGGTACAATTGATTGGCAGCTTGCTCAAACTAGTTTATGGCAAAAAATAATGTGTCAAATAGCTAAAAAGTTTCTGTATCTTTTGGTCAAACAGTCTGTTCTATTCTGCCATTAAAATGAATGCTGTCAAATCTCAAAAAGTGTTTTGACAACAGTGTAATTTTCCTTCATCATCTCAGATCATTTTGCTGCCCTGATACATTTTGTTAAGACTTTTTATTTCTGTTTGTGGAATGCATACTGTAATCTTCAGAAAGTATTTTCTAGCTCAAAATTTCTCTGAGAAAAATTTTCCATTCACAGAAGTAAATCCATGCAAACACCTAATAAAAACTGATAACGACAGAGTACTGAAAAGAATATTTGTTTGTTTTTAATTTATCACCCAAAAAAACCCTTTACAAAACTGACAAAGTTCACCAATTGTCAAGGTTTTATGATTTTTGATTATCAGCGTTCCACATCATAACATCATGTAGTGCACTGGGAATTAAACTGTTAATGCTTCAGTTCCGGGCATCTGTCCGGAAGGGTCCAGAAGAGAAGAACTGCATACCCCAGGGGATTTTGCGGTCAGAGAGGAGATATAACCCTGGTAAGGTCACCTGATGCGCTCTTCTCTGTCTGCTCTTCTTTGTCTTCCTGCTGCTCAACCAGACTGCACATCTCACCTCAGTGTTATGGTGAGGCCTATCCATCTTTCGGACATTCTCATTATGTTTGATTTATTAGCTTCAATTCTGATTATATTGTATTATATTGTATTATCTTGCATTCCGATACCATATTTAGTAAATTAGTTTGTTTCTCCTCAGATCGTTGACACTGTTTTTATTATTTTAGGGTCCCTTGTTTACCTTTTCCAGAGGCGCAGATCCATGGATCACTTCACCCCGCGAGTCATGAAACTGGGCCAAACCAGCCCAATAAACCATTGACACCAATGAAGAGTAAGGTGGCAGAATAATTGTTAAAGAGTTATCAAGAGCAAAGTGTTCAGATTAATAGAGATAAATATACAAATTTTCATTACTTAAACTGCACAGAATTATATAGTAGTATTCAAGCATTTTGAATCCAACTTTTCATGAGATGTTTTCTGTTAAGTGAAAATATAAAGGCTAAACTGTACAGTTTACAATTTTTTTAAAAAATTTCTTTCTCTGCATGGAACTCATCAATTTACCTATGACTGTTAACAATTGTTTATATCAATGAAAAATTTCAAATGTTGATGACATATTTGCAGCTTTTCATGATATACTAGGGAAAGGTTATCCTTTTATTATATGCTGCTGTAAGGTCATGCAATTTCTTTTTAAAACTTGGAGAACCCTTGAAATTATTCTTAATGTAGTAATTGGAAGAGGTCATTGTGTGGAAAGATGTTATAATGAGATATTTCTAATATATCATGTAATTTCCACTGAAAAATTAAGAACTCAAAACACTTTTGAGAGAATTACCTTATGCTGAAAAATATTTTTGACAACATCGAAGTTTTGTTTTTGGTGTTTTAAGAAAACTACTCATATTGCTCTGAAAAAGACAAATTTCCTGAGTTTTTCCTGAAAAAATTTCCTGAAATTACCACCTCTACAGAATTAGTATCACTCTCAATCTTTTCTTCCTCTCACGTAATATGTGAGAGGCATGCACACACATACACAGACACAAAGTGAGACCACTTTTCCATTTCTTTAGAAACTGTCACCAAAATGACTTTATCAATGCACTTGATGATAGCTTTCAAGTTATGATACATGACACACTGTGTTGCAACTGATGCAGGAATGCTGGCAACTATCTACCTTTGATTTCTAGAAGCTCTGTCACAAAAACACTATTATAGGAGATAAATACATAAACTTAAATCTCTTTTACAGTTTCTGTTTGTAAAATCTTTTTACAAATTCTGTTGAAAGTTGAGACAAAAGATGTTTTACTCAAAACCAGATCATTAGGTGTATATCCTGCCTTAGTGCCCAGTGCCTGCATGGCTCTTGAGCCAGCTGCAGTATTTTGAAAAAATTCCCAGTAAACACTGGAAATAGATCACATACCACTGCAATGCAAAGTGTAAAAAAGAAAATAATTTTTAAAGTTCAGTTTGTTTTGTTTTGTTGGGTTTAGGTGTAGAGGTATTGTTACTCTTCTAATGTCTAGCTGTTGTTTAAGCCTTAACGTTTCTACTTTGCATTTATTTTGTCTCAAAGAAATTTATCTATTCAACTGGGTTGTGATGTATTCTGTCTTGTAAACATTTTTATTTTCTTTTAGCTCCTAGTCTTAGCATAGTCCTCCCTTTATCCGTCCCTCTCAACTCCAAACATCATATGTGAGCTTCATACAAAACACGGAGAATTTTTTTACCTGTATTGATGGACTGCTTCCATCCTGTGCCACCATGAAGCTGAAAATCCAGAGGATCCAATGAGCACCTGATATGAACTGTACATCATACACTGTTGATCAAATAGTTGACAAGCAGCTAGCAGTTCACTCTACCTTTTAAATTATTTTATTATTCTTATTTATTCTTATTTCTGTAGTATAGGTCAATAGATTGGCTTCACTCCAGCCATTTGGTTTTCACCCATTCTCACTGCTCACATTAATCATATTAGGGTTAATTGTAATGGAGAATTAAAAATACAAGAAAAGAAAATCCAGACAAGAGCAAATGTGTTCATTTTTCACAAAAGTAAAAATGTTGTTTTAACTTTCATGAGATTTGCTTGAGGAATTTTGCCAATATTTTACACGAAAATTTGCATTTTAAAATTTAAATTGAATAAAATATTCTTTTTAAAACCACTCTTAGAGTGTGGCACAGAGCTCCATATTAAAGTAGTTAGTTCTGATTTTCATGTACTGTTAGTCACTCTTTTTTGGGAACTAAAGTCTTTTGCTAAAGCAACTGAGTTTTGTGTAGCCTACATATGATGTCTTCTTGTGTGATGGGTTTGATGAACAGAGCCTACTTATCTGAAGGAGTTCTTAACTGCCACACTAACAGGACGTAGTATGGCAATAGCACTTCAACCTGCTAAACTACTGCAAAGAAACTGCGGCAAAGGAAAAAATAGAAGTAAAAATTACAAGAAAAAAATGCAGTACGAATAACAGGATTTCATCTTCCATTTCTAGAAGAGAGTATTATTTAAGAAGAAAAATATATTCCTAGTAGTTTCAGGATTTAGATTTAAATACCTTCAGTGTTTACCTTCTTTCTGTGTTTACAAAATTTTCCTTGTTTTTTTTTTTTCAATTATGCCACATTCTTTTGATAACAACAGAGAATGAGGAATACAAAAGTCATCCAGCCTCTTATGATATTCAGTGCATCTCAATTCACTATTAGTATCATAGATTAAATATAACTGCAATTTTCAATGTCACATGGGAATAAATACAGAAAATAGAGTGGGATTTTGTGACAGTGCACTGTAATCTGCTTTTTTAAATTGTATTTTTAAATTATCCATAACATGCAGTCAAGAACTGACATATATATAAATTTAGACTTATTGGTTTCAGTTGTGACAATGAAAAGTTATGAAAATGTAAGCTACCTCCACAGATACCACAACATCTGTAGATATTAGTGTTAAACAAAAGGCACTAGGGTTCTCTGTTTTTTCTTTTTGGTCATGAAGGCTACCTCCATGAAAAAAAAGATGTGCTAAATTAGTGCACACATGTACTGAATTCTCAAAATCTCTATTAGTATGTAAAAGTATTTATAGTCATGTGTATGTTCAAAAGATTGTTAACAAACACAGATACAAATTTTATATTTGAAATAAATGCATGTACAAATATGATTATACTACCAGTAGCCATTCCCAAAAAGCTGGCCGTTATTACCAAACAGAAGGCAAATTGTAAACTGATTCTCTTTAGAATGTGCTACCATTAAACTAATACATAGGTACGTAATGCATGTGTTAACTTTGAATCACAAAAATGAAAAGTTCATATTATGTTGGTACAATATCAGCAATAAATATCAGGAGTCCAGAGCTGAATTTACTGGTATGTTTTAGAATTATACAAACAATTATTTGCTTTGTTTTGAAGAGAGGGAAGATAAAGCATATGCAACACATAATTCCCCTTATGACTTCTTTTTGCAAATAAATAGATTCAGTTTGATTGACACAAATTTCTTCTGCTTGCATTTTAGTAAACCAATTTCATAAAATCCGGACTTTGTGCTCAATCCAGAAGCACAGTGCCTTTTGAGAAGGATTAACATCTTATCTTAGGGCGTCAAAGAGGGTGTGCAGCAAGCTCGCTACTCTGGACTTCAGGAGAGCAGACTTCAGTCTCTTCAGGGAACTTCTTGGCAGGATAACCTGGGAGAAAGTCCTGGAGGGAAGAAGAGCCCAAGAAAGCTGGTCAGTATTCAAGGACCATCTCCTCCAAGTACAGAAGCAGTGCATCCCAAGAAAAAGAAAGGCAGGCAATAATGCCAGGAGGCCTCTGTGGTTCAACAGAGAACACCTTGATTTATACAAGTACAAAAAGAAAGTCTGTAGGGAGTGGAAAAAGGAGTGAGTTACCTAGGAGGACTACAAACAAGTTGTCAGGGATTAGGTTAGGAAAGATGAAACCCAGAAATAATTCAATCTGGCCAGGGACATAAAGGGGAACAAGAAGAAATTCTACAGGTATATCAGTGATAAAAGGAAGGCTAGGGTAGATGTGGGCCCTCTTCAGAAGAAAACTGAAGACCTGATCACAAGGGATCAAGAGAAAGCTGAGGTGTTCAATGACTTCTTTGCCTCAGTCTTCATCAGCAAGGACTCTAGCCACACCACCCAAGCAGCAGAAAGCAAAGGTAAAAACTTAGAGAAGGAAAAACAGCCTGCTGTAACTGAAGATCAGATTTAGCACATCTGAAGAACCTGAAGATGCACAAGTCCGTAGGACCCAATGAGATCAACCCCTGTGTTCTGAGGGAACTGGCAGATGAAGTTGCCAAGCCGCACTCTGTCATATTTGAAAAGTCTTGGCAGTCTGGTGAAGTTCCCACTGATAGGAAAAGGGAAAACTCCAATTTTCATGAAGGGAAAAATGGAAGATCCATGGAACTACAAGCCAAACAGTCATCCCTATGCCTGACAAGATCACAGAGGAAATCCTCCTGAAGGCCCTACTAAGGCATATGGAAAATAAAGATGAGGTGATTGGTGGTAACAAATATGGCTTCACCGGGGGCAAGTCATGCTTGGAAAACTTGGTGGCGTTCAAGGCCAGGCTGGATGGGGCTTTCAGCAACCTGGTCTAGAGGGAGGTGTCCCTGCCTATAGCAGCGGGTTGGAACAAGATCATCTTTAAAGTACCTTCCAACCCAAACAATTCTATAATTCTTTGATTTTCCAGGGTAAAACACCTGCATTGAAAATGATCTCAGACTTATTCAAGGCAAGTAACAGTATGCAGATCAAGCAGCACACTACCTCCTTTGCCCTGGAACTGAGAATCACAGACAGAACAGTACAATACAGTATAACACAACAAATATCAAGGAAAATTCCTGGTCAAAAATAAGAAAGGGAAAAAAAAAGTAAAAAAAAAAAAAGTGGAGCTTTCCCTTATTTTATATCAAGAAGGGTTTTTGGAAAGGAGCTGACTATACAGGAGTATGTTTTGTAATATGTCACATCAAAAAGAGTAAAATGTCATAAAATACATAGAACTGCCAGAAAGCAGGGAAGTCCTACATGCCAGCTCCTGCTCCTAGTTTTGACAGTCTTTTTCAAGTGACACACAATCAAAGAGAACAGAATGAATCTTGGGAGCAGATGTTAGAACCTAAATCTCCTGCTGCCAGCTAAGCACTCTCATCATTAACTACTCCTGTCAGACTTTTCTTCTCTTTAACTCTCCTGGACACTTTGAATTTTGCATTATTTCTGCTGGAGAGGTAAAGAGCACTTCTTTTATCCATTTCTTTTTACTTCCTCTGCCCCACTACACCATTACAAGCTCATATTCACACTTGCTCCCATTCGCACTAATTTACAGCTCTTTCTCAAATGGAAGATGTGGGTTTTCACCTTGTCATGTTGGTCATAATATTAAACCTTAATATTCAGATTTCAGAGCAGGTATTCTAACTACAAATTAAAATAGCAAAAGATAAACTATTACCTCCTCATCCAGTTACATTTTATAAGAAAGTCAGTCTTTTCTGTTTTATGCCCATATGGGCCTGAGCATACAATTAATATTAGGATCTCCTGAAGACATGGATGTTGCTTTGTTCCCTTTGAGAGGTTTGGTCCAACTTCATCAACATGTTCTCATGTAGATTGAGACAGTTCACGCGTGCAAAACTTAAACAATCGGCTCCTAACAATGTTTATTTTGAAAGTAGACAAGCAGCATGACGTAGATAAAGAGATGTGTATCCTGTAAAAGGAGGTTTCTGAGAAGGTGTCTGATGTACAGATTTGGTTTCAGGAATGTTAGCAAAGTTTTGGTTTAGTTTTCAGGACTAAAAGGGGAGCGTAGTAAGAGACTGCAGGTTCCTCTTATGTTTTTGCATAAGGCAATTCAGACTAAGCGACAGCCATACTTTCCATGCAATGAGACTGAGCATGTCCTAGTTACAGAACTTACTCCTTTGAGACAGAAGAAAAAAAATCAGAGATTGAATCCACAGTTCTACAGGATGTATAAATTGAATTCCTCCTGCTATGTGTTAACAGGGTTATATGGCATTTCTGTGATTACTGAATATTACTGTACATGACATTCTGTATTAGATTTGTTTCATATGAGGCAGCAGACAACATCAAGAAACAGAAGGTACTTATTTACCTTCCTGTATGCTATAATATCGGATGTGAAATATTGTTTATCTGCTTTCCTTTTTTCCCCATTAGCTTCAGGTAACCTGTTCATGTAATTTCAGATCCAATATTATGACCCTGCCTAAGATAGAGTGCAGAATATTTGCAGAAACAGCACTGTATGGTTACTGAATTAAGGCCCAAGAGACCGGACTCCTTTTCCACCCTTCAAGGAACTTTTTGGATGGTGTTCTACAAGCTGCTTAACTTCGCCTACCTCACTTCACTCATCTGAAAGTAATATCAACTTGGACAAAGCAAGGTCCATTGTAAAATGGAGTAAATATGTTCTTGCACTCAGAACTGTCTGCAGGGAGGTGCACTGTTTGCTAATGCAAATTTATTCTATCTGCTAGCAAAGGGAGCTGATGTGCAGGGCTGAGACCAGCAGGAGATAAACACAGTGAACCAGAGTACAAGGAGCAACGCACTGGAAAAGCCTTGTGAACTATTCTGATGAAGTCATAGAATAGGAGTTAGTTGTTCAGAGAGATAATTCAGAATGTTGGAATAACAATCACAAGTCTTCTTGGGTTTTTAGAAAGTTCACATGCTTCTGTATTCTTCCACATTCTCCAAACTACATTTCACTGCGAAGCTTAGAACACACACCTGTTCTAAAAGGGTCTATAATTTTCATTTTTGCTTTTTTGCTATTGCCAACTACCGTAACTCAAAGAATTGGCTCACTAGGTAATGAAAAGTATTAATTATTAAGAATTAGAATTTTTTGTTCAACTATGACTGATAGAACAGTAAAATCAAACTCCAGTGCACAGTTAATACCAATCTGTTGAGATCAGTTTGAATTTTTCTTCTCCTCAAAGACTTTTAACTGTGTATCTATTGAAAAAATACGTAGAATTGTATTTTAATTAAGACAACCTTTAAAAATCATTCTCAAAACCACATCAGAGAGGAAGGAAACTGCTAGTATAGTCTCATATTTTCTGCAGCTCTGCCATACCAAATCTAATAATGCATGTTTGTGCTGATGTAGAAGATTGAGAGCCACAATACCTTTAATGTCTGTTTTTAAGTAATTAGGCATGTATTCATCCAAAAAAACCTACTTATATGCTCTTTACAAGACATATTTCAACAGATGCTGTAGAAAACTAGACATATTAGATCCCATAAGTCCAAGCATGTTTATCATCCAAAAATTAATTAAGCCATAAATTTAAAAAAAAAAACAAAGCAAGGCATACTTTTAAGCACACAGCTAAGTACAGTATTTTGACCTTCCATAACAACTTAGCTTTTCAGCTTTGTGTCTAACTAGTGCTTTTGTAGTGAAGTGACATGTCACTGAAAGCTGCTGACTTGAACTTTAAAACTGCCTGGAGAATGCTGGCTCCCCCTGGAGAGATAGGTACTCACTGAGTACACTTTTTTTTCCAGATATGGGCAAATATTTAAATAACTGACCTTTTTCTTAGAGTTTAGGTGATATCTGAATGCCATACATGCTCCCCAAAGGGAACATTTTTCAACAAGAGCATTTAAAGACGTATGATTGCAGCATACCTATATAATGGTCTGATTTCTCAATGGAAATATCTGTATCAGGATAATATCTGTATCAGCATATGTGGATTAGAGACTGGCTGGAATGATATGGATGTACATATACTCCTTTCAGTACAGAAATTTGTACGCAAAACTGAATTTTGCAGCTCTCTAAAATGCTGAAACAAAGTGTTACAGTTGTATTTGGCTGACATTTTTAATGGTTGTTAGAAAAATGGTAATAAATTTCAGTTTGGATAGACCATTCAATATCAGCAGGCCAGGGCTATGAACCCTGAAATCATTAACAACATTAATGCTCCACAGACAGTGAGAAGTAGAGCTATAAAGCTGCAGACACTTATGAGGGATTTGCTTCTCTATTAATAATGTTTTTGTTAATGTAATCTGAAAGAAATGCATAGCGGTTCTGCTTCAGACAGTGATAACAAAATAGTAACAGAGAATAGTAAAGAGAAGGAAAGTTTGTAGATGAAGAGATAGGAATACCTATTAGGGTGCCAATGTTGCCACTGCTACCTCAACGTAAGTGTTGTTGGTCTGTGAGGCAGAAAAGACAACCACTAGAAAAAAAGAAAAAAAAAAAAAGAAAACATAGATAACTTGGAAGCTTTGGAAAGAAGGAAATGTGCAGGAAAATACTCAACAATTCAAAAATGAAGTAAGAAATGATTATAAATACTTTCAAAACAGCTGAAATCTAATCAAGATTTTTCAAATCTAGGCAAATTGAATCTTGAATTACCTGAAAACACTCAATACAGTGCTTTCAACTATTTTCCATATTTTCACATTTAAAAAATGCAATTTTTTAAAACTGAATTTAAGTCAGCACTGTTTTTCACATGGCATAATAACAGGACAAAAACAACAAGCATAGAATCCAGGCAGCTGTGTTAAATTTCATTTATCCTTTGTTTGGTAACTATATTATGACATGTGGAAAGTACTGATGTAGCACAACCTGTGATTCCTCTTGGCTATTCCAGCTGTTGAACAATAAAGGATATGTGTTACCAGACACTCTATGTTTTATTATTTTTCTTTTCATCAACCTTGGTGGTTTCAGAATGATTTGGGTGAAATGCAAAGTCTCTGAATCTTAATCCCAACTATACCTATGAGCTTTTGAGACTTATCCTTTGCTAAATTCTACTTGAAATAAAGAATTGTTTTCTACATGTTTTACCACTGAGTAGCTGCAGCGATCAATGAGCTTGATTGCAGCTTGTACATTCATATCACGAAACCCATTTTATGTCGTTAATAAGAGCAGCCTGACATTAGCTCAAAGAGAAAAGCAATCACTTAAGCTCTTCCCATTTGCTTAGTTTTTAAGTGCCAAATGTTACCTCCTGCATAGATATTCACAGGGAATGAGCCAAAAGGGACATGAAATTCTGTGAGTTTTCCTTTGCAAAGTTTCCTTCAATCTTTTCCTCTAAAAGGTGAAGTTTTGTGTGCTATGAAACATCCAAGAGACTACCTCCTGCTTTTCTTTGTTGCTGCTCTTCTGCCCTTATACGAGTCATCCCTGTATCTACCTCTTTTAAAAGATTATCAAGACAGGGGTCCAGTTAAGAAGGTGCACCAAGCAGTAGTGATTCAGGTGTGTGGGGGGGGAGTCGGGAGGGGGAAGGGGTGTTAAATATGAAATATGTTGGCATGAAACAGCATAACAGTTGCCATGTTATCAATATGCTAATAAAAAATAAAGCACGTAAAGCCAAGAAAAGTAAAACTTTGGCAAGATTCAAAGAAACGTAGTGACTGACACAAAGGGACTGACATTATTTTTGTACTAGTCAGTGTAACATGGGACAGAATATAGTGCAGTGTACTGATTACTCTTTAATTTTTACGTGATGCATCCATATAACTGACCTAAGGGATACTAACTCAGCATTCTACATACTTCACAATGCCTTCCTGCACTTAATGTCAGACCCCCCCTAGGAAAGAGCATGGGCTGATTTATCTGCCCTATGTCTTCCATGTCACATTGTCATAAAGTGTTATGGGATACATGGCAAAACATTTAAACAGGCAGGAAAGGACATTCCTCTCTGCTCAAAAAGTAGAGAGACAAATGTGTGCAGGCCTTCAAAAAATGCATCAGCTGGTACCTATGTTCAAAATCAAGTAAGTTTGCAGATGACACCAAGTTGGGAGGTGGTGTGGATCTGTTACAGAGGGATTTAGATAAGCTGGATCACTAGGCTGAGGTGAATGGGATGAGGTTCAACAAGGCCAAGCGTCGGGTCCTGCACTTTGGCCACAACAACCCCATGCAGCATAATAGGCTTGGGGCTGAGTGGCTGGATGACTGTGAAGAAGAGAAGGACCTGGGGGTGTTGGTTGATGCTCAGCTGAACATGAGCCGACAGTGTGCCCAGGTGGCCAAGTGACCAACGGCATCCTGGCCTGCATTAGAAATAATGTGGCCAGCAGGAGCAGAGAGGTGATCAGCCCCCTGTACTCAGCACTGGTGAGGCCACACCTTGAGTACTGTGTTCAGTTTGGGGCCCCCTCACTACAGAAAAGACATTGAGGCCCTTGAGCGTGTCCAGAGAAGGGCAACAAAACTGGTGAGGGGTCTGGAGCACAAGTCTTATGAGGAGAGGCTGAGGGAGCTGGGATTGTTCAGTCTGGAGAAGAGGATGCTCAGGGGAGACCTCATTGCACTCTACAACTTCCTGAAGGGAGGTTGTGTTGAAGATGGATTTGGCCTCCTCTCCCAGGCAATGAACGGGACCCGGGGAAATGGTCGTAAGTTGTACCACAGGAGGTTTAGGTTAGACATGAGGACAAACTTTCTCTCAGAGAGTGGTCAGGCACTGGAATGGCTGCCCAGGGAGGTGGTGGAGTCACCACCCCTGGCAGTGTTCAAGAGGCGTCTGGATGAGGAGCTGTGAGATATGGCTTAGTGCTTGTGGTAGCAGCGGTAATGAGAAGATGGTTGGGCTAGATGATCTTACAGGTCGTTTCCAACCTTGTGATTCTATGATTCTATGAAAATCAGTCTGAAAAGGAAAGCATGCATAAGGAGGGCATATTCCAATGAACAGACTAAGATTTATGAGCTGAATTAAATTTAAGCAAGCCTTCAGTGATAGACTGAAGATTAGATAAGGTGTTTATTTTATTGTCTCTTTGTTATTTAGCTGCCCTGCACTGGGCAAAAATAATAAGTAAAATTTTGGTCTGAAAAGTCTTTGAAGTTGTAGCACTAAAGCAATATAACAGTGTGAAGACACTTACAATTTAAGTATGAAGGTAGATATTAATAAAGGCTGTTGACATTTTTACCAAGTAAAAATGGAAATGAAAGATATGTTCCTGGTACTCTCTGCTGTAAAGCTAACCATGTTCATTTTAAGGAAGTCCAAGCTCAGAATTTCCTAAGTCTTTTTAATTGGAGCATTGTACACAAAACCCTAAAGTTCTGATATCAAACAGAGGGAAAGGTACCACACTAGAACCTTGTTATATGGGGAAGGGAGAGGTGAGGTTTAGAGATCAGTGTGAAGATTGAATTCAGAAAAAGCAAAGGAAGCAAATCTTAGTATGTTTGTAGGGCATATACATTGAATGGTATCAGCTCCCATAAGAATAACAATGTGGTTACATATTTTATATGAAGCTAAGTCATGTTTCTGAGTATGAAAGCAAACTTCTGTACTTTCTCACTCAACATTTAGTTCTGTCCTACTTTAAATTTTTAAGCAAGATTAGACATGGGATAGGGCATTTGCTATCTCTCTAAGGAGATGTATTTGGAGTTTAATTTGAGAACTATAATGATAAAGTAGAGAACCAAAGGATGCTTTTCTCCAACTTCTGCTGTATATCTTCAGTAAAAATGCAGACTTTTTCCCAACATACAATTTATTATATGAATGTAGTTTTATCGGTTATTGCTATGGTTGTTTTTGGGGTTGTTTTTTCTGTTTATTTTCCTTTGCTCCCTCCTTCCCATCTGTACCAAAACATTTCCCAGCACAGTTAGGCCAGGAGGGCTGGAGAGCAGCTGTCTCCACAGTGCAAGCCAGTGGCTTGCTAGTAGGACGTACTTCTGCATGAATTCATTGATTTTACTCCCTTCACTTTTTAGGTGTGATGCCACCTTTTTTTACATGATATGGATAATATAAACCAGGATCAAGTGAGTTCACCTTTTCTCTCAGCAACTAAACAGTGTTTTGTCTTTCTAACATTGTTATTTTTTATGAAGGCATTATATGGACACTCACTTTCAAGAAACCAAAATAAAAATAGAAATTCAATGTTAGAGAAGTTGTTTATTTCATTGTGACAATGCCAGAATATACAAATGATAAGACTGAAGGGCTTAGGGAGAGAAATCTGAGGGAGGTTTATCATTTATTTATGTACTTAATGTAATACAAGGGAGTACGTGCTGAAGGAGGAATACAGAGACATTTCACCTAATAGTATGATTTAGTGCTTCCCCTTCTCTGAACAATGACCTCTCTTATGTTTAGAAGAGACTGATTATTTCAAAAAGATTTGTCTTTTTTATGAAAAAAAAAAAAAAATCAGAGAAATAGGTGGGCTTACTTTCAGCTACAATTAACTCTTTGTAGTAGGTATCGTTGCCATAAATAGCACTAATCTTAAAAAGAGAGTACTGTAGCTGTTGAAAGACTCCTCAGATTTGAAATGTTGTAATAACAAAATAATCAGGTATTAACTGATTAATATGCATTGTAAAACAAATATTTTTTTCATTTTTTATGTTATTTTGAAATAAGCCATGTTTTTCCTTCACTCTTTTGTGCAGTTCTAAACTTTACTTACGAAAATTCCAATATATGCCATATTAACTTTTCCACCAGGCAATAATTTAGTCTCAAAATGTTTTCCATTTACAACAGTCAACAAGAATGAAGCCTTTTTCTTGTTGCTTTGCGGTGGGATAACAGAAATTCTGCTTAAGTTAATGCAAAACATAAATGCTAAATTCAACATCAAATTTGTCTTTGAAGAAGGTAGTTTCACTTTGTGTAACTATATAGTTTATGTCATAATGACAATATCTTGTAGAGTACAAGATATATGTCATACTTTAGGACATGTGAACATACGTATATTTAGCCTATACATGTAGCCTTTTATCAAAGTCGATATTCAGGAAAGTGACAGCTGTTATCTTAGATAGTACAACTCAGCAGAACAGTGCCCTACTTAACTGAATATATGACTATCTGTACTTCGAAGTTAACTGAGAAAAGCAGAGGTTGTAGCACATTTCTATTACAAATTCAGCCTCCCAGTGTTTCAGACCCAAAACAACACCCACTTCTGCATCTCCTTTTGACACTGAGACAAATAGCTCAGGAGATGGAAATGTTAGTCTTTTCAGATTGAATCAAATTTTGCAGGCAGTGTTACAATGGTGCTGTATACGCTATGGTAAAGAAGAAATAAATAACTCAAACTGATCTCTGTTCAATTACTGAAAGTGCTAATTTGCAAATTACAAATTGTCTTCCTGGCCTACTATTTCTTCATGTTAGTTTTCAATTTGATTGGGATAATGGAGAATGTGTGTGAGTAAAATCATGATTTTCCTTCTTTCATTTACTGAAGAAATACGGGACAACTACCAGAACACTCAACAATTATGTGAGATTGCTATTGCTGAAGCAACTCAACAGAAGGGTAGACGTAGTAGCATCTTAGATTGTATCAGTGACATTTGGGATTGTGCTAGGTGTAGATGTTGGGAGTGGAGGGAAGCTGCAGTGGTTGCAGCCTAGACAAGAAGGACTATCTAATGTTTAGTTCCAGACAGTTTCTATGGCTCCACCACAGGGCAGCTAAGCCCAGCAGCCAAGGTGGTAACGCCACTGCGATAACACATAAAATCTGTAGAGCAGGTGGGAGACAGGAGTTAGAAAATATGTGTGAGAAAAAGCTCGGCATGCAATAAGAATGGAGAAAGGAGAGGAGGAGCTCCAGGCACTGGAGCAGAAAT
The DNA here is from genome assembly GCF_951394365.1 of Tetrao urogallus. Lineage (NCBI taxonomy): Eukaryota > Metazoa > Chordata > Aves > Galliformes > Phasianidae > Tetrao > Tetrao urogallus. The sequence goes on along the minus strand of NC_136815.1, from coordinate 52,300,331 downwards.
TCTCCTGGAGTCCATGGAGAATATAATGAAGCTGTCTGCCTCCCTACTGTACGTGAAGAACCATGTTGCATCTAATGTTCATAATGCAGCTCATTGAAGATCCTCTCACTGCAGCAGGAGAATGTACCTTCAAGGAAGCTGCAGTCCACAGAGGGTCCACAAAGGAGCATGTTGTCTAATAGAACTGTAGCTCATGGATAACTGACTCTGGAGGAGTATTATAGACCTCTAGAGTGCTTTCAATTTCCTGGCTTCAGATACGCACCCTGTCTCCACCCCAAATCTATACCAATAAAATTCCACAGATAGAGCAGCACTTCCTGATCTCTTTCTCTCTGTGAAACAAAGCACAGACCTATAGGGCAGATGGTGTCAGCAGTATGTGTTCAGCCCCAGCACTTATAGGACTTGGAATCTGCAGCAAGAAAATGTAGACATGCTTGGGGGCTATGAGGGCAGTAAAATACTTAGAAAACTTTCAGGCAGCTGGTTCCCACAGTAGAATCACATTCTGGACATCGAGACTATCTCAAATGGGAATGCGAAACATAGTTGTTCTACACAGGATGAAAACAGTACAGTGATCTAAAATGATGATGCTGAACATAGACGAGGGATTGACTGGCAGGAATAAGATACCCCTCTCTCTGTATTCAGGGATTTGGAGAAGTGCTTCCAACCTGCATGGGATCCACCTCTTCAGATGCCACAAATTAAGTTAAAGCTGTGGTATTTATTACATACACAGATGTGCTATTGTACTTTAAAAAAAAAAAATCCAAGAAAAATATATTTCAATGAGGACAATTTCAGTCTCTTTTCTCAGATGAGAGACAGGACATGAGAAAATAGTCTCAGGTTCCTCCAGTGGAGGTTTCAATCAGATATCAGGGAGTTTCTTCATGAAGGGGGTGGCTAAACATTGGAATGAATCGCCCAGGGAAATGATGGAGTTCCCATTTCTGGAGGTATTTAAGAGACGTGGACATGGCATCAAAGGGCATAGTTTAGTGATGGGACCCAGTAAGCCAAGTCGATGGTTGGGTTTGATGATGATAAATGTCTTTTCCAACCTTAATGATCCTATAATTCTGTAGTACTACAATTTACACACATAATGTTGGCAATTTGAATAGAAAGCTTTCATTAAATGCATTTTTTAGGAATGGAAATTAATTAATTCTAGTCATATTTTGATATCATTGTCTTATACAGGGAAATCATCAGGACCACAGACACTGCTTATACCCATTCATTCTACTCTAGTGTATCTGCAGAGATGCATGAAAACTCACACTTGGAAGAAATTAATCTCTCAACAGTAGCTGTGCTAGGAAAAGGTAATTTGGCTATGTAATCAAACTGCAATGTGTTCAGTTAGCAGATGTGTGCAAATAAAGGGAAAACCAAATTTAGATTTTCTGGCAATTGCTCTTTTATATGCTTACTTGTTTGTGAGGACTCCCTATGATTTCTTCTAATTTGCTTGGTGGTGATAACATGTGGCATGGTTTTGTAAACCTTCCGGCTGCAGCACTGTGGTTTGCCAACAGATGGCATGATGCATTTCCATTACTTTGTGTCATTCCAACAAGACGACTGCCTGTTCATCTCTGAAATAAAACTAACCACCCCCTAGGCTTCAGCTCTGCAAAGATTTAAGTATGTGCTTGAATTTGAATACCAGTACCACTAAATTTCATTTTTCCTGCTGTGAAGGTCTCTATTTTTTCCACTGTGGTAAGATAGCAGCTTTTGCTAGCTATATAATATCAAATTATTTAAGTATATAATTACAGTGAGACAGAATATTCTTGAACTTTTACTGGTACTTCTCACTATGGTGTTGTCCAGAAAACATATCAAAATATATCCAAATTCATGTGAATATTATCCTGGACAAACAAGTTATATTAATAACTAATACTACACTAAAAATATTTTGTCTGTTTCTTATATTCCCTTATTTACTTGTAGCCTGGACAACTGAAGAAAAATTATTAACAGAAACCTGAGAAGGTTCATAAGGCTCTGAAATGTATTTTTCTTGGGCAAGTCCCTTTTTTTTTTTTTTTTTTTTTTTTTCCTGATGGCACAGAAGAAGTTGTAGCATTACCTACCCTATTACCTACCCTCACTGAGGGGAAAGGGTACAGTATTAAGTGTTAATACTGTAACTTAGTAGGACTTTGAAGACAGTGTTCAGTTTCAGTTCTTGGGTGATAGAGTAAATGTCAAACAGGGAACAAGCAATGAGATATGTCACCAAGCTGAAGAAATGTGTGTAATGTGCTAAACAGAACTAGTAGAGACAGTATGCTAGAAGGTCAGTGAAATCATAAGCTGACTCCGTTTTCATTTAAGGAAGAAAAAATTGTGACAGGACTGGTCTTCCCACTTTCTTCTGTGCTTTTTATTAATCATGACAGTAGTAATACTGATACATAATGCTAAAAACAAAGCTATCTGGATGTTAGACTGGCTAAGCTGAAGGTTCAACTGCTAAACCTTTTGTTACCACTTCCCAGAAATGAGTTTTTGCTGTTGATATGTAATCTTTGTTCTTGATATCTTTGTGTCTCAGCATAACTAAAAACATATTGTGTGTTTTGATGGTTTCCTACCTCGTTTTGAGACTTTTTGTTTGTCAGGCTTAAGACTGTTGTAAGTATCTCAGATTGGTTTTGAAACGTCCTGTTTCTCTGGTTAATCCCTTGAAGAAATGTAAGTGCATTACGTCAATAGAAATACCTTTATCAACAAAATCCAAAATCTCATAAAAAATATTAAGTTAGTTTGACGAGATTTGTTTTCTGTAAACCCACACAGACTTTTAGTAATTATATTGCCTTAGTTCACTTTTTCGAATCCTATTTCAGCCATAGCATTATTTTGTTTGGGATCAATACAGGGTTGACTTGGATCACCACACAGAAAAGTACAAAGGAAAATGGGTCAAGGCCTAATCATTCCTCACAACCTCTTCTCCACCAATTACTTGAAGTGGAAAACATATAGAGACCTATATAGAGAATTGTTTTCCACATCAGTCTGATTTCAAGTCTGGATATGTCTTTGGAGAATATGTGATTTTTTCTTTTATTTTCGTGTTCACTGTTCGGTCTTCAGTTCCTTCACTTGTAAGTGTGGTGCTTCTAAGAGGAAGAATGCATTCAATTCCTGAGAGATAAGAAGTCTGATAAGATTTCCATTGTTTGGACTTCTCTATAATGATCCTTCAGAGCTGCAAAGGGCTATGTTCCAGAGGAAAGATATTCACTGGAAAGAGGAATATTATTCAACAGACAATAACATTTAACAATGATTTCTCTCTTATTTTCCACAGGCTCTAAAGATACCATGCTTATGTGATGAAACGGCAAGGAAAGGAAAAAAACAGGATCTCGCTCAATGAAATGGTGGCTATTAGAAGCAGAGGGATGTTGACAAATGCTTTAAAGATTTCAGGAAGAAAGATGGTCATTTCTGTGCTCTAACTGACAATGACTTTGTTGAGATGATATTCTGATTCAATAACTTTACTTCTCTATGACTGACTTATAGGCCCATTTATTTTATAAAAGCTACCATATCTAGCGGTGACATACTGTTATGTGCTACTGTTTCCCTTTACAAGAAGAGCTCTGCATTTGGCATACATTTACCTCTGTTAACGAGGTCAAAAGCAAATCCTTTGGTGTCTTACTAAGGTCTGTCCTGGTTTCAACTGGGACAGAGTCGGCTTTCTTCATACTGTCTAGTATGATGCTGTGTTTTGTGTTTTGGCTTTAGGAGAAAAACAACACTGATAACACACTCATATTTTAGATGTTGCTGAACAGGTCCGTACGGGGCCAAGGACATTTTAGTTTTTCGGCTTCTTCTACTGTCCTGCCAGTAGGGGTGTTGAAGAGCAAAGGGTGCTGGGAAGTGCCAGTGCTGATCTAAACTTGCCAAAGGGATATTCCATACCCTTATTCCAAAAACTGTCTGTGTAAAGCCCAGCTGCCTATTGGGTTAAACCGTAATAGTCTCACATACTAAGATCATTTCTTTCAAGTTCAGAATTATCTGCTGAATAGCATGTGAGTGGAAGGCAGGACGCTGCAGGATGATAAACAGATGTGAGCTGGTAAGTCTTCACTTGTATTAATATATTTGATTTGGTGTCTTCACATCTGGGATTATAAGAGTCCAAAACCTTTCTGAAGCAGAACCTTTTACATCAGCGTGAAAAGCCATCATCACTGTCAAGTCACCAAACAGAGGATATGAAGTGGACCGGTTTTTGGACTGCAGGACTGTAGTGTCACTTGAAACGGACCTCCTCCATATGAGGACTGAATGTAATATAGGGCAGTCACAGAAAAGGACCATATACTCTAAAAGGCATTCTGCCATCTGTTTAGTCAGATGAGACCAGTCAATTTTCAGGTCCATTTACAAAGCCCCTTACATCTCTTCAGGATGAGGCATACACTGTAATGTCATTTAAGAGACTTTATTACTGCTATATATTCAGATCTGCCATAAAACTGGTAGCTTCTACAATTACAGTGATTATTTCTATAACAACTTTTGTTAGTTTTTATAATTATGCTACACTGCTTACATTTTTATATTCTACTTTTTAGGGAATATGAATATTGTTAAATACTGAATATACTAAAAGTGAGTCTTATTTTTAAAGCTACCTGAACTTCTTATTTTGCATGCCTAATTTTGTGACTGTGAGCCTCAACAACAGTCACTATGTGCATAGCTCCTCCAAAATCACAGTAACACAATCCATTGGAACCACACTGTGCAAAACTGTCTTATTCTTTGTCTTCAACAAAGAAGCTCCCATCAATTTATGCTTCTTGCTATAAGAGTACAAGAGTAATCTGTCAGAGCTCAGTGTTCCTATCAGAGTATGCTTGGACCTCTGTACAGTACTAGTCACCATTTCTGTTTTTGATTGTTCCTAATCTCTGTCTTTCCAATGTTATAAAGCATTCATACATCTTTATATCCAGCAAAACTTTAAAGTTGAGCAATCAACACATTTGCAGATAAACAACTCAAAAGAAGCATACATGCATGCATTTATTTTCTCAAGTGCCTCTAGGTGATTATGCTTTAGGACAAATAATGGTCCTGTGAGCAGAATCCAGGAAGAATTTTGCCCACAGGAGCTTCAGGAATCTCTCCTTTCTCACTCTGCTGGAAGGTCCTGTGGTAGGAAGGCCACAGCTGCTATCACAATGCCAAGCTTCAGGCAGTATAGTTATGTAAACTGTTGCTGCTTCTCTCATATGTGATATTCAAGCACCGGAATGCATGCTGCTTATTCCAGTTTTTCCAGATCAGTCACATCATACCAAGCTGCACTGGGAGGCCGCTGCCCCTTTCCCAGTTCCTCTGCATCGCCACTCAGGTCTCCATGGTCCTGTGCAGCAGAAAACCAAAATTTCTCTTCCTCAGACTGGAATTATTCTCTCCCTCTCAGAAAGAGTAATTGCCTCAATGCAGATTGAAGCACTGATTCTCAGCAAATGATTACTCACCTCAATGGCAGACTGAACTTTCCTTCATATAACTGAGCATGGTAATGGTGTGCAAAACATGCCCTGACAACTGTTTCCAACTCAATTCCTCCTATGTAAGCTATGTTTATTACAATAAAGCTCTCTTATGATCACTCTTCCTGTGGCTCATTCTTTCTGTTCTATAGTTGTTTCTTCTCAACAGGACTGGTATGCAAAGCTTCCACTTCAGATCCTCCACCAGGTCATCTTTCACATGTTTTCTTCAAGTAAACTCAAGACAAATTGAATAAAGGAACATGAAAAACAAAACAAAACAAAACAAATTTTTTATTAATAAATTGACCATTTGCCAAATTGTTAATAAAATAAGTCTACACAAAGGATGACCACCATCAACCAGTATTTAAATTAAGCTAGTGTATGGTTTTAAGTCACTGTATTTCCAAACCTGATGCCAGGGTAATCAATATATTCCCTGCCATCAGGGTTCAAATAGCTACTGCCAACTGGCTTATTGGTGGGGGTTGAAATGAGGGATGCCTCAGCTTTGAAAATGCCTGTAAACTTAAGTTCTAATCCCTGGTGTCACTTGAGCAAGATTACAGCTGCATTACAGCTATGACGATGCTTGACCACTTACTCCTGCAATTTTGACTTCTATTTATCAGCCTGCCCTTGCTGATTCCTTACAGCTGAGTTTTTTCGAAGATGGATGTTCATCTTTCTGGAATAAACATTTCTTAGATTTACTTGGGGATTTGATATTTAAGTATTTGGAGACTTTTTGATAAAGTAAGATGTATCTCAATATTGTAGATCTTAAATGCAGTAGCCAGTCTCAGAATTAAGGTGAATGAAGTACTGCTAGTGATTCGTGGAGTTTGATTCATCTAAGTGCCCAGATAAGAGGAGTTTAGATTGACAGGCTTCCATTCAAGGCTTTTGCTTACCCCTTTGCCATGACCTCTCCTGCTGCTTTTACATGTACAGGAGTATTTAACAAAGTTTTGCTGGCACTGACATATCTAACCTCATTGCAGTTGGTGTTGATCTCACAAATAACTCTGTTGTGTTCCTGGGGAATGGATAATGGAATGAGCAAAAATAACCCAAACCCATATTCTCATAGACACGGAAAGCTCAGCATAGAAATAGTTATAGAGCACAGAAAACAGCAGAGTGGCTCTGAGCAGGGAGATCACAAAAGAACTAATTTTCCAGAATGCCATTCCAAGCCCATGACCACAGCATTAGTAATGCTACAACAGTATGGAGTGCACCTGAGCCCTCTGCTCGTTAACCTTTTGGGTTAATATGCTGCTTGCAAACATAAAGGGGCTGTCTGTGCAGCGTAGGAGAATGAGGGGGGATAAGGAGAACAAGCATGGGGGGGGAATGAAAGGAGTGGGAATAACTCAAGGAGAGGACAGAGTCCTTTTGATTCTTGAAATGAACTGAGCGTTGTTTTTCTCCCACACAGAATTGTAACAAAAGCAGAATGAAAAAAAGCATTTCAAAAGAGAAATTAATTCACATAGCTGTGTCTTCAAATCAACCACATCATTCTCTGATAAGGAAACTGCTAAAAAGTAGAAATATTTGATCTCAGGTTTTTCCAGATTCCAGGCCTGATGGTCTTTATTTTCTCATCAGTGACCAAGGTAAGGGCAACAGATATCTCAATTGGGTTGCACAAGTACCAGTTTCTAATAGACTGGCCAGTGTTCAGTGACTTTTTTTTTATTAAAACACCAAGACATCCTGTTGTTAATCTGCCACTGATCCACCTTCAGTGCAAAAATGGCTGATTCACAGACTCTGCTCCTCCTTCCCTGTATGTTACATCTACAGTAGATGATCAAATTCTCATTAACACCGGGAAGTGTACAGGCTGGCACCTGCAAAACGTTTTCAAATATGACTGCTTAATATTTCTTGGCAATGCTGGCATGTAAAAGGAAGCCAAATGATGGCACAGCCAAGGATGTGTTGCATGAGATCTCTATCTGCAGGCAATTTAACTTGGACACAAAAGACTTGGAACGCTTCTTCACTTTCCTTCGTTGCTCTGTGCTCACTATTATTTCCCGTTCTTATGCACCACTTGTTACCTGTTCACTGAGGCTTCTCTTCACCATTCCCTCTCAGTCTGTCATTTTCATCTTCCAGATGGAGAGGTTGGGCCCACTGCAAAACTAGACTCATGGATCGTACGAACACGGAGATTTTTTTTGCTGTTGTTACCTTTAGAGAACAGAAACTGTTCTAAAATTTGTGTGATTCAGTAGGCTTGATCTATGACCAAGACTTTATCTCTTGGTCAAAGCTGAATCAGGCACAGCAACTGGTTTGGGGCTTCTGAGATGGTACCTTCTTGGAGAGAGACCATAATATATTACAGCCATTTTTTATTTATCTAAGATATGTAGTAGTCTTAACTGACTTTTCTTATATTCTACTATTTATATTTTGTGTATAGAGAGTTTTCTTTACAGTTTCAACAATCTCTTGTCCTTTTATTTCTTATTCAAATCAGTGACTGGAACATGCTATTTGATCACTTTCCATCCAAGAGATGGCAGCATTCAGAGAAAATGAACACTGCACTGCGCTATCAGTGGAGTTGTGAGGCGTCTTGGAGTTTTTGATCAGCCTAAAACATAGCACATTTGCTTGAAATAGGACTTTGAAATTTTATCTATAAGTTCTAAATGAGATAGTAATACAAGCTTCTACAGCTCATTAATAATGTATTCAGTTATATCTTATTTATCTGCATAGGAATGTGGTAAATGAAATCAAAGCAGCATAGACATAACTCTTCCATTTTAAAAACTGCTAACACAGCTCCATGTACATTCAAGTCTTTCCTCCTATACATACTTATTGCAGAAATATAATATGGTCTGCTGCTGTTTTCAACCTGCTACTGCATACACTGAACTTCAACTTCATGCTCCCATTCCTTTTAGGATCACAAAGCTCCTTCCTGCAGCAGTTGGTCACTTTGACAGTGATTCAGATGTTTGATCTTATGTATCTTTTTCACTTAATTAGAGCCAGTAAAGTCCCCCACATATGCTTTCAGTTGCATGCAAACTGAGTTGAATTAGACATCTTGAATTGTATCAGATATAATTTAGATGTGACAATCCAAGCACCACAGTCATAACCACCTTGCATCTTTAGTCTCTGGCTTTATATAAAGATTTATAAGATGTTTGTGGTTGGGAGAACATTTCTCTTAACTTTGATATCTGTTTCCTGTAGTCTAGCATTGGGAAATAGAAATTATCTTTTGGAAACTGAAGTTTTGTGGATTCTTTTTGCTGGCATTTCACTGCCAGAAAGATATCTAAACACACGAGTAACATTTTTTTTATTATTTTCTTAGTAATTGGAAATAAAAACACGGGCCAACATTTTTCTCTGTCTCTTGTAAGAATGATGATGGATGGGATAATGTAATATGGCTGCACACTCTGCCTGAACAATTTAGTATCATTAGAAACATCACTGCTAAGTTTCATATCCCTAGCTATTGCCTTCTCTTTGAAGGACTGAAGTCTTTCATCTAAATATACGTAAGTAGTAATAGATCACAGACTGGCTTTTTGATTTGTGGACTTTGCTCTGATCTGCTCTGGTCCAATTCAGGCCAGCTATCTTCACTCTTTGCTGCATTCTGTTCCCCAGCACAGCAACAAGCTTAAACGGGTGTTTCATAGTTCTTTCCCACAAGGCAGCCTCTGTAGTCGTAGATATCAAAATAAGGTAGTCTGGAAGGAGACAGTGCTTCAGGCAGATAGATGCAAGTCTACCTCTGAACTGCACAATATGTTTCATCCCTAATAATAGTTCCTACCTTAACCAACACAGCATTGTACAACATGATTACAAAAGTACTGCAGGGATGGCAGATACTTTCCCACTTTTATTGACATGAAAGCTTTATTTTTAAAAAGCTGCAAGCTTTAGAATCAGAATTTTAGTTCTCTGATTAGTTCATATAAAAGATATTTATATGTTTATGTTCCTCATTTAAATAGTTGCTGAAAAATATTCAGGAGAAATATCAGCCCTTGACAGATAAGTGGGCTGGTTTTGATTGCTTTCTTTTCCAACAAATCAGTACATTTTTTCAAGGAATGTAAACATTCTTGTTAGAATTTTTCTGAGAGTCTGGTGTTCAAAAAAAAAAAAAGAAAAAAATTCATTCATCCCTAATTTTAAAATGGAATCTACAGTGTTCACAGATTCCAAAATGTTATTATGAAGTGTAAGAAAATTCTTTTTCTAGATTGAAAGCTCCTAAAAACAAATACTCCTATGAAAATCTTTGTTTATTTTTTTGTGGGGAAAATACATGGTTACATAGTGTCAATCAGTTCCTTGAAAATTCTTAAAATAATTCAAGATCATATATATATATATACATATATTTAATACATTTTGCCTAATATGAACCATATGTTACTAAGCCAATCTCATGACTTTGATAAGACCTGGCTTATAATTTCTGAAAGTTTAATGTTGACAGTGTAGTGAATTAAAACTACATGGACATTTAACACAAGTAAGTTCTAATAAGCTCAGCAAGACTGAATAGATTCTATATAAATCCCACCTAATTTCTGATTAGGATATGATGCATGATTAAATGCTTTGTTGCATAGATATCCTGCTGAAACAGGATACTAAGCAGTATTACAGCTCCTTGCATCAGTCAGCTTCGTGTCCTCCAAGGATCTGAATAGAGAGATCTATGAACTTTATTTCTTTTCAAATCAGGCTCATAATAAGCAGTGCTTTCCAGTTCCTCTGAGCTCTTTTAGTCAGCTGAGAAACAGACCTCATAAAGTTTGAAATTCCAGTACAAAATTAAACGATCGATGTTTTTTTAAATTCTGGACTGCAACCTTATTTAGTTGCTAATCCTTTTGCTTGTTGGAGTCTCGAGCAACTAGGTGCTTTATACTGCAGTTGATCTTATGCTGCACAGTAAACTAATTGCCACTGCTTGCCATGACAAAGAGTGAAATAAATGAAATCTGTTTTCTTGAAGGAAATAAATAAATATATATATAGATAGATAATTTCCTTTTGTGCAGAATATTTTTAAAGGAAAATGTCCCCATAAGCTTCATAAAGATGTAACATTAAGTAATCACACCAACCCTTATGTAAAAAAGCCTCTAACTCAATGTATCAATGATTTTAAATCTTCTGAAATGAAAATTAAAACTATCTTGGTTACCCTGTGCTAGACAACCTGTTCAACTCTCACACATAAAAGAGGGAACTGCAAGAATTCACTAGTGTATCAGTGAATGACAAACTTGTTAGAAGATTATTATTATTATTATTATTATTGCTATTGTTGTTATTATTATTATTGTTATTATTTTGTATAAAGATTTTTAAGCCAAATTTGAAACATAGCAAAACAAACAAACAAAAAACCACAACATGTTTGTGCTATTGGTTTTCCTTGAAACTCAATACTGCTAAACACAAAATTTCAGTTTTTACTATATTGCCAGTCATGCTTGTTCATTATAGCTCCCTTCATTTTTCTGCTCTTTTTTTTTTTTTTAATATAAAACAACAGATTACTCAGATATTCCTTAAAGCTTTAAGTCAGTCTAGCTATGCATTCTAATCATGTAACCGTCTTCCAAATTCCTCAGAATGCTGTTCTCCTGACACAGTCCTTTAGCACTACAGAATCTAAATGTGGCAACGAATAAAGCTCTTTGATGCAAAGAACTGATCCTGTAAAGAGATCCCTGCTGGACAGATGGTTATTTTTAATAGCATGACCTAATTTCTGAGTAATGATCCAGGGATAGCACAAAGCTCCATGGAGGAACTGGCCTATCATTTTCAAGTAACAGGAGGAAACACTAAACATTTGTAACGAACACTTGTTGGTCTGAACTCAGTCTCTAATGCATAGGAGTTTTTATTATAGAATCATTATATAATGTTGAGCCAATCTAGCCATCTTCAGGAGTTGAAGGAAGCCTTCAGAAAGTGTTGGTGACTACTGAGTTAATCCTTGGCAGTACTTTCTTGCTTGGATTTTCTTGCATCATATAAATGCTACTAGACCTGAGAACAATTGTGTTTTGTTTTGTTTTGTTTTTCTCCCCTTTCCATATTTCTACAATGCTTGTTCCCTCAGTTAGTCTTCCATTTTGTTTATTATTTGCAGAACTACTAAGATCAAGGCCTTATAACATATCATAGTAAAAGAAAAAAAAAACAACACATATTTCATATCTCAAAAACATGAACCTTACTTTTTTCCACTTAATATAGTGAAATTCATTTAGTGGGAAAAAAAGTTGAGAGTAGAATCCAGAGAATAAGTGTCAAGTGAATGGGGCCAGGATATTCACAGTCCTGCCCAGCTACACAACAAGGGGCAGTGGGCGCAAACTGGAACACAAGAAGTTCCATATGAACATAAGAAAAAAAATATTTACTTTAAAGGTGACGGAACACTGGAACAGGCTGCCCAGAAAGGTTGTGCAGTCTCCTTCTCTGGAGATATTCAAGACCCATCTGGACGTAACCCGTGCAACCTGTTGTAGGGAACCTTCTTTAGCAGAAAGTTAGACTGCGTGCTCTCTAGAGGTTCGTTCCAACCCCTACAATTATGTGATTCATAGTTTGCTGTGTATTAGCTAAAATGGAATTTTGTAGACCCCGCTCAAAGACCAGCTGTGTACATCTCTTGGCTGCAGAGTAAGTAAAATACTGTTTTACCCTACCATGGTGCTTTATTGGGGTAGGAGCTATTTCCCTTCCATAGTTCTGTAAGAATGAGCAGTAAGTGAAATTGTTTGCAAGTAAAGTCATGCCTCAGAGATTTTCCTATGAGAACTGTAAAGGATTTATTTTAATAGGCACATTAATATTGAAGTTCATTGTTATAATACTAACAGACATAACAATTAACTCATTTTCAGTGTAAGAATACCAACTGGTGAGTCCAAAAAAAAATGTTATTAGCCTACAGCCTAGAAGAGAGAAGTCTTCCTAGTCAACATCGTAACTACCTGTGAGCAAGTACTTTCATATTTATGTTTGTCTATTTCTGCTCTCATTTGCATTTGTTTATCTAGATGATAAAATCTTTAATCTGTTCTTCAATTTATTTTTAAACATGAAGTCTGAAAATTCAACTATCAGTGTCAAACAGCTATTTTGATATATATAATAATACACAAACCTTTGATTTCATGGAAATATTGTTCTGATTTGTGCTGAGACAATTTTCATAGCACATAAATGTTTGGTGTTGCTAAGTGATGGGGGCACAAACCAGGCTGGGCTGGCCACTCACAGAAGAAGAGCTGCTGCACAGCAGCAAGGAGCAGGGCAGAACCAGAAAAACAGGCCTGAGTTAGGCAAGAGGTTATACAATTTCACATCACACCATGAGGAAGGCCATAAAAATTTGGGAAGTTGGCCACTGCTTGGGGATGGCCTAGGCATCCATTGGCAGGTGATGAGGTTTTGAATTGCTAGCAAACTATTGGTGAGCAATTTTATTGTTAACTGGGTGTCAGTCATCAGGTGATTGCAATGAGGATATATATGTATTGGTATCATATTTTTTGGTTTTTTTTTAAATTTTTCTGTTATTAAATAGTTTTTATTTCAAATGTTCTGATTTGTTTACAACTCTCTCCCTCACCCCTCTTTGTAGCGGGGAAGGAAGAAAAAGGCTGTGTGGTGCTGTCAGATCTCTTTAATCATTTTCTGTCAAAAATTAATATAAATTAATACAATGGATGTATGGGTTCCACGAACACTTGAATTTTTCTGTTATCATGTTGAATAAATGCAAGTCACTTGCATGATGTTTTTTCAGTTAATAATACAGCTCAGTCATTAACTGTGGGTGGTCTTTCTAATATCTAAGTGTAATTTGTTTTTACCAGCTTGAGACATTGTCTTCTAGTTCATGATTTTTATTTATACATATTATTATTATTTGATTTATATAGCGTTGCTCACTATGTGCTCATGGTGCTTCAAAAAATTCAACAGAGTCAAACTGAAAGGCAAGAAACTTCAATTATTCATAAAAAAGAAAACAGTTTAGTGAAGGATCCAGAAAGGGAAATGAATGCCAGCAGGATTCCCATGGGTGTAGATTTTCAGGCAAAGTTCAGAAATGATTTTATCTGCAGAAGTGTTGATCATCCAATCTACAAAAACAGCAAATGTTCAGTAGAGCACGAACTATATCATATAAATGACAATAATCAGATATTAGAGGAGGAGAAAAACTGTATCAAAGTGCAGATAATGTAAGGAAAAAAAAAAAACAAACAGTTGCAAATATACACAAGCAATTTCAGTAAAATCAATGGTGCTGAGACCTGAGGGGTGGATGGCTTGCTTTGAATGTAAATTTCACTTTCAGTAGTAGCATTTGGGATGTAGTGGGTGAAAAAAAAAAAAAAAAAAAAAAAAAAAAAGAGGAACAACTTGTCACTGGCTAGTCCAAAAGATAAAGTATACTATTTGGAGGGCCAGTAATAAAGGAAAATTCAGGAATTTCCTCAGAAATATCCTCCCTCAATTACCTATCATTTTTCATGGATAAATGGATCATTTCAATTTCCAAGTGGAATGTTTTGAATTAAAACAAACTCTTTGGATTTCTTAATAAATGTTGAGATTGCATTAAATGCAGCACTGCTTTGCCAATAGGTTCTCTTAACTTAAAATGACTTTTCCAAAAATTTCACTGAGATATTCATTAAAAAAGTAATCTAAAATTGACTAAGCATCTCTACTTAAAGCGTGGATTTCAGCAGTCCACTGCTCATTTTTACCATGATGCATAAAAGCCATATTATCTGGCCTGATAAACCACATGTTCATCACTTTTGACAAAATGCCAATTTTGTAACCATTTCACATATTTATTTTCTGTGAACCTTGACCTGTTTTTGCCTTGCACCTGCCTTTACTGTATGTTTGTCTGTCCTGTTCTGTTTTCATCTTAAATTGTAAATGTTGCCTGATTGCAAATGGTTGTTATAAAGGGATCTGGGTCGGATATTATGGCTTTTATGTCACAAATATACAGATAAGAATAATCATTAATTATAGCTTTAATGAAGACATTTGTTTGATATGCAAAGCTTGGTAAGATGGTATACTGTGAAGTATTTTTAATTCACTGTTATCTATTTTTGTCTCTCCTAAGCCTCTCTCTCCATCAAGGGTGCTTAAAATGCTCCTGAAGCAGCATTTCAAATGTCTTTCTAAGACAGAGATAAAATATGTTGCATCCCTGTAAAGAATGTTCCTCTTCTTTTTGTTTTAAAAAGAACAGCTAAACCACAATGCCCTGACTGTGATAAACGTTCCATGCTAATAAACATACACACAAAAAAAAGGAAGCAACAAAAAAAGCTCTTAGTAAGAGTGATATGAAGACAAACAGCAAGCAATGACCGTTTGTCTTGACAGTAGGATAACACAACACAGAACGCATATTTGATATGTAAAACATTATCTCTTAAAGACACTTCTTTGCATGGCCTGAAGCATTCATTGTTCATTTTGTCAAAATATTTTAAATATACATGAAACCCTAACTTGAATTATTTTTTATTCACTTGGATTTTTTTGATACAAATTTTCTGTTTGAACTAGGGTTCTGATAAAACCAGTTTTTTAAATCAAATACTAACTGGTATTTTTTATTATAAAAATACACTGAATATTAATACTTTGTGAATGTATTTGACTAGCTTTCCAGAAAGGTTTAGTGCTTTGATAATTTTTAGAAGTGTTTCTTGGAAACAGTAATGATTGCCTGAATTCTTTTAATCTTGTTCTTTTTGTATTTGGCAAGGAGAGAGGATGAGGTTTCCCATTCTGTGGTTCCACATGGTGAGTAGATTAATTTTAAATAAAAAATTACCGTTATGTAGGTAGTGGGAGTAGACAACAAAGCTGGTAGGTCACAAAGAAATGTTCCCTGTGCCATTTGTCTTTGTTTCATTACATTCTTGAAAAAGCAGACAGACTATCTGCTTATTTGAAATTTTCTGACTCATGTTGTTTTCTCTCTGCATGCTTGGACTATGCATAGCTTTAGGAAGCTCTAGTTTAAGTGGCTCTCCAGTATAAATACTTTGGGGATGAGATTATTGGCTGAATTTGAAGGTGGCTGCAATTTACATTGTCAACAGTAACATTCCCATGCTGGGACATCCATACAAGTGATAAACAGTCAATTCTCAACCAAAGCATACTTAGGTTTTAAAATAAGTGGTGCAGAGCTGAGTCACTTCAAAATACTTCCACTGATGAGTATTTTTAGAGTGTAGCAAATTCCTTGACTGCAATCTAACCAACTCTAGCTGTCTGAACTGAGAGCCTGCTTTACCATATCCCTTTTATTACACAGCTGTTGTACTCGGCCATTCTCCAGCTGTAACAGGCATTCAGAGGAGAGCATATTAAAAGGTCCACTGCCTGAACACTAGTCATGTACTACCAAACCAATGTCAAGAAACTAAATATATTTTTTTCTGTAATTGATTAAAAAATGAATTATAATCTTAACTGGTTGAATATAACTATGTCGGGAAAGGATGCAGTCTGTATAGCAAGATTTCAATAACACTGTAAAATGGAGACATAGAGAAAAAGCAGAGGAGAGTCCTAGATTTTCGTTTTTACAAGAAAGACTTCTACAAAGTTATGATAAAATATCCTTATTGTCATTGTACACTGTACCGTATTGACATTGTACATATATCAAATACAGATATCATTATCTATGCTTGTAGAGAAGAGGAACAGTGATTGAGGAACCACTGAGAGTGGTATTGGGTCACTTCAGGGAAGGAGGATACAGCAGAGCCCTTTCAGAGTGGGAGGAAGAGCATCATTTATTAGGAAGAGTCAGAGAGGGTTACTTTAACCAAATATAACTTTGTGACCCAAAGACATTATTGGGGTGATTGGGATTTTTCTAGGCTGTGTAAAATTTCCAGATTGAGTTAGCTTGAGTTAGGTGTTAGTTACTTGTGCATATAGGTCTAAACTCAGCTGAGCTCAGCCTGGATCTAATTCTCTTTAATTGCTAATTTGTATATAATTTTCACAAACCTCACTTTCATTCCCTCTAGATATGAATCTCACTGAGAAAAATAATATTAAAATCACCCTGCTTTCTTAACAATTTGAAAATCTTTCAGTAACAAATTATCCTAACAATTTATCCCTAAATCTTATATAAGTAACTTATCAACAGTTTCTGCTGCTGCACATAAAATAAAGCAAAGATACAAAAAAAAGAGTCTCTGTTGGATGTTAAACTGCACTGACATTCCATCATGTCTAGTTGTGTTGAGTATGGGAAGTTAGAAAATGCCTGTTGCTAACAACAGCCAAGCTGAGTTTAAGCTATCCCCCCTCCCACTCTTGCCTCTCACTTTTCTATCGCATCTAATTGCATAAATTTTTGACCATAATTATTTCTGCTTCAGATAACTCAATTTCTCATATCCAGTATAATTATTACTGGGGGAAACAAGAGGGGAAAGGTATTCTATCTAATTTTCTATGACTGCCTCATCTAGAATGTATACCTCTGTCTGCCCCAAGCACAATGCTACACATTTTATTTGTGCCACTGTACTGGTCATAGGATACAAAAATGCTCATTTTTTCATACCTCCCTCATCTGTAAGCATGGTATATAAATCACTGCAGTGTTGCTAACAGCGTGTGACTGACAATCTTGCTTGATAGACAGCCTGTGATCCTTTCAGCCTTTTACTAATAAGCTCATTAGGATAGAAGAGCTGAAAATACTTTCTAGGATATAGCAATGAACCTCAGTAAATTCAGTGCATGTCTGATCACTCAAACTTTAGAGAATCAATCTCTCTTCAATCAAAACTTTGTCAGGTTCTTCTGAATGTCTTCTGAAGGTTACCATGTTTTTCTCACTTTTTTTTTTTTTTTTTTTTTTTTTTTTTTTTTTTTTTTTAATACAGGTTTCTCAACAGACCCAACTAGCCTTCCAAAGTAAGGTAGGTCAAAACAACAACAACAAAACAAACAAACAAACAAACAAACAAAACCTCTATAAAATAGCACTGAGATAATAACGTTTGCAAAATTCTCACTGTCATGACAAGAAAAAATAGCATATCAATTCTATTTCTGCACTAATTAATATATTCAAATGACTAACATGGCTGAAAGTTTGCTGTGAGCAAAATTTGTGTGACAAACTGATAATGTGTTCCGTGGAATGGGGCAGATAGGGAGTTTTATTCTTACACCATATCATATCACTGAGCCAAACTGTGGAACTGCAGTATGTGAGACTGAGGTCTTTATTTCTTGTGATAAGTATCTGTGTCATGATTCTTCATGTGGTTGAACATTTACTTTCCCCTTGTAATCTGCAACATACAGTTTGTTCTACTAGTCAAAGAATATACCAGAGATATAAACCTCTTATCCAATAAATTAAAATCAGCATAAGGAAAATGAAAAAATGCATTAAAAAATGCTGGTTTACCTCTTCCTACATTTTGTCTTTCAGGATTTTCTTTGATTTGTTCCACGCTTCCATCCCTCTGTATCTTTTTTCATTATTCTCTCTTTTTTTCCCCACAGTGTATATCTATTTTACCAGTCTTTTTTCTGTAAATGCTTATGCTCTTCTTTTCTTTGTATCTCTTTCATTTTAATAATTCATCTTCTCCTGTTTCATCCTCAAGTTTTTTCTGTCTTTCATATCTTTCATATTTCTACAGCTCCCATTTTATTTTATTTTATTTTTTTCCTACTTTTGGGTTTCCATAAAAGTATATTTTTGTCTGTTGTGCTGAATTTTCCATTTTATTCTACCTGTGGTCTTCAGCATTCTGAACTTTTCTCTTCCTTTTAGACTATTTCACTTGCTCTGACCGCTTCTGATTCTTTATAGCATTAAACATCTCTCTTCTACCCCTGTTTTACCCTACCTCTGAAGTTTGTCTTCCTTTAGCCACAATGGGAGGTGGAGCTGAGTAATGACTTGAAGGAACAAGGAACAAAACAGAAGCCACAGTTTTTTATAATGAAGCTACAAAGCTGTAGTGGGTTGATACAAAGGAACAACATCAAACAGTCAATAAGTAGCACTAACAATCAATACAAGTAGCGAAAGCGAAGAAGTAGACTGTTGCAATCTCAGGCAACGCCTACTTATGACGTGATTAGGCTGAGACATCTTGATGACATAGCTCTGCCCTTCCCTTCCCTTTCCTCTCCTCCTATTTATTTTCCAGTCTCTTCTTACTCCGAAGAGCCTGTTAAAGATCAATAGTATTAAGAGCTGTTTCTTTCAACTACGTCACTAGAAGGACATATTCATGCCATTCCTTTCTGTAAAAGCATGAGATAAAGATAACATACTGTGGAACCATATCTGAGATAGGTAGAGACTGGGCAAAAAAAAAAAAAAAAAAAAAAAAAAAAAAAAAAAAAAAAAAAATCATAGTGAGCAATTCAGAATGTCATTGCTGTAAAAATCTTCTCAACTCAAAATCTTCAATAAATATCAGCTGAGACAGCTACATATGTTCTGATCTCTGGACCTTCCTCTTCCCACTGAATGCCTTGGTTGCTGAGATAAGACCTCTGCACCTTTTAAGCTTAGTTTCTGCCTGATAGGCTTTCAATTCTTTCTGGCACAGTCACCCAGTTTTAGTGTCATCACCAGAAATACTAAAGAAATATTAAATACTTATTCTGCAGTCACGTGGATAGGGAGCAAAAGGGGAGATCTAATTGCTCTTAGAGCATGGCTAGAATGTGTGCAAGAATGAGAGTTCTTTTCTGTTCTTTTACATCTCCTTATGTCAAGGAAAATGCCAGT
This sequence comes from Tetrao urogallus, assembly GCF_951394365.1. NCBI lineage: Eukaryota > Metazoa > Chordata > Aves > Galliformes > Phasianidae > Tetrao > Tetrao urogallus. Next base: position 52,280,876 of record NC_136815.1, on the reverse strand, counting down.
CAAAAAAAATCACCACCTTATCACTGTCACTCATCTGTGCTGCTCAAGGCAATCACCTAATTTCTTGCTGCCTAAGAGAAAGATTCAGATGTTTACTTTGGTGTCTGAAATGCAAAAAGAAAGGGACAATCTAAGTCTTTTCAAAAGTTTGCTCTCTAGGTAGAGAAGGGAATTTATTCTCAGCACAACTCACCAGATAACCATGGAGCACCAAAGAACCTGAAGGCAGCTAATTGGTATAATCAAATCCAATGCTATGCTTCATGAGAGAAAGTTTGGACAGTGTTCTTAGCATTTGTTTTGGCTACCCAAAAGATCTAGTCACTCGTTTTTGAGACTGTGAGATTTTTCTTTTTTCTTTCAAATAACCTCACTCATTGCCCTATTGCATAGGATCACACTTACCATCTCTGAAATGTTGAATTACTGTGTTCATTATTTTTACACCGTGAGGCACATAAGCTGGAGCAGCCTCTGTAAGTTATCTAGATATTACCCTACCTCATCACTGGATCAATTTATGTTAAGGTTAAAGGGATTCTCAAAAATATCTGCACTCATTAAAAATTTAAGTATTTTAGGACACTGCTTAGATGAGAGATGCTCACTCGGCTTAGTCTTTGCAGTGAGAATGCAAATCGTTTGTTGCAGCTACATAGCCTTAGCATGTATGTATTTCATAAAATGACTCCTTCTAATTAGATAAGAAATGCAGCTGATGGAACAGAGAGAAACGAAACCTGTTCCTAGCTCAGTTATGCACTTACCTACATGAAATGATTGTTCTTGGTAGATGCATGAAATTATTTATTATTGTGCTTCATTTTCATTCTTAATTTGAAGTTTGTGATTGAATTACATTTAATTTTTGTTAATTATTAATAACAAGCATTCCCTTGATATGGAGATTATATGGCATACTATTTTGCTAAAATATAAATTTAATTTAATTTAAATACCTGTGATTAATCATATAGATCATATAGTTTTAGAATGCAATAGTGCATTTCCCTTCAGTGTGCAATTTTATCACCAGTATATAAGTACTAATTATACTTAACTAAAATCTAGATACTGTAATTGCATGCACAAAGTGCAAACAAGTTACCGATGAAATCTCTTTTAGGTCATACAAAAGCGATCTTACGCCAATTAACTAAAGCTCACAAATTACAGGCTGAGGAAATAGTTTGATTTGGATGATAAAATAGGATCAAAGATGAGAAAGAAGCAGAAATAAACACTTTTTTTTTTTTGTAATTTGAATGGTACTATCCTCATTCTGATAAATGGCACAGCAATTAAAGACGAGACGATCCCATACACATCCAATTTCATAGCAGGAATGTTTACAGACTGACAAAATCATGAAGGAAAGCAAGAAGTTATTAAGAAAAGCTTCCATCTCTCTAAGTAACGGCACATGTGAATCTGGGCATAAAATTAAAGTAGCCATTTGAGAGTCTGTGGGTCAAGATTAGCAGGCACAAGAATATGACAATGTTGTGATGCTTGTCCTCTGTAGACTGCCTAATCCAGGAGCAGATGCATGTGAAGCCTTCCTCATACAACTGGAGAAAGCTAAACCAAGAGATAAAAAGGAAGAATGCAAGACACAAAAGCTGGATAGATTATCTGGGAGGAGTACAGAGAAATCAGAGCACAGGGATGGTGTTAGTAAATCCAAGGATAATCTGGCATTGAATCTGGAAATGTACATGAAGGGCAAGTGCAACACCATCTCTATATACAACAGCAGCAGCTGTAAGAGAGGCCAGATAACTATCTATGTTGTACTTCAAACCTTGGCTGAACGCATTCCTGAGGAACCTGTTCTAGTTTACCCTGCTTGATCAGAAAATGGGACTAAACAGTCTGTAGATGTTCCTTTCAGCCTCAGCATTTCTGTGATTCTGTTGTTCCATAATAAGACCTGAAATAGATGACCAGTCTAGACTGTGTGACTTAGTTTCATGCTAAGAATTCAATATAAGCCAAGAATGGATATTTACTTCACTTGAAAAAGCTGCTTTTAAAATTTTGCAGAAAAGTTTGCCTAATGAATCTAATTTGTATTCTTACAGTGAGGGAATCGATCATGTTAATAATGGTATCAATCCTGAAACTAGAAACATCAGTGCAAGTTAGCTGCTGAAAAATTAGACAAAAGTGGATAACTGTTGCCTGTCGGCCTGTAAAACCTGCTTTGCACATTCACAACACACAACGAAATCACACAAGGCTGTGTAAATAACACATTCCTAGTTCAGCCATCTGGTCTCAAACTGCTGCCTATGTGTTTGCTGACATGGGGTACCAGCACATGGAAGACTGACTGATATTTATAAAATATTTTTTTCCAGTACAATCTTGCTATAATTAGAGCAATATATACAAGAGTTAAATCAGAGTCAACTCTGCCATTTTCTAATAACCATGTCCTAATTACTGGAAATATAATTGCATTATTTTATCATAGATTTATATGGGTATTGTTCACATATAAAATAGATTAAACAACATTATTTCCTTAAGAGTAATAAACATTTGAGCATTTTATCTTTTAATGTTGTTATAACACTAATATAATCTGAGGTGTTTCAGAAAAATGCTGAGAAAGATATATCAATAAATTGGGATTAATTTCTCCATTTATAAATAGGTATTTTCAAATGTCAGATTTGAGTTTTCAAAAAGAAAAGTCATCTATAGAAAAGAAATGCTTTTGAGAAAAATAAGTGAAATCACAATCATTACTAAGAGCTGCTGACAATGTAATGAGCACCCTGTAGAAATAATAAAGGGATATGAGATTCCATTGCACAAAAAACAGGATTCTCTGGAGCTCTAGAAATTCTATTTTCACACCACAGAAACCGACATATGATTGATGCCCCAGATTTGTAAGAAAATACATTTGGATCAGTAGTAGTCATGGTTTTGTTGTTATTATTATTTATTTTAACTCAGCAACTACTGAAGTGTCTGAGGTAAGCATCTCTGCTAAGAACTGATTGGTGCAGTAAAAAAGCTTACCCATCCACAAATATTTTTTTTCAATAAAAATTGCCTGAGACAGAGGGAAGACATCTATTATGAGATAAAACAGTGGGGTTGATCTGAATGAAGGAATTCATAGAGAAATTTTTTTCAAAAGATAAATAGAAATTTGAGTGCTACCAAATATAGACACTAACAATGTGATAAGACCATTGTTTTCATAACAGACTCATACCTTACAGTGACAATGACTTTATTAGGTGTAAGAAGAAGAATTTGGGCTAGACTCCCTCAGAAAATATCAGTTTTAAAATGGTGATAGACTTAGTAAAGTAACTGAAGAGGTGAATATTTTTTTTAAATTGTAGTTATGATGAATGAATCACTGTTCTCACAGTGACTGATCTAAGTTAGAGCCTATTTAAGATAGTGGAATAGCACCCAATTACTGATACTAACCCAAATATATACCCCAAATTTTAAAATGTTTGAGAGAAAATTTTCATGCAGATTTTGTCTTTCTTCATTGTTTTAATAGTCTCTTTATACAAGCTAACTGAAGAAAAGAGAAAAAAAATCACAAAAACAGTATATATTACAACAAATACTGAGCTAATTTTTTTCTGTTTTAAATCCAGTGGGATCATGTGAAGTATCACATGCAGGAAGTAGAGTCTTTTGTTTACAACTTCCAAATGATGACCATGAGATTTGCATTTATAAAATCTCTCTGTTGAAATAAAAGTCTACAGAGAACGTTTTAAACACAAACAGAGGAATTCTAGAGTTAATGCTGCATCACTGATGCTATTCTGGATAGATTCCCCAGTGCCTAGGTGTTGTTACAGCCTCAGTAATTCTTGCAACATTGCATGTTTTCTGAGTTCATGCAAAGTGAAAACACAAGGGGATGAGTTAAGAACATGGGGACATTCCTGCTCAGAATTTCTGCGCTTTAGTTGCCTTAAATGACAGCCATAACAATATACAAACGGTTTAACACAGTCAGCGTGGGATTTGGGCAGCAGGTTTAGTTTACTGTTGACAAATATAGTACTTGAGCTTGAACCATCTATCCTGGGATGGAACATGGTATAAAAGAAGGTTGATGACTAGAAGTTCTGAATAATTCATTGCCTGTGCTCTCTTTTCAGTAATCTAGTAAGTCCCATTTTAGATCAAACCTCCCGGTATGGCATGATGTTGTCATCTAGGATGACTGAAAACATTTTTGCCACTCTCTTATTTTGAATTGAGCTCTAAAGAGAAGTTCAAAGGGGCAGAACTGACAAGGATTTTTTTCTCAATAATCCTTGCAGTATGAAATCCACGTAGTTGGCCACAGGAGAAAGGAAATAAACCTTGTTTTATAGCAAAAAGACTAGAAATGTATTGTAGTTGTTTTTTTTTTTTTTTCTGTGCTCATCACAAGCATCACTGGGGAGAAACTGCACTGTATGGATGGGACAGAACTCTGACACTGCATGAATGTCTGCATCCTGTGACAGTCAAATGCACTTAACACACAGCTTATAGGTTTTGGTATCAGTACATCACAGTGATAAACTCCAGCATGGCACTAGGTAATTTCAGAGAATGCATATTTTTCATTAAAATATAGGGACAGTCATATTAGCTTCAACCAAAAGAAATTATCAGACTGAAATAGCCTTGAAGGACAATATCTGGAATAAAATATGTTTGCGTAAAGGACTGCATGATTCATTATACTTATTCAGTAAAATCGTGCCTCTGTTTAAATAAAACTTAACTACATGGCAGAATGCTGTCAACTAAAATGATGTGATTTTTTTCTACTTGTTGCAGTCAAAATTACCTCATGAAAGAAATTCAAAAGGCTGACATTAGTGAGAACACTCTCTGTAACTGATGTTGCATACAACTCTTATAGGATATTTAGAAGGCTGGTCTACTGAAAAGCAGAAAGGCTTTAATTTATTTTCTAAAAATATCAGTAGTTAATTCTTCCTAAGATTCAACTCAACTTTTCAATTACTTTGAAAGCTTAAGAACTTTAACCAAGTTGCATGCCAGTAATTCACAGGGAAAGGCAGAAAATCATCATTAAATCCCTTCTATTAGACATTTTAAAAATAGTAGAGGTAAAATGAGGACTAAAATTATTTAAATTCTAATGTATATGAAAAAAAATACATGAACCTTCTTAGAATAATAAACACAAACAGGGGTAATTATTACCTTTTTTTTTTTTTCTATAGAAAGAAAAGTAAGATAGATGTACGTTCAAAAAGAGGATACATATTCTACCATGGCTTGGGATCCGCCTGCTGATTTTTGGGAACATTTCCATCCGATCATGAGTGAACAACTTGTCAGGCTGTGAGGAAGAAAAAGGGCAGTTAACTTCAAACAGTAGGTATCCTAGCCATTACCATGTGTTGTAGAGATGATAAATGTGTGAGATTCACATGTAAGTTTTGAGAACAGTGGAATGCAATTAATGGATATCCATAAAACACTCCAGCAAAAACCCCATTCTGCACTTTTACACCCGTTGGACACTACTGTACTGAAACTCATTTGCCACTAGAGTGTTGATCAAGTGCACAGCAGAGGCTTGGAAAATGTGTTTCTGTTATCTCCACATTAGTGACAAGACCATGCAAATGGGAGGAAGGCATCTGTGAAATACTCAGCATCTGCTGCCTTCCAGAAAAACAACTGGTTGTTTTAAATTTTTGATAGACTTACTCTGTGCCCACACAATGATGTATGAATGATTAACCATGTATGAAAATATTTACCAGAGCACAGTTAATCTCTGAAGAAAAAACAGAGCTAACTCTAAAAGACACAGTTTTGCAAGTAAACAATGTACTACAGAATTCAACAATCTCTGTCCTAATATACGTGTCCTCTATTCTACATGCCTTTGTATCTATTCACTGAATTCAATAGCAAAGTTACAATAATAAAATACACAACTAGCTAGGTCAGAATGAAAAGTGCTTCTGCAAGATGCCAAACTGTTCAGCAGATCCTGGCAGCCTGTACCCTGTGCAAAGTGTGACAAGGCTAAGCCTGTCCCTCCTAGGCAAAATATTTAGTTGAAGATGGGCAACTAGAGAAGAAAGAAAATTTGTTCTCATTTACTTATAAATCACTCCCATGTGCATCTTGACTTCTTATTTTGACCTTGAGTTTTTGTACTCACATTTTGTACTGAAAACTTTTTCAGTATTTGATGTACTCTACACCTGCTCATATGTTTGTATTCAACAGCTTTCACGCAAAGCATCTTCAGTAAGGCTTTTTAGAAAATAATGAAGCTAATATCTGTTATATTCTTGCCCTCAAGTTCAAAAAATGGATTATTTTAGATTATTTCACGTATGACATGCTTGTAATTTTATAGCAACCATCATTTCAACCACTGTTTGGAAGGGAAAAGTTGACCTTAATTGGTTCAAGTCAGAGAGATGAGTACTACAGGCAGGAGATGAAATGAACAATTTATTATCTTCTGTGGGTTGGACACAGAGTGGTGTATGTTACACTGTCAGACATGAAAGCTAGTCATAGTTAGAATGGAAAGCAGTAACCACAAAGATGATTACTAATGTTCAGAATTCAGGTGATGACATTGTCCTAGGGAGACTGGGAGAAATCTTGCCTTCATTAGCATCAGTGGGAAAACTCCCCTTGGCTGCAATATGCTTGGCTTTCATCTGTTGCCTCCTGACAAAATGAGCTCTTTCTGGGCTCTCTAATTGTGTTTTCAGAAGCTCCTAGAGTTATTTGTTATTTTTAGTTATTTTTATTCTCAAATACTCTGAGAAAAAAAAAAGAAAAAGAAAAAGAAAAAGAAAAAGAAAAAGAAAAAGAAAAAGAAAAAGAAAAAGAAAAAGAAAAAGAAAAAGAAAAAGAAAAAGAAAAAGAAAAAGAAAAAGAAAAAGAAAAAGAAAAAGAAAAAGAAAAAGAAAAAGAAAAAGAAAAAGAAAGCATTTGTCTAATAATGAGTAGGATTTAATTTTCTTTTTTTTTTTTTTTTTTTTTTTTTTTTTTTTTTTTTTTTTTTGCCTGTCATATATTTAAAAACTTCACCTGGAGTGAACAGCTGGGATTCTTAGCAACATTGTTTTAAAGACGCAATAAAATCCCCAAAGCACAGGGTTTCATGCTCCCAGCTCCCCTCCCCTTAACTGCCCCCCAAAGCTCACTTGTTTATAACATGGCTATACTTTCTACTTTCTTACCTACCATCAAATAAAAAGGTGTTATAAATTTTATCGTAATGCCCCTAAACCTGACACTGCAATATGTAAGGCACCCTCATAGTACTCTACTTTATATATTATTTTTATGATGAAAATTAAGGATTTTATGAGGCTGTAATTTCTGACATTACCATCTATTCCTAGGAACTTAGTGTTATCCCTTACACACTGAGAAGCCGCGGCTTTTCAAGGTCAACAGAATATCTTATATTCGGAAGGACATGGTAAAGAAAAAAGAAAAAAAAAATAACAAAAACAAACAACAACAAAAAAAACAGCTCCGCTCTCTTCCCTATTTAGAAATATTTTCTTTATAAAAAGGCAAACGAATAAAAGATGGCATGTATTTATGGACTCTAATCCTAGAAGACCATGAGCAATGCTATATCTAGATAGAGCTTCTCTGAAGCAATAGGTCACCAAAGCTAATCTATGTTGAAAGGGGATAACAAAGACAGCGCTGTGGGAGAGAGGGTCACCAAAAGCATGTGACCTCCAAGTACACGGAATAGGTGGTATTCAGCAGGCTGGAAATGTGCACCCATTCCCCTGGTATATCGGTTCAAGACTTAAACTCACAAGGCAATCTGTGCCTGAGATGTTTTCTCATCTCATCCTAACTTTCCTGCATATTGCAGGATCCCCTATGAAAACAGGATGTCAGTAACAGAAATAGTAGTAATCTTTAAAGAAAATTTCATGCTAGAGGGATCATTATTGTCTTGCAGTCTAAGCTAATGCTACTTCATTGGAAAACTACAATCAGTGTTAAAGTCTCCTAAAAATATATAACTAAGTCATTTTGATTTATGGGACTCATGTAGCCCTTTATATATATATATATATGTTGAATAATCATACTGCTTAGATTTCAATACCTTTTGCTATTAGCACATCTTGACTGATAAGTAACAGGACATAACAGAAGCTGGTGTTTCTTTCAATGAATGCTGGACTTAAAAACATACATAAACTCAAACAACCAGCCCTCAGGTTCTTGCCACCTATTCATTCTATTAAAGGAAAATAATAATTTATACAACACAGAATATACACCACTCATCAGATTCCTACAGTTGCTCCAGGCTACAATATTTTATCAGCAGAAACGTTGCAATTCCAATTGTGTGTACATATGTATATGCATAAATGGAACAGAAGCTGCAGTCAGCACAATTTTCTCTGTTAATCTTGCAGTGGAAAACCAAAAACAAAAACAAACAAAAAAAACAACAACAACAAAAAAAACTTCTGCAGTGAAAAGGTGGTATTCAACCAGTAGAAAATAATTTGGCTATCTATATTTACTCTAATACTCACCAGTCACTAAGGAAGTGAGACCTCACTAATAAGGACTAGTGGTAGGTTTTGGTAAAGTAGTAATTTTCATTTGAGAAATACAAAAGTCTTAGTTGAGTATCAGCAAAAACAAAATTCCACAAAATTGTTGGAATCAATGTGTCTTTGGCTTTTTTTGATTGGTTTCTTGGTTTAGTTTGGTTGTTTCTTTGTTGTTACTGTTGTTTTAATTAGAATTGGAAAGAATGCAAGCATATTTGAGGCAACAGTAAATATTTAATAAAGATTGTATGAAAACTGTTATTTCTCCTGCCTAAGATCAGTGTTTCTAATTTCTCATGTTTGTCCTAGAGCTGTTTCCAATTTGTTTTTTTTTTTTTATTTGCTCAAACAGCAACAAGAATGAAAGTAAGACAGTGACACATTAACAGCCTTACTAGTGTACTACACCTCTGAGTTTTGACATCTGTTAGAACATAGACGACTTGCTCTTTTACTGACAGTTCAAATAATTTTGAGCAAGGTCTCCCACCTCCATTGTTTGCAAAGGCCAAATTGTGATATTTCTTCATTTAAACTGAATTCTGAGGCAGATTTCTATACTGCATAGAAAGAAAAATATGACATAGAAGCTATACAAAGTGTACTTCTACTCAGCATAGAATTGCAGTTAGAAAATTCATATTCCATGAACTTCAGGAACGCTTTCCAGATCCAGAGAAACTTGTGGGCTGCCTGTCATACTCTCCCTGTGGGGTATCAGAACAATAGCCACACTAGAAAGTTTTTCAGCCCCATTGGAGAGAAGAAAAATATTCTCTAAAAGTTTGTTCCATAAAGCAGGTTTCAAAATTCCTCTTTACTAAGAGATGCATTTAAAATTAGATTTGATTTTTTTTTTTATTTGAAAAGAAAAACATCTGTAATAGGTATGTAAAAGGCAAAACACAGCTTTAAACTGTTCAGTGTGGTTTTGCTTTGAATGGGGAAACTTTTTTAAAAGGGCTTATGCACTGCCAACACATCAACATTTATTACTGAAAATTCTAGGTGTAAAATCCCAGGACTAACACCTCACTTTTCTTGCATCCCAATGGTTGCCAGCCTGGAAATGAAAGCAGCTGGTTGGTTACCCTTCCAAAGGATGTAGCTATTTTTGCATGCAACGTTGTTTTATTTATTGTTCATGAGTATATTAAAAATCAGGTCTTGTGGACTTCAATACTGCAGGGAACTACTGTACTGACAGTCCTTGGGACCATGGTCCTATGATATTCTGTTCTACATATTATACAGCAGTACCAGAAGGCTTCATGAAATGCTTCAGAGATGAGAAATTATTGGATATTCATCTCAGTGAATACTGAATTTTGATTCAGTCTTATATCTGGCAACCTCGCTATTTATGACTTGCAGTAGACTGTCTACAACATGAAACCAAAGTTACTGCTGTGGCGAATGTGACACAAAGTTCTGGATATTCTTCTAAATATGTTATTTTACCTGTACTGTGACAAATCTGTGCACTTTACTAACTAACTTTAACTAACACTAAACTGAGGTGTTTACCTGGCCGTTCACTACTTCTTGTTCCCCATTTAAATGAAAGCAACAGTAAAAAATTTCTATTCAGCCATGAGTAGTATGGATTAATCAATTCCTCTCTAACCTTTAATACAGAGATAAGGATAGAGGTTTAATGTTTTAATGTTTGTTTTTATGTGATTTTGTTGTTGTTTGCTTGTTTGTTTTTTAATAAAAAAAAAAGATTTTCCGTTTGGCATGACTGCATTTTCAAATTAATATCTAAATTAAAATAGCCTTTTTTGAGAAAACATTTTAATGAATGTACATCTTTTTGATTATTAAAAAATTCCTATTATGTTAAAAATTAAGATATTTGAAAGTTATTTTGGTTCTGGCAGTGGTAATGATTCCTAAATGATCCCTCTTGCTGTGATAATCATTCAAAAGTAATTAAATATATTATTAGCTGCAAAAACATTTCATAAACTTCTTTTCTTTCTTAATGCAATCTGAAATTCAGGGACATTTTACCTTTGCAGAAAGCAACCATCCTTTTATGGGTGCATCTCAAAAGGATCTGAGGAAGAACTTTATTTTTTCACATTCTCTTCTGGTGATGCTGGTATCACTGTGAATTTCCAAGATTCCTTCTCGCTTATCTCTTACATAATACAAGCAATCCTTAAATCAATGGGATATATGGCTCAATGTACACTTCCAGATACGGTGTGTAACTTGGTCAATTCAAAAGTTAGTTTATCATCTTTCCAAAAAGAAATTCCTATCTCTTTTCCCACTGTTGAATAATCAATAATATTCAGTTCTAAGTCTATAAACATTTGACTGTACAATTTTCTCACAGCATGATGACATTTCACTGGTATCATTGAGCAAATGTGAAAACAGAAGAAGAAATGTTGAACAGAAATGGCTTTCAATATTACTAATAACATAATCAAAGTAAAGAAGCATCTTTTAAATAAAATGTCAGTATGAAACAACGTCTATTATTTGACAAAGAGTAAGAGCTAAGATAGAGATAAATCAGAAATCTAAACCACAGACACCATCCTCAGAAATGAAGTGGTTATCAGGAGAAAATAGACTATTATTGAGAAAAACCCCAAATATCATACCACCTTTTATTGTTCAGTTCTTCAAGATGCCATATATGATCCTTGAGGTCAAACCAGCTTGACCTAAGATACTTTCTTGTACTTAGCAGAGGGTAAAGCAGAGAGATCAGATTCTTGTACACACAAAAACACCACAACTCAGAGCCAAAGCAGAGCTCTGAGCAAAGAGTGAAAATGCCAGAAACCTTCCTTGGCTGTTCAAGTATAAAAGCAAAGAAAGGAGACAATTAACCTAGTTTCCTCTGTCCACAAAGAACAAAATCCTGACTTAGATTCTTTCATGCTCCAGCAAATTGAGCATGCTCTAGCAAATTGAAAGAGTCATAATATTTCTTTTGATTTTCAGATCCTGATATCAATCTTCATATGAGCTATTGTATGCAGTTTCATTTCAGTTCTCACATTCACACAGGTAAAGCTGATATTTATTGTTATGTGTTTATTATCTGGCAAACTGTTAATGAAGTCAGCAATTTCTGAATTCCTCTTGAATCAGTCTTCTACCATTTGTAAAATTTAAAAAAAAAATCATAAAGTTATGTAGTTTCACTTTAACATTTGATTATTCTTGATGTATCTTAATACAATTTAAGTTCATATTGCCTAGGTTTTCTTCTTCTACTACTTTTTTTTTTTCTCTTTTTAGAAAACAAGCCCATTCTGAATAGAACAAAGTATATAAGTCTTTCAAAGTACTTAGGTCACTCCAAAAGTAACGCTTCCTATTTATTTGCATGGAAACTGCAACAAATACAAAGAACAAAATTAAACTTTGATAGAGTTAATTCCCAGCTACAGAACACTATTTTTCAACAGTCACCACCATTAGCTATGCATTTCTACCAGCAATGAACAAGAGCCTGCTTGACGTGCTCATAAAAATTTGCACCAGCAGAGTTGACCTGCTGTTGCCACTGCTGAAATGCACCACCTACCACCTCACTGTGCTCACACCCACTGGTTGATCTCCATAAATGTTCAGCAAGAGTTGATGAAAGTGAATGAATGCAATTTTGTCCACATGAATGAATTCAAAAACACACCTTTGCTTCATATGCACTTCCATATCAGACACCAGTTTGTCAGGCAGCCCCTCTTCTTCCACCAGTTACACAGCAACAGAATGTAGTGGAATACCGGAGGGAAGGTTCAATCTTTACTGCCATACCACCGACATCTGCCTCTGGCCTTGCAGGCGAACATAATGAAACAGGAAGCATTACTTTCAGAGCAACCTTTGTAAAATGTCTTTTTTTTATGACAATATTTTCGTTTTTTTGGTCCAGGCCAGTGCGATTTATTTTTCAGTTTAGCTTGCAATGTTGACTGCTGTAGCATCCATGTATGGTTTTCGTGGTTATCTACCTTAGCTACCATGCATAGTTTCTATGAATTAGTAATTTTATTTTTTGGCTTGATTTCTGTAATTTACTTTTAGAAAGAAGAGTTCAAAGAGTTAAATTAATAAACTTAAATAAATATTTGAAAGGAATTAATCAAAGCTTAAATTTTACAGTATGTAGATACATGAAAATTTAATTAATTAGTGAAGACGGTGTCAAAAACCGTTGAACTGGGTGAGTAAGATAAAATATATGATTCTAATTTCAAATCATGTTACTGCTTACAGCAATTAGAAATTCTTTCTTTTTTTAGTTCAGGTTAAATTCAAAATCCCATTTGACATATCAATGCCTATTTCTTTTGATACTGCATGATATAAAACAATGTGAGATAGTAAAGGCTGGGATGCAAACCAACCAAACTGTCCTTGAGGTTAAGTGCAAAATTCCTTTCTATACTTTATGGCTCATGGAGATGCCACAGAGGCAAGAAGTCGTTTCTATCTTGTGTTGTTATATGAGTGCAATTTTCCTTGTGCTAACTGCCATAGTTAATGGCTAACATTTATAACCAAGCAGTTTATTCTGCAGCTGGAGAAGTAAATCCAGCCAAAAAATAAAAATCTGGATTTGTGCAGAAAGTGCTTAGCCAAGCCCCACACTTCACTTGGAGAGGTCCTCAAGTGAGAGGCTGCTCAGGTGCATACAAATATTTGCCTACAGCAGCTGCTCGTCACTCTCAGGGGCTTAGTATGTAACTTATGCTTCCCCACATGGAGAGCATATCACTTCTCTGAGCGTGTTTATAGTATCCTGGTGGAAAGGCTTGAAAATATGGAAGACTCAGACTTCAGGAGTGCAGAAGTTTCAAAGGTTAAAAACAATGCTGATGTCTGCAAAGTCAGGTCAAAGGAAAATAAGCTTTTTTCTTGTTTAGGAAGGATTGCTCAGAAAGCCATTGCAATGACATGGAAGTATCGCTGTGAAGTTTTATCGGCATTACAATACAACTGGATGTAATGCTTTCTGCATCTTATGTTGAGAAAATTCTGTTTAGAGATCTTTTAAGTTCTGCTTTTTTGCAGAAGCACAAGAAAGTTAAAACATGCAGACTGGTTGGTTTTCCATTCTCTCTGACTGAGGTATCTTTCATATATATGGAATGAATTATTTCATTCAAGACACAGAATTCTTTGTCCTAATTTCATTAAGTCATTAGATTGGGTCTCCTGTATATAATTTAACATTTTCTCTGTTTCTGGAAAATATATACACATTTTTACTTCTACTATATTTCAGTTGGAAATAAATATTTTTAGTATGTTTTAATGTTTTAAAATTGTAAATAGAGATTTGAAGAAACTGCAGAAATAAAGAGTATCACCTGCTTATTAAGAAAAGCAGTAAACATGAGCCTGCCTCTGAAAGTCATTCCCTGTATACAGATAAGCTTGTGGAGTTTTCGTATTTCTCAGGGCTAGAAACAGAAACATCATGAGACCTATTTTAGGTCATTTGTTAAATGTTGTCACTTGTTCCAGCCATCCATAAAATACCCACCCATATGTGAATCCTTACATATTAATCGGATTGAATTATGCAGCCAGCTGTTACAACAGCTAGAAAAACACCTGTCCCTTTTAATGACTACTATCAATAATCTTCATTGGAATGTTTAGAGTAAAGTGGAAAAAAAAAAAAAAAGAAAAAAAAAAAAGAGCTTTTTGTGTTATATTTTCAGTCCAGATGAACTGGAAAGCAAGAGAACTCTTTCAAGAAGCTAGTTCTTCAGTGTCTCTTAGTGAGATGGTGCAACCGAAGAGACTCTAAGAAGGTCCAAGCAATGAAACTCCAAGTTTGGAGAATATCTCCTCTCTAATTAACATTCAGTATGTTTAAAAAAAATAGTTTTTTTTCACCTCCACTAGATTAAATTAAAAGGCAAAAAGCAGTGCGAATTGATTGAGAAGAACCACTTTCAGGTTTTGATGCTCTAAGATTCCTGCTGCAGTCATTTAAGAGCAAAGGAAAGATTAAGCTGTCATAAGTTTTTGTTTGTAGTTTTTCCCTTAGATTCATTTACTCCTGAAACATTCCTGAATACAACTACTACTTTCCATCCCACTACTTTAGTTAGCTCCTTATCTTTTAATGTTTCCCCAAGTCTGTTCATTTTGAACATGATTGGAGAGCTTATTGACTCTGTAAGTAAACACTCAAGTGTGATTTGACAGCCATGGGATTTTCTCATCCTCTGAATTCCTGTCACTATATTGTTTGCTCTTACTTGATGCATCTTCATGGTCAGCCTAACAAATTCTGCTAGCAAGACCTGGCCTGTTTTAGGGCCAGAAAAGTTTTATCCTACAGGCAGTTCATCTAAATATAACATATTGGAAGCAAGAGCTTAGATATAGAAAGGTAAAAACAAAATAACTGTCCTAACTTGTGTGCTCCTTTTGTCCCTTTTCTGCCTTGTGAAATAAAAACATACCACATTTCAAGCCCAGGAAACAGATTCTTAAGAGTTAAGAATTTCTTTTTGGAGCTGTCAGTACTCCTGAAAATGTTACAGCCTATTAATTAGGCATGGTGACTTTTTTCATCATTAAGTTATCAGCTTTTACTGTCATTAACTATCAGCTCAGTACTGCTGTTTATGAGTGATTGGTTGATTTGCATATATTCTGAATAAATGTTTTTGCACACCAGAGAAATACATACTCAATTCTCCCTTGCCTTCGGCAGACATAATCCCAGAAATGAAACCATTAAAAATGAACATATTTTCTAACACTTTATTACAGTACATCAGGGTTTGCACTAAGCTATCTTTATTATTTTCATCACAGCACTACTGAGTTGTGCTCATACACAATGTGCTTAGAAAACAAAATGACTAATCCACATTAGTACAGCAGATCTAGAGAATCACACTAAGGTCACTGTATACTTCAGAACTGTAAAATTTATACCTTACAACTCCCAGAAGAAACACTTTTTTTCATTGGCTACTGCCAGCAATACTTCAAACAAAGTGAGATAATTTAATCTTAGAACATCATCAAAATTAAGTGAACCAGCAATCATAACAACATTTGTTAAGGAACATATTGGCGTCAGTCTTCCGAGAAGAAAAGAGATGTTAATTCCTGGAATAGCAGCTATAACTAGGAGGATAAAAGCATATAGCGTCCTGTGGTTCTAAATGCCCTGGATTTTGTTTGTTCAAAGTCTCTGGCATACTGATAATGGAAGACAGCACTTCTGGGATTTCTGGCTTCGTTTCTGACACCTATATCCTCTGGTCGCTCTGAAAGTAATGCTCCTAATTTATTTCCATGGAAACTGCAACAAAGAACACGATAACACTATTTGACAGAGCAAATTCTCAGCTATGGAACACTACTTTTCAACATAGTCACCACCATTAGCTATGCGTTTTTACCATCAATGGACAAGAGCCTGCATATCATGCTCATAAAAATCTGCCAATTGGAAGTAGCCCGCTGTCACTTTTGCCACCGTTGAAGTGTACTACTCACTGCCTCACTGTGCTCAAATCCACTGATTTGTCACAGTAAAAATTCAAAAAGCATTGATTGTTGAAAAATTACAAGTGTAATTTTTCTGCCTGGAGGAATTCTCCATGGAATTGAGACATCTCAATGGAATGGAGACACCCTTTTTCTTCATGTGAACTTCCATGTCAGATTCCATTTTGTCAGACTACTTCTCTGCTGTGTCACATGGCAACAAAATTTAATGAAATATTGATAGGAAGATTCAACCTCTAATGCCATATCACCAACATCCACCTCTGATGTTGTGGGCCAATGTCATAAAACAGGAGGCATTACTTTTGGGTTAGCCTTCATTTTACCCTTCCCTGTCATCTCTTCTTTCGCAAATACCCTTCCTCTATCTGTTATAAAGAAAGCAGAAGTCTTTGAGGTCACAAGTTGTAGTGATTGGTTTATCTTGCATAATTTTTCAGGTCCACACAGATGTTTCTCCCAGCTACAGTGTATAGTGTAACTGGAAGTTTGTGAGTTTTGCAATCACTGTTGCTGATAACATGGGGCATGCAGTTTTGCGGCAGTGCAATGATCCTCACAGTCAGACATTAATTAATCCATCCTAGCTCACCATTCTGCCACGTACCTGGTTGTGAAACAAACAAACAAACAAACAAACAGTTTGACAGTACTGTGTGGAGAAAGATGTAACTGTGAGCGAATCACCAGAGCGTAACAGGCTCACTGATAGACTGCGAAGCCTTGGGAGACTGGAATGTAAGACAAAGAGCAAACGGAAACAGAGGATAAACAGGAGGTTCTTTTGTATGTGCTGTTATTCTTGTCACAATTGAAAAATCTTTCAGCCTTTATCAGTGTTTTTTGGGAGAAGTTAGGACCATTTAACTGTTACAGGAACTTACTGTTTGTAAGAGGATGGTATATAAGATGTATGTTGAACACAATAAAGTAGATCTATTCTGATGCTACAAGAAACTCAGAGAGCTCTCTAACTTGGCTGAATGCAGACAGTATTTTTTTTTCTACTGTTATTTCTTCTGATGGAAGTGAAGATGCTACTAATTCATAATAGTGTCAAATATCTGCCTTTACTTTATTGTTTTAAAGTTGCAATTCCATTCTTGATCATTTAGAAATAGATTTGTTGCCAATGAGGAAAATGGAATTGGAAGGAAGGATAGAAAATGTTCTACAGCTAATACTTAGAGACAAATTTATTTCATAATATAAGGAAAAACCATACAGCAGATACTCATTGAGAATGTACTGTGCTATTAAGTTAAAATTAGTTTGCTACTGTCTGACTTTAAGGACAAAATTATTTTGTGTACTGTTCTCTGTCCCCTGTGAATATTTCACCTACCAATAAATTCCATTCTCTTCCTCTTTTACAAAGATTACATTCTTTGTATTACATCTTTTAAGACTTGCCTTCTTATTAAACATCATCATAAAAATAAATAGTGATTGAAAGTAAAACCTTTCTGAAGTGACAATAACTTTTGTAATTTTTATTATTAAGCATTCATTAAGCATATCATTAAGCATTCTAGGAAGACTATATACTTCTGTTGAGAAGAAACGTAGTCTTACTAGCTTGCTTTGAGATTTTGCAGTTTGTGGTTACAGATTAATTGAGCCAGTAAGAATATCTTACAACTGGGACCATACTTGGGGTACTGTGTAGGGACGTTTTTAACCAAAAGTAATTCTAATTTCTATTGCAATACAAAATGAGGGGTTTTTGTACCTTCTTCTTATCTGTTGCAATGACTAGAATTGGGCCTGGTCTTTTATTCAAATTTTCATTCCACCAGCCTTGCAGCTATTCCTAGAATCAAAACAGTTTTCTGTTTTGGAGCACTTTTTAGGAGCACATTTCTGAGCTGCCTTTGCATTAGTCTTTAACTAATCCATATAGAGTCCAGCATGTATTCCATATACCTATCCTGCTGATCCTGCATGTTTTTGTCATTGCAAATACAACATACCTGTGGCAATGGCTTTAAAACTGCAAATGCCTGTTACTTCATGCTGCTTTCAATTAGAGTTTTAAGAGCTGTTTTTTTTGATTCACCAGTAGTTCTAAATTGACAGGAAATAATCTGTG
This sequence comes from Tetrao urogallus, assembly GCF_951394365.1. NCBI lineage: Eukaryota > Metazoa > Chordata > Aves > Galliformes > Phasianidae > Tetrao > Tetrao urogallus. The sequence goes on along the minus strand of NC_136815.1, from coordinate 52,262,663 downwards.
TAACCTGAAACTATTCATGTTGAGAGCAGAGGGCCAAGTGATTTTTGTTTTGTTTTCAAACTTAAGAAGCCTTCCCAGATAAAATTTGAGGCCTTTAATAAACTGAACAATCTTAAATAACAAATGACTTGTTTAAAGAACAGAAATGAAAAATTTGTCTGGATATTTTGTGGGTTTTTTTGCTTGTGGTGGGATTTTTTTTTGTCTTTGGCAAAGAGAATATAGCAGAACAAATTGTTATGGTTTTATGATTTTTGGTTATCAGAATCCTAAATCTACTTCTGGAAAGTCAAAATGAAAAGTAATTCAGCTGAGAAACCTGTAGTCACTGTATGGTTCCACTAAGAAGCATTCTGAAAAAAGCTGCTTAGCTTTCTACCAAAGAAGAGATAGGAAAAGAGGCAAGATATTGGAATTTTGAAAATAAAGAGAAAGGATGAGCAGATGTTTCAACTTTTAATTTGGATGTAGTGTTCAGAACCCGCATTTCTGAAAATAGATGCTTGAGGGACATTTGCTGAGACAGATAGCATTCTTCAATCACAGTGTAATAGATCATATTGTATGGTATGAAAATGCAAGTCAGGTGTTCCTGTCTCAGATTTCTCATGCTTCTATTCTATTCATGGGGAAAAAAAAAGGGGGAAGGCTGTGTTGCAGACATTGCTTTTCTTTCTTTTGTTAAAACTGCAAAAAAAGAGTTATCCTTTTTTTTTTTTCTTTTTTTCTTTTTCTTTTTTAAATCACTTAGTGAAGAAAAAAAGAGAATGAAATAGTTTTCCCACCAAGACAAGAAGTAGAAAGTTGTTACTGAAGTAATATTTACATTCAAATGAATATAAGAGCATAAAATGTTTTAGTTGGAGAGGTTTTACCCATCAGGACTATTAGCCCATCAGGCTCATCCATGTTAAGTATTCCATTTCTTTAGAACAGCATCTAATTGTTTCTTGAACGATCCTTGTGTTTTGCCTCAGTAATAGTGCTTGATAGGCCATTCCATATGTTTATTATGTGCTAAGCGAAAAAATCGTGCTAACATCTGTTCGAAGTTAGCTTCTCTCATTTCCATTTATATATCTTGAAATTCATACTGGGTAGAAAATGGTGATTCAGCCTGACATTTTGTGCTCTCATTGGATTTGAGCCTTCTTCTGCAAAGATCTTCTAACATTCATTCTATCACATGTATGTTCATAACCGGTTCTATTTATTTTTTCTAATACATTTCTTATTTTGGTGCTAATACATAAATTTTGCCAACAGTCATCATGAAGAGAATTGTCAATAAATGTTATTGGCTTGATGTCCTGCTGATGCAAATCAATATATTTTAACTGAAATTAATGGAATGTGATGGTTTGCATCAGATTAGACGGCCTCAAAAAAAACTCCCAGAGGAGCATGAAAATACAGGGTTAAAGATGTTGTGTTATCTCATAAAGTTTATGAATAGCAAAGTTCTTTATACAGGAATCTATGCTACAGTATACATTAAGTCTGCAAGGAAAAAAAAAAATTAAAATCAACTGAACTGGAATGGAAGAAACAGCTTGATCTCTTTTTGATTTGCTTTGTCTGAAAGATGACTTCTAAAACAAATATAGTTCTACAATATAAAATAAATCATTATAATATAAAATAAATTAAAAATAAAAAGCTTTACTACATACAAATAAATCCTCCAGAGAGATGCATGATTCAATGCTCTCTTCATTCCTGATGAATGTTTAAATGATGTTTTCTCTTATCCTCAGAACTTATTTATAATAAAAAACTGACAGGAACTTAAACTGCAAACCCTAGAGTCCCATTTTCTCCTCTTAATTTCATTGTTCCTCTTAACCTGGGTCTGAATCCTGAATCTGTCTCTGTGCTGGAAATCCTTTAAAGAAAAGAAGTTAAATCTGGCTATTAATACCTTTTTTTTTCCCCACTGTTTCTTCTAAACCATGACCACAGGTGCTTTCGGTACTCATAAGGTCAGCTTGCCCAGCATGCTGCATCAGGAATGTTTTCACAGGAGGAGCTGTATACTTTGTAATAAATAAGGAAAGGAATCCCACCTCTCCACTATCTTACTGCAATTAAAAAGCAGGTTACCATTGATTCTTCCACTTCTTAGGGCCATGAGTCATGGTAAAGAAAACCTGATTTATCTTTTTCCTCCAAGATTTCCAAGATGATTTTTTCAAGTAGCAGGAAAAAGTGCTTTTATCTTCTCTGCTGTGTACTCTCATACATACAAATGTGTGTACATGCATGCACATGCATTTGTATTTATACATATGATGCAAGCTGCAGAGAGTTTATATCTCATTAGTTTTTCCATCAAATTCAGTCTCAGCTTTTAATTACTATAATTAAACATATCATCAGACAAAACAAAGTATGTGAAGATATCAAATAATCATAGAATGACTTGGGTTGGTAGGGTCTTGAAGATCACCTACTTCCAATTTTCCTGCTGTGCATCAGGCTGCTACCCACCTGCTCCAGGCAGCTGCCCATCCAACCCAGACTTGAGTCCTTCCAGGGCTTCAAACATTTATTTTTTGCAAATGTTATCATTGAAGATGATAGATTTATTAAATCTTCATATGATTGCAAAGTTATTCCACAAATTGTCTTTTTTATATTTTCATTGAAATTCCAGAATTCTACCAGTTAAGAACGTCCATTCTCTGTTTTATTGCAAACTGTTTGACAATGTTGCACATGACACCTGGTAATCAAGTTGGAGAAATGTGAATTTGATGGATGGACCACTCACTAGATAAGGAATTGGCTGGATGATCAAACTCTGAGAGTTGTGGTCAAAGTCTCTGTGTCCAAGTGGAGACCAATGACAAAGGTCATTCCTCAGGGGTCAGTACTGGGACCAGTGTTATTTAACATCTTTGTAGGCAACATAGACAGCAGGATCAAATGCACCTCAGTAAGTTTGCAGTCAACACCAAGCTGAGTGGTGCAGTTGACAGACTAGAGGGAAGGGATGCTATCCAGACAGATTTGGCAGCCTTGAAAGAAGGACCTATGCCAAGCTCATGAAGTTCAACAAGGCCAAGTGCAAGATCCTACTCCTGGGTCAGGGCAATCCCAAGCACAGATACATGGTGGGTGGAGAATGGCTTGAGAGCAGCCCTGTGTAGGATTTGGGAGTATCGAATGATGATCAGCATGAGCCAGCAATGTAAGCTTGCAGCCCAGAAGGCCATTCGCATCAGAGGTTGATCAAGAGAAGTGTGATCAGCAGGACGAGGCAGGTGATTCTGCTCCTCTACTCTGCTCTCATGAAACCCTACCTGGAGTAGTGTTTCTAGTTCTGGAGCCCCTGACACAAGGTGAATGTGGAGCTGTTGGAGTGGATCCAAAGAAGGGCCAGAAAATGATCAGAATGTTGGAGCACCTCCCACACGAGGACAGGCTAAGAGAGCTGGGGCTCTTCAGCCTGGAGAAGAGAACGCTGTGATTAAACATCAAAGTGGCCTTCCAGTACTTGAAGGGGCCTACAGAAAAGTTGGGGAGGGACTTTTCAGAAGGGCATGTGACAATAGGACAAGGGGAAATGGCTTTAAACTGGAAGATGGTAGATTTAGACTACATATTAGGAAGAAATTCTTTACTGTGAGGGTGGTGAGACGCTGGAACAGGTTGCCAAGTGAGGTTGTGAATGCCCCTCTCTGAAAGCATTCAAGGCCAGGCTGGATGGGGCTTTGAGCAACCTGGTCTAGAGGGAGGTGTCCCTACCTATAGCGGGGGGGTTGGAACTAGATGATCTTAAATGTCCCTTCCAATCCAAACCATTCTATGATTCTATACCAAAATATATGCATACTACATTTCAAATTGTCTGATACCAATACAGAATGTATTTTCATTGTTTTTCTATCTACATTAGCTGAAATATCATAAGAAGCATGAAAAAGTTTTCTCTGGGATGTAAAGATATCTTGAAATTTGAATATCACACATTCTAGTGTCAGGACAGGTTCTTCCTAATTACAGCAATATTGGCTGGCATTTCTTTTCTTTTTAACTTCAGTCATGAGTGTGCACCATTGCAAAGTCTCTTAGATTTTCATACTGTCAAATAATGCCACGTATTATTTGTTGATGAAACAAATGCACAAGGCTTTATGAAACACAGTGCTAAGTGCCCTATAATGCTCATCTGTATGCTGTGCATAGTCTTAAGCTATGCAATTAACTTTTGGGGGAAGCCGTTCCATTGTTATATGGCATAATTCTGTGATATCTTTTTGCAGCTATTGCTGTCAAAGGAAAAGCACAGTGCTGTCAAATTTAAGTATCTGCCTAGACTTCCAAAGCTTGACTTATTCCATGTCAGAACAAACTTACTGCTCAGCCTCATACCTAACGCTAGCTTGTTTCCTAGAGGCAACTGCTGTCATTCAAACATTGTTTGAGGTTGTTTCACGTTTGCTAAAGTACAAATATTTTTCTATAAATATTATTTCCTAGCAAGAGAGAGAAAGCATTCATTGATTCATTCACTGCAAAACTCTTCCTACAAAATATCTTTATAGGTAGTCTTATAGCCCCATGAATATTATGTAAAAAACACAAAAACAAACAAACAAACAATTTGAAAAAAGACAAAGTTCAGATAGGACATAGCTGCTGTACAGACCAGATAAGTTGGTAGACTGGTCCCAGAGATATTTACAATGTCTTAATTTTTCCCAGCTACAGAGCAGAAGTAAATGAGACAGTTAAAAGTGCCTACAGACACTGTAATGCCCATAGTCAAAACTTTTTTTTCACATAATCTCAGCTTTAGTTATTCCTGATTTTTGAATTCTGTGGGATACTAAGCTGTTAAGTGGATGACATATTACAGTTTTCCTGTTTAGGACGCAATTTGATGAGTCCTACTGAGACAGATCTATCACTGTGTTTTTTGTGTTCTTGGTGATGATGTTTTTTTGTTTGTTTGTTTGTTTTTTCCCCAGGAGAAAAGAGTGTATTAACTCTACATATTATAGAGCTAGGTAGGAAAGAAAAAAGAGAGCTTATTCTCAACCTTCACCTGAACTGGAGGAGCATCCATTTTTTGACTGTTTGTAGCATGAAAGAATAATTTAATAAATTTTCATACCATCTTTGCTAATAGGAAGACTGTCTGTTTTTTCTCTAGATTCCCAAATGATTTCATGCTTGGAAAAATGGGAGGAAGTAAAACTGGAACTTCATTTAAATAAATAAATGAATAAATAAATAAGATAGATCAGGAACAGATATTGTTGATAATGATGTGATATTATTATCTTACACTGACATAAAAAATCTAATCTGTATTGCTAATACTTTGTGCAAGGTTGCTAAGAATATATGGCTGCTGGCAGGATAATTGTCTGGATCTTTTAAGTAACCCAAAGACTAATTATTTGATGAATTAACACAAATTATATGATGAATTACAAAATCACATTTAAAAAAAATAATAAAGCTAAATGACCATTCAAGTCTTTCAAGTACCAAAAATAAAGACTCTGGCATGCCTCTTTATAGGTCTTAACCATATTATTCAGCACTGGTTGCTTATAAACGTTTTTTGCCCTATACTAACCAGTGAGAACAAAGATGTGAAGGAGGAAAGCTTTCTAGCAGTTCCTGACTTCTGTGGCTTCTGAATGATTTCATAGTACAGTAGGAAAAAAACTGCCTTGACTGGAAGCACAGAGAGATTAAACTTAATACAGAGGACGATTATATAAGATACAATCAAACAACCAGTCTGGATTTCCAGTTAAAATGTGAGAGCAAAATGACAGCAAGAAGGTAGCATTTTTTTCTGATGCTAGCTGTTTTTGACATTCTTGGTGCTTTTAATAGTTTTCTGCTGGGCAGAAGCAGCTAACCATAATACAATATTGTTCAACAGAAAACATAATTAACACATGGAAATGTATACGAACAAAAACAGAGCTGAGAATCTCTTTAGTTCTATGCTAGCCTGACATTTTCATTTCTTTTCATTTCCTATCCTCTTGTTCCCCTCGTTCGTTCTCATACAGCAGTGAAAGAGAGCAAAGAGGTTGAGGCAAAATGTAGAATTTTTAACTTTTCACCAAAAAAAACTGGGTTGGACTAAGGAATGTGGTTCTGTGTGAGCCACAAACTGAGAACTACAGGCTTAAAGCACATGTCTGTATTGCAGAACTAAACAATTTAGGTTAGAAATGGTTTATTAAATTCCTTTTTTTGCAAGGTTAATCCATTTTTGAAGCATTTTAAGATAATTTCCAAATCATATTTCATTTTCTTCTGTTTTAAAAAATGAATGGTATTTGTTGCCATGTCTACTGCATATTTTAATGCCTTCTATAATAGGAGCTCCATTATAAATGACTATGTCAAGATTATCCTCTAATACAATGAACTTCTTTTCCTGTTAGCAATTGTACAGGCCATCTACCCTCTCAGTCAAAATCCCATTTATGTTTGTGAAGCTTCTCCGTGGCAAGTACAAGAAAAACTTGTTGGAAAGAACCTTGGCAGCTTACCCTTTTTCTTGCTGCAGTGTTTTAGAAAAATTTCTAAAACGCCAGTGTTTTAGAAGTAACTAGATGAATGAGCAGCCAGTATAACGTGGCATTCAATAAACTTCATCCTAAGATACTGTCTATACCTCTATTGCAGAGATGAGTGTGGTGGAACAAACAAACAAATAACTACAAGCAAAACTAAAAACAGAAAGCAATCTTAATCAAGAGTAGATGAGCTGCAGAACTCCCCATTGCTGTGTTTTGGGACTTATCATTAGTAACTATATTACAAATTCAGAAATAAGACCACCAACACCAGTTTCTGAGTCTGTTCAGAAGAATATGTAGATCTGTGCTATACATAAGATTTCAATAAGTACTTCTTCTTCAGTAGATTCACTTCTAGGCAATATGGTCTGTAACTAAATATAGCAAATAATAGCTATCCTGTATTTGCAGTGCTCTGCTGGAAGAATCGCTTATTTTCACTCTTCTTCTCCATGTGAAAAATCATTAATTTCGCAGAGAACAGTTCGCATTTTCACAGCAGTGACTATTTTTCACTTGAAGATAGTAGAGAAAAAATCACTATATATTTTCTTTGTGTGGCAAGCATAAAAAGCATGAAGCAAATCCAGTGGTTTCATTTTTCACATGACAAGCGATAATGTGATTTTCTCTGGTCTTCTAAAAGAACACTTTCACCAACCTTACTATAAAATAGCCTCAAGACATTTCAAGTTTTTATATCTACCCCACGGTCAAAGAGTTAAACTGTATTTTTGAAGAATCTTATTTTTGATACACAGGTATGTTCCAAAGCATTTTACTGACATATCCCACATACATTTCTATTTCATTTATAGTGTGTTTTCCAATGTAACAGCATTAACACTTGTTTTCCAGTTTGAAAAATACTGCTGGAATTCAAATAAATCAAAGATGAAATAAAAAACCTCCAAAAGGTACATTACTATCAGAATTCGTTCACACATATCAGCACTGAAGGAAAATACTTTTTTTGTTGCTGTTTTTAACAGATCATCCTGTTTAAATATAAGTAATATATACAAATATTATCTCTTTCTAATGAAAGTTGTATCAGGATTCTCAGTTCTGTAACTTCCAAGTCAGTAGGAGCAATGACTTTAATAGTGCAGGGCTAGACCCTAAGTGCTTTCTAGGCTGACTGCCATTTTCTGAATGCTGCTAGGCTGCTCTTGTCCTTGCAAGTTATGTTTCTAATATTTGTTACTAAATGAATATCAAACTGTAGAAACTGATTAGTGATTTGCCATATGATCACGTTAGGCAAAAATAAGATCTTGCATAGCTTTCTCAGTAAAAAGAGTTAGCAGGAAAAAAATCATTTGAACTATTGAAATTCAAAAATGAAACAATGTACTAAATCAATACCCTTATCTCTTAAATATCTATTTCTCAATATACAGCTTTACAATCTTTCTATATACTTTGTTATATTGAGTGTTTTAATCCAAAGTCAGTAGGTAAGGATATAATGATTACAGTAAGAACTGACTGGAAGCTGTAAAGGAAGAGAAGTTGGTTAAGCCACCTTACTTACAGGACTTGTAAAAAGTGAGCCAAGTGATGGCAGCCGGTGCCGCATGGTGGTGAAAGCTGAGAGGTTCAGATATTACTGAAGCGAGATAATATTACTGTTACAAACAAACCGAAACTTTAACTTTTCTTTTTTTACACAAGACGTTTAAGGAATTAAGGATTTTGAAAGCAGTAACACAATGGAGAAGACAATTTAGTTTTCCAAGTTCCTCTCTGTGTACGATAGGTATTTAACTGTATCACAGAATCATAGAATGGCTCAGGTTGGAGGGGGGCGTATGGTTCCAATCCCCCTGCCTTTGGTAGGGTTGTCACCCCTAGATCCTATTGCCCAGAATCCTATCCAACCTCACCTTGAACACCTCTAGAGTTAGGGCATCCACAACCTTTCTGGGCAAGTCGCTCCAGCATTTTGCCACCCTCTGAGTAAAAAATTTAGTCCTAACATTTGACCTAAATCTCCCTTTTTTAAGTTTAAAGCCATTCCTCCCAGTCATATCACTACCAGAAAAGTCAGTAAAAAGAAGTTCAGTTTCTCTCCTGCTTACAAGATCCCCTCAAATACTGGAAAGCCACAGTGAGATCTCCCCAGTGCTTTCTCTTCTGCAGGCTGAACAAGCCCAACCCTTTCAATTTGTCTTCATAGGAGAGGTGCCCTAGTCTTTTGATTATCTTTATGGCCTTCTTCTGGACCCACTCTAACAGCTCCTCCTTTACTGGGGACAGTCCAGTATTCCAGATGGGGCTTCATGAGAACAGAGTAGAGGGGGAAAATCCCCTTCCTCTCCCTGCTGACCATCCCTCTTTTGATGCAACCCAGGATACCATTCACCTTCTGGGCTCATGTCCATCCTTTCGTCCATAAAAACCACAAAGTCCTTCTTTTTAGGGCTTCTCTCAGTGAGTTCTTCTCACAGTCAGTCCTCATTGGATTGCCTCAACCCAGGTGCAACACCTTACATGTGGCCTTGTTAAACCTAATTAGATTATTGTGTGTCTCTTTGAGATTGTCCAGGTCACTCTGGATGGTGTCCCTCCCTTCTACAGTGTCAACTGCACCACTCAACGTGGTATCATCAACTGGATGTTTAGCCAATTGTATGTAGAACATTATCATTTTCAGTGAATAAAAAAGAAACACCATAAGCAAAAAAGTTGCATGAGCAGAGCTAAATCAAGGCCATCTTTACTCTCTTTAAGTCCCTATTTCAGCAGTTTCTAATTTTAACATGGACTTTCTGTGGTAAAAACGATTGATGGAAAATAAATCTGCATAGTTCCTCATCTCACATTTAGTTTAGGAAAAAAAATATTCTTTAAACACTTAAAATGACTTTATGTAGACAGAAAATAGTTTTCTCCTTGATCAGTCTAGTTTAGTATTTCAAAAATCATTACTAACATGTAGAATTCAGCTGATAGTCTATGTAATTGTTTCTATTTCATACAACAGTAAAACTCTGCTCAACTGGAAAAGGTCATAAGCTGAAAACGCAGTTCAAGAATATATATGTCTTTATATTTTCTTCTGCAACATCTAACTCAATTGCTTTTAATTACAGATAAAAATATATTTTTTTTGTGAAAGTTTGAAACAAGCCAACTGAAATATCAAAACTCATGCTTCTTTGATTGTCATGAAGTTCATATAACTAAAAAAAACTGTTAAAAATTTTATAATGTTTATTGAGGGGATCTTTATATCTTTTGCTATTCAAGTAGCTTTGAATGCAGGGGATGTTACATGGTCTTCACTGTTGTGATAATTGGTCTTAGCAGATAGACTTTTATATGTGTTGGATAACTCATAAAATCTAGGCGTTGTCTTTAGAATGTTATTACTTTCATCAAAAGCATGATTGAAAATCTTTAGGATCCTTTTCTGAACGGCATGGTTTGAATTCACAGTCATGGCTGGATTCCAGAAATGTGACCTATGGAATCAAACTCTATAACCACAAAGTAGTCATAAAAGCAGGTATGTTTTAATCAGTGCTGCACAGACACTGGGTGTAAGGGGGATCATTCCACCTAACTTGCACAACGTAGGGCGAAAGTTTGGTACAGATATCGCCTGAACTAATACATAATCAATGATTTTCCTGGAATATTCATTATATAGAATATATATATATTCATATTCATTGCATTTCCGAGAACCCATCAGCATATGGTCCCTCCCTCTTGCACGTGAGGCCGTGGGCAATGGGGGTCTCCTTCTGGTGGTCATGGGATGAAGTCTCATTGTCTTCAACAGAAGTAATCCGATCCTGACCATTCCTTGTGTAATGCTTCTTCAAATTTACAATAGAGTTTCAAGATGTTCTTTTCTTATCTGGCCTCACATCCTGCTTACGTGCATTCCTATACAATAGTTAACCCTTATCTTGTTCTCTCCTTACTCACATTCCTATACAATGGTTAACCCTTAGTTTGTCCTCTCCTAACTCAAATGTATACTGTTCAACAGCCATACTCAGATTTCTTATAGGGTTTATAGGCATTATTTCACTGGCAAGATAAGCGTGTCTTTCCTAACCCTTCTCATTTCTAATAATTCATTTCACAGAAAAGCTTATAATCATTGTGTGCTGAATCACACTATAAACATGGACCTTCAGACATCTTTTTTCTGAAACTTAGGGGGGCACAGAGCAGCACAAGTATTTTGTCTTAGTGGAAATTATGGAACTGCAGGTAGGGAGGAGCACGAGCAGATTCAAATCAAAAGTATGATTAGATTCCAGCATTCACCCCCACCACCCCTAACAAATAGTAAAAGACATCTCTTATACTTGCATTGTATTGTGTTTAGGCCACTGTGGTAGAAATCCTGAATCATTAAATCTAGTGTCATCAGAGAAAGAAGAATGATGTAGATTTTCTGCCCCTGTTCACCTGAACTCCACATTTGTATTAGGGCCTCAGTGGAGAATTATCCTTTCCAACCCAGACCATTTTTGCAATACTAAAAGTATTTTCTGCATGTTCTGAATCTGAATCTAAGATCAAAATTGAAACTCCTTGCAACTTCATAATAAGTAAATTTGTAATTAAACCAGGGGTTTGGCTTTTTTTTTCAGCTTGTACTTAATTTTGCTGGTAAAATTAGATTACATTTCCAAAGAAAACAGAATAATTCACCTACAAAATGTGAAATGGTTCCAAAACTTCTAAGACCTTCAACCTTCCTTCTCTCCAGAATGGTAAGAAAAATTTCTTCATGTCAACTGCTTCTCAAAGTTTTCTCATTTTAAATTAATTTCTTCTTCGAGGAGAAAAAATGTTATCTCAAAAAGTCCTATTCTGTTCTATCTCAGATTTTCTCACCTTTTATCTTGTGATAATGGAAAAATAATAAATTATAGCAGCTATTATATGTCATCTAGTGATTGCTGCTTAAGGAAAAAACAGGAAAAAAACAGGAAAAAAAGAAAGAGAAGGGAAGACAAGGGAAGGGAAAGGAATAACAAAAAAGACCTTTCTGACTTGTGAATGAAACAGTGGCTGATGATACGAAGTTGGGAGGATTGGCTGACACGCATGAAGGCTGTGTTGCCATTCAGCAAGACCTGGATAGGCTGGAGAGCTGGGCAGAAAAAAAACGGATGAGGTTTAACAAAAGCAAGTGTAGAGTCTTGCATCTGGGGAGGAATAATTGTATGCACTGATACAGGTTGGGGGATGACCTGCTGGAAAGGAGCTCTGCAGAGAGGGACCTGGGTGTCCTGGTGGATGACAGGTTGGCCATGAGCCAGCAGTGTGCCCTTGTAGCCAAAAAGGCCAATGGCTTACTGGGGTGCATTAAAAAGAGCGTGTCCAGCAGGTCGAGGGAGGTGATCCTCCCCCTCTACTCTGCCCTGGTGAGGACTCATCTGGAGTACTGTGTCCAGTTCTGGGCTCCCCAGTACAAAAAAGACAAGGATCTCTTGGAAAGAGTCCAGCGGAGGGCCACGAAGACGGTGAAGGGCCTGGAGCATCTCTCCTATGAGGAAAGGCTGAGTGAACTGGGTCTGTTCAGCCTTGAGAAGAGAAGACTGAGAGGGGACCTGATCCAGGTCTATAAATATCTAAGGTGTGGGGGGCAGAATGGCGAGGCCAGACTGTTTTCAGTGGTGAATGGAGACAGGACAAGGGGAAACGGCCGGAAACTGCAGCATAGGAAGTTCCGCACAAACATGTGCAAGAACTTCTTTACAGTGAGGGTGATGGAGCACTGGAACAGGCTGCCTAGGGAGGTGGTGGAGTCTCCTTCTCTGGAGATGTTCAAGACCTGCCTGGATGCCTACCTGTGCGACCTGGTGTAGGGAACCTGCTTTGGCAGGGGGGTTGGACTTGATGATCTCTGGAGGTCCCTTCCAACCCCTACAATTCTGTGATTCTGTGATTCTGTTGGTTGTAAAGTCTATCCCAGAGTTGCTGGAAATTTATTTTTGGATTGATTACATGCTACATTACTATGGTATACCACATACATTTCCAGGTTTAGGAATGATGATGAGCTACAGCAACGTTTATTACTTTTTCAAACTACCTTCCCTACATCCTTATAGGAAGATAAAAGCTGTGTCCTTACTATTGATGGTGGGTGCTCATCTGAATAACGACCCATTAATTAAACAAATACCTGGCCAAATACACAAGATAATATAAACTGATAGGATTTTTTCCAAGCAAACATCAAACAAAAGAAATGACAAGACATTTCATTCATCTCTTCCACTTACTTAACTTGCATACTTAACTGTAAAGGTAACATTACAGTTTCAGATGGTCATCCTGATTTGGATGAGGTTGTTCCAGCCACATAAGGTAGAATGGCATCAACCGTAGCGATGGCAAGGAAAAAAATCAATGAAATCAATAGCCTTAATACTGAAATAGGCCTTGTCCTCACAGAAATATCCTATGGAGGAGAGTCATGAGTAAATGGACTGGAAAATATTCCTGTATTTAGCTCACCTAATTTTCTTCTCCATTTAAACAAATTGTGCATAAATAAAGTAGCTGTTAAGGCTAATTCTACTAAATCCAGCCTAAACAGTCATCATTGATTTGCATTATAATATGGATTGATGAGGAAAGTAAAAGTAGAAAGAATGGATATTGCACAAAAGAAACAACCCTTCTGGCATTCTTTCATACAATTGTGCCAAAATACACACTCTAAGCAAACATTTTGTCATTTAAATCTTACCTAGATTTTAGGTAAGTTCAAATCTATCCTGCCAATATGGGTAGGCCAAGAGTCTTCAAAAAAGCGTGTGGGGCTTATTTGTGTGTGATGTAGCACAACTGTACCAGAATCACGTGTGTATAGAAATTACTTGATGAATTAATTGATTCATAGAAATTAATTGATGAATAAATGTTTAAATTCAAAAATCCTGTTTTATATATTTATATGTATATAAGGTTTTCATTAGAAAGCAGTTAGAAAATGTAGAGAGGAATATAGAAATTTGATGCTTAAGAAATACTGTGAGAAAATGTGAGTTCCAGATTTTATACCCCTAAGACAGTGCAACTAACATGAAGAAACGAACTTGAAGTTGACACTTTGCTAAAAACATATCTATATATATACTCACATATATAAATATAGATATTTGTACAAACATACGTACTAGAATATTGTGTAGTTTTGTCTTATTTGAAATAGATGTATATTTCATTAGCTCTGCCATGTGTCAGAAATTTAGTATAAAACGTTGTCCATTCATTTCTTCTCTTAGTCCTGTATCTTGAAAATTAATATCCTCCTTGGATAAAGGATGTAAACTGAATGGCATTTTTAGGGATATGGCAGATGGAAGTAATAAAAAATATTGCCTATTCTGGGCAATTGACAAGATTTTTCTTGTCAAACAAGATAATTGACAAGAAAAGCAAAGCTATTGTAAAATGTTTAAGTTGAACTAACTATGCAGGGAGGTCTTGCATAGTAAAGAGATGAGCACTAAAGAGATGAGCACCTGTGAATTGCATTGTTCCTTCTACACCACAAACACAGGGACCAGATTCCCAGCTCGTGAATTAGTGAAGCTTTACTAACCTTGGAGCAATCATAAATGAGTAAAGGCATCATACTTTATCCTGAGAAATGTAGCTATATCCTTTGTGCTTATTTTGTGGCTAAAATCTTGTCTGGTGTAAAAGTGGATTCCCATAAGTCTGATTTGGTTTGGATACTAAATCCAAAGTACCTTAGACAAGAACAGAAACCCATTGTTCTGACTCTCAATAGATTCCACAGTCTCTCCACAGGTGAGAACGTTACCATTGTCTCTCTGTAGGTTAGCAGCTCTGTGAAGTTCTGGATCCCTCCTGAAATCCAGCTCCCAGAAGGTAAATACAGTCAGCATAACAATGTTTCTTCAGATAACTTACAATTACAGTGGATTAGAGTTAGAGACCCTGGAGTTCATTAGTTCATTATATACATACATACATACATACATACATACATGCATACATATATATATTTATGTTTAGCGCCTTTTCTAAAAATGTTTGTTCTTTCATTGACAGCTCTTATTTTAAAATCACTCACACAGTTAGTAATAGCCATTTATTACAGTTTATTACAGTATTTCGACTGGAGCTAAAGAATTATTAACCTAACTAGTCAACAAATATCATTTACCTGTTTCCTTTTTGTCAAGTTTTCACAGAATCACAGAATCATAGGGGTTGGAAGGGATCTCCAGAGATCATCAAGTCCAACCCCCTGCCAAAGCAGGTTCCCCACACCAGGTCGCACAGGTAGGTGTCCAGGTGGATCTTGAATATCTTCAGAGAAGGAGACTCCACAACCCTCCTGGGCAGCCTGTTCCAGTGCTCCATCACCCTCACTGTAAAGAAGTTCTTGCGCACATTGGTGCGGAACTTCCTATGCTGCACCTTATGTCTATTTCCCCTTGTTCTGTCCCCACACACTGCAGAAAAGAGTCTGGCCTCGCCACTCTGACCCCCACACCTTAGATATTTATAGACCTGGATCAGGTCCCCTCAGTCTTCCTTTCTCAAGGCTAAACAGACCCAGTTCACTCAGCCTTTCCTCATAGGAGAGATGCTCCAGGCCCTTCACCATCTTCGTGGCCCTCCGCTGGACTCTTTCCAAGAGATCCCTGTCTTTTTTGTACTGGGGAGCCCAGAACTGGATGCAGTGCTCCAGATGAGTCCTCACCAGGGCAGAGTAGAGGAGGAGGATCACCTCCCTCAACCTTTTGGACATGCTCTTTTTAATGCACCCCAGAATGCCACTGGCCTTTTTGGCTACAAGGGCACACTGCTGGCTCATGGCCAACCTGTCATCCACCAGGACACCCAGGTCCCTCTCTGCAGAGCTCCTTTCCAGCAGGTCATCCCCCAACCTGTATCAGTGCATACAATTATTCCTCCCCAGATGCAAGACTCTACACTTGCTTTTGTTAAACCTCATCTGGTTTCTTACCACCCAGCTCTCCAGCTGGTCCAGGTCTCGCTGAATGGCAGCACAGCCTTCATGCGTGTCAGCCAATCCTCCCAATGTTGTATCATCAGCAAACTTGCTGAGGGTGGCCACTACCCCCTCATCAAGGTCGTTGATGAAGATATTGAACAAGCTCGGACCCAGCATTGGCCCCTGAGGAACACCACTAGTTACAGTTCTCCAACCAGACTCTGCACCGCCACTACCAATGCACTACCAATTTCAACGCATCAAAGCAGTGAAATCAGCTCTTGGCAGCAGGCCTTTTCTTCTGAGAAGGTCCTGCCATGAACCAGTTGTAGAACATTCTTGAAAATAGAGAAGATACAAGAAAAAAAAAAGGTGCAGAGATGATATTATTAAGAGGTATAGGCAGCAGATCAGTGCCTGAACAAAGCAAATAAAGCTGGATTGGCAAGGTGAAAATGTACTTGACATTGATCTCCTGCCAAAATTTTGACGTGGCATAAGATTAGCAGTGAACAAGGTCATGTAGAAACTTGAATTTTATTGACATGAATCTTAACCAGGCAGGGACAACAGGTCTCCTTCAGATGAATCATAATTGACTTTGAAAATTGGAAGAATAATTAGCTTCAGAAGATGACATGAAACATTTAACCTTTTAATTGCTGATTAGAATTTGCCACAGATGTTATCAAATTCCATTATCTTCAGAAATGTCTGAAAGAAGCTTTTGTGATTTATTTTGTTGCATACCAACTGGATATATTTTCATATCACATAAGTTAGTCACCAAATTATCAAGCCTGCAAACATTTACTCTGATTATTTATTCATTCACAGAAAACTTCAACATCGCTGTTTGCTCTGAATATGAATAATCTTGGTGATTGTTTGATTAAGATGTAGCTGCATATGGAAACCAATGATACTGTAAACTGTGGCCATGGAACAGCAGCCGAACAGTTCCTGTGAATTTGTTTTGGGAGTCTAAAAATAATAAAATAATACCTTATGCACAATTTTGAATGATAATTATGAATATTGCATGTCCACATCCTAGAAATCACATTCAAGCAGCATCTATTTTACATCTGTACTATTTACACTAGTGGAATTAAAATTTTCCAACATTGCATTCATGTTAATAAATAAACGTCATTTAGTTACTGAGCACTACAATTTTAAAAGAGCTTACATCACCTCAAAGTGTAAATCCCTCTGATGGTCATCCAGACTTAATAACCTCAGTAACTTAAGTCAGACTTAATAACCTTAGTAACCCAGACAATCCCATGATCTGGCATTAAATTAATGTCAAATCATAAGAAAACATAAGACAGCAAATATTATGAAGATATATTAAATCTTCCCCAATCAGCAAATAAATCTCTATAATCTTGAAAAAGGCCTACTTTCAAATGTAAATTCTGCAATTGTGTTACTGTTGACAAGAAGAGGGCAAATGATCAGTCTAGTTATTAATTACATTTATTTTTACCATGCAGTTATAGATTACAATTTTGTTCTGAATGAAATTATAAAGCATTATAAGTATCACCATGGTAAAACTAAAATAGGCCTTTTCAGCCAATTACATTTCTCCATGTAAGAAATTTTGGTTTCAACAGCTCATTTTACAGAATTGAGAGATCACAAGAATGAATGCTGTTTTTCTGATATCCACATGCACTACTACATTATTGATTTTATTGACAACAAAGAAACTCTATGGTTTATAAGCTCACATACAGCATTTTGCTTTTTCCAAAGATAACAGTTTTCTTTCTTCTTGAAAGCATCAGTAAGGTCCTAAAACATTAGGAAACACGAAATAAGATGCTTGTTACACGTAAAAGCATATGGCCTAACAGAATTCAGATGTTGCATATATTCTTTCCTTTGGCATTACCACAGTTTTAGATTTTCCTGCCCAAGGAAATTGTCCTCCATTATTAGCTCAGATAACCAGAGGATGTACTTTGATTTTCTTTCTAATCCAGTTTTTAACTAATGTAAAATCTTTTGAGGAGAGATATTCTGTGTTTGTTTTCATCCTGAAATTTAACATTTCAGAAAGATCAGGGATTACATATCCTACCAAATTTTTTTTCTGCTAGAGATTTGTTGTTTGCCTTGTACACCAAAGAGTTATATAACAGGAAAAACATATGTAAAATACAGATTTTAAAATTAATTTTTGTTGTCTATTTATTTACCCAAATATGGCTTCCTTCAGTTCTGTACCTGAGCACATCCAATGTTTCAGGACAGATCTCCTCCACTCTCAGGACTTCCCTTTCCTTCAGTCCTTTCTCATGGAGATACGCAACGTTTAGTTTTGTTCTGTTTTGTTTTTCTTTTTTAAGTTACTGTACTTCAGCTAGAAAGCTACTGAATTAAGTACTGAATTAAGAAATGCACCACCAGGTGAACAGACACCTGCCATTTCTCTAGCATTATATGCTCCATATTCCTGATTTTGCTGAGAAGGTCTGCCTTAGGTATGCACTAGCTGTGGCCTGTTATTATGCAGAATGTTGAGCGGTTCTACGTGAGTCAAAAGTTGTACACAGTGAGCCATAGGGGTCTCTTCTAACATGGGATAGTCTACGACTTCATGATTCCATAATTCTGTAGTGTTTTCATTCTTTTGGGATATATATCAGCTGTGCTCATGGAGCTAGAAAGAGGAGTAGATGAAGTAGCCAACAGCTTTTATGTTGAGCACTGAAAATAAGTGCAGTAAGTGTACAGGCCTACTTCCTCACTGAGGAAACACTGAAGATAAGTGTAAGTTAAGACGAGTCCCTGATGACTGGCACTACTGAAGTCAAGCAGAAAGCAAAGCAAAGTATTTTAAAGTTAAAGCTGCTGTCAACAACATTGTACTAGCTCACTCTAGAGAGACCTCATGCAGGTGAATGCACAGAGCAGTCCTGCTGCAGCAATGAAAGCATAGGGGAAATTGGTACAGTGATCAATGACCCCAACATGTTAGGTCTGCTACCTATTATAATACAAATATGAGCTGCCTAGTTTCCATGTTTTATTGACCTCATGTCAGCTGAAAAACATCAGCCACCACTTTTGACTTTTTCAATGAAAGAGAGACTGTTCCTGAAATCTGGATACAAATATGACAAGCTCTACAGATAATATGAATAAAAGATGAACTGGGTCCTGTTCTAGAGTGAAAGCATCTTTAAAGAAATCTATTTCCCACGAGGAAAACAGCTTTTTCTAAGTAGTCAAATGTTCAAGGAATCCTCTCTTTTTGATTACTTATAACATTTTGAAGGTACTTTTCCTACTCTTGTTAATCTATGTGATTGACAAGGTCTACATTTGACTTCATTTTTACTTCATTAGACAGCTCTAGTTTTCATTTTAAATAGTGCAACAAATCCTCTGCCTCGTAAGTATTTCAGTGTTGTCACTAGACCTGTGCTGCAGCAATTTAGAACTTCAGAAAAACACATGGGATTGAATCCCGTTCTTCCGTTTAAAAAAGACTGAGATTTAAAGACTCTCCTAAAATTTAACCCTAGAAGATCGCTGTTATACATATAAGTCACTCTGCCAAAGACAGCAGAATATTAGATTAATAATTACCTAGTTTGTGATAATTTGAAAGGAGTCCGGAGAATTAATAAAATAGCGGTGTTATCTTCCTAGTTTCCATTTCAGTGCTATATCTGGCAGCTAATCCCTCATGGTTCTTCAAATTATCATTGTAATGGCAGTATTGCCATTGTATTTTTCTAATGAATGGTATTAGGAAATTAACCAGGCAGACTGTTTGAGTTGCACATTTTGTACACTTTTAAAGTATCCAGAAATATACCTTATCTTGACTCTTGAAAGCTGCAATTAAATATATTGCAAAAAAACACAGATCATTTCTTGATAAGCAGGTTGGAAATGGGCCATTTCTTGGATGCATTGTATGGTGAAGGCCACTACGGGACAATTTATAACAAAAATAAATGTGTTACAAATCTTGTGTCATGGGATGGGGGTGAATCACTCTTCCAGATGTTCCTCACTTGCCATTAGCAATGTAAGGTGTCTACCCAGCTAGCATTGGCTAGACATCTGAATCAAACCCCTCACTTCAAGTGCTTTCTTTTAATAATTTAAACATGTATTTGTCCCATGTTCACAAATGCAGATGTCATCCTTTTCACGTTCAGCACTATATCTGCATGCCATTAAATCTTGTTCGTGTCCTATATGTGGGACTTTCATTGCAGACTGCAGAGCAGGTCCTCAACACTCTGCATCCACCAGCTAATAACTCCTTTAAATACTCATCCAATTTGAAATGGCAAAAAGAAATAAACAAATAAAAATAAAAAATAAATCAGCCTCTACAAACTTCAGTCTGTTCTGAGGGACTTCAGTTCCATTGCAAATTCTAATATCTTTGTAATTGGTTAATAGAAAAAATAAAAATATTTTGTTCCAGAACTCTCCTGTTTCATCAATCATTTAAATTATAAGATTAGTTCTTCTGCCTTGTTTCAGTCACAAAGAGACTAAAACAGACTCAAGCAGAGGCTCCAAGGGAAACTCATGAGGTTCAACAAAGCCAAGTGCAAATTTTTGCACCTGGGCCATGACAGCTCTCACTATCAATACAAGCTGGGGGATGAAAGCATAGAGCACAGCCTTACAAAAAGAACTTGGGCAAACTTGGGTGGATGGGAACCTGGACATGAGCCAGCAGTGTGCCCTTTTAGTCCAGAAAATCAACAATATCCTGGGCTGCATCAAAAGAAGCATGGTCATCAGGTTGAGAGAGGTGATCCTGCAGCTTTACTCTGAACTGGTGAGGCCTCACCTGAAGTACTGTGTCCAGATGCGGAGTCCTCAGTACAGGAAAGACATACATCTGTTGAAGCGAGTCCAGAGGAAGGCCACAAAATGATCCAAAGGATGGAACACCTCCCCATAAGGACAGGCTGAGAGTGGTGGGGCTGTTCAACCTGGAGAAGAGAAGGCTCCAGGGAGACCTGATAGTGGCTTTTCTGTAACTAAAGGGGGGGCTGTAAGAAAGAAGAGCTCTTTAGCAGGGTCTGTCATGATAAGACAAGATGAAATGGATTCAAACTAAAAGAGGGAAGATTTAGACTGGATATAAAGAAGTTTTTTACAATAAGGATGGTGAGGCATTGGAACAGGTTGCCCGGGGAGGTGGTAGAAGCCTTTTCTCTGGCGACCTTTAAGGTGAAGCTCTGAGCAACCTGATCTGCTGTAGCAGGGGAGTAAGTCATCTAGTGATAACTTTTAAGATGACTTTTAAGGGTCCCTTCCAACTGAAACGATTCCACGATTCTGTGATAACATCTTCTGTTTCCCCACCTTTTGTTAGCTTTGCTGTATAAACACAACTCTGGGAATGACATTCTCTTTTCAATTTCCAATTTATTCTGCTGCTTGACTTTAAAGAAAAGCTGCCAAGTCATTGTATCTTCTAGCTTCATTTAACATCACCTATCGTGCTACCACCAATTGCGTGAGGCTTCTTTGCACTGTCTTCTGCTGACTTAAATCTCTGCTTTGATGGGACATTTAACTGCTCTTTTTTTTCTAGTTTGGATATCCAGCTTCTCACTTGGTTTTATTCCTTCCTCGTATGTCTCAGATATCCCTTAGAAGAGAGGAGTCTGACAAAAGGGTAGTACAGCAGGGATAGGACCTGTGCAGCACAGTGTGGTTGTCCCGTGAGGGCTCTCCTTGAGCAAAGATCAGCACAGCTGTCTCGTGGCTGTGAAAACCTCGTGCATCCTTGGAGGAGCTTCCTTCAACAGCTGGGCAGCCCCAAGTCACCTTTTGTAATGTGATAGATATTGTTTGAAGAAGGATGCAGATCATGGCCAAGTGTCATTTCCTTGCAGACACAAGCTCTACTGGTGTTGCATCTGAGCAGATGTAGTTTTGTCCTGCCTGAGTTGCTAGCTTGCTGGCACTGCTAGCAGAGCAACAACGTAGCCTCTCTAGATAAGACTTGACATCATGTTAATGTGCACATTGTTTTCTGCTGTCCCAGAATAGGGGCAGAGTGAGCCCGGCACAGAACAAAACACAGTGCAGACACGGCCATGTGCATATGAAGATAAAGCCAGTGTAGATTCAGGGCTGTATTAACACTGAAAACTGCCCCTGTAGTGCAGGACTGGCCCTACTGAAGCCCTGCACTTCACTCTCTGTGTCTCCCAGCAGCAGCTCCCTCACTATCTTTTTCAGTTAGTACAGTGCAGATTGCTTTCATGATAAAACTTGCTTGCCCATGATTCAACATACAATATTCTTTGGACAATGAGCTACTGTGGCAAGACTATATTTCCTAATTCTGTACAGAATGGGGATTTTAATGATGGGGAACAAAATCAACCCCTAAAGAGCTGTTAGCCATAATGTCCTTTCGGAAATTGTTATTTGTCATTCACAGTAACAGGTCTACACAATTAGCATGCGATTATCACTCATTTTAAGATAAAGAGGGGAGGGAACACCCTCACCCTGATGGAAATTGGTCCCACTTTGTAGAGTTCATTGTTGTCTTGATTGCAGTGAGGTTATAGGCTGTGGCAAAGCTCTCGATGAATAACCCTTATTATGTATTACATGCTGCATGATTTATGCTGAACATGGCACCTTGTGATCTGTATTTTCACCATCCATTCATAATGCTTTTGTGACTTAGCTCAGCTTGTCCTCTCTTTAACCTTTGTATTCAAAACATATTTACAAGTATGCATATTTTACACATTCATATGGCATTCTGCCCCTTTGCCTGCTGCCTCCACCTTCAAACAATGCCAGAAGCCCCATGGGTTTTAATGCATTCCTACTTATAGACTTTCTTTCAGAGTGGACAAAGGATCAGTTTGGTTTTGCTTTTTTTTTTTTTTTTTTTTTTTTTTTTTTTTTTAAGAAACAACAACAAAAAAACTATCATTGCACTGTTCTTCATGAATTGCAGTCATATAAAATCTGAGGAAAAAAGGAAATGGAGCAAGCCCATTGCCATTTCGGATTTAAGTAAAATGACCTCCTCTAGTCCTCCCATAAATGCAATGGGAGGAAAGGCTAATGCATATTAAAACAGAGTACTTCTTGCAGACAGGGTCATTTAGCAGTACTGATGAACCAAAGGAGTTACAGTAATGTATGAACTATTACTTCAGCTCTGTTTACATACACTGTGCAGGGAATGCACTTGGGGAAAAAACCCACAAAAATAGTCTGTGACTTCTACTTTAAAAATTGTATATTTGCTTGAAGATTTCTTTTACAAGTCAACTTCAAATGTTTCTTTGCTTTCTAAATCATCTGATTGTTTTGTGCCTTCCTAATTCCTTTTGTAAGAGATTTGGAATTAGATTGGTGGAAAGTGCTATAGAAGAGCCAGGCATTGCTATTAGAAGTAGTAGATTTGCAGTGTAGAGCTGATGAACTCTTCTTCCCCTGAACATCTCCTGAAGAACTCTATACTATTATCATCATTACATTTGCAGCACTGTGCCCAGAACTGCCTTGGGAAAGATAACCAAATATAGTAAATACATATGCAAGTCTCTCTGCAAAGCCCACTTTCTTTTCAGCCTATTTCTGCCTTAATGGGATTCATTGCTTCCCTAAGCAGCCCTTGTAATTTTCAGCAAGGTCCTTTAACTCATTTAATGTGCAACATTTGTTCATGCCTAATTTGTCTGAGCCAGGCCATGTTTGTGTTTTCCTTGAGTTGCAGAAAGGTTGATTGTGAGGGTGGAACAGTCTGCCTCCAGTGAATATATTTCTTTCAGAATTACAGTAATTACTGCAGGTTTCATTTGGTTGGTGCTCTCCTCCCTGCCCCTCCTTGACAAGGTTAACAAGCAGAAGGTAACTGAACATCAAAAGATAAGTGCCTAATCACACGGGCAATTGTTGACAGTACCGTTTCTCGTGTGATGGTGATAACACTCTGTACTGGATTCTGCTGCATAGGCATACAGGAATTAAGTGTGCAGCCCTAAGGATAGCAATTGGAGATATCAGTAGATCCACGTTGCTCTCAGCTTGTATCCCTAGAAATGCATTACCTCTAACAAATGGAAACATTAACGAAAATTAGCATTTATTATTATTAATATTATTTTCCCCTAATTCTTACCCCATCTAAGAGTCACATTTTTTTTATGTTGCAGCCAACTTTCAATAAAAGGTAATAGTTTCCATTAACATATTTGCATTGAATTTATTACTTGTAATGTCAGAATAGAACCTTTCTTGCCTACTTTTCTTCCTCTCTTAATATATACATTGGTTTAAGTGTGTGGGTGTGTGTTTATAATACGTCACAAGTAATATATACATAACTGTGTCTATGCATATAAGCATATGATCTCTCTCTGTATACGCAGATATAAAAGGAAAAAATAGGACTACAATTTTGCCCTAAGAAATACAGAACTGTTTTATAAATCTGATTTGTCCTAAAGTATTCTAAAATTAGTTCATTTGTAAATTACTTACAGCCATAGCTGGCCATCTTCAGTTGCATTTTCTGACCTCAAATTTTTAAATGTAAAATTATGAAGGAAAATCTGCCTTTTAATTTTTTTCTTCTGCTGACAACTGCATAATAAGGAGAGCAGATATACTCATTTTAGCATAACTTCCTTTTGTAGTTCTTGTCTTTTAAAATTTATATTACAATACCTTATATACCAACAGGCCATCCAGTGCTTAATGAATTGGAAGACACAATATCAAAATCACATTTGTTAAGGAGAAAAGATTTAAGATTTTATAAACATCAGGTATCTCACATAATTAGCTGAATTATTCAAACTAACCAGTTCTGTCTGATTCCCCTCACCCAGAGCATTTATAATGGTTGCTTTTATTCTATTTTCTCTGGTGATTAAATCATTCCTTAGTTACAACCATAATAAGCTAAGTTAGTCTTTAAGAAATAATTAATATTGTGACACGTATAGTTTCTGTAACTGTGTGACTGAATATTCCTCATACATGAGTAATATGATGGAAGTTCTCAGATGTGTAAATGGCACACTTACAATTCTTCAATTATGAAATTAAAAATAGCAGCAATTTATCAATAACTCTGATACTGATTTCCAATATGATCTAATCTGCCCACATTTCATAGAAGAGTAATTCCAGTGACTTCCAGAAAGTAGATTTTGATTTATCTTAGTGTGACAGGTTCCTTGCTTTAAACAGATACTGATGTTCAGTGCATTTTAAGCATAAATTTTGATGTGCAATAACCTTTTGGATATGATAGGAAATAATTGTTATCTGGGAAATTTCATTAGAAGTCATAAAACAGAAATCTCACATATAAAGTACTTGCTATTTTACATCTGTACTTAGGAAAGGTAAGAGAATGAAGGTTCATTCTCTTACCTTCTTTCCTGTGTAGAAAGATAAGAATAAATTGATTTATTTTAGTCTATCCCAATGTATGTTTAAATATAGACTCATTAATACTGAGAAGGAAGAATTCTCCACCTTTAGCACACCCATTTCATGACATGGAGATGTAAAGAAGAATTTATGTTACAATCTACTTGTTTAACACAACAACCTACAAAGCAGAACTAAATAAGAGGGAAAAATAGAGCAGCAGACTTGTTTTATCTCATCTCAGGATGACGGATATGCTGCTCCTCCATTCTATCTACTCCACATGACTCCTTATTCAAAGCTGAGCCTGCAGTCGTCCTGAACTTGCATCAAGTTGCCTGGATATAGGTACTGCAGAGAACCATATCCTTATATAATTATTTAGGTTGGAAAAAACTCTTATGACCATCAAATCTAACCACCAGTCTAACACTACCTAGTCCACCACTAAACCATGTCCTTCAGAACCACAACCATCCATCTCTTAAATACCTCCAGGGATTGGCAACTCCACCACCTTTCTGAGCTGACTGTTCCAGTGCCTCACCACACTTTCCATGAAGAAACTTCTCCTGATATCCAGTCTAAGTTTCCCAGGCACAGCTGGAAGCTCAGCTGTTTTTTCCCTAAGAGAAATTCTACTGGCCCAAGAGTAGGCAATACACAGCACTATACTAAGGGTAAGAAGAGCAGGCACCAGGGTTCTTAGAGAATTAGATGAAATCAAAAAGTTTTTAGCATAAACGATAAGAGCAGACCACAGCTTAAGAAATAAAGGATGTTCTTGTGCATACCCAAAACACTCCAAATTCAACATGATCAGTTACCACAATTTTTGAACAATTTAAGAATATAGACAGACCTGAACAAGCCTCCTGCTTTGAAAAGTGAGAATGAATAAAATATGTTCTTTCAAAATACATGCATAAGCAAAGCTTGATTTGTTTAAGAAATTATCCTTGACAGCGCCATTGTTGTTTCTTCATAGGACAGATGAGAAGCAGATTTAATCCAACAGGCTGATGTGTGCCTATGTGAAGAGCATGAAGAAATAAGTAGCAACAGGCTGTCATTTGAACAATGTATAACTTTGCTGAGGTTGAACATTCCATTCAGTAGCAAGCAATGTTAATTAACTCACTTGGGGGGGGGGGGGGAATGAATGTTGAAACTGTTTGCCCAGGACTTTTATGGGAGGTCCCAGTCAAAGGATAAAAGGAAAAAGCCAAGGTATCTTTTTGCAGTCTGTGAATTGAAGTCAACACAAACTTGGAAGGCAATTCAGAGAAGCTGAAGATGCCTAATTCATATGCCTGGAGTAGACAGTTGTGAATAACCCCTGTGGTGAGTAACAAGAATGTGTCAGTGCTAGTCTACAGAAAAAGGATTTTTAACTGCAGAGCCACAGTGTAAGGAAAAAATAACTTCATAAAAATACTCCCTACTGAAAAATGGAAAATTGCGTTTTTCTGTCAACGGGTAAATACTACTTTCTCGATAAAGCACCAATAAACTGGAGGAAATAAACATGGTCTATTCACAAACTCTAAAGCAAAACTTGTCCTCTCCCTTTTTAAACCTAAATTATTAACCCCAAAATCTGTCTGTGTTCTGATAAACAGACAAAATCAGAGTAAAGCAACAAATTGTAGACCATGTGCTGTAAAAAAGAACAAATTCTTCAATAACAGCAGCTTTTACTCATAGAAACAAAAGAGTGTATTCTTGTGGAAGTTGAGAATACTTTCTTTGAAGCCACAGTGTTCCCTTTAAAATCATTACTAGAGAACACAGAGGACAGGAGAGAATAGTCCTATTGTGATGTGCTGGACGTAGATCTCTGAAACACATTCTCTTGGAAACAGCCTTCTATTTTCCATGAACATCTATACTGCCAAAAATACATCGACAATTGTATCAATATATATTTTTCACCCATCTTTTGGCTGAAGACAGTTCTTTTCAAATAATGCAATGTTACTGGCAAACAGAAGGTTTTTCTGGTCATGAGGCTTCTGCTGATTTACATGTAGATTGCTATTCAGAGCCAAGATTATTTCATTCCAGATGAAAAAGCACACTTCGCAAACTTTATCATAAACTTAAATTGGGTTTTCATTTTTGTAAAAGGACAGGTTTGATATTAGATTCTGCTTATAAAAGTATTTAAACATTGGCTAGAGCTTTGCACAAGGTCCCAGGGCATTCCAAAGAATGGCTCTTGAATATATGGGCAATATATGCCCATTGAGAACAACTAATGCCTTTTAGCTTTGTTGCCAGGCCAGATGAATTGGGTCCCATGGAAGATTCAGATGGTTGAAACACAGAAAAAGAAATTGTTTCCTGGAACTACTAAATAATTTATTCTTTCCCTCAGTGCTACTGTGTAATTCTCTTTAATGAGTATTTTACTGATAGTATTAGGGAAATCTTGATGACATTCTCACTTCATTTCAGCCTAAACACCAGCTGAGTTTCATTTTGTCACTGGCTGACCATTCACTTTCTATGTTCAATGACCTACCTTTCAGTATGTTATAAAACCTCCAGGATTTTTCTGAAGTATCTGTACTGCACCTTGCAAAATAATCAACCATTTCATTCACATTATTTCCCTGTGGTTTTATTCCAATCTTTGCAACTTTATCCCTATGGAGAAAGAGTATTAAATACAGCAGACAACAGCCTATAAAAAGACATAAGATACTTCTTTCTTATCTAGTACCTAAATACTCAAATAACGGATCCACCCATCCTTCCCCCCACCACTGCCTTTCCTGCTCTCCCTGTACAGAATTAAAGGTTTGGTTCATTTTGTATCAGACCTCTCTGCATTTGTGTCTAAGATGCAGAGATGTCAAATACCACTCAAGGATCCTCCAGTAAAAGCCACAGGACCTGACCCCTACAAAATACCTGTCCTCAAACACAACATTTCCCATCTCAGAATTCTTGCAAGTTTGAGTGTCACACACCAGCCTTTCTGATTGAAATCTGGAGAGATTTTATCCTTTACCCAGAGCAGGAAAATATTTTATTTATCAGTTGACATGGGAAGAATGACTGATGTCATCTACCTGGACTTTTGTAAGGCCTTTGACACATTTCCCCATGACATCCTTATCTCTAAATTGGAAATATTGGGATGTGAGGGAAATTGGGATGTGACAGAAATGATCAAAGGGCTGAAGAAACTCTCCTGTGAAGAAAGGCTGGGATTATTCAGCCTGGAGAAGGGAAGACTCTGGGGAGACTTCAGTGTGTCCTTTCACCACTTAAAGGGGACTTATTAAAACCTTGTAGAGAGTGCAATAGTGATAGGACAAGGGATAACAGTTTTAACTACAAGAGGGGAGGCTTAGATTATACGTTGGATGCTGGGTTGGATGGGGCCCTGGGCAACCTTATTTGCTGCCTGATTTAGTGGCTGGCAATCCTGCCTATGGCAGCGCATTAGAATTAGATGATCTTTAAGGTTACTTCCAAATCGTGCCATTATGTGATTTCTAAATTTGAAAATTGAAAATAATTTTCAATGTAAGAAGGAAATTCTTACTCGGAGGGCAGTGAGACAGTGGCACAGGTTGTCCAGAGAAGCTGTAGATGCCCCATCCCTGGAGGTGTTCAATGCCAGCTTGAAGGGGGCCCTGGGAAGCCTGGCTGGGTGGGTGGCAACTCTGCCCATGTCAAGGGGGTGGGAGGGCATGGGGTGGAACTGGGTGATCCTTAAGGTTCTTTCCAATCAGAACCATTCTATGATTCTATAATCTTCTGATAGAGTCTGGAGAGAGGTTTTTTTTTTTTGTGGGCTCAAGCATATTCACAGAGAAATGCAGAAGCATTGCAGCAGCAGACTCAGCAGCCAAGCCCAAGTGACCCATTAGGTATAAAAGGGTTTTTGCCTGAAGAGTTCAGGGTCTCAGTGGGTTGCATGCAGCAGGAGGCTTCTCTTGATTTTAGTGAGTCTCCTAAAAAAATGCTAGGGGGGAAAAAGCCCATTTTAACACTTAAAATAAAATAATGGTTTTGTGTGAAAGAAATCTATTTGCATATGCTACTGTCTGCTTTTATTACCTGCAGAAAGAGGCCCCACTAGAGATACAATACAGAAAAAGAACCTAGTTATCTTTCCTATAACTTATCCCTTCCTTTCTAAGTCTGCACATTTTAGCTGATCTATTAGATAGCCAGTAGGTAAAAAAGAGCTTTATAGCTATATAGGCAGTGCATATCTCTCTCACACACACTCTCTCTCAGATAATGCACTTTTGGAAGTGCAGAACCAGCTCCATTGCATAACTTTCTATCTATTAATTATGAACTGTCCTTAAAAGAGTGGAAGAGAACCCACTAAAAATGAATCAGCTTAAAACTGCAAGCACTAAGCTTTAGGAATAGACACTTGCTTCTGGTATTAACACAGGTAACATCTGAATTCTCAATAGTATTTTCTACTTGCATAGGCATATGGCTATATCTGCAGTAAAATTAAATGGACTTCATTAAGTATGCATAGCACATATTGGTAGAATGGAAATAATGTGTGCAAGCACTTGCAGAAAAAAAAAATACGTACCTGTGCAAGCATCTAAAATATTCATGTTGAAATAAGAGTTTCATTAAACTCATTGCATCTTTATTGTGAAAATCTTTACCTAAAGGCAACCAAAGTGCTAATGGCAATCTGAAAGTAGTAAACTGACCACTGGTAAACAGAGTGGTAAACTGATGGGGAAAACAGCAACAGTGAAGCTTCTGTCCACTTAGAACCATTTTACTTTATGATGTTACTAAAACTGAGTTCCCTGGTCTCAGGACAAAACAAACAGAGTTCAGTGTAGGCTTGCTGTTTCCTGCCTAATAAATATATGGACTAGGAAAGGTCTTATATTTTACTGAAGCAAAAATGGGTTTGTCATTTGTTCCTTTAATGGAGCATTACAAACATGAGAAATAATTGCTCCTGTCTTCCCCATGAAACAACCAAGCAGCCTTAGAATTGTAGCTTCCTCAAGTCTGAGTTGAAACTGTAAAAGCTTCTACAGTATTTTCAGAAGGGGACTTAGACTGTGTGCCTCTTCTCACTACAACTATTGACCCTTTTTGCTGGTGAAGGATTAGCCAAAGGTCTAGACAACTGGTTGCAAGTCCAGAAGGAGCTATTATTCATATATGTTTGGGGGCAATGAAATGAAGATGAAGGATTAATGAAGTTTCACATAGACATTTCACGTAGACCTCTGGCATAAACTAACTCATATAAAAGAGCCTCAGGACTAATCTGATTCAGTACATTCAGTGTTATCTCTTTTCCCATACTGGGAAAAATATTTTAGAGTCAGTATTTGTAGCCCCCCCCCAACAAGCTGTAACCAAATGAAATGATGTTACAATGGGACACCTCTTTGAGCTCAACGGATTTTTAATGAGGAATATGTGATTCTAGATCAAAACCTACGGCTCCCACTTGCCTTCCTTTTCCTCCCTCAGTTACGTGAAATGGCTTCCAGGGTGGAAAATAAGCTGTAGGTACTGATCTGCACCGACTCTATTATGTCCCTAATGTAAAACTGAAAAGTTTGGATTGTTTTGGGGAACAAGCCAACAGTGATTTTAATTCCCTTAAATGCTATGCAAATAGCTCCTTCTGGTCATGAGGTGGCAGACCAGTGTGTGTTTGTTTATCATCAGGGATCTGTAATAGGTAAATCAGGCTTACACTTCATTACTGTTTGCTGTCCTTTCTGCTGCAGTTTACCCTCGCATTTGAAAGGAACCTGACAACTGGAAAGTCGGATTTGTAAATAGATTAATGCTGTGTCCCAAAAAGATAACTGAAGAAATCAATGGCAGTTGGACCTCCTCCTGAGAGCTATATCATATGCCTCATAAGGGCTGCTTTACCAAATTGATTTATGCATCAACTATAATAACTAAGCTCTGCTGGTTATTTCTTCATGCAGTGATATGAGATATAACATTTCACACAAGTTGACGTTTTGATTTTAAAATGAAATTATAGAAAATATTAAAAAATTAAAATGACCCACGCACTTAAATCCTTTGTATCTGGAGATTAAATGAACTTGTGTACATTACAAACAATAAACTAAGTATCTGGAGAATTATAAAACATGTCCTTGGCTTTTGAAGGCAATACCATACAGCAGATTATGAAAGTATTGTTATTAATTTGAAGAAAAATTTTGTTTTATTGATGTTTTCATGATACATGACAATGGAAAATGAAATCTGGAAGGAAGACTACAATAGAACTCTCCTAAGTACCGGCAAAGATTGCTTGAAATCAGTTAATCACCTCAGAAGAGCTATCTTCTTCCCTTATTTGGTACAATTTCACCAAGAGTCTGCTAAATTAAAACACACCCATAATAGTGGTGAAAAAAGCAGTGTGAAGAAAATGAATGAGCTTTCAGCATACTTGGTAACAATTCACTGTCTATTCAAAAGGGCAATATTTTAAGAGAGTCAAGAGTTCTTTTTCTGAGGAAGAGATCAGACATTAAAAAAAACATGCATGTAATGCCACATTCCCTGTGCTCTGGAGTAGAAGAGAAGAGATCAAGTGAATATCATCACCAGTGGAGGATACTGTTAGCTCAAACTATTTAGCGAATAACTTGCAAGATGGCTAGGCAGTTGCATTCACTGCCATCACATGGCCTGGGGTACTTACTATACTGTGCACATGGAGTGAGTTAATACTTCAGTCATCTAGCCAATGGTTCCCTGTTTAATTGTACCTCGCAGATGTTTCCTGAGTTCATCATAAACGTGTGGATTCTGCATATATGATTTTACATAGATATTTGAGAATGAAAAATCTCTATGTAAAGGTGTTTGAAGATGCACGTTTGTATGTTGATCTGGTCACCTCTGCCAAAGGCAAATTTGACTTCGGTTCAGCAGTGTAGATATAACTCTACAAGGAATTAAAGGCTGTCACAAGGCTTAATAATCTCCCTCCAAATCCTAAAATTACCATTCTGACCTTATCTATTCAAATATAAAACACAGGAACTTAAATATAATAAACTTAAATGACTAGGCTTTCAGGAAGAAAATTATATAAAAAATGGCTACAGTATGCCCCAGAGGAAGGAAATGGGAGAAAATGAATCAAATGGAAATTTTGGTCAAATAACTTATTGTTTAGATTTTGTTCCTTATTTTATTATTTGTGACGTTAATATGAATTATGATCTAACATTTTAGCTATATTAATGTTTGTTAGTAATCAGTGGTTCAGCTAATGATCAGAATCCAAGGATATATACATGTAATAAAAAAATTACACTGTGCCCCAAAGACATATAATGGTGCCATTTCAATAAGGAAAACATCTTGACATATTGAAAAAATCTCCTTCTTTCCTGTCTCTCCAATCTGTACAGAAAGTAAAGGAAAAATTACATTTAAATGTTATCTTTTTGTAAATTGATCTTTGCCTCAGGCTAGTGAAATCTTGTTCGGAAATTAACTGTAGTGTTAGGAAGCTATTGTTCCTTTTACGGCTGCAGTTGCGGAGCTGTAAGGTGAGGTCAGAAAGAAAAATAATTGAATTCTTCTGGAGACAATGCTCCTCTGCATGAGATTTTTTTCCTTTACTATCAGTGCCTGCTGGAGGTAGCAAAGTCTTTGTCCTTCCTGTGTTCTCTGTTTACAGCTTTCAGTGCATGGTTGCATAGCTTCTTCATTTGACAATGTACTTTGTCAAGGAAGCAAAAATCTAATTTCTGCTCTTTTTTAGTGTATTACTATATAGGCTTAATATTAATCTCTTTACTTGGGTCATTTACCAGTTCTCTTTTGAAAAATGGAAATAATGTCTATTTTCTAGGCACTAGCAACCATTTCAGGGCCTATGTGCAAAAATATTTCTATTATTATGAATGTTAACTGTTAGTAAATAATTCTAAGTGACCCTCTGCCTCTCTCTCTCTGCCTCTCCTCAGTCCTCAGAAGGTGGATATAATGTTATTTTTAAGTGTGAGAGCTAGACTTATAGTACACTGAATCTGAAGAAAGCCAGCTTCTCATCTTGATCTCATGCACTTGTCAGTCATTAATAAATATAATACTCAGTAATTCTGACTAATTTGTACTCAGGGTTGCAGTTTAGAGAGTACAGAATTGTATTTGTTATCTTATTTTTGTGAATTTTTCTGTCAGAGGATCTAGTTCTAAATTTTCTAAATTTGGCAGTTATATATCAAATCATTAATCCATGTCATTTTTCAGGACATCCACTGCATTTCTTTCTTGACCCTCAAAATGCCACAGATAACACTATTTATTTATTTATTTATTTGTTCGTTTTGAGTAATGCATATAATAGCTATTGCGTAGATAAATAAATGTCCAAATTATAGCAGGATTTAACAAAGATTGTTTCAAAAATCTAACTCCACATTAACTTACATGTTTACAAATTTGGGGCAGTCATCCATACTACAATGAAAGATCTTAACAGTATTAGTGTTGTTTCAACCTTGCACTCAACTTAGAGATTATTTATTGAATTTCAGTTTGGAATTTTGTCTTGGAAATCATTCCTATATTTGTAACTAGCTTTGTTCTGATTGTTTAAGTAAAGAATAACATCATGCTTTATTAATGAAATAACCACTTAAACATAATAGCATGATGCAGTGTATCATGCTACTTCCCCCAGACATTACGATAATGTTTAATGCTGGCTAGGAAATCATCTGCAGACTATCACTTAGAGATAGTGGGTTATAAGTGGCTTATGCTGATGCATTTAACTGTATCTGTTTCATAATCCTCAAGGTTCAGTGCTGTATACTTCAATTCCTTTTTTTATATGTATGCTGTACATACGTCTTGAACTAAATTATGCAGATCTGTGAAGTCTGTTTATCCTGTCTTGCTGTCCACAGTGCAGATCTTAATTCAACCACGTGCTTGGAGAACATCAATAACTGTGCCCACTCTCAAAATTTTGCCATCTGATCTTAAGTGCAGATGCTGTTGTACCCATTCAGCTTGTTTCTCCGGGACATTCTTCCACATATTTTCCACATTTAGACAGTCAACTTTTTGAAAAAAATGGTATGTTTATGGTATGTACTCAGTACAAACCCTCGCTACTTCAATGCACCTTAGCAGACATGGCACGCTAGACATAGAATGAAACAATAAGATATAGTGGCTAAGAAAGGAAGGTCAGATTTCTGCTTCAAGGACATTTTGCAGCCATGACAAATCAATGACATTCCAACAATTGACTCTTGATGTTCTTGATGTTGCCCATTCATTGTCTCTGTATGTTTGTTTTTTCTCCTCTTTCTCTACTAAAAAAGTATTTTTAGTTGTCTCCATTATTCATATCTGGGAACCTGACCATTCACTTCATGCTGTAGAAAAATGCCACTGTGCTGAACTGCCTAATGGAACCAGTCTGATTTATTGTTCATCTCAAATATACACAGCATATTCTGCCTGTCGTGGATTCTTTCTTTCTCTTGTCACTTCTTCTGATCAAGCATGGAATTGATTTTTTTCAGATCTTCTTGCATATGAAACTGTATGCGATCTTTTCCATGAGCATGTTGTGTTTATTGTCTTTATATAAAACTCTGTGTGCCAGCTTGAGTTCGAATCATATTGGTTTGATAAGCACTGCTGTATCTATCATCTGATTTCAAAGTGACATACCACTGTGCCCTGAAATACTCTGTAAGAAAATATTTGTGATGATTGCATCTTTTGATCCTGCTCCAAAAAGAGAAAAAAGAAAAAAAAATAATGATGCCACACATTTAGTTAACAATTCTTCTGCTCATTTAATATTATTCAGTTTAATTTGTCTTTAAAAACATTATCCAGCATTTTGCTTAGCAGGTATGAAAAATTACCAAGCAACACCAGTATTTTGAAAACTGCTTGGAAGTTCACCAGGAATTGGGTTTTCTTTGCCTTTGCTCAGCTGTACTGAAGGTAAAATTCAGCCTGCGATATAAAAGCATAGAGTGCTTACTTAATTCTCAAAGATTAAGTAAAATAGGAGGTAAGAAGTGGAAAAGGATCATCAAATACTGTAAACCTGCTCTTTCTTCCCATTTGTCTTTTCCAACTTACTGGAACAGAGCCAGCTGCTTCACAAAAGGGAGAGCAATGAAGAAAGAGTGTAAGGTGCATTTTGATATTTTTATCCACATTCTAGGGTTGAGGAAAAGGATTTTCCCTTTCTGATCATTTTGTAGAGGAAAAAAAAATCCAGAAGGGTCATTTAAAGATTCCTGTTAATCCCTGTTAGAGATTAGAGTCTAAATTAGACTTAACTGTGTAAATTGTGTTATGAAAACAGAACAAACCCCAGAGCACTGAGAGCACAAGTCCATAAAGCACCTATGGAGGTGTCTGTCATGCAGAAAAATATAGTGCAGTATTTTTAATTATTCCAAGAGTGACTCTTTAAAAAGGTTATACTTGTTGCCAGGAAACTTTTAATAAGACCTCTATAACACTGTTCCAAATAATACTTGAAAGATGGAGTGTTATATATCCGGAGATATGATTTAGCAGAGAGTTGCTAGAGTTAGGGTACTATGGTTAGGCTGTGGTTGGACTTGATAATCCTTGAGGTCCCTTCCAACTTGAGTAATTCTATGATTCTATACACAACTAACAAACACTTTCATTAAATAAGTTCATACATATATATACCTACATAACTAGCATTTTCTTTGTTGTCTAAACTTGTTTCACTCTACCTAAATTATTTTTAAAGAGGAAGGGATTGTCCTGAGTGGAAAAAAAGTAAAGGAGAAAAGCACCTTTTTCCCAACCTATGACAAAAGTTTGAATATCAGAAAACTGGAGGTATACAGTGAAAAAGGTAACTGATTACTAAAAGGAATGTAAGAAAATATAAGCTGCAAAGATGACTTTCAAGCACTGTTCAGACACAATCACATTATGATGTTATGTTAGCCATTCTCATTTTCTTTGCTTTTCTTGATCCTGTAGTTATATTTGAGGATTTAGACAGAGACACCAGCCATCATTCAAAAAGCAGATGTTAATAGGTACTGAAATGCTAGAAAACAAAGGAATTCTATGTTAACAAGCTGATCAGCCTTCAGAGAGAGAGCAAAGCTGGGTCTAGGATCAAGGAATTGTATCTATTCATCAAAAGAATAACAAAACTGATATTTCTTGGTAAAAATTCAATTCCTAAACTCATAGATGAAAAGGAAAAAATAAATACAAGTTATTATATAACTGTACCTTACAAGTCAGTATTAAAATCAAAATAGAATTATGGAATAATAATAATTAAGAGAGACCTAGGCAGATAGTGATTGTTCAGTCCAGAGGAAAATAAGATATGTAAAGAAATGCAAATAATGGAAGCATAAATTATTGCAGAATTATGGATCTATCAATTTATAAGAAGGACAGATAACTGTAGGAAGCCCAGCTAAGGAAAGCAGAGTAAGAACAATGGCATTTACTGCAGATGAGCAGACTTGTGCTTGCTGACTTAGCACATCAAAGAATATGTGAATGGATTCAAAAATGAGAAGCAGAGAAAAAAACTTTCCATTACATAGAATGCAAGAAAGGATGTTTCGGAAAAAGAAAGGTTTGTAAAGGTAAAAAAGACTAATAATGTAAAAAAGAACTGATTACAGACACTTCATCTGTTATTGATGCTAATTTAAAATGAGAAATGGTAAAATAGAGCCTACATTTTTATATATAATAGATGGCATATATATAATACAAAGGATTTTATCCACACACAAACTGTTGAATATAGATAATGTTCTCTATAGAATGTAGAATATATCATTTTTTTTTACTATGACAAATGGATGATCTCAAAATAAAAAATAAAAGTATAATGATTTACTACTAATTATACTTGCTTGAATTCATCCTAAAGTTTTTGACAGTATTTTCTCAAATATCACCTGCACGTTTGTTCTGCTATTTTTTCCAGTAAATTTGTATCCTTTTTTTATACTCAGGCAGGCTATTTTCTTATTGGCAAGAGTGTTTTCAAAAAGCAATAGCAGAAGGAGTGTGTCAGCACTCAAAATACTCAGTGCTGGACTGTGTGAGAATGTGAAATGAAAGAGTGAGTATTGACAGTAGAACAGAAAGAACAGATGTGGTCTTGACTAGCAAAGAAAAAAGAAGGGGATGAACGATTAGGAAAGCGATGACAAGGAAAAGTATCTTGGAGTTATTTCTCTTACTCCAAAAGCAGTGATGCCTTAACAAAAAGACAGCCTTTTGTAACAGTGACCAAATAAATGACTGGAGACAATCTCCTCATTAACAATAAGAACTCCTCCCTGTCCTAACATTCTTCACCTCTAGTGCTATTTCCTGTTGTTTTTCACACTCAGGTGATCAGGATATCCATCATCTTTCTAACAAACCCTATCAAACTACTGCAAAGAAACAGCAACTCTCTTTCCCCAAGGAGAATAATCACAGATGTCTCAGAAAGGTTTGAACTTGCAGAACCTTGAGCCTTTTCCTTTGAGACTTAAACCTTTGACACTCCTCATAAAAGGTCAAGGAGAAGTGAAAATAGTTGGAAAACCAGTTAAAACCTATTTTGTCTCCTGATCTAGCTGAAATAGGTGCTGCATACCTGTAAGAGGATTTTGCAATCTAAGACTTTGGGATTGTCTCTCTTAGTTTTACTAAGATTTTATGGATCATTATAGTGGACAGAACTTTATGAGATTTATTTGAATTGCGTAATAGTGCATGGTGATGTTTAAAAATCAGAGGACAGTTACATTCATGAATAGACACTTAAAAAAAAAAAAAAAAAAAAAACTTTCTACCTACTTATTTTCCTTAACTTGAAATATGGCTTAAGTAGCTATGAAAGACCTATGACCTATATTTTGTGCATATGGGCAGTTTATATATAATTGATTTCAATTTTGGTGACAGGAAAGGGAAAAATATGATGTCAGTGAGAAGTGTATGCATGGTGCTAGTAGTATTCTTGACTAAAAAAGTATCAACATCTACTTATACTAGAGAAGTACCCTGAAAATCAGATTTCTCTCTGTATATACTCACACTATCCCTCTAGCTATATGGAAAAATGTTTTCTTTCTTTTTTTTTCCTTCCAAAAATGAAGAACAAACTTTTTTAAGCTCAACTCTTTTGTTAATTCCTTAAAAAAGGCATGAATGCATACCACCATAACGTATGTGAGATTTTTCCTGCCAGTGACTTTTGCGTTTAGCATTTTCTATTGACATTTATGAAAATCAACAGGTCCAGATTTCATTTTCCTTTAAAAGTACTTCTTCTCTCTAATTTCAACCCAAATTA
The DNA here is from genome assembly GCF_951394365.1 of Tetrao urogallus. Lineage (NCBI taxonomy): Eukaryota > Metazoa > Chordata > Aves > Galliformes > Phasianidae > Tetrao > Tetrao urogallus. The sequence goes on along the minus strand of NC_136815.1, from coordinate 52,224,340 downwards.
TGAAGGTCAGCCTAGTGGTTCACTGACCAATCTTTGCTCAAATTCTACAAGCAGGAAATAAATTAGACTGTCATAATGACTTTTTCACTGTTAGCCACACGTTTGCAGTTGAAACAACATTGCACATTATAGATTTCCATTCACATGCTTAACAGATTTAAAACTGATGAATCTCTTTGGTGCCACCAGAAAAAGTTTGTCATGTAAAGGACAAGTCCTGTGGCCCAGTGAAGGTGTAACATGATATAAAATCTGTTCTAATGATGCCTCAAATGTAGAATGATGAAGACCTTTTTTGTGAGCTACTAGGTCATGGTAATTCAAGATATATATGCATGAGTGCATGTGCATACCTTAGTCTCAGAAGAAAATTGGTCTTTAATTTTTGTTTTTCTTCTATTGTTTGCAGACAGAGAGATATTTGAACTAGATTCTGATGCCTATAGTAGAAACTCTTTCCTCTGTTATAATCATAGCACATGCCTCTAAAGTAAACCTACATTAGCACAATTCAATGTGGTAATTAAGATAGAAAAAAGCAATATTAAGCTGCATGGCCTATCAGATTCCTCAGGGACAAGAAAACACTGACGTGACTTGAAATGTGTCCAAAGGGTTTAGTTAGCCTCCAATTAGCTGCAAAGTTCCTCTATTAAAATGCATAACAAATACCAGCCTACATGTCCCCGAACCTTTCATTATTTAAGTCCTGATTTCAGATGGTTCTTTTATTATAGCCTGTATCCCAAAAGCTAGCATTGACTTTTAATTACACTATACAATCATTGCTGTCAGGTGATTAGTTGGAAGGACAGAAGACTCTAGAGCACATCTGGGTGAACCATGAGAGATCAGCTCTTAACCAAAAGCAAACAACAGAACAAAAGCAAACATTCTAGGAACAATCTACAATAAAATGAAGGCCAAATGATCATCACTGCTTAACTTTGCATTTTAAACCTGCCATGAAATCCAGAGTTAACTCAGGCATCTATATAGAAGTGTGGGGACTGGGAATGTGAAGTGGAAGAGAATGTAAATTATGCTTGACTCCTATTTCCTCAAGTTCAAAAAGGACACTTTTTTTTCCTATGTTATTATTTTTGATCTCTTCTTGGAGAGGTTATATTGGGGCTGCCTGTTAAATATTTTTGTATTGTGCCAATATAATTAATATATACTTTTTTTTTTTTTTTTTTTTTTTTTTTTTTAAGTGCATTGGATTAGTTTTAGCTTCTGTCTTTGCTTTTATTTTAATGCTGTTTACTGTCTCCTGGCAGTTGTCCATTCTAATTGAATCTGTGTGAGAAACTTGACTTTGAAGGGGGGCCACAGCAGTTGATTACATTTTGAAATGAAGAGGTATACATATGTCCTTGGAATTGCTGATTTAAAATCAGGAGAATATAAAGCAAATGTCTGCAAAAAAAAGCCTTGGTCAAAAGAGCACAGACCAAGCTAGTAGCTAGTTTTGAGTGTCACTCTTTGAAAAGTAGGTCTGCCATAGTTGTGTGCTGGCATCATGAGGGACAAACATGAAATAAAATTTACATGAACAGTATTAGTGCATGAGCATTTTACGTTGTCATTTTTTTAATTTATTTTGGCTACATTGTAAAAAATAAGCCACTTAGTTTGGAAGACATTGTTTAGTTTATTCTGAGCTTGTTTTCATATTTGGGGAAAATATAACGAACCAACTGAAGTACAATAAAATGCTGCATATCCTACCAAGAGTACATTGCTAGGAAATGTATCTTTCTGCCTGCTGTGTCCTCTTTTCTCTTTTCACAATATTCTTTCATGTGAGAATCTGGAGGTCATAATATTCAGCTGAAATGTAGGATATGTAATAACCTTCTTTTTTCTTTAACGTCGCTTAGTGCAACTATTCCTCCATAGGAACCGTAATAAAAAAGGAACTTTACATTTTGTTGCATGTGTTTTGCAGATTTATGCAGAATCATCTTGACTTACCTAAGCGTCTTCTCAATATCATTTTTGTCTTTCAAAAAGGGGAAAAAATAAACAAAAAAACAAACAAACAACAAAAAACAAACAGGCAAATATGTGAAAACAGTCTTTGTATTAAATGTTTTCAAAATAAAATCCACATCTTCTTACCAAAATTAGTATTGCTAACTGTTATATTTTCTACTTCCTCACTTTAATATGATTGCAATTGTGAAGTCAGGATTCATAACTGGTACAGTCTTGAAAGTTTCTTTCCCAGTTTGCTCAATCATTTCATAAGAAATTTAATTGTGTTAGGATGTGGTTATGTAGGACATACGCATTTTAAATGGTTCCATAATAAATACTAAATTTCATGAGGTGAAAGCTTGAAAAGGTAACAGGCAACAATCATTAAATGGCAGGTCAAAGGATGCTGAAATCCCAATTCAGTACTGCTATAATTAAGTGCAGTCTGTATCCCTGTGCTGAATTTGGCCATGAAGCATATAATAAAAATAGAAGGAGGGTCAGAGGAAGGTATGAAGTAATGACATGAGATCATTCAAAACTTATGCAGCTATTTGGAATTCCTAGTTTGAAATGTTTAACCACATGAAAACAGTTCTCTTTGGGGCATTTTTTGAATGTTCAAAAGTATTGAAAAGTCAGATGCAACCTTAAAAAACAAGATACAAAGTTAAGGTGTATGAAGTTATAAAGACAGTGAAGAGGCAAATAAATATCACTACAACATTTTGCATCGCTGAAATATAATTATTTGTATTTGCTAAGGTTAATATTCTTCTTTCCAGATAAGCTACACCAGAATGAGTTGAACATTAAGGCTAACATAAAAGACAGTCACTGAATAATGTTGCTTTTCTGATGCTGTAAGCTCAGTGTGAAACAGTTTTTTAACCATGTCATTAACCCGTAGCAGACAGGTACAAATCAAGAGAATGAATACTATGATGCCTTCTGTTTACTGAAGAGGGATAATCACAATTTACAACAAATCGATTGTGACTGATATACTATTAGAGAGAGAAGCATTTTTTTTGATAAAAGTGCTTAAAACAATGTATTTAGGTCAAGCTTTGTGAGGCAGGCATTAATCAGAAACACAAAGTGAATGACCTGTTTAAAACACTGCAGAATCAATCTTCATGCAAACAAATTAGCTGTGAACATGTAGCAAAGAAGAGCAACTCTGGCTGTACTGACCCCCAAAGCCAAATTGTTCTCTATTAATAGTGTTGGTGATTAAATTAATCTGGAGCTCAAGGTCAAAACATTCATGTTTTAAAGAGTTCAGTGCACAAAATACCAAGAAAATAATTGGATGGGTTGCTAACCTTGGGGTAGCTTCCTTGGCTTGCCAGACTGCATGGACAGAAACATGGACCAGTGTTGAAAGATTCCAAGCTCAACCTGTCATAATGATAACAATACAACTATCCATGTACACATGAGTGAGCACTACAAGTGATTTGTGAATCTGATTGAAAAATAGTTTTAGATCATTATCTGACAGACTGTAGCCTTACTCTTCATGAGCTTCCTTCTATCAGCCTGATTTGACTTTTTTTCAAGAAATGAATATGTATACTTAACTTCTAGCTAACAGTATTGTATTCACTCCATTTGGAAAGTTCTTGCACTTTATTACTCATTTCATTTTTGTGACAGAAAATAGGAGATCCTGAGACATCTTCCTTACTGGTTTTCCAATAAACTTCTTTCTCATCGGCCTGTTCCTAACAACATCCATTGTTACAAACTCCACAGTCTCTCTTGGTGATAAAAGTTTATTTATTTCTTTTCTTCTTTTGCAAGTAAGCAAACTGGTGGCATACTATGAGGTCCATATTTTCCATAGCCCTGGAGAAGCTATATAATCTTTTTAGTTTTTTTTCACCTTTATCTTATACAATCCTGATCTTTTCACTTCTTCCTTGAAGGTGGAGTATGCTATCTTCAGTCATGTTCTTGCTGTCTCTGAATGCCATCCTTGTGAAAAAGGAAAGGATGTTCCCCATTCTTTCCAAAGCAGAATACCCAAATTCTACCTAATGTTTCCTCCAACTGCTCACTCAGTTAGCAAAGTCAGAAGATTGTATCAAAACTGTGGCATGCAAAATATCTGCCATGTATTCAAATGTATACTTTTTTTTCACAAGGTGGTGTTATTGTTGATTATTGTGTATGGGCATCCTGCTGTTTCTCACTCTGCTTAACAGTAAAACTTTGTACTTAACAGATATAATTTCACCCTTTCAGACTTTATTTTATGAAGACAATTTTGAATTCTGATCTTATTCTCCAGCCTGTATTCACTTCCTTCCATCATCATGGGCTATTCACATGTCAATAAAAATGTTGTTTTGGTCAGTAAGATCATCTGTGAAAACAATAAAAGTTAAAATGTTAAAGCAATCCCTGAATTAATTCTATTTGGTACTTTCTTTCACTTTGACAATGAACCATTTGTAGGTACAATTCTAAGTGCAGTTTATGACCAATCAGTAGTACTTCTATCAAAACAATATTTTCCTAGATTTATATTATAAATGACCTGTGACTGCTAAAAGGTCATCACGGGTAACACCTTCTGTTTTCTTAATTAATCTCATAGTGCTTGGCATTATTAATGTTCTTGATTATGAGGAAATGAAAATAACCTGACTGACTGTCAATCCTCCGATTTTCCTTTTTTCCTCACCCTCTTGACCTGTTTAAAGATTGACTCAGTATTTGCCTTCCAGCATCCCACAAATCTTCAAAGTTATTCAGAAATGTTTCTGACATTCCTTCAACAGCTGAGCTTAGTGAAATTAAATATACTGAAACATTGGTTACTTTGAAAACAGCCAAGAAAATGGACAGAGAAATTTGCAAAGTGTTAATGCAGAACTCTCTTAAAACAACACTTTCTGACTTTCTGGTGAAGTTCTAATTGAGATCTTTTTATTATTTTTTTTCCTTAATTTGACTGTTGTGAAATTTAAGAATGAACTAGAGTGCCTCATGAAGAATTTTAAAATGCCAGTGGAATTTACATTTCACTCTCATAGGTATTTTCATTAATACAGTAAAGGGAATATACATGAAAACCAGAAATGGAAAACAACATCTTTGCTTTTACTGTCTAAGAACAAGTCTATTCAATCACTTTTTTAATAAATGCACTGTACATTTTAATTGCCTATGATGTATAACCAAGACATATTTTTCATCTGATTTAGCTGGTCAGAAAAAGGAAGTTAATATGATTGATTTGAGAACATTTTTATATCAATCTTATTTCTTTCCTAGTCATATTCTTGCTGAATGGAACAAAAGATCGGAAAGAGAAGTGGAAATATCCAGTTTGAAGAAAAATCTTTGAAATACATGCTACTGGATTTATGTGGTTTTTGACCACCCAGTAACACTAGTGCAGCTAATGATCCTTCAAAAGAGGTTTGTGCTTTAGGATTAGATTTGCCTGTATATCAGGAACCACTTTAAGGGTGGCTAGCCTTTCAAGGTACACTTTATTTCTGGTGTTGAATACTGGGTTTCTTTCATATATCTCAGTTTGGGTATGTAACAATTGACTTGATAATTTCCTTTTATACTCTCTGACTTTAAAACAAGAGAGGACAATTGTTAATATCAATGCCAACCATCATGTGCCAACCTTTTGAGAGTGGGATGATTCATAATTATCACAGATCCTCCACTATGTACCAACATTGTGTAGTGTAGTGTAGAAACACTACAGTGTAGAAACAGGTTCATATCGTTGGAAAGCAATTTAAAAGTTTTATCCATCCAGCAGTCATTTTACCATACTTTTTTGCTGCTGTATTTAGTCTTCTTTGTTTGCCCTGCTCACATCTATTACAGCTGATGAGGCTGGGGGAGTGGAGGAAAGGAACAAAGGAGGAAGGATCCAGAAAATAAAGGTCTATGAAAATTTTACTCTATTTCATTAAACCCTGTGCACTGGGGGTTAAGATGTATTTTGGCAAATGAAATTTGTTGTGCTTTGATGCATCTGTAATCCCAACCCACTTTTCTGAATAGATATTATGGACTAAAAAAATGATTATTTTCTGCTTAGCTGAGTGAACTACAAGGAGAAGAATAATCCTACAACCTTAAAGGTAATGGTCTGAAGAAAAACAAATAGCAGAAAGCAATCATGGAAGGGGCAAAAAGAGATCAGCCATTCTGCTAAGGAAGAAGCAGGAAGAAGCAGCCTTCAATTAGATATCTATTCATTGGTAATGAATGCCAAATAACATTAAATAAGCATTTAACAGAATATTAATCACATACTTAAGGGCTAATTGCAGTATATTAACAATTAATGGTCCTTTAAGAAACTAAATATACTATGGCACATAATAAGTGTTAATTGAAAGCTATTTCAGGAACTTTATTTTGATTTTCTTAATTGGACAGTGACACAATATACTGTTCCTTAGCCCTTCTGTCCTAATCCTTTTAAGCAATGCAGTAGCTGCTGTACAGCAGAATTCAGAAGCAGATTTAAATCAGTTGGTCTCCAGAAAAAAATCAAGTATGATTTTCACACATGTGGCTTATCATACGTTACCTTTGGTTCATTCCACCTAGGTGATGGTTTAAGAGATATTCTCTGTATTTAAAATGTAATAATTTTAAATTATCTTCTAGCAATTATTCACTAGATCCACATTCTCCCATTGAAAGTCTCTGAAACATGTTGTGGAGAGCCTTGAAGCTGTCAAAAGGTTAGATCAATCTCTTTTCAAGTATGGCTTTATTATGCAGTTAAGACTTCTCGTCTTTATACATTTTTTAATTATTTTTATATGTTTATGTATTTATAATAGAAATAACATTCATGATGATGGAACATACTTGCAATAAACTGTAAGCCTAGCTCTTCATTAGAAATTCCAAAAGAAGGAAAGAATGGGAAAAAAAAAAAAAGAGAAAAAAAGGAGGTAAGAAAGCATTTAACTCAAAATAGGGAAAGGAATGAAAAAGAAATTGTAGGGGAACAAAATGGAGGTAAAGTAAAACTGAAGTATATGGGGTAACTCTTTAGCTTTCTCTCATGAGATTCAAGTTAGACATTTTTCACCTAGTAATACATGAAATTCTGAGTGGAATTTCTGGAAATGTTCTGCCTCTCTGATAAGGGTATCAAATACACGGACAGTTCCAATGAGGTTCCACGTCATTGGGCTGTGTCATGTAATGGGCTGAAAAGACATGCAGGTATCAAAAGAACCTGTATCATTTTTCACTTTGGCCCTTTCTCTCATCCCCTCACTGCTCTTTCCCTTACACCAGCAAAAATATCCGGGTCTGTAACTGCATGAATATATCTTGGAGGGCTGATCCAGATCAGATATCATCAAAGACTTAGTTCTAACTCAGATAATTTCCTAGTCAAAGAAAATCCCAAATATTCTTCATATAACATGACATGTCTAGGTTACTCTAGTGATGGAGCGAAGCTCAGACTTTAGACATCCTATGTTATCCATTATGGCAAAATGATGGTAATCATAGGACCAGCTGTCTGTAAATGCTTTCTGGCTCTGTGTGATTCTTGTAGCAAAGGATTGCGTCATTTAATGGTCAAAGAAAGACAGGCTTTGCATTGAGCACAAGGTGCTTCTCAAGTGGATAACATGGAAGAAAACAATGCGTCCTAAATGTAGGACAGTACAGTTTTTTAAAAGCCACCATTGCTATTTTTTAAAATATCATGCTGAGGCTGATCATTAACTTCTAACATTAACTTTGCAGTACTGGAACTCAGCAAACTTCTGTACAGGTCAACTGAACATATATTTTTAAAGTAATAGTGTTGTACATTCACTTAGGAGCTTACCCAGCCTACCCAAATAAGGAGAATCTTTTTTTTTTTTCCCTGTTTTTTTTTTTTTTTTTAAATGAAATTGCCACAATATTACTCCAGTAAAGATATTTAAAAGAATTCTTGCTACCAAATTATTGGCATATGAGTTTGTAAGTGAGTAACTGAAATGGAAATATTCTAATCTGAAAAATTATTACCCACAGGTTTATAATTATGAGAGGGTCATGAGCTCATGTGATATGTAATTGGGTAGGTAATTGTTTCCCTTATATTCAGAGGTGTGTGTTCTGGGTTCATTTCATTTAATTGGGTTTTTTTGTTTGTTTGTTTGTTTTGTTTGATATTTAAGGTATTTGTGGACTTCATTAAAATATATGCATATTCTTTTTATCAAATATATTTCCCATTTTAGTTCAACTATTGAGGTAGTGAGAGTAGGTGCAATTACCATAATGTCGGGAAAGTCATACTGTTTTCCACAAGCTAAAGATATACTCTTATTCCATATAGCTAGTAATTATAGTATGTAAGCATCTCAAAAGAACCCACACAATATTTTTTCCTGATTTTATTACTCCAAATAATGTTTTGCTTTTATAATATTTAAGTGCATTGCTGGACTAATAGAGTAATTTATTTCCACAGTGAAAGATACTAGAGGATGCGAATCAAATCTGTTTTTTTGTTCTTTTTGTTGTTTGTTGTTTTTATTTTTGCATATATTTTTTTGCAAAGGTAGGTGTAAAACAGAAAGGGCAACAGTGAAATCTAAAAACACATTTGCTCATTCTTAGTCTTCAGAAAGTACTCCTAAATCTATGCTTTAAACTGTAGATCAAACAGTACTGGATGGACTATGGATAAAATAGTACACTGCGATTTTTATGCATTACCATGTATTATTTATGTGTTCATTTATACAGCACTATTTTTCTGTATTAGAATACTGTACATTTTGTGAAATCACAGAATGCTAGCGGAAGCAACAAACTGGAAAATAAGAAAGATATCAAAATAATATATGTTGTGAGGAACCAAAGAATGACCTGGGTCGGAAGGGACCTCAGAGCCCACCTAACCCCAACCCCATACTGTGGGCAGGGCTGCCCCTCCCCAGCTCAGCTGCCCAGGGCCCCATCCAATCTGGCCTTGAGCACCTCCAGGGGTGGGGCACCACATCTTCTCTGGGCAGCTGTGCCAGCACCTCACCACACTCTGAGTACAGAATTTACTTCTAACATCTAACCTGAATTTCCCCTCTTATAGTTTAAAACTGTAACTATAGAACACGTTAGAAGTCTTTCCTTTCTGTTTGTAAGCTCTCTTTAAATTCTGAGGCAGAAATTGTCTCTGCCTGTTCTGCCTACAAAACTTATCAAGAATGTGCTGCATGCTTTAATTTTTCCTTACCTTATTTTAAAAAACATGTATTTACATAGTATGTTCAACAACTATAAGCATCATATATTTTTCTATAGGCAATTCTGAACATTTATTCCACATCTCAATGCCACATTCACAAAAAGAAAGCTCATTAAAAAGTTGTCTACTACCAGCATCTTGATCTAAGTTTCTCTGTCTGCCCATTCTTAACTATTTAAATCCAGTTCTTGCTATAATGCAGATTTTTGAAAGTGGGAAATGAAACCAAATTAACATCATATTGGCTGGTCTCTGCTCCAGACATTTCAGAGGAAACTGCAATTGAAGTCAATGAGCTAAAATAGCAGCAGTGGGGTAGCCTTCTCCTGATTTTGGTGAGGAAGTGTTCACAATAAATTAGAACTTACTTCTCCAGAAAGCGTCTACCTGGCTCTTCCTGTACCTAGTGATTAATGATTATAAAAAATAAAAAATAAAAAAATCACTTCCAAAGGCACACAGATTCTTACTGTGAGAATTTGTATCTCCGTGTATATATTCAACCCTATAACTCAATTATAGGCAGCTACTTTCATTCTTGTTATGAAACTTTAAGACCCTGGCTATCAACCCCTTCCTTATTCCTCCATACGTACATAACATATGACAGCTAGATAAGTCTAATTGCACATATATATAGTAAAATTCAATAATATTTCAGGAATGCTTTTTTTCTTCCTTTTTATACTGCTTTCATTTTTATAATAGGTTCCAAAAAAAGGCAGTGATATTTAACTGCAGGATAGTGCAGTAGTGGTGAATTTTCCATGCGACAGAAAAAAATGTCAGGGTCATGCAGGGTTGCAAACTTATTTGTCAAAAAATCCCTCTAGATCATTGTCAGACTTTTTCCTAGCAAGCATTGTGCAAACCCAAATGGTCTACCCATTGCTGAAGAACTTCCTTGCTACCATTTTTTCAAACTCAAACACAAATAAAATTGTTTCAACTTTTTTTCTGTCCAAAAGTTAGTCCATTTTTTTCTATGTTTTTATTTCCACATAGGTCAAGATTTCTGTTGTTTACTGTATGAACACAATACTAGCAGGTCTTGGAGATTCCAAAAACTGTAATTCCCAAACTAATTTACAATAAAGTTGTGTATCTCCAACAGTGGTATTGCTTCTGCTGAAAGAAGAGAAGGCATCCCAAATACACTGATTTCCAGGGTGTAATCTCAAAGACTATTTATTCTTCCAGCCTAAGAAAAGAAATTACTTTCCAACAACTCAACACAAATAATTAATTTCACGTTATGCTCCAGACCAAGATTTCTATTCTAAATTTCCTTACTAAAAATGTCAGCAGTCCTGTCTGTGGGAGCAGCTGGGTTTCACAAAGGTACCAAACATTCAGCACTGGCATAATATTCTGGGCTAGGAGCTCCACAATTTATTGCAAGCAGAGCTCTAGGCTGTTGAGCTTCACTAGTACCCTCAATGAGAGAACAGATGGAGAATTAGAGCTCTGAGCCTTCATTAGCATTGCTTATGTCCAAAGACAACCTTAGCTCGGCACTACTTGTACAAATGCTTCTAATCTGTCTACCCTTTTCCGTATGAATTCTCCTTACCTCCCACATATTTGCAGCCTGGACAAGTATTATCCATTCCCTGATGAGGACAGATAATTTATGCTCCCCCTTTATTCAATCAAATTTATTCATTCTTACTTATACTCTCTGGAAGACCACTGGGAGGAAAGGTCCAGTTGTAGCATAAAATGCCTGAAATGAGCATTTATCAGAAAAGACAATTCCATTCCTTCAGCCAACAGCTGAAAATAATTGCTCTATAAGGATAGATACAATTCTCTAGGAGATTTGAGGTGTTGCACCATCACAAATGCTTTGGGCACTTTTATCTGAAATTTTTTTCCTATTGAAAGGTGAAAACTTTTAAGAGCATTTGTATCTGCCTGAATGTGGACGGAATACTCAGAGAGACTGTAGAGGAGTTTATTTTTTTAGTACACAGAGATTGTAATTTTCCTGAGTTTGTTTTCTGAGACCTAGATGAAACTGGACTATTCTGGCTGATGTTTTGTGAAGAAAACACAACCTGAAACCTTCTTCATCAATACATAATATTTCAAACAAAGTAATTTAAATCTGACTGAATCAGGAAAGGAGATAAAGCCTTATAAGAGTTTTCTCATCCTTCCTAAGAAAACAGTATTACCTAGAATGCCAAAGTGGAGCAGATATGCCAGATTATACATGCTTATATCAATTCTTTTCTTGCCTTGCTTGCAGAATGATCTCAGGAGACATATTCTACTATCTGAGGAATGCATGCCTAATAGTAGATGTTGGATGACCATGCTTTAACATTATTGGTTTTCTATCTCACTTGTCTCTTGTATGTTTTGCCACAGTATATCATAGGCTGATGTGCTAAGAATCTCCAAGGACACTGTATTCTCCAAGGAAACCACACACCAATTTTAAAACTTTCGTCTACAATTTTATATATATATTTTTCAATTAATAATAAAGAAAATTGATTTTTTTTTGCTGTCATTAAGTGCTCTACACAGCATTGTAAGTAGATTAGTGATGTTATTGTAAATGTCCTTGAAACAAAGCCTTAAAATTACAACAGACTCATTAACAACTAGGCTCATCAAGATTAATGCTATCACAAAGCAAATCAGTGGGATTAATACTGATTCATTATTAGCATCTTTCATTACCAAAAAAAAAAAAAAGAGAAGAAGTTCCTCTGGAAGGGATAATGCCATTTTAGGGTCACACCTCCGATGGAATGAAGAACAATGCCTAGATATTATTTACAAAAAGACAGATGTACATATATGTGTGTAAAACTTTTCTGATTGCAATTGACAATTGTTTGCTTGTTTGCTCACAACTGACTATTCTTGACCTTGCACGACATGGAGTTATCAGAACAATCCACTCCCTACAGTGTTTACAATTTAGAAGACAAACATGAAGGATAAAACACACTAGGGAAACTAGAGGATAAAATTCCTTGTAAGTAACGGTGGCTTTGTTCCTTGTTTTGTTGATTGTGTATGTGTGTGTTTGTGTGCATGTGTGTGTATTGTTCACATGAAGATGGGAAGGAGTGGAGGTCTACAGTGTTCTCTGAAAATATGTAGCAAAAAATATCATATCTTCCTAAGCCTTTTCTAACTGAGGGAGGTGAAGTCTCCCAGTACTGTTAGCAGCTAATTCATTGTGGTCCTGCATCCTGCTTTTTAGAACAAACAGAAAAGTAAATAATAATTATTGCTTATTTGTGAGTTAAAGATATTATATAATTTCAGCACCAATATCAAAATAGCTTGCTGGGAAAAATATATATACACATATAAAATTCTTAGAAAAATACTGACAGTTACAGACCAAGTAATACCAAATATCTTGAAGACCTTGAATTTTAAGCTGACAGAGGGAGAGAGAGGAAGAGAGGAACTGAGGAAGAGAAGGTTAGGAAAAAAAAATTCAGACCTAAGAGTTTGGAAACTATATATGCCATATATGTGGCAAAAACGGAGAATCAGTTTTCTTGCTTGGTTCCATTATTTTTTTACATGTGAAATTGTTTTACATGTTTTATTCCTGACAATTGCCAAAGATGTTGTTGTCTGCTAAGTTCTTTAGTCTCCAAAAATGATTAAACCCACAAGGTTGTACAAATAAGGGGCAAAATACTGTTGGAAGGTGAAGTATAGATTTTTGACAATCACCAGTAACATTAAATTGCAAGATCATGAGCTCCCAAACTACAGCTTGAAAAGGTAAAGAAAGTAGCTTACTAAACTTGCAGTGTACCTTATGGTGTGTATAGATGTGGGCATAGACATAACTTTATTTGTAAATCTTAACTGCATTATGCAATCCTGATTTGATCTTACTAGAAACTCAGTTTATTTAAAAATGAGGCTGAATTCAAATTGATTAATATAATACACTGAGATTGAATATTATGTTCTTTATCTGATATTTTTCGTTATGGATTGTATCTGTACACAGTTCCAGCTACAAAAACGTATCGCAGATCAGTCTTTTTGCCCATGATGTATTTTTCTGTTTCTGTTTCTGTGCACTTCTGTGTTAACCTACAATTATGATTTCTGTCTTAATTTTCCTATCATTTACCTTTGCACTTCATAGGAAAAAAAGTGCCAAGAAATACAAAAACTTCGACTCTACTTTCTGTGGCTGCCTTTCCACCAGTTCTGAAGCTATTTTACCAGAGCTGACAGAGGAATGCTCATTTGGAATCACAGTGCCAATCCTCACACCAGAAAATTTAATATTTATTTTGGTTTGTTTTTAATATTATTTCAAAGAAAAAATTCAGATATGACTGGATAATTGCACACCATTACTGGTATGCAATGGGGATGAAGTTAAAACATGCTCTTCTACTATCAGTAATCCTTGTGCATAGATGTACAATACATTGGCATTATGTGATAGCTCCTCAAACATATGTTCTCATCCAGTGGTAAGTAGGAGGCTTATCTCTTTTTTGCTGAAATACAACCAATAATACCTTGCCTTAACATGAATATATGATATTAAATGGTGTATCTAAAAAAATATATACGAGTGTTTTATAACACTGTGCATGGCATTTTACATACATGTGTGAGCCACATGACAACCAATGGGGAAAATTAAAACTGTGATTGTGCAGAAGGCATTCAAGGAACAAAATTTGCTGAAGAAAAGTGTAAGCACACAGCAATGCAAATAGGCAGGCATCCTGCTTGTGTATGGAGGAGGGATAATTGGAATGACAAAAGAAAAGCAATATCAAGAACACAGTCTTTCTTTCTTTCTTTCTTTTTCTTTCTTTCTTTTTCTTTCTTTCTTTTTCTTTCTTCCTTTCTTCCTTTCTTCCTTTCTTCCTTTCTTCCTTTCTTCCTTTCTTCCTTTCTTCCTTTCTTCCTTTCTTCCTTTCTTCCTTTCTTCCTTTCTTCCTTTCTTCCTTTCTTCCTTTCTTCCTTTCTTTCTTTCTTTCTTTCTTTCTTTCTTTCTTTCTTTCTTTCTTTCTTTCTTTCTTTCTTTCTTTCTTTCTTTCTTTCTTTCTTTCTTTCTTTCTTTCTTTCTTTCTTTCTTTCTTTCTTTCTTTCTTTCTTTCTTTCTTTCTTTCTTTCTTTCTTTCTTTCTTTCAGGGGAGGTAGAATAGCTGCATAAAAACATTAGGCCTAAGTGAGGAAAACTGATAACTTGGGACCACCAAGGTACCTGCCCTTAAACTAAATGACATCAGTTATGTATATTCACAACTAATGTAGAACACAAGTGTTACAATCAAAAGCATTGTATATGTAGTGATGAAGATTAATGATGCATATGAAATAACTATTTGCAAGTAGATAAATAAAGTGTAAAGTTTAAACCTGGCATGCTTTACCTGTCTTCTATGCATTCACATCACAGTAACATCTGATTCCTTCTTATACATACAAGTACATGTACTCTGGCAACAAAGAGATAAACTAGCTGTCACTCAATCCCTGGCTGGGAGTACACATAGTGACATGTTCTATCATATGCCTCCATGCCTGCCATATTTTCTCAAGGAACAATTTGCTTACTGAATGTACTAAAGAAAGAGTTTGTAGCGATGCTTCCTAAGAGGGAGAATTAGTGAATTCGGGAGTGGTGCCATGCTTCTTAGAGAATTAAAGCTCATATAACAAACTGTAAAAATACCCATTGTTTCTGTTAAAACAATGAGATTCTACATGTGGGATCATGATCCTGTCTATTTCTCCCCTGCCCTGACATTTCTGACCATTCCATCCCTTCACATGGGAAACTTCCTGGTCAGAGTTTTGCTTGATATTTACAGAAATCACTCAAGGAAGGGAAAGGCACCTACTGAATGGCTGGGAATCTTCCCATTGTAATGGGAAAAACAAGCGTACCAGGCTTAGTCTAAAGATAATAAATAGATAGAGACTGTCTTTCCTTCGGGGCTGAAAAAAGAATGGGTGAACTATTTATGTGAACTTTGAGATGCTTTTTGATGGTGTACTGTATGATTTGGATTATGATGGCAACATACTTCATAGCTACTGAAGAAAGTAGAACAATAACATATGACAAATACAGTCAGAAATGCACAAACACAGAGACACAAATTGAATTGTTGGTGCAATTCCACTCACTTCAGTGGAACAACACCAGGAGATGAAATCCTCCTGCAGATTATTTAAGGTTCAGAGAGTGCATTTAAAGCGCAATAAATGGATAACACCCAACTTGGGCACTTTATTACCAAGTTTTCTTGTTCTCTTGTGGGATGATCCAGTCAGTGAACTGCTATAACCTTTCGTTTCTCATTGGTACTAACATATATCACTACGTACTCAAAGTACTGTATATGAGAAAATCAATAAATGCAATGCGTAGATGATAAATGTATACCATTTATTTCTTTGTTGCTAACATGTCCTAATAAAAACATTATCTTGAAAAGAAAGCGAGGATACCCTTATGAAAGTGAGAACTGTTCTTTCTCATTAAGTACAGAGGTGTGCTGCAACAAATACGTTTTCTTGTTTCAAAACACTGGGATGTATGGATGTTCAGAAAGAATTAAGACTGGCACAAAGAAATAATGCCTAGGCTTTAAATTTTTCATTGCCTGCAAGGTGTCATGGAGAGGTTTCTGTGCATAAAGCTCAGAGAAAAAGTTGGTCTGAACATCATTTTTCCATTGAATCTGTGATTTATATGTGCAAACAGAACAAGTAGTAAATGTGAATGAATTCAATTTGTTTTCCTGTCCCACTGTCTCAAAAAAAAAACCAAACAAACAAACACCTTTCTTGTCGATGAAATATCTCAACAGCTAAGTAATCCAGTGCCACTATATTTTATGTGAAATGACAATGGAGAATTTCACATTTCTTTTGAAAGGCAAGAAAACACAATGTGAACTTAAAATGTGACAAATTTTTTTTCTTACTTATGTATAATTTTTTTTTAAATTGCAGATACTTCACAACTGTATGGTCAGGTGACATGTCAAAGTAGAGAGTGAAAAATAATTTGCTCTCTTTCCCATATAAACTTTTTATTCATGTATTTTCTGTCTGACATTTTAGTAGTTTGTAAATGTAAGGGATAATGTTTTTAAGTGAAGGGCAGACTTCGGTAAAACACAGGAACATATTTTATGAAAACATACTTTATGAAAACTAATATCCCTGTAGTTATATTTTTCTTATCTCAAAAATTCTACATTATCCAACATTCATTACTCCATTTTGCAACCTGTAATTATAACTCCCTTCACAACAATTCTGTCTTTATCTTGGTACTATTTTTCCTGAAAAATCATGTATTTCACTGTTAAAAAAACAAAACAAAACAAAACAAACAAAAACATTCAAACAAAGACATGGTTAATCTCTGTATTCCCAACTTGACTTTAAAGTATTATTTCATTCAGACCCACATTATTAGAGTGAAAATAGACATGGCTATTTCTTCTGACCATAAAGACAGTCAAAAATCATCCTGCAGAACATTTAATAGATTAAGAGTGCTTCTTTTCCCACTCTAAGTAGAGATTACTTCTGAATAGGTTTCCTTTTTTGCAGTAGTGTTTAATGAACTTTATCACATCTCCCCACATTTTATACAGAAATATTGAGATACATTGTCCCCCTCCTCTAAAATGAGAACTTTAGATTTACTCAAGGTAAAAGGAAAAAAGATATTTTTGAAGATTTGATACAATGGAGAACTGTATCCCCTTGCAACTAACTAAAGAAATAAATGATTTTTTTCCTCCTATTCTACTGAAACACACATGCATGCATGCATCATTGGAAAACACGTGTTTCGTGTTTCGAAGGTGGCCATACTCAGAGAAACAGTGTCTTCCCTTTGTTAACTGTTTTGTTGCAGATAAGCTACATGAGGCCCCAACAATTCTCTCTGAAGAAATCATCCTATTCCACAGGTTTCAGAGAGTGATAATGATAAAAGCTAAATGGTAAAATGAAGCCAAGTCCAGAAGTAAGAAAAGAAGAAAGAAAAAGACAGTTAATGTATGTAAACAGTACTCAGAGGTAACATTGCCAAAAGAATCAGAAAAGAGAAAAAAGATATTGAAAGTGTAATTAATCTTTTAGTACAAAATGACAACTGAATATTTTTTGTGTAACTGAAACACAGTAAGCAAGGACATTTTATTTTAAACAAGTAATTTGATAACTGACAACTAAGTTTGGCATCATGTATGTACAATTAAAATCAATAGAAATGTATATTTTAAAAAATCAATTTAAATGGATTAAGAACTCATTCACTGGTAGATTTTAAAAATTACAGCAAATTAGAAATAATCATCCACAAAGAGTATTTTCCCCGCTCATGTCTTAGATCTATTCTTGGCTTGGTATAGTAAATATAATTAGCAATGTTTTCAAAGGATATAAGATTTTTGTATGCTAGCAAAAAAGGACAAATGTCCTTTTGGAATGTGTGGAATGTTAAATAATGATGGGAGAAGCTGTTGGTCTAAAATGTGATCCTTTGAATAACTGATGCTATAATATAACCAAGTATAGGTTCAGGCACTGGGAAATAAGAATGTAGGTCATACTTTTGAGAAGAGCCGCATTCTAGATTGCAGTGACATTGAGAGGGATTTAAGGGTCAAGAGAGATAATGAAATGAAGAGTGAAGTGCTGTAACTAACAGGGTAAGTGTAATCCTGAGATATGGAAGCAAGGAAATATCAAATAGGAAAAAGGAGAATGTCTCACTAATAGCATTCACTGAAATGAAGCACTTACATGTAGTTCAGGTCTTTTCCCAAGAAAGCGTTGAAGAATTGACAAGAGTTTCGCATAATAGCTGTGAAATAACAGTAAACACAAACAAACTACACAAAAACAAAACGAAACAACTATAACAAAAAAAACCCAGCAAAGTATGGGCAACTCATTTATAGCAAGCCTGTGAAGCTCACAGTTTTTATTACTAACCAATCAATAAACGTGATTTAGTTGTATTTACGAAAAGGCATATAAGGAAATGATTTAGACTTGCCAGTAAAAGACAAGAAAGGATCTAGTGGTCAGAATCAGAAACCAAGAAGACTAGATTTCAATACAACCAATTGCTGGAAAAAAATGTTATCTAGAAATACATTGATACAACTGACACAAATTTCAAAAAAGGCTGGAAATGATTCTAAAATGCATGCTGTAGTCATATGGTTTAGAGAATATAAATGGCTTGAAATTTGGTTCTACAATGTCAGGTTAGAGGAATCAATCGTTCTGTACTGATCTTAAATTTATAAGGAGGATGTATTCAAGTCTCTGGGACATAACCCAAGATGTTACTCCAAAAGCACAAAAAATCAAGCAAGCAATAAGCTGATTCTCCTAGGAATTCCCAGAGAACTGGTAATGCTTTCATGTAAATTTGTAGTTGTATAGCTAAAGTATCTCATCAGGAATTTGATCCAAAACAAAGGAAAAGTAAGACTAGGAGAGAAAGCTGGTAAAGCTTAGCTGATTAGACAGAAAAATTACAGGAAATAGTTGTTAAAAATTTGAAGTTGACTGCCATCCTCCTGCATGAAGAAAATTTATATTCTATTTAAGCTATATCATAATATTTCTGATTATAATCTCTTCCTGCACACCACAGACTTTTCTCTATAGCAAATTAAGCTCTAACTGTTGAGATCCTAGAGGTAGCTTAATCTGTGCCTTTTCTGATAAATTTTCATTAGAATGAGAACTATCACTATATGTTGACATAACGTATAAATTTTTAGTAGCATGAATAAAATTCCCTGACCAAGTATATTTTTCTTTCATCTTCCATCCTTGAGAAATGGACTTGTCTGAGCACACAATGGATTGGTCTTCAAAAGAAATTAACAGGCAAAAGTCACAAACAAACGCTCCAAAAGGTAATATTTTATAACTATATAGAATTAAAGCTGCAGAACTGCACAGTTCTGGAAGGAAAATCATAATTCATTTGCTATTATTTCTGTTTTATTTTAATTTTACTCGTGTATCGTATTTGTGACCTGTGTAAATTAGATCTGGGCACCGATTTGGTTGTATAATTTGTATGATGAAGCCTTTTGAAACTATAATATTCTGTATGGGTTCCTCAGGACAGTAATTACAAACAAAGGAGATGTCAGCTCACTTACTGTATTGTGAGCCATTTTTCCATTTTCCATCTCTCCTAAATTGCCAAAGGTCAATCAAGTTGCAGATAAATTTCCTCTCCGTATCTCTTTGTCAGTGCTCAGTCAAGTTAGAGAGCTCTCTCAGTTTCTTGCAGCATCAGAATAGATCTACTTTATTGTGTTCAACATACATCTTATATACCATCCTCTTACAAACAATAAGTTCCTGTAACAGTTAATGGGCCCTAACTTGTCCAAACAACACTGATAAAGAATGAAAGGTTTTTCAACTGTGACAAGATTAACTGCACATAGGAAAGAACCTCCTGTTTATCTTTTGTCTCCTTTTGCTCTTTGTCTTGCGTTCCAATATCCCAAGGCTTCATAGTGATAAGGTCTATCAAGCTCTTTGGTGACTCACACACAGTTACATCTTCCCTCACATCTCCTCCCTTCTCTCTCAAATTTACTGCATATAAGTTAAAGTGAAAATTTTACAATTGTGATTTAAAAATAACAGTGTAGATCCATATGGTGGGTTCAAATTCCCAGAACAAATGATCGTGTTTCTCCAGGAACAATCAGAAACCCTAAAAGTCTTCAATGACTTCTGGCAACCTAGATATATTCTTATAATATTGGTGATGGAGTAAAGAAGAACATTTCCTCAAACAAAGAAGTAGATATTCCCTTCTATACAAATTCAATGATTTATTTCAAACAAACATCTCAAAAAAGTAACTGTTCTTGTATTCAATGTAAGATGGATAGGATCTAAATATATGAAGTGTTCTAGGAAAATAATGCTTCCTATTTTATTGTATTGGTCCAAAACATCAGAAGCAGGTGTTGGTGGTATGGCAGGAGAGGTTTAACTTTCCCACCATATTCCATTGCATTTTGTTACTCTTTGATGTATGGCAGCAAAGAGGCAGTCTGATAAATTGGCATCTGACATAGAAGTGCATATGAAGCAAAGGTGTGTCAGTAAATTCTTCCATGTGGAAAAAATGAAACCCATAGACATTCATTGCTGCTTGCTGAAAATTTTTGGAGATGAAACAGTGGATGTGAGCACAGCGAAGCAATGGGTGGTACATTTCAACAGTGGCAACAGTGACAGTGGGTCACCACTGCTTAGGCAGATTTTTACATTAGCTAATGGTGGTGAGTATGTTGAAAAGTAGTTTCTGATAGCTGAGAATTTGCTCTATCAAATAGTGTGATTGTGTCTGTTGTAGTTTCCATGGAAATATATCGGAGGCATTAATTTTTGAGCAACCCATGTACAAGTCAAGTCACCTAGCACCTCCCCCTGGTTATATTCTTATGTTGTCTGTAAAATAAACTGTTTCAAATGGCACCAGTGGTCATATTTCTTACTATTTGTATTACTTCTACCAACTGGAATTGAAAAAAATATTTTCTTATGGTAGATGTGAATGAGAAGGAATTTTTAAGTGTTTATTTGTTTTGTTTTGTTTTTATTATTGTTATTTTAGTAAAAGGGAAGAAACAGAAATCTTACCTGTTGACACTGATACTGACTGTAAATGTGCTGTCCATTCTGTTACGGTGAAGTTATTTCTTTGTCAACACGGCTTGACATCATGGTCAGATTTTGCTGATTTCTTAGGCTGAAAACTACATGAGAGTTGGAAAATGTGAACAACACATTAAACAAGTATATTGATGACTAGATCTACTTGTTGTTAGATCATATTCCGATCTAAAACTTTCTGCATTTCATTATGAACACAGAGCAATATACAGTTCTTTGGTATTCTTTGGATGCTAGATTGGGACATCATCTTTTTATATCTGGTAATATAAGCAAATCATTTAAACAGAGAGAAGCCAAGTTTGTTATCCCTTAGCAGTGCTTAGTAAAGGCTGTAGTTCATCCATACTAACTCAGGTGATATATGGTTATTTTCTCTCATTAGTCTGGTTCTTGTCTCTTTCCTCACTCATTAGCATTAGGGCAGAATTCATCCTTCCACCATCTCAATATTCAAGAATATATTGCAAATGCTTTCCTCCAGCACGCAAGAGCAGATTGGTAATTACTTGAGAACCTGAAATCCAGTATGCCTCTCTTACTTCAGAGAGGAAATAAGCAAAGCTGGCAATAGCACCTGTGTGCATTGAAGCACTCTCTGCTCTCACGTGTGTGTGGAAACAATCAGTCAATAGGTTACATCTACCCTTTGTGAATGGACGCGTTGAATCACTGCATTATGGTGCTTAGAAAAAGAGAAGCATGGAGCTTTTCCTGCAAGACAGCTAGGTATTTGTCAACACTGTAAATATCTGGACATTGTGAAAGTGATGACAATCTTTTTTTGATTATCCATCCAAATACTGTTATGATTTAAAACATGCAAATGTACTGTCATCTACTACACTTAAAAATCAGAATTGGTCCACTACAGAATAAATGATTCTAAAGCTTGTAATGCTTAATGAAAAGATCTGAGAGAACATCCTTTTGTATAACTGAAAATAATACTTGTAAACAGGCACTGCATTTCTAAATCTATAAAACCTACAACTAGTATTCTAAAAATAAATCTGTTGTGCAACATTATGCATGTAGCAATTATCATGAAGGAATTTGATTATATTCATTCATATTAATGGAGCAGTTTATATGTTTATAAACATTTCAAACTCTATTACCTAGCAGTATTATTTCATTTTGTTGACAGAATATATTATCTTTTGTTTTATAGCCACAATGGAGCACAGAAAACAAAGATGCCAATAGCAGCCAAAAAATCAGTCTTGATTATAAAAATGAACTTGAATACTAGAGGCAGGTTCTCCTGAAAGGTTGTCACAATGGATCTGAAATCTACTTGTCTTTCTTATCCATCATTTGAATCCATTCTTCTCAGAAAGTTAGGAGTTCATTACCATGGAAATCACTTATCAAACTGGCAAAGTCTTGAATATTTATTTTCTATTCGGAGAATTTATTTAATTGCGGATGGAGACTTTTAAAAACTCAGTTCACTACTCAAGATACAGCAATTCTCCTGATAACTGAAAAAGTGAAATTATTCTCTAGGAAATGTGTAACCAAGAAGGATGAAGAGGGGAGAGGGAGGTGATTTTTCATGGTTGGTCAAAAATGAAGTATATTTGAGTTCTGCAGTACACTGAATTTTGGTGCATCAGCAAAACTCAGAAGAGCTCATGTCTCTAGTCTAAAATTTTAGATCCTTGCTGTGGAAGCACAGCTGCAACAAAATTAATCTTATTACAATGCTTCTTTTCTTTTGCTAAGGTTAGCAATATGTTTTTGTATATATTATCACCCTACCTGATAATGATTTCCTTCTAAGATTTTTTTCTTCAATAAATCTGTAAAAGTGGGGGGAAAAAAGAAGAAGAAAAAAAAGAGAAAGAAAAAGAAAGAATTGGTTAGAATGTTTCAGTTGGGTCCTTCCTGACAAAATTCAAAAAATATATATGTACTTAATGAACATAAAACAAAATTTGTGGCATTTGTGGCTCAAAAAATCTGTTGGCTTCAACAGCAGCTAAATGCAGGCCTGTACTGGAGTACAAATCTCCAAAGAGCAGCGTTTCTGAATGAAAATATCTTGCTCTGTTTCAAAAGTCCCCATTAATTTCAGTGATAGTTCTGCCTGTTTCTTCCAAAATTATAAGTATTTAAGTATTCTCACAGTCCAGGTTTCACAGTGTTCAGCATTATGAGACCAACAACCAAAGGGTAGTTTTGCAGAAGTACTAAACTTTCTAAACGAAAATCTTTTACAGCTTCAGTAAAATCTATATTTTCAAAACTGCTTGGAATACAACATAAAAATTCTGGAAGTCCAATGACTTATTCAAAAGAATCAGTAAAAAAAATGGATGGCTTTGAGGACTTGGAACTTCATTTTTCCATGCTCATTTCTATAAAGATTCTATCATTATTTCAGCATTTAATTCTATTCAGCATTCTGCCTGAAACAGAAAATGCTGACTTCTTCTTTCCTATCTACGGCTAATTGCAGAATGATTGTATTCAGATCTTCATTAGTCTAATAACACATCTAAATATTGGTAGTAGGAGGACTGTTGGACTAGATGATCTTAAAGGTCTTTAATGATTCTATGATTCCGTGATTCTAAAAGCAAAACAAAAATCTATCATAAGACATAATGCTTTCAGTAAACATAGGCTTACAAAATTTCCATAACTAGATTGAAATGTTACAGCTCACTTATATTTACATATTTATTTTATGTATTTTCATAAAACATTTTGGTTAATGTATTTCTGTGCAGTTTATCTACATTTCTTCCAAATTTCCATAAAATTTCCAGTGAAAATAAAGTAAAACAGAATAATAGGTTTTATTTCTGTAGTATAAGACAACAGGAAAAATGCACAGCCATACTTAGCTATATACATTAGTAAAGGCAAAATGTATACCTGTAAAAGATAGAAAAGGAAAAACTGTTGGCTAGAAATTTTTCTTATAACTTATCCTGGTTGCGATCTCTATCTCAATTCCTATAACAAATCATTCTCTTGTTCTGAAACAGCTGGCAAAAAAAATGATGCTGAATAGTGTTGTTAGATGAGTGATAACGCCATAGAAGCTGCAGTATTTTGTAGCATTGTTTCAGCATCTTCTAAAAGATATTTGCATTTATTTATTATTATTTTTGTACCATTGCCATCTTCATCTGAAGGTTTCCAAAATCAGTCTGAAACAAGCAGCTGGACAGAAAGAAGAAAACAACCCAGAGTGCAGAGCAAAAGAAGGAGATAGAAGTCAGGATATATGTGAAGATACGCTGCTGGTGAATGAGAGAGAAGAATGGAATGAGATTACACATACCTATTATATACAAAAACCAAACTCTTATATTGTCTTTGAAGTACATGTCAAATGTTCTTTGAGAAGAAATCAGCCTTCAAAGCTGACAACAGATGCATTCTTCTTCTGAAAGAAAACATTTAATAATGCAGACATTGAGATTGCTCTGGAAACACTTACATGATATTACCCATTTTGAAAATTAGCTGCTGTATGTGTTAGCTCTTTTATGATATTTTTGCTCTAAAAAAAAAAAAAGTGACACCTATATAGTAAGATGAGGTCTCTAAGGGAAAAAAAATAGAGAATCCTTTTGTTCATATAGTGATCCAAGTACTGATTAAATATACTTAATCCATCATATTTTTCACGTTTTCATGTATTTCCCAAAATAGTTTTTTCTTTAGAACTTTCTTATACATATTTCTTAGATGAGTTGTCCAGAGCAAACTATGAAAAATCTTATATTTGTACAGGCACACTGTCATCCAAGTCTGCATCCAAAGGAACCTGCCTCTTTGTAGAAAATAAGCTTTTAGAAGGGAAAAGGAAACACTCCTATGACATCCTCAGTATTTCCCAGAATCTAAGAGTTCTCTCTTATGGCTCAATAGTAACAGACATATCAAAAGAGATGTATATCTCTGCCATTACCTAATATTTCTAGCCTTTGCTAGCAAAGGCAGTACATCGCTACGCCTAAGAGAAATATTAAAATATGCTTCCTTCTTATGTGGAAATCCTACTGTCAAACACTATCCACAGAACCCTTTCCTAGAAGCAGTGTTGCTAAGGAGCAGAGGTGAGAGCGTAGTGAGTTGACCATGGCCAACAGTTAAGCACCTACACAGCTGCTTACTTATTCCCCTCTCCTATTGGAGAAGAAAAAATAGACGGAAGATGAGAAGACTTGTTGATTAGAATAAGTATGTTTTATAGGTGAATCAAAAACTGTGTGCACAATCAAAACAAAATGAGAAATTTATTCATCACTTTGCATTGTTAGGCAGATATCCAGCGAATTTCTAAAAAGCAAGACCAAAGCATGACTAATAATTACTTAGACAAATGCCAAAAACATGAATGTCATCCCTTCCTCCTCCTTTCCCTGAGCTGTGGTGTTGGGTTTTTTTCTTTCTTACTTCTTTTTTTTTTTTTTTTTTTTTCTGAGCATGATGTCATATGATATGGAAGATCTCTTTGGTCATTTAGGGTGGTTTATCTTTGCTCTGTACCTTCTCAAACTGTTGCTCAGCCGACTCACCAGAGCAGCTGACAGCACAAAAAAAAGCTGCATGCTGTGTAAGCACAGGTCAGTAACAGCCAAAATGTATTCTTATGTTAATCATTCTAAGTTTATTTCAATAGCTGATGCTTGGATAATTGTTTTCTGAAGAGGAAAGCCAGACGATAGCAGAAATTTGACTATTCCAGGATATATTCCCTCTTTAACCTCAGAACTTAGAAACCATCAGTGCAAAATGAGAACAATGTCCTCAAATGACCCATGACCAAATGAGGACAAAATGAATAAGAAGACCAATACCCAAACAATTACCAAAGGCCATGGTATGCCCTCATGCAATCCCCCATAAGCACAGATGTCCAGGGAAAGTAGCCCAAAGGGGATGAAGCGTCGTGCTTATTTAATCTTTTTAATATGTAGGTCTATATTAACAAGTTGGTGTAATGTAGCTCTGCATAAATAAAAAACTTGCATGAGCAGAAGCAGATGTGCATGATTTGAGCAAATATTTCACCTGGCACTCTGCACAGAAAATAAAGAGCGTCTTCTCTCTAAACATACACTGTGAGAGTGTTCTGGAAGCACATGTTCTAGGTGTTTCAATAACATCTCCCACTGCAGCTAACTTTGGCATCCTGCCATTTACCATAGCTGATGTCCACACTGGTGATCTCACCTCTCCTCCATCCTCCTAAAAAGTTTTATAACAGAAACCTAATGAAGAAGAACAAAGAGAAACTGTTTGTGCCTTCACCTTTGTGATACAAATTCTCCAGTGTCAAAACTATTCTAATGGGCTTTTTATTCCTGTGACGGGAGGGAGCAGTTCATCATTACTTCAAAGATAAGTCACTTCTTAAAGTTAAATGTTATAGCTGAAGAGAAAGAAGGAATTTTTGAAACTGGACTCATCTTTATAGACAATATTTATATCCTGCCACTTGGAGATAGCAAACTAGACTAGCTTTTTATTTTCCTCACACTAACTTCTAACCTGGCCCTTAATTATCTACAAATTACTGAAATCACATGAGTCTGTGTACTGATCTTTCATTAACTTTTCCTTAGTGTGCTAGTGTTTGACAATTGATTCCCTAACAATTACAGTAGCTTTCAGTGTAGTTACCACTTTCTGCTTGTTTTTACAGACACAGTATATCACTTAAATCTCCCATGTGGATATTTTTAGGAGTCATTCAGTAGGTCATTACTTAAGATCGCATTTAATCATCCAATCATTTATTCCCAAAAGGAGAGTACAAATGATCATGCAATACAGCATGTGGATCTAATCCCCACTGAGTTTCTATTTTTCTGCAAACTGAGTATTTATTAGGATTTCTTTCTTTAAGACAGAAATTTGCATAATACATTTCTGAATAAGGAAGTTACTCTGGTGAATCCCCAGCCATTTCCTGTAACTTATCTTTCTATAATAATTCAGGCCAAAATGCTAGACAGCAGAATTTGGAAGTTTTCTAAAATGCCTTTTGTTGTTGTTGCTGTTCTGCTGCACAAAAGTTGTGAAATTGAACATTTTTGTTTGAGTGGGAAGCCATCAAAAATCTGTATAGATTCTCTGACTTGAAGTTTTCAGTCTTTCCAGTAGAATCTGAATATTATTTAAGCAGTTTTCTGCTGAACTGCATGTCACAAGGATCATTCTGCTTCATGTCACCTTCTTTGATATAAAAAGTATTATTTATGGTTCATGCTTTGAATAAAAATAGCCAAAAAATAACATTCTGAAAGAAATAGAACAGGAATTTCCCCTGATCAGAATTTATGTAGCTTTAGAACAGTAGTCAACTATATGTAGTTGAAACAGCAAAGCAGTGTATATTGATGAAGTAAAGAAGAGAAAAAGGGATTCTGAAGACCAGAAAAAAATGCTTATTATTTGTTGGAGTGATAAGTCCTACTAGTGATATTCTGAAGGGAGCTACATTGATTCTGTGATAAAGAAAAGGGATGACTCCTTTCATGTTTGGTTTCTCTAAGAGTGTTTATTTGTGGGGCTTGTTGTGGTTATTGTTGTTTTTACTCAAAATTTATCTATAAAAGAACTTAATTCAGAACTTAGACTTATTCAGAGTTGTCTCGTTCAGAGACAGTTGAGCCTTTATTTACCATGAGATATCTCTAAGTTTGGCTTTCCAATCTTCACCTTTCCAAAGACAAAATTATTTGTTTCTCCTTGTGGTTTTGGTTTGTTTTGTTTTTGCACTAATGATGCCTGTTCAGTGAGTCTGTTAAAAACCTGTTTCTTCTTCACTATAAATCTTTACAACAAGTTAATGTATAGTGATAAAAGATCAGTTAAGCAATAAGAATGAATCAAAGGAGAAAAAAAATCAAATTCTGCTGTTTCTCATTTTCCCAGGATGACAGCCATTTCCCAGTAATTTCAACAGCATCGTAAGACAGTTTCCCCTTGTAACTCTCTTCTAATTTAGAGGTCTGCTATTGAACTCTGTGACAGTTCTTCTTATCTGACATACTTCTAGGAGTATTCTTGCTCTACTATCATTTTTTAACACCACTAGAAGTTATGAAACAGCTTAGCTTGACCCATTGTTTTAATTCAAGCCCCCTATTTTTTCTCTTTACTATCTATTATTAAATGAAATTTATTTCTCTATATGGCAAATTTTTAGTTACTATGAAAGGGACGAAATTAATCACTACTGAGAAGTTTTAATTTGCCTACTTTCTACCCTAACTTACTTGTGAAGTTCAGGAGGAAGGAACTTGGTGACTTTTTTTCAAAACAATTATTCCTGGTTATTGTCCTAGTTTCAACTGGGACAGCCCTTCCCCAGCCAACACCCACTTTCTATGATGAAATAATTGTCCAGGGGAGAGCAGTGATTACAGCGTACCTAAACTTCCAAATGGCCTTTGATGCTATCTCCCATAAAACTGCTGTAGACAAGTTGTTGGCATATGGGCTGGATGAGTACACTGTGTGTCTGAACATCAGAAACTGCTTTTTCACTGTGAGGGTGACTGAGCCTTGCCAAAGGGTTCCCAAGGAGGTTGTGGAGTCTCTCACCTTGGATTTACTCAGAAGCACACAGTCCTGGACTACCTGTTCTATGTTACTCTACTTTAGCAGGGGTGCTGAACCAGATGATCTCCAGGTGTTTTTCAACCGTTCTATGATTCTGATATACCAAATTAATATTTCCCCTCAAAGATAAGTAGCTGAAGGATATTATTGTTTATGTCTGCTAAACAACTACATTAGAAGGAATTAATATCTGAAAACATCCTAAAAACTACCAATGCAGTTTTTGTTTACCTATTTCCTTTCCTGTCTTTATGCTTCTTTCAGATTTCAGTTTTTCTGGGTCTTTAGGACCCAGCTTTTTTGGTAAATATCAGAGAATCTCTCCTGTGACCACCTGCTCCCAAAAGGGGAGTGGGAGCCCTGCCTTGTTGCAACTGCCATTCTTTTTTTTTTTTTTTTTTTAATTT
The DNA here is from genome assembly GCF_951394365.1 of Tetrao urogallus. Classification (NCBI taxonomy): domain Eukaryota; kingdom Metazoa; phylum Chordata; class Aves; order Galliformes; family Phasianidae; genus Tetrao; species Tetrao urogallus. The sequence goes on along the minus strand of NC_136815.1, from coordinate 52,195,369 downwards.
GAAAATCCAGCTCTCTCCTCAGTTGATTTTGTCAGTCAGGGTAAGTAATGATCAAGAAATAAACAGAAACTAGTACTGTAGGACCATCAGAGGCAGATTCTGGTATTGAATAAGAGAATTCCTCTCTCATGGAAATAAAGAGTTCTTTGAGTGGAGATAATTACCTTAGCTTTGCTGTCAAAAAAATTAGAAGCATGCAAAGATATGGTCAAAGCAGTAGGTCAAAATTTATCTATGCAGTAGCTGCAGGATGCATCTGAGTACAGAACAGCTGTATAATTCTTCCCAACAAATTTATGCTGAAACCATGGTGAACAATCTAAAGCAAGGTTTTTTTTATTTCATAGAATAATCTCATTGGAGATTCATGATTCTCGACGTCCCTTCCAACCCAGGCCATTCTATGAATCTGTGATTCTGTGTGATCTGTTTCCTTTGAGAAAAAAATGAAGTTATCATTTGAACTTAGTGCCAAATTAAGCATTTATAAAGTCATTTGATGGAATTCAAACAAGCCTGTATTTGAAATTCTTGGAAATGTATTGCTTGGTAAGTTTATTACATGATTATTTTATCTATGCCAAACATATCACGTGAAAGCATATGTAAACAAATTATAATAATAAAAAGCCTGTTGTGAAACAAGCAAACAAACAAACAAATAAACAAAAAACACCTTGTCCATTTTCCAGTAGACAAGGAGGATAAGTAAGGAATTATGAAGGCCAAAATGTCCATTTATTTGATCAAAAAATAGTTTACTTATTTCTTTAGAATGATTAGAACATTCAGTTCATATGTGAATTTGCAGATTATGTCTGAACTACATTAACAAGTCCTGCAAAACAGTGGCAAGTGAAAACCAAGACCTCCTGTCTCCTTTCAGATTCCAAATCTCTCCACTTTATCCACTTAACACTATTTCAGAAAGGCCCATTAGAGAACAGTGGTATTTTTAGTCGCCTCCGCTCTCTGTAATGCAAGCAGTGAAATATTCTTCAATATACCAGTTTGGGTTTTTTTGTTTTTTATACCAGAATAATTATTGCAGTTATACACAACTTCACTATTTCAGTTTGGCTTTCTTTAATCCTTATTTTATGAAGCTCTCTCCAGATTAACTAGATGAATATCACTGAAGAGATAAGTATTATTAATGATAGCATGCAAAGTAAGGAAGACTATGGCCCAATTGAATTCATATAGTTCAAGCAATTCAGGTCACATTACATAGTAGTATATAAAGAACAGACAATAGTAGTCACCCACAGAAGTATACCCCATCCACAATTTACCTTTCTATAATCTAACTAACATAATGTGATCCAGTGAAACTACAGAATAATGTTGGCATACTTTTCACTTTGTATTAATCTAATTGTGTTAGGTCGTGACATTCATCTTTCTTATTTGTACAATGTGTATGTTTTGAGTAAAAGTACAGAAAAGTGACAAAGTTGTCAGACTTGAATGACATAATGAAAAAATGCTAAGTCTCAAAAATTGAACCACAGACCCTTCCCTTTTTTGGCTTTTGGCTTTTGGTATCAGTATTGTTTTTCCATTCCATTTTAGTAAGAAAGGTGTGGATGGATTCTTTGGGAGTAATTCCAGATTTCTCAGCAAAATATACACATTTTAGTTACCCATGTATAAATATTGCAATGAGCATGCTTTACAAATGACAGTAGATGTTTTTACCATTGAGAAACTATGTGAAGTATCATCAAGAGCCAGCAGACTAAAATCCCCATTGAGTTCAGGCTGGCTTTGATTCCCAGAAGCATTCCATTGAACTCCCTTTAACCAGCATCCTGACAGTTTTATCCATTGTATAAAACACTTTGAAGATGAAATACATTTTTTGTATTTGAATGTGGAAAGATCAAACTGTATAACCAGTACTACAACCAGTTCACTCCAAGCGCAACTGGAACTTAGCATAAAATTGTAAGTCATCCTGTTGAAGTTGTGCAGAAATGTCCAGTGTAAGTAATGACAGTAGACTGCACCAATAGATGTTTCCCTAAGAATTGTCTCTGAAAAGAACAGAGGAAAGTTTGCCTTTCCTATTCATTTTCTATTCAAAAGCTTTTCCAAGAACTGTGGCAATCAAGAGACACAGAAGAAAAGAAGCAGAGACAACTTCTGCAAGGGTATCAGGACTATCAGTTTCAGATGGAGTGACAGAATGTGATCTGGTAAACAGAGACAAGTGCTACAGCTGAATCCTCAACAAGGTTGCTTATATCTTCTATAAGGATTTGTGTGTTTCTGAATATGTTGTTTCTTTTACATCTGAGTTTGCCTGCAAAGCTCTGAATCTTAGGAGGATTTAACAATGATTAAGGAAGAGATAAATAAAACCTTTTAACCCTCAGTCTCTAAGCAAGGTATAAACCAAGCAATTTGCAGCTTAAATAACGTTCTGATCTCTATCTATAGTTAAAGTCTTTATTTAGAGATAAGCTAGAATTTTTCGGAAAAAGAGGATGAAATTCATTTTGAACTAGTCTATGAACTATTAACCATAGAATAGTCTGTGTTCACTAAGAAAGCTTTAAATTACAACCTGATAGAGGTCTGAGATGATTAGCTGAAGTAGGGTATGAAAGAATGTTTATGTCACTAATTTTATTGAATCAGGATATTTGGAATGGAAACATCATAAATAAATGTTCTAATTGAAAAAATAATTGTCAGATCCATCTTTAAATGAGACCACGATTGACACAAATAAGGCTAGCTCTGACCAAGAGAGAATGGAAAAGCTTATTTCATATTTGATCCTATTCTACTTCTGTGAGTTCGTAACAAGATCAAGCAACAGAATTTGTTTAATGAACATGCATTAATCAGTCATAAGTATTTCTCACCTCTTATGTCAGAAACTTCTACTTCTCTGATTCAGTTAACTGAATAGAAAACAATAGATAAATCTAAACTTTAAAAGGTGGAGCAGCAGAAAATGCCTGATGCATGTCATTGATATTATGATGATTTACAGAACTGAAAAAAAGGTTGGCATATAAATAATTAACAGTTAACTGGCAGACAAATCAATTTGTAGCATGCCAGAAAAATACCTGAAGTCTCTGTAGCCTAAGATTTTGCATTTAGAACTTGGATTCAGCAGAAAGAGGCATAACATTTCAATACGGCTTAAATCACAATGCAAACAGACGGCACATATCAAAAGGCTTATGTGAAGGCTGCTTGCTTTGCTTTGCTTTGCTCCCAGAAGAACAAAGAGTATGTTACAATCAAAAAATCCATTTCTATTAGCCTTGTTTCAGGAGGTTGTGTAAGAACCTGATATAGGAAAAGTAAAAAAAAAATAAAAATTAATGACATAACATTGATAGTTTTCAAAGAGAGATGTGACATGCACATACAAATGTCCTGGGTTTCCTCTGGAGGATTTGAAGGATGTGAAATCTTCATATTAGCCTTTGAATCCTGATTGAACACAGCTTGAACTTGATGTTTGGCTCAGCATGAATGCATATAAGACATTTCATACAATTGTAAAAGTTGAAAGTCCTCTGTAAATTCTGAGGTTTCCAAAAACCTCCTTTGGACACTTTCTAATAGTTCTATGCCCTTACAATACTATGGCACTCAAACTGCTTGCAGTGCTCAAGGTGAGGCTTCCAAGCACAGAGTAGAGCAAGTCAATCTCAGCTGGTGGCAGTGCTTGGCCTGGTACACCCCAGGGAGCAGTTGTCCCTTTGGGCTGCCAGGGCACATTGCTGACTCATATTCAACTTGCCATCAACCAGAAGCACCAGACCCCTATCTGCAGGGCTGCCTTCCATCCTCTCGTCCTCCAGTCTGTACAAGTATCTAAGGTTGCATTGTCCCAGGTGCAGAATCCAGCACTTGCTCTTATTAGACTTCACGTGGTCAGTTATTGTCAAGCCCTATCATTTCATCAAGATCTCCCCATAAGCACGTCTCTTTTCTTAGAATCAACAACTCCTCTGCAAACTTACTCCGTGTGCACTTGACTCCTGCATCAAGATGATGTATTAAAGCTTTAAGGAGAACTGGCTTTACTGTGGAGCCATGTGGAACTCCACTGGCCACCAGCCTTATATAATTCCATTTACTATAATCTTTTTAACTCAACTCATAAGACAAATTTTTTAAACATCTTATAATATACTCTCCTAGGTCACTGCTGGACACTTTTTTCAAGAAGGATACTATGAGACACAGTGTCAAAAGATTTTTTTGAAATCCAAAATGACCACGTATATCAAATGTTCTATCTTCTGACCATAGCTAGAACGGAAAGGCCGAAAATTTATCCATTATACAAACCACTGACATTGGCTGGCGGAGTTCTCCAGGTTTTTTCCACTGATCAGCTTTTTCTGCAAGAGAAGAATGAATCCTTAATAACAAAAGTAAATAAGTATTCCTCTGTGATACTAAGTCAATGAGAACGTCATGGGAAGAAAAGTAATGAGTTCAAAGTTTTTCATTCTGAAACAAAAACACAATGAAGTAAATAGATTGCTGAGAGTAATGTGTGTACTGTATTGCAGCTGTTCTGAACACAGTAGCACAAACAGGTGTAAACTGTACATTTTATAGATGAAGTACTAGGAACAGCTGTTATTAAGGCTGCATTTAGAATTGTATTGCAAACTGAAAATGTTTTCTGTTACTCATTGTTTTCCGAAGCATTCGTTCATCAGCCTGCACTTTTTTCAAGCCTAGAACATTGTAAGAAGGGATGACTGAGAATGTGTTGTTAAGAAAACTTTTCTCAAAGAAGAAGTTAATAGAGTTCACTTTCCTTTTATAAAATTGCTTATACTTCATTTTTTAAAACCTCAGCACAAAAAAATGACTGAGATGACTGAAATTTCAAGGGGAATTTCTAATAAGTAACATTTAATGTGGATATTCATTTCTGGACCAGCCAAATTTAAGTGCTTCAACTATGCATTTCATGCTTATTTGTTGCTTGAATTGGCTATGAATTAACATGAATAGAGACTATTTGCACGTGGATTTGAGAACCAAAAAAAGAAAAAAGAGAGAAAGAGAAAATAAAGAAGAAGAAAGCTACATAACTTCTCTCTCAGACTTCTTCATAAGTGGAAAATTATTTTCTGAGACCTCAATTCAGGAAAGCAATGAAACATGTTTGAACGTTATGCTGCACTGCAGCCAAAGGCAGCAAGAAATACAAATCAAATAGAAGTCCTTCAAAATACATCCTTTTTCTTCGTTGCTCGCCAGAAATAAATTGCTCACCAGCTATACATGACAAGATGGGTAGCTACAAATGTATTTAGATTTGATTACTTACAGAACCTATAAAGTATTGGAAAACTGTTGACAGGATTGATCCACTTCAAAACAAATTCCAACAGCAAAAAGCAATAAATCAAAGACAAACATAACATTGCATAATTCTTTATAACTGGCTCAATTTTATTTGAAGTTCTCATATATCAGTAGTATGGTTGGTTGACAATTTACTTGTATTCTCAACATACAGCTAATAAATATATACACATGCAAAAATATTGGCTATATTCAAAATGTAAATGTCTTTCACAGCAAGAAATTATTTTTCAAAAAATGTGATTTATAATTTTAAAAGATTTCTACACAGTAAGTTTAAATAACAGCTCAGATTTTCTCCCTCTCTATTCTTTTGTCATGTGACCACACCTAGAGTTCTGAGTTCAGCACTGGAGCTCCTAGCATAAGAAGGATATGGAGCTGGTGGAGTATATCCAGAGTGAGGCCACAAAGTTGTTCAGAGGGTTTAAGCACCTGTTCTATGAAGACAGGCTGAGAAAGTTAGGGTTATTTAGCTTAGAGAAGTCTTCAGGGAGACATTTATAACTGCTTTCCAGTACTTAAAGGGGCCTTATGGGGGGATACTCTTAACCAGGGATTGTAGTTACAGGCAAAGGAGTAATGATTTTAAACTGAAAAAGGGCAAGGTATATATTTTAGGAGGAAGTTTTTCACTCAGAAGGTGGTGAAGCTCTGGAACATGTTGCCCAAGGAGGTTGTGGGTGCCCCGTTCCTGGATGCATTCAAGGCCAGGCTGGATGTGGCACTGGGCAGCCTGGTCTAGTGGTTGGCAAAAACCTGCACATAGCAGGGGGGTTGAAATTAGGTGATCATTGTGGTCCTTTTCACCCAGGCCATTCTACGATTTAATGATTTGAAATTTGAAAGACGTTTATTTTCACGATAAGGATGATGAGGCACTGAAACAGGTTTCTCAGAGAAACTGGATGCTGCATACCTGGAACTGCTCAAGACCAGGTTGGATGGGGAATTAAGTAATCTGGTCTGGTGGAATGTGTCCCTAAACATGGCAGGGGGAGGTGGAACTAGATGATCTTTAAGGTCCCTTCCAACCCAAACCATTCAATGATTCAATGTTTCCATGATTTAGCAATCTGCTTGCAAACAAAAAATTTAGTGGATATAAGGCCCTGCAACTTTATCATTTATTTCAATAGAAGAAGAAAAAGAGTGCTTACTTCAGTGTAATTGTGACCGATTGTCTTTGATACTGGTGCTTTTAAAAAAGCAATTGTTTCCTTGTGCCAACTATGCTGTTAGGATTACAAAGTGCATTTCTGTTCTATGAAAGCATGAAATTTCAGTTGCACTAGTATAATTAGTTAAAATTGTAAGTTTAATTTAATATATGTTTTAATATTTTCAGTGTGTGTGACATTTCAAACGTATGTAAGTTTTTAGGAAAATCTTTACTTTCAAAACTATCATATTTAGAGCTTCTAATTTATGTCAGTTTAGAAAGCTACACATGCAACTTCAATTTCTCTTTATTTTAAAACAGCATTATTTGGATACATAAATGGACCAAAATGTTTTTATGTTCCATTCTAATATAATTTGACCTTTTGAATTTCCTGTAATATTGTTTTTGACACCAAACCTTTCTGAAAATCACACAACAATAAATAAAAGCTACATTGAAAACTATTGCCATCAAAAAGCTGTTTGAATTAAATAAACTAATATTGAAATTAGGTAAATTTTTACCATTACTGTTTTGTACTGTATTACTGTGAGAAATATTTTAGTCTTTTTAATAGTATAAGCTCAGACTCTGAAATTTCATTTTTTAACTACGAATAGTGCAACTATGAAAAAGTGCACATTTTGAAGTAGAAAAGAAAATAACTTGGAATCTCTCCATAGTATGAGATATTACTGTCTTAAAAAACCCTACATTTATTTTAATATCACATCACACTTTAATAATTATACTTTGTGACTGAGGGCATGTAAAAATATACAATTAATCATAATGAATACCCATTTCAAAGCAGAAGTTTTCTTTTACAGGAAAATGACCAAATGTTAACAGCTTTATAAAATGAAGTTTCAATCAGTTGTGTGTGTTTCGTACTACCTGCCAACTGTTCGATTACTTCTAGAAGTAGCTAACTTATACCTAAAATTATTTATATTAAGTGATATTAATGTAATACTGTGACAATTCGTATTTTGTTTTCTAAGGAAAAGTCAGGAAAATATTAAACATTCGGCCATCTATAAAAATATAACTTTTTTTATCCTTCAAGGTATATTCTGAATTAGAGTAATACAAATTTAAAACAATTCTGTATCTGTGGAGCCCAATATATTTCTGTGTTCAGTAAAAGCATTGTCCTACAACAGAAATGAATTTATATCTTCGTGTTAAATTTCTCCTACAAAAAGGGATAACTTGCAATATGTAGGGAAAATTAATTTTCACCTCAAGAGATGTAAGTGAAGACAAAATTACCCATCTGCCAGATAAGAAATTGCTTTAAAACAGAATGAAAAGTGTTAGCTTTTCTTAAAATTGAATTTACACCTTGCCTTGGTTGGAGAGCATAGGCAGTGAGGTTCACTCAGAATATATTTTAAGGACCCTCCAAAGTTCATCATCATTCTTCCAGAACTCTACCATACATGCAACAATCAGAGTTCATAAGCAAAATTTCTTTTCATGATTATCTGTACATGACTTAGATGTATATACCATTTTCTTTTGTTTACAGTATGCTCCTTTCCGTTGAATTTTCAAAAACACTAACAATTTTGTCATAGTTTTTAAATACATATTTGTTCAACAGAATTTTGTAAAGGATGAAAAATTCCCTAACTTTGCCTTTTTCAAAATTGTCTTGTCTAAAAGATTATTCATGGCTGTTAAATTGAAGGCTTCCATCAGCTTGTGAACTATTCATCACTAAAGTGAGTCTACAGGGTCAGAAATGCTGTATCCCAAAGCCCGAAAAGTAAATATATTCTCCTTTACTGTGCAATTTTTAGGTAAATTTTAGAGGCCTGTGAGTTATTTCCATTAATTAGAATGTGATGATGAAACCAGCTAGCTTTGATACAGCTTTTTTCCCCTCATGATAGAACACATATGTATCTATTTTCTTAGTTACTGTCCTATCTTAATCAGTAGTCAGTCTCTATGTCCTGTGTCAGGATTCTCTCCGTATCCTAGTCTCCAGTGTACTGATGATTTTATCTTTTAAAACATTGCTTCATCTCTCCTCAACACAGGAAGTGTCTACCATTCCTGTCTCCAAGGAGTCAACATATTTAAGTAGTACAAATTCCTGGCAGTGTGGTACCACCTAAGTCTAGGCCTATGGACGGATTTAATACAAAACCCTGAAATACCCAAAACAGTCTTCATTCTGGGCAACAATGAGAAACAATGAACACCAAACACTTTACCAGTCCTGTTGATTAATGCCAGAATGAACAGGCATTACACATAAATCAGAGTACGACGGCCTGAGCTGTGTATATTATTTGATGGTCTCCATGCCGTGTTCGTTTCAAACTTGTTATAATAGCATTTAAATTTGCTTTTTTTTTATTTTTTTTTTTTTTTTCATTAAAGAAGCTAAAAAGAAAGGAACTGAAGGTTTTTTTGCCCAGATGGATAGATTTTAACCAGACAGATGGGAGAAAGCAATTCCTGCCTGAACTTCTGGCAGATTTCTAGAGTTCACAGTCTGGGAAAAGTTTTGCCAGACAGACTGTGGTTCCCCATCATGTTTTTTGAGGGCAGGAAGACACCATGGTATACTAAATTCAATGGGAACCTTAAGGATTTCAGGAATCCCAGTACTAACCAGAATTTGGCTGTTGCCTTCAAAGCCTGAATCTTACAAGGAAGCCAAGGACTTGGAATGGATTCCCAAGGTTCTTGATTCTTAGGTAACTCTGCCATATGGAAAGCTTGAATATTTTGAATAGCTTGGTGAAACTGTCTTGCAATGACTGGCCCTCAAAGTACCACTGAGCATCATGCAAGGTTGTGAATACAGGATAAGTTTTTCTTCTGAAATAGGTGCTTACATCTTGCATCTTGTGTCTCTGTTTCCATATATTCATCTTGTCTGTCCGACTCACTGGCACATTTCAACTCTGCCTCTGGCTTGATAAGAATAAATCCTCATTATTAGAATCTAGGACATTACTAGGCAAGAGAGCCACTGACTGCCAGGAGTGTTCAGTAGAAAAGGGTCTGTGGGATGTACAGGCTTCTCCAGCCTCCAGTGGGCTCTGGGTACCTCCCTGGGTACAGGACTGGGTCTGCAGGGTGGGCGACCAGGGATCAGGCAAGGCAGAGCTGTGGGGAGTTGGGGATTGGTCCTGCCATGGCTTCAATGGGGCAAAAAAATTAAAAAAAAAAATTAATAATATTAGGTTAATTCTGCTGGTAAAACTGAAAAATCTCAAAGAAAATAAATGCAAGGATTCTTTTTCTCTTAAGTGTTGTGTCCATAATTCTTTCAAAATAAACACTATACATCAGCATATGTGTGTATAATAGTTAAGAGTGTGTATGCATGATAAAAAAGCAGAGTTCTTACCACTGTAGATTCAAATAGATATTGAAGAAATACTAAGAAATGTGTTCAAATTAATATTTTCTAAATAGCAATATGTCTTTGGATGAGAGCTCTATTCATTCTGATTTTTAATTTTCAAGTGGGAGATTTCAACTTCCTCAGGAAATTTTCCATTGCATTCTGCAATCCAATACTCTATGCTCTAGGATGTCTGGCATGCACAGCTTAAAAATTTACTGAGAATAACTCATTTGATTCCATGAATGCAGTAGAAATTATCTAAAGCTGTTCCCCTTCTAAATGATTGGAAAGGATCAAAGCCCTTCCCTTGGAAATAGGAAATTAGATTATGAAGCATATTTGGCACATGCACTCCAATCTCAGTCATATACATTCAGATTTCAGGACTGAGTTACAATATTGCAAAAAGTAATTTGCAAAAACTCTTTTGTCCTTATGGGACTGACAGGTCATCAGCTTCTAGAATTTTCTAGGGTTTATCTGCAGAAACATAACATTTTAATGTAATAGAGCTTCTGTGCTTATTGATTTAACTTGTTGATTCTGCTGCTTGTACTGCTTAAATGAATCTGTCCAGTCCAGTCCCATGGACCTTCCATTTTTTATAAATATCTTCCCCAGCCTGCACAGTAGCAAAGCTCTGTGGCAAACACATTGTAGACACCTGTAGATGAACATCATTTGTAAGTGGTTATAAGTATGCAATCAGGTTGGGGTTAAAAGGGGGGGGGGGGGGGGGGGGGAATGGGGAATTTTCATTTGCATCATGAAAATATATATTTCCATCATCTCAAAAGGATGTTAATCTAAGAGAGTTGCAAAGATGGCTGCAGCAAATGTAATTGATCTGTGGACTTAGGCACAGACAGGGAGGGCATCACCAATAATCTGTCTGTGCATCCTCTGCTGTCAGGGAAGAAAGAATGGAGAAGAGAAAGTGAGAGATTGGTGTGGTGTGACATGGCATGGCATGGCATGGCATGCTATGGTATGGTACGGCACCATGTAGAGTACAGGCAAAACCCTGAACTTCCCTCTGAAACAGGACCTTTTTCTGAAACTAAAGCTTTCACCTGTAATGAGCTGTGAATTTGATTTTATGAATAGCCCTTACCTTTTCACCAGGGCAACACAGATAAGGACTAACTGCTATCCAAATCATCCTGAAAAAAAAGAAAAACAAATGCTTTCCATGTGTCTCTATGCTAAAACAGCACTTACTGACTGTAATAATGCAAGCAAATCTGAAGAAAGAATTTAGTGATTTATGAGTCATTGTTACAAAATAATTAAGATGGTAACTACAAAATAATATAAAATATATAAAAATTGAGCAAAACTATGTGTTTCAAATGCAGTTTTACAGTAACCTCAGTTTAACTTGTTGTTAAAACATAATAAAAATAGAGTTTTAACAGAATTTCTACAGGGCTCTGTAGGGTTATTGTCCATCTTGAAGTGGCCAGTTAGTACTTTGGGGATGAGAAAGATGTTTCAGATAGCAAAGAATTGGGGCAATAAAAATGAGACATCGCAATAAGGGACATAATCAAATAAAGACAGGAATAAAAGGAAAAAATATGATGTTGTAAAGAATGAAGCATCTGATGTAATACAAGTTCTTAAGAGGGCCAAGGAAGAAAAAATCTAACAATCAGGAGGAAAAAAAATTGGAAGCTTGTGTTCTCTTTCTCTTTCCTCATAAGTATCATCAAGTCCAGTTCCTGGCTTCACAAAGGACCACCCAAAATTGAAACTCTGTCTGTGAGTGTTGTCCAAATTCTATTTGAACTCCACCAGAGTTGGTGCCATGACCAACAGGCTACTTTCAGAGCCTGTTCTGGCGCCTGGCCATTCTCTGGTGCAGAACCTTTACCTGGGACTCAATGTGACTATCTCCAGACCCAGCTCCATGCCACTCTATTGGGTAACTACTATGTTTCTGTAATTGCTCACACTCAGTTTGGCTTCCCTTCCTCAAACAATACCATATCATCCCCATTTTATTTGGAAAATGATCAAAATATTTTATTTCCATAAGGCTGAATCGTGTTGTTTTCAATTCCTTTTTCTTGTCCAGACTGTAGGAATTGGTAATTTTTAATGTAGAGGAGCAGGCATCAGGAGTGGATTTGTTTTTCAGCATTTCTTGACCGTCATTATCAGGCCTTACAGTTAATATATTTCATTTTCTAAATATATTTCATTTTCTAAATGTCTTAGACTAGTGTTTAGATGAAAAACATATCACACACTACAACTCACTGACTCACTGGAAGAAGCAACACTGTTTGGGCTTCTTGTCCTGTACCTATCCTAAACATATATTCTTCATAAATAAGCATCTCTAGGAAGCTAGCCTCCTAAATTTGCATAGAGCAGATTGAGCAGTGATTCTAAGCCCAGACTGAAGCTAAGCAGTCATCAAGATTTTTGATAACCCAAACCACTGAGTCTTGCTTTGTTTACTGTTTGCCTTTTAAAACTGGTCTTAGCAACAGTACTGGATCAACAGCAAATTTCCCAGATGGATTTCTGATTATGCTTTCCAAAATTTAGTATCCTGAACAGAAATTCAGCTGAATTTTACTGTATCTGGTGGTGTTTCCTCTTCTATCAGTATTCTATCCATCTTTTCCTTGTGCTGTGCCCACACCACCTGTTAATCCATCTGTGCTGTTTCTCTGTCTGTTGCCTAAATGCTGTGTCTTACTTGCCTAGTTTCCAGAAGCTCCCAATCTATCTGCAAATGAAAACTGCTGCATTCATCCTGCCAAGATCTGACCCTAATTTATCCTCCTTTCTTACCATGACCCTTGTGTCTGTGATTGGTCAAGAAGGCTGCTAACTAATATTCTAGTGTACATCTGGCTCAGACACATCATAGCCTTGTCAGGCTGAAATGAAAACATCTTCCAGAGATTCCCTACATTCTTCTGTTGAACCACAAGAGATAGTTCTATGTTACTTTCTATCTACCTCCTTTATTTTAGTAACAGGTTACACATCCCTTCCTCATGCCTAAACCACCATGTACTCACCCAACTCAGATTCTTTGTATGCATTATTCTCTGTCTCTTCTCCTAGAGCCCTATATTCCCTTCCTCCTCCTTTTATTCATCCCTCTAATAGATTTCCAACTTCCTTCTTTTTTTGCCAGAAACCTTCTACATTCTCATGTCACAGATTCCTAATAGCTTCTCTATACACTACATTGCCCCAGTTTTTCCACTTATAGGAGGACTCCCTCAATTTTCTATTTACTTTTATTCTATCTTATGACAGCACCATAGAATCAGGATGGTTGAGGTTGGAAGGCCATGCTAGAGATGACTAGTCCAGGCATGTCCAACAAGCAGACCAGGACTGCTAGTAATGTGGCCTGGCCTTTGATACTGTGCCATCATGGCAGCACCTCTACCCTGCCAAGCAGCTCACCCAGACACATGCATGCATCCACCACTCAGCAACAACCAAACATCGGTGTGTTGGGCACGGAGTGGACTGAAACCATGACAATGAGTGGGCATAGTGCAGTGCTAACTCTACCTCTCATATCAACATCACATTGGATTGATTTGAAATCCGCATGTATTACACATTACATGTGCTTGTGACTCTCAGTGAATAAAACACAGTGATTATCAATAATGATATTTCAACCTATTTAATGTCATTTCAAAAGAAAACAGTACCCAAAAAAAGAAAGGTGTTTGATGAAGGAAGGCTGTTGAATGAAAAATGGACAGACAATTACTTTATTTTCAAGATAAATAATATGGCCTGCTTAATTTGTAAGGAAACTGTCAGTTTTCAAATATTACAATTTGGAAAGATATTATACACAAAAGCATGCTGCCAAATTCAATGCAAAACAAGGAATGTCTTGTAAAGACAAAACAGTGGAACTAAGTCTGTCATCTCAACTTTTTTTTTTTTTAAGTTGTAAATCAAATGGATTTTATTATAAAAGCTAGCTAAGGTAGCAAATCTGATTGCAAAAAAAAATCAAAGCCACTTAGTCTTGGTTAGTTCATTAAGTAATGTATGGAAAGAATGGCACATATAATTTGTCTTGATAAAAACAGATTTTTCTAAAATCAATTAGTTTCATAAGACTATAGTCAGGAAAACTGAATAAATAGAAAAGTCTATCTAAAGAAATTTGGAGATTAAAGTTGTTGATTTCAAATTTTATGCTTCGGCTACAGATGAAGTCACTAATGTTCAGTGCTAAACTTGCCCATTTTATTAGATATATTGATAATGAATATGTCGCTGAAGAAATGGCTCCTTTGGTGCCATTAAAAGACACAACTAAATATCTTAATATATATGTATGAAGCAGTAAAAATTACATTAAAGTGATTTTCTTTAACCTTTGTCAACATATCTGGTAGAACTACCGATAGTGCCCTGGCAATAGCTGGTAAAAAAGATGGACTTATAAAATTAATAGAAGATGATGCAACAACCACCAGCAACACACATTTGGTGAAATATCACTGTATTGTACATCAAGGAAAATTATGCCCAAAAGCTTTAAAAATGGATAATGTTGTGCAAATGATTATTGAAGTTGTTAAGTGGGGTCACCAAGGTAAGGTTGTCTTCTACTGTGGTTTCAACTGTGACAGAGAAAGGGGGCTCCTTTCTCCACATTTCAGGGAGAAGAAAAGAAAAAAAAAAAAACCATTAAGATAAGGAAAGATAACAGATTTACTACAAACAGTAAAAAAATCTAAAATAATAATTAGAGTTAAAATTAATAACTCAAATGGGACAGAGCGGAATGCAATGACTGTGCTGCTTGCTGCATTTCTGGAATCCATAAGGCTTTTACCCACATCACTCAGAATCAGAGATCACATTGGGAACAGTGGAAGTCCTTGGGAATAGTAGGTTTTCTTGGAGAGTTAGAACTCACATGAAACTGCTAGAGAAACAGACCAGAAAGTACAGCTTCATAGTGAGTTACACCTCTGCACCCAATAGCCTGCCATGTGGTGTCATGATATGAATACTGATATAATCAGGACACCCTCTGGTGCTACAAAACACAGAACTAGACCTAGTATTCCACCAGAGAGGATAACTTCCCTCAGCCTGCTTGCAATGCTCTTCCTAATGCTGCCAAGCATGCTGGCTGTCACTGCTGCAAGATTAGGTTTCAGGTTCACATTCAACTTGTCCAGCGGGATGGCAAGGCCTTTTTATGTAGAGCGCTTTCCAGCTTGTCAGTGTTTAGCATGTACCAGTGCATGGAATCACTCAGCAAACTAGGAATCATTTCACATCCACGTCTCTGTACCATTTTGTTTTCCAGTATTATGTGAAAATAATCAGCGACACTAAAGCACAAAAGGAAATAAACATATTCTGGAAACTGGTCTCCTTGCTAGATTTGGAGGCCATCAGGCATTATGACAACTGTGCTAAGAAGAGAAAAGAGTGTCAGTGATTCACATCTGGTTTTCCAGTTCTTTTGGGTCAACACTGTTGTCAATCTTTGTAATATTATTATAATTCCTTAGAAACTGTAGTTGAAACTAGCATCAGGCAAATATAACAGAACTGCTAGGAAGGATCACAGGGTTAGTTTCAGGTCTTGTGCTACTGACTGTCCTTAACTTGTGAAGAACCTTTCTGACACAGTAATTCACATAATAGATTCACTGTCACATTGTTACTGCAGATAAATTTGGGATCTGATGATAATAATGTAATTTTATTGGCAAGTGGTCAGAAAAAAAGATTTAGAACAATTTTTTAAGAAATCCTGTGTGGAGATGAGGGAAAGACCACTGACCTACAAAGTCACTGTCCTAATTCTAAACATATTTACATGCTTACATGTAAGAAAGAAGAGACACTTTATTCTAGGTGTTATCTCAACACTTCCAAGTTTTGCAGAACTAAACTCAATTGTGGGAACACCATCTACCTTTATTCCAAGGAATTTCATATGTTTCTTGACAGCAGCTTGATTTCAAGTCCAGCTTCTCATTGTGGACTATTCTTTTGTGTGTTTTCAGTTGTTTTACCTGTCCTACAGGTAAAATTTATATATATATAAAAATGTATATATGCATATGTATATATGTGTCTATATTTGTATACACAAACTCTGAAAGTAGTGCCTCCTATTTTGTTATGTTGGCCCATTACATCAGAGGCGGATGCTGGTGAAAAAAATATAATGAATTTTTAAGAAAAGAATGTGGAAATATGCAGACATATAAGTATATACATATACTTAATATAACTTCCTACATTTTTTAATCTAATTCTTGTGCTTTCTCACTTATCACTACTAATTCTGATACAGATTCTCAGAGACCCTGATTGGAGTTGATCTACATACCCAGTTACATCTGTCAAACTGCTGAGATCCATTCTTTTCATCAGAAGTAATCAGATTATTCTGCATGACATCTTCAGCAACCATAACTTAAATAAACTAGCAGTTCATTCTATCTATCCTCTGCATCTATCAGAAAGTAACTTACATTTCTTTCCTGATGCTTTCTATCTCAGTTGTTACTTAGCAGCTGCATGGGTCATAAGATAAACTGCAAAAATGTGTTTCCAAATCATTATTCCTCCTGTGGTTCTGACTTTTATTGCAGCTTTGCATAGGAGATCCTGCACAGTGCTGTGTGCAAACTGTGCTTACTACATGTAGGTACCTAAGGATTAGGTTAATATACAAACTGTATTGCACTAAAAGCATTGACAAAGTAAAAAATTCTTTTTCATGTGTGTGTTAAATTATCAGGGAAAACAAACAAACAAACAAATAACTTAAAAACAGTCAAAAACTCACTACTCAAAATGAAATTCCAAATATAATTTTGAAAGGCATATAACTGATCACATTTTTGAGAGCTGTCTTTAAGTGAAACAACCAAGAACAATCAGAAATCAGAGAGGAAGAGCACAAAAGGCAAAATGTCACAGGCATACAAGTGAGCAGTGACTTGAAAACAGAAAGACACAAAAATGAAAACAGGTTTAAGAGAAAACTTTTAGGCTATTCAGAAACGGCATAAAGACTGCAGTCAAGGTAAGTGTCATCAACTTTGGTAGTCTCTTTTTTTTGTTTTGTAAATACAGTCACATTAAGAATCCTGCCTCTTTTATCTAGATCTGTTTCTCACTTCCCAAACCCAAATATTATAATGCTTCTGCTCAGAATACACAATGCTGTTTAATCTTCAGGATTGCAATCATTAGAATACAAAAGGTTAACATGTCCAATCATACACTGGTGATTTGGCAAGAGTGAATGTGAGTCTATGAAATCTTGTGTTTATTATTGTTATAAAAAGCTTTTTTTGTGTGTGTTTAATTTTATGTGACTGGGTGAGGTGAAACTTGTACAGGTGGAAGGTCTGCAGTCATCTTACAAAAGTTAACTGCAGATTACACAACAAACAATTCTTAGAGATCCTGGTGCCTCATGTTCCTGTCACAATTTTTTTTTTTTTAAGTAACAATTTCGTAACTGTGAAATATATACCTTTATTTTCCAAAACTTTGCTGCAGATGAGTTCATGAACTTACCTGTAGGCACTTCACTGATTAAATTTAAACTAAAATATTACAATGCTATATTTTAGAGGAAAAGCTATATATACTAGTACTATATATTCTTTTAAACTGAATCAAAATAAAACTTTCAGTGAGTCCTTAATTCACTGTGTTTTGAAATTTTCTTCTTCACATTATTTAGATTTCATTACTTTGCTTCTCAAAAGCAGAATTAGGTCAGTATTTCATTCCTGTATGTGACTACAATTCCACTGTTAGAAAAGGTCAAAGTTTATTTCCCTTCATATATCCTAAATATGCTCATGTGAAAGTGATTCTTTACTAAGCTATTTATTTTACAACTCCTGCAAAAGGACACTTCCACCTTAATTAAAACTTGAGCATTTATACATGATACAGCCAGCCTTATTTCAGTCCAGTAGTTTTATTGAGTCTCCTAGTTAACCTAAATCTTCACAAGAAGGTGATAAATTACCTCCTGTTCTATACTACCAATTATAATCTAGTGTCTCATTATTGGTCAACTGTCTGCATTTCAGATCATAAAGAAGTTCAAACAGAGGATATGACCTAGTTCTGTAAGAATGAGAGTAGCACTTTTTTTGGAATGTGACATTTCAGCCAAAAATAATTTTTTAACTCTCATGTACAGTGTTACAAAACTATTTCATTATTTGAGAGAATGTTATTTTATGTACCTTCATGTCAAATTAAAGAATATTCTTCCTCTTCTTTTAGAAGATGCAGGATGGTAAGAGAAGAAATGGCTAATATATATGAATAAATTTGGAATATCAGGGCCTTAATAATGGAAGGCAAAGAAAATCTCTCCTATTTAAAGTGTATTTTTGCATAAAGGAAAATATTTTCAGGGAAAGAAGAGTGTACTTCTTTCAAAAAGCATAATGAATGTCTAGCAGAGA
Source organism: Tetrao urogallus (assembly GCF_951394365.1). NCBI lineage: Eukaryota > Metazoa > Chordata > Aves > Galliformes > Phasianidae > Tetrao > Tetrao urogallus. The sequence continues at coordinate 52,176,987 of NC_136815.1, read as the reverse complement.
ATTATTTAGTTTAAATTATTGCTAAATAATAACTGTGGATTATTTTTCAGTTATGACTTTATTAAAAATCAAAGTGGATGAGCCCCTGACTATTAAAAGTTCAGTGAGTTTCAGTGATTTCACTTGTTTTCCAGAGTTCACCAAAGCTTCAATAAAAATAGATTTGTTATGGAGGTATATTTTCAAACTGTTAAAGAGGAAGTATGTTATGATTTGAAGACATTGGATGTTCAATCAATCTCAGTGCATATGAAATGTGTTTATTGACCTTGTTAATATGCATAGATAGGAAAGATAGGATAATTCATTTTCAGACAAGAAATAGTGAAATCTATCAGAACCAGCTACATTCCTTCCAATCATAATCTACTTGAAGACAGAGTCTTTGGTGTGATGTGGCATGTATAAATGTAAAACTTGTGCTTGTGAATTCTTACTTCTTTGCATATGTTCACAGTTAGGTTTTCAAACTGCTGTTTGATTTCAATTTTTCAGTGACTCCTAGAGAAGAATTTCCAGTGTAGTTTACTTAAATATATTTAAGTCTTAAATTGACTGAATATTTTCTGTACATCAAATTAACTGAGAGTTGGAGTGTAGTAAAATGGTCTGAAAAGATGGACTGCAGAATATGTTGGAAATAAGCTAAGCTACTGAACTCAAAGGCAAATGGTAAAAATTTGGCAAATGGTAAAAAAAAAAAGTCTAATTTGGCAATCAATCATAAATAAAGTTTCTTGGATGTTGATGCTGGTTCCACTCTTGTTCAGTACTAAATAAACATTTTAGATAATGGGATTGAGCACACCCTCAACAAGTGGAGACATTTGCTAAGGAAGGAAAATGTCATTAACAGGAATGTCCTTCCATCCTCCTTCTTTTCCTCAGTTTTTCTTCCAAGCATGACATTGTAAGGTATGGTATACCCCTTTGGTCTGTTTGGGTTAGCCATCCCAGCTGTGTCACCTCTAAAATTCTTTCTACCCATGGTCTACTTGCATTTAGCAGGGGAAGTGGTTTAGAAAGAAAACCTTGGTGCTGCACAAGCACTCAGTCAAAGTGTTAACATTGTAACACAGTTGTAGCCCCAAATGTGAAGTAGAGTAATATATGGGCTACTACGAGAAAAATAAACTCCAACTGAGCCAAACCCCATACAGCTTTCATCTAGTTTTCCTTCTTTCTTCTTGGCTATTAATTTTCCCTGTGGGGTGAATTATTTTCATCCTTTTAGGCAAAGGTAGTTATATATTACATTCTAACAAAATCACTTTAGTGCTGTAATGTTGTCCAGTTTTTCTAAGCTATAGTAGATGTGGATTTGATGGATAGACAATGTGATGGATAAGGAACTGAGTGAATGGCTGTGTCCAGAGTGTCACAGTCAACACCCCAGTGTCTACAGAGACACCAGGGATGAGTTCTGTCCATCAGGAATTCACAATGGGATGAGAATAGTTTAATATCATTATTAATGATGTAGAAAGTAAGACTGAGCATGCCTTCAGCAAGTTTGCAGATGACATCAAGCACAGCTGATACGGTTGAAGGAAGGGATGACATCCAAGGGAAACTTGGCAGGCTTGCGAGGTGGGCCCATATGAATCATTCATTAAGACCAAGTGCACGGTACTGTGACTGTCTTGGGGCAACATGTACAGACTGCAGGATGAATGGACTGAGACCAGCAGTGCAGATAAGGACTCAGTGTTACTGGATGAAAAGTTGGTCATGAGCCAGCAGTATGCATTTGCAGACCAGAAAGAAAATTAAATACACAAAAGAAGATTGGCCATCATGTCAAGGGAGGTGATAATCCCCCTCTATTTCATTCTTATGATACTACAGCTGGAACACTGTGTTCAGGTCTTGGCCCCTAATACAAGAGAGACAGGGATCTGTTGGAGCCCAAAGTCCATTTAGGGTCCGGAGGAGGGCCACAAAAAGATGGCTGGAACACCTCTCATGAAGGAAGTCTGAGAGAGCTGGTGTCATTTAGAATCATAGAATCATAGAATCACCAAGGTTGGAAAAGACCTAAAAGATCATCCAGTCCAACCGTTTACCTATTACCAATAGCTCCCACTAAACCATGTCCCTCAACACAACATTCAGTCTTTCCTTGAACACCCCCAGGGTCGGTGACTCCACCACCTCCCTGGGCAGTCCATCCCATGGCATTCCATTCCAGTCCATGTTTAGCCTAGAGAAGAAAAGGCTCTCGCCTTTCTTTTATTGCAGCCTTTCAGTACTTAAAGACAGTTAATAAGAAAGTTGAGCCTATATTGACAGGACAAGAGGTAATGATTTTAAACTAAAAGAGGGTAAATTTAGATTAGATATAAGGAAGAAATTCTTCACAATGAGGGTGGTGAGATGCTGGAGCAGGTTGTTCAGAGAAGGTGTGGTTGCCCCATCCCTGGAATTGTTTAAGGTCTGGTTGGTTGGATCTTTGGGTAACCTGAACTAGTGAAAAATGTCACTGCCCAAGGCAGGAGGGTTGTACTAGATGATTGTTAAATGTTGATTCCAAACCAGACCATTCTGCTCTTCTCTTCCCCAGTTCCTGTATTTTTTTATTATATGTCAGAATTTCATTTTTATTAGAAATACCATGGGATTATAAAATGTGAGTATAAAAAATGAAAACAATTCTGCATGTGTAGACAGTGCTGTCTTTGAGGCATTACAAGCACATCTATGATTTGGACACAATATTATTGACACACAGATATGTAATTTTTTTCTACAAGTAGACTTCAAATTTGTCATTTTTCACAAGGAAACTCTGAAACACTGGAAAGATTCAAGTTCTGTAGTAATTCAGGTAATGTCAGAGAATGCAATATTTAAACTGTATTTAGATCCAGTGTTAGTAACAGTGCTGAAACTGTACAGAGGTTTAAAATTTGATGAATGAAAATGCTGATGTATCACCTGATTCATCAATATAGTTGAAGTTGCTATGCACTTTTATTGTACTTAGGAAATCATATGGGGACAAGGCAGTTTGATGACTTGGCACAGTTTTTAATCATAGATGTAGCTTTGTTGTATCTTCATTAAATATGTGTGTGATCTTATGCACAAAGAGATGAAAGTAGGCAGAACCTTTGTACCAAAGGAAAGAATTAAAAATGGCCAAAAGCAAGAGATCACATTAGTAGATAAAGCACTGAGCAGACATAAATTCATCCACCATTTTCAAATATAGATGGAAAAAAAAGTAGAACTGGTTAAAAGTGGCATTTCATCAGAATAGATGCTTTTTTTCTGGAGATTGTTGACCAAAATATTTGAAAAACAAAAGAAAAAAAAAAAGAAAAAAAAAGAAAAGAAAGAAAGAATTTTATCCCATTAAGTGTAAGTTTAAATTTATTGGCTCTGACATGTTTACATTTTTTAACACTCTATGAAAAGAAATGTCAAAAAAAAAAAATCAAAAGACTTAATTTAGCAGATTTTAAATTCTCTTGTTTCTGGATCCTCTGGCTTCAAAATTTATTTCAGCTGTTTTAGTTAAAGTTTCCCCATAGGTGTACTGACTTAATAGGGTATTGAAGATCTAGAAGGGGTGCTCGGAAAGTAATGCTTTTTATGATGATTTTATGATGACTGTCCAAAATGTCAGAGGCAGATGTTGGTGGTATGGCAGTAGAACTTAAGCCTTCCACCAGTATTCCGTTACATTCTGTTGCTGTGTAACAGATGGCAGAAGAGAGGCAGTCTGATAGAATGGTGTATGACATGGAAGTGTGTATGAAGGAAAAGTGTATCACTGAATTCTTCCATGCAGAAAAAAATGGCACTCATGGTACTCGCTGAACATATATGGATACCAAACAAAGGATGAGAGCACAGTGAGGCAGTGGGTGATCCATTTCAGCAATAACATCATCACATCAGCTATGAAACAGTGGATCACCACTGACGGTTCAGATTTTTATGAGTACAGTATGCAGGCTCTTGTTCAATACTGTCAAAAATGCATAGCTAACGGTGATGAGTATGTTGGAAAATAATGTTTTGTAGCTGAGAATTTTCTCTATCAAATACTGTGACTGCCTCTTAGTATCTGTTGTAGTTTCCATGGAATTAAAGAAGAGGCATTACTTTCAGAGTAGAACAGATTTGCCCTGGAGATGTAAATGCTATGATTTCAAAGTTTCCCCAAAAAACAGTAATGAAACTAGCAGAAAACAAGACCTCTATGGGAAGTTCAGTGTCTGCAGTAAGTATCACATTAGTATGAAGCAGTTAGATTTAGAAAAGACATTTTCCAAGAACACCCCAATTGGATTTTAAAGACATTAGAATTAAAGCCATTTTTTCCATGATATATTTGTTTTCCTCCTATTGTTTCATCAGATGGTACAATGGCAACATATGGTTATAGGAACATGGAAATTGTTGTACAAGATTGGTTTAAGGAAGAAATTATGATATTTATATCCTCATCCAAAATTACTATTGTCTGACTGACTGATAGTCGCCTAACTGTCAAAAACATTTCTGAATCTTAAACTCTCAGCTTTAAGACTTACTGACCCGGGGGCAGGCAGGAAGGGGGAGAGTAGTCTAACTGCAACAGTTTTTTTACTTTCATATCCTAGTAGATTAATTCATTCTTATTCCTTTGATAATGAATGAGGAGAGCAGCTCTAATTTTCCTGCATCTCCTATTCTCATGTGGGCTGCGGGCACGCAGTATTCCAGCTGAGGGTTTTTGCTATAGATTAATGTAAAGTCACTAGGATACTCTTTATGTTTAACATCAATTCTTGAGCATTCTGATATCTTGGCTGCTGACTTTCTTAAAGGATTTAATTGATCTCTCTGTGTGATGTCTGACTGCCTTTCCTCAGTTGCCACAGTTAGTAGAGAATCCCTGGGAGTTACAGTAGTAGTTCACACCAGTTCACAGCTTCAGGCTTGTTTAATTTGTATGCACCTTCACTTATTTTACTTGCCCCTGTGTAAACCTTTCACCCGATTTAACATAAGTCAAAATGTCTCACAGTAGTCCCTGACCTCGCTTATCTAAAGATCATTGTTGTATCTGGAGCTCTGTCTAGTTCTCATCCAAGTTCTTTTCCAGATTATTAATATAGGTATTCAAAGAGCCAAGAGAGTTCAGGTTTGGTCTCAGTAAGACAGGCCATATAATCCTCTGTTCTGCATTCTGTTAGTTGATCAGGTTTAAATCAAAAAACATGTCATCTCTTCTGAGGATCATTTATCTTCTGTAGTAGATTTTCCTTTGGAAATTAGAATGAATTGCTGACTGGTTCTCTTTATCTTCTTCCTTTTTAATACACTTAATGAATTCTGAAAGATCATAAAAACCATCTATTATTCACCTAAACTAAGACGTTTCTTGTTTGTGTTGGACCTAGCGATCTTGGTATCCAAACAAAAATGACTGGGCATATGAGAAGCATTGACAAAAATGATGTTTGTTTCTATGATAGATGCTTTTCCTGTGCTTGGCATAGGAAAAAATAAAGATAGGTCTTCAGATATAACATTAACCTGGTCTTTTAACTTAAAAGAAACTTATAAATTAAAAGAAATAATATTATTTCTGTTAATGAATCAATTAAAGCAAATGGTCTTGTAATTTGCTTATGTGGTGCAATAAAGTTCTTATCACCTATGTAATGGTAGAATTTTAGTAGCAATAATCTGGCTGAGACATTTACTGGATTAGATTTTGTTTCTCAAAGAACATGAATATCACATTGACACCATTATGATTCTGTAATGTGTGATGGAAGAGCCACATAAATATGGGATCAATCAAGAAATAAAATAATATGGAGTATTAAAATGCATATGTAGATTCATATTTGTATGTACTGAGGACAAATAGAATACATTAAAATCCAGTAAGGGAATGTACTTCTTATTGAAATGTCAATAACTGTCATGTAGCTTCTTAAAAGGATGCACCTTACTGTTAACTGCCATTGAGTATGAAAGCATTATGATTAAAAAAGAAACCATTCTTTGATAGTTTCAATTTTGCAAGTAGTGAGAGAACAGTCCTGCTCCTTTCCTTAGCTTTGAAGTTACATTTGTAGCAGTAGTAACTAACCAGGTAAAAAGATAACCTAATTTCATTCCTACCAATGAAAGAATGACCGTAAAACATTACCAAAGAGATTACAGCTAACAGGTATCATTACCAATGATACATTGCCATTCTTAGGACTTAGCAATTACTGTATTAAGTTTTACTTTATAAATATGCAACAGAACAGAGTAGAACAGTGGCTTTCATGAGATTACAAATATTCTTCTTGCAGTTAGACTTCTTCACACTGAGCAGGTAACTGCAGCTACAACTTTCAAAATTACTGAAAGTGCAGAAGAACCTAAAGTTTCCTCTCCATATAAAATCTATTTTTAATGATGAGTGGTTTATCATTTTCACAGCCTGGAAAACTGTCCCTCTTCCATAGATGGAACTCACATCACATTTGACTTTTGACATGATCTTCAAGTATATAAAACTTGAATTAACATCTTCTGAGATCTTAATGAATCTACACAAAAATCCAGTGTTTTGAAATTAACATTTCCAAAATAGAACACTTACTTCTGATTAAGAAGCACTATATTCCCAGAAATGAATATAAATCAAAAAAGAAGACAAAAGACTTCAGAATTTCTAATGTACTTCTAGTTTAAATCCTTGTCTTATAACAGTTGGAATACTCAGGAGAAAATCCTATTTGGCAATGAATCACTTCTGGAATACATTTGTGGAAACTCTCCATTCTCCTAGGATGCTGAAATATATTGATTTTAAAGCATCATAATCAAATAATTCAACAGAAAATGAGAGAAACCGTTACAAGCTTTCAGCAAGCAAGAAGCAATATTACTGGGATAAATGTTAGTTAACTGGTGTTAAAACTTCTAAAAGCAGATCAGTCTTGGAATGCATTTCTACATATCAAATATTTAGCATTGAAAGACAGGTGTCCAAACAAGTACCGAAATAGTTCAAGCAACAAAATGGCTGAAAGAGCCAGTATGACGTTTTGGACATTGCTTCCTACCTGCTCTGTTCAAACACAGGTACTAAAAACAAGGGCTATACAGGGGATGCTGCAATTTTCCTAGTTTCAGTCCTAATAGGGCTAATACCTGCTCAAAGCTGCAATCTCAACTTTAATGACAAATGAATTACTGGTTTCAGTGTAATTCAGATAGATAGGAATAATCATCCAAGGCCATCAATACAGCTGTTATTTATTGTAAGATTAAGGATAATGCACAAAAAAAAAAAAAAAAAGATTAAGCATTGTGAGGAATTTGTGTTGCTGCTGTTGCGCTATCTTGTATATAACTGGCTCCAATTTTGTTAGCTAGATAAGAAGAATGATACAAGAAATGAAAAGAGTAATAATCCCACCATATACCATACTTCCTGTGCATGCAAATGTTATCTAATACAAAATCTTCACTGTCAACCAGGAGCTGTCTTTATAAATCATTGAAGGATGATAGCAAATGTCCTCAGCAGTCAACACCCTAACTGATGTATTTCTTCAACCTTGACTCAGAAGGCTATTTGCTGTAATTATCCTAAGCACACAAACTTTATCAAGCCTGAAACATCAGCATGTATATTTTAAGTGTAGGTCCCAATTCTGCCCTTAGATGCACTTTGGAGTCAGTGGAAGTTCTATGAGAAAAATGATGAGCTTTTAAGAATGACCAAGCTCGCACAACAAATAGTTTTTAACCAGCTATTTCCAAAATTCCTTAATGCTGTCAAAATATGCTGAGGATTCAGTGCTCATTTTTCACGCTTTCAAGCTCTCCCTTGACGAATCTAAGTAATTTTCTTTCCTAAACATTCTATTTTGAATTTGTAGAGGCCTTCTTAAATTTCAGTGCATCTTGGTTTGGAAAGAATTTTAACAAATTTGAGAACAGCTCCTCCCTTGCACACACACATTATGTTAGTGAACCTACTAAGGGCATAGCCAAACTCTTAACAGTTGAGTTGGCTTTACTCCCTACACTAGACTCCATATTATTATTTTTTATTAAAGTCAGGGGAATGATTCACCAGAATAGTTGTATTGTGTCCAGCTGAAGAACTGTGTGAATGAGATAAACATATAAACAGGGCAGAGTAGTACATTTCACAGAGGTGAGGTGATTACAAGGATACTGTGAAGTTACCAGAATTAGGATTCATCCCTTTTGTCCAGCTCCAACACTGATTTACAGTACACTCCACAGCTATTGATTTAATCTCTTTGTATCTCAATTCTCATGATTTAAATAAACCAAATATCTTTTTTCCTGTCGTTCCAAATTTGATTGAAAAATATTAAGATAACAAACATAGCACATAGAACTTCAAGTCATTCCTCCTCTTATTTCCATACTTGTGACTGTCCTGAGCCATGGAGAAGTAATATATAGAAGTAATGCATGTCTGTTTCCTGCAGTCTTTTCCTCTTGTATAACTATGGATTCTTTTCCCCCTATATTCTATAAGTAAACACAGAAGTTTGTATGAGGTGGTATTTCAGCTCATGATGTAAAACATCCCTATTTAACTCAGTTAGTGTTGGGAGAGAGGGTATTAAGGAAATGTCAGGATAGCTGGCAAAACATAAATGTCATAAGGATTTGAAAGAAACAGAAGTCTACATGCAAGAGTAGCCAGCATGAAGTCTGGTATTGCCATGACAAATCATTTTGATTAAAAAAAAAAAAAAAAATTAAAGTCACTTTTGGGTATAGATGAAAACAGTATTTTATAAACAAAATAAATTGTCACTTTCTTAAATTATTAAATAAAAGTAATAATCAGAATAACAAGCAGAGAAATAAGCAAACAATCAGAAAGTCCCTTATAGTTGATATAATACATTGATTGTCATGTTTTATATCCTAGAATTATCAAAGTAATAAACTTGAAATGAAGAATTAGGTAACATTTATTGCACAGGTTGTGTTTTGCTCATAAGAGGACTTTTAGACATACACTAAAAAAATACAACCCACTTAATGATTGCTAGATTTTTGCTATCCTCATAAATTCAGTTAGTCAAGGTTTACGTCCTGAAATGTAAAATAATGCCTTTGCAATACAAGAAGAACTTCCACATAAACTGCGATAAGTATCATTTAAAATATGCAGCTGTTTTTTAGAAGAAAATTTGGGATTACTAAGAAAGAAAAAATGAGCACTGTACATTTCTCACAAAGTACAAGAAGGCTGAAACTTTCTTGTGCTTCTAGAAAGCATGAGGAGGTGGGGACTGGGGCTGTAAATCCTCTCCCCCACTGTAAGGGCAGAGCAAGTTTGAGACCGCCTCATGAGACTGAATATGTACAAGTCTATAGGGCTATATATGCACATCCCAGGGTTCTGAAGGGGCTGGCTGAGGTGGTTGATGGCTGCTTTCCATCATATTTGAAAAGTTGTGGCTGTCAGGTGAGGTCCTGGATGACTGGAGGAAGGGTCACATCACTCCCATTTACAAGAAAGGGAGCAAGGAGGACCAGGGGAACTACAAGCCGGTGAGTCTTACCTCTGTGCTTGGGAAGATCATGGAACAGATCCTCCTGGACAACATGCTTGATCACATGAGGAATGAGAGTGTGATCTAAGACAGCCAGCACAGCTACACCAGGGGAGATCATGCTCGACCAATCTTATGGCCTTCTATGATGGAGTGACGGCATCGGTGGACAAGGGAATGGCAACCGATGTCATTTACCTGGACTTGAGCAAGGCCTTTGACATGGTCCCCCACTACATCCTTATCTCCAAATTAGAAGGATATGGATTTGATGGGTGGACCACTTGATGGATAAGAAGTTGGTTAAAAGGCCACAGACAGAGGGTGGTCATCAATGGCTCTATGTCCAGGTGGAGGCTGGTAGTGAGCGGCGTCCCCCAGGGGTCTGTTTTAGGATCAGTGCTCTTTAACATCTTTATCAATGACATCGATGACACAATCAAGTGCACCCTCAACAAGTTTGCTGATGACATCAAGCTGAGTGGTGCGGTTGGCACGGTGGAAGGAAGGGATGTCATCCAGAGGGTACGGACCTCAACAGCCTTGAAAGGTGGGCCCAGGTGAACATAATGAGGTTCAACACAGCAAAGTGCAAAGTTTTGCACTTGGGCAATCCCAGGCACCCATACAGACTGGAAGGAGCAGCTCAAGGTTGCCCAATGAGATTTGATTTTCAGCCTTGCAGATGATTAGAATGTGACCACATGTTCCTACTTAACTTGAGTTAAGCTGGATCTGCAATGATGGGATCTTTGACTAGAACCCCTTCAGTCCCTTCTTCTGTCCCTTTGGTTAGAATCATATAACCATAGAGTGGTTTGGGTTAGAAGGAACCTTACAGATCTAGTTCCAGCCTCATGCCATGGGTGGGGACACTTTCTACTAAATTAGGTGTCTCAAAGCCCCACACAACTTGGCCTTGAACGCTTTGAGGCATGGGGCATCAGCGACTTCTCTGGGCAGCATGTTCTAGTATCTCACCCCCATCATAGGAAATAATTACTTATTGTGAATATGTAATCTAAATCTACCCACTTTTAGGTTAAAAACACTTTCCCTTTTCCCAGCACTACACTGCCTGATAAAGAGTCCCTCTCCAGCTACTGTTAGGTCCCCTTTAGGCACTGGGAGACTGTTATGAGGTCTGCCTAGACCCTTCTCCTGGAGTCAATATCTTATTATGGACAAAGTTGAGCACAGCATATATATGGAGGTAAGAGTTGATTTGTTGGCCTAATTAAAATATTAAAATCCTAATCAAAGAATAAAAAACAGTTATAATTAGTCCAGTTACAAAAATACCAACTTTTCTAGTATAAAATATACATATATATATTCATAAGGCTATACTTCCATAGAAATTATTCTATGATTCTACAAATGATTAGGCTTCAGTACTTCTTGGATATGAAAACAGATTATTTCATCTCCAGGAATGACATGATATCAGCCTTTCAATATCTAAGGGGGGGAGGCTATAAGAAGGAAGGGGACAAGGTCTGTTGTGATAGGACAAGGGAAAATTGATTCAAACTAGAAGAAGCAAGATTAAGGTTGGATATAAATAAGACATTTTTTACTATAAGGGTGGTGAGGAACTGGAACATGTTGCCTAGAGATGTGGTGGATGCCCTGTCCTCAGACACATTCAAGTTCAAGTTGGACAGGGCTTCAAGAAACCTGATGTAGATGTAGGTGCCCCTGTTAACTGCAAAAGAGTTGGACTGGATGATGATTAAAGGTTCCTTCCAATTTGAACGATTCTATGATTCCTATCTCTTTTCCCTGATACTTTGTTCCTATGTCTGCCATGCAAAAACTAGTCTGTGAAATTCATTAATATAATGGAGTTTATAGGAAGGATTATAGAGTACAGATTTTTCCAAAGGGGTAGTTTGAAACTTTTTCATGTCCAGGAGATAGACTAAGGCAATTAAAATCTAATGACTGCATAACAAACTGAGGAAGAAAACTGGCTACCTCGGTTACTTTCTTGGTAAGAGAGTTGCAAATTTTTTCTATACTAATTGTCATGCATGTGAAAACAAACATTTTGCATCTTCATAAAAATTGTGAAAATGAATAAATCATATGACAACGTAACATCATGTATAGAAACAAGCATAAATAAATTACTTAAATGTAGTTATCATGGTTTTATGATTCTTGTTATTGGTATTTCACATCATGTAGCACAGGGAATTAAAGAGTTTATACTTCAGTTCCGTGGACCAACAACTTTCCAGATACCTGGTTCTCGGAAGAGGAGAACTACATATCCCAGGGGACTTTGCGTTCAGTGGGGAAAATAGTCATGGGAAGTTCACGGGACTCTCGCTTGCTCATTCTCTGCCTGGCGGGGTCTGGGTGTACTCCCCAGCAGTTCACCTTTAGTTCAGAGTAAGGCTTTCAGTTTTGGACACTTCCATTTTATTTATTAGCCACAGTTCCAATTATATTGTATTATATTGTGTTATCTTGAATTCCAATATCATATTTAGTAAAATTAGGTTTCCTCCTTAGATTGTTGCCACTATTCTGGTTTTCTGGGGGGCCAGCTCCCATCTCCCTACCCTCCCCCTTTTCCCTTTCCCTTTTTTAGGGCCAGTGGATCTGCAGACCTGCAGCCCCTCTCACAGACACAGATTGTTCTAGATAACTCTGTGACTCAATGATGATGTAAACACAATCAACAAGCTATCATTTTTGCATTCCGAATAAAAGATGATGTCTTCTTCTAAGATACACTTAATAAAGGACTGAAGAAATACTGCCAGATGATCTGGGATATCAGATATCTATACCACAGAATTATCATAAGAAAGGAACTGAAAGAATATGATTTTATCAGTACAGATGAAACTTAAGAGTTATGTGAAATACAAAATATTTCAGCTATCCCATTTAAAAATTGTGTGTCTTGACCTTCATCTATATTCAAGATTGGAAGTAATAAATATGCCAGGCCTTCAGTAAATAGTAATTTGTAAAATATTTTGTCTATCTGCTTCAGTACACAGACAATTACCTTTTTTACTTTCAGTGATAGATTTCAAATAAGACAAGATAAATTTTAGGCCTGTGAGAACTGCTGTAAAATACTAGACATACATCTTCTATAGTTCAGTGTTTACCTTTTATGCCTTACCTATACTTCCCAGGATCTTCATTAGAGATAATTTAAGAAAGAAACAACATATAGACTAAAAGATTGGCAAAAGAATCTTAGAAAACAGCATACCTACTGAAAGCACAGTTTCTTTGGCTTTTCATAGACTCATAGAATCACAGAATGGTTTGGGTTGAAAGAGACATTTGAGATCATCTAGTTCCAACCCCCCAGCTATAGGCAGGGATACCTCCCTCTAGACCAGGTTGCTCAAAGCCCCATCCAGCCTGGCCTTGAATGATTTCAGGGAGGGAACGTCCACAACCTCTCTGGGCAACCTGTTCCAGTATCTCACCACCCTCGCAGCAAAGAATTTCTCCCTAATCCTCTTCCAGTTTTAAACTATTTCTTCCCCTCCTGTTGCTAGATTCCCTTACAAAAGTCCCTCCCCAGCTTTCCTTTAGGCCCCCTTCAGGTACTGGGAGGTTGCTATAAGATTCCCTTCTCTTCTCCAGGCTGAAGAGCCCCAGCTACCCCCCTGTCCTTACAGGGGAGGTGCTCCAGCCTTCTGATCATCTTCTTATTTATGAATAAAACAGCTTTAATTTTGGTAAATAGTTTTGTCTCAGTTTCATTGTAACTTACATTGTACTTAAGGTGATAGGAAAATTCATTTGAATTTTGAAAACTTTGACTATTTCTAGTTTTCCTTTCTATCCTCTGGGAATATCTAGAGAAATATTACATTAGAAAGAAAGAAGAGTTTTGTTTTGGTTTTAAGCCTTTGATCTCTAAGTATTGAGGGAAATTCAATTGGCCCATTAGTACATTATATTTGAAGGCCAAATTTGGTTTGTGTACTAGAAAATAAACTTGATTTTTTCACTAAGGTAACTTTTTTATCTTAGCTATGGACAAACTTATACTTGAGACCTGAATAACACTAACATTCTCTACTTTTTCTTCATCTTATTTGTGGCTGTGGTTCCTGAGATGACCAGGATGATTCCTGTGCAGTGTTTGCCCACTGTTCTCTGCTTTGGTTTACAAACTTCATTAAGTTAAGTGGCTTTTACATGCAGAAGTTCTAAACCTCACTCTTCATGAAACTTTATTATTCACGAGACTGGAACAACTAATATATGTCATCCACCCAATTAGTCTCCTGTAATGCACTTTCCAATCGCAATGCTGTTGCAACAGCTCATTGCAGAGTTAATGGAGCTGATTGCAGCAAGCAGACGTACACAAGTGGCAAAGGATTCTCTACTCCAAAAATGAATACTTAATTATTTCTTCATGTGGAGCTCATTTCCTGTATATTACTTGATCTTCTTAATTTAGATGGAAAATTCTTTGCCTATTCTTCCATTATTTAGCAAAGGTTTTAACAGTAAATATGATGTACAAGGTCCTCTTGCTGTAGTAAATCTCAAAGAACTGAAAACTCACATAAACTTTTGTCGCATCAGAAGGTTAAATGCTGGGAGAGCATTAAACTATCCGTATTATGTTAAAGCTGGTTCTCAAAAAGTTTTTTAACTCCAGTAGCAAATTTCTCCCCTCTGGTAGACAAATCTACAAGACAAGAGATCTCATTGTCTTTTCTCTTTTTCTGTCCTAGCCTTAATCAGTCAAATCAATGCAATTAATTTAAGAAATATCAGAATGAAAGATGCAGCAGTACAGTAAATGAAGATTTACAGGGCCTCAGCAGCAGTATAGTAGACAACTATTGTAAATACATAGTAATTGGCTAGGAGAAATTATGAATATTAATAACTTAATAGAGTAGCAGCCTGTTTTGTCTTTGAACTGGTAAAAAACATACACTGAATTAGAAGAAAAATTAAAACAACTTTTTAATATTGTAGATTGTCAATGGTTTATGGGCTGGTTCGGCCTGGTTCCATGACTGGCAGAGCAGAGGGATCCGTGGATCCGCGCCTCTGGAAAAGGGAAACAGGGGATCCCAAAATAATTGAAAACAGCGGCAACTATCTGAGGTGAAACAAACTAATTTACTAAATATAGCATCAACAAAATATAATGAGAGAGAGTGCGTCTGAAAGGTAGATAGCCTCACCACAACGTTGAGGTAAGAAGTGCAGTCCAGTTGAGCAGATGAAGAAAAGCAGATGGAGAAGAGCAGTTGGAGAAGCGCAGGCGAAGAAGAGCAGGTGAAGAAGAGAGCATCAGGTGACCTTGCCAGGAGTTATGTCTCCTCACTGACCACAGAGTCCCATGAGGAAATGTAATTCTTCTTCTCCTCCGGACAGGGACCCAGAACTTGAGCATCAGCAGTCAAACCCCCAGTGCATTACATGATGTTATGATGTGGAATACTGATAACCAAAATCATAAAACCACGACATAGATATAACTCTGTAGTTAAACACAGAACTGAAGTTGCATCATATTTGTTCTAACATAGAACAGGTATGGAATTTCCTCAGAAAAAAATAGATTTCTTGCCACACAGTAAAATGGTAATGATATCTTCCAAACTGACATCTTTGTTGTGTGATCTACTTCCCTGGTGCTTGCAAAATGATTTGGAGTACTAAGATACTACAGTAATGTTGCATCTGTAGCTTGTAATTTGTATTTGCATAGGTTATTGTTAACCAGAATATAGAACAGAAAAAACTGTGTTTGTTTTATTCTGTTGGGGGAGAGTGCTAGTTTTTGTTTATTTGTTCTGTTTTATGTGGTTGGTTTTTTTTCGTGCTGTTTTCTTTAGAGGGCAGGGGCCCCACCATGATTTTTTATTTCAAAGCAAGACATTAGGGATTTCTTTCATTATCTGTGAGCAAGGAAAAACGTGCCTCTCCAAACCTCCAATGCTGTCTCTACATTGAAAACAAATATATATTTTACTCTATTTTATTTTAGCTGTATGTCCAAATGGCTTTCTCTCAAAAGGCCCTCTCCTTTTGTCCCATACACTTGTTGACTGCTTCTTCCCTGACTCAGGCCAAAGTAGATGTCAGAGTGTTCTAGAAGCTTCATTAGATTACATTAGCCATGATCATTTACATTCATTCTTTTCCTATCAGTGGATGTTTTAACACCCACATTGCAGAGATCAAAAGCAGACCATGAGCACAAAATACTGAATGTTATGCAAACACTTGGATAGTATAGAAAACAGTGCTATTCATTGTCTCAAAGATTAGTGTTAATCAATTCCCTACTGACCAGTGTGGGAAGATTGGGTCTTTGGACCTTTTGAATACAAAATTATATTTATCTGTGTGGCAGGCTGACCCTAGCACAGCAGCTTAATGCACACTCCACCCATCACTCACTTCCTTTTCCTTGGGATGGAGAGAAGGTACAAGGAAAATGAGAGGATTTGTAGATTGAAGTAATAACAGTTTAACATAGAAAGCAAAAGCTGCTCATGAAAGTAGAGAAAAAGATGATTTCATTCATTACATAGCGTCAGCAGGCACATGTCCAGATATTTTCCGAAAAGCATGGCATCAGCATGCAGTATGGTTAGTTGAGGAAACAAACACAAATAGTTTTTTATTTAACTATATATTAGGTTGCTAGGAAAAGAGTGACCCTCTAATATGCTAACAAAACCAATCCAAACAGCCAATGAAACAAGAAAGCAAAGATGTAAACTATTCAAAAACATATTTAGAATCCTTACACTGATTGAAAATAATTGCATATTTTCAAGTTGTTTTGGAAGAAAAGTGCAGTAGAGAAATGAAGAAGAAAAGCAACATGATCTAAGCTTTTATTTGGTACAAAGTAAAAGACTAAACTAAGAACTGAGTTTATTTCATTGGTACATATACAAACACCATAAATTAAATCTCTTCTTGGGCAACAGGCTTGTTTTATGTGAGAAATTTGCACTTGTCCCTACATTGCCACACTCCAGAGAAAAAGGATGAGGCAAAAATATGCTACATTTGTCAAAATCCTTAGAACAGACCCACAGGGCTCTATAACACTGAAGTATTGCTATCAAATGTAGAAGACAGCAAAAATATATGCACCATATTATAAAAATACCCAGTGATATAGTAAAGCAATTCTTCTTATGATTTACTATAGCCCTAGACTGTCTCCCTGAAATAACTGATGGTGTTGGCATAAATTTTTTGCTTTAAACTGTGCTTCCTTTCGGGCTTCCCTTGTGATTAAAGGCACATAACTCATTTAAGGGTTCTACCCTGCACTCCTCCATGCATGCAAAATCAGTGGGATTCTCATTTATCTGAGACTTCTGGGATAGACCTAGGAAGTCCACCAAATGCTATTTTTGGTAGACTAATTAGAAGCAAACTGTATCTCTCAGTGACTTCATTTAAGAAAACTGATCTTTTTCTTTATTCACTGTCCATAGGAATGTCCAAATTTTTTAGTAAGTTGTGTCAAATTTCCATAAGAAGTTAAAGGAATCTGATTTCATAAGGTATTTCAGAGAAAAATTCAGAATCATATAAAAGCAGAGCTTATATTCCAAATAGAATATCTGAGACTTAGTGAAGTTCACTAAGAATATCCTCATTGTCATTGTTTCTTACAGTGGTGATCATAATGAGACTTAAATACTAAACAGTGATGATAGAATGTCATTTTGCAACAGAATATCCAGCCCATTTGATTACTGTTTCTGCTGACAGCAATTTTTATCTTGAAGAAAGAGATCTCATAATTTCTTTTGCTGATTACCTCACTTATCTGTGTGGCAGAAAACTTCAGCTGTTAAGAATTCAACTTCACTGATGGAAATGAAGGAAGAGAGTTTACCTGGATAAATGCTGTTTCAACTTTCCTGAATGATCACAGGAACTAACTATGGCAAGTTTTATGGCAAGTTCTTGGCAGCTAAACAAATAAGGAAGCATCTTTATTGGGAAGATTGAAGTTGAACTCAAAGCAAAGGCTATTAAAATGGCACCGTCTGTGTGGGCTCTTGAACATAGTGCATAATGGAGATCTGTTTATAAAAATAAGCTTATTTCATGCAGATCTTCATATCTAATTATTTCCTATCTATGTACTTTAATATGATAATTACATATTCATTTAGACTACAGAAATAATATCACTTGAGCTGTGCATGGGCAATCAAATACAAAATTCAGATTACAAAATTCTAATTCAGGGTTAATATTTCAGTGAAGTCTCTGCTGTTTGAATATGGACACTACTGAAGTTCAAGTGGTAGAGAGTGCTCTTGAACAAGATGTGAATGGTTCACAAAGATAGTCATATCAAAACTGACTTTTGAATTTGAACTAATATTTGCTTGAAATTATGGTTTGCTCGGTTTGACCTGTTTCTTGCCCTTCTTAATACAAAGGAAGATGTTTGCATTCCAGACTTTATCTGGGAAATGTTCTTTGTTCATATTGTGTAGTGGCAGGTGCAGAACTGGTTGACATAGTAAAATGATAGACTGAAACTCTGCACCTTGTTTGAGATTGTTTTCAAACAAGAAGTGAGAATACAAGAAGCAAAACCTTGAGAAATAAGCTTGCAGTCTAACCTTAACAGTCAGGTTAGAAGGATGACTCATTCTTCCAATACTGACATCTTAAAAAAAAAAAAAAAAAAAAAAAAAAAAAAATTGACTTCATCAAATAGCATTTCATTTTAAGTGGACAATTCCCTTTCACATTTTTATTTTTAATAGCAAATTGAGTCCAAGATACAGCTTCACAAAAGTAATATATAACACAGAAGCATTTTCTAAAAATAATGTGAGGAATTCATGTAAATTGATATCAAGCTTCAAGCACATCCAACAAGCAATATTGTGAAACATCTCCCATGGCTTTTACTGTGTGATATGGAAGTTGAAAAAGAAGTATAATTTAATAATCTAATTCAAAGAGCTACAAAGTCACAAAGGCTTAGGATAAAGAAAAATCTTTACAGAGTAAAATGTTCTATAGTGACAAAATTTTCTTAATGTTGTGCTAATCACACATCAAAAATAGATTAAGAGAGAATGGAAATGGAAATAGTATGGACTAAGGACACTTTCATTAGATAATCAATGTAAGAAATAAATCAAGCTAACTCTACAGAATCAGAGAAACAACTCCAAAAAGTGGGTCAAATGCAATATGTGATGTTAATTCAGATTTCTTTTTACTATGATGGAAAATTCCTTACCAAAACAAGGATGCTTAAAAGTAAAGTGATTTAAAAGTGAAATATAAAGTTGGAATAGCAGAGGCCAAAGACACAGGTCATACACTGTGATAATTCTGCCCGCTTAGACTCACAGAATTTTTCACGTTATGAATGCAGAAAGCATTGCTCAGTCCTATCAGAGTTTAGTTTCTCCCTTTTTGAAGGGAGGAGAATGGCATGCTGCCATTGTGTTAGTGCCTATTTAGACCTGTGAGATCTCTGGAGACATAGACTGCTTTCAGCTTGGGTCAGTTTCTAGTCTGTTTGATTTAACTGTTTGTAGAGAGGAATTTGGCATAAGAGGGAGTTTATCTTCTGAGATTAAGACCTCAAATTCTCAGTTATTTGCAACATATATATATATATATGTCAGCAGGATACATGTACAGATTAAGTTCTGTAAAATCCTATGCATTCAGAGTTATGGCCTGGTGTTACTGCATTCTCAAGGACTTAATTTTCTTTCAAGGGCTCTTCACAACCCACAGGATCCCTCCAGGAACACCCATAACATGGTGAGCAGCTGGGTTACCACAGGCAGCATGCAAACAGGCAGGAGAGCAACAGTAGCTCTGAAGCCAAGGTACTTAGCTGTACTTGGCACTCGTGGAGTCATGTAGCTCTGGAGAAGGGCAGAAAAGCTATTCTGTTTAGAGCGAGCAGCCTGAAAGCAGATTTTAACCTCTATTTTGGCATAGGCAGAAAAGATACAGTAGCAGATTTCTCATTATGCCCATCCTGTGATACTCTACAGTCAGTGTTCTGAGTAACACTGGCGTGCCTGGTGAGGGAAGCAAATCATTACGGACAATTCTAGCTGTAAAATGGAACTGCACACACACACACACACACACACACACACAAAAAAAAAAAAAAAAAAAAAAAAAAAAAAGCAGCCAGTGTTTCAAACAAAGGCTTCTTTTCCCTTTGTCTTTCCTCCATTTCCTTTTGTTTTTCATTTTCTTCCGTAAACACAATGCTACCAATAGTGTTCTACCATCACTCCTCACTGAAATAATTATAAGAATGAAAGCTAGAGTGAAAGACATTATGTGAAAGACTGTCAGAAGCTGGGATTTGTTCTTATATGTTCCATATAAGAGCAATAGATATATATCTATTTGAGAGAGCAATATAAAGATTGAGTCCTTTGCATAAGAGCATGCTTGATGAAGCATGGTTGATTAGAACAAAGCAGCAGAATTTGTGCTTCTTTTATGTATTTATTATATGGACATCAAACTCAGGTCACGTTGAGAACCAGCATGCTTTTGTGTATATGATAATGCAGAGATTGAGGAAGTTACATTTTTTTTTTTTTTCTTGAAAGATATTATGCTCTGTAGTTCAAATATTATAATCAGATATGTGAGAGGTAGACTGTGTTTTTGCGGTGGAAATTTCCAGTATTTCTGTATGTAGCATAGGATAAGTTGCTTTTCACAAAGAAAGCTGCTGAACAGAGTGAAGTTGAAACTGGGGGTTCCAACCTAGGTAGAACTGGCACAGTCACTAAGTAAGGTAATTATGTAGAGTAGAGGAGAGGCTGGTACAGAACAAAATGAGTGTTCTGTCCCTAATTTTTGAAAATATTGTCCTCCTGTCACTACAAAAATTACAAAACATACCTAAAAACAATGGGTTGGCAAAAGAGATTGTATGGAAATGTCATGTAGCAACAGCATCGGAAAATTGTGAGCCTGAGATGCTCAACCAGTGAGTGCCAGGAGAGGCTTTACCTGCATCAGACCCAAGGTATATAACAGAACAGATTTCACTGATCAGATGTGCAATTTCTCCCTTGGCAGGAAGGGTTGTGCACCCATTATTGTAATAATTAATAAATGGCTCTTTACAGAGATCTTTGCTTAACTAGAAATTTTTGATCTTGAGAGTGTTTACTAATTATTTACTAGTTTATTAGTGTCACAGACACTAATAAAAAGTTCTTGTATATTAAAGGTTAGAATCAGCTTTAGGTATATTAATAGATCTTATGATACTGAAATGTAGGAAAATTGGTTTCATGCTATCTTTAGAGAGGCATACAGATTTATTTTTCATATATATGTGCGTACATGGTATGTGTACCTAAATATACGTAATGCAGTATTGACAAGCTCTCTGTTACAGCTCTGATTTTATCACATTTTGCCTGATTTATCAACATCAAACACTACGTCTATATTAAAACCACTAATCTGGCAAATCACAAGTCAATTCTGGAAGACACAGAACAATTATTCATAAATTTTAAATGTCACAGAGAATGCTGACATTCCAAATGCAAACATACTTATTCTATTCATAATTATTTCTTTTACCTCAGAAATGCAAAGCAGAACAACGCTGAATAGGAATAACTTATGTAAGCACACATTTACTTCAATATCCATATATCACATTTTGTATTATTTAACAACAGCCTGGTCCTGCTGTTTTATTGCCCAGTTGGATAGGATGACATACGACCACAGATAAAGGCTTTCATTTAGATTTGCACTCATGTTTTGGAGCTAAGAAGCAAACCGGTAATCAGAAACATATTCTCTAGAATTACAAGGGACACATTACTACCATGACAATGTTTTAAAAAATTAAGTGTTCCCAGTAGGTGTTTAGAGCCTCAATATTTCAATTAGCATACTTTTACTGTAGACCCAGAATTTCAAAAGGTTATATACAGGAATCTGTTATTTGGATATATCTGCATATCTGTATGTTTGCTTTATACACTCTCACAGAAGTTTCTTAACCAATACTGAAGGAAAGAAAAAAAAAATAGTTTCTTCTCACTAAGGTGGTATAAGTGCCAAGCTTCAATATCCTATCCTCAGTAGGGAAAGGAATATACATGCTGTAGGGGTTGGTTGTGTAAGTATGTTCCACTATACCTGAAGAGAGGAATGGTCTCTCATCAGTGTTTGAAACCTGAACATTTATACCTTTTGTCAGTCAGATTCTGGTCTACCTCCACTCACAAAGATTTTTCAACAGATTCCAAAAAATGGTGTTGTCTGTCCTCGCTCTGACCTTGCACCATGGCAGGAAACATTTTCCAGCTCCTGAAGAAACTCAGAGCTCTGCAAAACTGCCATGAGAGAAGTTGCAAACCAATACGGAAATTTCCAGAACAGAAAAGAACTTTTTCTGTCAGTTCCACCCAAGCCAACACTGGACTCAGGGCAGTTTTCAAAAAAGCAGAATGTGGATTCCAGAAAAACTAAAGGTTGTATTTCTTTCTAGAGGGAAAACAAAGAGAATACCATAAAAAGACATGAAGAGACAGACTTTGTACATACACATACATACACATATGTATAAATGTGTAGGTACATACACAAACACAACTCAAACATCTTTTGAAACTTCCTAAAGCACATTTGTAAATATTTGTAAGTATCCATATAAGTATTTTCATTAATAGTTGACTGGACTCCTCAGCTTTGCTAGAACAGAAATGTGCAATGTTTCAGGACATGCCAGATACACAACTCAGATCATAAAAATGTTCAAAGATACTTTTTTACAGCTGATATTGTTCAGCCCCAGACCAATTTTATACAGAATTTTTCATCCTTACATTTTAAATATCCTATCCTATTTGCAGTTTGACTGTCTTAAGGTTCTTGGACTGTCTCCCTGTCTGCACCTGTGTCTGAAAAAAAGTACAGTAAAGGTAAGAGAGGTTGTTCTCTCAAACACACTCCAGATTTTTCAAAATATACGATTCCTGAGTGGCTGATGGGATTATGCAATAACTAGAAAACCTATTTCTGGAAGTTTCTGATCTCTTCCAAACAATCTGTATGCATATATTCAGAACCAAATCAGAAATTAGTGGACCTTCTCAGGGCTTCCTGTGCTTAATACCTATGGAAGCCCTGTGAATTTTAATCATTAGGAATAGTGTATTGGGAATCCTCAGATAAACTTTTCCCTCTGTTATTATTTACATAAAGGATTTATTTTATTCTCTGCTTTACACCAAAGAGATTCAACACTGCAACATAAAATATCTGTATAACAACATTGGAATATCTACCACTAGCCAAGCTTTGGCAACTGGGAAATGTTCAAGTCAACAGGGTAATTAAAACAGAATAGAAGAAAACCAGAGCAGCTTAATCTGCATTTCCTTAATGTCCCTGCACATCAAATATAATTCAAGAAGCACAGTTAGAAACCAGTGTGTAACACTTTATCTTAAGATGCAAATCAGAGGGGTATTAGTGCAAGTGTGAAGTTCAATGGATTTGCAAACATTTGCAAAACTGGTGCATCAACATTCCAGCACCTCCCATTACAGACTATGCACAACCTAACATTTTCCAGAGTTTCTACTCTGGAAACGATCAGTGGTGTCAAAGGAGTACATAAAATAGAGAATAATTACAGGTCACTGTGGACTGCCTTCTTTCCAATGTTTTTGAATCTCTCAGGTAGCATCTCATAGCTCCAGAGAGCAAGTACTGTGCACAATAATACTAATTCACTTGTGACCTGAAAATACAGAACAGCAAAGTCTTGCCATTATGCTATACTAAAATTCATTTCCTCCGTCTCTGAGTTCTCCTTAGTGCCATATGAAAATGGTGCTGATCATTCAAATAAAATCCAGTCCAAGGATGGTTGTCATAGCAAACATGCTAATTGTCTGACATTTCAGTTCCCCTACAGGCTTCTGCAGAAATGGGACCTCTATATTTTCCTGATGTGCTGTTTGTGAAACCTTACTCTATGTAATCAAGAAGACAAGAAGAGTACATATTTTTCTAAGGTCTCTTACTTGAAAAGAAATTCGTTTTGGCCGTAATTCCAATTCCAGTTATTTTTCGAGCAAGTTCGTATTAACATCTAAAGTTTTAAGTACTTTTTGCTAGCAAAATTAGACATACAGTAAGTTCATGGCAAATTAGCTTGCCTGTTCATTCAAATTGCAGGCTAACGAGGACTAAAAATAAATTTAATTCTTATCTGTATTTAAATCAATATTTCAAGAAGAACTGTGTTTTAAGTGAATAAGAACCCTTTTTAAAGCTTTTACTTCTTTCTTAATGCGAAATAGGCAAAACACCCTCCAGCTATATTGAGGTTTGGACATATCCCAGGTTTGCTGAAGTCATGGGTTTGGCTCACCTCTAGTTACTGCAGCAAGGTAAAGTAAATTACACTGAGTAGCAGCAGTTTAAGTAGTGTCAAAATATTCCGTATTTCCAATTAAGATTTACCACATTAAAACATTGCTTACTTGCTTCTCATATTTACAGCTGAGGTTTCTGTAATAAGTAGTAATCATTTCATCAACACATATATCCTTTCATTGTGTAGATTGCTGTCAGACAGCAAAGTGACAGACTTGGTGCACAGAATTTGCATGGCACACAGAGGGAAAAACAGAATGCTAGTTATGGTTCACAGTGAGGAAATGAAGCATCAAACTCAAGAGAACCCCATGGAAGACAATATTATTTCAAATATCTGAGAAGTTTAGAGGACTGTCCTATCCTATACTCTTCTGAGCTATCTTGCTTCAAGCTGCTCACAAGTCTAATTTTACTCAGCATAGGAAAGTCTCAAGCTGTTTAGAATACAGAGCCTTTTTGTTTATTTTATAGTGGCATTCAAATGCTTATAAAATCCCCATAAAATGAACATATGGAATGAAGATGCAATAAATTTAACAGTCTACGTCACAGTAGGAAAAAATGTCCATCTTACATGTTTTATAAGAAATTAGAATTATATTTCAAGATTTCTTGCCTAAGATGGAAAGAAACACTTGCATCACTATACAGTTTCTCACTATGGAGTTTTCATATCTCCCTTTGAAACATCTGTTGTTTGCCATTATAGGACACCAGTCCAGATTGATTGTTGGCTTAATCCCATGTGACATTTTCTCTATTTGAATTATTCTGATGAGCTTGCTTACTTATAACTTATTACCATGACAGGAAATTTAGAGCATATTGGCTGTGGAACCCCAAGGTGAACATGTTTGATGCACTTTGGAGCACTGGATTGGAAGCGTATTTCAGTCTAAAAGACTTAGTTCTCTCTTCAGGTCATTTCTCTGGAAAAGTCATCCAGGAGTCTTTTCATGCTTACTGGTTCTTTTCACTTCAATGCTTCACAAAATTATTGTCATTCATGCTTCCATTCTCCCCATCTTTGGAAAGCTGGCCTCATTTCAGCTCTCCAACACTTCAGGGGCTTCAGTCAGAAAGAAAGCCACAGCCCAAACACTCTTCTTGGATTCCGGTCTCACTGAGACACAAACAGGTAAAGTTGCAAGCCATTTCAAATGACAGCATGTTAGTCTAGGCACCTTGAGGAGAGTATTCCCAATCTTAAGCGATTAACTTGACTTCCTAGATGTACAGCATAAGTAGATACTTTCAGCAGTAACCATTGGATGTAATCCATCTGGAGGAGCCCCTTCCTTCACACTGCACTGTCAGGGAAGAGGCTTAGAATATTCTCAGCAAAGTGGCCAAGTTGCTCTGAAGTCATTCTGTTTGACCAGTTTCCTGACTTGTAAAAAGCTAACTTGAGATTAGATAAGGGAATCAAACTGAAACTTAAAGAACTGCTGACCTCTGAATAAAGTAAAGCCAGATGGCTTTTTCACCAGTTAGTTCTGGGGAGGGATTTTTTTTTGACTACACGTTTGGTTTTGCCTTAATGTATTATGAACATTTTTTCCTTGTCCCTTTTAGATTGCAATGTAATTCCTTTTTGTACATTTCAAATATTCTAATTTCATTTTCTTAAGAAATGTTTTATCCTAATGTCTACAATTATTTTTAAAAAGCTCACCAGAAATAGCTGGAAACAAACAATTAGATGTGCATGCTTTTAAATGATCTTTGATTTAGAAAGTGCTCCTTCTGCTAGTGTTTCTACTTCAGCAGGTTCACTGTTCCCTAGTTTTCAATATGTAATCACAAAGACGTGCTAAAATGATGAGGATGACATCAGTGTTATAATGCCAGCTTTCACTATCACTCATATACTTTCTTGATAGTCAGTCAAACAGTATAAATTACGATTCCTGATTTCTGATTCTGAATTACCTCCTCCAAGTATGATACTCAGTTTAATGTGCTGCACCCATAAAAGCACAGCGTATAATGTGACTGTTGTGTGAATTGTCATTCCACAAATGATTACTTCTTTGATCAAAGTATAGCTGTGCCAACCTGTTTAAAGCTATTGTCAATAGGAATAAACAAGCTCAAAGTGTTTGTTTCAGAATGACAGCACAAAGCAGCCTGCCATCAAACCTGCATATTTAGAAGACAAAGCAGTAAGCAATGAAACGCTAACTTCTAACCTTCAGTAATATGATAAAGTGTTGGTAAAAACATTATATTAAATTCAAATCTGGCTTTTCATTACATACACACACACAAAAACACTATTCAATATAGATTTACTGCTTACTTAAACAAAAGGACTCCCAGATATTAAGCAACCATTTTCCTGAGATGCATTTTTCATATCAAATTTAAAACTAGCTCCAGAAATGCTTCATTATAAATTATAAGAAATAGCAGAGATCATCTAATCTTTTATCAGTTCTAAAGCTTACAATTTGGCGTACAAAAGTACAGTTGATGTCCTTCCAGACTAGAGGAAATTCATCTCTTCCCTTTTTTTCCCTTCCCTTTCTTTCCCCCTCCCCTTTCCCTTTCCATTCCCTCAACTCCCATCTCCCTGTGTCCCCTTTTCTCACCTTTCCCTTTTTTATAATTGCCTTTCAAACATCTGGAATTTCCTGACTTTCTAAGTGGTATTAGAAATTAACATGGAGAATCCAAGAATATTCTCACCCTTTTCATTTCTCCCTCTTTGGTACAGAACGTTGGCCAGACCTGTTGTTTTAAAAATATCTACTTAAAGAAGCCACAGTTCTTGATTTACTGCTAGTGTGGAAAGTATTTCATCAATAGCCTGCAAAATGACTACATTTATTTCATTTTTTCAAAGAGAGAGCACAAATATTTATTTAACAGGAAGAGGAGATGTATTGTTTTCAATCTTTTCAATCTAGTAAGGCAGAAGAAAAAGTATTAGCATTTCTTTTGTTCTTGATGTAGTTAAAAATCTTTTTCATACTGTAGGATGTAAGCATTTCTGCATGTTTTGGGTTGTTTTGATTCTTTTGTTGCTTTTTTTTTTTTTGCCTTTTTCATCTTTCTATCATTTTTAATTTCTTACTTATATTTATTACTAACAGTGAGTTTGTTTTGCTATTTACTGTATACCATATTTATCTGAATATAAAGTGATTTTGATGTGACAACAGAACAGGTTTACAATAGTTTTTTGGAGAACAATATTTGGATTCTAGATACAAAATAACCCCTAGTTCCTGTTGACTTCCCATGTTTCAAGACATCTATGATACGCCCTCACATTTGTAGTGAAGGTCTCCCTCCAATCACATTCTCCATCCTGCTGGTGCACTGTAGAGTTCTGTAAATATTTTCGAAGACATCAGATACTTAACTCCATACTAGACATTTCACATTAACTTTCATACATCATGGTAAATTGTGACTACAACTGAAGTATCATAGGGTTCTGCTACAATCTTGGTACCACAAAAAGTTGGGTCTGTGGATGAACCCTATGAAAGATTTCCTTTTTCTTTGTGACTTCTTTTTTGATACAACTAGCTTGGCAAGTTCTAGTCAAGTGTTTATAACCAATTCTAGTTTAGCATTCACAATTCTATTATGATTGACTTGTATCAGAATTCTTCACAGCTTTTTGGCATTGTATCTATTAAATCTTTCAGTATAAATATGGATTAGTGCTCAGGTGTAATAAAGCATGACCAAACATGGTTTTCAGCCACAATATGATTTATTTTTTAGGTTATTGATAATTTCTCTGTTCAGATGATATTTATGATTATAAGCAACTTTTTACTGTGCTCTGCAGCAAAAAATGCAACTCTCTGAAACTTATGCTGCAGTACTTGATAATGTGTAGTACAAATATAATGGGTGCTTAAGGAAGGAATGATCATTTTCTCATGCAGGACAACTGCACTTTGCATCCATCATTGGTAGCTTATCATATTATCATATTATCATATTATCAGAATCATAGCTTAACATGATTCATTGTCACAAATATTCAGACATTCAAATCTCATTCAGTGCAAACTAATAATTGATTCAGAAATAGCTGCATATTAAAACATGTCAATTCTTTTAACCGTTCATTTTTTCCTACTTCTTGCATAGTCATTCATTTGGATATTCTAATAATGTCCATCAGCCTTCTAGTTTCCATGGGAAGCAATAAATATTTTCAATTTTTTTTTCTACTTTATTCTGTATTTCATATCAGAAGTATTTCCCAAGTTGGCATTCCTTACTTTCAGTTTTGACAAAGCTTTTGAAGTCATTTTAAAAACATTATTTGAAAAATGATCAAATTGTAACTCATGTCAGAGAAGATAACTGTTTACAAAATTATTCATAGTAAATAATATAGGATATATTGCTTAAAAATAGTAAGTTTTAGAAAACAGTTATGTAAATTCTCATGTGTTCATATAAGGTGTGCTGATACAATAGCAAATAAAAAAAAACCAAACAACATGGTAATTAAAGACCACAAAATAAAAGCATTATTCATAGGGCAAAGATGTCAAGTATCTTTCTGTCTTAGTCTGATTCTTCTACAATAAATGAATTTTATCCTTTAAACATTCAACATTTCCTAGAAGTGAAGGAATTTGTCTGAAAACAACACAGGTCTCAAAAATGTAAAAATATAATTTAAGTAATTTCTTACACCATTCTTTTTAATAATCTATTTGCATTTTTTTTATATTCACCTTTTTGTATTTTGCATAAATAATTTATTTTGTTGAAATTATTGATTTTCAAGATATCAGAAAAAATAAATTTTGTATTTATTGAACCATAGACTGCCTTTTCATTCCAGACCAGGATATGTTTCTGATTTTCATCTCATGCTGCAAAACTACTGGGACAGCATCCTTGGAAAGTGCAGCATTTTGAGACCACATGCCATAACTTTACTTGTACAAATATTTGTATGGTATCCAGCAGTATTAGTCATGCTTAAAGGCAGTACTTCACTGCTTTGCTGCATTAAGCTACAGATATAGTAAAATGATACATGCAGTTCAGCCACACAGAGTAGAACATGACATCACATAGATAACTGCTTTTGGGGAAAAAGAATAGAAAAAAAAAATAAAACTGAGAAGGGAGCCATCTGCTAAGCACTTCAAAATATGGAGAAGTTACAATGTCCCTGCCCCAGAAAGAAGACTATTGGAAAACACTTGCTCACACATGCTAAAGGAACAGAGATAGTTGTCAAGAACCATCAGTACCATATTTTGTTTTAATGAGTTTTCTTTTATGTCTTATGGTGGATGTTGCTTAATGAACTAGCAAAGGGAGAGAGAAGAGAACATGACAGCAACAGAGTAAAACGATAAAAAGGAGGAAGGCAGGTAATGCGAATCAAAGGAGGGGATTTGGGTGATGTTCAAAGGGATCCACTACAGCGAAAGACATATAGCAGGAGAACTGTAGAAATGTGTTAGCTGCTCCTAATTCTAATATTTCTAGTTCATCTGCTTGACAGTATTTCTCTTCTGTTACAGGAGTTTGACCCATGCTTTACATGATGTTATGATCAAAATTATAAAGCCATGACACAAGACTAAGTAACAGAAACAGAAATTCATAAAAACAGTGTTTAGTAGACCGCTGAGTCTTGTGCAGTTCTTCAGTTAGGGGTTCTTGATGTTTTCACTTCCCTGTGAAGTGAAGGCATAATAAAATGCTCAGTTTACATCTAGGACTAATTCCTTCTTTATATATATATATATATATATATTTCCTCACAACTACAGCTTACCAGATCAAGCATCATTTGGGAATGTGTCCTTTCTGGAATGACTGATATATTTTCCTTTCCTGAACGGGAAAATAATAAAAGGATTTAATTGGCAGTGTATAATTTAAACACAAATGCATCAACTTGTATTTTAAGAACAGCTATTGTGGGAGAAAATAATCTCCAGTTAACCACCACAATGAAAAAAAGCACTGATCTATTCTTGATTTTGTGTTCTTAGTTCCACTTAGTTCCATCTTAAGCAAATACAGCTAAATACCATGACGAAGGGAAGGCTCTGAAAAAAGCAAATACTTACTTGTTCCCTCATTTTTATGTAAAGTCAACAAAAGGAAAATCATAGAATCACAGATCACAAGGTTGGAAACGACCTGTAAGATCATCTTGTCCAACTGTCTTCTCATTACCACTGCTATCACAAGCTACTAAACCACATCTCGCAGCTCCTCATCCAGACAAAATCATTCAAATAATTGGATCTAAGGATTATTTAAACTTTGATTTTGGATCTCATCTACACATTCCTGAGGTATCTATATGATAAATACTTTTATGAGAAAACTGTTGTCTTATAGTTATTTTTCTTTTAAGTGCTGAATCAGAGATTACACTGGACTCTGTTTTTTTCATATAAAAGTCATCTAGAATATTGTTCACATACTATATCTATAGGCAAAATTTATTTTTCATGAATATATTACAAAGACTGCTCCAAAAGTAATGCTTCTGGACATCCATGCAGATTTTTTTGAGCATGGCCTGCATGCTCTTGTTCATCACTGGCAAAAATGCATAGCTAATAGAGGTGACTATGTTGAAAAAGAGTGCTTTGTAGCTGATAATTTGGTTATCAAATAATGTTACTGAGCTCCGTGTATCTTGTTGATTGTAGATTCCATGGAAATACATAGGAGGAATTCCTTTCAGAGTGACCTATGTAGAAAGTGAGGAAAATGGTAATTTTCTTAATCACAGGTCTCCTGTATTTCTCAACAACAAATTCTTTCCTTGAGTAACTCTCTCTGTCTTCAAAAATAATTTCATAATTCTTTCATCTGTCTTCCCAACTCTAATTTGCATATTTCAATAAAGCATACATGTAATGATTTTATTTTATCTGTAATGAGCTTGCACAGGCCCAACCATTTGTTTTAATGCCTCTAGTGGCAATCCTTTACCACCTACAGATATTTCATTAAATAAAGGTACTTAATCAGTTCTGCTTTCAGTCCAAAAAATAGAGAGTGAGTGGCACACCTACCCACATTAATGAGGTGATTCTTTCAGGTCAGTGACTCTTTTACGTAAAAGTATGGTATTCTGTGGTGCTAGACGTGATACTGTTCAAGCATGCCCAAAAAACAGACACTCACTCATCCTATTCTGGCACAAAAGTACCACTCCTGTTTCCTGATCTGTGTTCATATCTCTTCCAAATAATTTTGAACTCTAAATCAGTTCCTACGTTCATCAGCCTTTCATCATTTTAGGTTAGCTGAGCAGTAATCAAGTTCTAGTCTTCCTTTTTCTTTAGGAAAAATAACAAAATATACTGCTGCTCTAAAAGCCAGCATATAATATCTGTTTGGAAGTCTCATTAATACAAAAGACCATTTGGGAAAAAACAAAACAAACAAAAAAAAAACCCCAACACTGCATTTCAGTTTTCCATGAATGTGGATTTTATAGCAAAGCCTTAGAATTGTGGTACTCTTGCAGCTTCTGTTATAAACTCATTTGAAGAGAAATGTAATTATAATTGGATGAGCTAAGAAAAAAACTTATAAGTATAAAATCACAATCACCACAGAAATCCTTTGCTTGATTTTTTTTTTTGTCATTGAACTGACGACAGATAAGAAGTTGTAATAATTAATGAAACTGAGGAATGCGGCTGTTATTAAATGGTTTCTATTTTCATGATTTTAGGATACCACAGAAATTGAAATGGCTTCAAATAATACAATATGTCAAAGACCTTACCCTTTCCTATCTTTTTCCCAAGTCTCTCAATCTGTGCTTATTCCAGATAGAGTAAAAGTTGGAATTTCTAATCTGCTTGAAAAGTGAGACTAGATTAAAAAATATTTTTTAATTAGAGAGTACAAGTAATGTTTAACTGTTTTCTCAGAAATTGTTGAAGTCGTATGTATTTCATTCTCATGTTATGATGCCTTATTTTCAGATAATCCTTCCAATCAATTTAATCTAAATTGGCTTCATTTCCTCAAAGATTTCTCAGGTGGCAATATTTTCCCTAAGGAGGATTTAACTGTTCAAAAATTCATTGTAAGTCTTTCTCTGCAGGCATTATTAGATGTGGAGGAGGATTTTGGTTCTGTGCAGGCATCACTAAAGGCTTTGCTTTGTTATCTCTAGAACATGAAGTAGAGAAAAGCCCATTCTAGCATTTTTTGTTCTCTTTTCCAATTTCATTATATTAATGTTCTTATCAGGAATAGCACAGCTGGTTCTGGACACCCTTTTATTTGAGTCGTGATCACAGACCATACCCACACACATCCTTTGGGAAATGGATCCCAAGACTTGGGTTCCCAATTATACTGCTTTCTCAAATGATGCTAGCTCCTCAGTGTACTCCGTAAAACCAGCTGAACTGGAAAAGGCTAATGATTCTGCGTTTGAGCAGCAGATCTTCGATCGTACTGATGAAGTCCCGCTGTCTGTGTTTGGGCACCAGAGGGTTAGCCTGGAGGGTGTCACAGCCACCAGCACAGTTGGACTGTGTGTGTGCTGCAATAATCAAGGCTTGAGAGGTTCTTCTCACTTACACACCAACTAAGTGTTCATCTGGAGTGACAGTCAGGAATCGGCCCCTGCTGTCTCTGTTTCTGCCAGCTAAAATGTCACTTCTAAATAAGGCTGCAAGTGGTGAGCACTGCTTTTTCCTCCAGTCATTCCCCTCCTCCTACAGAGGATTTCCCAGGCAGGGCAGGATAGATCAGTGCAAGTGGGAAAGGTTCTCTCTCTCCAATAAGAAATATTTTCTTCTGTCACAGCATGGGAAAGGCAGAACTGAACAAATTGTAACGGAATTGGAGAAACAAATTTAACAGAACTATAACACAAGTGGGGAGGATGATATCACACTGGGGCTATCATGGGAGATGATAGAAACCTAACTGGGAATACCAAGGCCAATATTATATTGGCCTCCACTGACTAAATTTTTAATGAAAAATTGCAGTGTTGGTGAATCTCTCTAGAAAACATCCCATTATATATCGTGGACTCACAGAATCACAAAATCATAGGGATTGAAAGGAACCTCAAGAGATCGTCAAGTCCAACTCTCCTGCTAAAGTGGGTAACCTACAATAGTTTGCATGGTTAGGTATCCAGCAAGATCTTGAATATCTCCATAGAAGGAGATTCCACAACCTCCCTAGGTAAACCATTCCAGTCATAAACCCATACTATCATAAATAAGTTCTTCTGCATGTTAGTATGAAACTTTCTATGTTCCAGTTTTAGGCCTCCTTGTCCTATCACTACACAGCACTGAAAAGAGCCTGGCCTCATCCATTTGCTTCCAACCTCCCTTTAGATATTTATAAACATTAATCAGATCACCTCTCAGGTTTCATTTCTCCAGGCAGAACAGACCCAGGTTACTTAGCCTTTTCTCATATGGGAGTTGCTCCAGGCCTTTTATCATCTTTGTGGCCCTCAGCTGGACTCCTTCTAAGAGATCCCTGTCTTTTTTTTTACTGAGGAGCCCAGAACAGGACACAATATTGTAAATGTGGTCTCACATGGCAGAGTAGAGGGGGAGGATCAACTCCCTCAAGCTGCTGGACACACACATTTTAATTCATCCCACAAGAACACACTCCTGGCTCATGGCCAATCTGTTGTTCACTAGAATCCTCAGGTCCTTCTCCGCAGAGTTTCTCTCCAGCCTGTCCAGGTCTTGTTGAATGGTAGCACAGCCTTCAGGTGTGTCAGTCAATCCACCCAGCTTTGTATCATCAGCAAACTTGCTAGGGTGGAATCTAATCCTTCACTGATGAAGATGTTGAACAAGACCAAACCCAGAACCTACCCTGGGGAATTCTGCTAGTTATGGGTCTCTAACCAGACTCTGCTCTGCTGATGACCATTCTCTGAGCTCTACCAGTCAGGCAGTTCTAAATCCACCTCATTGTCCACTCATCTACCCCACATTTTCTAATTTTCATAACAAGAATGTTGTAGGAGACGGTGTCAAACATCTTCCTAAAGTCAAGGTACACAACATCCATTGTTCTTCCCCATCTACCCAGCCAGTGATGACATCAAAGAAGGCTATCAGGTTGGTCAAGCATGATTTCCCCTTGTTGAATCCAAGTTGACAACTCCTGATAACCTTCTTCTCTTCCAATTGCTTGGAGATGGCAGCCAGAACAAGCTGTTCCATCACCTTTCCATGGACACAGGTGAGGCTGACTGGACTGTAGTTTCCCAGATCCTCCTTCTTGGCCTTTTTGAAGACTGGAGTGACATTGGATATCCTCCAGTCTCCAGGCACCTCATTTCCCAGGATCTTTCAAATATAATACAGAATGATTCAGCAGTCTCCTCTTCCAGTGTTCTCAGCACATGTGGGTACATCCCAATGGGGCCCATGTATTTGTGTGCATTGATTTTGGCTACATGCTCTCTGACCAGATCCACCTCGATCAATGGAAAGTCTTCCTTTACCCAGAATCTCTCTCTCTTACCTTCAGAGTCTGGGATTCCAAAAGGTTAGACTTAGCATGAAAGATCAAAGCAAAGAAAGCATTCAGAATCTCTGCCTTCTCAGCATCTCCTGTTATCACAGCACCCACCTCATTTAGTAGGGGACTCACATTTTCCATAGTCTTCCTTTTACTGTTGACATACTTTAAAAAAAACCTCTCTTGTTATCCTTTACCTCTTTTCAAGGTTTAATTGCAAGAGGGCCTTAGCCTTCCTTGTTGGATCCCTCCAGGCCTTGACAGCATTCCTCCATTCTTCTCAGGTGGATAGGACATTTTTCCACATTTTATGGACCTTCTTCTTTCCTTTTAGTTTATCCATAAGTTCCTTGCTCATCCACACAAGACTCTTACCACCTTTTCATGATTTCTTACTCTTAGGGATGCACTGACCTTAAGCTTGAAAGAAGTGGTGTTTGAACACCAATCAGCTTCATGGGCTCCCTTATCTTCTAACATTCTAGCCCCTGGGATAACTCCAAGTAGGTCTTTGAAGAAGTCAAAATTGACTCTCTTGAACTCCAGGATAACAATTCTACTTACTGCTTTGCTTCTTCCGCCTAAGATACTGAACTTTGTGATCGCTGCAACCCAAGCTTCCTCCAAACATCACATCCCTGACCAGCCCTTTCTTGTTAGTAAAAACTCCTTGTCAGCTTCTCCACCACCTGCATCAGAAGATTATCATCAGTGTATTCAGGATGGTTGAAGTCCCCCCATAAGAACCAGTGCCAGGGACGGCGAGGCTACTTCCAGCTGTTTGTAGAAGTCCTCATACAATTCCTTTTACTGATCAGATCGTCTGTACTACATATCCACAGCAACATCACCTATGTTAGCCCACTCTTTAATTATTACCCACAAGTTCTCCATTTGTTCATCATTCCTCTCCAAGTGGAGCTCAATACACTCTTGTTGCTCTCTCATATAAAGCGCAATTGTACCACCTTGGTTCACCATCCTGTCTTTCCTAAATAGGACATAGCCATCCATGACAGCATTCCAATCATATGAAGTTGTTCCACCATGTCTCTGTGATAGCAATATCATGGCCCTGGGACCACACACAGATCTTTAGTTTTTCCTTTTTTTTTTCCCATGCTTCATGCATTAACATACAGGAACTTTAGGGAAGCAGAGGCTACAGGTATCTCTAGAGGGCTGTAAGCAAGGTATAAATTGGATTACTAGCAATGTTATCTTCTCTGAGGAGTCCTCACAAGATCTAACTGGACAACTGAGAGGCTTTTCTCCACAGTTTACTAAAAATGCAGCATTACTGGACCCTTCTCTGACACAAGGATTTGCATCCCCTTTCCCCATTGAATCTACTTTAAAGCTCTGCTAATCAGTCCAGCCAGCATGCTCCCCAGAACACTTTTGCCCCACCTGCTCAGTCACATTCCGTCTGATGCCCACATACTCAGTCTCTCAAAGGCCTGCCCAAGATTATAACACTCCTAACCTTTACTCTGACACCACTCCCTCAGACAGTAATTTACCTGATCTATTTTCCCCCTTCTTTCCAGGACCCAGCTACCAGTTGGGAGGTCAGAGGGGAACATTATTTGTGCTGCCGATCCCCTTACCATCTTTCCATGGGATGTAAAGTCCCTTTCAATCTTATGTAGTTTCCTCATTGCAACCTCCCGTGACCCTATTCTATTTGGTGAAACATTCTGAATTTCCAATGTTCTTTTCCAAGAAAAGTCAAGAAACAAAGGAAACACAGTTTATGGAGGAGAAGTGAATCGTTATAAAGATTGGGAATTTCCAACGGAACACAGATTCCCCATTAGTGGGAAGTGTGAGGGAGTGCACCAGGTGACACACTGAGTCTGCAAGCAGAGGAGGTCTGGGATTTTTCTTGAAAACTAATTCTTTTCATGCATTCTCATCTAAAGTGATTCAGACTTGTTGCCTTAATGGTTGTTTCTGTGGACACAGTTCTGGCTAGTTTTGGTTTTCAGCTCCAGTACCTCCAAGAGGACCTCAGAGAGAAAAATGTCGTCATTCAGAGGATACTAAAGTGCTGCTGCAAGCACTTTCAAGACAAGAAATCACCCACACTCTCATGCACTCTGCAAATGTGGGAAATAGAATGCTCTCCTTTTTCTCACCTGCTCCAATGACCCTGCAGCCTGTTATCTTTCCTGTTCAGAAGATCAAGCTTTTTGCATGGTGAGAGAGGCCCCAGGCATTTACGTCTGCACAATCTGTAGGCAGCTTCCCAGAGTCAGGGTGCTGCTTAGATGACAGTGAGCAGAAAAAGAATATTCTTCAAAATGCATTCCATGTCTTATTCCAAATACGTATAAATTATTATATTTATGTGGCTTTCCAGCTGAACATGAAGCCGAGGCAGTAGTAATGAATAAAGATTTGCAGATTATACTCATTTACCCTTTGTCCATAATAAAGTGCTGGCTAGCAGGTCAATTCAAAGCAGGTCTCTGGGGACACTGTGTAACAAATGCTTTCATTACACAGTAAAAGTCTCAGCAAAAAGCAGAGAAATAAAGTAAATCTACTGTGATGTGACTGCCATAAGGACATTGTCCAAGGAAATTAGACACATTATAGTGGAGAAGCATGAAACTGGGAGAAAACTAACAAAATTAACAGGGCACATTTTAACCACTGTGATTAAGTTTATTGTGTCTTATTTATTTCCTGAGTTCCAAAAAATTGCCAGCAGCCACAAAACACCTGGAGCTTAGACTACTATCTGTTAAACTTTGTTTATGTACCTGTAAAGCAGCACTACATTGCTACTGGTCTTTTAAAAGTGTCTTCTCTAAAGAGCTCCCCAGACTTACTCACTGTGTGTGAAAAAACTTTTACATTCAAATCTGAGAATTCCTTCTTTTTAAAGAGGAATTTTTCTAAGAGGTATAATCATATGAATATAGAGGGCAGAGATGATTCTATGATTCTATGAAATACTAAATTCATTTGCAAATTTGGACTTCAAAATGTTGATTTCTATTTGTTATTTTGTATTGCATTGTAAGATAGAGGCACTACTTCAGAGAAAGAAAGGAGAATAAGCCAGAAGCCACATTAAATGGAAATCTTATCCATTCCACTCATCTGAAGCAGGATGTGCACAACACACAGCCAGACTGTCTCTTGCAGTTAATCAGTTAGGCTTTGTTTCTTTGAGAATGTAATTAATTAAAAAAATAATAGTTTCTATTAAAATAGACATAAAATCAACTGTCATTCATTGTACCTTCAAAGCATTATTTTGAATCATTATCCCCTATTAATTAAAATACACATTTATTAAATATGTTAATAAATTAAGTACGTAACTAAATATGTAAGTTGTTCTGAAAGTAATGCCTCCTGTTTATTTCCATGGAAACTACAATAGATAAAAAATGCACAATAACACTATCAGAGTAAATTCTCAGCTACTAAACACTATTTTTCAACATAGTCACTACCATTAGCTATGCATCTTTGCCAATGATCAAGAGCCTTATGCCACACTTGTAATCATCTGAATGGATATCCAGAATGTGACTTATCTTTCATGTCATTGTTGTCACTGCTGGCATGCACCACCTACCACCTCACTGTGGTCTCTATAAATGTTCAGCAAACATCATTGAGTGTCAATGAGTACCATTTTTTTCCACAAGGAGGAATTCAATGACACACTTTTGCTTTACCCACACTTCCATGTTCAAATGCCATTCTGTCAGACTGCCCCTCTGCTGCCATCTGTCACATGGCAACAAAATGCAATGGAATATTGGTGGAAAGGTTCAGCCTCTACTGCTATAGCAACATCCACCTCTGACACTGTGGGCCAACATAATTACATAGGAGGCATTACCTTTTGAGCAGCGCTTGTAATATATTAACATAGTAAGTCAGACTTTAAAATACTTGCAGCTTCCCCCGCCATCATCTGCATTGAAAAAGAACAGCAACAGCTTTGCAGATTATGCTGAAGACATGATTTTGCAAAGGACAACATTACAGTGCTGTCAGACTTCTTGATTTCACTGCAGCACCAAAGTATTGGTCCTATAAAGTAAAGCTAGTTTATTTTCTTATAGCAGGCATTTATATGCAGGGTATTGCTCCCAAATTGACTTTGGAGATAACCTAAAAATAATTCTGCTTTTACCAGACAAGTAGTGATATTACAACATTGCTTTCACATTATTGTTAAAGTTGTATTAGCGTTACATCACAAAGGCCTGTTTCGCTGGATTTTATAGCTATGCTTTACACTGTGCTCCAAGTTATTAACTGCTCCAAAAAAGTCAAAGTTATACAGTTTCACAGAAGTCTGAATACATCCATAGTACACTTTTTTTCTATTTTGGGTGCAAAAAGATAAAGGATGTTTAGATATAAGTATATATGCATATATTTATGTATATATAAGTATGTATCAAATATGTGTGCAGTTATACATATAAAAACTTTTTATATATGTAGGTTTAAACATCCTCTACATCATGGGTGTAGAGGCTTTTGGCTTGGCTGGGCTGCACTGAATGAAGAGGAACTGTCTCCTTAAAATTGTTCACACAAAGCTTCATATTTGTGCTAAAGATTCTGTGAGAGAGGTTTAGCTGCTGTCATTGCCTGTGCTTGGCAGTACCCACCCAAGGAGAGACCTGACTTGCAAGTCTCTAGCAGACCAAGGTAGGGATTTTATGTTCTCAGCAGAGCAATTCTAGTTCATGAATTAACCTCTGGTAAGGTCAGTCAATGTGGCTGTCTTAAGTGTTCTCAATGTCTGTTTGTTTCCTATTGTTCATATGTCATCCAGACCTGTTTAAAACTCAGAATGCATTCCCAGGCCAAAAACACAACTTGGTCAAATGAAGGCCACTAGGAAGATGAGTAAAACACAGCTATGACTGTAAATTTTCAGCTGCCTTCAGACAGAATGTTGAATGCAAAATAGGATTAGTATTCCTAGGAGGTGAGACACTATTCCTTGATCTCGTATTTAGTACTTGTTCCAGAGGATGATACCTTCTCAAATTGTTTTTCACACAAACAACATATTCGTGCAAGACTATGCAACTATCGGAAGATGTGGTATGCAAAATTAAACTCTGTACTCATTCACCTTCCTTAATGTGACAGAAAGCAAGCAGCTGATTTAAAGTTTACAGTATTTAAGGTTTACAGTATTGCATGGTTTGTTTGTTTGTTTGTTTGTTTGTTTTAATCAACATTTTTCCAATGCATTTCAACAGAGTTTATTTTTTGTATGTTTTTGTACATAGTTTGTCTTGTTAGAGGCTTGGATAGATGTCTTTTCTGATCATGAATATGCCACTATGGTCCATACTTGAATTCATCTAGACCAAGTGAGCTTCATAACATATTGAATACAGTTTTGTTTATCAAAAATTAGGATATACATGATCCTTCAGCCTTTTTCTCCAAGATGATATCTTTTAATTGGAGCTGTTACAGAATGTGGCCTTTTTTTTTAAGCTTTAGGGAAGTGAAGAACATATGGACAACTTTCACACTTATGTTAGTTGTAACACTTATTCATTGCTACATTCTTGATATTCTTAATGCAGCAGTTCTTAGTATTCTTTTTAAGCAATGCAGAATAACTATTAAATCAATTTAAAAGTGCATGGCTTTTGAATTGTACTGAACCTATTTTGATCTTGCATGCACTTGTAACTAAACTACTCTGTGCCAGTTTCACTCACCTATTTCCAAGCCCACAACATCAGTAACTGATCATTTTGCCAGTGAAGGTTCAAGGAACCATAAGTTACACAACATGAAAAGGTTTGATAGCTACTAAAAGAGAAATCAGTCTCTTAGTACAGGGTGTAACATGAATAGGTAGATAGAAACTGTACAGATTCACAGGATTTTTTAGTATATACCACAGATTGTAGATCTAACAATAATTTTCCCAACAAGGAGGTGTAAATGATTAGCTTGCGTATGGTGAATATTACGAGTACCAGTATTCTAGTCTGCTCTTTTCAAAATCAATCACTGGTGAAGGAAGATGGATCGGCTCTTCATGTGACAAAAACTGTCACAGAACCCTTGACTTGATGCAGTTACACCAGCTGCTTCAACTGTTATAATAAGAGGCAATTAACTGAAATTGCATTGAAGTTTTGTTTTTCCTTAAAGTTAAGCCTGAAATGGTATTTTGAAGTGTCTGAATATAATTCAGCCAAATGTGGATGTCCTCCATTGCACCTAAACAGAAAGAAGAATTGCATTGAAAATGCATTGATTGTGATATATCTATTCTTATCTTTTGGTTTTAAAATAACTTACTGAAAATGAATTTTCTGGCCATAGTGTTTTTAAAAATATTTATATCAGATTTATCTTCTTTTTTGATGCACACCCACCACATTAACCTTTTCTCTGGGGCTATACATTTACATTCTAGACAATACAACATACTAAATATAGTCATAGTTGCTCAACAGCTAACATGCTTAGCAAAAATAAGCTTCATCTGATACCTTCTTATTTGTAGTCTACAAAGATTATTATTGCTGTTTATTCGTGTTCCTAATTAAGAAATCTGAAATTAGGGGCAATGCTCATCCTTACATACAATTAAAACGGTATTTCACAGAACAGTCTGAATTTCCTTATCTCACTTGATGCCAATTAACTTGGCCCACTTTGCTTGCTAAAGAGACTTGGCCAATTTAATTAGCCTGACTTCACTCTCTGATTCCATATCTAAGCACTACAGAACTGATGTTTAGCTCCATAGAGTGGTCATAATGAATAAGTATGTATTTGAGGAGTAATTACTTTAGTAATGGGAAAGGACAAAACAACAGTCCATGTCATTATTCTAGTTTTTAAGCAGACTTTCTTGTATGAAGTCCATACTCTCATTGTAGTGCACTGTTAGATCTTACTAGCATTTGGGAGGGGAGCAAAGGGACACAATAACCACTGTTATAACTCATAAAACTAAAAAAAAATGTTTAAAATGAGCCAAAACCACTGATAAAATTGCTTAAATGTCTGGATAAAATGAAATCAACAAAACTACTTTTTTTGGTCTTGCAAACTATATGAAGAGAGGGCAAAATAAAGAAATAAATAAATTCATTGAATTAGAATACTTTTTTTTTTTTTTTTTAGTTTATTTAGTTTATTTTTTTTAGTTTTTATTTAGTTTTTATTTAGTTTATTTAATCTTCTAATATTTTATAAACATTTTGTTCTTCCCAGGATTATTGTGGCATACATCACCATTATTATTAATAACATTTATATGAAAAAAATGAGGTAGTTGGAGAACTTCTGAGAGATAGTTAACAGTAGACCTGACAGGCCTCTTTTGGAGAGATCCTACTTAATGTATTTGCACTGTGGTGATACTAAGCAGTTGATTTCTGCTTTATTTTCTGAGATGTGTATAAAAAGTTTTCTGTGATGTATTGGATCTTTGAATTTACATAAAAAGAGAAAAGAAAAGAGGCAGTGACAATCCTAGAATGAAATTTACATTAGTGGCAATGAGAATGGTAGATTAATATTAGAAAACAGAGCAAGTTTTCACGGCTTCACCCTGACCAGGTCGCAAAGCTGTTTGATACTGGTATAGCCCAGCAGTGTGTTACCTAATCCAAAATACACTGCTACTGATGCAACTGAGGGCACAAGGAAAGTAAAAATCCTCTCAAAAGCTACAGGTCTTCTCAAGGACTTCAGAGAATATAGACATAAGTAAAGATGGTGGATTATTAGTAGTTCAGTAAAACAATAAGCTGTATTTCATTTAGAATTTCTTCCAGGCACAAGACAATGCAATCTATATACAATTATCTTTATTTATAGCATGAATTACATTTGAGACATGGCACTCAATCTTCTTTTCTGCCTTTAGAAGAAAAGTAACATTTTGTGATTTTTCATCTTTTGGTCAAATTTATCATCATGAGCCTTTTTTTCCAAATATTTACTTTACAATACAATGCAGATAGCAGCCAGAAAGCCATAGAGATCTGAACTCAGATCCTTCAAGCTGCCATTCAAGAACAACACCAAAACTCCAAAGATAGACTAATAGACTGCCTTGCAGTTACAAATGGAAAAGATAGAAATTATGTAAAACTGACATTGGTTGATAGTTAAAACTGAGCTTAACATGGATTTGGAATTTGAGATGAAGACCGTGAAATGGAATTAGAAAAGTATAATCATTCTCTTCCTCTGTGCTTCATGGTTAATACTGAATAAACACAATACCATGAAACATGTACATAAATAATGTAGCTGAAGTAAAACATCCTTTTCTCTTAAAACAAGTGAGTGAGTTAGTGTAGGATACCATTCTTCAAAAATGGTCAAAGATGAAATGAAATAAGAATTGTACCTGATGGTATGAACCAGCATGACTCAGTGGTAATCTAGGCATGAAAGATGATGCGGTAATCTTGGGACTTAAAAATGCTAACAATCCATTTACCTATATTTCTGTTAACAGTTTTGAGTCACTGTGCAATTCAGATTAGGAAAATCTCACTTTCCCCTGATAGTTTCCATTTTATAATTGAAGCTGTAAGAAAAAGAAGAAAGAAGAATATCCAAATTCAAAA
Source organism: Tetrao urogallus (assembly GCF_951394365.1). Taxonomy (NCBI): domain Eukaryota; kingdom Metazoa; phylum Chordata; class Aves; order Galliformes; family Phasianidae; genus Tetrao; species Tetrao urogallus. The sequence continues at coordinate 52,133,891 of NC_136815.1, read as the reverse complement.
CACATAAAATTTATGAATATGCTATTACAGATTCATAATACAATTCATTAATTTGGAAAATTTGGTAAATGATACGTAGCATCTCAGCTGGTAAAACACATGTTGGGGTTCCAGAGGCTATCAGTCCGAGATGTGTGTATATATTGTGTGCAACCACAGCAGTCACTCACTGCTGGTGCTTGCATCTTATTTCTGCTAAATTGATCTATTTGTAGATATATTCGGATGTTAAGTTTTAGTGCATATGCTTCAATAATTAAGTGACAGAGCCTAAAATATTTGTTAGCATTAGCTGCCACTGTTTTATTGGTTCCTACAATTTTTCAGTTTGGTTTCTGATTCAAATATTTGGGTTAGGTTTTGCAATTCTTCCATAAAGAAAATCTTTCTTACAATCTTTTACCAAAAAATTTTATCTGTGTTTATTTTTTTCTCTACATCACCTGGTTATTGTAGCCAATAATCATGTTCATCACAGAATTGCAGGGGTTGGAAGTAACCTCTGGAATCCTCTTGTCCAATCCTCTGTTAACACGGAGCAGGTCGCCCAGGAAGGTGACCAGATGGGTCTTGATTACCTGTAGAGAAGGAAACTCCAAAACCTCTCTGGGCAGCCTCTTCCAGTGCCCACTCACTCTCACTGTAAAGAAGTTCTTCCTCATATACTTATGGAACTTCCTGTGTTCCACTTTTTACCTATTGCCCCTTTTGCAGTCACTGAATATCAGTGAAAAGAGCCTAGCCCCATCTACTTCACTCCCACACTTTAGGTATTTGCAAGCAATGACAGAAACTCCCTTCAGCCTTCTCTTCTCTAGGCTGACCAGTCTCAGGTCTCTCAGCTTTTCATCATACAGAAACTTCAGGCTTTCGGTCATCTGTGGCCCTCTGCTGGACTCTCTCCAGAAGTTCCATGTCCTACTTGAACTGAGGTGCCCAGAACTGGACATCGCATTCCAGATGCGGCCTCACCAGGGCAGAGTGAGGGGGAGGATCACCTCCCTCTTCCTCAGTGCTCTTTTTAATGCATCCTAGGATACCAGTGGCCTTTTTGCCTACAAGGACACACTGCTGGCTCATGGCCAACCTGTTGTTCACCAGATCACTCGGGTCCTCTGCAGAGCTCCTTTCCAGCAGGTCAACCCCTTACCTGCATGAGGCTATTTCTCCCCAGCCATAGGACTCTACACTTGCTTTTGTTGGACCTTGTCAGGTTCTTCTCTTCCCAGTTCTCCAGACTGTCCAGGTCTGGATGAATGGAAACATAACCTTCTGATGCATCAGCCACTCTTCTCAGCTTTGTATCACCAACAAACTTGCTGAGGGTGCACTCTGTCCATTCACCTAGACTAGACCCCACTTCACTGTCTACTTGTGTATCCCACACTTTCTAAGCTTACCTAGGAGGATCTTTTGGGAAACCACATCAAAAGCCTTGCTGAAGTCAAAACTGACAACATTTGCTATTTTCACATCTACCAAGTCAGTTTGTGTTTGACTTGATGAATTATTGTTTGCATAGGGAAGGCACAAAGAACTTAAGCGAAGAAGAAAAGAAGATTAACAAGTGGAAAGAAGAAAAACAGATCTTGTGTTTATGAACAAAGAAATCATTGTACTAGTTTTCAAATCAAAAGATAAGTAGAATTATTCTATAAAGAGCAGAGAAATAACAGAGTCCAACAGCAATCAAAGTAATCTACTTAGCCATGCAAAACTGAAAAAAAATTATTTGCCATTGCTATTTTTTATTTTTGTCATGAAACTCTCTGAAGATATATATAAATATATATAAACCATATATTGGATTTATATGGAAATTTTTGGTAGGGGACAATAGAGATGACTACTGTGAAGACATGACTGGGGAGTACCCTCTGGACACAGCAATTTCCAGCTGGCTACAAAACAGGCCTGCCAGTGGCCAAAGGTGAGAACGTCAACAAAACTGGTGGAACTTCTGTAATAACCTATTTAAGAAAGAGGGGGAAAAAATGTTCCAGAGCAGCTGTGAGAGAGAGTGAGAAAAATGTGAGAGAAACAACTCTGCAGACACTGAGGTCAGACTGTGAGGGAGTAGAGGTGCCCCATGTATCTAAATACCAAAAACTTGTCTATTATTTTACAAAATTACATAGATTTCTTGCAGCAAGATTCATTCCTAGCTGTAGATAAGAACAGAACAAAGTGTGCATGATTTAATTATTGGGTACTTGCTTTTCTGAAATGATATTCATTTTTCAAAGATGCATATATCTTTTTATTTCAAAGATCATCCAGGACTGTTATAATAACATTTAGTTGGCATTCCACAACACGAAAGAATTTACGGTGTGATTTCAAAGTACAATAACAATAATGGTCTGCTCCTGTGTTCCCTCTCTAAACAAAACTCCCACTGACCTCAAGGAGAAATGAATGCAAAAGAGCAATGGGTCTGGGAATGTGCTCAGTTATTAGATGTGTGCTACAATGAATTCATTTAAAAGTAATTTTAGTGTTTAGGGAAGTAATTAATTTAATTACCAGAAAGCATATCATTTACTGATATATTTGAAATTCTACCGTTACGAATACTGAGACCATTCCAATGTTTATTTATTATTGCAGCATTAAAAGACGTCAAATATTCTTGCATAGTTTTTGAGGGTCTTCAACAAATCAAAATTAATACAGATTTTTGTTTCATTAACAAAATCACTTCGTGCATTATTTCTTAAAATACATTACTTCTAAGAAATTAGTAACAAAATTGACATAGTCTATTTCATTAATTTCTACACATTTCTCATATGAGACCGCTCTGAATGAACTGATTTGAAGTATCATCTTGTAAGAGATTACTCTTTTACATCATTGTCTCAAAGCTTGCTGGGACACAGATGAACAAGTCCAGGCAAGTCCTGGGCAAGGGTTGAGAAAACCTTTGTCTGGAGAACTCTGATGGATAAGTCCTGGGCAAAGGTTGCAAAATCCTTTGTCTGAGGGACACAGATGGACAAGGCCAGGGGAAACGAGAGAGAGAGAGAGAGAGAGAGAGAGAGATAAGCTGCAGCTTAGTAGCTGTGAAGCGGTCTTTTGTGTGGACTTATCTCAAGGAAGATGGGCATCTCAAGGGGTATTTACATGAGTTGCTCAAGTGCCCAGGGATGTCTCGTAGGCAGGAGAAAAAGTAGGATAGAAGAGGAATTGAAAACCATGAGGTTTTCTGGCAACAGATTCCTCCTGAAGAAGAAGAGGTTTCTGACACGAGAAGCCTCACGACCTGCCTCTCTCCCTCCTGGACTTGCTCTGTGCTCTACCACGATGCTGAAGAAGAACAAAGGTGTCTGCCATCAGATTCCTCACTACAGAATTCCTGCATGCTGACAAACTCTCCTGAGCCTGCTACCTGAGTTCTGCTGCTTCCTCCCGTATTGGCTTTGCGACTTTAACCTGCTACCTGCTTTCTGCCCAAGGCCGGCCACGCTGCTGCTCTCCCCCCCCTGCTGCTTTTGCCTCGGACCTTCACACGTCATGCAACGGGAGCACTGCTGGATCCTGGTGCTGACTATCCCCGCTTTACTCGATTCCTGCTCCTTTCCTATCTTTTCTATCGCCCTCCTTCCCTTCCCCATCTCCCTGATTAGGATTTATAATAAACTGGTTGGACCAACATTTGAACCGTTGTTTCTTAATCTCACGCTGGGTATACAGATATTAAAATAACCTCCTATAAATTGGAGCGAGACACATCTAAACAATCTGCAAAAAAGTTATAATACCTCCTGTCCTCAGAAGTGTTATTCCTTATTCATATTTCTCAACTTCTTTTGCAAGCCATTAGCATAACATTAGACCTTCATCTACAAGAGCAGCTCAATTGCTAGAGCCAATGCTGCTTAATAGAATAGCTCCTCAAAAGTTCCTATGGAGTATCTTAACTTTCAACAGAGCACATTTTCCTGGTGATATTTGTTACTTTTAGAATCACTCTAGGTAAATAAAAAAATTATGTGAAATTTGAAAGTATTTTCCATCAGGAATTTTGTGTTCAAAGTCTGAGGAAATATTCTGACAGCTATAAGGGCTGAAGTATGAACAATTAATTTTGCTGAGGATAGAAACTGCACATTGGAAACAGAGAAAACTTTTTCAGTGTTTTCTACTGTATTTTCTGTAGAAGCATTGAAAGCATGACTTGTCAGATTACATTCAGTTAACCAATATTGAGTCACTGAGCTGGAAACAATGTTCTTGTGGTGTTTATACTTGACTTTTTCTTCATGATTGCACCAGTGAACAATAGTTTTAGTGATGTGGATTTTATAGCATGAAAAGACCTCCAGACGGAGAGAACATAAACCAAGTGAAAGGCACTGTATGCTATGACTAGAACAACTACATTTTTGAAGGGTGAAGCACCATTTCATCATCTTGTGCTACAGAGATCACCATCCTTCTCCAGCAATTATCCCTTCAAGAGAGTGACCATGTGGTGCTGAACTGTAACCTGACTTCTGCATTTAGAACTCAGTCTATTAAATGCCATGTAAAGCTCATATCCAAAGAGAAATGAACTGGAAATGACCTGAGGCAACAAAGAGTTTCTTAGCAGCGTACTACTGAGAAGGTCACATATTTCAAAATTTAGAGACTATTTCTCTGTGGTGCTGATTGGGATAGCGCAGCTACTCTGATTGCTGTGGAGAAAAGAGACCAAAGATGACTCCCTTATTTCCACTTGTCCAAGTTCTAGAAGGCAAATAGACTGGGGGGGGGGTGGAGGAGGGAGGGAGAGTGTATTAAATTTATTTCAAAATGCCATTAAAATATTTTTTTGCAGTATAAAAAAAGCACTGTTTTATCTTGTTTATTTTTGCTCTATCCCATCTCTCAGTTGGAATCTTGTTTGTTATTCAGGCAACAAAACATCAGTGGAAACAGCTAAATTTGTAAAACCTTTTCCATTTAGGGAGTTGTAAATTAAGACACCTCCAAGCTTCATTGTCCTTTCTTGAAGACTACATTTAAGGAAACCATTAAATTCTGACCTGTAAATATATAGTTCTTGTGAATAGTAGAGTGATAAGGGCAGCAAGTTTCAGCCTTATTGTAATATAATATTGTAACTGTAATACATATCTTACTGTCAATGTTGCCAAGTGTAATGATTGCATCTTAAGTTTTGTGATTGTGCTTATCATAAAACCTAACTGCTGAAATCAAGTTATGATGTAAAAATCTCATCTCAGAATCACAAATATGTTAGGCATTGTGGCTATGTATAAAAGTGCAAAAATAAAGTGTACACTTTTAAAATAATTATTTCCTTAATATTTTAGATATCTTACAGTTTTCAGATATTTGAGTTGAACATGGCTACTGCTTGCTACCATACCTAATAACATGGATTAGATAATTTGTACTTATTATGTTTTTAACAGAATTGTTGGATCAGTGCTATAAGTCAGCCATACACCAAACATATGTTTGTGCTTAGGCATTTATCTGACAATTATTTGGAATTGAAAATGTATTTTTTGCAAATACTCAACATCCACAGATATTTTGTACCTTCCACAAAGGTTCTTCTCTGACAAATAATTTGATATAATGCATTAGGAAAGGGAATATAAATTCAGAATCAGCACAAACAAAATAAAACATAAAAATCAGTAAAGTGACTGCAGTCTGCTTGCAACCAGCGCAGAAGAGTTATTTGAACTGTCGTATTGGAACTGTTTGTAGCAAAGCATGGCACTGCCAGCTGGGTGAGTGAAGTCGTCCTGCTCTATACTGTGCTGTTGCGCCCTTGAATACTGCATGCAGGTTTGGGTACTTCTGCAGAGACAGAAAACTATTAGAGTGTGCCCAAAGGAGGGATATAAAGATGGTGAAGAATCTGGCAGGCTGGATGTATGAGGAGCAGCTGAGGTCCCTGGTTTACTCAGCCCAGAGCAGAGGAGCTGAGGGGAGTCCTGATGGGGGCTGCAGCTCCTCACAGGGAGTGGAGGGCAGCGCTGAGCTCTGCTGTGTGTGACAGCAACAGGGCCCGAGGGAACGGCATGGAGCTGTGTGAGGGGAGGGCAGCTGGGGGTGAGGGACAGGTGCTGCACCAGAGGGTGGTCTGGCACTGGAATAGCATCCTCAGGGCAGTGCTCATGGCACTGAGTTTGACAGAGTTCAAGAAGCATCTGGACAACGCTCACAGACATGTATCTGACTTTTGCATGGTCCTATGTGGAGCCAGCAGCTGGACTCTGTGATCTTTGTGAATCCCTTCCAACTTGGGATACTGTGTGATTCTGTGATTCTATGTTCTGTTCCCACCACTAAAGCTGTGGCAGAATCACAAACATGCTAGGAACTAGCAATCATAATAATATATATGCAGTATTCATTTATATTTTGGGCTGACTAAAGATACCTTATATTGTACATCCATATGTACATCCATAGTTCCTTAACTGCCTGATGACAAGATAAATATTAACATCACTGTGTTCTTATAGATACGTATGCCCACACATGACAAAATAAATTTTAGGAAAATCTAGAATTACTAGAGGTTGATCATCATAATATTTCTGGAAAAGAAAGATCTCTTATAATCATTCTACTTAGGTAATGAATTTATGCATTGCACTTAATCAAGGCACCAGTGAATAATGACATCAACTTTCAAATGAGTCAGTATTCAGAGTAGCGCTGTCATGCCCTGTTGTTCTTTCATCATACAATGACTTTATCTCAACACACCATAAAGTAAGCAGACTGACACTTCCAGGACACAGTCAAGAAAGAGAGCACAGCAGCCCCGAAATTACTTTTCTTTTCTCTACTCCTTTTCAATGTCGTATTTAGAATATTTTCCTTGCATTTCATGCATTCCATAATTTACAATAATCTAATTATCCTAAGTATCAGGATATACCTTAGAAAATTAAGTTCTATAGAAGTCAAAGATCCTTGAGTCATTTTACTATGTCCCACTTATTAATCATTCCCATAATAACATCACATGCCCTACTGTGTCCTAACTCAGAGAGACATGGATGTCAAAAGCAACTTTGGATATCATGCCATTTTGTCTTCCTTCCCTTCTGCTCGTTTCTCCTCATTTGTTTCTCCTGTCTTGCACATAACAGACTAGTGTGCTTGAAGGTTGCAGTAGTGTCAGTAATTTAAGGCATCTGTATTTCATTCGAAAGTTCCAACAAGAACACATACTTAAAAGAAAAAATATAAAGACTGAGTAAATTAATTAAAAATAAGATATGAAAGAAGAATGAAAGTTATGAGGAAAATCACCTCAGTCCATACCTATCCACCTCTCCAGAGCTCCAAAAGCTATCAAATATACATATATCAACAGAAGCAGAGAGGCCAAATTAATTTAGCAAATAGGTCCAGAAAATGCAGTCAGAAATTCCCATGGCTTCAGCTGATCTTATGAGGTTATAAATATGACCTAAATTTAGGGTGATGGTATTCTCACTAAAGCTCTCACTTGTAGTGAATTATCCATGGTGCCAGTCCTACAGTGGGTGCAGTCTGGTTAATTCAATTCTTGGCTTCTACATAATGAAGGAACAGTCACATAGTGGGTTCAAACTGCACAGTTGATAACATATTTATTCTACATTAAAAAAAAAAAAAAAAAAAAAAAAAAAAAGTTTGTCAGGAATTTTTGTTAGCAAGTTGCTGTTTTAATTGATTACTTCCTAAAACAAACTCCCTTTGCCCAACATTGACAACTTGCAGAAAACATAAATGAATAATCTGGTGTAAATGAACAGCAAGCACTCATTGTCCCATAAATGCAGAAAGCAGTTAAGCAAGTAAATCCAGATGAATGGATAAAATGAAACCCATAGAATTTAGAGGCATCTAGGACCTGTCAAGCTGTGAGAAGGTCGTATGTGACAGAGAGAGAGAATGTCAGCAACGTATTTTGAGATGGTATTTTTTGTTGTTGTTCATTCACAATAAAAGGAAAGGATAGGAAACTAAGATAAAGATTGGCACTCTACATTGGTAGTCTTCATGCAGAATTCACAATGAAAAAAAGATTCCTTGTATTCAAAGAGCTAAAATTCAAAGTGTTATCTTGGTTTCTAGTCTAGTCAAAGTTGACTGTGCAGTCCAATTGAATGTTTGTTGATCAGTGGATGCTGAATATATATGTATACATATATATTGGGAAAAAAACAGAAGATATATGGACACCTATTTATCTGAGCACAGGTTCTGGAGCATTTTTCTTTTACACCAAGGCAAGAATCCCTTTACATGTAAATAGTTTGTACTGTTTCTGTATTTGATTATACATATGTTTTAAAGGATAGTTATAGTCTTTGTGTTTGAAGTAATTGGGATCCTTTTTTTTTTAATATAATTTCTTACTAGGACATATAAAAAATGAATGTTTATGAATGATATTGATATATATGATATAAAATGAATATTATATTTAATATTTTTATATTTATTTTTATATTTAAATTTATACTTATTATGAAGTTTTAAAAATATAATTAATAAAATTATTAATAAGTCATATAGCAGCTGGAAAATCAGAATTCAGACTACTTACTTATGCTCAGAACTTGATAAGCATGATAAAGGACTAGAGTCCCCTCCCATAACTAAATAACAGTTTTGGAAAAGGAAATTTTAAAGAATGGGGGACAAAGATGTATGCATGCACATATACATATACATCACAGACATAGTCATGGACACACATAGTCCAAATATGTAGTCATTTACATCCATTAAATGCAGTTATGTAGAATTATATTCAATGTCAAATATCACAAATCACTGGTCGATTTACAGACATTAAGCCTGAAAATATAGAAAACATCCCAATGTATTTCACAAAGGTACTGAAAGGTACTGTACTGAAAGGCAGAAGAAGAAATGTCACCAGTGTGGGCCAGAACAGTTTTACATATGTGTGGAAATGTGATTTCTTAAAACAGTGCCCTTTGTTAAACACAAATGGTAGATGACGCTTGCACAAATATTGGGGTTAAGAATTTTACTTGTAAGATACACTGAAAATATGATTTAATAAATGAAATGAAATGTTTCTAAATTCTTACCCTCCTTTTCTTTTGCAGACTGTATAAACACATGCTATACATTCAAAAAAAAAAAAAGAATTAGATTTATTTCTGTCATTTCTGTCAATTGTACCTTCATACTAGAAAGTCCCATGAATACACAAAACTTGCAGAATCTTAACATCTAATCTGTCCCTTGAAATTTGAATGAATTAAATGGATCCAGATGTTCTTAAAATGTGTGTTTTCTTTGCATTATGAATTAGTTTTGATATCCAGAGCTTAGTATTCATAATCAAGAATGAGAAATTTGAACAGACATTATTAACATATGTATGTATTTTAAAAGCACGTACAGAAAAAAAAAAAAAAAAAGAAAGAAAGTGGGGAAAAAAAATCAAGGGATAAAAAGACAAAAATTCTAAGGTATTATACAAGTTTATCTTTCACTTCTCTTTTCACTGTCAGATAATTTTATATGTAGTTGCACATTATGGAAATATACCAGCAGAACTGTACAGAGGACGTACTCTGGAAGCCATGGTATGTTAAACTTGCTCCAAAATTGCATATACTATTCAATTCCTCAGGTGACTTTTAAAGACTTACAGTGTCTAGATTTCATTAGAGCTTAGACATTAGCAAAGCACCATTTCCTCAGCCCTGTCAGCCATAAGAAATCTCTGGGGAGACAGAGATGCAAAAGTTTAGGTAGGAGGGAGTCTCAAAAACAGAAAAAAAATATATATATATGTTTATGGAATGTAAAATTAAGCAGTATGCAAAGATTGCTCTGAGATTTTCTGAATAAATTTTGATGGCTAATCTTCATGTGAACTATGCCTCACAACTCATGTTCTCTGGGTTTGGCACCAAGGTACAAAGGTGAGGAACATATTTGAAAACAGAATAAAGCAGATTAATGAGGGGTTGCCTCATTTTGCAGTTCATTACCACCATGTCATCTTGGAAGTTAGGTGTCTCCCTTGGATTAATGCTGGCAGTAACAATATAGCATAATCTATATACGGAAATGTTTGTTGCAGTTCTGAGTGAGTACTGAGAGAATAAGGCACAGGAGCAAAAATAAATTGAATAAATTTACATGCCTCATATTTTGGATTAATATTCTAGCCACAATGACAAAATGTAATTTATTAATGATGTGTGGAAACAAAGACAGAAAAATTAATAACATTAATATTTAAAATGAATATTGCCTTTGCCAACTTTGATAATATTATTAACAGCTGACAATTTAATTAAGATAGGAGACAATTTTACTTATAATAGCAGAGATTATAAATTATTGAATGTATCTAAATAATTACTCTCAACTGATATGAAATTTCTCACTATATTTTATGACATTCATTGAATGCAGGCTTTGAAGTCCTAGACGTGCAAGCTGACATGCTTACTTACCAATTATTTACATAGACAGTTCAACCTTGGTAAAGTACGTAACTCAAAATAATCTTACAATATCAGCTCTTCCAACTGCCTTGTGGGTTGATTTTTCTTTTTGTTATTTAGCAGATGATTTACTAAACATACCTCTTGTTTTACCCAATACTAGGAGATACTTTCTTAGCAGATGACTAAAGAAAGCAGTTGGGTAGGTTCTTGCTATATCTTTTCCTTTTTCTTTTTTTTTTCTGTTCTTTTTTTTTTTTCTTTCTTTTAACCTAGTGTTGTTTTATTGTTAGCAGCTTTCTCCTAACAAAATCACTTGTAGGGACTTTTCATGTAATTGTCACCTGCCTTCTCCTTTCACTTAGCAATGCATTTTGGGTTGTTGCAGTCCAGCTGTGAACCTGCAACAATTTCAAAGTGACACGATGATGAAAGATCACACTTCATCAAAATCCTTTTATGCTTCCTAGTGAATGGGGTTTTCTCCACAGTGAACATTATTTTAACTTGAAGTTTCAAAAAGTAATACTTGAGGTTGCATTGACTGACACAGGAAAGTTTTTTCCTCTAAAAAAAAGATTTTTATAACTCAGGAAAAATTAAAAGAAAAAACAAACAAACAAACAAAAACATTTCTTTCTAAAATGGGAGAAAAATCTGAAATAAGTTCTCATGGATGTTACTGAAAAGCTGAAGAGAAGCTGTCATTAACAATAATTATGTACCTGGAAGCCATTGCAAATGTCATAGATGATAATATATTAATGTTTCTGAGACAGACAAATGTGACATATAAAGACAGTCGCAAGGAAGGGGGATGGAGGTGACCTTAAAGCTTCTCAGACAGTTGCACAAAAGCAGAAAGGAACATGAGATGAGGCAGTTATTTTTTTGTGTTCTTGCAAGTCTTTCCATTGTGATGGATCATGGATTTAGAGCAGCCTAGGTTGGCTTAGATCACCCAGCAATTATATTTCAACAGGATTATTTCTGATGTCCTGAGAAAATAAAACTACATCATATGTAATGAAGGGTATTGACTTGTTTTGAAGGAAAAATCAGTAACACCTAACATCAGTCTTAAAGACCAAGAGGAAGACAGAAATATCCAGTTTTGTGGAGATCTGGTCTTTAAAATCCAAAATATTAAGTTGAAGAAAATATGAACCTGACTGTTCTTATAACATAAACTGACAGGAACAAATACAACAGTTTCCACACATTACACAGAGACTAACCTGGAAATCTACAGCTTCTGACAGGATTCTTCAGTCAGATCGTTATCTGTTGTCTTACCCTCATGTACTTTGTATTTCAAGGACAACTCATATGGATCTAGCTCATACCAGTTTCTTACCTATGTAAGCATGTTATTTCACAGCCTCTACTATGCTCCTCTCTCCTCCCTGCACTCCACTTTCACCTTTGAATAATCTCTTACTGTTTACTGTTTAATTTATAAACTGTTTGTTAATAACATGTTATTACACACCAAACTGTAAAGATTATAAATGTATACATTTGATAATTATGAAGAGAACAACTAAGTGTAGCAAACAGTGAAAGTACAGAAGACAAAGGTAGTTCTTAATCCCAGTACTCTCTTTTTCAGGTGTTCAACTTGATTTTGAATACTGTGGGTTTTAAATAATATTTGTGCAGAGTAATTAGTGAGAAGATGAAAAAAGAGATTAGCTGAAGTTCAGAATTACTCCTGATATTCTATACAGATTTAAATAGAGCTTATCACTGCTGTTTAAGAACCTTCCAACAAGCAAAGTCACTTCTGTCATATGTTGTTTCCTGTCCAATCTCCAGCCTCAGGGGAGAAGTGAGCTCCAGCTTGCCCTAGTGTATCTTGCTGAAATCTTGTGATTTTGGGGGGTTTAATTGTGAATGTATACATTTCTATTCAAGAAGAAGCAAGATCACAGAGAAAAGCATTTGCAAGGGACAGAAAACAATCAGGGCATCTTCTGGAAGAATTAACTCCGTATTTGCACTAACAGCTGAGAATATCAATCTCTGTCACAAGAAGTATATTACCCTTGGACCATAGAGGTCTTCTGCAGCAGGAAGGCGAGTGTGATGGACGTTATTTTTGTCAAAGGGCTGTTGGGGAAATATCAACAACAGGAGAAAGAAAAAACATGAAGATGGGGACTAGAAACCTGAATTTATTTCAGAGTCCTATTAGAAGTGATAGGGAAGGTATGGCAGCAGTGATAAAAACAGCAAGAAACAAAGAACTTGAATAAGAAAGATAAAATGAGCAAGCTAAAGGAAAAAAAATAAAAGATTATAGAAGAAAAGCTACAGCATTACTTGAATAATCTTGCAGTGTGTTCTTTCTGAGATTTACTGTACCAGATGAGAATAAAAGATGCGGAACGTAAATGACAGAAAGAGAAAGTAGTATAGCATATCATGACTGATACCCTAAATACATAAACCAGTTAGGTAAGCCTAATGGCTGCTTACTTTTCCCTAAACCATAACGAAGTTGGACTGTCTTCACGGGTTCATCCAGGACCACAATTCCTCTTCAGTTTTCATGATGAAATTACTGCATACCTCCAGGAAAATGGGGTTATAAGTATTTCAACTAACAGCCTGAAAATCCTGTGATTTTTTACCAACATTGTTTCCTTTGACGATGAAGAGGATGGTTACAAAACCACTGTTTCCCACCAGCTGTATTAAGCAGTCTAAGTGACATGAAAGACCCTGGCAGAATTTCACATTGAAGGACATTGCCAAAATATGGTAAGGATGGTTCTTTTTAGTTTGTTGTTTTGTTTTGTTTTGTTTCCACAAAGTCTACTCCCTCTCACTTTTCTTTTTCTCATTTGGTTACTGCAAGAATGTGGTTAATGGATAATCTGCTTTGAATATATCATGTGTTGTTAAACAATTTGAAAGGTTAGCACCTACACCCAGTACAAAATAACAAAAAGAGGTCATACATTCTGTACACGGTGAATTTTAGTGGATAGGTATAAATAAATGAAGAGAAAATGTTACAAAGCCATATTAGACATTTGCCTTCCATTACCCAGGTTCAAATATAACTGAGTTTAACTGAATTTGATAAATTTAGTAGGTATCTGAAATTCACTCAATTCACTCAGTAAGCACAACAAGTGTTCTTGATCCCGGATCATTTTTTTCATTTATTTTAATTATCAGACAAGAGTAATATGCTTAATGTTCCATAAATACGTTTTAATAAATTTAATATGGCATAACACATTTATATAAGAAAATCATCTTAACATACGGCTACTATCTTCTGCCTGATCTGCTTTCCTCTGCCTTATGTGCACACGCATGCACACACACACACACATTCTCACAGTCTCCTGTATTCTAATTTAACTAATGTGTATAACTTTCTCATTCTGGTGACAGTACCAACCATTTATGGCTTAAATGCAGTGCATAGGCGTAAATAAAATGTGCTACCAGCATTTGAAGTAATTTTAGAAATTACAATGCATTTTTACACAGCAAAGCACAAAGAATGCTACCATAACATAACATTTTTATAATTCATCCTAATTACAAAACCCCAGTCTGCCTTTAAATTCAATTAGAATGCACCTTATATAGGAGAGTCATTGGAAGCCAAGTAATTTGCATGTTCACAGATGATGCATTGTGTTGAAGACAGTGTGTGTCTGTGCCAGAAAAAAAAAAATTATCCAACTCTTTGAATGTTAAAGATGCTTAAGGTAGAAATGCAAGCTACTGATTGATGCATCCTGAATTCATGGAGAACCGTTGTATAGATATATTTCCCCTCTGATCTACTTGTAAGCAGATGGTTTCAACTGCATAACATCTTACACAAATAGGCTCAAATGGCTACTGCACTGTCATTTTTCAAAAATATATCATCATGCCTATGAGAATTCCCTAATTCTCTTAGATGGATTTATATTTAAGTACTAAAGTGCTACAGATTAGAAATAAATAACACTGGTTTATATCCAGTATGGGTGTTCAGAGGAAGACAAAATAGTAGAGTTCTTCGTTTCTGTATAATTCCTGTTCTTTCTTTCAAACACAACATGCCATAGCTTGAAAGAGCTTTTAATACTTGTACCTGCATACTTTTTTTTTTTTTTTTGGCACAGCACTTTAGCTCTACAGCATGATGACAAAGACCAACCTCAAAGATTGGTGCTGCTTGAAGGGCAGTTTAACACAAGAGTGCAACAAAACATCTGCAGATTGTTGTTAATGCATTGTGGCACCTGTGCATTCTTAACTGTTGGATTTTTAGGGAAATTGGAGGAACTCTTCTTTCAGAAATCATGATGTTCCAAAGAAATACAGCAACAATGGGTAAAACCTTAGCACAGTACTCATAGCTTTGCTCAGAGAACAGCAAGAATTTTGTCTACCCGTAACACTCTCCTGTTTGGCTTTGTATATTCCTGAAAAATATTTAACATTTCTAGGAATTGATTGTAAGATTTCTCATGAGCCATTTTGCATCCATCAAAAGAAAGACAAATGTTCAAGAGGCTAAAGTAAGATTTTCAAAATGAATTTTGTGTTGAATGTTTGGAGATTCAGTTGCGTACAGTCATATGACACTTGACTATACCTCTTGAGAATCTATGTACACTTTTTGATTTGTGTGCAAAGATTTGTACTACTGAGGATTCTGTCTCCATGATCCTGATATTGAAAGGATACTAGGTTCTGTTGCAGAAAATATTCCTTCTTCTGCACAGAAAAGTTATCAGTAGCAATTTAATGAGTTTCTTCTGGGATTTTTTAGAAGACATCTAGTAAAGATAAATTAGGATATCAGAAGTATGCATTATGTGAGGTTGATTCTTAGAGAGAAAAATTCAATTTTTATCTCCATGATTCAGTCTGTATCAGAACTTTTCTTTCTTATTTGGATTTTGGGGGGCTGTCTGTGTGTTAATGAGACCTAAGTTGTTTCAGCAACCTGTATACCCTTCTTCTCAACATCTTCCCAGACTCTTCTCATAGTCACTTTATTCAACTGGCAGAAGACTTGGTTATTAAGCAAACTTTGGGAAAAGAACAACTTCTTAGAGGTGCTAACCTTTGGATGTTAGTGAAGATGTTGTCAAACCACTGCTATTTTCCCCTGCAGTCTAAATCTGTCTCTTATGATTGCTGTCACCTGGACCTGGAGTAGGAGTGAGCTAACATGCCTGTGATGCCAAGCATAGATTCCTTGACAGTGCTGAATCTTTATCCTTTCAGACGTATATAACCTTTTGATAAGCACTTTAATAGTGCATCAAGAATGCACCAATTGCTTTTCAGTAGATCTTAGAATATTTCCAAAGTCTTCAGCAAATGCTGCATAAGATCATGTTGCTTTATACTGTCAGATAATGTTAGCAGTGCTAATAGTAGAGTGCTCTAACATATTTTGTCAAGATGTTTTGTAAAATATTAAACACTACTCAAGGGTCAGATTAAATAGAGGGTGTATATGAATTACAACAATAGACTTGAAATTCCCTTTCCCAAGATTTTTTAGTAGTAGTTTAGTTATGATAGTTCCATTCAGTGGCATTAATTTCAAATGCACAGACTTCCTTCTCTGCACAGCTAAATCCCCCATGACAGGGTTGAACTGCCTGTACATTTCTGGAAATCTGAGCATTACTGAGGTGCCCTGATACTCCTGGTCAATTCCCACGGACTGCACCAATTTCAGAATTCTTTGTTAGCCCAAGGATAGCCTCATAATGATGCCTGGCCTGTTAAAATATCTTTCTCTGTGATCACCTTTCCTATAAATAACTATCCATAAATCCCTCTTTATTTTGCACATTGGCGGGACTTCACAGCTAAGCCTATAAAATGGAGTTGTTCTCCAGGGTGCCTATAAATCCTTTGGAAATTCTGGCTGTAATAGAAGTCAGGTGACCTTTAATGTTATCTCTTGTCACACTAAACCTGCAACAGCCAGGACTCAACTGTGTAAAACACATTTATGTGAAAGATTCTGGATGCCTTTGGGTGTATTAGCAGGTTGCTGTGAAGATGTGTCTGGTAGTTGAATTGGCTGGTAGTTGCTGAGTTTGAAAGAGTACTTACTGAATCCCATAAATGTAATTTTGTTTAAGGACAATAAATTACATGATGGATCATATGGTTAGCCCAAGTTATTTAGATGGATATCTTTCACAACTCCCTATGGCAGACCAGTGATCCACCTCTTAAGAAGCCTATTGTTCAAATTCCTCTGAAGAAAGAATGTGTAAAATTTTGTGTTGTGCTGGTACCCACAAAAATGTAAGAAAATTTCAAAAACTTTCAAAACTAATGATTAGTATATAAAACCGATATTTGGTATTGGTTGTTTGACTGTAACAATGTCGTCTTCCAGCTTGCCTAAACAATCCTTTTTATGAATTGTTCCCTTCTTGCATAATATAGGCAATGTTTCTAGTTCGTGTGAGCTATAATTTCCTGGCACACATTATGACAGTACGTAGTGAAATGAGTTGAGCCTGACACCTTCCTTTGTAAGTTAATCAGTTATAACACATTATAACAGAGCTATTAGAGAAGCAGACCTGGAGGCAGGAGTCTTTACTCTGCTTTTAGATATCTAGAAGCAGTTTAGCTTTGATTGACTTCACTTTATAATGATAATTCAGTCATAGTTTTACACAAGCTTTTATATGTATATATTTACAAATTGCAACAACTTTGTGCTTACTTAAGAATCTCATATTAGAAATTCCTATTCAAGACAGGGAATGTTTCTAGAGCTGATAAAGAGTTCTAAACATAGTTTTGAAGATCTTTATATTGTCATACAGTGCTCACTATAAAAAGTGCTTTATATGGTACACAATAGGCAGGGAAAATGAAAATGTAATTCCAGTATAATTTTAATTATGACCTTGATCTAAAAAAAATCTTTCATTCTACCCTTACTATTATTCTCATAATAGTTGACACTGGGATATGGCTGCAGCTCATTGCTGTGGGGCCTTCAAAATTTAGTGTGATATTATCTTGTCACAACTTATTTCTTTTATATTACATATTGTATTACATACCTAGATGAGCTACCAAGTGCAGACCTGAAACTATGCTTAAAGTTAGGAGCCTCTGCTGCATGAACAAAGACTCAGTAGGTACCTTAAAAATAGTCATACCCTTCCAAGTCTAGCTGAAATGAATATAGCAACCATGAGTATGTCCACTTCTTTTATTCTGCTATCGCTCAAAACAGAGAGAGAAAGGTGGGACTTCATCTAATCTCATTACATCATGCATTTCAGTATAGATGTAACATGTTGTCATTAAAATTTTAGTAATTCAATATTGCTACTGGAAAGTTGAGTTTCAGCTGTCAGATAAGCACATTTATTTTATATCCAGTCCCTAGACAGTGCAAATTTGCAATATATTATGACAAATTATAGCTTGAAGCTTGATCTGCTTGAAGACCAGAATACTTTTCTTTCAGACAAGAATACTTGAGAAAAAAAAAATCTATGAAAATGTTTGTGAGATTAAGGAGGAGATGAGGGTATGCAAATAACTTTGATCTTCTAGAACAAAAGGCTTGGAGCCATTTACATAAAGTAAAATATATTAAGTTTAAAGCTCATTAAAATCTTACCATACTTGCTATGTCAGAGAAAAAAAAATAATCAGATGTTCCCCAAAGTAGATGATTTTTTCCTGTGATATTTAAATGAATGGGTGGTGCATTCTGGCCATGAGCAACATCAAAGTGTGCTATTCATGTTCTGGGATTAACATTCTCGTGTTGCCGAAGTTAATCATCATGAAATCATATGAAGAAAGTTAAGTTAGTTGTTACAGAGGAAGAAAAAAAATCCCGGGTGTTGCTATTCATATCTGAAGTAAAACAAATCCTCTCTGAGAAACAGAACAGATCCTTTTAGTTTTATGTCTCATGGGAAAATCTGCTCACATAAACTCAAGTCTATTTTTTTGCACCTTTGGAGAAGGATGAAGAATTAAAAATGCTCCAAATCATTAAATTTCTACATACTAACTTTCAGTTGAGTGTTACTAATAGAAAAAAAACCAACAATTAATAAAGAAGAAGTGAGTCTCTAGCAGCTTTGCTTTCCCGTGACATTTGAATTATTCATTAGAAATTATTTCAGAGTAGCCTAGATGGGAAAAAAAAAAAAAAAAAAAAAAGTAATAACTACCAAACCCTAAAATCACAAACATCAACAACAAAAACCATTAATCATAAGGGTGTAGTGGCAGTTAGAATCCATTAACCAGTAGGACTATTTGAATATTCAGATCTAATTAATTCATCTGATAAAAGGAATCTTCTTTCTTATTTTTTTACGTAAATTAAATCTCCTGGTGTTAGAGAATTAATAGGAAGTCTGTTAGATCACATTAATCATTTGCAGGGAACTGTGTTGATGGGTAAAGCCATCAGACAGAATGAACACAGATGCTATTACTTCCTATTCAGATTAATGTGCAGAAAGATGAACATAACAGCAAATGAAAACAAAAACTTTGTGGTAAATAATACTGAATGTCTGATTTCAATCTGTTACTCACCGTACAGACTTTCCCTTTCCTACTTCATCACCATGAATTGGAGAATATGCTTACAACTTGGTAGCCTCTGAGAACTATTCTTTTCTTCACAAGATTTCCTGGCATCCATGCTCTTCATCAAACTTCTGGATGTTAGGAAATACTTCTTTTCTGAAAGAGTGGTCAGGCACTGGAATGGGCTGCCCAGGGAGGTGGTGGAGTCACTGACCCTGGAGGTGTTCAAAGAACGTTTGGACGTTGTGTTGAGGGACATGGTTTAGTGAGAACTATTGGTGATGGGTGGATGGTTAGACTGGGTGATCTTGTGGGTCTTTTCCAACTTTGGTGATTCTATGATTCTATGATTCTGTGAGCACACCAACAATGGGAGTACTCACACTCAGCATGGCCTTGGCAGGACTCTCCCCAGTCTCTCAAGGTACTCTCTCTCCATATCGGTCCTGAACTCAGCTGCCTTGCCTCTCTTTCACTCAAGCATTGCCTGGGCATCCTCTCTGACTGCAGAGCCAGGTCCACTTCATCTGTATTGTGTTATTTCTTGATCCTGTATCACTTTGCTCACATCTCAGTGGGATCAGTGGCTGAGTGGATCTGATACAGTTCACAAAAGGATGTACCTCTTATGTACATGAAAGCACAACAGTAAAACTTCTCTTTTCTTTCATCATATTGGAATCTATCTCCAAGCAGTTTCAGTAACTCCAAAAAATTTATTGAGCTTTTCTGGTATGAAGTTTGAGCATACAAACACTTTATATAGTCGTAGATCTCTCTGCTATCAAGAAGTAATGAAAGAGATATTTCAATTCCATAATTTCAAGCTGAAAATATTGGACTACATATTCTTTTTTTATTCCTCCATTGCTCTGTATGTCATGTGGCAGAGAACAGCACAGGTGAGTTCAGTGTTGCACAGAAAGAGAAAACAAAAATTTTCTCAAATCCAGATTGTATATTAAGGCTTTTTTTTTGTCTCTATCATATTGAAGAAGAAACAACTAATTGGTTTGAGCCTTAAATAAATAACTGGAGATAAAAAATGGATCCTAAGAGCAAAGACCATGGTTATTCTTGAGATGCTTATAAGACACAAGGTAGATAGAGCTCAGGAAGATAATATTATAATATTCAGAGTGACTAAAGACAGCATAGAGATACCAACTTTCAGATATTGTTTTCTAGGTGCATTTATGTTGCTGGTTTAAAGCCAGCAGGCAGCTAAGCACCACACAGCCATTTGCTCACTCCCCACCAAGTGCGATGATGGAGAGATTGGAAACAAAATAGAACTTTTGAGTTGAGTTAAAAACTATTTACTAAAACAGAAAAAAAGAAGGGAGAAAACCCACTGACTGATGCACAGCTAACAATACTAGATGATTTTTTAGGTCCTTTGCAACCCAGGCCATTCTATGATTCTATTATTCGGATTCTATGATTCTATGAATACAAATCCCACTACCAATGCAACATCTCACCACCCACTGACTGATGCCTAGCTTATTCCTGGGCAGCTGCCAATCTCCCAAACTATTCCTCAAACCTTTATAGCTTTCAGCATAATGTCATACCATATGGAATAACATCTTGCCTAATTCAGGCTGTCCTGGCTCTGTGCACCTCGCACTTTTCCCTGCTAAGTGGCCCAGCCTGGCCTCAGATGAAGAGGAGGAGAGGGGAGGTGAGGTGAGGCAAGGCAAGGTGAGGCACAGAAAAGAAAGGTTAGTTCCATTTGGAGGGTCCTACAAAGATCACTGAGGTCAACAGCTGGACCTTTTTGGTGCTAACTAAAAGTTAAAGATATTATTGAGGAAATTATCTATATGTCTTGAATATTGGCAGGCATGGGGCACCCCTCTACTCAAGCAACATGTTGTTTATGACATCCTTTGCACTTTGAGAGTATCCTGGAAAATCTCCTAAAGGATTGCCATAGCTGTCTGGATGGCAGAATATTCGTACTACGTAGAATGTCAGTTTTAAAACAGAAAAAGACTGGATTTTCCAAACCAAAATGAAAAATTTCCTGGAATTCCCAGAGATTTCCTGTTGCATTTTCTTTTCTCTCACTATATTCTACCAAGCCTTCTTTCCTCTTCGAAGTCTCAATGACTCAGGTGTCAGAACTACTCTGCTGCCATACCTTAAAGTGTGTGCTAGTCAGAAGAAAATTCTCTTCTGCTCTTTCTTCTTATTTGATAAGTATTGCTTTGTTTACTGGTGTGAGAATCCTTCTTAGTTTTTTTTGGCTCAAAGCTTGCTTCCTGAGGTTTTTCTTGTGATAAGACTCTGAGTGACTTGTCAAGGAGGCAACTGATGGGTGCTAACTGTGTGACAATCGATATCGTTTTGGGAACATTTGCAAGCCCCTTCCCCCAGAGCTGCTTGCTCTGTAGAAGAGCGGAAGAGAGTGCTCAGCAGTGTTCACTGGCGGAAGATCTGGCCTGTGGCCAAACCGCTCCAGCTAAGTATGGAAGGCTGGGGATGATACCATTTTATCTTGCGAAGGCAAGATGCAGGTTGGTGCCTCCCTGCTTCCTCTTATCTGCTGGCAAGGCCAGAAAGATAAGAACAAAGAAGGTTCCTGCTGAGATCCCAGAGCCAGAAGCTGCCACCGCAAGGAGAACTGACTCAACCACCTTGGGTTTGAGCTGTCACTCAAAGGAGAGCTGATTCGACCACTTTGGATTTGAGCTGTCACTCCAAAAACAGCTGACTCGACCACTTTGAACCATTGAAAAAGGGCCATCATCACCATGGTCGTCGTCGTCGTTGGCAACAGGACAACTATGCCCGACGACCCACCACTACTGAAGATCAAAGACTGAACTACGAACCTCACTGGATCCATGGTGGTGACTATGTCCCTCTTGCTTCCTATAAAGACTCCTTGCTTCTTCTTTTCTATCTTTTCTATCGCCCTCCTTCCCTTCCCCCATTACCCTAATTCATAATAGTGTCCGTTCTCCCCTTCCCCATTTCCCCTGATTAAGATTTGTAATAAACTGGTTGGACCAACATTTGAACCGTTGCTTCTTAATCTCACGCCGGGTATATAGATAATAAAAGAACCTCCTCTCCCTCCTATAAATTGGAGCGAGACAACTGGCATTCTGATTTACCTGCAGCTAAGGTTTCGGCCATTTACTACTTCAGGGCCATTGGTTTATTCTTTGTTTTTTTGAAAGAGAAAAGATATTTCTGTGTCTCAAAAAATGTGTCACTGAGGAATGCAAACACCAAACTTAATCCAAAAAGTATGTTTCCTTGATGAAATTCAAACACTGATGAATTAGTTTCCTTTGCTTGGGGAATACTGGGACCTTCTGTTTCAATGAAAGCAGAAGAGCATTTTCTGTGAGATGGAAGTCTCTGAACTTCACCAAAGTTTTGAGCAAAGAACATTTTGTTCATTTAGGGAAATGCTTGTATGTTTTAAAGTACACTGCAGTCAGGTCAGGTAAAGAGATTTTGTTTTGTTTTGTTTTGTTTCATCTTACAATAAGTTTGTTTTCCAAACTGTGTAGATTTTTTCTATTGTTATACCGTTCAAAACCACAGGCTTTAAACTATAGAAACAGAAAATCAGACTCAAGTCAAAATACCACCTCTTTTTTAACACTCCTCAATAAATGTTCTAGATGAGGGCCATAGCACTTCTTCGTAATTTAAATAACTCATCTCAGACTTCCAATAGAGGAAACACAGAAAAAATGTTTTCAGTTGAGCTCTGGGTCCTAAGCATCTTCCCTATTCCTCTTTTTTTTTCTCACACACAATAGCATTTATGTGTAGCTTTTAAGATTTTATCTAACTTGTCTCCAACACTGTTCAGAGAAGTCTGGATGCAAATAAGGGCATAAGAATAACAAATAACCAGAAAGTGACTGTCTGAGAAATTGGATGGATGATGAAAAAACTTAACAAGGAAAGCTTGTTTTCTGTTGAATATCTCCAAACTCAGTCTGAGATAAGGATATGGAAATACAACCAGTTAGAGAAAGAGCATGATAATATTACCATAATTTGGAATTCAAGTTTGTCAGTAAAAAGGTAAAGCAAATGGGATGTAATCAGAAAAGTCTAGACAAAAAGAAACAGTAACAACCTAATCAGAACCCCCCCAGAGGATGTGCCGATTATGCCTAGTGCGCTTATTGTGGGCTGTCGTACTCTGAATCTGGAATAGGTGTCTGAACTAACATTTCAAAAAAATATACTTTTTATCAACCACTATATTATAAAGAAATAGAGATCTCTTCAAGCAGATGGGTATTGTACCATTTTTCACAACTATTTCTAACTCTACCTTCTTGCCACCCACATTAAACATCTATTTAGACTCTCTTAGACCAAAAATATTTTTCTTCCCCTTCTGCAGGAAAAAAAGAAGAAAAAAAAAAAAGAAAAAAAAAAAAAAAAGAAAAAAGAAAAAAGAAAAAAAAAAAACCCTTAGATGTATAATATAGAATTTCATTACATAACTCTAAAGAAAAATAAATTACACAAGTGTCGTATAATTTAGCCACATAGTAAGCCACTGGTAAATAATGAAGTGCAGTGTAGCGAGTTTTTCTTTTTTCATTCTTTATTAACTGTCTAGTTAATAGTTTAATAGATTAATAGTAATCTAGTCCAATACATGTTGGTGTGAGGTGGGGCTATAGGGGATTTTGAGTTTTGTTCTTTGTTTACAATGGCACTTCACGTACTAAGAACTTCTTTATGATGGCGCTTTATGGGTTTTTGGAAGTGCAGCTGCTGCTGCTGTGTCTCTGTATCTTGTCACAGTCTACCTACGTAATCATGGGCTTCTGGAAGCTATAAATACTTGATGAAGAAGGCAAGGGTCAGGATCTATGCCCTTTTTTAACCCAAGATACAGGACTCAGCAAGGGCTTCTGATTTACTGCTGCTCCTCACGTACTTTCAACAATTTTAAAGTGTTCTCTAAATTATGTCACACATTCTCTTATTCTTCTCAGTCCCCCTCACCCTCTTTCCTGCTGCTTGGCTCATGATCTAATGCAACATAATTCAGTGTGAACTACATGTAGGAAAAAAAAAAAAAAAAAGGAGCATTTTCTACAGATCAGATATTTGTTATCAATTTGAGCAAAGAAATTGGTTCCAAATGTATTGTAGACACTGGATTACTGACAAATAATCCTCATTTATCATGCCAAAGCTATTTTATTTTTCTCAGGTGGTGAATAATAAGAATGTAAATTGGGTCTTGGTGGTGAAGTGTTTTTTGTTGTTGTTGTTTTTTCATTTTACACAGAAGCATCATTACCATTCTAATCCTGCTTAATTAGAACCAAGTTATCATGCACAGGATAAAAAATATTGTAAACATCACTTTCCCAGTTAGTATACTTCATGGCCAAGCACTGAACAGATAAGCTGCCATTATGAAATAAAAAATTAGTTATGCATGAGAATGACATTGTATTTAGTGTTATCTATTCACATTATATCAAATAAAGATGTACAGAAATTCGGATTTTAAAGATCCAATTTCAGACCATGTGTAATTCATGAGTCTGCTTTTAAAAAATTAATTGTCTTAAAACCATGCACTATTCTGATACGTGATGTTTTGATTCTGACTCTGGTGCGTCTCTGGAATACGTCGTGCTTGTTTGACACTAAAGAGGAAATTACTTCTTGTTTCAGTAACAAAATATTTACTGATTAGTCCTATGCATTATTTTACATTAATTGCCTATTTATTTTTCCATAAACTCTTTAACTTACCAACAGGCATCGAATCAGCTAAAATGCTTGAAAATAATGAAAAAGTTTGTAAACATCCAGCAAAGTCTTATAATGCAGGAAAGTGAAAAATGGACAGAAGTTGGAATGAAAAAGTTATATTATGATTACAATGAACTAAATAGTCTGCCCATTTTTTATCAGAACTAATCAAATTAAGATTTTCTATACAATTAAAACCCTTATTGCCTTTAAAACTTGAAGAGAATTGCCCCGCAAAATCTGTCTCATTACTAAAGTAACAATATGAAATTTTGTGATTAAATTCAACAGTCTTTTTGATTTTCAACTAGCTAATCTGTCTCCCTTCCTATTATTAACATAGATTAAGTTTGGAATTTCTTTGGAAATTTGTAGATGGGCCGTATTTGGAGAAATTAGTCAAGCACATTGATTAGAGATCATTACATTACAAGGTTAATGGTTATGTGTAACCCAACAGACAGATGTATTCCAGGCCCCTTCCTTAACATTGAAGGTTATGATTTTCTTAGTTCTTAGAAGGTTATGATTTTCTTAGTACTTATAGCAACTTAAGTAGTATCAACCATTTCATTTCAAAATGCTAGTTCAGATTCTAATAGCATACCCTTCATTCAAGAACCAGACCTTTGTCACCACCATACGTCTTGTTAAAAAAGATCTTGTGTATGTGGGAAGAAGATTATTGGTAAGGACTGACTGTAAGCCCATGCAGGACAGATTACAGATAGGACTGAGTACTTAGATCCACACTAGTCATAAGAGGGCATGAGGAACCTAACAGAAAACTGTGATGTCTGAGGTGAGCAGGCCAGCAAGAAGGCAGCAGGAAATGAAGAACTTCAGTGAGGAATATTTCTCGCATCACTGTCTGAACTGACTGCTCCTCTTGGTGTCACCTGAATATTGAGAGTGGTTCAGCTGCTGTTGTAGCAACAGGGCAAGACAACATTCCTGAAAAAATCTGGCTAAGAGAAGGCAAGAATTTTGCGGATCATCGTGTTTCAGGAGCCAAAGATCATACCTTGAGCGCTCCTTTTTTGGGGGGGGTACTCTCCACATGCAGTAAAAACCCCAAGGACAAATCCTAACAAGCCAGAAGCAGGAGGAACCTGTCTTTCAGCTGAGCAACAGGATAGCCTTCAGAATGCAGCATGGTCATATTTGTACCTTTATAATAAATGTGCACTGAACCGGTCTCTGCAGATATGTCTGGTTATGGTTGAAAGCCCACATGCATGTCAGTAATTTCTTTTTCATTATTCTTTTGATCCATAGACTGTGCATACACTTGAAGGGGGCCAGAGAAAGAGTCAGATTTGGATTGAGCTATAACTAGTGCCAGGACTGTGCTGTCACATAATCACAGAAGGGATAGAGTCCCTGTGCCCCCAAAGTATTCCTCAGCTCTGATTAGATAACTGAGGTAGATAAAGGCTATGATATATTTAGTCTGCAGTGTCCATCCAGAAAAACCATGCTAAGCAGATGTTTCATGCAAGGACCAGACCTTTGTCACCACCATATGTCTTGTTAAAAAAGATCTTGTGTATGTGGGAAGAAGATTATTGGTAAGGACTGACTGTAAGCCCATGCAGATTACAGTTAGGACTGAGTACTGAGGCAATAAGATATTTTAAGTGAAAGGGCTGGAGCAACCCCCTACAAAGACAGGCTGAGGGAGTTGGCCTTGTTCAGTCTGGAGAAGGCTGCGGGGTGACTTCATTGCAGCCTTTCAGTACCTAAAGGGAACCTACAAACAGGAGGTTTGAAAGGGTAGATAACAGCAGGACAAGGGGAAATGGTTTTCAAATTGAAGAAGGGAAGATTTAGTTTGGATATCACAGGGAAGTTCTTTACAGTGAGAGTGGTGTGGTGCTGGAACAGGCTGACCAGAGATGTTGTGGATGCCCTGTTCCTGGAGGTGTTCAAGGCCAGTTTGGATGGGGTCATATGCAGCCTGGTCTAGTATTAAATATAGAGGTTGGCAGCCCTGCCTGCTGCAGGGGGGTTGGAGCTTGATGATCCTTTAGGTTCCTTCCAACTCAAGCCATTCTATGATTCTATGATTCCATGATTCTACAAAAACCATTGCTTACTATACAAAGCTTGGACACCTTTTGAAAAGGTTTCTTCCTTTAAATACCACTTAGTTTGCACTAAAAGGTTTCAACGAATGTTCTCGCAAAAGAAGAAAAGTTTCTTCTTATTAGATCTGTTGCATTTCTATGCTACATTCCTCATTCCAGTAGCTAAGTGCTACAGTGTGTGACTAGAATCAAACATGAACTTTTTCTTCATTCCTTTCTGTTGTGAGAAATCTGTCATTGCCATCTTTTGTGTTATTGTTGTTGCTGTTTTTTTAATCAAACCTCAAATTTTACTTAGTTACATTTGATTTTGTTTAATTATCTATTTCATATAAAGCTAAGGTATCAATTTTATGTACTACTTATTACTGGCACAAGCTGAAAATTGAATTATTCTCTGATCTAGTGCCAGCACTGGAAATCTACCGAGCTTCAGTGCTGGGCTGCAAAGTAATGTCTCTGGCCTCCACCACCCATTTATACCATTTGCTACATTTTTAAAAGGAAAAGTGTCTTCTTTCAGCAAATATTTTTTTTCCAGTTTTGGTTTTTGTTTTTGTTTTTTAAACTTTAGAGCATATTTTAGATGGGGGAGACTTAAAAGCATACTCATTTTGTTGCTGAAGGCAGCTGAGAAATAAGTTCCTCTAGTGCTGAAAAAAGCATTGTTTGATTTACAGACACGGGCACTGCCTAATTGCATGAGCAAGGCAAGAAGGAATTGGCCAGGCACTTTTCTTTTATGGCATCTCTCTATCATAGTATTCAATGCATTTCAGAAAGTTATTAAATATACAGAAGATGAAAGGGAAATGCCTGCAGTCTGGCTTAGAGTATATCTGGAAAGTAATATATATATATCTACACACACACAAAGAATATTTTACATTTCCTAGTCTTGATTCACCTACCTCCAATGGTTCAAAATGTTTCCTTCGGTAACTTATATGTAATGGATTTTTTATTTGTTTTAGTGCTTTGTGATGGTCGCTAAAATAAATATCCAATCACTTTAGCAGTCTCCTAACTGCGAGCAGCTACTGCAAGAGCTATTATTCTATAATCTCTAATTTCCAGCTTTCAAATATCTCGAAGATACTGAATTGAGAGAGAAGTGAACTATATTGAATGGTAGAAGACAGATGGGTATGGTCGGCAAACCTAAGAACTGGTAGCTCTAGGCACCTTTCATCAGAGAGAGACTGTCATTGGAACAATTTAGTCATCCGTTCAGCGTAACCTATTTTAACACTTGGCTTGAAGTCTTGGGGGTCTTAGGCACACTTTAGCATGGTATTGCTAATGAGGCACTTACTGCTTTTTCACTTCGGGCTTTGTTCTCTAAAAGATATGCCTCAACTCTTCCCCTTGAAGAGTAACAAAAGAATTGCTATTGGCAGCAATTAAGAAGTTTGAATGCCATTTACAGTTCTTTATCGTTCGGGTCACTGAGACACTGGCAGAAGACAGTTTAAATTGAAACAATCCTTTGATTCATGTTATTATCTTCAGTCTGAAGACAGAAGACACCTGAAGTCAGGTTTATCTTCTGGTCTCACAAAGAAATTTTGTCTAATCTTCTCTTAGTTTGGACTAAAAACGCTTCTGAGTGGAAACTGTATCTTATCTGTATGTCTTTTATGCCTCCTGACACATGTGACCTGCATGGTGGGAGGAAGCCAATTCTGTCCAACACTCCCATCACTGGAGTTCAATGCCAGGTTGGATGGGGCACTGGTCAGCCTGATCTCATGGGTGTCAGTCCTGCCCACAGCAGGGGGCTGGAACTGTGTGGGCTTTAAGGTCCCTTCCAGCCCAAACCATTCTGTGATTCTAAGATTCTATGGTTGGCTAACAAATCTAGACCAAATCTAGACCATAGGTTTCTCCCTCCACTCATTCACAGAACAGTGCCTGGCCAAAAATAGTACTATGGGAAACCAAGAATTTCAACGACAGTGCATGAAAATCCAGCCTCAGAGAGGGTAAGGAATAAGACCCAAGACCCACAAGAACTGCTTTTTCAGGAATCATCACTTGGTTATCCTGTGTTCTCACACTGTAAGCAGATATGTTGAGTTAGGAGATACCGCAGTTCCTTTTCAATATATGTAGTACATAGGCAGTGCGTCATTCAGTGGTCAAAACCCAAGACACTGACAACTTCTAAAATTCATGCACCAAGTTCATCAATCCCTGAAGCTGGAGGAGTATGTAAAATAAACATATACAAAACTAGCTGCTGAATCAGATCTGAGTTGCAAGGCAACAGGTGATCATATAGCTTAGTTCTGGAGTGATTTCCAAATGCATTTGCAGAATCAGGCTTCAGACTATAGAGGGCTCCCCACAGAGTTGCAAGGAACAGTCTCCTTATCCATGCCACTGTCACATCAGGTTCTGAGGATTCATGATAATAGGACAAAAGCAAGAGGTGAGGAACTTGGGTAGACAAGCACATTTAAACACTGCAACAGTACTTCTCTCTTCCATCAAGAAATATGCAGATGTGGCATGAGGGACATGGATTAGTGGGTATGTAGTAATGAGTCAGTGGCTAGACTAGATGATCTCAGAGATTTTTTCCAATCTTAATGATTCTATGATTCTGTCAATTACTGTACACTAATTATAAAAACACTACACATACTGTGTGTAAAACACATACACATATTGTATATAAAAAACTACATACTGAGTGGCTGGAAGACTGTATAGAGGAAATGGACCTGAGGGTATTGATTGATGCTTGGCTGAACATGAGCCAGCCGTGTGCCCACGTGGCCAAGAAGGCCAATGGCATTGTGGCTTGCATAAGAAACAATATTATCAGTAGGAACAGGGAAGTAATTGTCTCCCTGTACTCAGCACGGGTGAGGCAGTGCCTTTAGTACTGTGTCCTCACTACAAGAAAGACATTGAGGCCCTGGAGCATGTCCAGAGAAGGGCAACAAAGCTGTTGAAGGGTCTAGAGCACAGGTCTAATGAGGAGTGGCTAAAGGAGCTGGGATTGTTCAGTCTGGAGAGGAGGAGGCTCAGGGGAGACCTTATTGCTCTCTGTAACTACCTGAAGGGTGGTTGTAGTGAGCTGGGGGTCAGCCTCTTCACTCATATGATTAGTGATAGAACTAGAGGAAATGGCTTCAAGCTGCACCAGGGGAGATTTAGGCTGGACATTAGGAAATACTACTTCTCTGAAAGAGGGGTCAGGCACTGGAATGGGCTGCCCAGGAAGGTGGTGGAGTCACTGACCCTGGAGGTGTTCAAGGAACGTTTGGATATTGTGTTGAGTGAGAACTATTGGTGATGGGTGGATGGTTGGACTGGGTGATCCTGTGGGTCTTTTCCAACCTTGGTGATTCTATGATTCTATGATTTGATGGCTGGGCATACTGCGCTCTTTCCTTGCTCCTAAAATTATTGTGTATAACAGTAATGGAAAGTAATAAAGAAGATTCAGCAAACTCAGAAATCTTATTAGAATAGCAACTGCAAATGCTATCTTTCATACTATTCAGGCTATTCTATGTAAGTTTAGAAATGAAGAACCACTCAGACATGGAAAACAGAAAGAGGATGGCTGATTAAACTAGGAACAAAAAATGTTCTGTGTTATCTAGAAATTGCTCATTTGGTGTTGCTTATTTTTGGGGGGTTTTGATGATTGGTTTCAGTTTGGGTTTGTTGTTTTTTATTGTTTTGTGTTTTCATTTTAAAAAAAATTGGAGTGTTCAAACAGTAGTTGTGAGAGGCAGCAAAAGAATTCAACAGTCCTTTGATATGCTGTAAACTCAAGTGATACATATAGTTTACAATAAATTTTTATATTTTTCAGGCAGGCTTTTTCAGCCCAAGTTGGTTTATTTAATATAAAAATGTGTAGCTTTATATAAAATAGCAATTCAATTTTGTTTCAGTATTAACACCCATATCATAAAATGGGTAAACTGTTTGGGTGGAGGATATGAATAGCACATAGTTAAACATACAAAAAATAATAACAGCATACTTATATAGGTTTGTATTGTTTCATATTTATAATGTGTATACAAATTGATATAGTATTAGGTGGTTGTATGCATATAGCTTTACTTAAAATATTTCAATTCCTGTATTAGTATAAAAAATTCTTTCACACATACAAAAAAGAAAAGTGGTCAGATTCACTTCAAAGCTCTTTTATGCACAGGCCTTCAGAGTGGCTATAAATGACAGAATGGTTAAACCTCAGTGCCTGCCAGTTCTTTATCTTCTTTATCACTAACTCTGTTGTCTTCACAGTGAAGATACAAACTGAGGAAATGTACTATAAATAAGATGTGAATCTAAAGATAAGGTGTACAATCACTTCCCTAACACATACTCCAGCTTGACCTTGACTAACTCAAGATCAATCTCTTCAAATATTTTTCTATCCACTAAAGGGATTAGGAAGCTGATATTATTAAGGACATGGTTATAAATCTTTTCTTATTGACTATTCACACAGAAAATTTTTCCAGTATTCTGTGTCCATCAGGATGTATGATCATGTAGCTGGATCATAACACTTAGAGCTAACTGCTTTAAAGAATTATAATGGAATAGGGCATTGGCATTCAGAGCCCCAACCCTGTTCATCACTCATACAAGAGATTGATCTTATTTATAGAAGGATAAATAGATATAGATATATAGATAAATAGATATATAGATGGATGTGCATCTGAAAACCATAATTTAGGAGGAATGCATGTTTACTTTTTCATATATAAGTAATGCAGTGGATTGTTGATAAAAGCAGCTTCTGGATGACTATGCATTCCATCAGCGAGGAGACTGAGAAGTCATTTGGTGGAACTGGAGGTTAAATCTGTAGGATCTTAACTGAAGAAGGTTTTTAGCAAGGTGGCAGAGTGTTTGGATATATGTTGTAGAAAGTGACACAAAGATAAAAATACCAGAGATTTGAGAATGAACGTAAGGGTTTCAGCTGGAGAACAAAGGAGCAGTATCAGACTATTTCTGTGCTCTGCATAGGGGAAATGGAATGAAACTGGTTGAATAACTTTGGAGATAGGGTGTTAAGTGTTTCAACTACAAAGATATGTTAATTATCACGACAGCCAGATGTTATATGTTCCAGCCTAACACTGAAGACTTGATCAGTTGAAGAAATGTGATTGAGGTTTACAGCTGTAATTTTCTGTACTTTTCAGAATTAAGTTTCTGAACCACTTCTGAACTTTGGAATGGAACATTTAAAATACAATTTTATCTTCTCAGAGCAAAATTTGTGCTTTCAGTCTCTACTCTGGGTAAGAAAAATATTTCCTATTGAGCATTTTCTTTCTCCTTTGAAGTTTAACTTCAACTCAAAACACATCTAATTCAAAGATAAATCAAAGATGCAGCAGCAGCTTGTGCTCAAATGAGGCATGTATACATATTTTTTAGCCCAGACTTAAAGGATTTTTAAGGTTTTATGGTCTCAGTATTTAAAATAACTTCAAGACTGTGATATCTACAGGCAAACCTTATGGTGTTTTGGTTCTGTGTGCTTTTTTTTTTAAAGCTACCTAGTCTTTTTAGCTTAGCAGTAGGCATACTTATTTCAGAACAACTAGCTCTAGCTAAATTGCATATTTAAAGGAGACAAAAACTTCGGGAAATCCAAGTTATTAACAATTAAACTAGAGTTGACACTAGCATTTAGGCAACTCATGGCATACATGGGGTATTAGTTGAAGCCTTATGGTAAGTTCACAGCTGTGAAATACCTGTGTGGAAGTTACAAGAAGCTAAATTGGAAATGTTTGTGACCTTAAGACTGAAGATGTCCAGGTCAAGAAATTTAGTTACATATTTCTAGCCTCAATTGGTAATTTTCCAGAAATCTAGTGAGGGAAGGAAGGAATTAGCATGTGATAATGAGAGACAATTTATTTTACTTCACATCACAGGAAATACAGAATTAAAGAATAGCTTTAAAGGGCAATGAAATAGCCAAACTGGAAAGCAACAAGTGCCATTGCCTCCACAAGCACAGCCACTCACACACCACTGTGTGCCTCTAGCAGGCAAGAAGCTGTCAAGTCTTGTCTCTTCAGGCAAGTTTCTTAACAATGCTGATTTCTTTCTAGAGGAAAGCTGAGGCTATCGTAATGTACGATTTCACTTTGAAACTATGAGTACAGTTTACTTATTTAATTACAATTTTTAAAAACATGTTTTTTTTCTGTTTCTACTGCTATGCTCACTGCTTAGTACAGCAACAACTTCAAAATAGCTCACCTATTATATAAGTATGTATTTAATGAATGCGGAGATATCTTTGACCAATATATTTTAGGATATCAGACTACTGTTACTTGAGGATGTTACAATTACCTTGTCACGCACCAGAACTTTGTCAAGCAAAGTGAGAAACAGAGGTGATATCACAAGATGAGAGACACTACTTAGATGGAAACTGAATTTGTGATTTCTTCAGTTTCAATGATTATTTCGAGAAACATAGGCACAAATAATCAGTCACAGCACAGTGAATGCTAACCAAATAGCTTAAGGCTTTTCACAGTCAGAATGACCAGTTCTGTAACGGAGCTGCTTTGAATCCTAGAGATCATCTGTGTGTTTTTAAAATGTGAATTCAAACAGTGCATAAGATTTGTGCTGTCTTCATAGAGGTGTATTCAACCACATAAGGATTCATGTACACCACCTCTAACAGAGGGCTGGTCTAAATGGCACTATATACCTCCTGTAATCAGGAAATCCACCTGCCTAAATGTTCTTTTGAAACATCTGGCGATTTGAATATTTAGCACCTGATAAATAATTGCAGTCAAACAATCTGGAGAAAATTTTTTAAGCAATTAGCCAAAATTCTGTACTTGTTACAGAATCCCACTATGGCTGAGGCAGGCAGGGCCCCATGAGCCCCCCCGTGGCAGCAGGGCCACCCAGAGCAGTGTGCCCAGGCCCTCAGCCAGGCGGCTTCTGGAGACCCCCAAGGAGGAGACCCCACAGCCTCTGGGCAGCCTGTGCCAGTGCTCCGTCACCTGCACAGCACAGAAGTGCTGCCTGCTGTTCAGAGGGAACCTCTTGTGATTTAGTTTCTCCCATGGCCTCTTGTCCTGTCACTGGGCATCACTGAAAAGAGCCTGGCTGCACTTTCTTTGCACCTGCCTTTCAGGTACTTGTAATCATTGATTGTAATCATCGATGAGCTTCCCCCCTGAGCCTTCTTTTCTCCAATCTGAACAGTTCCAGCAGAACTGGACGCAGTGCTCCAGGTGTGTCTTCACAAATGCTGAGTAGAGGGAAAGGATTGTCTCTCTTGATCTGCTGGCAATAATCTGCCTAATGCAGCTCAAGATGCTGTTAGATTTCTTAGCTACAAGGACACAGGACTCCCAGTTCCTTTTTTGCAAATCTGCTTTCCAACCATGTAGTCCCCAGCATGTACTGATGCCTGGAGTTGTTTCTCAAAAGTTGCAGGACTTTGTACTTCTCCTTGCCAAACCACATGAGCAAGGATTCTGTTAGCCCATTTCTCCAGTCTATCAAGGTCCCTCTGGATGACAGCACACTGCCTGGTGAATCAGAACTACCCAGTTCAAGACAATGTGCATTCATTCATAAAGATTTCTCAAAAGGAGAAAGCAGCACTGTTTACAGATAAGTACATTAAAATATTTACTGGCTTCAAGTTGCAAATGATACACATTTATTTCATTCACAAATGTTTCAGCACCATTGACCTGCTTAGGCTTTCAACAACGAATTCACAGTATCTAGAATTCCATGAAATCAGTGGTAACCCACTTTGACTCTTTCTATGTCCAATTTCTTTGAGCAGAGTCAAAGATCCAGAGTCTGAGAGCAACTTTCACTTTAATGTTTGTTTTCAATATGCATACAAGCTCAGTAGTTCAATCTCCCTTCTGTCTGCTGAAATTTCACTGGTAACAAACATTTGCCTTTCTGTCCAGTTTCAAAAAACACAGCTTGTGTTCTTGGGGGTAGAAAGAGTGCATGGACCCATCCTCAGTGAAGTGTTTTCTCTGGGTGTTTCAATTTAATAATTCAGTTGATTGTAAATCTCACTTTTGAAAATGTAAATAAGATCAATCACTGGCACCTGAAATAAACTGCAGACTTTCAGTGTTTCAAAGGAGTCTCCTTCTTTGAAGAGATTTGATTGAAATTAATGTTGCAATAAATGATTGCACTGCCCAACTTATTTCAGTGAAAAGGCAAAGCACAATTCCCTTTTTGTCTTTTTTTTCGTTTCCACAGGTTTTGGGGTTTTTTTTTGTTTTTGTTTTTGTTTTTGCTTCTGCTTCATCGCAGATTTCCTTGCTAGTAAATCACAAGCATATCTTACAGCAATGGGCCAAACAAGATCCCTGCTGTAAGTATTCAAATAAAGCAGCTGGAACATTTAACTATTGAGTGTTAGTTTGATTATAATAATAAAGTTGGGATGCTTTGAACAAATTAAAGTAGAAATATTGTTTCCTTTTAGAAGTTATCAAAAGTCAAGATTTCATCAGGTATTTAAACCACTATTCAATCCAAGTACTTAAAAAATACAGGGAAGTTTCTGAATGAGATAGCTTATTTTCACTCTGAAAATTTTGTATTGTCTTTTTTTTTTTTTTTCCGCAACGTTTCTCCCTTCGTGAAGCCACAAATGTTCAAGAAAAGAATATTATTTGTGATGAGCAATATATTTGTGAAAATGCAATACACCCAATGAAATTTGAACTTAATTCATTAAGTAGCTACAGTTGCAAGAAAATGAAAAAAAAAAAAATTGAGCAAATTTCAGAGAAAATGTCTTTCTTGAGAGGGATTTACTTTTGTTTTCTCTTTCTGCCTTGAAGAATTTGAACCTTAACCTCTCATCTCCTACAACAATATCTCAAATACATCAAATTCCATATAAAGATATAAATAAATTTGCCCCACTTCTTGTTAATTATACTCCTAGATGGTTTCATTTGCCACCAAAGGGAATTCACCTCATGTCGATCAATGGTTCCCTGTTGGAATGGCCATTGCTACTGAAGTCTCTATAACGTATGCACTGACCAATTGGAGTGAGCCAAATGTGTACTTTACTAAGAAATATTTTTCTGTTTAGGAAAGCACTTATGTTTTCAGTTCACTAAGTTTACTTCTCTATACATGCTTCCTTTGCATGTATCTCAGTTTGGCAGCCTGATGGTTATCTACAGTAACAATATTCACTCACTTAAATTTCTTCAAGCAACAAATTTATTCACTGGCTTTTAAGCTCTAGAAAACAAAATAAAAAGCAATACTGCAGCGTGTCAACATCCACTTATTAGACAGCACTGGTGAGAAATGCACAACATTCCACTCACAAGGAATACAAATTCATAATGCCTCTGAAAATTAACAATTTTCAAATGGACAAATAATGGTTTGTAGCATTTTCTTCTTCCTTCTTAGATGTCTTAGATATGAAATTATATGGCTCAGGTAGAGCTCGGTCACCTTACTTATACATAGGTCAATTAGTCTTTATGCAGTTCTATGAAGAGAAAAATATTTCTGTATTCTTTTTTCTCCATCTAAGAATGCTCACACGATGATCTCTAACTAGATGAAATTCTGAACATGACTTAGACATCCTGCCTCATACTGCAGATGGAAGTTTTTAGCCCATGGCCTTCACATTAACCTTTAATAGTTATATAGAAGATATTTTTTGTGCTAAAACTACGCCTTTCCTAACTTGCTCTCTCCACCTCATTTCCTTTTGAAGGCCCGAAAGGATTTCTATGCCTTTACTATAGACAAGAGTCCTATTTATTTGCTCTCTAAATTTTAGAAAAGCTGTTTGCTGTCACTTTCTCTCAGTAACATCCACAGTTCTTCTGTGAAGTAGTTTCCCTCTCTGATGAACATTTTACCACTTAGTTCTGATGAGAGATTAAATGAATTAATTCAGTTTCAACAAACAATAAATAAATGTTTTTTTATTAAAAAAATCATAAAACATTATGTATTCTCTTTGTCTTTCCCTTACGTTTTGATCAAATACACTTCACAATATTGAAATGAAATAATCCATTCACAAATCAGTCAATGCCATCTCAAGTGCCCATGTCTGAATATTGTCTGTGTAAGCTCTATTCATGCTGTCCTGCTAAGCAGGAAGGAAATCTGTAGCAGTAAGCCCAGAAATGGACCAAGCAAAGTGAGTTAGGATGCTTCTGCAGTGGTATATTCCAGCCTCAGCAGCTATAGAATTTGTACAACCCTTCCTGTATCCATGCCGAATCTGTCTGTGATTGAACATTCTTCAAGCATTTGGGAAATATGCTTGGGGGGGCACAGGTTATTAGTAGATATAGTGGCAAAGTTACCAGCAAACATGGCTAAAAAAATTTTAATCAGGCTCAGAAATGTTTTTCAGATTAAAGAAATGCTTGAATTGAATTCATACATTGTGCAAGCAGCCTTAGGAAACAGGGTACCCATAACTTCACCGAGCACTCAGTGCCCATCCCACAAATACAGATACTGGTAGTGACACCATCCAATAACAGCCATGCAATTCAAAGCCACTATTTTAATGGAAGTAAAGTGGGCTTTACTTCAGAGAAGTGACATGGTAATCTGTTTTTATTTTATGTTTTGTCATCACTTCACATACTTTCCTCTTGGCAAAATTACCTACCTATAGAAGAAGGATAATAATTCCTTTTGCCTATTTCCTTCCCCTCGCCTACCCCTCGTTTAGACTGTGAAGTTCCTCAGCTGTTTGAATACACAAAACTGAGCATAACAAGGTAGTAATAAGTGTTTACTCCAAGGATTGCATCAAATGCTGGCTTTGTGTGACTGTCTTGTAAAATATGTTTAGCATAGAAAAGTTTATCACATTGCATATCTCTTCACTGTATTTTCAGCCTTTTTAGCAAGGCAAAATGCATTAAGGCTGGCAATGGCTGTGAATTCCTAAATCGTATCATTCAGTTTCAGCAGTATACTTTACACTGTTCTCTAATAAACTGAGCTGTCAACAAAATACAGAGGCAGAGTAACAACAAGAGTCGTGTTTCTGTGATGCTCAGTAACATCATTATCTGGCCAGCTATCTTTCAAGTTAATTTCCTCTACTTTTACACTTACCCTATATCTTCTCCACCTAAAATTTGAGAAAGCTTGCATTTTGCCTAGCTCACTGTGCTATTTTTTACAAAGACAGGAGAACAAAATAACTGGAATAATTTCTGCTGCTGTATCTGTTTCTATTTCCTTCTCTTAACAAGAATTGTAAGTTGGAATTTAAACACAGAAAAGAAATCAGAAATTTTTTCTGACTGAACAAGATGAAATTAGTATAAAAATATAATCCTCAGCACAGTTTCTCTTACGTGCTATTTAAGCAACTGTTCCAATTTTGTATTTAAATTAAACAAAGGTTTGTACAACCTTATATATGAGAGATGGAAGAAGTGAATAGTTGTGTTTGCATCTTCTTTTGAAAGCAATTGTGCAGGGCTCAACAGTTTCAGAATGTAACAGTGAGTTTTATCACCTGAACTAAT
Source organism: Tetrao urogallus (assembly GCF_951394365.1). Taxonomy (NCBI): domain Eukaryota; kingdom Metazoa; phylum Chordata; class Aves; order Galliformes; family Phasianidae; genus Tetrao; species Tetrao urogallus. Next base: position 52,095,419 of record NC_136815.1, on the reverse strand, counting down.
CAGAATATATTTTCTCAGAATTGAAAGATTTGTTCATTGTGTTAAGCATCATACTGATTACAAGACTGTGCATATCATGCAGCAGACTTTTAATATGTTGATCTTTTCAGACTTGAATGACCTTACTCATTGTTTCCTTAGTCATGCTCTGCTGAATCTTATGACAATTTCCTCTCTCCAACTTAAAATTCATTTTAAGAGTTTTAAGTCCCCCACTTGTTTGATGTATTTTTCCAGGCCAATTATTTGAATGAAAAGGACCCCTGAGAACTTGAGTCACTACAAAAACTTCTTACTCTTCATACTGATTACTACTACAATGACAGTATGAACACTCTTTTATCTGCATTAGTTTGTTAGTTTACTCTGGCTTGTGGCTGAGAACAGATGCAGCAAGCCTCTAAGGGGCTGCAATGAGATGATCCTGTAAGTCAGAAAGATAGGCAAGGCAAGACAAGGCAAGGAAACTTTCACTTTTTGGCTAGCTTTATTTACAAGTGGTTAGGGTGAACAGGAAGGACATAAAACATGTTTTTCCTTTTTTAAAAAATTTCTCTTCCAAATGACCTTTGCATTACAGACCTAGAGCTTGCTGGAAGAATTTACCAGGGAGCTCTGAGTTCAATTACCACCTCCTGATAAAGTGTCATAAAGCCAAGAAAATTTCCTGCTCAGAAAGCAGAGGAGTTTCATATGGAAATTAATAAATCACTGTCCCTCTTAAAAAAATATATCCCATATTATTGCATAAACATTACTTACCCTTGGTCAACTAACTTCAAACAACTTAAGCTTAAACTTAAGAGCTTGTTGGGAATTTTCCAACATAATATCTTTTCACCTGAAAATGAAGTTACGTGAAAACCAGAAATTATAAGAAGTGAATTTTCTCTCTCTCTCTCTTTTTTTGCGTTTTTTGTTTGTTTTTTAGAAAAGCAGGAAGAATGTGAAAAGTATCTACAGGGATCAAGGACTCAAGTCTGACTTTCTAATATCTATCCATGGCAACACAGTAATTTGACTTGTGCTTTGTTTGATTATTTCTTTCATCATACTCATTTCTTCTTGCTAACTTCTGTATTTATTCAATGTCCTCAATGTCTTAATCTAGAATTCCATGAGCAAATTTGCTTCTGTAAGTAGAATGATATCACTTACAAAATTTTCACTTTAAATTCCAGCCATTCCTTTTCATTTTTTTTCAACAAGAACCACTTTTTTGCTTACTTAGCAAAGACAAACTGTTTGTCTAAGGAAAAAAAAATCTGATCAAAAACTGAAAGAAAAGATACTCTTTAGTCAAAGAAAAGACTCCACAGTTTTAAATTCTTTTAAAAGTACTTCTCACTTGACCTTTGGTTATTTGAAACATCACACACCTGGGCTCTCAGCTGTGTCCTCATAACCCCATCGTCTTCAATAAAATTCTGCAGGTATAAGTAAGAATCAAATTTGGCCTGAGGCATATAGATCAAAAGAGGCCATTCTTTTATATGAAACATTAGTATTTCACTTATTCCTTTAAGTTATTTCAAAAGCTAAACATCCAAGCGACTTGATTATCTAATATTGTTTGCAAGCAAAATTTTTTTAAATGAGTGCATTCAGCTGTGTGAAAGATTCCTTTTGTATTCTTCTGCTCATGAGTTTTCAATTGCAGTGGACCATCCACCAACTGGGAAATCACATTCTTGTTTGAAACAGCACTGCATTATTGGTGTTTGTAGAATAAAGTAACTTGATTTAGGGACCACACTGTAAGCTCCGTGTAACACTTAAAAAAGGTTTAAATTAAGAAATCAGACAGTACAAGACAGTTTTATGTTTTTCTCCAAGCATCTCAAGCCACTCTCTATGAGTGGTCATTTAAAGTACATCTGTGAAGTTATTATCTATATTATGCCTCTCACAAATGGTGAAGGTGAGAGCTGGGTACCTTGCCAAATTTCTGGCTTTCTTTCTTTCTTTGAAATGAAAACTTTCAGGCCTCAAATGCCATTTTTTTTTTCCCTCTTAGCATCTTTCTTAGGTCCTACCAAAGTAAGACCTTCTTAGATTCAAGCATGTTGCAAACTTTAGAACTCTAAAGGAAAATTGTAATCAGCTCTAGATTCTTGCATCAATATACAGTGTTTCTCTCAAAACTAAAAAGCCACAGAGTGATATTTAACAAGCACTCTTTAACAGCTCCTGTACATGGTCACACAAGATTGATGGGAATTTAATTACTCTTACATCTTAAAAAGTTACTGCTTCAAGTGTGCAAATATTGATCATGAAATAATAGTTCTAACCATAAATTAGCAATTACCGTGTCTTACCTTTATTGAAAGCCTACTAACACTCCAAATAAACTAACATATAAAAGCCTAAGTAATTGACATCCTGTATAATCCTGCAAATCAAAGAGCATTTATTTCTACAGTAAAAGATGATTAATTGATTAATTGCATTAGGAAGACCTGAATTAAAAAGCTAATACATCTTGCTTGGGTGTACACATTGAATATTTTATACTACTTGGAAAAAAAAAAAAAAAAAAGATGCTTTCTAAATGAAAATGCTATCCTCAGTTCTCAGTGCCTTTATATATGATATATACATAATATATATTATATATATAATATATATTATATATATATATATTTGCTATAATTATGTTATACACTACATTTGTACATTACATGTGTATTATTTTTAATTATGTTTTGTTTTGATAGAAAAATCATACTCATTTTATTTCTCTAGGCCACATACAAAATGTAGACTTATTAGGGAAACAAGTAAGAGCATTGTCTTTTAGGATAGTGGCCAAACTTCATATTCTTTTCCACTGTTATGAACTGTAAGTGAAAGAACAGAAGCCACCTGAGTCAGAAAGCCCTGCTTATTCATCTTACATCTTTCTTCAGGAGAACCTTTATGAACAGGTAGAAACAAACACAAATGAACTATTCTATGTTAATGTACTAACATATACTATTTTCTACTGCCTTCCTCTCAGTTCTCTAAAAAAGGAGACTGTTTTACAAACTATAAAACTGAAATCCTTTCTGGCTTTAACAGATAGAGAAACTTCAAGAAGGTGTGTCACATAATGTAACAGTTATATTTTCTTTAAGATGACAGCCATTTGAATATATTTCCTTTCCGAAAACTTTGTTTTCAGTGTTGAGACCAGGCAGATGCAATTATTTCCCAAGAAATTACCAACAGACAGATACTAGGTGTTAAGTGTGATGATGTGACTTTTATTTATAACACAAATGCCTTTTATATTTTTTATGAAAAGGTGAAAGAATCCACAGTAGATTTTGCTAAGTGAATGAAAATCCTTTCACTGACAAACTGTACCTCTTAAATCCTAATTAACTCCCGATTTTGAAAGTTTAATAGACGATAAGTGATGTCTGGTCATAGTAGCAGCCTTTTGCAGAGGACTCATTTTGCTTAGTGTAAAATCATTTTACATTATTATTTCCATAGATAAAATACTTATCAGTTTTTTACATTATATTTTAAAAGAGACTTTTTCCCCATTTAAACACCTACCTTTATTTAATTTTTAAAAAATAATTATGAAAGTACAATGAAACACCACTTTGGACATATTAATATCAAACAGCATTGTATGGTGTCACATTTCATTTTATACTTTGAAACTGTAACTTGATTAACATAATTATACTAAAACTTGTTCTATTGTTTAGCTAATGCATTTAACTCAGAAGTAGATCAGGAACAGTGAATAACATATATATAACAGCTGTATTTTGCATCCCATGGCTCAGATTTGCACAAGTGTGGGAGTTACAAAAGTCATGCATCAGATCAAAACTAAATAAACTTAATGTTAAAATACAAAGCTCTCCAGAAAATTATTAATATTGGCAATGGAATCTTGATAGTTATTTTTTAAAAGCTTTGGTTTGAGGTGTTCCTAATCACTTACTCTCTCAACATTTGCAAATTACATCTGTACAACTTTAGTGCAAGGTTTCTTCACTTCAAGTACAAGTACTCATTAGAGGATTTTCACCACAATAAACCCAAATTATTGAAAGATCTTCTAAGGGTATAATACAGATTTGAGGGGGCAATTTAAAATCTGACCAGCCATTACTTTTCCCATGAAAAGCTCTGTCAGTATGAGACAGTATGACAAGATCAGTGGACCATCTTGTCCAGCGATTTCTCTGATAATTCTCAAAGGAGGAAAAGATCAGACAAGCTTCCACAATTTTCAGTGACCTACCCCTTCCAGAGTCAATTCCAGCACACTGCACAGTACCACTTCAGCAGGTACCACATTACCTGATAAAGGAAATAGCACTTGCAGTCCATACCTGTTGCTAAATTCTGTGCCTTTGTCAAGCACATTCCAGCCATAATTCACAAGTCTGGGGAACTGGGATGGTTCCGGGGAATTTGTAACAATATATGAAATCACTGTACTTATCTATTTTACTAGAGAAATGTCTTATGGCTCATGAAGTGATTTTGTCCAAGTCTAATTAGCTAGGTGAAGAATACCAAGCCCATCAGGAGTGACACTAGATCTACACTAATGTCAGAAAATCAAATGCACTCAATGTACAACAGTTATCCAAGTCATCAGTCTAGATCAGAACTAGCTCAACATAGTTTACATATCCTTTGCAACTACACAGACACACTTTCTTAGGTTCTGAATTTTGTGTGCAGTACAGCAAAGACAGAACAGCCTCTTTAAAAGTCAACTTTGTTCCCATTGCTCAGACAGCATCATCTCTAGCCTAAATACACATACTGAGCAGTGCAAAATCCCCTATCAAATCTCAAATCAGAAAGGAGGAAAGAAAACATAACAGATTCTGAAATTTACTTGAGATAACCAAGGCCTTCTATAACCCCCTGAAAGTATTTCTCATTTTAGGAATATTTATACATCTTTTTTTTTTTTTCTGCTGGAATTGTTGTTTGCTTTTAATTAAACTCACCTGGATGATAAACAAAATGCTAGAGAGCATGCAAGTGAGATTACTCATCACGCCACTTTTCTATACCTTTTGCCAAAGACTGATATTTATCAAAATACATATAGAGTTTAAACTGCATTGAGAGGGAGAGGAAGGAAAGGTTTGATTTAACTCTAAACATAGCAAAACAGAAACATTAAAATTCATCATTGTCTCTATGATTTGTCTCTTGATATATAAAATTGGTGATCTTTTGTTTCTCTTTGTTTTCCTTCTTGCCCCCAAAGTCCCCTTAAGAACAAGATAATTAAGATATGAAGTTTTGGGTAAGGAGAAAGGAGAGAGTGTGAGTGATGGCTGAGATCTGGGAAGGGGCAACATTAAGTTAGTCTAATCAAGAATGTAAGTCAGAATCAATGCCATCAAAAAATGCAGACTTTATGTCCCTTGAGAGGATGAATCAGGAGTACAGATAGGGATCTCCTCAATCTGTCTGGTTGGCAACTGGGACCTGCGTAGGAGGAGAATGGATCAGCTGAATGAATAGCTGCATGGATGGTGTTGAACTCTGGATACTGTGATCTTAACAGACCTTTGAGAGACTGAGCATGCTGGTGTTGAATAGGACACAACTGAGCAGGAGGGGCAAAAATGTTCTGAGCAGCAAGCTGGCTGAATTGAATAGTAGAGCTTTAAACAAGATTTGGTGGGGAAGGGGATGTACTTTTGAGTGCCAGGAAGTGTCACTTTAGAAAACCTGTTCTGTGAAGAAGTGCATAGATTGGAATGACCTGCCTCTAAAAAAACAGCCATGTTTGAGAGCTTGTGGGTTAAAATTAGGGACCAGACCAATAAAGCACATCTGGTGGTTAAAGGCTACTACAGGCTGCCTGATCAATGGGAACCCATTGACCAGGCCTTTTTGCTTCAGCTACAAGAATTATTATGCTCACAGATTCTCCTTCTGCTGGGGAATTTCAGCCACACAGATGTCTGCTGGGAAAGCAACACAGCATACTGCAAGCAATCCAGGAGATTCCTGGAGTCTGTTGAGGACACCTCCCTGGTCCAGGTACTGGACAACCCAACCAGATTACTGGACCTGGTGCTCACCAATGCAGAGGAGATCATTAAAGAGATTAGGATTGGAGGCAGACTGGGCTGTAGCAACCATGCCATGGTTGAGATGGTGATCTCAAGGAACATGGGCCTGGCAAAGAATGGAGTCAGATCCATTTACTTCAGAAAATCAAATCTGTGGCTGTTCAAGGAATTATTGGATGAGATCCCATGGAAGACTGTCCTTAGGGACAAAGAAGCAGAGCAGAGTTGGCAGCTCTTTAAGAACACCTCCATCCCCCAGCAGAAGAAATTGAAGAGAGGAGGCAGGAAACTGGAAGGTCTGAGCAAGGACTTTCTGGTCAAACTGATGGAGAAGGAAGAAAAGGGTAGGCAGTTGAAGCAAGTGTGTGTGGCCTGGAAAGAATACAGGGATGACATCTAGACTTTGAGAGATGGGATCTGTAAAGCCAAGGAGCAGATGAAATTAAACTTGGCAAGGGATGCAAAAAATAACAAGAAAGGATTCTACGGATAAGATGGCCAGAAGAGACAGGCAAAGCAGTGTGTACCCCCTCTGATAAATGAGAAGGGCTCCAACAGACATGGAGAAAGCTGAAGTACACAAGTACCTCAGTCTTCACTGGCTGTCAGGCTTCCTATGTCCCTCTTGTCCCTGAACCTCTGGATTGGGGTTGAGGAAACAAAATTCCTTCCACGTTAATCAAAGCATCACAGGACCCTGAAGGAACTGACTCATGTGATTGCCATGTCACCCTCCAGCATATTTGAAAAGTCATGATGGCAATCAGGTAAACTACCTAGTGACTGGAAAAAGGAAATCACAGAATCACAGAATCGTAGGGGTTGGAAGGGACCTCCAGAGATCATTGAGTCCAACCCTTCTGCCAAAGCAGGTTCCCTACACCAGGAAATATTACTTCCATTTTTATGAAAGGGAGAAATGGAGATCTGGAGAACTATGGGCTGGTGAGCCTTGAGTCTGTGCCTGGGAAGATCATGGAACAAATCCTCCTGGAAGCTATGTTAAGACACGTGCAAGACAAGGAGGTTATCAGAAACAGCCAGTATGGCTTCACCAAGGGCAGATCATGCCTGGCTGATCTGGTGGCTTTCTATGATGGAGTGATGGCATCAGTGGACAAAAGAAGAGTAATTGATGTCATTTACCTGGACTTCTGCAAGGCCTTTGACATGGTCCCATATCATATCCTTATCTCTAAATCAGAGAGATATGGATTTGAAGGGTACAATACTTAGTGGACAAAGTGTTGGTTTGATGGTTGCAGCCAGGGGATTGTGATCAATGGCTCTATGTTCACGTGGAGGCCAGACACAAGTGGGGTCTGTCTTGGACTTGCTGCTCTTCAACATCTTTATCAGTGACATAGAAAGTGGGATCAAGTGTACCCTGAGCAAGTTTGCTGATGACACCAGGCTGTGTGATGTAGTTGATATAATGGAAAAAAAAGATGCTATCCAGAGAGACCTGGACAGGCATGAATAGTGGGCAAAATGGGAACATAATGAGACAAATTTATTTGGGCTGAGGCAATTCCAGATATGGGTACAGACTGGGAGAAGATACCCCTGAGAGCAACCAGTGGATAAGGACTTGGGGGCTGGAAAAAGGTGATCTTTAATGCCCCTTCCAAACCAAGCTACTGTATTATTGATTCTCAATGTGCTTTCTTTAAAAATTTAGTAAGATTAAGATGTTTATTGATGCATACTATTTATACATTGGTGAAAGAGAATGCAGACTTAACAAATATATTTCTGTCTTCAGAAACACAGGCATGGTTCAACAGCATTCATGACGGTACTCAGCTCTAATTTTCTTTCTTTGTATTCCTACCAAGAAATTGATTATATATATACAATCATGTAAATGTTTCTTCCTGATATAACCTTTTGGAAAGAGTTCTTACAGCTTACTTCTGGTCCCCACTTTCTATGCCTGAATCATATCAGGGAACATTAACCTCAGTGCAAAAGAAGGAGTTAAGACATATCTATTATTTGCATTTATGGAAAAGTGGTAAATGTTTGAGTATCTACACTTTATATGTTTATCATCAAAGTTAAGTTTGAAATAAACTGATCAGTTTTGTCACATTAAAGTACTGTGTTCCCCCTCTACCATATTTCCCCAAATGTATGAAACTTGAAACAGATGTCCTGATTCTTTATTTTGAATCAGAACTTCTCACTTCTATCGACCATGTCAGCTTAGAAAGTTCCAACACAGGTTTTGCGTGGGAAGCTTTTGCATTTAGGCATGTAACCACAAATCATGATGCCAGTATTCTCATTTACTTGACAAAAGACATAGCCAAGAATCTATCAATATTGTAGTATGACAGACAGCTTTGAGCCATCCCATGCTTAGATATTTGCTTTGACATTTCCTAATAAAAGTCTTTCCTATGAAAATTTCATGATATTTAAGAGGCCGAGGCTCAAGATTTTTGCAAGGCCAACAAAGCATTATGCCAGAATCATCATCTCAAACCCTGTCACAAGTGAAAATACACATTCCAGTGCATCATCCTCCTCCACATGCAAAAATCATTTGTTTATGCACACAAACAATTTGCTAGTATACAACAAACCCAAGCCAGCTGAGATTCAGTTCAGCTATTTGGCTTAAACAAATTCCTGGATGAAATAAACAGTTCTGGGAAAAATAAACAAACAAATACATTATAAGCAAGCAAGCATTGCTATAGTTACATCTCTGATTTATTTTTTTAAGGAAAATTATTGTTCTGATCAGGTATATGGGAATTTTTTCTCATATAACTTGAATAAATAAGTTGAATAGGTAGAGATTGTTTTCTTATGCAAGGCTAGTAGTTTCATTGGCTTGTCCCTTCATTTTCTTTCAGAAACAATACTTTAGTAAGGTGTAAGAAAAAGAAAAATTGCAAGAGACCTTAGAGATTAGTACTTGCCCCTTCATATTGGGGCTGCTATCATTCTTGGAGTTTCTCAATAAACACTCATTTCAAAGAATTTTTAATCACATTTTTGGCCACACCATCACCACACAGTTTCTGGGCTGGTGAGATTTTGGGTAAATTTCTTATTTATAACTTATTTAGGATTTCAAGAAGTGGTCACACTACCAGGGGAAAAGTTATTAACTTCTATATGGTGGCAGATACCTTTAGCATAGAATGGTACAAATCAGATCCCACTAGCTTCTGCACAGACAGAGAAATGTTTGCAGCAGACTTTAGGGGAGACTACAGTAGTTGAGTGAATACATATGAGATCAAAAATGGGAATACACTTGTAAAAAGTTTGGGAAATTTTGTAGTGAGATATTGAAAGTGGTATAGAACAGTGAGACAGAAAAAGCACAGAACAAGGACATAACAAAGCATTATTTTTTGTGCTAAGGAAAGTGCAAAGAAAAAATAAAAAAAGAGGGGACAGAGGAGGAAAAAGCTAGAAATCACACTCAGAGAAAATGGAATATAAAAGCATACAAAATAGATGAGATAGAATGAGCAGTTCTTTCTCTTCACCTGCTTTTCCAGCTGTCAACTGCTTTTTCTGTATCTCTTCCCGACACATACAAAAATCATAGCCTATGATCTTTTCTCCCCTCAGGACAAGAGCCTAGCTTTTGTCCATGAAAATCTGATTGCTCACTAAACCTTTTTCTTCTGCTATTGAACAAATAATGTCTTGAACTATTAAATGTCTGTAAAACCTTTCCAGAGTCTCTCTTGGGCATCTTCATGTTTCAGAAGGACACTTCTTGTGTGCATACAAATTCATTTAACAGACTGTCATACCTAAGGCTATGTAATACTTATGTTTACCTGTTACCATTTTACCTGACACAGTAAAGACCTAATTTGAACCTTGATCCATTTATAGTTCAAAAAGCTTATACCAGAACAGCATTTCTTCTTTATAAAGGTTCCCTTTATATAAAACCAGACCATAATAAGAGCTCCAAATAATAATAATAATAATAATAAAAAAGCTAGGACCTACTTCATGGAGACTTTCTGCTTCACTGGAGACTGCTGGAGACCGAGGTTTCAGAAATACAACCATCCTTAAAAAAACAGACACTTCAGAAAATCAAAGTTATAAATGCTTTGCATGCTGGAACTATTCTTACAATCATTTCACTCTCAGACTCCTGATGTTTAAGTCACCTAATGCAAGTGTGGAGGTAAAATTATTAAAATTTGAGAGGTCTGGCTAAGAATTATATCCTAACCAAAATCTGTTTCTTTGAAAGGTAAGCTACATCTGTGACTTTCCCAAACCCACTTCTGCCACTCCTACAAGTTCCATCCAGAGCTATCTCCCTACGTTGTCACATATTCACAGTTTGATTCCTTCTTAAAATTGTGGTCATTAAGAAACTACTTAATGAGTTTCTATCTCTTCAGACAAGGACAATTGTTTAAACACATAAATGACTGTGAGATGTTCCCAAGAAAGGAAACTTGTTTTTTGTTAGGCCGAAATGATTGGTCTTCCTCACTTTTTTTTTTTTTTTTTTTTTTTTTTTTTTTTTTTTTTTTTTTTTTTTTTTTTTCCCCCCCCTCCCCCGAAATCACATATAAGTCAGGTCTCTAAAATCATTTGTCAGAGAACAGGGGAGCAGAGGAGATGCTGTACAAATGTTCTCTATGAGAATAGTTAGTAAAGCTTCTGTCTGACATATCTTAAATTGTGCTTGGATTATTTGCAATTAGCGCTCCTATGTTCTCTGATGAAAGTTACCATTTGTTGAGGCAATATTACTGACAAAAAAAAAAACAAGCCAAAGCATTATTGACCTCTTACAGGAGTACAGGGACTGGAGGCCAATGGACCAAGAAGGTAAAAAGAAGGGAGATCTAGGGACTGGGGGGCTAAGAAAAAAGGGATAAAGGAAAATGTCTGTTTGATAGAACATAATAGAAAAGATTGTAAAGCAGATAGTAAAGCCAGAAATGATCATTATTATCATCTAAACCAAGCTCATACATATTAAAGACTATAGGACTCACCAGAATTAATTAGAGAGGCATTAGAGGACTTTGCTGAGAAAAACTGAAATCAGCTGTGATAATCAAGTGCAATTTTATCAAGGTTCTCTCTGGTTAAATACTTTAACTGTTACAAACTGGAGCCTTATTCTATCACTCCAAATTTGTCTTGCTTCGCCTTGAAACCATTGAATTTTGTTACAATTTTGTCTTCTCTATCATAGAACACTTGATCAAAGTTCTGTTTGCCAGGAGATACTTCCAGTGTGAGAGACAGTTACTCACCCACACAGGCAAACACATATGCCTCCACCTTACATTTCTCTTTTATCTCTTTGATAAACAGATTAAAAACTCAGGGGGGGCTGTTTCCAAATCTTTTAGTCACCTTGGATTTTTTTCAAACTTTCTCCAATTTCATCTACCACAAATGGCACTGCATTTCAATAGTTCTTGCACTTATCCTAAGAGGAATTGCACCCTAAATTTACTCCTTTTTGGAAACAAGCATTTAGCTTGTTATACATCATGAGCATCCAAATTCTTCTAAAGGTTGTTATCTTCATGACTAACATTTCCCAGCTTGTCAGCACAATCTGCAAGTTTTTGACTTTAGCTGCAGTAAAATAAACTATGGAAAAATTAAGATTGCCCCCACATTTTGGGAACTGGTGAGGTGAAACTCAAGCCCATACCCCATTCCCTTCATAATTTCATCTTCTTTATTTGTCTACTAGACCTTTTCACAGCATCTGTAGAAAATATATAGAAAATTTTTCCTGAGCTGGAATAAAACAACACCAACAAACCAAAATAGTATGTACTTGTTTCAGCCTCATTACCAGACGTTATATTTATGAAAAAAATCTCATTGTGTTGGGATATATCTGTTTACTTGGAATAAGTGGAAGAGATAAACATTCCTGTGACAGTAATTCTTGGAAAATAGACATAGAGAGGATGTCAGGTTCTTGTAAAAATAAGAGCTCAGCAATTTTCCACCATAATATTCAATTCTTAAGTCCTACTTAGGATCTCTTATCACAGAATGGCTTAGGTCGGGGAGGACCTGACAGATCAAGTTCCAACACCCCTGCAATGAGCAGGGCTGCCACCCACCAGCTCAGTTACCCCGAGCCCCATCCAACCTGGCCTTGAGCGAGTCCAGGGATGGGGCACCAGAGCTTCTCTGAGCAGCCGGTGCCAGTGCCTTACTACTCTTTCATGTAAGGATCTTCTTCCTAACATCTAACCTAAATATCCCCGCTTTTAAAGCCATTCCCCCTTGTCTTATCACTATCAGATTGTGTAAAAAGTCAGTCACCCTCCTACTTACAAGTTTTCCTCAAGTAACGCAAGGCCATGATGAGGTGTCCCCAGAGCTCCTGTTCTCTAGGAGGAACAAGCCCATTTCTTCAGCCTTCCTTCATAAGAGAGGTTCTCCAGCCTCGTGATTATTCTTGTGGCCCTCCTCCAGACCCATTCCAACAGTTCCACAACTTTCTTGTGTGGGGAATCCCCAGCCTGGATGCAATGTTCCAGATGGGGCCTTACAAGGGCAGAGCAGAGAAGTACAATTTCTTCCCTTTTCCTGCCGGCTACCCCATGATGCAGCCCAGAATACCCCTGGCCTTCTGGACTGCTGGCACACATCCAGCTTTTCATCCATCAGGACTCCCAAGTCTTTCTTCACAGGGCTGCCTCTTTGCTATCTTCTCTTGTTTTGAGGAGTGTTTTTTTGTTTGTTTGTTTTTTTCACTATCATGCGTTCAGTCAAAGAATTATTTTCTAACTATACGGAATGAAAAAAAAACAACAGTATTTGATTCTGTAGTATGCTTGAATCTGCTTTACTTCCTAGACTCAACTGAGTGTATAGCTGGGGATCAAATTTTGTTAGCTGAAATTAATCAAAGAATTATACCCTCCAGTTTATTGAGCAGAGAGAGAAATAAGTACAAGTATGCTTCTGATCTTACTATTCCCCTGACCCAGCTCAAAATATTTTCATTAGTTTGTGTATTGTATTGGATTCCTGAAGCTTTCAGTTCCAGATCAGAAATCCTTTGCTTTTTCTCTATCTTCCTTTTTTTTAAAAAAGAAAAATAAAACCAACAAGATTTGAACTATCCATATTATTTTAATTACAGTTTTCTTTTAGCTAGATGCTTTAAAAACATAAGAAAGATAAGCTTCATAGGAAAAGATAGCATCTTTTGCCATACAAACACAGCTGGAAGAGTAAATGGATTTGGGGACACATATGTCCTCGCATGAGTTTTAAACAGAAACAGAGACCTTATCTGTTATCTGTTATCACTTTGATTTAATAAATGTCTAATAGATATTTAATAAATATCTGTTTTGATATTTAAAAATATTGTTTTAATTGTTTTATATACAAAATGGGTATACATATCAAAAATTATTATATTTTAGGAAGTTTAATTTTAAAAAGTAAGTTATTTCTTTCTTTAGAAATCAGAACCAGTAACTAATCACCTAAGCAAGTATATTTAAGGTTTCTTGTTACGCTATTTTTACATGATTTTTTATTTTTGATGTTTCACCCATGAGTTCAAACTGTCTCGTTTAAATGAAGCACAGAAGTTATTTTACTTATGTAAAATGATGCCAATAACATTTCTCTTTTGAAGTATACAGAACATGGGCATTTAATTTAATGGTTTGGCTAAGAAAAACCAGAGATTACACAGCAATGTCATAGTATTTCATCAGTTACACATTCTATGTTTAGATAATTTTAGTTATTAGTGAACCGAAATTATGAAAATGCTGAGCTTCCACAAATGTGCATTCAGGCTTACACTTGAGGAATTCAGCACATGCCTTCAGATACAGGCACTTGGCAAGCCAGACACTCTGAGAAAACAGGTGATACTCAGCTTACTTTCTGTGTGATGATCCATCCCAGGGGGCTAGGGGACATTGATGTCCCCCAGCCAGAACAGTTCTGGCAATGTGTGATAGGACAGAATTAATCATATCTGAAGGAATGCTTTCCTCAAGGACAAAAATGCCCGGTGAAAAGAAGCATTTCTTTTACTACTGTGTAGAGGTTTTTGGACTTACATCTCAAACTCTGGGTAAATACAATTTTTGTGTCTGCATTTTTTTAATCCCTTTTTGATAGGTAGGATTTAGAACAAGCTCTATATTGCATCATTAACTGGGAGTTGCCTAGTATAAATAAATAGAGAAAGTCTTACCTAAATAAAACCTAATTCACAGAGAAGACAAATTACATAGTTGACCTCATACTTCAGATAGACATTTCCACATACCTAGGATTTCCACAATTGAATTATTTCTCAAAGGCAGGTGACATGACTTTTCTTTCAGAGGAGTTTGTCAGGATCACATTTTTTCCCAAGTAAAACTGCTGGTACAGTATTCTCACAGTGGTGTTATACTAATGAAGTATCCTAGTTTTAAACTTTTTTTACCTGAAAAGTTTTGTTCTTTTGTTCTACATCACCAAGGGCTTTTGAATCTCTATTTATAAAAAAATTAGGCAAAAAGGGCTTTTCCTTTAGAGTCTGCTGAAGCAGCATCTCTTTCCAGAGGAGATCTTGGTTCAGTAACTCATCAGAAGAAAAATATGACTCACCATTTAGTCATGGTGAGCTGAAGTTGATGATAGACAGACATAGATTCTGGTCTTTTTTCCCAGGAATGCTTGTGGATTCTATCCAGTAAAGAATGAAAAAATCATAGAATCACAAGTTTGGAAAGGACCTACAAGATTATCTAGTACAACCGTCATCCCATCACTATTACTACCTACTAAGCTACTAAACCATATCTCGTAGTACCTCACCCAGACAATCTATTTCTTACCTATCTATTATCAGAATCTATTTTCTATAAAGACCAAAACAATATTGAAAACATGGGTACCACTCGACTTTGTCAGGTGAATCTTTAAATGGTTGCATAAAAGAAAGATGCCTTTCCTGTTTTCTAGTTTCCCTTCTCCTTTACTTTGAGTGCATTATCCTAAAAGCAATAAACTAGTCTACTGGCATGTTAGCCTCAAGAATTACATCGGAACTGTTCTTCTAATGACTTTTCATGTAACCATAATCATGTAAAATATATAAGCCTTAATTTTTGAATTTTGCAATGACTCTGTTTACAAAATAAACTTTTGATATATATAATCCCTGTGGTATAGGATTTTACCTTGAAAATCTGATATAGCTCACAGACTAGAAACCACCGCCTTTCTTTTCCTCATGTCTATTATAAAAGATGAGTTTGTCTGAAGCAACTCTACTAACATTCTTACACATTCCACCACAGGAGAATTGAAGGGAATTCCTTTTCCATGTGAGACCATGAATTTCGTAAGCTACAGGCCCTCTGACTTTTAGTATTATTTAAAGTGGTTTGTGCCTCTCCTTCACTGTAACTTCCATTTGTGTGACTTGCATGTGCTACCTTCTCTTTCTGCTTGTGATTATGCGACATCTTTCTGGCAACTACAACAAGGGAAACAAATAGAAAAGTATTTGTGTATTTTTAGTTGTCTAGAATGCAATGATTGTGCTGTCACTTTTGGTCCTCATTTTGTCTCCCACGCCCATCTGTTCTGTTCCTCTTCTGCATCCTGGATGTTCTTCTTTGCCACCTGATTTTATCGCCCACCTCTTCCCTTCAGTGAACCGGGAGTAAGGATGAGAGGCTGCCATCTGACCTATAAATTCCTCACAGACTGCTATCAAATGCATCCCAATGATTTCAGAGCTTGCTGATTTCAGCTTACAGTTTTTAGCAGAGTTCTAATTTACCTCAAGATAAATGTACTTGCTTTGTAAGTCTCTTGCAATTATGCTGTAAAATTTGTTCATATCCTCTTCATGCTTTGCCTCAGTTTGATAGTAGATTCCAGAGTTGCAGAAAGTAATATGATTAATGTGTGGTAGATTTCTTTCTTCTTCTGTCTTGATGAATTTTAAGTGGGGTACTGGACCAGGGCTATTAAGCTAGTTGTTTTGAGAATATCTGTCTTTCAGATATCCTTACCTTGGGTATTAGCTGCAGTCTGTTCCATATTCCTACAACCCTTATTAGTGTATAGGTGTGTATAATCACCTTTAGTATACAAAACAACCTGTGCCACAAGTGAGTGCTCAAATGGAGAGCAGATTTCTGACCCTTCTGTACCTCTTGAGCATGCCAAAACTGCAGCTATTTTTATGCCAAACAAGTTTATTGCTGGCCAGTTTGTGTTTATTTTTTGTTGGTTTTGAACAATTTCTAATACTGTGGAAATAATCATAAAGAGTATTTACTGATTCTCAGTGTTTTGCTTTCTCCAGCAGATAAATGAATATTCATTTCAATGAGATTAAATCTGCCTATAACTTAATGAATTTTTTAAAACTTATTTTCAAAAAAATTCAGGCCCTTAAGAATACATTGTTTAACATCTTTGTTGACAAAATCTACTAGAAGATTCTTCTAGCTCTATAAATTCAGACATCTTTTCAATCCATATTCTCACAGTTGTAACAGTTCCAACACCACTGTCTGATTTTGAGTGATCTGTATTGAGAAGCAGAATTATAACTCATGTTTTCATTTTCATCAAAGGAGCTGCATAAACTGGAGAGACATCCACAAATCATCAAGTATTTGGTGAAAAAATACTACTTGACGCATGTTCCCTTTTTTCCGATCGTCTTCAACTGACAAAAAGAAAGTATTGACAATTTAAACTCATTCAGTTATGAGTTTTTCTGGAATAGCAATATACTGGTGATATATATACTTGGACAATAACAGGCGACTTGATGTGCCAATCACTCAAATGCTGTGAAAAGAGCACAGGTTTACACATATGTCTCAGACAAGAAATTACTTTCTTTAGTACATTCTAATGATTAGATTTAATGGCCTTAGTATTGCAATGGCAGCACTGGATATTTCAGACAAGAAAAGGGGAAAGAGGGTAGAAAGATGTCCTTATTCATGGAGAAACAGCAACAGCTGATGAGTTACTCATTTCTGTTTTTGCTGGTAAGGTACATTATGTGCCAGGAGCACTTCTCAAATTGGCGATTTTGGTGTGTGCATGAGTGCATGTATATTTTGATACATGTATAATTATATAAGGTGTTGTGGCAAAAAATGCCATTCCAAATAAGTCTGGCCATTTCTTTCCAAATTATCTTTGTTTCCAAAACAAAACTCTCTGAATGTATTTTTATAGTGAATTTGGAAGTCTGTCATGAGTTAGCAACACTGTGTGATATGTACTAAACTTTCCCTTTTGAAGCTTGATGTTACTGTTTTGGCACGAATAAGAATAAACTTGCCTTATTAATCTTGCACAAATATCTGCATAGGAAGTACCTTCATGATAGGTGAGAGAGTGCAACAGTGTCTTCTAATAATATCACTTATTTTGTTTCTAGTGCAGAAAAGTTTTTCTTGAATATAGGGAACTCGATTTTGAAGAATGAGCTAGCATATAACTGTTCTGCCATGGCTTCACCTTCTCCTGAGCTTTGTGTTTTTCCAAAGAAAATCAGCAAATTCATCTTACTATCATTATGCATCCATCCTTAACAGTTTTTCTAAAGAAGAAGAACTGTTTTTCTGGCAGTTAGAACAGGAATGTAACCATAAAATAAAATAAAATAAAATAAAATAAAATAAAATAAAATAAAATAAAATAAAATAAAATAAAGAATTACGGTTAATTTAATACACTGAAAGGACAGTAGCAACAATACAGTAGCTACAGAGCTTCAGCCACAATGATGAGTTTCTCCCTTACCCTTGTATCTCCTTGCAGATAATAGATTTTAAAGAACTCCAGTTTCTCATTCATAGTTCCTAGGAAATTTGTTCAGCAGGCCACAGTGTACAAGGCTACACTTAGTTGTAGTAAATACATCAAAGAAAAAGCAATACACTTTAAAAAGATATATTATGTATGGTATTTAACAAGAAAATAGTCTGCCTTTAAAAAGGCATCCCAAGTTCTACCTACAACTGCTTATATGAATGTACTTGGAAGTGAGCCAAAGGGCTGGAATAGAGTCCTAAAGACCTGAGTTTATCAAAGTAGTTTATTCGCTGAGGAATTAATTAAACAGAGGAAAATCCTTCATTCTTATTCTGCATTTTCAAGACAGTTCAGATAGACAGACCCTCAAGTCAAAATGAAAGCTGAATTCTAGGACAAGAGACAGTGAAATATCAGGCAGGTAGAAAAACTGTGCCAGTTAAACTTTGTCTCCTAGAAGATCAGCATCACTGAAGATACTGAAGATACTGTCAAGGCAGTCAACGGGCAGGAGGTACTTTCCAACATTTTTCCAAAGTTACCAGGTATCTGAATATAGGACATACGGGAGCAGCCTGCTCTGCTGTAGCTAATAGAAAGAATGTGATCAGATTCAGGGATGATCACATCACTGCATAAATTTACATGAGACTGTGAAATGCGCATTATTAGCCAAGTAATTTGCAACAAAATGGCAGGAGGTGGCCCTACTTAGTTCACAATTACCAGTTGCGCTGAAACATCTGAAAATTTGCTTGTGTTGTTTTAAGGCAATGTTTTTGCTTGTGTGTTTTTGCAATCAGCTGTATCCGTGAGAAAGAAAAATTTGTGTGGAACATCTTTTTCTCACATTTCAGGTCTGTATTTTAGCAAGAGATAAGAATGTGTGTCTGCTTTTGCTGTATATAAAGTTTTAGCCTAGCTCAGGTTTGGCTGGCCGTGGGGAATAAGAAATAGGATCTACTTTTGACAGAATAAAATTAATATATTCTTTTGTTGTGTTTTATGTGCTTGCATATCTAAACTTGAAGCCTATATGATTGACAAAATGAAAAGAATCTAAGAAGCAGTTACAAAAGAAAATTGTTAAGGTGGAAATTATTAGCATAGAGATTTTTAAACATAATTTCGCAACTAGAAAAAAATATCCAGTTCGTTTGGCTATCATTCAGTTTTACTTTTTTTTTTCCAGCAACTTGACAACACAAACTAATTCTTTATTTAGTAGTTGTTGTCTCTGAAATTTACCTTGATCAGCTTTCTGAAATCAGTCTACCTAGACAGTTATAAGCAAAATAGTGATAAAATGGAAATTAGGAAATTAGGAATACAATAGCCTTGAACTTTCAGGGTATCAAAATTTTGTAGACCTGTGCACTTCTCCCTTTGAATCTATTGATTCAATTGATTTCAGATTGGATGATTCAACCATGTCACAGGATTGATTTTATTAAGTAATTTTCTTCTGAATGCCTTTCTTAAGATCACTGTGATAGATTTGCCAGAGGATTGTTGTAGTTAAGGGATGTACTTTATCTAGACATTAGAGTTAACGATTTATTGTTTTACCCAAAACAACTTTCATGTGTGTTCATAGCTCCACAGAGTGCAAAAAGATAGCTCTATATCTCATTATTCCTCTGAAATCTGTTGTGGGAAGTCATAATTATGACATATGCCAAGAGAAAATCCTCAAATATGTGTTAAAAAGACTTTCTAATTGGATCTAATGGCATAAGTGTCGTAGAGGATGTTCTTATACACAGGCTACTGGGGAAGATGGGACTGCAATTATAAATGAATTCTGCTAGCTATATATGTGTATATTTGTGAGGTGTAAGGTAAAGTTTTATGTATGTGTATGATTCTATATATACAATTTCATTGGAAAAGCATCTCTGGAAAGTCAGAAGACACCGTTATCCACAGGCACCTACCAAACAGAGAGCTCCTCTGATGCAGAAGGTTCTCCTTACCTCTCCTAGGACGATGCAACTGTGTCTGACCTAAAAGCAGTCTTTGGTTTATTTTATTTAAAACACTATGACAGAAGAAATGTTTAACGCACCTGCTCACTTCAGAAACCAATCAGAGAGTATATCATCGCAATTCAAACTCCAGCTAAAGGCCATTATTTGGATTAATTCTGAAGTATAAGAGGCTTTTTCTAAGAAGAAATAGGGATATGTAGAGAAGATGGCTGAACTATGTGACACTGACACAGCTGTAAAATATGTGCAACTAAAATCCAAGTGTGGAAAATCTACCATGGCGGGAAACTACAGTAAGTTACAAATAGCAACAATTTGCTGCTTCACAATACACTTAATATAGTTTGGAGAAAGTCAGTTTAGCTCTTTTTTGTCAAGGTAATGAATGCTAACATAAAGTTCACACTAAAATGGGATAAACTGATTTGTATAGCCTGCATGAATATTAGGTTCAGGAATGGCTACACATCAGGAATGGCGTTTTCCTTGTAGATGTTTTTACCTGGTTCCTTACAGATATGAGACTTCAGTAACCCTGTGAAGCCTGCATGTGTGTGAGTCTTTCTGAAGTGTTTCAAACCAGTCAGTCAGCCAGATTCAGACGCCTTTTGTGGAAGAGATTTGTCATAAACAGTTCATTCTATCAATAGCGTAAATACTGACAGCTTGCAGACTGGAAAGATGTTCTATTGGTGTCCACATTAAGAGAAAGATAAAATATAATTCAGTTGTGATTAGATTTAAGATTGAGAGAGATCTTATAACTGTATCAAAGAAAGATAAAATTTCGTTTCACATTTGATCCTTGCCAGACACAAACAAACCTCACTCCAATGCAGATATCCATCAGAAACCCCACTATATTATTCTGATCACAGAACATCTTCTATGGCACTTCTCAATGATGAAGTTATAACACTCTAAGGAGTAGATGAGTTTCACTGCCTTTTTTTTTGCAATACTGGTTTCTGAAACTTAGAATCTTCCCAACACATAGCAGAGAGAAGAGTAGAAATTAGATCTCCTATACTTCAGTTTAGCAATACCCTGATTTGACTGAGTTGGCAGAAGTGGCATAAGTTTTCACAAAAGTCACAGGTAGGATTAAAATGAGTGTGTAAGATGCCTGGGTTGTCTAACTTTATGCTAACTATATGCACTGACCAAATATTTGAGGCATGGTCATGGGAATAAGATGAATAATAGATAGACATTCAGTCTTTCTCCTTGTATCTGATCTTGGAAGGAGACTTCCTTGTTTGACAGACCAAAGACATTTCTCTATGAGCACTGTCTTCCAGGCATGCCAGTTCCCAGAGCCTCCAGGTCTTGGGGGTGACATTAGGACAAAAAATGCCATGGCAGTTCTGTAGTGTTAATCCATGGATGGATTAACATGAAATGGATTCATTTCAGGAGATTGGAAGAGAATTTTTTCATATTTTTATCTTTTTTTTTAAACCCCTTTGTGTTGTGAATTCTAAACAGAAGCATGGATAGAGAAGCACCTTACTCTTCAGTTTCTCTCAATTACATTTTCACACTTGCATTTTCTGACAAGTTTGTACTTTGTCATGAAAGTGTCAGGTTCACAAAATTTACTAAAAATATCTACTAAGTATATTTGGCAAAAAACTGTTGGCTCTCAACATACAAAAGGGAAGAAAAAAAAGAGAAAGTTTTTTGTGATTTTTAGAAGTTTATTTTCCCTGCTATTTTCACAGGCATGTATTTGGAAGTTCAAACTACCACTGAATATTACCAAACTGTCAAGGCACGTGTATGACATTACACAGCTCAAACTCAATACTCTCAGGTAACCTAGGGCTCTAATTAGATACTTGACCTAAATTTTTCAAAAGTGATTTTAGACATTTCTCTTGAGAGGCACAATTTGTGACTGCTTAAAGAGATCAGATCTTTATTGGTTCCAAACGTCTTTTGTATATACTTACCTGGACCTTTTGAAGAACGGAAAATTTAGGGGGAGAGAGATAATTTAAGCATTTCTGTAAGGACTTAGTCAGGCCTGGCATTTTTGTAGTGGCTGAAAACACCTGCTTACACATGTCATCTTGGGTGAAGTCCTAGAGGAAGTCTGGAACTAGACAGTCATTAGGTGGTGTTGTATAAATCAAGAAAGTAGCTATGATTTCAAGGTGATTTAAACCAAGAGGGATACACTGTTTTACAGTATTTCTGACTGAAGGAGTTTTACATGCTTGGGTAAGGGCAAGATGTCCAACAACCCCACAATAATACTGATTAAATATATCACAAAACCGGAAAATTCAAAAACAAGTTCATTCATGAATATATTTTCCTGTAAAAAAAAATGTAGAGTTATACTTATTATTCCCTGCATTCAGTGTATGTTAAATTTTAGCAAAGATATGTTTTCCCCAAAATGTCTTTTTCTCCACTTGAATCGTATAGAAGCAATCTGAGCTACAGTTTAAAGCCAATCAAAATTCCTTTCGCTTGAAGGAGGACAGAGAGATGTAACCTAACATAAAAGTGAAATTAATTGAGGAAGACAGGAGTTAAGAGGAAAATTGAAATGCTTCTTTAATGTTTATCCCATTATTCCATTAAAAACGATATTTTGTCTGTCACTTCATCATGCACTATTCAGCAGATAAAACAAATGGTACATATTAACTATTATTATTTCTTCAAATACATATCTTCACTATGTTATTTGATCTTGTTATAGTGTAATCACTTCTGATAACAGATATCACTATCATGTTACACTTGTAATTAATTAATCATCATTTAATTCATTTCCTATTGTAAAATATCAGATGCTATCATACAATACCTTGTAATGCCATTTTCCATTAATCAAATTTGGTATTATAAGTTGAAATTTATCTTTTAAGGATCCTACCATTCAAAGTTATCTCTAAAGAATTTTAATTCTCTACAGAGCTGTACTACAGATAATTCAATCTGCTCCACTTCATGTTTGTGATATTAATTATTGCGTATGAAAAATTTTTTTCACTCACTTTGCCTATAGCAGTTTTGCTGTCAGCAATGGTCTTCTTTATGATTATAGTTTAGGTCCTCATCCAGCTTACATGTATTCACAGAAATAATTGTACCCAGCCAAACTGTGTCAGCCAACTCAGAGAAAGTCAATAATATTACATTTACTGACAGAAGTGTTTGCAGGATATGAGATTCAGTAAGTATCTAACACTAATAAACGATACTAGAAACCTGTATTGATTTCATTTTTTCTTGTTCATGTTTTTAATTTTCTAGGATTTTTTTTAAACATAAATCTTTCATGTTGTCATATGTCATTTTAATGAGGTAAATACTCACCTACTTCTGAGCTACAGTGCTCTGTCACTATCACAAACACTAAGATTTTTCTGTGTTTTGTGTGTGTGTATGTGGATCTCTTCCATATAGTCATCTTAGACTTTTCTATAATATTAGAAAATATTTCGAGTACCTGCTTTTAGAAACAATTTGTGAATTCAGAGAAATGGGAAGATGTCAGACTCATCACTAAGATTTCATCCAATATTCCTCTAAATTCTCTGGGAGAAGAAGGTCTGCAGAGTCTTCCCAGGCTCTGGAGAATCACTGGAACAAGCACAGAGTAGCTTTCTCTGAACATGACCCTGTACATATTGCTGGGTTCATTGTAGTGGTAGTGCCAGGACATCCTCTCTCACCTGTTCTGATGCAGGCCAGCAAAAAAATGGCTGAGAACCTCCTCCCTTATTTTTCCTCTTCCCAGGCAAGTGCTGGTGAAAGAGCTTTCTGACTCTGCTCAACATCCATTTTCACATTAGCCACTGTTTGGTCTCGATACGCTCACTGGATCAAGCAGCCCTACTCACTGCTACTTCATCAGGGCCCCTAAAGTCATTTAATCTCAATCTATGGTTTTATTTAAATTGCCTTTTAATGCAATTAATAACCATGCTTACTGCTTCTTGTCTGTGGAATAGGCTCTTGCCGTTCATTCTGTGCCACTTATCTGTGCCTGTTCACATAGAAAATGCCTATGAATAGCTCTTTAATAACTTTGGGGGAATCATTTAAGCCAATCTTTTGCATGCTGTATTTAACAATATCCCTATGTATTTGTTTGAAGACTGGACACTAGTATATATGTAATACTTCATGAAAGAATTGGAAGATAATTTTTCCTAGTAGAAGGGGATTTGGTCATGTGAAATGTAGAAGAGGACATTGCTGAAAAGATTCTTCATAAGTGCCCTTTTTATATTGCCCATTATTCAAAAAATAATCAGGATATTTCTCTAATATGCAATAACAAAAAGAATCTGTCTCTAAATCCTGGTGGTTATTATCTTTAGTAATATTGAAGCATTAGAAACAGAGAGCTTATACATTCTCTTCCAGAAAATGATGTATTTGTAAATTGAGGTCTGAAATTGTACAAGTCTAAGCAAAGAGGCTTTTTGCAAAGCTGTTTTATGGACAGTTAATTTTGGCTCCACGTATTTGAGAGAGATATATAACAGAGAACCCTATTTCACAAGTATGCACAGCAGAATGAACTCTCATGTCATCAGGTTCTCACAAGACCGTATCTCTGCAGGACTTGCAAACTAAACTTCTTGTTATGACAAATTAGTTATTAGGCAGTGTAATATGATCAATGAAATGTCCATTTCTTTAATTTTATGCAAATACCATGTTAAATTTCATTAAACTCAGTACAGAGCAGGAAATTGCTTACAATGCAGTCAAATCACTTAATAGATTTCAGATAATTAATTTATTTTTTAGAGAAAATATGCTGCTCTTGTCGATTCTAAGCTACACTTATCATAAAGCACATGCTTGCATAATCTGAAACCAGTGCAATATCTGCTTTGGTACTGCTCTCTAAACAAGTAGTTAGGCACAGTCTTTTGCTGACTCAAGCTCAGTTGATAAAGACTAGCAATCCCAATGTTCTCAACAGAAAGTTTGTTACACTATTTTATACCAAATTTTGATTAAGCATCAATAACTATTGCACATATTTAATATAATTTAGAAGATTGATTTATTTTTTTCCAGCTCTGAAGACTGGTAACTGGCAGAATAACTTGATTAGCAATCTATGCATCATTTATCAATGTTATATATTTCTATTCCAGTAATGGTATGCTTGTGCTTCTTTACTCATAGTATTACCATATATAGCTATAGGATGCTTTTATCTGTACACTTCAGCCTGTCTGCTTTGCAGCTGGTGGTATTTTTGAAAATTCAGAGATTGTCTCACAGCACTTTAGATGAGCCAAAATTCTTGAAAACTGTAAAACTCCATTCTTTGTCAGTGGACTACTTTATTCTCACTGATAAGCTATCTAAAAGCAAATCCATTATTTCACACATGCAGTGGGCTATAAATTTCCAAGGCATATGCAAAACTTCAAGATAATATGTTTCTAATATTTGTGCTTATCAATCTTTCCATTTGTAGCTATGCATAGTTCCCAAGGACAATAAAGGATACTGAATATACCAAAGGGAGATAATGAAGTGCCCAACTGCTCTCTCGAGCTTTAAGAAATAGTGATGTTTTGAATCTTCTATTACTGTAAAACTTAATGCATAAGGTCAGTTTCAGCAAATATGCCCAATACATGGAATATTCACTTACATTATCACTTTACAAACTGTGGCAGTGTAGAAAAGCACCATGGGTAAGCAAATGTTATATCACTTCTACATTCTATAGCAGGCTAAAATTGTTAAATGACAATTGTATTCACAGCTTTATAAAGCTGTAAATTTGCATATGCATATAGTTACTTTAGTATCATTTCAGTCTTACTGGGCAGGTATCAAGCAACACACTTGGGATACTCAGGAGAGCTGTGCTGAGAGCCGAGAAATTACAGCAAAACAACCAACAGATGTACAGTACGGCAAAAATTTGATCTTTTGTCCTTTTTTATTAATTCCCAAAGTGTTATTTCTTTACATCACTAAGTTAAATTTAGCATACATAAAACTCTGTTTTATTATAGTTAAAATAGAGATGGATGATTAAAGTTGTATAGTTAATGCACAGAGTATGTAATTGTGCCTTTCTTCTGTTCCTTACCTCAGCTGAGAAGGACATGACTGTGATGCGCAGATTTGCCCATTCGTGGTGTAATTCTTTAAAATTTCCAGAAACCAAGAAATCAGGACCTGCCATGATCCATAGTTCATGGCTTGTGCCAAGATTTGTTGGTCAAAAATCACAGAATCATAGAACCATAGAATACTTAGAGTTGGAAGGGACATTAAAAGGTCACCTAGTCCAACTCCCCTGCAATGAAGAGGGACACCACAGCTAGATCAGGTTGCCCAGAGCCCGGTCCAGCTTTGCCTTGAAAGTGCCCAGGGACAGGGCATCCACCACACCTCTGGTCAACCTATTCCAGTACCTCACCACCCTCACTGTAAAAGATTTTCCCCTTATATTTAAACTAAATCTACACCCTTTAAGCTTGAAACCATTTCCCCTTGTTCTATCATCACAGACCCTTCCGAAGAGTCTGTTCCCTTCTTTCCTGTATCTCTCCTTTATATACTGAAAGACAGCTATCAGATCACCTTGCAGCCTTCTCTTCTCCAGGTTGAACAGCCCCAGCTCTGTCAGCCTGTCCTCATATGACTGAAAGTCACTTTGAAAACAGAAAATACTAAAACAATCAATAAATGCAAAATAAAATAAAATAAAATAAAATAAAAATCTTTATTACTGAAATAATAATTCAGCCTAAGCCAAGAAAATGTGTGTTAGGGTAACCTCAGCCACAGAGAAAAATAAAAAATACTACAGTAAGGAGCCTTTTCTGAGTTGGGCCAAAGGTTGAAGCTGTTCACTGACTGCAAACAGAGTTAAAATTATGGACCACTTTAGACTTAGACTGCAGTGAACTGTTATTCTAGCTCTATGGACAGCAATACTAGCATGGTAAATCTCATCCGTGAGTCACATTAATTACCAGTCTGCCAATCTGGCACTGCTCCTGAAAAGACTGTTACTGCACCACCTCTTTCAGAGAGACCTATCCGGGTGGGATGAAGTCTAGACAGAGGAACCAGCCATCTGGAGCAGAGGAATTGGAAAGAAGAGGCCAGCAAAAAGGTTCAACCATGAAATGGTAGAAAAATATCAAACTGTAATACTTTACAATGAAAATCAGGACTTGTCCACATTGGGCATTCTTTAACAAACCCTCAATTAACTTCTAAAGCCAATTACTTAACAGAATTTAACAGATGGTAATAATATCCTTATTAAAAACCAAGTCTGTTTAATACAATTTAGTTGTTGGGTTTTTTTAATCAATGGGTTAACTGACGCACTAATGAGTTATCAACTTCTGTTCTCCAAACATGCCTGTATATGGCTTCTGTAATAAGCACATTATTTTTATTCACTATGGCTCTTGTCTCTCTGAGTGGCGTTTTGGGATAAGTGCTAGCAGAGCTCATGCAGACCTTTTTCTGGGATGGGGATCAAAATGAGGAACATAAACCCTCACCAGGATGTTCACTATGCTAAAATCCACTGTTTGGTCTCCATAAACGTTCAGTAAGTCTAATAATAAAATGACTGCACGCTCTTTTTGCAGATATCATTCTTTATCATTTACAGGTGTAATAAAGAAAATTACTCAGATTCCTAGCTAAATACATTATAAAAATATTATGAAAAAGTATTTTAACTGAGTTAATAGAGTTCACCTAGAAGAAGAAAAGTTCATCCTCTCAAAGAAAGCAAATGTTTTATGAATACCTTTAGTTTTCATAAGTCTTGAAAATCCAAATAGCTTTAATAATTAAATAAACTGGTTATAATTTCCCAATAATAAATTTATATTTATACTGTTAATCTAGAGTCTATGTTTTATGATGTCTCTCTTAATCTTTCCTCTGGGACCACACTTACCATATACTGTAGGTTGTGCATAAAATAATTATTTTATATATTGGTGTGTCTCATTCCTCTGAAGCTAAAATCATTCCCCTCACCTGACAGGGAAATCTGTAAGAAATATTTAACTAAAGTATATGTGCGACCTACCAACAGTGTATCTAACATTGCTAGCAAAGTGTTCAGCATCTGTGAAACAGCAGAAGATGGAACAAGAGGACTTAAACAAGTTCCTGTGGGTAAAGCAATCTAATACTCCTTAAATACAACACCTTCAACCAGTCTTTCCTGCTTTTGCAGTGATGTACAGTGCAGGAGACACAGTCCCCTCCAAACACCAGACAGTGAAGATAGACAGACACATAACTCTATTAAACCCATGGCAAGTTACAGAAGAAATCATGTACACCCAAGAATACCTGTTGAATTTCTTCTTTACCAAGGGAAGTCCTTCCAGTTTCTCTGTTCTTTGTACAGTCCAGCTCTTAGTCATCATTTAAAAAAAAACATAATTTTATCCTAATTTAGACTGAATGGTTATTAAAAAAAATAGCCTTGCAGACAAAAAACATATGTTATGAACCATATTTTTTAATTAACAATTACACTGTATTCTATACATTACTGTTGTGAAGAAAAATCCATGGAAACTAAATTTTGTTAGTGTTTTGGCATATAAGTTATTTTTCAAATTATTCTTTAGTCGTTCAGTGCCACAGATCTCAGTGTTTGCAGCTTAATGTAGGTCCTGTCTGCAAAACAACACTGGGCAAGAAAACGTTCCCTCAAATAAAGCAATCATAATTTGCAGCTCTGCAGCTATCCCAGTCCTCTCTCCTTTTGTATGCATCTGTGACTGTGTGGCTGTGAATTTTGTGGTCAACCTAACAGTACTAGCTCTATAACCCTATCTGACGTATGGGTATAAACACCATGAAAGAGAATAAGAAAGAGAAAACATACAAAATGACATTCATGTTTTTAAGTCTCAGATTCTGGTAAACTGCAGTTTATTCTCTCAGAGCCATAGGTTGTTTACTGCGTGTGAATCTTTCTTCTCAGTGTCCTGACACATCTTTAACTTCCATGATATCCCTGACTTCCTTTTCAATCCATTCTCTGGTAAGAAAAAAAAAAAACAAACCAAAACTGTAGGGTTTCTGTTTTGTGTTAGCTATATTAGTCCTTTCATTTTGTACTCTTGCATTCTTGCATAATGAGAAGGAAAAGAATATGGAGTGAGTAGTCACTCTTCCATATTGTTGGGTCTGGTTCAAAAACCCAAAACTTTTAACACTTCTTTCTCTGTCTTATCTTATAGCAAACTTTAAACAACATTCAACTGATCACAGGTAGAATTTTACCACAGTAAGGGGAACAATATTGATAGAGTTGTATACAATGTATCTCTTCAACATAGGTTGCTCTGAAAGTAATGCCTCCTATTTATTTGCATGAAAACTATAATAGATACAAAGAAAATAATACAACTATTTGATTGAATAAACTGGCTGCTACAAAACACTTTCGACTTAGCTATGTGTTTTCACCAGCGCTGAATAAAAGTCTGCATGCCATACTTATAGAAATCTAAACTAGTGGAGCTGATCTACTGTAACCACTGCTTAAATGCACCACTCATCACTACCTCAGTGTGCTCACATCCACTGAATGGTCTCCATAAACATTCAGCAAGCATCAATGAATATCAGTTGGGTACAGTTTTTCCACGTGGAGGAATTCAAAACCTTTTCTTCCTACTTACTTCCATGCCAGACACTATTTTGTCACAATGCCTCTCTGCTGCCACCTGTCACACAGCAACAAAATATCAGGGAATACTGGTGGTAATGTTCAACCCCTACTGACATCCCACCAACATCCACCTCTGAATACACTGGCCAACATAATAAAATAGGAGCCATTGCTTTCAGAGCAGGCCTAGCATATATTTAGGTGATAGGGAAGCAGGACAAACTGTTTACTAGCAAGAAAGTGGCCACCACTTTCCTTTTGAAAATGATATGTTGATATCTGGCATCTTTCATTAAGGAGAAAATGAGGTTGGTATGTATGAATGCTGTGAAAACCTCTTCATAGTTCAGCCTATTATTTTTCCTGCCTGTCTTCTATTTCATTCTCATCCAAGGCTTTCCATGCACTTATGTACCACTCCTTCTTTGTTGCAGAATATTTTAGCTAGCGTTCCTGCCACTACAACTGAGTACAGACGTGTTGAATTGGAGGTCTCCTTCAGCATCCATGCTCCTCTATTTACATGACAGAATGAGCCATTTTCAGTGAGAACAGATCATTTAGAGAAACTATTGCCTCTGTGATCTATGGCTTCATTCTTCTGCCTATACAGCCCAGAGTACACTGGCTTTTATTGCCTGCATATTATATTGCAATTCATATCTAATACGTTGCTCACTAAATGTCTTGCAGTATTATTACTTTTGTGGATTTTTCCTCACATTTATTCATACTACTTTAATGTATTGGAATGCCTTTTCCCAGGTTGTGGCTCATTTTGTTATTTCCTGCCTGTATTTCTCCCTAGGGCCTTTGCATTATGTTTCTGTCCTCACTAGTATTTGTGACTCTTCCTAATTTAGTATCATTTGTGAATTTCATTAACATGCTGTTTATCCTTTCTTCCAGATTGCTAATGAAGATGTTAAATAGGAACAATCCTGAAACTGCACCCTTCATTACCCTACTAGATATTTTCCCCCTAGTCGCTATCATAATCTTTTGTTTATCGTCTTTCAGCTGTTTTCAACCCACATGCTCCTATAAAAATCATTGCAAATCATTTTCCACTTACAATAGCAAAAGACACTGCAGTGAAAAATTCAGGAACATATGGATACAAACTTCATCCTCTGAAAGTCATGAGAATTTCTGGAAAAATTGCAAGTAGCCAAGAATTTTCTGGGTGCCTCTGGTCTTCTCACTATTGTATGTATATGTGCCCTCATATGTGCAGTTAAGTTCAAAGCCATTATTCCTGCTCTGAGTTGTATGACTGAAGTTACACTGTCAACGTAGTAGATTTCTTGTATATTCACATACAGATATATAATGGAATGATTAGGTTCTATAATAATCCTATTTCTTATCACATGCTATAAATCTCCAGATATTATGTGAAAAATGGTATTTATTTTGGTGCATGAAAACATAGAAGATGTTAAAAAGCTTGCTTTTTTTTCTTTTCTTTCTTTTTTTTTTTCTTTTTTTTTCAGCTAATACTTGGCCACTCAGAACCATGTAAGCTGGGTGAGAGGAACAGATGTGTCGACGAAGCTTTGTGAGAAGATTCTCACATAGACACCAGTTCACATCCCAGATTAAAATAAATTTAATTGTGCTCACCATGTCAAATTTTTCCCTTTTATACGTAGAAGTGCTCTCATTAATTTCAGCCTCAATGTATCCGTGATGTTTATGTTAGTGTAGTGAACTCGTACACTCAACACTCTTCATGAAAATAAAGCCTAGCTTTCAAACTTTAAAAAGAATTCTTTTTTTTCCTTTTTTTTTTTTTTTTTTCTTTTGGATAGCCTTTTGGCTTTACTTGATTGCTTCCATACCATTAATCATTTCACCTATTCAAATAAAATAAAAAAATGTACCACTTAAAAATGCTCTTTGGCAGTTCGAAAGTCTGTATATTAGAGATCTAATTGGTACAGCCTTTACACTTTACAGTGAATTTTTTCTTTCCACGTTGATTTTTTTTTCCTCGATACAACAGAATCACTTTTTTTTGTAACAGCCTTTTTATGATTGCAGCTGTTCTCTTCACATAGACTTGCATGATACTTCACTCTTGCTTAGGAGGTGTGAATGATTGCAACGGTTTCTTCAGGACCTTTGCTAGATTTTTCCTTTTGCACAACTTTTCTGTCTGTGATGTTGTTTTCACAGAGCCTGCTGAAGTTGTTGTGGCAGATGTGTGCAGCAGACACAGCCAAGTGAGTTTCACACCAGCAAGCTCTGCAAAAAATCAAGCTTTGACAACAAAAAGGGTCAGCAGAACGCCGTCACTACTGCTCCCCATGCCAACAAGGCTAACTGGGTATGAGAACACAGCTAGTTTAGAGCTCCCACATTTGTGTACTGCATCTTACAGATCCAGCAGTGTTAGCTGAACTCTAAAAGAGGAACCATTTCAAGAAGCTCACTTGTAGCTGAGTCATCTGGCAGACTGTCATTTAATTTCTAATTCAGTCCTCTGTATCCCTGAGCAACCTGGAATTTGGAGGTCCTGCTCCCGGTGTTTGCAGTGTTAGAGAGCTTTCTACATACATGTATTTTTGTGTTTCCAGTTTCCTATCCAAACTCTACAGGCATCAGGAAATCAGAGGTTTGTGGCAGAGGCTCTGTTAGTAGACAAAATGAAGCTGAAAGCATTTCCTCCTCCTATCTCTTGTCTGCTTCACCTGGTTAGAATATAAATTTATAAGTGCAAGGATTGCGTCCTATACTGCATTACTGAGGTGCCTGTTCTAGGTTCTCAAATCTCTTGCCATTAATGTGATACAAATAAATGAAAAAACTGAATTACTTTGTCCTTGTTATCAGGTTACCACATTTGAGTGGAAGAATGCCTGGAATAATGTCCAATATAGATGTATGTATTATTACCATTGTATCATTATTATTATTATTATTATTATTATTATTATTATTACTCTTGAATATTCTACCACAAGAGTAAAAAAAGGCAACTGTTCCTACAGTCAACCCCACAGTAACTTCATTTTTCGTATGGTTAGATACATTTTCTTCTTTATGCTCCCAAAGCCTCCCTTTCAGAATGTGGTGTTTTTCTTCCAGCTGGATCCTCCAAGGAGTGTATTTGTGTGTAGCATATACAATAACTTTTCACCTCTGATGCCTTCCTTCCTAACTAGCAGTTTCAGTGAATTTGCAGTGCCTCCTATTGCAGCTTACAGTGACAGTCCCCTGATCTTCAGAAATAATGAGAAAGAAAAGCAGGCAGCAATGATCCACAGCACAGCAGGGAATGGTCTGAGTGGTGTTCATTGCCCATTCTTTTTCCACACCAGCTGTTTGGAGCTAGTGCTAGAAGGAGGACGCGCTGTGGTTCTCCAGCAGGTATCATTGCCACAGTTGCATATGGTCTTTTGTGTCTTTGGAGCCTGAATGCCCTTGGGACTTGCCACAGATGGTAGTCCTTTCTGCACCATCTCTTTCAATGTATCGTCAACTAAAAAAGTTCCAGCCTAGCTCTAAGTCTTTCCAAAAGAAATAATTGTAATAACATTATATACTGAATGCTTTGTTATCTTTTAAACACTGAGAAATTTATTTAAGGCTCAAGAGGGGAACACTGCACTAACCTGGTGAAGATCTACTATAATGGAATAATGTAAGTTTCAGTTCTATGCAATTCTGCATCTATATGTGCATAAATATGTCTGTTGTATATCTATTCAAACACCTGCATACGTATGTGTGTGCATAAAAGCATGGAAAATCTGTAACTTAGGTCTCTGGTGGCCTAGGAATCTCTCTACCACACTCCATCTCACAGTGTAGTCATGTCCTGTCACGTCATTCTCAGAAATAATCTTGCCTTGCATGCACTACTTCCAGCCATAATTGCCAGACAGATGGCAGTGGTAAATTAGGCAATATTATTGGTAATAAAAGATAGAAGCTTCAGGTTTTCTGAATTGCATACACATATAAAGACTTTTAGAAACAATATCTTTCATGACAGAAGCAACATTCAAATTCACCTTCACTCCATCTCCTGCAATATTTCGTTAGAATTTGTTCAGCCTTGTTCTGTCTTTTGATATTGACTATAGTGGTTTGTGCTGTCCTTAAATACCACCTACTTCCAAATAACTACTCTCTGTTTACTTATCAGCATCAGCTCCCTTTCAAATTGCTGTCAATACCTATACTCTGCATAGAGAAAGCACACAGTGTTCAACAGTTTAACACAACACAGTACAAAAGCATTTGCAAAATAATGTAGGCAGAAATGCTTCTGGATGCTATTACTTCCACTGCAAATAATGCCATCTGCTTATCACTATGCCCCAGTGCATGCTATCTTACACGTGGACAGAACTTGCAGTGTGGTGTTTTCTCTGTAGTAAACAGCTTGAAAACTAAGCCCTGGAATAATGTCAGGAAGAATACCCCATTGGCTTTTTCCACTTAATTTCTCAGCTATGATTTATAATAGAAAACTGTAGTTAAAAGGCAAAAAATACTGACTTGACCTTTCAAACTGAAATTCCCAAGTTTACTTTTTGTAGAAGGAAGAAAGGGAAGTTACAGAGAAATTGAAGTATGAGCAGTAGCTAGTAATAAAATGAGAAGTTTCTTAAAGAACAGAAGATGCATGATGCTTGAGGTGTTAATATATGTATAAATGGCAGGTTACGATACTGCAAAAGAATCACACTTCTATATGTTGCTTTTGTCAATTACTGTTCTTTAAACTTCATCAAAACTGTGGTTTAAACTTTACATCACAATGTTTAAGGTGCCATACTTCATAAGGTTTCATGCAGTTTGAGATTCCAGTCAAAATATTTTTTTGCTATGTGTAATAGCAGAAAGACTCTGTGAGTGGTTTGTGCCACACAGCCTGTAAATAAGGCATATCTAAGACTTTTGTACCTGTCCTGTCACCTGTGACGTTCTGGCACTCAATAGAGGACCTTTGACATCTATCTGACATTTATTTTCCAAAAAGGGAGAGAGAGAGATCTGGATCACCAAAGACTGTATTCAGAGGATAGAATAACCCTGCCTTTTCAGGATTTTTTTCCCTTCTTTTGAATGAGAAAAAGGTTTGAATAATCATAATTTTTTAAAAATGGAATGGAAAAATTTTATATAGCTTTCCCATTAATCTGCTCTCACTGATTACCAACAATTATATTTCTACAGTTATGGACTCAGTTCTCAGTCTTTTCTTGCCTTGTGAAGACAAGCTTATCTGTTGAGGTAAGATTAAAGGTGTACAAGGAAGTTAGATTAAATACTGAACTTGAACGTTCTATCTCTGTTTTCTTTGAGAAGGCTACAGTTCAGTTCCACTTGAGATGAGGCAATGGTCTATAGTTCCTAGCAGACATTCATCACATGCTTCAGAACGAATCAAACATTTCTCACATGGAGTATTCTATATACAGTATGTCAGAAAACAGCCTGGAAGATTTCCTGCAGGCAAAAATCATCTTGAATTCTTGCTAATTTGGACTTTAAAACATTTTATTTTGATGTGCTCTGCAGTTTCCATTAGATGAAAATATATAATTTCTTCTTCAATAAAAAAGTTTCTCCTCTCTTGTAGAGTTTCTGAGCAATATTTTCTTTTTGCTTCTGATGTGCTTTAAATGATGTGTTGGATTTTTCATGTCCTTACTAGGCAGCAGGCAGTGATTTTTATATTAAACTGTATGATGAGATTTTTGTCTAGTAGTAAATGCAATGAATCATCACCCTGTATTCCTTTCATCCATAATAATTGGGTTTTACTAAATAAAACTTTCTGAATATGTAATTTATCCATTTCTATCAAATAAGATGGAACTAAAACTGAGCTTAATTAGCTTGTATGCCAGAATGCAGCAAAATAACTTCTGATACAAGAAAAACTTGGAAGTGCTCAAATACATTTGTTTTCAGAAATGGGTGGGCTGTGGATAGAATTCAATTCACATATGGCCCAGTTGATTAGACCAGATATTTACTCACTTGTAATTGCTGTAATGATAATGATTTAGGACAAGAGGGAGTGGCCTCAAGTTGTGCCAGGCAAGATTCAGGTTGGATATTAGGAAAAAATTTTTCTCTGGAGGAGTGGTCAGGCACTGGAACAGATTGCTGAGGGAGGTGGTAGAGTCACTGTCCTCAAGGGTGTTCAGTAAACTTTTAGATGTTGTACTAAGTGACATGGTTTAGTGGAGAAATGCTGGTGGTAGGTGGGATGGTGAACCTTTCCCAACCTTGGTTATTCTACAATAACATTAAATCTTAGTCAAATTTCTGTTTACTAAGGAACTTCTGTTTTGTCTCAGCCCCTTACCTATTGAGTACTAAGCCACGCCTGGAACTTCTAGATGCTATTGCATTATAAAAAACATCCTCAGGAATAAAGCTGAATTGTTTTTAGGCAAATTGGAACATTACCCTAATACCTGAGCCAGACAGTGTGAATAAAGACATAGGGAACAAAGTGTTCAGCTCTTGCACTTACAGCCTTCCAGGTGAATAAATTCATGCAATTACTCAAGGTGCATCTATAGAGATAGACCAAGACACGCCTGTAGCTTGCCAAAGTGAGCCCAGCTCAGTTTAGAAGCCACAGAAGTGTACAAGCATGGTGCAGGACATCAATTAATATGATAATAGAACCTCTGCAGATGTTATTTACTAGATAGCTACCAGTTACAGTTTCCAGAATAGAGCTGGTTGGCACCCAGCTAGCTCAGAGCAGGTCTGCATACATCCATGTAGGCATGCTGCAGAATATCACGTCAGTGTAAAAAAGATACCATCATCATGGGATCAGTATCTCTTGCTTTGTAATTATGCTCACTTGGCTTTGCTTTAGCATTTACACAGCAGCATGCAGCCAGTGCACTTTGCTGGTGTTAACAAACACTATCATCTGGTACAGCACCCAGACACAAACACACCCATTTCCATTGCACTTTGTGAAAGTAATTAAGCCACTGTAGGTTTAAGTCATTATATGGAGAATCTAGCTATTCTAAATATGTAATGTGGGACTGCAATGACAGATAATAAACAATAGATCATAAAAGCGAGGGTCTACAAATAACTGATGAGGTTTCTTATGAATCTAAAGACGTATTTTGGCAAGTTGTTTGAGCACTCATAGTCATTATTTTCATATAGCTTACATCACAAATAATAAAAGCAATGCTGAGAAACTACAGAGATGTGTTCTCTCCACCTGGATGGAGGGCTGGCATGGTTGCAGTGATAACCTGCAGTAGCTCAGCCCAACCTCCTTCCTACATGGATTCTGTGACTCACCTCCATGCAGTATGCACAGCACCAGAACCACTAATATTGACTACCTGAGGCATATTAAAGATATGAATACTTGCTAAAGACTTGCAGTTTTGAGAGTTCCTTCTCCTTGCCGAAAGTCTTGATGAGCATCAGTAAAGGTTTGAAATGGGAAATATGTAAACTGCTTGTAAGAACACAACAAAAGATACTAGTAAAGATCATATTCTAAGTAGAAGAGGCTTCCTTTCCATTTCTGAAACATGTTGTTGGGTTTTTTTATTATTTGTTTGAGGATTTTGTTGTTGTGTTTTGGTTGTTGTTTTTTTTTTAAGCAGCTTTATCGGCTGAACTGTAAAGCAAAGTTTGCTTGTTTTTGAATATGGATATTAGGAAGAATGGGAAGGACCACTGAAGAAAGAATTGTACAGTAGTCCATTTTGTTAGAGATTTGCACACATTATAATGAATCAAAGCAGCACATAGAGAAAACATGCTGCTGAATAAATTACCACTGTGAGCCTATACCTTCAATAACAGAATTTGCCACCTCCTACTCAAAACACAAAGGTTCCTGACACTTGAGCAAAGAAAACATTTTGCTAAGAGGTACCAGTGGCAGCGTTTGAGGGTTAGAGGAACACTCAGAAATTAAAAAAATACTTTGCACAGAAGTCAGACAAAGCGTAATGTTTTAGAATTAGACATTATGTGCTGCTGTACATTAGGAACCAGGAAATCAAAGGTGATGATTAAATGTGATGTTTCTATAGTATTTCCTGCCAAGCAGAAATCTAATAAGATCTTCTGATAGTGGTATAAACAGGCTGCTTTTGCAACTTCTGTATTTGGATAAATTTGAGATGTTTATTTGAATAGATTCTCCAAGCTAAATATTAGCCAGAGAATTGTTGAAACTTTCAACATAGTCAAAATTAAAGTATGTTAGGGACATTATATCTACAACATCTACATCTACAGTTAAACTGTACTCCTGCATATCTGCATTACCTTGAAATGTCTTGCAACATTTAATTCATGGAAGTCTACAAAGTAGTAAAATTTCACAATAATTTGTGAACAAGTTCAGCTGCTAATAACTTCAGCTAGCTTCCTGACAAAGCAGCTGAATCACCACTAAGAATAACAGCTTAACCAGGAAGGTGTTTTATGCTGGTTGCTCCAAAAGTAATGCCTCCTACTTATTTATCCGTGGAAAATACAACAGATACAAAGAACACAGCAAAACTATTTGACTGAACAAATTAACTGCTACAAAATGCCATTTTTCAACATTCATCACTATTAGCCATGTACTTTCACTAGCAATGAATAAGAGCCAGCATGCCATGCTCATAAAAATCTGCACAAACACAGGTGCAGACCGTCACCTCTGCTGACACGCATCACTCACTGCTTCATTGTTTTCATGTCTACTGGTTGGTCTCCATAAATGTTCAGCAAGCATGAATGAATGTCAGCGGGTACATTTTTTTCCACATAGAGGATTTCAGTGTCACACTTTAACTTCCTGCTTGCTTCTGTGTCAGACACTATTCTGTCAGACTGCCCCTGTGCTGCCATCTGTCACATGGCAACCAAATGGAATGGGATTTTGGTGGGAAGGCTGAACCTCTGCTGCCATCCCACCAACATCTGACATTGTAGGACAACATAATAAAATAGGAGGCATTGCTTTCAGAGCTGCCCTCATACATTCGATCTAGCTAGTTCTGCTATACCATATTGCCAAAGACAGGTGCGAATAATCAGATCAAACAGACTGAGTGCAATAAATTAATGGTTTTACCTTATACACTAAGCATGAGATTTTCAAAATTAAAAAAAAAAAAAAAAAAAGAAGTCTGATTTGACCATAGTGTAGGGCTTCCCCTCACTGTTCTTTTGAGCAAAAGTGTTGGGAACCATCCTTTTTAAAAGGGTTACACCAAGCCTTCTTCCCATTGCTCAGCAGATGGCAAAATATTCCTACATACATATCAGTATTTATTCATGCTGCTAAGTACTCATTTGGTTGGCAGACTGGAAAATGCCAGTACCCTAATTAAAAGTAAATGGAACCTAAAAGAATATGTTGTGTCAGAATGAAGAAAATATTGCCTGAATCATAATTAAAAAGTTTTATGGTCGTGGTCAATAGTATCAAACAAGGTAAGCTCATCAAATAAAATTAGGAAAGATAAATGGACATAGTTCAGGAAAAGATTATTCTTTGAAACAAGAGTGAGTTTAGTGCTGCAGTTGGAAGTGTACTCAGAAAAGAAGTTCTCAAAGGAAACAAAATTGATGACATTTTCAGAATGACATTTGGTCTCTTGAAAACCTCATGGGTCGCCATTGATTCTAGTGGATTCAAGCTGTTATATCAGCTGGGAGCTCTTCCCAAATCTTCCCAAATTTTCTTATTACACATTTTCTTTCAGATCACAATGAAGCAGGTACTGATATACTAATATATTTGTATAGTGCATACTTTTCAAGGGTCTATACTGAAAAACCTATAGGCTAGCTACTGTTTTTATGACATTCTCCTCATCACCAGTTTGCTGAATCCCATTATTAAGAAACAGTGTTTCCAAACTTGGAGCTAAATAATTAAGACTGCACAAAAGCAATGTATTAATAACTGCCAAAAACACTAAAAGAAAATAAACAAACAAACAAAAAAAAAACAGAAACAAAAAGCAAATACTAATCACATTTATTTGTTACAGTACAGGATCCAGGATTCTTCATGAATCACTCCGTATCATACAGTAAACTGGTTTTGTCATGTACAGTGAAATAATTTTAATGACAAAATCAGCATGGACCACCACAGGAAGTTCTAAATCATTATAAAAAATCTGAATCCTTCAGCCAAGAGCAGTTAAAATATTGTTCTCTTGGACAGCGCTGCTGTGCAACCTGATCGGGATCTAATAAGACAAAAAACTGGGTATTTTCATAAGCTAATTTTTGCCTTGGGAGGCTACTATCCCTCACTAGGCTCCATCTGCAGTCAGTATAGAAGAGATGATCTCAAAATGGTAATTCAGAGTTGGAGCCCAGTTTAACCACACTGAATTGCTCTCTGGGGGAATTTTTTCTCTTCCCAGTGACAACAGAGCTTTTAGAGGAATATTAGCCTTAGGTAAAGTGAAATACTCAGTTGAGCAAGAAACAATGAGTAATCTTCATCAATTCACATAATAAACCTGGAGCTTGATCCTCCCTGTTTGACAGCTTTGTTAATTCCATTAAACATCTTGAGAAGAAAATGAGATGAGGACCTTAGGTCAGCAGTAGATTTGTAGATTTGAATTCTAAAACCTGTTTAAATTCCTCCAACAGAAGGAATCCTTTTTCTGGCTCCTGTGGAAATCAGAATTTAAAATGAGCCCTTACTCCTTTGGGTAAATAAATCGACTAAAAACAAACAAACAAAAACTGCTTTAAAATATGTGTCTCTATGCTGGCCCAAAAAATACTTACAGTACTTTTTAGGTCTTTTAGTTTATATTTAACTCATGGAGTGTCCCGTAATTTTCTGCATGCAGCAACCCTACAGCACACAAGTATTTACGAGTACTGCAAGAATTCCTCCTGCAGTAAAGACACCAGGTAGATTTGTCAGTAGCAGTTCAGCATCACAAATGCTGTTTCCTAATTGAGAAACCAGACTCAAATAAATCAGAATGCCTGATAACAACAACTTTAGATGCTTTTTGCAGACAACAACAAATAGTAGTAGATATTTGTAAAGCGGAGAGTTTGCAGCTAGAAAAGACCCTCCCTAGCCATAATTACCATCCTGCTACAAATCATCCATTCCTCAGTAAATGCTGTAAATAGAACAGCTGAAATTCCTATATACAAGGTATACTTCTCAATATATGTGGATTTATGTGAATAACTCCTATGAACTCTAAAGAGAGTTAAAAGTCATTGAGCATTCCTATTAAAATACCCCTGTTCACTTATACCCTTATTAGCTAAAATTAGTGTTCACCTTCTCTGAAATACAATTGTTAGGAGACAAGGAGTTTTCATTCTTTGGCAAGAACCATAGAGCAGTGCTAGTCCTACAGTCTTCAAAACAGGGGCCGCCATCATGTCAGTGAGTCCCTTGAGTTTTCTCATCAAAACCCTTTCAGCGTTGCCTGAAATCACCTTGAGCTGGCTAAGCACACATTGTAAGCATGGAAAAGATTGTGCAGCATGTTCAGGCAGGGTTTCCTGCAATAGATATCAAAGGAAGGAATCCCCTCTTGGTAGCATCGCCTGATAACACAGCTGATGCTATTGAAACAAGAATGTGCTATGAGTACCCGAAAATCCCAGGGCGAGGAGGATCTTTTTTAAAGAAGGAGGAGTCACTGTGAAAAGAACAGAAGAAAAATTTTCAACCTCCCAAAAACAGAGAGAGGTAATTGTATGCTGCACAGCCACTGCTCTAAGTCATGGCTTTGACATTGAGTTTTACCTGCAGTACTTCAGTATGAAGAATGACTTGCAGTGGTAGCAATAAGAAGTAACAATAACTGCTGAGTTGCATCAAGCAAGCTATGAAATATAAAAATCTACATTTGCTTCACAGAATTTTGATATTTCTTTTCTCTTACTTCCAGCAAAATGCAAGAAGGGAACATAATTCAGATCTTAATGGTATCAGAGAAAAGGATGGAACAGAGTGAAACTTTTGACAGAAAGATGTAAACTGGTGTGTTTCATCAAGTTCAGATTTCCTTTTACTGAGCAATTTAATAAAGCTCCCCTTGATATACATCTGATTCTCCTCTCAGCCCACCAGTCTTCCACAGAGTGAGCTGTCACAGATTTGATGAACCTCACTACAATAACTCCTAGATGTAGGGGTATTATAGTTATACTTTTTGTTACAAACGACAAATATGAACGTAGATAGAGGCTAGTATAAATTTCCTGCTTCATTTTATTCTTTTCAAATAAGTGCATTGAGGCTATTTTCCACGCACGCTAGCCTAAGGGGTGTGAAACAAAGTACACTTGGAGAAGATCTCATTGTTGTGTCACTTTGTGTTGTCATGAGGGGGAGCAATGCAGAGGAGGGGCCTGGGAATTGCTTCTCCTATCTATATTTCTATATCAATAACAAATTATATATATATATATATATCCTCCTCTCCTACAAGCATGAGAGGTAAGGTATACTAAATGTATAAATTTGTAAGTTGCCCATGTTGCCCTGTCCATGTTGCACCTCCTCCATACTTTTTCACGATGGCACTGGTGGGCTTCTCTTATTCAGTTCAGAAGCAACACAGGATTTCTGCAACCATGCACAGCACCAGCACTCAAACTTGGCATGAAGAGCTATAGTTTCACCCTGAATAGCAGTTTGTGCTGTTCCTTTTGCACCAAACTCCACTGAAAGCCAATACCTGAATATACTTAAGGGTACAAGCCCCAGCTTTTCTGTGTAAAGTTTTTCCTTTGATGGATAGAGAATAGCAGAACAGCACCCAATAATTAACCACAATAGTTGTGTTCAAGCAAATATGTTTACTAAGCAATCTACATATATCTTCTAGAAGGGCACCTTATTTTCTCTCCTTTTCCTTTTATATTCATTTCCTCTATGTGACACACACGAAGGAAAAGTGTACTGGATCCATGACTTTGTTTTGTCAGAGAGATGTTTTTCTCCTAAGTTCTCTTTTGTCCCTCTGTAAAATTCTCCCATATCCTTACAAATTCAAGTAAGTACATCACCTGCACTGTGATTTTGCAAAGCACATGACTTCATTTTCCACAAAGGAAGCAGAGATAAAAAGAGGCTTTTTTTTTTTTTTTTTTTAAATAAAATGTATTAGAAGCTA
The DNA here is from genome assembly GCF_951394365.1 of Tetrao urogallus. Taxonomy (NCBI): domain Eukaryota; kingdom Metazoa; phylum Chordata; class Aves; order Galliformes; family Phasianidae; genus Tetrao; species Tetrao urogallus. The sequence goes on along the minus strand of NC_136815.1, from coordinate 52,052,740 downwards.
CAAAGGGAAAGCATCATTTTCTATTATTTTTTCAGATGTAGCCCAGAGACAGATTTTTCTCTTCACAAAGTAGGAAATTGAATTATTCTATGTGAGTGCTCTCCTTTTCCTGTTCTCTCATCCTCTTGACTTTCTGCAAGCAACAGAGAAATCGTTAAAAATACATGGAGTCTGAGAAAAAAAAAAAAAAAAAAAAAAAAAAAAAAAAAAAAAAAAGTAAGCTTGTATAAAGCTAAGAGAAAGGAAAGGTTTAATAAAAAACACTACTTATACTTTTTTCCCCTCTCTGCCTCTTTCTATTTCCTCCGAGCCAGGGAAATGTATCCAGTAATAGAGAATGGGAACAGACCACAAATCCCATCTGAGAAGCAGAGAATGTAATGATGTTAAATTCTGTTGTTTATGATGCCCCTCAGTTAGTGAATGTTGGCAGTGGTAATTTTACATCAACAAATGACATGCATGAAACTTATTGGTTAGTGAAGGTTTGCTGCAGAATGTGATATATAAATGTCCTTATTTGGAATAAATATTTAAACATTCTATTAAAAAAGAGAGAAAGAAAGGGAGGGAGGGAGGGAGGAAGGAAGGAAGGAAGGAAGGAAGGAAGGAAGGAAGGAAGGAAGGAAGGAAGGAAGGAAGGAAGGAAGGAAGGAAGGAAGGAAGGAAGGAAGGAAGGAAGGAAGGAAGGAAGGAAGGAAGGAAGGAAGGAAGGAAGGAAGGAAGGAAGGAAGGAAGGAAGGAAGGAAGGAAGGAAGGAGTAGAAACATAAATCAGAGGTTCCTTTACCACAGTTTGTTTTTAAAGAAGCTAAAATTATGCATCATTAAGCTGGAAATGTGCGCAATTTGGGGATTTTTTCCTCTTCTGAAGGGATTTGTTTCCTCTTCTATTTTTTTTTTTTCCTTTTATTTTTCAATGCAGCAGTACTTTCTACCACTTCTCATTGTCAGTAAGCCATGATTCTTAGGAAATGCATACATAATTGCATTTGGAATACAAACAACCATACTAGTGATTAAGATGCAAAGATCAGATGGGTGAAAGTGTCTGTTGTTTAAATGACCATAACTTAATTGATTTCCACCGAATTTCAACATCACTTTGCCCCTGCTGAGAATCTAGTCTCACATTTTTAATAATGTATAAGCTGAGCAAAAATTATCAATGACCTCTGAGGAAAAAAAATAATAATTTCATGGGGTTATCCATCTCTGTAGACTCAGCAACAGTCACCATAACCTTAGATGAAAAGAAGGAACTGAATTCTTCTACTCATTGTACTCTGAAGAGGGTGGGAGGTAGGGAGGGAGGAAGAGGAAGAAAGGAATGTGCTTCTCATGTTAGTAGGAAGGATACTTCTGTGTGGTTACCGCTGCCCTGGACTCAGCTCTGCCTTGTGCTGCGGGTCTCTGGAGCAAGCTGTCTAAATGTATGGATCAAAGCTAAAAGCTAGCTGTTAAACCAGATGCTGCAGTGCCTAAGTCCTGGTCACCTGCTCATCTTCCACCTGGGTGCCATATGGGATCTGGTCTCCACCCTCCCAAAGAGCAGCAGTGAACAGAGGCTCCCACCATAAGCAGCCAATGCATTTGTGAACACAGCAAGCCCTTCCGGTCCTCCACTCTGATGTTCCTGTGCACTTGCGACTGCATAACGTAGTTCTTCCTACAGGAGACTTTTTTAAGGACTCAGCCAACTTATTTCAGGCTGCATATTAGGAAGACTTTCTTCTCAGGAGTGGTGAGGCACTGGCACAGGCTGCCCAGGGAGGTGGAGGAGTCACCATCCCTGGAAGCATTCAAGATATATGTGCATGTGGCACTGGGATACATGGGTTAGTGGGCACTGTGGTGCAGGTCAGTGGTTGGACTAGATGATCTTAGAGGTTTTTTCCAGCCTTCATGATTCTGTGATTCTGTAATTCCTTTATTTTTAGGTGTAGTTAGAAGAAGTACACATCTCTATCTCCCACAACAAAAAAAAAAAGTATGTGGAAGAAAAACTTTGTATCTTAATCTGTATACCCTGAAACTTCAAGATTTGCTTTCAATCTTCTTCTTTTTCCTTTTTTTTTTCTTTTACTCAGAGGAATCAGATATCTACTTTTTGAAACAGTGTCTTAAGGAACAGGCCAACAAAGCAGAGGTGATGAGGGGATGTCCAAGAGTTCTTCAGTTGAGGGTGCGCTGAAGTGCAAAAAAAAACCTAGCAAGTCACTGACCTGGAAAATACAGACAAAAGAAATAGGAATATAATAACATGCTCTCAGGATGGGGTCAGTTTTTTATGCATTGAGTATCACACAGACATATAAAATTTGTGCCATCTACAGATGCTGCAGAATATTTTGACCATTCAGTGCAGGTATCTAGCCTGATAGCTGAATTATCATGGTTTTGCACTTATCTTTTAAATGAGCTTTAATCAGATTAAGTGACAAGATGGAAGAGCTTTTGATCAAGTGTTCAGTGTCTGAGTTGTAAAGATGACATTAGACTCCTTCCTTCAAAGCGTTCCTCTGAGATGTTACAGTTACCACAAAGAAATCAGTAATTAAAACCAAAACTAATACTTTCAATATGAGATGGGGGGAAACCTTACCACCATCTGAATTGCACTGTTTTCTTGAAAAATGAAAATTACAAAGCTGCAGGTTTCTCTTGCTTTGCTCTTTGATGTTGTATGCCTTCTTTAAAAAAACAAAAAAAAACAAAAAAAACCCACTTTGCACATTATTCTCTGAACAGACTTGAATACTAGACTAAAACCTATTTTATTTTCCTGAAAGTAGAGATGATTACGTGAATTAACTCAGTTGTGAGTTTGACAAGCTTTGGCTTGAAAGGAAGAAGAGCAGTGGAGCAAGACAATAAATATATCCAATTTAACCTTCCACCTTCTCAGTAACATATAAAGCCGGTAAAGGAAAGAGTGTGGGTTAATTTCACAAGGATGTATTGCCCCTTTAGTGTAAATAGCAAGTGAGAAATTACAAAATAATAGAAAATATACTGTGGAAAGAAGAGAACATTTCAGGCATTTTACAGATGCTGAAGTTGTTTGACCTCTCAATTTAGCTGTCGCTTGCAGCCTACCTTTTCTGTGATACAGCCCAAGAAATCAAATATCCTGGAGGGATATCACATGCAACTGCAATCAACGGAGTGAAGTTCGAGTCAGCTTGCCTTCTCTAATTATAATTTCATGTGCTTGTTCCTATGAAAAGACTTGACCCAACCATGTTAACACCTGTGCCCCTTGAATGCTGAGGTGCCCACCTCTATAAGAAAAACAAGGTGGAAGACAGAAAGAGAGAAACCAGAACTGCTGCAATTAAAAATGGTATGAAAATGATGTCAGGAAATATGCAGTCTTTACTGTACTTCTCAGAGAAGAGCTAATGGCTAGAAAGGACTCCTAGAGACAGTGCTGTACTAATAATACCACCTATTCATTCTGGTTGGCTTTATAATAAAGCGATATTACCTTAAGAAAATTGTTTTGTGAAGCTATCTGTCTGCAATTATACACATTCATATTTGGAAATAGTTACTTATTCTGAGGAGAGTTTCCATGACATTTCTCCCATTTATCGTATACAATCTTTCTGAAATGAGGTCAGGCAGAAAAATATACGTGAATTCAGCAAAATAAAATAAAATAAAATAAAATAAAATAAAATAAAATAAGTATTTTTTCCAACTCTCCAGCTACTTTATATCCACTGGAACTTATTTTTGAATCTTATACAAAGGATTCAATCATACAAAATGATTTCCTTCAAATCCATACCTACAAGTGAGAACGTGAACTTTCCAAAAGATATTAAATCAAGAACACCAGCACTAGGGAAAATCTAAAGCTAAATTTTGGGAAATATTCAAAAACAGTAAAGTGGACTTTGGTATAAAAATAGCACTGGATTTTCCAGCAAAATATCCAGTATTTTCTTTTTTTAAGACATACTTGGAAATATGCAGAGAAGTACATTTGTGTGTCCACCCACTTGAACAATTTTATGTTTCTCATTCTGAATAAAGTTTTTGATCTTTTCAGTGTGTCAGCAGCTTGTGGAAGAGTGAGGGGGGTCTTATTTGGTTTAACTCAGTCCAAGTTTTCTGCATAGTGTAGAAACAGTCCTCAAGAAATATGAATGTATGTTGTGTAAAGCAGAAAAAAGGTGTCTGGAAATTAGCCATTTCTTATTTGTACACAGCTAAGTAGACTTACAAATTCTTCATGAATCATATATATGTAAAACAATGCATGCTAAATAACAAGCAATTTGGTCCCACGCTCCTTCTACACATTTCAATACGGTTTTCCTAGGGGGAATCTTGCTTTTTCTCTGCAGAGAACTGACAGCAGCCTCTTTCTAGTGAAACCAATGATATAAGCAGAGGGGGCTATGAAGGCCTATGTAACATCTGATATAAGCAGAGAAACTCTTACAGTGATGTTTGAGTATCTGATGATAGTTGACATGATTTTGCTGATCATGGCTTCTCAGATAGGCATGTATTACTTTATTTTGTGGGTGAAAAAGCTTAGATACAAAAAAAAATTTGGCAAATTTTTCGATCTCTTCAAGAGATCAGGCTGAGTGAATTGGTTCTGTTTAGCCTTGAGAAAAGAAGACTGAGAGGGGACCTGATTCAGGTCTATAAATATCTAAGGTGTGGGGGTCAGAGTGGCGAGGCCAGACTCTTTTCAGCAGTGTGTGAAGACAGGACAAGGGGAAATGGCCAGAAACTCGAGCATAGGAAGTTCCGCAAAAATGTGCGCAAGAACTTCTTTACAGTGAGGGTGACAGAGCACTGGAACAGGCTGCCCAGGGAGGTGGTGGAGTCTCCTTCTCTGGAGATATTCAAGACCCGCCTGGACACCTTCTACTGTGACCTGGAGTAGGGAATCTTCTTTGGCAGGGGGGTTGGACTCGATGATCTCTGGAGGTCCCTTCCAACCCCTATGATTCTGTGATTCTATGATTCTGTGATTCTGTGATTCTGTGATTTAGGATGAGTCTGAGGATGGATTTGATCCACACAGCCATCCTTTATAACAAACTCATATCCTTAGTCTAGGTTACAACCTTGAACAGTTGTATCCTGAAGCACAAAATATTGCAGGTGTTAAAAACTTGACACCACTATCGACACCTCAGCACCAGGGACTATATTGCTATTTTTTCTTACAACAGCACTTGCAAGAGTAACAAGCCAGACTTAGCAGGGCTCTGTTGCTGACAGAATAGGTACCAGAATATGACCTTACGATATTTCTTGCCACAAGAAAGTGGTGATTTTCTCTATATCTAATATATTTCCAGGCCACTGGTATGAGCAAATGAGAATTTTCCCCTCTATATATTTCCAAAATTGCTTACTGCTTATGCTGACTTTTACTATCTGCATACTCATCTATTTTGAACTGTCTGAAAGAGACAAATAGTACGAAAGTAAACTGTCTCCTCTGTTTCCGGGGCTCTGAGAAAACTTTCGCATAGAAGAAAATTTAAATGGTCAAATTCCATTTGAAAATTGAAAAGTCATGTAAGATAAGGACACTGCAGCTTTCATGGAACTCATGAAGCCCACCTTCTCTTTTTATGTAAAAATCTAATGCCAAGACACAACATCCAACTTCTTTTTCTGATCTTCTTCCTTTAGCTCTCTACTTGATGAATTGAGGTGGTATTTGTAAGGATGAACATGTTGTTTTGAACTAGTTTTGGCATCTACTATCTTTATTCCTTTCTCCCTATTGTGACCAGATCCTTCACTGCCTCAGGATCTACCTTCATTCTGGCAATATAAAGAAAATTTAAAAGTTTTTAATTTGCTTACTATAAAATGAGTGGGATTTGTTTACAGTTATTCAGATGTCTAGCTATATTTTAGATCTAAGTGTCTATGCGAAGTTTCTCTCTACTAACAGCTGACCAACATCTCATCAATAAATGCCTACTACATTTCTGGTATTGAAATCTGTAAATCCTGTTACAATAGTGCACCATCACACATGTACAATATGCAGTCCCTGACAGTGTAAGTGTCTTACCCATGCCCAATCCATTGTGATCAACTCCCACTTCTTGAAGCATAAACTCCCCCTACTTTGCCCTAGTTAAGCCTAGTTCAGGAGAAATGGTTTTACCAGCTTACCATAATATCTCTAGAATTATCCATGAGGTTTGATTATCAAACCACACAAAAAACATGAGCTCAGAGAAGCTGGTAATTAGTTAAAGATAGATTTTTCCTAGAACTTTTAGATACAGTAATTGCAGAATAGCTAATAAGATAAAGAGGGCAGGGACTAACATCATCAGAGTTTAAAGCAGTTTTTTTTTAATTTATGACAGAGACACGTTTAGGAGCTATATGCAGTCTGAGCAGATCTTGAAGAAAGGGTTAGAGAAAGACCAGGTTGTAATATTCACCTGGAGATACTTCAGCTCAGATCACCAGTGAGAGAGTTAAAAGATGAAGACCTGAGGAAAAATAAAATAAAATAAAATGAAATGCAATCCTTGGACAGGATGCAAAGCCTGCCGAAGTCATTTTCTGAGGGAACTATAGACTTACAGAGTATTTCTCAGCCCAAAATGCTCCTTACCTCTTGTTGGAGCCACGGGTTTTGATGGGTTCCGCCTGATGCAGGGATCAACCCTGGGTTGCAGTGCTGCCTGGGATCACTGGAGGGAAACAGGAGAAGAATAGAGATTCTAGAGATCTTTCTTATTCTGGTCTTCCAGGTTCTAAGGATGTAATAATAGTCAGGAGCTTTAGGAGGATGAATGATGTGATAATGGAATTGTCCTTTTCCCACAGCTCATCCACCTATATCAGTACTGGCTTCTATCCTCTTCCAGCATGTATCTGCAATGTCATCTACTGATAATTTGTTCAATTTCCAGTGGCGGTGACTTTTGTCTGCTTGCTCACTTCCATGCTAATATGATTCCTCTTGGCATAGATACTTTTGATGAACACGGCCACATTGTGTTTCCAGTCACATTCTTGATGCATCCAGAAATCACAGGATTGTTCCCATAGAATTTAATAACCAGAGCTCCCTCAGAGGACAAGGTCCCCACAAGGATGAGATATTTGATAAGGAGGAAAGCTGAGTGTGTGTTTTTCCAAAGTTTCTAGAAGTTTCTTCTTTCCCCACTTAATACATGTTAAGAAAAACACCAGGAGATTGTATGGAAAGCTGTTATCTGCTGTATCAGCTGTGCAATGGACCTTCTGCATTTTCTGGGAACATATACTATACTCTCTGCTATTACTCAGCAGTTTGCTTGTACTAGAATCAATGCTGAGCCTATGGCCATTTTTTCTGCTACAGCCTTGCACCTAACTCAAGTAAGGTTTTTTGAGTGATAGTGACAAGAAGACCTAATTGAGGAACTTGATTTGTCAGTGCATTGCATAGTTTGCTGTAACATTGCTCCTGCAATATGTGGCCCACAATGAAGCGATGGAGAGATCTAAGCGAGCAAGTACACAGTCTTTTTCCCAGGAAGAAACAAAGTGTTCTGCACATATCAAACAGAAAAAAAAACCAAAACAATTCCTCGTGTTATCACCTATGACTACCACTCAACTCATTTGATTCAAATCAAAACCTCTCCAGGGGTTCTACCATATGGTTGCAAGTGCAAGAATCTCATATGAATCTGAGATGCTCGAAGTCGTCACAGTATAAGACACTACCTTATTAATTTTTATATGCCAATTTCACAAGCTGTAAATAATGGAAATTACATTTATCACCTATTTTAGTAAAGATCTTAAAGATCTACAGAGGAAAATGTTTGTAGTACCAAAGATTGTAACTACCACATGAAAATATCAAAAGAAATTATTGTCTAGTTATTTTGTACTCATTCCCATCTGAACCTCAAATGTGTGACATCCCACATAGTATTGGAAAACATATATTTTATTTTTCCATAGCAAAGGCACTAATCCCTCATTGCTCCCTGCTTCCAGTGACTTACATTAGATTTGATAATTGTAGGAAACAATAAGAATGAGCTGAGATAGATACAGCTTACTTCTCAACTCCACAACCAACCTCTCTGGTTATGAAGAGTGATAAGTAGATAATACTGTTCCTCAGATACACTCTATTGGCTATGCTTTTCCTCATAATGTCAGAAAGTAAGTGTTAACTCCTGGCATTATTTCACAGCAAAAAAGTTTTGTCATTCTACTGTGCTAGAAATATTGGCCTAGCATCAGAACTTGTTACAAATGCTGCTAGTGGCTTGGTTATCTTGGTTATTATTTTTTACACAAGTCAGCAGTAGCTTTGCAAGTATGTGTAAAAGCAACAAGAAAATGGATTTCCAATTTGAACTGTACCACCTTCATGAAATAAAGAAAAGCAAATGGATTTACAGTATATAAAATAAAGTAACAGAACTGAGCATAAAGAATGACATCAAAATTCTAAATTGTGTTTTTTAAAAAAATGGCAAATGTTATTTTCAACTATTAATATTTTAAAACTGTGGACTTTTTCCCTCAAAAAAAAATTGTCAAGTTCCAGGCACTGTTCTCTTTTGTTTTTGTTGAGTACAATCTTCTCGAACCATCTGAAGCAAAGTCATTAGTTTTACAAAAAGACAACTGAAAAGAAATTCAGCTCACCTTCACAAAATACGGAGTTCAAAGATCAGAAATGTAATGGCAAGTCCTTCAAAGGATGTATACATGAAGCTATATATACTGGTAGCTTACTAGAAACTCAGCTTCCCCTCCTTTCTCTGTTCTCCCTTTGATCTCAGGCTAAACATCAGAACCTAGTTTTTAAAAAGACTTGAAGTGCCTTTCATTTTCTCTCAGCTGCCCGAGGAACAACAACTCCCGTGTCTTACATGAAAGAATTTATTTCTCCCTAAAAATAAATTCAGTTTCAAATGCCCCCCACAAAGAAGTTGAAATAATTTCCTCAACTTTGGGAAGACAAAAGAAGGTAATTGCATGGGTAAGCCATTACCTACAGCAGGAGGAAAGGCGGAGGAGTCATTACAGACCTAGCTGGAGCAGTAATAGAACATTTCCAGCTTGTCATTTTTGTAAGAAAGGAGCACAGTTCATATGTGGTAACCTTTGTGCTCCTCAGAAAGGATAATTAACACTAGCAATGCTGGCTAAGCTGATACCAGTTATAATCTAATAGTAATACTTATCCCTCGAGTTTTTTCCCCTTTCTTCCTGTAAAAGCACTGAAACTATTTGCTAATTCAAACCATTATTTTTCTCTTCTGAGCTAACATTGTTCTGGGTCAGGTACATAGCATACACTTTTGCCTTTAGCATGGTTAATTTAACAGTCATAGTACATTTCTACTGCTCACAAATGCACTTTTCTTTACTCACTCTCTGTCATGAAATTAGTCAGATGGGGAACATCAACAAGCAATGAAAAATCCTCCAATTTTAAATTCAGTCCAGCTAATCAGCTAAGGTCTACATTCTTAGGTGCAATAGAGGTGCTTTTCAGATTTCAAGAAGGTAGAATCATGAGAGAGAATCACCACTAATATTTGTACATGTAAGCCAAGATAACATCTCTCCAATTACTTAGATTTTCTTTTATATCAGCATGGCTCATTGTGCTGTGACAACAGACCGCTATTGAAAAAAATGCTGACATCCAAAACATGACAGTGTTTTCAGCTGTTCTTTTGTATTTTTGAGTATATCTTTCTTGAAAAGGTCTTTTCACTCAGAAATCAACAGGCTTTAATGGAAAGTTTTGAGGTGTCTAGAAGGTGAAAATTCTTGCTTGAGAACAAAGGATAAGAAAGAATTCATAAATAATTATTTGGTACAATTTAAAATATTTTTAAGACTCTGACAGCTCCTGATTTTTTCATGATTGATGTCACTAATATGAAGATATGCAAAATGTTTTGACATTTCTAGCTTGAGCCCTATTATACATCCTGTGTACTGTCTCTCAGAGGTGCATTTTGGCACACAAGGTTCTCTTCCCAGCCAGGAGCCAGATGGACCACTCCATGAGCCTTCACAGTGCAAATAAAGTTTGGCCCAGAAAAGACTAACGATTGTAATAGGGAAATTATTGTAGTAATAGATAACAGAACAATCATACATGTTGTTTCTAAGCTGTGTTTTTATTAGAGACTTATGCTGTTCCTTGAATTCCATAAGAAAAATGTTTTCCTTAAGAAGGTAACAGCGTAAATGTGCTGTTACGAGATTCTTTGTCTCAGGATTTGCTAACCTGTTTTCTCTGTACCAAGATTGCAAAGAATGGTCTCAAACGTGAGAGAAAGCTCATTTATGTAGAAAATCATAGTACTTGGCCCTGGCTTGACCTTGGCCATTGCTCAGCAAAAGTTAGTAACACCTCCACTGCTAAAGGAAGCACATGCTCCAGCACAAGAAACATCCCGCAGAATCTTTGTAATAAGAACTTGAAACCCTTTAAGCTCTGGATTTTGGGACAACTGCCCACTTTGGCACAACTTTGAATGACAGCAGTAGATAGGTTTGAAGATTGAAGAGCAGAACAGGCTGGCACACAACAGGAGGGGTGGAATAGGCAGGCAGATCCCAAGTAATCACTAGGTAGCATCACTTTGAAGCTGAACATCAACTGCAGAGACCCTGTCAGGGAGCTGGAGACCCTAACTTTCTTTTATCTACTGTGAATTGAAAACAATAAATCCTACCTACTGGCAAAAAACTGTGAATTAACCCTTTTATTTATGTGTGTATTTGTATTATTTAGTGTGTAATTTCCTTTCTGTAAATTGACCATAAGAAAATGACCAGTTGCCATGCCTTAAAAAAAAGCACTCTTCATTGTCTTGCAGCAAAATCCTCAAACTGAGATTATGAAGGCCATCATTCACTAAATGCAGTAAGTTTATGAAGGATTTAATGCAGCATGAGTGTATACACAATAGCAAATCTTTATACCAATGGCTTTTGTAATCATTTTACAAATATCAGCAAAAACTCACGAACTGTTTTCTCTTTTGATTTATCTTTTCTTTTTTTAAAAAATGATACATATGAAAAAAAAAAGTGTAAATCTTTTAAGGGATCATTCACTTGTTTTCAGTAAAGAAGTCATTTTTATCATAGAGTCCTACACTCATTTCTAGGCCTAGAAGAAATCAAATTTAATACCACTGAAGTCAACAGTGTTATCACATCAGGAGCAGATACTGGCCAGGGCTTTTCCAACAAGATGAGTAACTTGTGTAAATTGCCTCTTTATTAAGCAGATAATTGTTTTGTCAGTTACTTATTTGCCCAAGGATATAAAGAAGCAAGCAATGTAAGGACAGAGAAGTAAAATGTGAAGGAACTTCCTCAGCAAAGACCCCTGAAAAGCAAGACTACAGTGAATGCCTCAGTCTGAGAGCTACGGTGTCCCTCATTTGCTGTATTTGATTCTGCCTGCTTACAAATCCCCTCTAAGTTATCCTAACCATAAAAATATTTTTTCCTTTTTTTTTCCTTTTTTTTTTTTTTAAATAGAGCTGCTTCACTCCCAGCAGATTTTGAGCACTTCAGCCTTTTGATATTTGGCAGCTAAGGGGACCATGAAAAGTCTGAAGAGTCATCAGAACTGCTGGAAGAATCAGATTATGCTCTAATTTGGGAAAATAGGCAACTGCCTCTCTCCTGCTTTCCCTGCCCTGCCCCCTTGTCGTCCACAGGTAATTATGGTACCAAAAATATTCAAAGAGAGAATTTTAAGCTGCTAGTGAGAGTATCACACCAAACTTGAACAGCTGAATAATAAACACTTAGATTAAGAATTTTTGTATCCTGTATGCACAGTCACAGGAGGATTTGTGTCACAGCATATTCTGCTGAAGGAACATCTTGCAGAGGTGCAGACCATCTGACATCAGTACTAATTCTATTTTGTCAAGTTTCAGAACAATACTAATTTCTGAGCTGTAGAAGAAAGGAAGAAAGGGGAATGAAAAGCAAACTCCTTTGCAGATATATTAAAATGCAGCCTGATGGTTCTTCAAGTGTCAAAGTGTGTGAGACTGTGTACTGACCTGTCCTGAGGAGAAAAGATACATGTTGGAGGAATCATGAGCAGAAAGAAGGGGAGACAGTCCTGGAACACTGAGAAAAATAGACCAAGCTAGAAAATACTGAAAGCAGAATAATTAGTTACTGTTAGTAAGCTTTTGGACTGAACTCTGGTTTTCTCTGCCAGTTTGAAGAGGGATAGGAAAAATTACTTTGAAGTAATTCTGAAAAGATAAACGCTCTTCCTTCTTAAGATTTATATGTAGTTAATCCTGGGAGACAACAATACCTTTTACTGACAAAAACAATGTAGCTGGAGTTGAACAAAAATGCTACCTTTCCTGGTAGTAGAATAATTCCCAAGTGGAACAAATACTGTCTTTTGAGGAATGTAAGCTTAAAAAAGAAACTCCAATGGCATATGTAAAAATTCTGTTTTCCAGCTGTATTGCTACTGCTTTAGTTTCAGTTTAGTAACCATGGTGTGACAAGCTTGCTCTCAAATTCACAAACATGTCTAAGTATCCAGAAAGAGGTGGAGATACTGAGAGTAGTGAAATATTCATGAAGAGGAGACTGTTTTTATTGCCTGTGATGGCAAAGGTCTAGCAACCTGGAATAATTGGTATTTAGTCTCTATTCTCTTCTCTTTTTTCCTTTTTTTTTTTCTTTTTAAACACTGAAAGTATTTTAGTATTTCATAAATCAACTCACCAGAGTATTAAAACTCCAGCTTGACACATACTTTGAATACATTCCATTTTACTGTAATGGTCTCAACAAATGAGATCTTTCCTCATGACAAGCAAAACTCATTTTCTCCTCTGCCAACTGATCAGCCATATCTAGTTTCTCTGATAACAAATAATAGTAAATTAAGGAGGAGAAGTGAGAATTTTTGGAAGCTACACCAAAATAGTTTTCAGCAATTTGTCCCTCACCAGTAGTGTGTTGTGAGGATTCTGATAAAACTGTGCCTTCTCCTTTTCCAATCTGCCAAGAGAATTAGTAGAAGCAGAAAATTGCTGGCTGTTGGATTCCTTTCTTGGCTTCTTTAGAGAGAAGAATCCCTTATCCTAGAACTGATCCTTCTGACTGAATTGTGATCAAGGTTTCATCCTTCCAAAATAAATAAAGACAATTCATTCTCTGACAATCTGTTTCTGAAAACATCAAAAACTTTTAATTTGATTTAGCAGGGAAAGATCTTGATCTCTGGCACTACTAGTCCAAATCTTCCACCTTTTCCTATAATTCCTAAAAATAAAAACAGTGGAATGGAAACAAGATAGAAATGCCTGACTCTGGAATGAAAAACGAAATACATAAAAATATCCATTGCCAAATGTGGTAAAACTAAATCTGCTGTTAGATTAAGAGTGGTGCCTGATAATTATTTCGTAATATTTTATCTACAAATATTCTTTTCTTTGTGTCTGCCGTCAGCTCTTTTATACGACAGTGAATTTAGGTATAATTTCATTCCAGCTGTTAAGAAAACCTACATTGCTTATTTAGAAGTCTGATCTTGAAACAGTGAGTAAAACAGTGATGTTAAGAGTGGAACAGCATCTTTTAAATCCACTGACACTGGGTTTAATTTCCCAGTTTAGTGGCAAGAAGGGATGCAATAAGATGTTGAACCCTGAAAATATAGGCTGCTGGATTGTTGGATTCTGAGTTTACTGACCAGTCTTAGAGGTATTGGCTGACACTTGGCTAAACATGAGCCAGCAGTGTGCGCAGATAGCCAGGAAGGTCAATGGCATCTTTCCTGGCTGTTCTAAGAAATAGCGTTGCCAGCAGGAGCGGAGAGGTGATCGTTCCTACGTACTCAGCTCTGGTGAGGCCACCCTTCAAATACTGCACTCAGTTTTGGGTCTTCACTGCAGTAAAGACATTGAGGCCCTGGAGACTGCCCAGAGATGGTCAACAAAGCTGATGAGGGATCTGGAGCACAAGTCTTGTGAGGACTAACTGAGGGAACTGAGATTTAATCTGGAGAAAGGAGGCTTGGGGCAGACATTGTCACTTTCTACAACTACCTGAGAGATTGTGGCGGGGAGAGTGTCAGCCTCTCCTCCCTCATAATTTATGACAGGACTAGAAGGAATGGCCTCAAGGGAAGGTTCAGGTTGGATATTAGGAAAAAATTATTCTCTCTCCTGAGTGATCAGGCTCTGGAATGGGCTGCCCAGGGAGGTGGTTGAGTCACCGTCTTTGGAGGTGTAAAGCAAATACTTAGATGAGGCACTAATGGACATGGTTTAGTGGAGAAATATTGGTGGTAGGTGAATGATTGGACTAGACGACCTTGGACGTCTTTCCCATCCCATAATTCTATGATTCTATTAGGCAAATGCTAGATCAGCCTTCTGGGCTGCTAGACACTGTGCCCTTTGACAACTAATGACAATACTTCCGTAGGCATAAATAGAATTAATATTACAGATATGTGCCTGAAATTGTTGAAGAATGTAATAGCTTAAAAAAGTAGTCATTATAATTGTTTTGCATGATTTTCGGGTATAGGTAGAAAAGATTATTTGAAACTGTCATTGTGAGCTATATGACTTCAAGTTATTATGAATCATCTGTGGGTTTCTGCAGCTTTTTAAAAATATACTGTTTGCTTGATTCTCAAATTAATAATAGTTGTAGCTACACACTTTTAGCTGACAGTAAACATTAGGTAATTTGTTCAACTCTCTTTTCAGCTCTGTAAGTCTTATTATCTTGTGTGCACCTGAACTAAAATAAGTACAGACAGTTAACAGTCAGCACACAGACACAAAAAATAAAACCGCACACACAACACACAGCAAAACAAAACAAAAAAAAAGCTGGAGAACTTCTACACAGAAGAATATGAAGAAAAATAATAGGGTATTTAGTGTTCTTCAAAAATATGTAATCAACGCTAGAAACCGGTATGTGCCAGAATTTCTATCTTTAAGAACCATATTGAATTCAGGATAAATGATCATCTAAAGACAGTTGTTTTTTAGCAAGCAGCTACTGTAGCTAGGTGAGTGTTTGTATCCATTGTGTGCTTGTTCTACTTAAAAATGTCAGGTTTAAAGATGGATGATTAACCTACTCTGCTTATATTCCACCATTAAATGCACAAAAGAACATGCGTTAATCACTGACCTGGTACAAAGTCTGGCATTGCATTCTGAAAGAGAAAATCATTATTTTAATTGGAACTAATGGCTTGTGGCCATGATAGCTCATGGTGAGGCACAATATTAATGTCACTTTGTCTGGTGACAGAATATCTTATGCCCACTTACTCACAGTCTGCCACAGCACCAGCTGATGAAAATTGACACTGTCTTCAGGCCAGATCCACAGAAAAATGTCTTTGTTGCCTTTCATGACTAAAAGAGAGACTTGAAGTTCTCATGCCCAATGTCACCTGAAAGTGACAAATGCAAGTACAAACCAGGACTACTCTTGTCAGCACTTAATCAAGAGTCAGTAATTACCTTCATACATTTCTTCCTTTTCTGTATTCTGTACAGAGTGTGTTCATGTTAATATCAAGAATAAGTAGATGGAGTGTTCAGCCAGGAAAATGTACAGCTAAGCACAAAAAGGAAGAGAATTTTACACCTTCTGTGAGTTAGGTTCAATAGGTAATAATATCTACAACACTGAGAAATCCAAAGAAAGAGAATACTTAGAGAAATGTAAAGATTGTCTTCTGAACTATTCAGAAGTTTTTGGCTTTTACAGATGTCATTTCTGGAATTTACAGAATTCTAAAACAAAGTTGATTTAACCCTTTATAGCTGTCATGATTTTTTATTGTAAGAACAGGTATTAAAACTTAATTTTTCTATTTTGCTGTTGTTTTCAACAGAAGATGATATTGGATGTGGTAAATATTTATTTCCCAGACTTAACAAGAAGAGATGAGTACAGGAGGAATAATGGCTCCTTATTATTTCAACAAAGTCCATGATTAGTAATGCTAGTGTAGTAGAAACACTAAGTTAGGACTTGAACCAGCGATTGAGCACCTGATGGGAAAGCAAGGCAAACCCAGGGGAGTTCAGGTGCATGTAATAGCTGAGTGACCAGAAGGGTGGAGTCAGGACCCACTACTGTTATGTTTGAGCAAATTCTCACTTGCTGCATCTGGGATTTTGCTGCTCTACTGTTACTGCTGCACTTCCCATTGTGTTACAGATGATTTTGTTCTAAAGCCTTTTTGAACCACCAGTTTAAATTCCTCCTACTGGATTATTAGATTTCTCACAAAAACTATTTCAACTCATGTATGCCTTTTAACCGAACAACCTTGACAGCCAGAACATAAGTTTGAGAATAAGAACTTAAATTTTACAGGACAATTCTGTTGTTAGGTGCAAGCTACTTTGAAGTAAATGATCTGTGTCTCTATACATATCATAATTTTCTGCATGTTGCAATAGTTAAGCTAGTCATGACAACTTTTCTTCAAACTTTTCTTAATTTGGATACTAACTTCTCAACTGTCTTGCAAACAACACTGAGATGTGTTCTGTTATGGAGGATTTCCAAATGAAATCCATTTTCCCCTCTTCCTATCCTGTGAAATCAATTCACATTTTGAGTATCTCCAGGGAGGAAAACTTTGCAACTTCTCTGAACAACCTGTATCAGCAAAAAAAGTGTTTCCTGAAGTTCTGAAGGAAACTGGCATGTTTCACTTTGTGTCCAATGCCTCTTTTCCTGTTACCAATGAAAAAATCACAGCTCCAAACATTTTGCACTCCACTTTCAAGTATGTATATACATCGAATCTTCAGTGAACCTCCAGTGAGCCTTCTGTTCTCTAGTCTGAAAAATCCTAGCTCTCTCAGCCTTTTTGCATAGCTGAAATGCTCCATTCCTTTCACAATCATTGTGGCACTTCATTGTACTCTCTCCATTATGTCCACCTGTTGTTTCACCAGTCCTGAGTAGGAGGGAAGGATTACCTCCTTTGGCCTGCTGGCAATACTCCTAATACAGCCCAGGATAATCAATCACCTGTGGGCTCTTGTTTACCAAGCTGCTTTCCAGCTTGGTGGTTCACAATACATACTGGTGCTTGTGGTAGGCCCTTTCCATGCACAGAACCTTACAGCACACTTCTCCACCCTCTCAAGTCACCTGGGACGACAACAGATTTCTCCTGTGCATCAACCTCTTCCCTCAGTTTTTTGTCATCTGGAAATTTGCTGATGATACATTCTTCTCCCTAAGCTAGGTCAATAATGACAATGTCATTCAATTAGACCCAGTATTAATGCCTGAAGTACACTGGACCCCAACTGGACTTTATGTCCAGATCGCTACCCTCAGGGCCCAACCATTCGGTTCCTTTGCATTCTCCTCATTGTCTGCTTATGTAAACCATCCATCAACAGCTTATCTATGAGGATGTTATGGGAGACATTTTCAGATAACTTACTGAAGCCTTGCCACCTTTACATAGTAGTTGTTCCATCCAGTATTCTTAGCACTTCCTGTTCCCAAGCATTCTGTGAAGAATTTACTTCTGAAACTGGATCTCCTTTCTCTTTCCTTGTTAGTGTCTTGAATAGCCATCAATCACTCCAGAATATGACCAGGGGTAGTGGGAGAAGAAGTCCAGTACATCAGCTTCTCATAGCCATTTGAAATATGTCTGTGAACTGCTTGCAGGAGAAATTACAATAGATCTTGTAAATTTATCTCTAGTGTACAGTTCCACACTTAGGCAAGTTTTCACTTTGGTTCAAACTGTGGTCCGTGAGAGGGCGTTATTACTAAGCAAAAAATAAACCATATGAAAATATGATGCTTTCTGAAATAGTGGGGGCATAAGGGAAGTTATTGACTATTCCAAAATGAATGCAGTAGCAGTCTGTGTTAAATTCATTCACCTTCCCAGAGATCACTGTAGGATGACAGCTTTGCTAACAGGGCATTTCTAGGCAGAGGCATGGTTTGCCCTAATAGAGCCATTACAAAAATAAATTATTCTCTTTATCCCCTCTCAACTGAAATAAGGGCTTATGAAGCTGCATTTTGAGATAGTTTGCAGCAGATATGTGGTCTCCTTGATTTGTTTCAAAGACAAATAACACTGAGAATTTCTTTTTAAAATGTAATAAAGATCATAGTAGATTTAAATCTAGGGTATCCTAAAGCTAAATACTTTCATGAAAAAAAGTTTTTCAGATATTTTTTATAACTGAATAAGTTAGTGTGAAGTCCACCTTCTTTTTACTTTTTTTTCTTTTTCTTTTTTTTTTTTTTGAACACTTGAAAATACCATCATGTTCATTAGGAGTATTATTCAGTTGACAGTCATCAATGGCTTGGCACCACTTCTTACAGCATTTTCCTGGAAGAACTGACTGTTTATGGCTTGAAGAGGCATACAGTTCACTGGGTGAAGAACTGACTGGATGGCCAAGCTCAAAGACTCACAGCAGATTGAGTTCAAGTTCAATTCACTTGACAGCCAGCCAATTTTGTTTAATTCCTTTATCAATGATCTGGATGAAGGGATTGAATGCAGTCTCAGTAAATTTGCTAATAATACCAAGTTAGGTGCTATCTACCTCTCTGCTTGAGTTTAGGAAGACTTTCAGGAGGGATCTGGATAGGCTGGATCAACAGACCAAGTCCAGTCAGATGACATTCAACAAAGCTAAATGTTGAATCATGCATTTGGGTCACAAAAACATCACACAGAGACACAGGCTTGGGAAAGTATGGCTGAAAATTTGCATAAAAGAACCTGAGGGTGCTAGTCAAAAGGCAGCTGAACACAAGCCAGCAGCATGTCCAGGTGTCCAAAAAGACCACCAGCATCACGGCCAGAATCAAAATAGTGTAGCCAGTAGGATAAGGGAAATGATTTCCCCTTGTAAGCAGTAATGGTGAAATCATACCTTGGATATTGTGTTCAATTTTTGAACTCTTGCTACGAAAAGGATATTGAGTTGCTTGAGTGTGTTCAGAGAAGAGCAACAAAGCTGGTGAATAGACTAGAAAACAAGACATATGAGGAGTGACAGAAAGAACTGAGGTTGTTTTCTCTGGAGAAGGTTGATGGAGATCTCATTGCTCTCTACAACTACCTGAAAGGAGGTTGTTTGTATCTTTTTCTGAGGTGTCAAGTGATAAGATGCAAGGAAAGAGTGTCAAGCTGCACGGGGAAGTTTCAATTGGACATCAGGAAGAATTTCTTCATAGAGCAGATGATCAAACACTGGAGTATCTTGACATGGGAAGTGGTATTTAAGAGACATGGGGGCACAGTAGACACTGATGGTAGGACTTTATGATCTTTGAGGTCTTTCCCAGCCTAACCTTTTCTAAGAAAAGAAAAGGCAAATATATTGCTCTGAAAGTTGACAGTCCACCTGTGCATAATTTCAATAACTTTTTAAAAACCTGGAATTTTACATATAATTTCTATGGAAAAGCTTTATTCTGGATAACATGCCCTTTTCCTCTGCTTTTTACCCTACAATTTATATGCATGCTCTTTTTTGTGTGTGTGCTGTTTAGCAAAATCTATCTGTACTTTCTGGGACTCCAACAGTGCCTTTAAAATTATAAAAGATTTTAAGAAAAGCTTTCCAGGCCATTAAATATTGAAACCTTTGTAGCACTGAACTACTCAATTATTTCTCAGTTGTTTGACTTTCAGCCATGCTTCTTGGGTCTGTAAGTGTGTTGTCTGTGTATCTTGCAGCTGCTTTCCTGCCTCAAACTGAGAGTTGCTACCTGATAGCTGGACAACCATATTCATTAGCACATCAAAAATGTATAACCCCAGCTGTGTAGAAAGGGTAAGTACTGTGGGGATTGTCTAAAATTGCATGTTTTTATAAGATATGTATTAGCACTATAGTCTTCCAAACATATTCTGCTAAATAATGCAGAAATAAAAGAATATAAATGTAGGAGGCTATTCCTAGAGAAAAAGGTGAGTGATCTAGCCAAAGGCTAGGAAGAATTGCTAAGAATTAATCAACAAGCCTGTTAATATGAAACATCTAATTCACAGCTAAAAATTATTTAATTCCCCACTTTGGAATCTAAATAGTGAATAGAAGTGGGGCATAACTTTTGGGAGTAGAGATAAGGTGACCAGCACTGTTTTATCAAGTTAGGGAAGACTTTACAGGTGGAAATTTCACATGGAGTTCATCTCAGTCACTGGCTAAGCATCTCAAAAAGATATGAGGAAAAAAAGACAGTGGTATGCTACTTGGTGCACGCAGCATGGCAAAGCTGTCATACCCCATAGACTTTCAATTGAAAAGTTTGAAAGGAAGAGATCTGGGTGTATCATAAGCAAACTTGATGATGCCCAAAGTTGTCACTTCCTTTAAGAAAAAATGAAAATATGTAATTTTGAGATACTGAAGAAGCAAGTGCAATCTCCAGTAAGATGTTCTTGTAAAACAAAGTTACTTCCCAGTCTTAAACTTTTAATTCCAGTCCATATATTTTGACAATTTGTAGGATAGAAAATGCTGAACTTTACCATTGTTTTTGGATGTATGAACTGTCCTAATAGTTTGCCTTCTAATCAAGTCTCCTGCTATACGTTAGTACCTCTTGCTCATCCAATTTATGAAGTTGTATAAAAAGAAATTGTACCCCTGCAGAAAAACAAACCACAGAGAATAAGTAACTAATTCCCATGTAGGTGTAAAATTTTAAAACTGATGAGATTGTAATGAGGAGAATAAAAATCTCATTGCTCCTACATACGGAAGCTAATTCAAAACTTGGATCATTCCTATTCCTTTTATTTCCTTTCCTTCTTATTTTTTATCAGAAGGAGAGGAACACAGATTAAAAAAAAAAATAAAAAAATAAAAAAACAGAAATGTATGCAATTATCAGGATGAAATACCTTAGACATTTGTATATAACCATATCCTAGTAGCAGAATAATCTTTTTCTTTTTCCTTTTCCTTTTTCTCATTCAACTCTTTGGTTCATTGGGATTTATAACTTGAATGGTTATAGTTAGCTCAGAGCCAATCCCCTTCTCTGTTGGAATTAGACTTTTTAATTCAGTCAAATTATATAGTAACAGTTACAAAACACCATGACTCTCCTCCTTAGAAGGAATCTTCCATTATCTCATCTCATGAGACATCCCTAAATAATACAGCCTGAATTACATTAAAATTTAATCTGAAGCAATCTAGCCCACTCATGAAGGTAAAGATTTGAAAATAAGCACAAAAATGTGAGATTTAGCCTCTTAGTCTTTAGACCTGGTTCACAAAGCAATAAACCGACAAATCCAGGGTTTACTATCCCAGCTGAGTGGATCAGGTAAACTTCCTTTACAAAAACCAAATACTAAAAAATGAGCAGTAAACAACATGGATTTATTCACAGGTGTTCTCAGCAACAAGAGTGGACCATTATCTGGATGGCACACCAGATTTCTACTGTATAACAGCACTGCACTAGTACCTTGTTTGTTGAGAAACAACATCATATTCAAAAATCTCATTAAAGCATATGGAGAAGAAATCATAAATGGCCTCCAAGTAAAAAGGCGAGTGAAAAGACAAATTAGCTGAAAGCATTTTGGTGCTGCTCATAAGAAAGCCAGAAATTAGAGAAAATTAGAGAAAGTGTAAAACAGTCTTAATTGGCAGAATTATCATATTAATACCACTTTCTGAACCACAGCGTCCAAGTGTACAGCTTGAAGAAGTGTAACTGGATTTATATGGGGCTGTTTGAATGCAAAGTATCTGTTTACTGTGCTTTCTGACTCTGAGAAAGAAAACATAAAGACTGCCCAACATTGATGCCCATTTAGAACTTCCTCAGCAGATAAAAATTATTGCTCTCTGTTATAAACATGGCTTTAGGGTATTAAAAACAGTAGCTATGGAAATACGGGGCACCATAGAATTTTTCTGCATGGTACCTAAATTTTACTGAACCAAAAGTTTTGTTATAAGCTTTCTGATATTTAATGAAAAATAAATAGTTAATCAGAGTGTTCTCAGCTAAACTTCATTAAAAGATGATTGTTTGTTTTAGCAATTTCCTGTTTCTTTCACCCACCTCTTAGAGAAACTTTATTCTTGGGGTAAGAATACAATTAGAAAGTTTCATATAATGTCAGACTTTACTGTCACCAAGATAATGGTTTGTTTGCCTAGAGGGAAAAGGGAATGAGTTGTAAGTAATAAAAATAATCTTTATAATTTCTTCTTTTCCCTGCTCTTTGGCATTTCTTTAACTGTCATTAGATGTAGTTTAGACCTATGGGGCTGCAGTCCAGAATAAGAGTTCTTTTAACATCCAGTGATCCCTAGATAGGTTCTCTGTTACAGAAACATTTTTATGTATTCCTCAGGACTGTCAGTATTATTAGCACCCTGGAAAAAATAATTAAAAAAAAAAAACAACTTGTTTCTGGAGCTTTCAGAATTTCTGTTTCAAACATGCCAAGACTATCATTATCTATCAGTCAGAGTGAAGATTTAAAAAAAAAAAAAAACAACTTTCAAATGTACTCTAATTTGCTTAAATGAAAATATACATTTCACATGAAATTAATACATCAAAGTGATTGAGTAAAATCATGAATAAAATAACAAAGGAAATCAAACAGGTATATAATGAAATGCAAATCTGTCTTCAGTTCAAATACTGCAGTCCTATAATTTGATGACAGTACACCCTTACTTATTTCCTATAACAAGAAAATGTAGCTTCTGCCAGTAAGACTTTTTCTAATTACAACCAAAACATCAATTTTTGCTTTCTTGGATTTTTATGGAAGGATTACAAAAAGTTACCACATCATTGAGCTTATCCAACCCCTGCTGCAAGAAACAGAGGAGTGCCAAATGTTTCAATACCAGTATGTGAAATAACATTGAAAATAGTAGGTTGCTTTTCCACCTCCAATTCTTTCCAAATCTTTTTTTTCTCAGTACTAAATAGAACCTCTAAATCCAGTTCTATGGCATTTCAGGCACCATGCATGTTTCTTTATAAAGTACTATAGAAAAGAGATTCCAGGGGAAAGCTGAGCAAAAACCAATTTGATCTCAAATCTATGATGTCCCAAAAGCTGCAAACAGTAAAGCATGCTCAAGAAATAGGCAGCATATAAGAAACTACCTCTTGTACATTGAGATACATAGACTTTCTATGGCTGTGTTCAACTGTTGGAAAAGGGTCAATGTCTATATTTTCAAATATGTGAGATCAGCAAACGCAGGGAAACTGCTCTTTGAGGGCAGTGAATAACAGTTTTCTTTGCCTTTGAAGGAATGTAAGCAAGATTCATAGTATCAGAGAGCCATAGAATCATGGAGGAATCACAGAAAGGCTTAGGTTGGAAGGGACATTAAATCCCAACTCCCTGCTGTGGGCAGGATTTCCATCCATCAGATCAGACTGTTCAGGACCCCATCCAATCTGGCCTTGAGCTCCTCCAAGGATGGGGCAATCAAAAGAGGAAATCATATGTGCAATGTCCAAGCAGAGAGAAAAGTCAGGTGAATCCGAACTACCGTTTTTATGTTTCTTCTCCTTTCACAAGAGGTTAAGTGAAAGCTCTTGTTGAGCCTTGAAGATCCACCTAGGCTTTGGGTTTTTGACTTTTAGCGAAAGTGAGAGATTCAAGGGTCAGGAACTGAACTCTTGTTTTCTTAAGCTGTGGACTAAAAAAGCCCTTAGTCTATGCAGCCCTTTTATTATGCTGGGGTTCCTAAATGTATAGGGAAGGATGGAGGAAATGGAAGCAAAATGTCTGCTATGGATGCACCTACTAAAGCTCTCACTTCTTCAAATATCTAAAAATGGAGGAGTTTGGAAAACAGCAGTAGTGGTTAAAAGCCTTTGAGTGAAAAGTCATAGCACACCGTAAAATTTAAGTGCAATTATAAGAAGATATAAAATTTTTCCTTTCTCACCAATGTAACGCCTCTCTTGGTCAATGGAATTATTAAAAAATCAGTTAAAATAAAATGTAAATTGAAACATCCACACGCCATTGTGAAACTACATAATTCAAGACAAATACTATGTTGTCTTTAAGGAAATAATTCTGCCAAGCAAAAATGTATACCCTACTTCATTCTTCCTTTCGTCTTAGCTCAATTGTAAAACTAATGACTAGCTTCATAAGGCTGGAGTCAAACACCTTTTTCAACAAATATTTTCCACTTTTGCATTAGACTTTCCATCCTTGAAAACCGTATGGTTATATTTGTCTCAGTTTAGCCAAAGATAAAGAACTCAAATCAAATAAATTTAAGTATGTGTTTTTAGATAAAGTCATGATTCTTTCTGATAGCTTTCACTGCTGTTACACAATTCTAACCTGCTTCCTGAGATAAGTAGATTTATGCGAAGTTAATATCATCTTGTACTGGGCTTTTTTTTTCTTTCTTTCTCTTTTTTTCTTTCTGCTTTTTTGGGGAGAGTTTGTTGTTGTTTCTTTTCTTTCTTTTTTATGTGAGGGTTTTTGGTTTTCTGATTTTTAAAAAATTTGGTAAATTCCTTGTGTCTTTTCCTGTATGTTTAAGTGTAACTCTTACCTCAAGTGAAATTTTCTTCAACCACATCGTAGTGGACAAGGCAACCCACTTTGTCATCTAACCCCTATGTCAAAGTGTCAGAAGATTCAATAGTTCAACACCTAGAGAAATGTTCATTACTTTTACAAGATTTAGATAGAACTTCTGTTAATGATGCTTAGATCAGTGTTGCAAAATGGTTCTAGAACTGCTATTTATATGTTTTTAAAGACAAGCATTTCAGATTAATAAATGTAATGCAAACAAATTCGAGTATTAGATACAGAGGTTGGCAGCCCCACCTGCAGCAGGGGGATTGGAATTTGATCATCCTGGAGATCCCTTCCAAGCCATTCTATGATTCCATGAAGACAACCCAAGCCATTCTATGATTCCATGAAGATTTCTTTTTTTTTAAAACAAAAAAAAAAAACAAAACAAAAAAAAAAAAACATCAAAAAACAATAACAACACACATTCACTTCTTACAAAAAAGATTTATTGATAATGCACCAGTAACAACTTCCACATAATACAGTATACAGAAAGCCTTTGCTTCATCCTTAGATTAAGTGATTTTACTTCTGAGCACAAAAGTCCTTTAACCCTCATCCTCCAACCTCCATTCCTCCCAAAAAAGTACACAAGTAAAATAATTCTTAGTGCTACAAAAATTGGTTTGCAGTTTCACTTAATAGAAGTAATTGCTAAAATGACTTACACATCATTCATGGAGGTCACTTCCTAAGTCATGGCTAAAAACAAAATTTCGCAAATATCAGGCTTACTGAGGATAGAAAGATAGGAAAATTAAACTGAGATAAAATATCTGAGTTTATACTACAAGACCTCAAGCTATCTTTGAAGTGAAGGAAATAGCTGTAGGGAAAAGGAGAGGAACTGAATGATCTGGTTCAACATTCTAAGACAAAATTATAACACAATTTAAAGTTGCAAATACTTACTTACAAGGTTTCCTCATATTGTTTTATAGCAATCCTCTATAAAGATCATATATGCACAAAAACCACTGATAATAGAGTAATACAGAGACTTGTACTGTCTTGGTTACTATAAATACATTGCAAAACAAATTATTTGCTATTAGTCTGTCATTTAGGGAAGAATGTGCAAAGATGAAGAGAAAATGTAATGAAGTATTAGTCACCTCTTGTGGGTAAGATAGCTATCCCACCTTCAACAAAATGGGTTAATGGTAATTTGCAACATTATTTTCTGTCTTCAAATGCCTTTTTGAATTTGGTTTTAATAAGTGATCATATGCTCAATAAATGTTTAGCCACCCTGACTATAGGGAATTGATAAATGCATTACGTCAGATTAAGAATGCCTACCTTCCTTGTTTTTGTTGTTTTCTTTTTGTTAAAGAATATATCATAATGCAACAAATCAAATTTGAGACATCTTCAGTGCTTTGGCTATTTTTACTCCAGTACATCATGCGTAATACTACATTTCTGTACTCTGACGTCATCTATGAAGTTATGTGGGGCAATGTGACTGTTGCTAAACCTTCAGTGTGGGTGGAAGATGAGAGATTAACTGGCGAAGTTGTGGTGGTCTGCTCCATTCAAAT
The DNA here is from genome assembly GCF_951394365.1 of Tetrao urogallus. NCBI lineage: Eukaryota > Metazoa > Chordata > Aves > Galliformes > Phasianidae > Tetrao > Tetrao urogallus. The sequence goes on along the minus strand of NC_136815.1, from coordinate 52,026,542 downwards.
TGCAGTTGTAACTATGTAACATGTAACATGTAACTATTGCGACAAATAGTAAGTAAACACTTTGGTTCTGCTCGTGTACCAGGAGACAAGCTGGAATCACCAATCCAAATGTCACAGCTCATATTGACAGCCAGTACTGACCACAGTATCAGCAGACAGATGAAAACTGTCTGGGTAAAGTATGAAAGTGACACTAACATCTCATACTAACTGGTGAAACAGCTGCTGAAAAGAAATCTTGCACCCTTTCTCTTTGGTCCACACTTGATTTGTACAGAGAAGACTTTATTACTGAAGACAGAATACAAACCTGGTTTTAGACAAGTATGGCTTTTGTGCCTTTTGGTGAAAACTGAATATAATCGATTTCAGTAAAGTCTTCCTAAAATTGAACTCCTCTAGTAAACCATGGCATTGTGATTTTCCTAAAACTGAGCATGACTGAAGACACTAGATGACCCCTGTTTTCTAAACTTCTTGCACTTGAATACCAACTACCACCTAGCTATTTCCATTTCTAATGGAAAGCTCTAAAAGGGGTAATAATAAAATCTGCACTACATATCCTCAGAGGATGGAGTCTCTCCTTTCACTCTTCCACTTGGATTGGGAATTCTTAATGTTATGGGACTGTTTGCATGCTGTATCCGCACTTCCTACTCCAGAAGCTGCCCATTTTCTCCTGGGGAAAAATTCATCTTTTCACCTACCTATTAACCTTCCCCTTACTCTTTGTTGAAGTCTTTCAGTTTATTCGCATAACAGTTTTCAGCTTGCTGCCTGTTTCTCTTTAGCTTGCAGAAACTGGCTATCAGCTTGAAGATGTTCAATTGCTTTTGGTAAGGGAGCTATTTTTTCCCTTTTTAGAGACCTTCTCATAGGACCGACTATAGCAGAGAGAAAAAGGCAAAAAGACAGTCCTTTCACAGCTGTCCTCTAACAGGACATCCAGGATTCACATATTATGCTGGAGACCAGTGCTGTGATACCAGTCTTATTTCAATGATCTGTTGAAACACTACAAACTAGGTCAGCTTGGGTGCAAGCTCCAAGAGGAGAAGTCATCTTTTAGTGAGACTTCTGGAATTTATCTCAGTTTCATGCTAAAATATTGAAAGGTCAGCATCAACTGTCTTTCGCTTCTTTTACTTTAGCTCTCACAGAGAACCAGCAAGCACGAATTGAATATTTCTGATTTTGTTCTTCTTGTTCCTATCCTTCATCTAAGCATAATAAAGAACGTCAGCTAAAATTAACAAAATTTTAGTTGTCTTTGTTTCTACCTACTCAGATTATGAAGTTTTGCATGCTGAAAAAAGAGAAAACACAACTACTCAGAATTGTATCTCAAAAAAACCTTATTTCTATTTTTTTATTATAAGCGCACAACTTTCACTATTGTTTAGCTGTACTTTCAACTACCTCTTGAAAACAGCAAAAGTTTAAGGAAGAGGTGAAACTTTCTTCCCAGCTGTACAAGCAATGCTAGGGTATAAACATACTTTGTACTTTTGGAAATTAATGGGACAAATCTACATTGCATTCATCTATCAGTAGCCAGTCATATTTTATTATACAGTGAAATGCACAAGTTAGATATGGTAAAACAAGGAGATGGAGATTTTTTTGTATTTGGGGGTTTATTTTGTGAATGTGGGTCTGATATGCTCTCCCAAGCCTTTAAACTCTTAAGATTTTGTAAATGGAAGACAGGTCTTTCTTGGTCCAATAATACCATTTCATGAAATCACTACAAAATATTATCTGACACTTCATTAGTTTGCTTCACCAGCTTTCCTAGAAATCACTTAGCAACAGAACTCCCCAAACACATACATGAATGTCATTAAATAAAGAGAAATGGCTTTGAGCTCTAAGAAGGTCATCGAAATTGTAATTAAAGTAAAAAGCATTACTATGTTGAGCTTACTCGTAATTAAAAAGCAGATTTATGAAAGCTGTAGCTATTCATCTCAAACATATTTATTTTATAACTCACTTCCCATTTTCAGTGGTCTCAAACAAGATTTGAGAAACAAAGAAGCATTAAAGTGTAAACTGAGTAAGTATGGGGAAAAGAGCAACATTTAGATATATGGAAATTAGAGCTGTTTAATTCTAAGACATAACAAAGCCATATGCTAGTATCAAACAGACATTGCAGATTGGTAAGTAATGTTTTTGATTCCACATTTGAGAGTGGTCAGTGTTGAAAGAAGCTTTCATAAGTTTTGTTTTTTCAGCACTCTACAATCTTAGAGAATAAGAACTTAATTATGTGTAGAAATGAGCTTAGATAAATAAATATAGAACAGATTATGAATATGGGAGTTGAATTGGTTTAACTACCTTCACTTTTCCCACTTTTCCAATTCTTTCTGTGAACACAACAACCAATTTGTGCAGTTTCATCTCCGGTCTAGTAAGAAACTGAAGTATTTCTTTCTTTCTGTATGGGTTTCAATACTTACAATGTTACATTCCAGCCATTGAAAGAAGTCCATTTTCTTAACAATATTAACCCAATGTTAAAAAATAAAAATAAAGCATAAACTAAGCCAGATCCCATCAGAAGAAAGTCAGCAGTAGGTTTCTGTTCATTTTGGTGACAGCTGCAAATACATTTTTTTTCCTCCATCACTATTAGAAGGCTACAGGCACTGTTTTTACTTATCTGTGTATGGACTCATCTGGGCTTGTATGGCCTGAGCTGGATGTCCCTTGTTGAGCAAATGTGCAATGAATTTATTGTTAGAATTCCCATTGTTAGATTTACCTATTTGAGTTCCCTGTGTAGCAGTGGTCTCACAAGCCTAGGGAATCAGCGCACTTTTTGTCAAAAAACAGTGGAAATCAATGAAAAGTCAGCTGTGTATTGTGAGAAAGCTTGTAGAAACAAACCTGCAACTGAAGGGAAAGAAACTTATACCATAAACTTCATATCATTCCCTGCAAAGTCCTTAGGGCACTGATGACTTATTATCACTACAACTCATGTGCCAATTAAGACTCAGCTGTTGACTGCAGGATCCAGTAAGGATGAGCATTACAACAGAGAAAAGGGTGGGACAGAAGTTGTGTAGTAATTTTAATTATATTCTTAGTTATATTCTTAATTACATTCTTTGTTATAATTTGAACTATTTGTCTAGGAAAACATTATTTTAACTAAAAATAAATTCTTAGCTCCATCTTTGATGGGTTCCTTTTTACTCAGAACAAGATTTTGAGGGCAACCAACTGTAACAAATCTGAAATTAGATTGCTATTATCTCTTAAATTTCTACAAGACAGCAGTTTGACTTCATGTAAAACATCATGCAAAACTGCAACTTGTCCTTTTGTGAAATTGCTTACAAGACTTCAGGCATACTTCCAAAGAAATTCCTCTACTATCGCAACTATTTGGCTGCACACTGCCCAAATTTTGAGATTTTTTTTCCTGTCAGAGGTCTTTCCAGCTGTAGGCATTGATGTACCTGATACAGGATTTGCTAATGCAATATCTGTACAAAGTCTAGTTCAAAAAAGCTGAAGAAGTTACTATCTCCCTGGATTAAACATTTGTAGTCATAGTAACCCCTCTCAACTTCCAAATCATATTATGGCTCCTGTAAACAGGTTTGCTAAGGCTCTACTAAACCAGTGCAGTAGAATTTTCTCTCTACTGATGTGTCTGCATTTTAAATAAAATCTTCAGGAAGCACGACCTTCTTTTCTCTCAGAAAACTCCATGCTGAATACAAACTCTGCTTTGCTTTGTTTATATCAATGTCTTGACAAGTGGATGTGACTTAGTAATCAGAAACTCTTGATCATTAATGATTGCTGTGATGCATCTCTGCAGCTTTTCTGAGATTCTCAGTCATATAGAAACATTAAGAATAGACAAACTGTTTATAACTGAGGAATTGCTCTGCAACAGTAGAATTTGTACAGTACAAGCATTTTGTGCTGAAGCAAGAAAGAATTTAACTAATGTAGCAGCTGCATTAACTTAAACACACTTTGCATTTGGAAATGGCTTGTTAACTCTGTGGTAAGATCAATAGGATTGGGCTGCTTTGAATTTCTGCAGTTTCTATGATGCATATTTATTTTTATTACCTGAACTACATTCTCCAGAGTGTAGGAGCAATCTAATGTCTCTCTTGAATACTTGTTAAAAGCATTCTACTAGATGTATGGCTATTTTTAGTTTAAATTTCAGATAAAAGCACTGGACAATCACTGTTAAAATTTTTTTTGAATTAGATTCAAGAGAACTAAAATGCTTGTGTGTATCTACAGTATTTATATTTGGTAGGGGAAAATCTGTGTGCAACATGGTAACTGATGACACATCAGAGGTTAATTCCAGTATATTGATGATACCTCCTACACCTAATAACTAAAAAAAAATTGTGAATGATAAAGATATAAAAAACCTGAAAAATGATAAAATCCAAAACAGTTTTGAAAAGAAAATAATAATCACATCTGAATCTACTAAACCAATTCTATTCTAATTCCACAAAATACATTTTGTGTGAGCCACTTCAAGAAGAAGCATAAGACACAAGACTTGGAAGCATATTTCTGATGTCACTGTTACCTAGGGTGTTGTAAAATGGAAAGAGAAGAAAGAAATTGCATGTTCAAGAGTAATCTAAAGATGGATACACTGTGCTGAGAAGAGTGCCTGAGCATGCACCAGATCTGCATGAATACCTTTTCACCCAGCACTCCGCAGCTACAACAGACTTTCTGTGGCAGTTCCAAACAGGATTAATGCGATAATTCATGACCTTTGTGTCTGTCATCAAAGAAAGAGCCTTTACTGAGACTTTGACTTACAGGAAATAAAGTGAAAAAATGTATAAAACAGTTTTGCCAGATTGTAAATGTATTGCATTATTAGTTCAACTCAAAGTGAAAAGAAAACACATCAAATTCCTTAATCTGGAAGCAGAACAGCCATGGTTATAACTGTCTGGGTTTACAACTTCAGCCATAGATGGCATCTACTCCAGAAGACTTTGTACTAATGACACAGCTAATTGGGAACCCAAATAAACTACTCTAAAATTAAGAAATATCTGTATCATGAATTTAATCACATGGTTAAATTATTATGTTATGAATTACATGCATTAATAATACATACAGGATAATTTAGTTATGACACTTCTAATTGACCTTTTACTTTGGAAATAATGAATTTGAGAAGAGATCTTGTCCAAATGATATGATGCAAATGGAAAATGGAAAAAATACTTCTGTAACTACTATTTAAAAATAATATTAATATTATTTATTCTATTATTTTCTAAAAAAGAATAGCTCTGTTATTTAGAATTTTCCATTATTTCTACTACTATTATCATCTCCCTAACATCTGTAGAAAACCCTGTAGAGTTGTTTCACTCTAGGTGAGACCTGTACTTTATCCACAAGGAGTATAATTCAAAAACTCTACAGTGTAATAAGCATTACTATTTTCAAAAACAACTTCTGAAATGTTATTCATGATGTGAAGTAGTAAAACAGAAAGTAATCAAATGTTTTTTAAGAAAATCTTTGCATCTCAGTTTTTGTAGAAAAATATGAACTTGAAAGTTTCTATTCTTAAATAGAGAATGCAAGTATTAAAGTTCATGTACTTTGTGCAACTTGTATTGCATTGCATTTTGTACATAGTGTTCTGTGTACCAAAAATAAAAGGTTTCATTTTTAGAGCCTATTAAAATTGCAGTTCTAGTCTATAAAAGAACTTGTGAAAATAGCATAATGGGAATAAATTTTAAACATGTCTAGTAAATCTAGCGGAAAAAATCAAAGTTTAAAAGAAGGAGAAAGAGAAGAAACAATTCAAATGACAGGCATATTTGCCTTCAGAAATAAAATTTATATTCTCAATGAATTATCTGATTTTATTTAGTATTTTTATTTATATTTTCAAGTGCTGTTATCCACTTCTTCAACTGACAGCCATTATCTGTAATTCTTGAAATGATCTCTGCACTTCCAAGTAGACTTGCAGCTTCAGATCAGTAATATGAGTGGACAATGCCTGGCACAAAGGTTATCATCAGACTACAATCATCAGTTTTCTCCACTTCAACCCATTCCACCTCACTACTAATTACCCTAACACAATTTTTAGCAACACTAATATATACGTGAAGAAGATGTGAATGACAGCATGACTAAATTCATGAAAGCAAAAAAAAATAAATACTATATACACACCATTTACCATCAAATCAGTCCAGTAATCCTGTTGTATGAAACCTTTTTGCTTAACAAATTAACTGTCACTTGTTAGTGAATGTTGTTTCTCTTAAAGTCATCTAAACCCTCTGATCAGTAGAATCTCTGAGGAGAATTTTCAACTTCTCTAGGGAAAAAAAGAGACTCACCTGAAAAATAATTGTTTTCTCTTGCAAATTTTGCCCACAGTTTTTCGTACTGCATCTTGGTCATAATTTCCACAAAAGTGTTCTCCTAAATACATTAGGAGTCTCTAAATTAGCTTCATATCCACTTACATGGAGTCTCCTTAGTTCTCATGATTGGGAAAGATAGCATTGATGGAAAATGGCTTCTTAAAGCAGGCAAAAAAATAAACAAAAAACATCTGAAAATCAACTTGAAGAGGTAGTGGGGTGACATTTTTCTAGAGGGTTGTTATTTTTTCCCCAAGCTTTCTAGATCAAAGCATTCAGGATGACAGCAAACTATAATCAGCACCTTTTAACTAAAAGACTGATCACAAGTATGAAAATAACTACTTGGTGCCCCAGATTTCTGTAGGAAATAGAGCTCATAAATCCTATTTGAATGCATAGGCTCTAATCTACCATGGCCATGTGGGCCCTAGTCTACAATAACTACAGTAACTACAGGAGGGGGCTGCTCTCCAAAGGCAGGTGTGCAGAAAGCTGAGAAAAGCCCGCAGGACCGGTCGTGGGACACAATCTCACCAGGTCTGAATGCAGCAGTCAGAGCTATATGCTGGCAGCCAGGTCCAATGACAGACTCGGGCAAAGCAAGCAGTGAACCATGTCTGGGGATCAACCAGGTGCTCCAACCAGCTGTCTGAGAAAGAAGATGAGAGCCAGAGTTACACTGAGTCAGTAACTGTAGAGAAAGGGCCAAGGCTAAGGGGGGGCACAAGCCCATCTACAGCATAGCTCAGGTCAGCTATGGGTAATCCTGTGCCTGTGGGTTCAGGTGGTTCTGGTCAGGGCTAGCCATGCCTGTAATGTTCTCAAGTATCTGGTGGCTTCTAAAGCCAAAATACCATGACAGTTTGCTTTAAGCAGGAAAAGGCTAGTCTGAAGGAGTTGGTAATCCAGCTATGCCTTATGCATCACAGGCTTTGGCAGAAATGTGCCACCATTTTTTCTAGGGTTTAGTTACAGCTAGAATTGATGAAAGGATTGGAAATGCTAAGAGAGCTGGAGTATGCAGGTTCATATAATGTTGGCGAGGGTGATGGGATTTTATCAATGTACTTAAAACCTGAAGGGAGGATGCAAAGAGAATAGAGCCAGATTCTTTTCAGTGGTGCCCAGTTCCAGAACAAAAGGCAGTAGGTACAAACTGAAACACAGGAAGTTCGTATTAAACATCAGGAAGCACTTTTTGACTGTTAGGGTGACTGAATATTGGCAGAGGTTGCCCAGAGAAGTTGTGGTGCCTTCCTTCTTGGAAATATTCAAAAACCACCTGGGTATGGTGTAAGACAGTCTTCTGCAGGGGACCTCACCAGAACAAGCAGTCTGGACTAGATGATCCTGATGATCTCCATAGGCTTCTTCCAACATCATTAATTCTGTAATTCAGAGAAAGACTCTTAAGAGACCTTTTAAATATTAGTACAGAAATGGGGGGGGGGAGGACAGAAATAAGAAACCACTTGCATTTTGATATTTTCTGAAGAACTTTTTTAAGGCATTATAATACTACCAGCAAAAATTTTATAGCATCTTGTATGAATATTAGGTCATAAACCATCACAAACATTTCTGGTAATATCCTTCTGGATCCCCTAGATCAGCCTTTTAATCTGCCACTAGTTTCCTCTGAGAACTAATACTGAACATACACATATATTAGGTTCCAACGGAAATATATGGTTCTTTATTTGGATCTTGCAGGGCTAGAAACATTAATCTTCTGAAAAATACTCATCGTTTTTCAATATATAACAAAACACTTAATATCATTAAAATTAAAAAAAAAAAATCAAGTATTTTTACTACATCAATTTTTTTTACTGGATTTCTTTTTACTTGGAATTGCTTGTTAAATAAAAATAATCTATGCTTAAAAGAACAATCTATTGTGTGATTTATAGTAGTTGTACTGTATTATAATGACATTTATGCATATCAAAATATCATATGAAAACTAAGATACATGTAATTCATTTTTTCCTGTTAATATCACATTTTTATATACATCCTTGATTATCTTAGCATTTATATTCTATATATTCTACACAAGAAAGAGAGGAAGAGACTGATAACGGACTAACAAACTCTTAAAACCAAGTGTTCTTGTTCACTTTGAGCCTTCTGGATTATTGACAATTCTTTCTAAAAATGTAGGTCCTCACCTGCATATATCAACCTTCTGTTGATATTTTTTGTTTGTTATTATTTTCTGTCTTTTTATTATCACAGCATTAAAAACATTTATCATTAGTTTGTAAATATTGATTCCAGAAAATTATGATTTTATACATACACAAATGTATATGGTAATATAAGAAAAGAATAATGTTGGAAAAGAGCTCAAAGACAGAATCATCTATTATAGCATTTGATGCCATCTCATGAATTTTTCTATAACAGATTAAGCCAAATGGATATGGATAGATGCACTATCTGAATGGAAAACTTGCTTGAAACAGTGTGGTGATTAATAAATAGCTGGTTGAGTCGAGAGGTCAGGAAGCTCACAAGTTGACAAAGAACTCTGATAAACAAGCTGGATAAAAGGACAGTGTTCTGGGATATGATGTTTGTTTACAGCATGGTTGTCCAACCTTTTGGCAAAAAAGGAATTGCCATGGGCTGCATATAAAATATGTAATAAGCTTAATGTATATAATTAACAGAAGGGGTTGTTTTTTTTTTTTTGCATTTGTGTTTTTTTATTAAAACATAAAAAAAAAAAAAAAAAAAAAAAAACCATAAAACTAATGGGATGTTTGACCTTGTTTTTGTGAAACTAATACATCAGGCAGTTCCATAGCAGTGGGTACCATTCCAAGTGACTTCTCGTGGTGTTCATCACAGATTTTTGATGAAATATTACTCTTCCTGTACTTCATTCTTGACAATAATAGTTCACAAATGTATGCACTGCCAAAAAGCGATGACATGAATAAGGTGTGATTGTGAAGCAAACATGGCCAAATTTTTATTTGAATTGAATGCCCAATCGCAATTCTATAGATTCAATATGACAAATTTGCAAAAAACATGTCAACTGAAAATGGAGTCACAAGTATAAAAACAAGATTATTATTATTTTTTTTTTATCTTGAAACCCATTCTCAATTTTCTATATCAAAAGGAATGTGCAGCTGCAGATTTTTCACTGTTCACAGGACTTTAGACAATGTATCAAAATGCATGAAATTATTTGCCATAACTTGAATTAGCCCCGATTTAAGTTTCGTTTCAAATGCTGTTACTGTCTGAAACATAGCACAGATAAGGTGATTTTCACCTTGAAAACACATGTTTAACCCATTTAAATGAGCAATAAAATCTATCAAAAGTGCTAAATCTGTGAGCCATTTCCCACCTTCATGTTCTGGCACAATTTTTTCTTTTTATTCCATAAATGACTTGATTTGACTTGGCAAAGTATTCTCAGCATTTTACCCTGATTTAGCTACCTACCTTTGGAAAAGTGAATTATGACCCCATTATCAGCACCCATACTTATAAGGAACTCCTAGAATTGGTGATGATTCGGTTGCTTGGACTTTACAAAATTCACAGCTTCGATGTTGATTTGCATGACATCAATTTTTAAAGATTTGCACAAGAATTTTCTTGAAGTGAGTTACCTGCGGTAGTTGCATCATGTTCTATTAATTTTATGTCTTTCTTTTTTCACCAGCCATCTCTGGGGCACCATCAGTAGCACTACCAGATATGTTGGCAAAGGTTAAAGAAAATTGGTTTAGTGTGTTTTTTTACCGCTTCATAGAAATCAAGAGATTTAGTTGTGTTTTTGACGGCACCAAAGAAGCCATTTCTTTGATATTATATTTTTTATCACTACCTCTAATGAAAATGGCAAGTTGAACTGTATGTGCAGCATCATTATTTTTATCTATTGCCAAAGCATAAAAATTTGAAATCAGCAGCTGTACTCTTTTTTTTTTTTTTTTAATAGATATTCCTATTTCTTCAGTTTACCTGGCTACAATCTAGTGAGGAAAACTGATTTTAGAAAGAAAAACTTTTTTTATTAGAACACATTATATCTGTCATGCTTTCCATACATTGCTTAATAAACTCATCATCAGGAAATGGTTCTGATTTTTTTGCAATCAGAGTTGCTATCACGTACCTACCTTTTCTAACAGTCTGTGTGAGTTTTAGCTTTTCTAAAAAAACATTTTATTGAAGTAACAGACTTTTTTTCAGTTCCTCTATTGTGTTTTTACAAAGTATTCCTTGATCTGCATTGAATTTGGCAGCATGTTTCTGCATATAATGTCTTTTCAAATTGCGATCTTTGAAAACTGACACAATTTCCTTGCTAATTAAGCACAGTGCCATATCACTTGCCAGCGCTGCACTGCACTCTCCCCATGCTCCAGAGCAAGGCCAGGCCACTTGGTGGGGCACAGTCACCACCACGATGATGCAGCAGCAGGTGGCATGGGTCACAGTCCAAGCTGAGCTGGGCCACATGTGGCTTGTGGGCCACGGGTTGGGCATACCTAGTTTAGAGTATTAAGTTACCAAAATCCAGTGTAGTGAATATTAACAGAAACTTGGAAAAACAAATGTAGCATAGGCTTGAAAGGTATAATTCACCTTCTAGTGTTGTTACTACCACTTTCATTTACGCTTCCAACTAACCTCATAATTTTATGGAGATTTTACTTAGAATTTAAGTACTAAACAATATTTAAGAAATGTAACTGCTAAGTAGGCAGGCTGAAGCAAACACAAACACAAAAACAGCCAAGTCTTACCCTTTTTCCTTACCCTACCTGCCAAGGAATGTAACAAGAGAGATATGCTTACCACCTTACCTACTTTACCAGTTGAAGATATGACAGTCTTCACTGCCTTCCTCAAAATAAAGATAGCTTTAGCAAAGAATCTACATCTTCCATCTCCCCAGAATGTGCCTCTCACTGTCATTCATACCTGTCATTCATGTGTTAGAATAGATCAAATTAAAAATGTCTCTGCGGTAGATATAATTTATAAAATTGTCCGTTATGTCTGACAACAGGAATACAAGAGTCAAACTATTTTGTGGGTTTTGTCCTTTCTCTCTAAGCTGATATTTCTTGGGATAAAAACACTTAATATCACTTTGAATTTCTGTGCAACTGCTACTAGTTCACTGTGTTTCTTGACCATCTCTCTGTTCTTATATTCAACATGCATAAGCATTAAAAAAAGGTGTCAGATTCAAGGATTTGATACAGCAGCACTTACACCTGAACTTGTTGTTTGTGATAAATACCAAATGAAGGGAGAACAGACTCACTGCAGTGCAATTTTAAGATGCTTCTGTAAAAAAATCTCACTCAGGTTGCCCAAATTCACTCATTATAAAATAAATGTCTAGAAATGCATTAGCAGACTGCTTGGATATTTCACTTAAAATGTTGTCTTCAATCATTAAAAAAAAAAAAAAAAAGCTTAAGCATTTTACCTAACAGACCTGAATAATGAATAATGATGGCATCAAAACATGTTTCTATTTATTATTTTTTAAGCACACCAACTTTTTCCAGGCATTCCAGCTAAAATGTTTTTCACAGAAGCAGAGTAGAGATAGATCCAGATGAAAACCTTATAGGAAAGCTTTACTTTGGATGTTCCAATCTATCTGTGATTGCTGTCTTGCTTTTCCTTTGTAGCAGGGCAGAAATCATTAGAATTAGGTTCAGAAAGGGAGTTCTATAGAAAACTTGACTTTGAAGTGGGCATTTGGCATTTTGTTTTTAAAGGCTAGTAACTGCCAATTCTCTTTGAAGATGAGTAGAGATACAGTGGTACAGTACAGCATTCTTTTTTATTTCTAGAGTCATAGGCTTTACCAGCTCTGGCCCTTTGGCATCTTAAAGTATGATAGAAACTAATAAAAATGGCTGATGTCTATCTGAATTTGAATTTAAAATGTGTCATTTTTCTGCTCCTACCCTTTCTTGTGATTGCACTGAGAGGAGAAGTACGTTATGGAAGGATGCCCTACTGATGGGCTATTAAGGTTTTCCTTATAGGTAGTAGACCTGCATAAGATTCAGATTATGGCATTCAAAACCCAAGCCTTCAGGCACTTACCTAAAATTCAAACTGCTTCTTTCATTTTGTGGTCATCCCCTTCTGGTTAACACAAAAGGTTTATTATCTATTTTCCTCTGCATTAACAAAAACATTGTGCAAGTCACTCCTTTCATAGTTAATATATGATTTCATGACTGAACGCCATGGAAGTGGGAGTGCAGGGAAGCTGGTGATGCTTTTGACAAGAACCTTATACCACTTGACAGCCAAACCATAGAATCATAGAACTGTTTGAGTTGGAAGGCACTGTTAAAGATTATCTAGCCCAGCTCTCCCGGCTTTGGATGTCTTCAGGGACAGGGTATCCACCACTTCTCTGGCAACCTGTTCCAGTGCCTCACCACCCTTGCTGTAAATAATTTCTTTCTTATATCCATTCTAAATCTCTTCTCTTTTAGTTTGAAACCATTTTCTTTTGTCCTGTCACAACAGACTTTGCTAAAGAGCCCATTTCTTACAGCCACTCTTCAGACACTAAAAAGCCACTCTCAGATCTCCCCGGAGCCTTATTCAGGCTGAACAGCCCCAGCTATCTCCTCCTGACCTCCTGACCTCCCAGAGAAGGCATTCCACCTCTTGTATCACTTTTGAGACCCTCCTCTGGATACACTTCTACTGGTCCATGTCTCTCCTGTATCAAGGACTCCACATCTGGATACAGTACCCCCTGTGGGGTCTCTTATAAAAGACTAAAATGCAGGAAACAAACAGTAGGGAATAAAAAACAGTAAATGACTGTGATTCAGACAGTTCACTGTTGGAATTCTTCAGGAATCTCTGTGTGCATAATTTGTCTACAGGAGTGAACACATACACATACACATCAGTTTGCTGCTTTTCTTTCTTTTTATTTTTTTTTTACAAAATTATTCTGTTTAGTTGAAATTTAACTGGCTGCAGCAAGTTTCAGGAGCATCTCATCGTATGAGTCACTGGCAATAAACTGAATTTCTGTGTTGATAAATACAGAGTTACACATATAAAAAAAAAAAAAAACAACCGAAAGTAAGTGTTTGCAAAGATTTAGATGAATAGCTATTATTCCTAAGAGATTCAGGAGCCATTTTGAATAAGTCTCTCTGACTCACAGCGTGTCCATCAATGGGCTAAGGTGAAATGGAATGTAGGGTTTTTTTCAGTGGATGAAAAGAGATCTAAACAGCAAAGAAGGTATACTATGCCCAGCTTTCAATAAAGTAACATTTTGCTGTAGGTCTAACTTCTGCATCCCAAATTCCTCTGCACCAACTCAAAGAAGAAATTGGCAGAAACTTTAAAACTAGACAGTAGAAAAATGTGGCAAAGGTATGGTAACTGCCTTAAAGGGGTAAGGATTCTTTGCTTTAGAAAAGAGGAGGTGAAAAGTGGAAGTAAATGACAGATGTTATATGAAACTATCTGTGATACAGAGAAAGGGAATGGAGGATACTTCATGTGCTATGAAATCTGTGGGAATACAAGAAAAACTGTTCAGAGCAGAAGCTGTGGAGCAAGATAAACAGCAAGAGAACCAAGGACACCTCTAGAAGAAGAAAGAATATCTCACAGCTCTGATTGGATAAGCACCTGTGTGAACGGTTGAAGACTGTTTTGTAGAATGCTCTGTTGACGTGTAAAGGTGGATGGGAAAGTTGTAGGGTTGGATGGGAAAGCTAGAAAAAGAAAACTTGTGAAAGTATATAAGTGATGTGAGAACTTGTAATAAACGATTTGGATTATTCACATCTGAGTCCGTGCATCAGACGCTGCAGAAATCTAAGGATATTAAATGAAATTCTTAGAAGTTTCAAAGCAAACAAGATTTGGAAAATATCTCCTGTGGATAATGAGATCACAGGATTTGTTTTCATAAGGCGTGACAGCTCTCTGAATTACAGATGGATCAAAAGGCAATTAGTCTGGTTTATAGAAGGACAGGGATCTGGCATGGGAAATACTTAAGCTGGAATTTTGTTACAACTGGGATGATGTATCTACCAGTATCGACAGTTCTGGTGCTTATTCCTACAGCATCCACTGTGGCCAGTGACAGAGATCAGATTCAGAGCTAAATGGCCACATACCATGATACTTCTTTTTGTCTTATATTGGATAAGCTGAGTCATAATACAGCTATATATTACTGAAGGATAACAATAAAATTCTATTAGTCTCACTTTCTAAATAGGTGCAGAACATTGTCAGCATGCCTTGTATAAAAAGTCAATATTTATCAGTTTTAAACTTCTCATATTTCAAATTGAAGTCATGGTTTCTTTCCACTAAACGCTAAAATGCTTTGAAATAGTTGGAGTGGAATGAAGTGTCTAGGTAAGCTACATAAATGAAGAAGACCTTGGAAAAATCACCTCTACTTCATATTGTTAGGCTGCCAACCGTGTTAAGTTTCCTGAATTGGTCATGTAACAAATATGATTGTGTACACAGTGCAGTTTTATTATTCTTTGGTTCATGTTGGCAATATTTGTTTCTGCTGCTGTGGTGGAGGTCGGGGCAGTGACAAAAAGGACAATGGAAATCTGCACATAAATGGAATAAGAATTTGCAAGGATCCCTCAAGCACGAAATAATGTTTGAGAGAGAGAAAGAAATATTTCATACGGGGAAAGTACATCTCTTCATACCAAAGTAGAAACTGTCACATCATGAAATAAATTCTATAAATATAGCTCATTTGGATATTTTCAGCATGGAAAATACATACCAGGACAGAGTTTCCCATGCAATTTCTCTTTATGCTTTGCTGCTGGACAACATCTATATCATAAAATTGTCATGTTGTCATCTAAGGAGTTGAAGACTTTTTTATTTTTTAATATGAGTTACTTGAGAATAGGGAGTTTGCATATTGCTGGAAATTAAGAGAAGCCATGAGGTATATAGAAGTCATATTAAGACACTAGTAAGTCATTTTTCTCTATGTTACAGAGAAATTGATCTAAGTTTTATAATTTTAGTCATTATATGGAGGACAAGCCTTGAAAAGGCAGCAAGGAAGGTGAGTCTGGAACACAAATTTTTACCACCATTTGATATAAGTTTGTTAGGGATCATTCCTGTTATTATTATTGTTGTATGTGTTAATATAACCAAGTTAAGGAGCGCTGGAGCCCAAAAGTAACCATCATGAAGCATACAGAGGTATAAAGAGAAAAAAAGATATTTTCTCTTTTCCTTTCTTTTATTAATAATGCCTATCTAAAGATCCTCAAGGATTCAGGAACATTAAGCAGCCTTTAATGCAGTTAATTCTAGGAAAAGATAAAATCACAGGAGACCACAAAAACTCATGACAAAACTATGCAGTTTTTGTAGCTCTAGGTACAGAATAAATATCATAGATATACAAGCAGATCTGAATTTAGATAAACATTCTATGCTCTCCTTTCTGAGACAGTTGTTACAGTCTTAAAAGTGGTGTTCACCTGTACAAAGGTGTGATATTCACCCATTTAAAAAAAAATGCTGAAGAGATAATGAGATAGAGTCTGGTGCATATTGGTACGTTAGTGTAAGAAAGCTTTTCCATGATGAAACATCTAAAGGGAAAGTCTCCAGGAGCGTAAGTTTAGCATCTTTCACAAGTACTTACATCAAGGCTAGTCTTAAAGAATATGAAAGAGCCCATTCTTCCAAAAGAGGTAGTTCAGAGCCCACATTTAAAAGAGACAGAGTTAAATTTCATTTTTTCAGGAGCCAAAGTTGAAGATCCCTATGGTTTCACCAGAGACACCACTTAGTCCACGGAGTATTTAAAAAAACTAGAGATAGATCTAACATGTATTTGCAATGATCCTGGAACCATCCAAAGATGTGCACATATAATTTACATTATCTTAAGCAGGAATTGTATAGATATCTGAGATGTCAGTGCAGGTCTGTATGCGTGGGATTAAAAAGAAAAGCATAGGTTACAACCTTGAGCCTGAGAGATTTTCTTTGATTTGCTTTCCTATTCATGTGCCAATCAAATCTACCCCAGTCAACATGTGAAATTTCATGAGCTTCTTTGCAGACAAAATATATTTCACTATACTTAATATAACACTCAGCTGCAACATAGAATTGATGATACGCGGTCTGGAAATAGCACTTTTTTAGCAGAGGCAACACAGGACTTCTCTCTATGCAGACTTCTCTCCTATATCTCTCCCATAAAATACAATTCTTGGTTAATGATTGGAAGGAGGACAATTATACAATTGTTATGTGATACAGTAAGTGTTTATTCTGGATAATTTATTTTTAAAATAAAGTTAATAATTTACAAACAGTACAAAGTTGTTTGCCTTAAACTTGTGTAAATAATCAGGAGGCAATTTGAAAAGTTCTCTCTTTGATGAAACACATTGTTATGCACAATACTTGTCTTTTTTGTTTGCAAATGATAAATTATTCAAAACAGTTTCTCTATGCAGTCATGTGGTTGCTCAATGTGTCAGTAAGATAGGAGTTTTTTATTTTTTGACTGGATCCCTTAAAGTAAGAGACACGTAAGATATTCAACACTTTCACTATGTATTATTCCACCCTAGCAATGAGAAGTGGAAAAAGGCAAAATATACCACTAAATTTATTTCTGAAACAAATTTGCAAAACAATTCTGGGTCTATGATGTTTGCTTTTTCAGGTAAGGGATCTCTAAGGGAGATGTCCTTTGTATATTGTTGGCAATAGAAAGCTTACAGTGCAGTTTAAGATTATCACAGGTAATGATCATATGTATTCTACTTTTTAGCCAAACAAGAAAATGAAAAATGAGCTGCTCTGTTATAGATCCACTATCAAGTTTTTAAGCAGGCATAACCCGGTAGCTGATTGATTAAAGGCAGCTATTCAACTGTGTTGACCCCAACTGCTTCAGTGGAAAAATGAGTCATAGTTCACCTATTTGCATATGCAATGTTAGGATAATGAATTCTTGCACATGAAGTGAGTTATGATGAGGAAAGAGATACATGCTTTAAAATTGCAGGGACATGTTTCTATCTGGAAGAAGTGAAACAAGAGACACAGGTTCAACTCCCTACCCTGTTTGAACAATAGCTGCCATTTGGAGAAGTCAGGCACAATTCATAAATACGATAAATTTTACTGGGGGAGGCGTTCTTTTTCAATGTCTGGACTTCTGCTGACTTTTCTTTTTTTTCAGTGCACTTTGGTGAGGTGACATGAAATCTCCTATTTGAGTCTTGTAACATCTTATTTATTTTTAGAAAGAGGAAATATCTTGTTATTCTTGTCAGCCACTAAGATACCCACCAGCATAAATATCTCACCAGATCCAACATTTTTCTGGAGCTTAGGAACAATATAAATTCTCGAAGTTTTTCTCTTGCAGGACATTAACTTCATCCGTTTTACACATCTCACCTTCACAGGGAAAATCTACAATGGATAAATCATAAACTGTAACAAAAAGACTTTTAGGTGTAGTTTGTTCAGGTTTTTGAAAGAAGGTACACTAAACCAGTATGTCAATTTCTAGAACTATACAGCTGTTCTGTATCACAGGAAAAGGGTTTGGAGAACATCAAGAGCTTTCTGTCAAAGCAAAAATCTCTTTTTTTTTATGTCTACTATGTTGAAAAATGATGGAGTGAAATTTTGTATGTGTTTTTAATAAATATTTGGAAATTTTCATGGAAAAATGTCTAGGAATTCTAAGCTATATCAATTTATATCTAATCAAATGCAAAAAAAAAAAATAGTTCACTGTTTCTGGGCTATTAGTGATGTAAAGTTTGAATGAGGTTTTGAAGAAAAAAATGGGTTTTTCCAATCTTTTACTTTTTCAGCAGGCCAAAAAATTGGAAAAAACAATAGATGCAATGGGGAAAAATGAATGGAAAGCATCAAGCAAAGAACAAAAGATCTTTCCCAGTTTGCTTCAGCTTTGATTTGCAATGATTTGAGTTAAATTAAAAAAAAAAAAAAAATGAAATTTTAAAGCAAAAATGCTTTCCCACTGGTGTACTGTATTTTTCCTCACTCATTTTTTCACTGCGTCCCCCCTGAATGAATGTACACTGTGGATCCAGTTGCCCTGCTCTTCATAAATGCCGCAAGCCATAGTGTCAGAGCTGGAAAAAAAATTTTGCAGGAAAGCAAAGAAAATGACATACTCCCTTGAAGTGTATACCCTTGGAGTGACATGGGCACTATGCACCGTGCATAGAATTATGGTTACCTTTCGTGCTTTTGTACAACTGGAAGTAGAATCACATTACCCATGAAGCAGCCACTGTACAGCTCATCTATCTAGCAAAGTACAATTACTGAATACAGAAAATTGAATATATAAATACATGTTGAAAATATAGCCTTAAGCACAAAAACCCTCATCAGGCCATAAGTCTTATTTAACATTCATGTGCTAGTTAGTTTAGATCAAGCTTATCCTGAAGATTTTATCAGGCAACATTTTTACTGCCTATAAGTCAACATGTTTTGCCAATCTACAAATCATAGACTTTGTTCAGTAGTGAATAATTCCTTTGGCGGATTAGAAATGTATCTGCCTGCTGTGTAGGAGATGGCAATCTATAAAGCCACTTCATTACTTACAACTCTTTCTTTTTTCCTCTGTATTCCGTTTTTATGGAATATATTCTCTGATAGCAACTAAATCTTATTTTGCTGCCACTTGCTATGTATGAAGTATTAAAATAGTAATAATAATAATTTCAAAACCTGAAAGCAGAGCATGCAAAGAATAAAGAAATTCAGCTTTCATCATGCAGTTGCATGAAGAAAAGGAAAACTAAAACTGAAGTATTTCTTCAATTCTAGAAAGATCAACTCAGCATACCAATTACAATCTGAACTAGGAATGTCAGAGAGGTAAAACTTTAGACAGTGATTTATTCTTGACCCTGTATGCCCTTGACACAAGGTACAATACTATATTGTGAAATACAAAAACTGATGAGATTCTAAGGGTTGCACTCAACTACTCTGTATTTACGGAGAGTTGGACAGAACAGAATTTTTCCATGCTCTTGATTTGATGGACAATCTTTTCAAAAGCAGAATCACATTTTGCTGACCTGTTTTGTTTGGTGGTTTTGGTTTTGTATTTTATGTCTGGCATTTTCTACTGCTTTTGAACATAATTTCTCTTCAGTGTATTGGGAAATGCTGGGGACTTTCTTTAAGTGCTTTCTTGTTTAAAATTCTTACGTGCTAAATTTGAACTTGAAACATATTTTGAAAGAGCCTGTAGTACTCCAGGCTCTACATATATTTTGAGTTTGTATCTGCCTAATTATTTTTGTAAGGGGGGCCCATAATCAAGACCAAAATATATGTAAAACCTGTTCTACATCTCTTTCCTCCTTGTTTAATTTCCCACCAAATTCAACGGCATTCCAGAAACAAAATGTAATTTAATAAGTGGGTAAGTTTTCTGAAAGCAGTATGTGTAAAAAGTGTCTAACCTAGAAAAAATATGCAATATGATTGATACTTAAAGGCAGCTTATGAGTTCCCTATTGTCAAGCTCAAATTGGCATTTTGAAGATAAAGATGTTCTACCATTCTTTCTTGCAGACCATTGGGATTCCGTGACTGCCCTGGTGCAATACTTCTCATTTGTGCAACAGGAAATGCAAGTTGATTTTCTGATTGACAGAAGAGCCAGGAAATAATATCTCTGCTTGTGCTCAGTGATTTATGGATAATGTGCTAGCTCTTTTTCTGTCCACCAGCCTAACCTCGTAGCAGCTTACAAGCTGCAGTGCCACTAAGACAGTTGTTATTACTCTTTTTTAAGCCCAACAGTTGTGCTTGCTCTTGATTCCTTATAACAGCCAATGGTGACAGTAACTATGATGTATACTTTCCCTTTGTACAGGAGACAGAATTCTGCAGCATTGTTCATCTATCTGATTCCCTTGTAGGCTTTTCACCTACTGTGGTAATTTATTTTTCAGAAAAATACCTCTTGAAAGTAAACATGGATACGCATTGTATGTGTGTATTTGTGTATGCCCAGCTTCCTCTTTATATAACTTTGCTCTATGCCTGAGGCTTTTTTTTTTCTCTATATGTAGCATATACCTGCTCTCATCCATCACACTTCATTCTGTAGGCTAATCTAACTCAGACAGTTTTCTGATGCTCCATTATGACAGTCAGTACTGAAAAGTATTGCCAGATTAAAAGTAGATTAAAAAAATAATGCTACTATTCAGAATAGCATTCCCTGATTATGAATGCTTGTGGATCCTCTCCTTTTCATTTTGGACTGTTAAGAGTACATATGTTAGAACATTTCTCTTTCTAGATCTCTCACTGCATTATTTTTACTCTAACAGTTTTTGATGAGTGAAAATTTTCAGGGTCTTATTTTTTTTTAAAGAACTGGAAAATTCCACATTAAACATTATTAACCCCAGAAAACTAAAGTCGAGTAAGAAATAAGTGACTACATCAATATTTGAATGTTTAAATGATTCTGTCCCATGCTATATACAGTGGGTCACAGCACATTTATACAAAATTTGCTGTTTTAAGGAGTCAAACAGAAGCAAAAAGTGATAATCATACTTGAAAAATGCCCAGGTAACAGGAAAATGGCTCAGCCTTTAGGTTTGGAAGAAGTGGTTGATGGAAATGCAAACCTCTTCCTTTCCTTCCCAGTCAATTTGTAGACCTTGGCAAGAGACCAGCAGTGTCCCAGTATGACAGGGTAGAAAGTTCTGTGTTTATATGTGATATCTGTCATCATTTTCTGTGTGAATGATTAGCTACTATTTTTCTCATTATGATTTTGTCTTCTGTTTTCTCCTTCAATTTTTCACATTTGTGGTAGATTAGCCTTGGATAACAGCCAAACTCTCACCCAGCTGCTAACCCATTTCCCCTCCCCTGAAGAACAGAGGAGAAAATGGGGAAGAAATAAAAGGAAACAGAAAGCTCATAGGATGAGATAAAGACAGGAAGATCACTTACAAATTACCACTGTGAACAAAACTGAGTTAATTCAGGGAAAATTAGCCTTAATTTATTGCCAATTAAAACAGGTGCAGGTAGTGTGAAACAAAGACAGATGTTAAACATGTTTCTTCCAACCTCTCTGTCAACTGCACTTTGACACTTCTGTTCCTCCCTCTGCCCTGGGTGGTGCCTGTATAATGGGTGTAAAGAAGATGTTGCAGTCAATATATAATTTTTTCTCTTTCTATCTTTCTTTTTACACTTTTCCTCCTCTCCACTGTGGTCTGTCCATAGATTGCAGTTCTATGGGAAATATCTTTTTGCTCTGGAGTAGTCTCCTTTGAAGGCTGCAGTGTGGATATCTGCTGTGGCACCTGAAGCATGTGCTCTTCTTCTTCTCTGATCTTGTCATTCACATTGCTGCTTCTCTCTGGTTTTCTCCCTTCTTTTTTGCTTATATGGTTTTGGTTTTTTTTTTGCCCTTTCTTACCTGTTTGTGCCCAGAGGTGCCACACCTACGGTTTGTGGCCTTGTGCTCTGTAGTGGGGTTGTTGGAGGCAGCTGGAAGTGGCTGTCCAAACATGGGGCAGCCCTGACCATTTCTCACAGATATCACCCTGCAAAGTCCCAGAGACAACTCCTGGACACCTATGCCCAGTACAAAATTCTCTACCCATCTTCTCTCTTGAAATACTTTTTTAAGTCTATGTTTCTAAATGCACATAGCATAAATCAAAAGCTTAATTGTAAATAACTTGAATCCTGCCTTCAAACACAGAAATTCTCAGTTCATTCCAAATGTATATCAGGCTCCTTGTGCAACCGTGTGGTACCAGATGCCTTTCATGTTGGCTGTGGTTTTGCTGTGTGGGGAAGGGAACTGAGAGGGCTGGGACAAGGTCTAGTTAAGTGTTGTTCAGTTGGCATAGGACAGAGGAAAACACAAGTACATGGTTCCTATCCTTATTTATGTCATTTTGTGAAGTTAGAGGACAGGAAAGTAAGTCAGATATGAAGGGCCAATATACCTGTAGAGAATCAGGTGCGAACTGTTGCTCTGGAAGTTTCACATAAGCATGAGGAAAAGCTTTACTGCGAGAGTGACAGAGCAGAGAAGGAGATTACCCAGAGGGACTGTGGAGTTTCTTTCCCTGGAAATATTCAAAATAGAATTGATACTGGCTACTGTTCTCTATGGGACCTTGCCTATGCAGGGAGGTTGGACAAGATAATCTCTACAGTTCCCTTCCAACCTTAGCTGTTCCATGATTCCATCCCATCTAAACACAGAACAGGCTGCTTTTACAAGTAGGCTGCAATCACTGAAGTATCTAAGGTTTTGCAGTGCTGAGGTGGATATGTTCTTGCATTGAAGATTCTAGTTTCATTTCCCAAAGAAATTTTTTAAGCTCCTAATTCATAGCCCTTTAGAACATTTTAGCCATGAATTTTGTACTGTCTATAGCTACTGTGCCAGTGGGTCGATTTATGAGGAGATGGTGAGATAACATACTGGGGGAAAAGGCAGTTCATGACATGTAGTCTCACCCTGTTGACAAAACAGACACTCTCTCAGTGAAACGTGTGCTCTCTAGGCCTCCCTGTCCTCCAGACAGCTCCTCTACCTCACTGCTCTTCTAGATCTCCATGAGCTTTGCTCCAAGCAAGGACGAAAGCAGTATTAATTTTCCTCCCAACCATCTCCTTCTGAAGTGCACCATCTACTTACCTAATTCCAGGTACTATTACACTGTTAGGAGTACAAATAAAAACATTCTGAATTTATTCATGGGATGCAATATGTTAAAAGCTGCTGGGACATATGCATAATTTAAAAAGTGCCCTCACCTAGATTAAAAAAGGAATAGACCCATCAGTTTCCCATTTTGAAATTTATTTTTAGTGATGATGAGGATTCTTTCATGATTTTCACAACTGTATGTAACAATAAAGCCCCCCACTGCCTCACTGTGCTCACATCCACTGTATGATCTACAGAAAGATCTATCAAGTTGATGAATATCACTGGGTGCAATTTTTTTCCACATGAAGGAATTCAATGGCACACCTTTGCTTTATACGCATGTCCATGTCTGACGCCTCTTTGTCAGACTGCCCCTCTGCTGCCATTTGACAATCTCAAAGGAAGTACATGTTTAGTTGTTGCTCTCCTTTTTTCCACATTCTCATCAATTTTCTCACAGCATGGAGGGCTGCACCACAGTAAAAGATTTGCTTTCTTGCTTTCTCTAAGATCTAAGTTCTGTTCTCATATGGAAATCTGTTCTTAGCTTTCTCCAAATATTACAGAAACATTAAAGCACTGGATTTATGATAGAATTTTTCAATACATCGGCCTCTAAAAATGATTTCAGTGTGTTTGTAAAACAGCACAATTCACAGAGAATGGTTTTTAAAGTCCACAAAATTTTCTAAATAGCTTAAAGACCTCCTATTGTTCCTGTTTTATATGTATATGAACCGTAAAATACACTTCATTCACTTCAATCAGTTTTTTTGTTGTTTTAGTCAGAAGAGACACACGGGCTTAAAAACTGATAGCAGCCTTTACAGTTTGATATATTTTACATGAAGATGTTGCTTCAAATTGTGTACCTGCAGATTATTATCATCTGATCTTTTTAACTAGTTGCCAAATTATATAAAAAATAGCAGGAGTCATAAGCAGAAAAAATACCAGTTTTTTATATTCATGAAAATAAAATCTTGTTCTTTTAGTTAAATCGCCATAGAGATGTATACATTTCATTTCTTCATTTTAGCTATTCTTTCTTCTCTTGCTTCTGTTCTTTTTTTTTTTTTTAATATAATCCCCTCTGTGCAACACATTTGACTTTTAGATCTACTTTTTTTGTCTGATTTTCTTCTACTTTAATTTTACCTTAAACCTGCTGCCATCTCTATGGCATCTCAACTAATCTAAATGTGGCATCTAAACTAATATCTCAACTAATCAGGTAGTTTAAAGAGGCTAAGTAAATGGGGATATATCTATTCCACTTGCAAATCATCCCTTGTATCATTTAATGTTGTTGTAAAACTGTGATGATGCAAGAAATTTTATTTTTTAACCTCTTTCCATAAGTAGTTTCTTTTTCTGCAACATGTACTTACCATTTTTTTTAATATTCAGTGCACTATCTTCAATATATTTCATATTCTTCATAGTCTCCCTTTTTAAAGTCCAATATTTCTGTACTACTATGTTTTTGAGTATTCTTTTGAGAACCAAAAATTTGATGTTGTTGCTCTATGATCACAAGAATCAAATCTTTAGCAACTTTTATCTCATTTATCACGTATATTTTATATTCTTGGGGAGATATCCAAATACATGTCTGGCCTTCTTGATTACTCAGCAGATTTAAAAGGAAATAGCTGTATTTTACCTTCAGAAATAACTTTCTTAGTGATTTCATGATTTTTATTCTAGTCTATGCCAGTGTAACTGAAGTCTTCATGATTAATGATGTGCATCTTTACAAGGATCTCGTATGCATAAAAGCACTTCCTGATCTGCCTGTTTTCACACGGGTTTGGATGTTTTTATCCATTGCATTATAATTCACTTCATACCTTCTCTACCATATGCTTCTATCCAGACCACTCCTGCTGTCGTATGCTATTCCTCTTGTAGAAAAAAATTTCTCTTATATTAAAAATATATTGTTTTTTCCTCATGTTGTATATATCCTCCTATTACTGTGGTGTTTTCATAACTTTTTATTTAGCCTTGAGTCAGCGTTCTGTTAACCTACAGTAATTATTTTTTTCTAAATACATGTGGTTACAGCTCTATAGTTTTCTTTCTATGTATAACCCCAAGGAATTCGTGTAAAACAAACACTTCCTTGATTCATTTTTTGCTTCATTACTTTCAACAGACTGCACTCTGCTACCTTCATTGTGACATTCAAAAATAATTTCTACTCCTTTCATTTTGAGTAAGATCTATGAAGCTGTTGGCCTCAAGACTCATGATGGTTACTGCAAGCTGCAAGTGGCTTGGCAGCCTGCGGTTCTTACAGAGTAAGGGGTGTCCAGACCATCGTCCTTGACTTGTGATAATGCATTCAGCATTCGGTAGAGAATTCAAAAAACACATTCTGTATAGAAAAATGACAACAATGTTCACAGTTGCCAGGAATTTGGGTGTTAAATATTCTCTGTATAGAATAGTTATCTAGAATCAGTGGTAGTCTCACTTGAAGAGTGACTAGGAGTCTGAAAACAAAGAGTATTTTGAATAAAAGACTTGGGAAAGAAAACATGGTCTTGTTTTCTTCTCTAGCTTACATTTTTCTTCATTTTTTCCTTTAAATTTCTCTTGTTCAGTATATATATATAAGTATATATATATATGTTTTAAAAGGTCTACAAGACTTTATCTCATTGTTCCATCATCCACAGCATTTTTTCTTCAGTTCTTAGCAAACTTCAGGAACAGAAGCAGTATATCTTATGCTGAAAATGAAAATGGTGTGTCTTCATTCTGACATTACTGGCATGGGAAGGTGACAAGGAGGATAATAGAGAGCGGCGAAGGGATCAAGATCAAAATTCATGTTTAGACTCAAGGGGCAGTTATTTTTATTTAATTGAGTTCTTTGAGTAATCACTAATAAAATCTCAGTGTTTCATTGCTAAGCCCTGTGTTTAATTTGCAGTTAACCCGTAGGTACCATTTCCCTATCTTTAGAAAATATAAAAGAAACTGGTGAAATCATAATTGAAGTCTGTAGCTTTTTTCAGACTCTGTCTGGATAACTTTCCCACTACAAAGTTTTTTCTGCCTTATATGTAAATCTTAGTACTCTTTTCTTGATGCTTATATCCTCAGGCCTTAAGTAAATAAATAAATAAAGCACTGTCCTATCTCCCATGCCCTTTCAGCAGAATGTATTGTCTATCAAGATGAACCATTCCTATATTGCTGAATGGCCATATTCACCAGTCCATGAATTTGTAATTTAGCCTGTTTACTGCAGTCCTGGGATGTGTACCGCTCAAAATGTTCACCAGGGACTTTGTCATTTAGCTGTGTCATATTATTATACTGTGTAATGAAACATAACCACATAATGCATGTAAATAACAAAATGTCCACTCCCTGCCAAAATGTAAAGGGAATATAAAATGTAATTTCTATTACAATCCCAGATAAAACGGCACAGCAATCTCTTGGAGAAATGAAAATGTTGCCTTGCTGAAATTCTTTTTTTTTTCTTCCTGTAAAATATAAATGAAAGGAGGAGGCACTTAATTTCATAACACTTAACAAGCTTTGTTCCCCACTAAGTTTCTAATTTGTGACTTTTTTTTCTTTTTTTAATATGCCCCCTACATATCTGAATCTTGTAAAATACACTCTTCTATACATATCCTTCTTCTTCCTGGCTTCTTCTCGGCAGTACTCCTCTTTCTATCTTCCTTTACTGTAATCTTGACTATAAATATTTGCAATTTTCTTTCTTTTCCACTATCCTGCTGTACTCTCTCTCTCTCTTTCTTGCAATTTTTCCCCTATTGCAAATGGAAGTTATCTCTGGTGTTTGTAAATTAACAGGTGCTGCTGTTGTACAGATACTAAACTGTTTTAAAGCTCCATTTCATATGCACACACACATACACACACAAAGAAATTACAATAATTAACAGGAAAAAAAAAGGTCTATCCAGCTAGACAAACATACTTAAAATGTAACAGAAAAAAGTAGAACACTTTGTAAATACTCTAGAAATAAGCAAAGTGAATGGCAAACACAGTCGAAATGACACTAGATGTGTTCTGAAGTATATGCATGCTTTTTGAGTTAGGGAAAAAAGTTAACGAGTCTAAGAAGTATCAATTCCAAAAGAAATCGAAGAAGGATGCTGAATGCTATTTAAAACTTGAACAGAGAAGAGACAGAAAAGATGGGCTAATTTCCAAGGAGATGGATTTCTGGGAAAAAAATTGCAAAGGAATCTTCTTTTTTGGAGTAAATAATACTTTTCATTCTTCATTCATTTTTGTCTTCAGCTTCTTACTTATTTTTTCAAGTATGGGAGCATGAATGCTATACACTAATATTTGCTCAAGTTTCAAAAGCTATTTTCTCCCAGGTTGTGATTGCCATGAAAATCTGCATGCCCTTCATTTAAATTGAGTACCACTTTTGAAGCTGTGCATTCAAATACTTACATCAGAGTTGTCATAAACCATATATACTATTTTACATTTTACTATTTATGTGTCAGGAGATAATTTTTCCACGCCATCCTTGTGTGGAAACCTAGAACACAGCTACTAGAAAAGCAGAGTTTTAACCCTCCCCTCACAAGGTTGCAAAAAGAAAATAATTCTGCAACCTGAAACAGCCATTAAAATCCTACATGCTGATTAACGTGCTGATTTTAGAAATTGCATGTGACAAAAAATCCTTGTGGTCCAGGCACATGTTAACAATTTGAAATGCACCTTCTACTCTTCGGTCTTCCCAGTAATAAATCTCTTCATAGGGAAATTGTAACAAACAAACAATCAAGCTTGGATTCTGAGTGCATATGAATAACTGCAACTAATAACACCAGTCCAAATTCCAATCTTGAATCTAAAATATTCATAGTATTTCTTTCACAGTATAATAATAGTAGTAAAGAGGAAGAAAGAAAACAACACCTCTGAGTAAAATCAAAATGATAAATTCAAGAATCTTTCCACAGGCAATTCTTGATCTGAAGAGAATAAACTCATTAGTAAAAATTTTTGTTATCGTAATCTGCTCAGCTCTCATCATGATGACAGTAGAGCTCTTAAGAGTTGAATGAGTTGTCTAACATGATGGATTGTCTCAGGGGTATTCTGAACAACTGATTAATCCTAGTCTGAATGCTTTCCCTTTGTTCACATTGTTTTTCTCTGCCTTGCCATTTTATCTGCTTGTAGTTAAATAAATTAAATCTGTCCAATAATAAAATCTGTTCAATAATCTGTCCAATAAATTAAATCTGTCTATCTCTACACCATTTGGAGGAATGGAAGAAATAATTGTACTTTGCTTAATATAAAATATAGCTGGACACATTTATTCAGTTATCTGCTTTTTTCTTTTTGTTCAAAACATACTTCTATTTCCAAGTAGCACTTAGCAAACAGGCTGATTAAATGAGGTATATAATCGATCATCTGACTGTTATTTAGGCTGAGAGCAAGCAGTTCATCTCCCAGCACTGCACTTCAGAGCATAGGAAATATCAGTTTATACAAATATTCATATTGCAGTAGGCATTTAACCAGTCAGTGTTCAATCTGGTGAAATCACACAAATCAAAAACATATCACAACAAAAAAAGGCTATTTTTTATTCATGTGAGAACATATATCACAACATACACAGGGTATTTTTTTATTTATGTAGACTTCTACATTTTTATCACCTAATTTTGAGGATTGTACTGATTCAATTTTTCACCAAAAGCAATTCTAATGTTGAACTTGGACTTTTATGGCACTTCTTACCTGTGTTGACATTGGCATTTTACAAGGGAATCAGCAGTTGATCTCACTGCTGCCTATCCTAAATTCTTTACTTGGGCTTAAGGACAAACTATTTTGTGCACTTACTTTAGCAGTTGGCTGTTGCAGTTCAGTGGACCACAAAAATACAGACCACTAACATTACACCACTAGGCCAACCAGCAGCAGATGCACAGTGTGCCCTTGGTAAGTTTTAAAAATCACCAGGGGATCATTAAGGAAATAACCCTTGAGAATTCTTGATAGAGCAATTTCTGTCTGGGACTCTTGTATGATACGACATCAGAGCTTTTAGACTCCAAGCATCACAGACCTTGAATGTCTCTAGCACTGACATGTTCCGGCACTAGCACAGTTAGGCAAGATAAAAGAAGTGGGATTCTGGGGTGGCAGTGGAAAAAGGAACACTTCTGCTCATCCAACCAGACTCCTCATCCAACCAGAAGAGTCACCAGAAGGAATAACCAGAGTGAGGCCAGGCAAAAACAAGGCTTAAAGTGACTTGTTTGGCAAGTCCTTTGTGGTAACAGACTGCTGTGTCTACAGCCCTGCAGCCTCCAACAGTGATCAGGCTGGAAAACATTTTCAATAAAAGAATTTTCAACAAGAGAATACGTTAAAATTTATTCAAGTAAAATATGTCACTTAATTTATTATTCTTTGAGGAATATCACAGTCTGACAGTAACCATCTCTATGTTACTTCTGAGCATTTCTTGATGAGCAGACAGAAAAACACTTGAAGCACGTAATCCACATCTTTGTCTGCAGCAGTTCTGCTTGTTTTGTTTTGTTTTGTTTTACTTTTATATTTGATTACTCACAGCTGATTTCTTCTATTATGGAGTAAAGGCAACTGCTCTTGCTTCACAATTACAATTTCAAATGATTTTCTGCTATGTACTCAATACTCAACTTTTTCCATTCTCTTGAAAAGCATTTCTTCTATCATCAAACAAGTCCTCATCTCCCAGTACAGGAAAATTCCTTTCCATGTGAATGGCAAAATAGTTTCAAAAGATTATGTAACTGAGAGTGTAAATCATTTTAAATTGATCATCATGATCACTCTATGAATATTCCCTGAGAGTAAATGCAGAACTGGGACATGGACTTCTTTGAATTAGTACATGTATATCTGCACATTTTCTTTAGAAGTATTTATAGTGTATACTTACATTTCTCCATGTATGGGTTTGGAACAGAAATGGGTTATTTACACCACCAAAAAAACCCATAATGTCCCTGCAAGCAAAGCATATTTGATTGATGACTGAAATCTTACAAATTGAGGCAAATGAGTCTTCAAAACTATGCTTTTAAAAAATATGTTTTAAATTACAGTGCTGATAAATGAGATCTAAAGCAAAGTCTGATAGCCTGCCACTTCACTTCAAACTGTCTCAGTAAGGAGTTTTGAAGCATAATCAATAGCAAGGTGATTTTCATAAGGGAAAGGCCCACTTAAATAAAAGTTGGAGAAAAAATTCCGTTGTCAATTTCAAGTTGGTTTTACTATGAGCCTGTTCATATTCCATGTAATAACAAATTCCTAAAACAGATCATTATTTTCTAGTTGAAAGTGAAAGGTCAAAAAAAATTAGTTAATAATAATAAATTTTCTACTTTTCCCAGCACAAAGCTTGGCATTAGAACTACTCTCCATCTGAGATTTGTGTTAAAGATCTGACTAAGCACTTTTAATCCTCAAAGAAATATAGCTTGAATTAGATTCAAGACAGAAATTGAATGAAAGCATAGTTTTTTGCTATTTGCTTTTTGTTTTATCTAAGCCTAATCTAACTGTTTGGATGCCTGTACTCTTGTACTCTGTACTTTTTCACTTGGGGTTAGATTGTCACTAATTGTATACTAGTTGTAACAGCACTCATGCAATCCAAAGGATGAAAACAGACTCCAGTCCAACTCTGTGCTCAGTGCTAAAATGCCCACTCTTCTACGGTCTCTGAAATGTTTTTTCTCATCATTATCCCATTCATTTCTTATTCAAAAATTCCAGGCTGTGATACACAAAAGACATCAAAAAAGTGGCTACAGCTTTAGAAACAACATGGAAAGTACTTTTACATGTCTGAGTTTAAACAATAGGATATGTCCTTTATTTTTCTTGATCCAATTCAGCATTGTTGGGATGGATATGAAAGGACAACTAAAGTACGTCAGTACAGAGGGCAAGAAGGTGGGAAGTATGGGTAAACCACAACCTCTTTCTGCTCTGGATCTGGAGCAGTGCCACTGAATGATTTCCTTGGTGCAGGACAAATTATAAATACCTCCTTCCTCAGTTTTCCAGTACCTGATATTTCCTTTGTTGTTCCTCTCTCTACACAAGCACTTAGTAGCTGATAAAAGTAAAATTTTCTGCTTTGCTCCATTTTCTACTCATTCAGGAAGAGATTGACAGAAACATTAGTTGGCTGATGATTTCCTTTTCTGTGGTGCTAGAAAAAGAAGCTACAATTCTATTCACCCTAAACTTAGTTCCTAGATGGAAAGCAAAGTAAGAGAAACCAAGTCATTAAAGCCTCTGTATATAGTAATCTTCTACTGGCAGTGAGTGTTTACATCAAAATGTTCTTTTGTTGTTTACATTAAAAAGACTTGATTTGCAAACACAATTTGTGGAACAGCTCTGTTTTCTATCATGTATTTTGGCTTGTCTGGGACTTGATTTACTTTTAATTCAGTAGATCTTGGCTACATAACTCCACCTGTAGTTTCAATCAGTGGTTACAAATATTGCAATTAGCTGCTGTGGAAATGATTATGTTGTCACAAACAGAGGATTAGAGCTTCATGTGAGGAAAAATCATCAAGAGCAAATGAATGCTTCTGAAAAAAAAATAATCTGGGGCTCATGCTAAGATTCATAATAATGAAATAGAAAGCCAGTAGTAGCAAAGGAGGAAACAAAAAAAAAAAAAAAAAAAAAAAAAAAAAAAAGTATTGCTTGTCCCTAATGCATTTTTCTCCCACAGGTTATTAAAATTCATTTGTTGTCAAATGTCTCTTCTCACATGAAGATTTAAACTGATTAAAATGCACAGTATCCAGAGGATTAAACCTTTATCCCATGACAAAGTTCTTCTCATTGGAAACAAAAATGACTGGATTCTGAAATTCTAAGAAAAGGATTTATTTTGAAAAGGAAACAACAGCAGTACAAGCAATATAGGACTGTCGCTACTCTGACTTAGAGCTCCCACCTTGAAACAAGGTAAAAACTGCTCATCCCTAAGAATAGCAGTTTCCAAAGCTGTCTAGATACAAATCCTATTTCTGTAGAGCAAACAGCCCTAAATATTGGTGCAAATTCTTTCAGGTAGCAGTCATGATCTATCTCTGGCATTGCACTCCTTGCTGTCACTTCAGAAATGAATAATCCATTCTCCTGTCAAAGTTAATTTTGAGTGACTCCTAAAAACTATTTTGATGTAATTGATGGTTTGAAATCATTCTAATTATATGAAATACATTTTCTAAAAGTATTAATCTTCAAGACAACCTGTCTTTTACTTGGGTCAATGAAATTCTATTAAAGCATTAGCAGAATTGCAGGAAATTCACTTGTTCTTGTTTAAGCCTAGCCATACAGGCAAAGGTGATTGTTACTTCTTGCAGACACTTAACAGCAAAATGTTTGGTTCAATAAAGCATTCTACACTCTCAGTTTTGATGATATTGACAGAGAAGCTTGATAATACTTTTCAATATTTTCTTTACAATCCCACATTTTGTGTTAACTCTGAACCTCAGTGGACTCATTTTTTCTCACATCAGACAGGGCATTTCTTTCACACCAAGATGGACAGGAAGTATTTCTAGTCTCCTGATCTGTTAAACTTTTGTCAAATGCTGTACAAAACCAATGTGTTTGTTGGGACGTGTTTAGATTTATTTTTTCAGTAGGGGCAATAAATTCGCATATGAACAGTTTCATCCGACACAGATCATCAGTAAATTACAACACATTTAAGCTAAATATAAATATTTTATTGGAAAGAACAAGGTTTCCCTGTACACTTGAATATAATGGCATAATGGCGTATGTTTTGGAATTACTTTTACTGTGCTTCAGCCCTGTTCTTCTAAATCCTTCAGATTATTCACATTCTTATTACCTGTTGCCACACATCTGTAAGACCGTGTGTAGGCATGCTTTAAATGTAAGAATGTATTCATTTTTCTTGACAGTGTCCAAATTTGTCTTCTAATTTGTTATATGCCTGTGCGTCTAGTTTACCCTTACAGTGAATAAAAATAAGCACCAAGATTTACTTGTTCAACTTTCCTTGTGCTTTTCATCTTCCAATTCTGATGGGATGAGTTTGGCAACTTTTTTTTACTGTCTGATAAAGTTTAGTTTAAAATGAATCAGTTTGCCATTGCAGTCTTCCTATTTTTGAGCGAAACACGGCCTTTTTTGTCTAAAAAACCTATCTGACTTCTTAACATTAAATCTTAGACTCTTCTAGACTACA
This sequence comes from Tetrao urogallus, assembly GCF_951394365.1. Taxonomy (NCBI): domain Eukaryota; kingdom Metazoa; phylum Chordata; class Aves; order Galliformes; family Phasianidae; genus Tetrao; species Tetrao urogallus. Next base: position 51,993,016 of record NC_136815.1, on the reverse strand, counting down.
AAAATAGCTGATCAGCCTCCATGCAGTACTGAAGCTGTACATGGATTCATCATTTTCCCATACAGTTTTTTTGTTTGTTTGTTTGTTTTTGTTTTTTAAAGCCTCTTAGCATCTTCATCAATTTAATGTTCCTGTAGAATGCAGGAATCTTTGGATGTTTGTATCAGTTTAACAGTCAGTCAATCTATTCTACATGACTTAAGTGGAAGCTGTTAACCACATCAAGAGCTCCAGAGCTACCTATTGTTAGAAAGACTATCTCCTGAATCTCTCTTTTTGTTGACATCCATTGCTTGCAGAGGCAAAGTAAAGTACTGTTTAAAACGCTTACATTTCTGGGGAGTTTCAACACTCATGAAACTTTCAGCTGCCCGTTTTTTCATTGCAGGTACTTTCTTTGCTGTTTCTTTCCTTCTGCTATCATGCAACATCTATTAATCATTCAATGCCTCACTACTGTTTTGCACTATCACTGCTTATAACTGTCTGTGTTCAAACCAGTGAGGCAAGCCTGGACAACCCAGACAGAACTTAGAATGTGTCTTCTTTCTACCTGCATGTCAAAACTTGAGTCATCTTTGATCCGACCAAGTCCCTTCAGTCCTGTGTTCATCTCTTGGAAAGGAAAATTAGTCCCTGACAAGTGTATAACAGCAGAGTTAGCATATCATTTTCCGAGGTCATTGCCAAGCCTTCAGACGTTTTTGCAGCACAAGTAATTCCTGAGCCAGACATGACTCCTATTAATATTTAGAAATCCCTTGAGAATTTGTTTTCCATGACCTTCACCAGCTTTCCTTGGGATCCATGTAGACTTAAATAATTGCAACATCTTCTGGCAAGGAGTGGCACAGCTAAACTACACATTGCAGACTGCTAAGCTTACCTACAAGTTAGCTTTTTTGCATCCTATCCAGAGCTCCTGTCAGCGAAGATGCAGTAAGAAACCAGTCCCTCTCCCTGCAGTCCAAATTCTCTCACATCCATGCTGTTGCCTGCTCATCATTTTCAGACAGAAGCTTTTTCTCTTATTTACCCATTTCTCACATTTCGGTAATCCTGTTGAAAAACCCTCCAGCCCAAACAGAAAAAGAAGCCCCAAGGAATAGCAGTATAAGCAGCATAAGGAGACATGTCACAACATCCTTCAGAAATACATACCCATTATGAGTTCAGGTGGGAACAGGACTCCTCATGCTCTACAAATATGTTGATGTCACCTAAAAACACAGTGCCTTTGTAGTGTGATGATCTTCCATTGATTTCCCTTCCTTTCACTCTACATCTGTATGTAGTTTTTCACTTGTTTTCTTCTGGCACCTTCTTTTAATTTTTGTTTATATTATGTAGGTTTTGTTTTAGTTTGGTTTGATCTTTAATATTGAACTTGTTTTCATGATTGTCCTTTTCACAAGAAGTGAGAATAGTGGCTCTACAGTCCATCATAGACTCCCTAGTGTATAATGCAAAATAATTTTCATCTCTTTTTAAAGAGTCATTATAAAAGATTTGTTTGCTTCTACTTGAGTAAAACTAAATTCTGTCAGTCATTCAGAGATAGTCAGACTGCAGTGGAATGCTCATCAGAAACCAGTAAGCTATGGTTTACCTGCAACTTAGCTATAGCTGCAGCTAGAATATGACATGGGAAGCTGTCTGAAGATATTTGTAATCAGAGATATGGGAATAGAAATGTACTGCAATTATTGGCTGTTGTGCTTGAAAATAGAAATTTTCTTTAGCAAGATGGCAAGTTCTTGTGTGGATGGCTATTAGATGTTAAAATTGAGTTAACTTTCTTGATAATCATTTAGTATCTTTCTCAAAACAATCACAGAACTACAATTGAAAAAAAATAAAAAAAACCCTACTATTTTGCTAATTATAAATACTTCATAGATGAGTCTCAAGTTTATGAGATTATGAGACTCCAACTTTGTCACAGGAACCTATTCTTTTGTAAACTGTTGTATATTTTTTAGGCTGTGCTTGTGTATCATATCTGCAGGTTGCCCAAGGATTCCCTTTAAGGAGTTATATTAATTGTGTTATATCCTTCAAAATTAGATTTACTGTCTTTCTAAGCTGTTTTCTGGAATGGCTTTTCATTGCAAACCTGAAATTGACCCTCAAAGTGCATTTTATAGCACCTTTCACAGAGATTTTGAAATACTTTATAAATATTAAATCACAAGCTAATTCCAAACACTTGAAGAAACTAAAGTGTATTTATGAGCAACTCTTTCTCCCAACTTTCACTGCATAAATCAGAAAACCGAATATGATGTACTAGACCACACAAGACACTAGCTTCAAATAAGAACTTTAGCATTCTGCTTCTTAACATAGCTGCAGGAAGAATGCAAATCAACACTGCGTTAAGACAGGCATTCTCCCCGATGTCAGATCCTTATGAGAGTTTGGCTGATTAAATGCTTTGACTTGGAGCCTTTATTCCAGAAGTCAGTGCTCACCAGAGATGTATCAGGTGACAGGCTGAGTGTTGAACGGGGATGGTGGTAAGTGCAGAGCACTGAACACAATCACTAGCATTGCATCAGTTTTCCTTGGAGTTTGCCAGTTGAGCATGCAACCTGCCTACCATAGCATGTAAAATCTAGAGAGATCAGAGCACAAGGTAGTATTGCTGGAGGCAATAAAGGGAAGGCTGAGTTTTTGTCATGTCTTTGAAAGGTTTCTCAAAACCGATTTGTCACAAACATAATCCTGCAGTTTGAATTTATTGAATATGAAAACGGAAAAAAAACCCCACCTTGGATTGCATCTTTCTATCATCAAATTCTTGATTTCTTTTTTATTAAAATAATAATAATAATAATAGCTCACAAAGAAGTTCAACATCCAGGACTATCATCTTTGCTATTTCCATTTCACTTCAGAAATTCCTTATAATTTCCAGCCACTAAAGAGATTCCACACAGCTTCATTTTAGGGCCAGTTCTCTAATATTTTCATAAATGATCTGGTTGCAGGACTTGAATGTGCACTATGTACATTTGCAGACAACACTATACTGAGAAGAGCTGTTGACTTCCATGAGTACAGAGAGAGCTTGTAAGATATCTTGAAAAATTAGACAGCAGAACAGTCATCAACAATGAAGTTTAACAAGTGCAATGCTGGATTTTTCAGCTTGCATGGGGCAGCCTGTGTACAGACTGGGGGAAGAGAGTCCCAAGAACTGCCCCATGAAAAGGGATCTGGCTGTTCTTGTTGGCAAGTTGAACGTGAGCCAGCAGTGTGCCCTGGAAGCCCAAAGGGCAAACCGCACCTGGGGAGCATCAGGCACTGGGTGAGGGGAAGGATTATCTTGTTCTGCTCTGCACTGTAGTGCCTCAACTCCAGCACTTCATGCAGTTTGTATACCACATCAATTGAGGTCCCTGCATTTGCTCAACATAGAGCAAAGGAGCTGAGGGGAGGCCTCATGGTGGCTGCAGCTCCTCACAGGGCAGCGCTGAGCTCTGCTCTGTGTGACAGCGAAAGGGCCCAAGGGAACGGCATGGAGCTGTGTCAAGGGAGGGGCAGCTGGGGGTCAGGGGCAGGTGCTGCACCAGAGGGCAGTGGGCATGGAACGGGCTGCACAGGGCAGTGGGCACAGCCCCAAGTGCAGGAGTTCAAGGAGCATTTGAGCACTACTCTCAAATGTAGGGTTTGAATTTTGGGTGGTCGTGTGTGTAGCCAGAGGTTGGATTCAGTGATCCTTTTGGGTCCGTTTCAACTCAGGATATTCGATAAAGAATTATTACGGTGATTCTATAATTGACTACTTATTTAAAAGCTATTTTATTTAAGGTTTCATCAGAGGCTACTAATGCAAGACACTAATCATTTTAAGATCGTAGCCTTCCAATGAGAGTGATGTCATTAAATCTGGTTTCTGTGTCAAAATGGAATATCTTAAATACCATCATCAATTATTTAAATTATAACCTCATTTCCTCTATTGCTTCTTTTTACTTCCTTAAGACCAATGCAAGGAAAGAATGATAGAACTGCCTTTAAAAATATTTTTTTTAAAAAGTTCTCTCTTCTACATTCTGCCTTCTGACTGATCACTTTCCCATGGAAGAGGAGAAATTCGACACTTAGTGAAACTGGCCCTGCAGTACTCTTTAACAGACTTGGTCAACATTATCTTTGGGCATTTGTTAAAAGTAACTTGAAGAAACGCCATATTTACTTAGAAAAAAATAGTAGAATAAGGGGACCAAAATTCTCTGTTTCTTCCATCTAAAACACATTGGTTTTGTATAGTCTTACTTAATTTGGAAGAAGTAACAGACAGCTGTCAAAATGCTTGTATTATTAAAAATTAGGATATCCATGGAATAACAGCCTGAGAATATTATGGTATGTTAAGACAGCATGTGAAACACTCTCATCTGCATGCAGATCTTCTTACACTTCCTACGTGTAATTTAGGATAGGGTTTCATTGAATTTGTCTCCCTCCATTATGTGCTGAAATTATCAGACTCTCTATCACTTCCCTTAAGGTCAAAGAACAATTTCAACATGGTACAAGAAGCATGCAAAAGTTGAGACAGTTGCCCAAAAGACTAATTTTTTTTACTGTTCCCATTGGCCAAGTAATTTCAACAAAAGATGTTCCCTTCTAAAGCTTCTTTTTTTTTTGTAACGAAGCCTAACTGGCAAGTTGTATAATATCTTCACTATTTGATCCCACCTCTTTTTGCAAAGAAGTAGTGAGATGCTACAAAAGGAAGAAGATGCATCCTTCTTATATTTTGCAGGAGAATGAAGAGAAGCAACGACAGTGATGCTTTACCTCAGAGAAAGTGCTCAGCCTGAAAGAAATGAGCATTTACTATTTGTATGAATAATTAAGGAAATCATTAGAGGATATCATTATCCACTTGCTGTTAAAAAAGTAAAACTCCAAATTCATGAATAGAAAGTAAAAAGACAAAAGCTGACTTTGAGATTACTTATACCTCAATTGTGAGCTGTTGCTTTTAAATAATTTTCATAAAGTATTTGGGGCTTGCCTGTCAGTTCTCCCATGAAGGCATTCACACTTAGGTAAGTCATACTCATATAATTGTGAATAGCTTATTTGTTGGCCACTCTCACATTTCTCTTCTTCATGAAACTAATAGGTGAACAGCAGGGAGAACATTTTTCCAAGTATGCACGGGGGGAGGTAAGGTTGTTCGATGAAGTTTAAATCTCTGCTTGCATTACCAGATTGCTACATCTCTAGTGTTTTGGGATTTCTCAGCTTTACCAGCAGTAATTTATAGCAGCTCAGTGTATAATCTCTTTCTTTTCTGTACCCTATTTTAAAATGTCCTTTTGCTTCTTTTCCTCTATTCTTCTTGCCCATAGTAGCATCAAAGTATTTGAAGATGATGAAGTGGAATGTTTGATCTTTTTGTAGTGCTTCTGCCTGGATACAGTGCATTATCTTCGGTGTCACTAGATAATACCTGAGAAAAAAAAAAAGACCCAGAAAATATAAAAATAATCATATATGAAAGGATTTCATTTCACCTCATAACTTTTCAGAAAACTTAAACAGCTGATAGCTTGAGAATACTTTGAAATATATTTTTTCTGAAACTATTCTTTTTATATATCCTATTTTCTCTATATTTCAATTGTCTTGTTCTTCCCTTCTGAAGACATTTGCATGAAAATAGGATCCTTCTTTCCAGTAGTTTGCTGACTTCATCTGTTCAGGCTGCACAGATTTATTATGGACTGCTTGGACTGGTCGTCTGATGAAGCTTGAGGTCTTTTAAATTCTTGTAAAGATTCAGAATAGTCAAAGAGGTCCAGGAGGGGAAAGTTTATATCTCCTTCCTGCAAATTACTGAAGTGCAGAGCCCATTGCTGTTCCCAAAAGCAGAATTAGACTTATGAATTAGACCTGTGTATTTGGACTCTTCATGGTCTGATGGAGGCAGGATCTTCCTAAGTACTTTTGGGGCTCACTTTTGTAAAGTTCATTCTCTGAGCCCCTCCCTAGTCTAATGCAGCAAAGCATTTACTTTCCTAGTTAATTCCCAGCATACTGATTAGCTCTTGTTAGTTTGGGCCAAACACAGTGTTTCATGCAAGACTGAACACTGACTGTAATAATAAAGCAAAGTGAACACATCACTGTCAGTAAGGCTAAGCTGCATTTATCACTCATGCTGAGATCCAAAACTTCATGTGTTGCCCACCATCAAGTGTTCAAATATCTGATATGCGTGGGAATTTTTACTCCATTTCACTTATTTGTGCCTCTATCTTTCTGGTTGATAACCAAAAGGACTGAGAAAGCTTAAGAAAGGCTGCTCCCTTGTGGTTTTTCTAACTAGAAAAAGATCAGGAGTGATGTGTAAGTTTTTAGTTTACTTTGTTAATTCAAAAAAAAATCGTTGATGGCAAATGCATTCAAGAAGTCAGCAATGCTCACCATGGTCCCAGACATTCAAATATGTTGGCAATTCCTGAAGGATTAAAATCTACAGAAAGCAATAAAGTCCATAATCTAAACTGTATGTCATCTTTGCACACAAAACTGAACCCCTAAACCTTAGTAGGTTTGACATGCCTAGGGACAATCTCCATTAGTATGCAAGAGACGATTTCTGAAAAGCAAACTCCATGCCCTAGGCCCACTGTCCAGGCCATGCTAAGCGTGAATTCACACACGTGCCATGCCATTGCTGGCAGACCTGTCTCCCCAGGGACAGGATCAAGCATTGAGGCTGCTGTGACTAAGTAGGCACACAGGCCAGGAAGTATAGCAAAACTGAAGGCAAAAGCATCCATGGAGATATTTCTGAAGTTTGGGAGTCAAAGGCCAAAATCTTAAAACACAGAGCGACAGAAACTGAATGTTGTGAAATCACTGGTATTCTTGATTAATGGTCCTAAGCCACACAAATTAATTTGGCAAACTATACTACTCATATGCAGTGTCAAATCAATAATACTTACCTGTTCATATCTACAAACTAAGTTGTGTGAACTGTATGAACAAAACTAATCAGCATACCTGAATTAAATAAACAGTTGGAAACTGCAGGCACGGGGACTTTGCAATACCATATGGAGTCTTTCAAATGTAAATTACCATCTGAAATTCAGCCTGGGTCAGTAGTAACCTAAATTGTTGCATTCTAATAATTGTTCAGTGGCCTATATGAAATTAGGTGATTGACATGTCTACAAATTACAAACACAATTGCTGTTAATAGAGCCTCTCAGGGAGACTGGAAATTGCATGGGCATGGAGAATGAACTGCCAATTCATCCTCAAGGTGAACTCTACATGTCAGGAAGGGGCACCTGAGGGAAATCTGTAGTGTTACTTTTCGTGCTCAGACTCTTCTGATTAATTATCACCATTCATTATTTGTACAGACCTCTATTGCAGTATCACCTCTAGGCTGAAACCTTAGATCATTCATTTTACCAGGACAAACACACAGTTCCAGCATCAAATCATTTACACTTAAAAGTTGATCCATAAACTTCTCTGAAAAGCTAGCCAGATTCCTTAGTATGGAGTAAGAAGAGATGACCAGGAGATGTGAGGAATGAATATAGTGACTACTTGAGCTTAAGAATACAGTCATTTTAAAGAATCATTTTTCCACTCTGGCAATCTCTAATGTTCCAGAGCTCTAATATGTATATAAGCGAAGTGTAAGATGCTCTATAATACGCTTGCTATTTTTACAAGATACTTTCTAACATGGCAATAACTACTTTGAGGAAGAAATTAAAGATTTATTTTATCTCATGTTAGTTTGCTAGGAATGAAAGTGGAGGAAGAAGTTTTCAAATTTAGAAATCTTCTGCTTATCAGATTAAAACACCTGATATTTAGTTTGGGCTTTATCTGGAATTTCAACATAGTAAATCAATACTAATCCAATTTTCTTTTTCTTTCCTTCTTTAGTTCTCGTCTTGTTTAAAACAATCCTCAGACATTGCTAAAGGATTACTTTCGTTTTATACCTCTAGTTTATAAATTCCCATGGGGAAAAAAGAAGTATCTCAAATTGGTATCACACTTATGTTATCATGTCCCTTACAAATTTGATAAAGTATTCACAAAGATAATTTCATCTAGTGGGTGATGCAAGTTCAGGAACAGCTGTCATGGGACAGATTTTACCTTCCTTATTGCACAACAGAGGATGTCCACTGCTTCACAGCTTTCTTAGCTTCTTCAGCTCTTTTTGCAGACCAATCTGCACAGTCATTATTAGTATGAAACAATGCAAAAAAAGAGAAAATGAGATTAGGATTCTTTTGTTAGTTCCTCTGTTCTCGTGATAAAATTCTGTTGAAATACACATAAATTAGCATATCCTGACCAGTCTGGACTTTTCTTCAATATTATATCTACTGGTTTCTTGAAAATATGTATCTGAAAGAGATGGGATATCTTAGGTAGGCAGAAGACACACATCCACATTGGATGTGGATCCAAGCACATTGGAGCTGACAGTGCGTGAAAGCCACTCTTCCCAAGAACTGCTGGCATTAACAAAAAAGAATTCAGGACTGGAACATTTTTTCTCGCTTGAAAGACTTAACTGCTTAAGCCATGGTGAAATGTTCTTGTTCATAGGAAGCATAATGCCTGCTGAAGCCCTCATGTCAAATTCTGCCTCACATTAAAATGTAGAACCCAAATAAATTCTACCCTCTCTATCCTAAGCAGTATTGTTATGAATATGCAAATGGTTGAAACTTCTTCAGATATGTGATGCTTCCTCGTTGAACACTGCCTTATTTAACAACAGGACAGCTTGGACTTGTTTGATATTCAGAAACTCTGCAGTGTCTCTCTCTAGTCCTGTTAGCCGATTCTCTCAATTTTTTACTGGATCTTTTGTTTTTTTATTTTCTGACATAAATTGACAAGCCTTGTAGGCAGTGCAATACAAAAATTAGAATTTCATTGGTCAAGGTCCTTATGGGAAAATATATGACAGTATATTTTATATATATATATAATTATATATATTATATAATATATATTATATATATATTATATATGTAATATATAATATCTATTATATATATATTATATATATATATTTATATATATATATACATAGTGGAATATAATTCAAATTTACCTCTAAAATTATGCAAACACATAATACACTATACTAAAGTTATTTATGATTCGACAACAGAATTGCTAGGAAGAAAATCACTATTGTGGCAAAAAAATGTCTTCCTCTGGGGATATTCTAATCATCCTAAATTTATCCTGAAAGTAGCACTGGACAAAATTTAATTATACACTGAAAGATATCATCCTAGGTTTCACAAAAAAAAAAAAAAAAAAAAAAAAAAAAAATTAATACTTTGGCAAAAATATGGGGATCAGGAAGAGACAGGAAAAAATGCTGGTAACACCAGTGAAGGTAAAAAGCGTTTCATCAGTACATTTCCATAAAACAATATTTAGAGGGAAAGGAAATATTTCTCCTGTTTTAAAAATATTCACAGATAAAGCATCATTCAGTATACACAATATGTCTTGTGATTTATAAATGTTCTTTACCACATTATTCCAAATACTTCTTGTCTATCTTGTAGTACAAAATTTATAGTGAAAGGTATCTGTTCTGCAGATTTGGCTGGTTCATATATTTTCCCCATTCAGAAAGGTGTGTAAGTCTGTGTCAAGGAACTCTTCACCTTGCTTAAAGTTAGTCATATAGTTATGTATTTATACACTCATACTGATCAACCAAGTCTGAATTTTCTACTGAGTACCTTTAGCATGTAGAAAGCCTGTTATATTCTGTTTGTTTTCCTGTTCTCAGGCCTTGATTGTATTGAGGTGTACTTCAAGATCCTGTATAAGGTGTACATTTTTTTAGCCGTATCAGAAATATTTTTGCCTTCAGTAAAAGATAATACAGTCAATAATGAAAGTCTTCACATGGCACAAAACATGTAAATAAATAAATACATACATTAACATACATTTGGTTTGATTTATTTTTCTTTCGGATGCCTTCTACCAAAAGCAATGCTTATTAGATTTTCCACAAGACTAAAACATAGCATAAAACTGGAAGTTTCATTTTATTATACTCATAGTTTAGGGCTTCTGCCATATAAGAAGTTGTGATTTTCTATTTATTTTATAAAAGAAATGCATTTGCTTTAAGATGTGTTCTTGTATTTTACATTTGCTAGCTCATAAACCAATTGAAATTCTTGAAGATGAAAACATAAATTGAAGTATTGAACAAGGTTATTCCTCTGGCAGTCTTACCAAATCCAAAGTATGTGGATAAATTATTATAGTAGGAAGCAGGAAATACTTTTTTAGCAGAAAATATTTTGTCTTTTTTGTAGGGGGAGGTTTCATATATTTTGTCTTTCTGCAATAAGAGGAATCTCCAGAATGGCTTTAGAGAGGAAAAAAGACTTCAGAGAAAGTGATTTTGAAGTTAACAAAAAATCAAAGAAAATATGCTTTCAGATTTTTTTTTTTTAATTTTATGCTCTATTCATTGGTCTGCTGCTGTCACAGAAAAGTACATTTGAGGGTGGACACAGCAAAATAGTGCATGCAGCTTCATTGCTGTTCCAATTGGCTGTTCCGTTTCTGTTTGCTGTGATGTTCGGATCCAATGCTACCAAACTAGCCCTAGTCTGATGATAGGAAAAACATTCAGGCTTTCCTTTACAAGTGGCTGAAGCATCAAATATTTCTAGAGATGCTTTCACTCAAGAAACAGGAATCATTTTTGTTGAATCAAAAACATACAAGCCCTTTCATCTGTAGGTTCCTTTTCCAAAGCAGCTTGGAAGAAAAACCACATCACTGTCTTTAAGATGTAGGTCTTTCTTTTCTGTATCTTGAACTGCATCTACATCACAGGTTACAAACTGACAGTTCCAACTAAATTCAGGAACAAAAGCATAAAAGAAATATGGACTGTCTCGCTCCAATTTATAGGAGGGAGAGGAGGTTCTTTTATTATCTATATACCCGGCGTGAGATTAAGAAGCAACGGTTCAAATGTTGGTCCGACCAGTTTATTACAAATCTTAATCAGGGAAATGGGGAAGGGGAGGACGGACACTATTATGAATTAGGGTAATGGGGAAGGGAAGGAGGGCGATAGAAAAGATAGAAAAGAAGAAGCAAGGAGTCTTTATAGGCAGCAAGAGGGACATAGTCACCACCATGGATCCAGCGAGGTTCGTAGTTCAGTCATTGATCTTCAGTAGCGGTGGGTCGTCAGGCAGAGTTGTCCTGTTGACAACGACGACGATGACGACCATGGTGATGATGGCCCCTTTTCAATAGTTTCAAAGTGGTAGAGTCAGCTCTCCTTTGAATGACAGCTCAAACCCAAGGTGGTTGAGTCAGTTCTCGTTGCGGTGGCAGCTTCTGGCTCTGGGATCTCAGCAGGAACCTCCTTTGTTCTTATCTTTCTGGCCTTGCCAGCAGATAAGAGGAAGCAGGGAGGCACCAACTTGCATCTTGCCTTCGCAAGATACAATGGTATCATCCCCCAGCCTTCCGTACTTAGCTGGAGCGGTTTGGCCACAGGCCAGATCTTCCGCCAGTGAACACTCCTGAGCACTCTCATCCGCTCTTCTATAGAGCAAGGAGCTCTATAGGAAGGGAGCTTTCAAATGTTCCCAAAGTGATATCGATTGTCACACGGTTAGCACCCCTTAGTTGCCTCCTCAACAAATCATTCAGAGTCTTATCACAAGAAATACCTCAGGAAGCAAGCTTTGAGCCAAAAAACAAAGAAGGATTCTCACATGGACCCTGGCTCCACCCTAGACAACCATAACATGGGAAACGGTAACTTTCTGGTTCTGTAACTCAAAATACCTGCATTGCTACTTGACATGGAGGTACAGTGAAATCAGTGCTAACAAATGAGTATTGCAACATGATCAGTGCACACTGTGTACTATTTCCCATTTGTGGTGTGGGCCCAGAGTATTCACCAATTTTACAAGGACATTACAGTTATACTGGTAGGAGTGAAATACTTGAGTGGCTGTGATTATAAGACTGAATGAAAAATATTAATTGCCTTAAAATTATCACATGATGAAAGTATGCGACAAGTTTTGCAAAATGATGAATCAAAGCTAAACTGGGAAAACATTGGCTGCAAAACGAGCTCCAGGACAAGCTTGTAACACAAAAAAACAACCACACTATATTCAGAGAGAATGCTGATGGTATTTTTTAGACTGATTTTCTTTGCTGACTGCTTTCTGTTTTACAAGTTCTACAAGGAGTAGTAAAAATGCAGTTTCCCTAAAATCCACATGAATGAGTGAAAAAAGTAAATCGAAAAATCACCTATAAGCTTCCCCAGGTTTTGATCCTACATAAATTGCTTCAGTTATAAAATTCAAAAGCATAATTTGATTAGGACTACTTCCAGAAGTACTTTTTACTTCTTTTTCCTGGTGATTTCTTTGTATTTGTTTGCTTTTTGAAATGAATGTGCAGACACATTAATTTTAAACACAGATATCATAAATTATTTCTGCAATGCCAGACTGTGCAATTGACAGTGTTTGGGAAGCATGATGCAGAAGCAAACATGGGCCTTGACATACTGCATGGTACAAGTATAATGTAATAATATTTCAGAGACTTTCATCAAAGATTCACTAAGCTCTGATGGAAGTGAGTATGTGGATAATAAGGTTTCTGGAGGAAATCATGCCTGGTTATTTGGCTTTTTTTGTATTCACAGAGAGCATGAGTTTCATGTTATTGCAGTAGTCTGCAAAGTAGTGTGTGCTGAAGTATACCTAGGGTTAGAAAGCACATGCTAATAGAAAATAAGCTTATGGCTTTGTTTGAAAAGGAGCTTGCAAGTGTGTTATTTTAAATATATTATAAATATGTATATGTTATAGCCTCTGGGCTAATACTAAATTTCTCCAAATTTAAGCTGGGTTTTACAATTAGCTGCATAGCAAGAAGCTTAAGAATTACTGATCAGCAAAACTGCCACAGTCCATGGAAGACCCCTAACATTCAGCCCTGACCCCACTGTCAAGGTGATGAGCCCCAGGGTGTCATCCAGTTCCTGCCCTACAGCTGTGAATCTGGGCTTTGATGCCTCCACTGGGCTTCCTAAGAATCCTGCCTCCAGTTTCTTGAAAGATCACTGAATCTACATCATAAATTCAACTAATAGATATTCCCCAACAAAAGTTGTTTTCCTGGATACCTGTCCATTGAGTTTTATATCTTTGTGCTCTCCTCAACAAATGTTCAGCAAAATAACTTAAGCACATTTATGTGTGTTTGTAAAATGAATGTCCAGGAAGCACAAGGAAAAGTCTCAGTAAAAACCTGCAAGACAGGTATACTGGCAGTACCCGCTGACTTCTCCCAGAGCCTTGCTGATCCTTTCAGTCTTTATCAAAGAATCAGCCAACTGCTTTAAAAAGTGTTTGATTAGCAAGAGTCATTAGTGTGGAGACAATTAAACACTGCTCTGTTAAAATAATGAGATTTTGTGCAAAAAAGTAGATAATTCTGCCCCATCAGAGGGTTATAACCATTGCCTCATGAAAAGACAAGGTTGTTTCAGCGAAGGGCTGTCTGAAGTTCACAGAAGACACTTGAAAGAGAGGTTTATGCAAAAAGTTTTGATCTGCACTAACAATGTTTTCCAAGGTGGAAAATGATCACAGAAAGGAACACCTTTATTTTCTGAGTGACATTTATGCCTCAGAAAGTACTGAAGCATTTAAACCATGTTAAATTTCAGAATTCCTGGGATTAAGTTAAATGCTTATAAATCCTATATACAACTGTGTAAAACTCCTGACGTACCTATACTATTAATATTTCCTGTATGCTGCTAACTTTCCAGGCTGGGACTTTTGAGGGAGCCTAAATGGATAATGGATTTATACCCTTCTGAAAATCCTACTCTCAGGTAGCCATACAAAGATTATTTAGTTATGCTACTAGTAAATAAATAATATTTTGAAAATATCCAGTTCTGATCAGTTCTGTTGCAATATGATGAACTAAAGATGAACTAAAATTTACTAGAATGTATAGAAGAATATCAAAGAATAGACAAATTTAAGTGACTTGGATTTCCAACCTCTTGCCATCAGGATACAAAGAGACATTAAACCCCAGTTGAAATATATGAGAGAGAAAAATAGTCTCTCTAAAACAGCTGTCATAAGAGAGAGAAACATAGATTGGTTTTCGAATCCCCTTTCACTGTTCACTCATAATGTAAGACATCCTTGCTGATATACACATTCAACCTTGTTTTTATATTTCATTGTGTTATATGTCCAGACAAGAAAATGGCAGTACTATTCCTTCTTCAAAAAATCTATGCCTTAGACTTGTTCCTGTCTATCAGGACCTTCCCTCTACTGGATTAAAAGGAAACAGTACTGACAGTTCACATCTACCCATTTTTACACAGAGGTGTCTTGTCCACTTTCCTCCCTCTTCTGAAAGAGAGACAGACTATATTTAACAACAACAATTTGCTCTGTAGAATGAAAGTAGTGAGCTACTTCTCTACCTATTCATAGTTTGTGAGATTTCAGACAGATTATCTCAGGTTAAGAGTACATCACATCTTTCTACTTTACATAAGTGAGAAGAAAAAAAAAAAAAGGTTTTGACTCCAAAATACCTGCAATAAAGTATTCACTGAAGCAACTACATTTCCTAAAATAATCACAGAGTTTAGGGTCAAGAGAACGCTTTTCAGTCCCATGTATAATTTCAGCTTCTTGCTGTTCTTTTAACTCAGAGTTTTCAAAGAAAGGCAGAAAACATCAACAGCTGGCAGGTTTCCTGTCTCATCCTGCCAGAAGTGGCAAGTAACTAGATTATCCAGTAAATAAATGGTGTACAGTGCTAAGCGATACTTGAAATGACATGAATCCACTTTCTGTGACTTGCATGTCACAAACTTGAGCAGGCTGTAAATTACCTTTTTTTTTTTTTCCTGAGAAAAGAAACTCATTTTAAAAATAGAAATCCCCTTGAAGTAACATCTTGAATTGTTTTAATGTACTTGTTTAGCAAAATAATCCCTGTGGTAAAGTACACCTTCTACATCTCTAAATTTTTTAGTGTGACATAGCTTGATAGCTTCAAAAATAAATATCCCACACACACTGGTAGCAGTCAGATTTCTGTCACAGACATGGCCACCCATACAGCTTCTTTTCTAAGTAGAGAATAGTAAGAAAACCCTGGGCAAACATAAAAGTTCTCAGGACATTTCTCAGAAGCCACAGGACAGCTCACAGGGTAGCACTTTGCAGGACATGCAGGGTAGATAATCTGTTCATACCTGAGCTATGTGACTGATTCACTCAGCTTTATAGTGCTTGTAGAAAATATCACCTACTGGAATAGCTTTTTGAAACACTGCAGAACTCAGAGATTTAGATGTAAATTTGTCAGTTTAGAGCTGATAAGATTAATTCAAAAGCATTTTCTCATACATAGCATCTGCAATGTAGCTAATGAGGGGTTGCGTAGGGATGCTCCGCTCGACTCACAACCCTGGTGAGTAGCAAAGTGTTCTCTTGTATATATAGGGCACTATAGCCTAGCTCCAACACTGGAACTGCTAAAGCCTGGTTATCCGTGCAACACAACATTCTTTTTAAAGTTTTATGACTCTGAGCAAGCAAAAATGCTTCATCTGGAGTCAAAAGTGTGTCAAGTGTGCCCGGCTGGCTGGAGGGCCGGGCACACAGAGTGGTGGTGAATGGAGTCAAATCCAGCTGGCGACCGGTCGTGAGTGGTGTTCCCCAGGGGTCGGTGCTGGGGCCTGTCCTCTTCAATATCTTTATTGATGACCTCAATGAGGGCATCGAGTGCACCCTCAGTAAATTCGCAGATGACACCAAATTGGCTGGAAGTGTGGATCTGCCTGGGGGTAGCGAGGCCCTACAGAGGTATCTGGACAGGCTGGAGAGCTGGGCTGAAGCCAGTGGGATGAGTTTCAACAAGGCCAAATGCCGGGTCCTGCACTTCAGCTATAACAACCCCAGGCGACGCTACAGGCTTGGGGCGGTGTGGCTGGAGGACTGCGTAGAGGAAATGGACCTGGGGGTATTGATTGATGCTCGGCTGAACATGAGCCGACAGTGTGCCCAGGTGGCCAAGAAGGCCAATGGCATCCTGGCTTGCATCAGAAACAGTGTTGCAAGCAGGAGCAGAGAGGTGATTTTTCCCCTATATTCAGCACTAGTGAGGCCGCACCTCGAGTACTGTGTCCAGTTTTGGGCCCCTCACTGCAAGAAAGATATTGAGGCCCTGGAACGTGTTCAAAGGAGGGCAACAAAGCTGGTGAGGGGTCTGGAACACAGGCCATATGAGGAGAGGCTGAAGGAGCTGGGAATGTTCAGCCTGGAGAAGAGGAGGCTCAGGGGAGACCTCATTGCTCTCTATAACTTCCTGAAGGGAGGTTGTAGTGAGCTGGGGGTCGGCCTCTTCTCTCGTGCCATTAGTGACAGGACCAGAGGGAATGGCTTCAAGCTACGGCAGGGGAGATTCAGGCTGGACATGAGGAAGTATTACTTTTCAGAAAGGGTGGTCAGGCACTGGAATGGACTGCCCAGGGAGGTGGTGGAGTCACCGAGCCTGGGGGTGTTCAAGGAAAGGCTGGATGTTGTGCTGAGGGACATGGTTTAGTGGGAGCTATTGGTAATAGGTGAACAGTTGGACTGGATGATCTCTTAGGTCTTTTCCAACCTTGGTGATTCTATGATTCTATGATTCTATGAAAAGTACAGTCCTGGTACTGCAGCCTCAGCAGAGGCATGTGTAATCAATAGCAACAGAATGTATGGCAAGAGTGTCTCAGCACCACTTTTAGTGACATAGGCATTAAAGTAGCTGTCAAGAGCTGTAACTACTGTTTGTAAGCATTTGAGTGTTGATTTAAAGCACTATTACTTACAGAAAATATCCGCAGTTGTCTTCAACATAATCTTTATCAAACATTGCTTTTTTCCCTCTCTTTCTGATCTCTGCTCAATGAACACATACCAAGTTGTAGATTCTTTAAAAACTATATGGTGCTTACATATAATTTTGGCCAGGTTCCCCTGTAACAGCTATTATACATCTTTCTGAAAGAGAAAACTGCCTGGTATTTCCTACTTTGTTCAATTGTTTTCCTTCTTAATGTCAGCTTCTGAGTGCTTCTGTTTCCAGGTTTTGCAGGGACTGCTGCCACAGATTTGAAAAAAACACATGCACAAATTTATCTTTATCTTTATCCCTATGTGAGCAAGTTGATTCCACTGGCTTGTATGATATGGACACTTTAGTTCATGCTGTACATCACGACTACACATGTGGAAGAAAGTAATATTCCTAGAAGATGAATGTTCTACAGTGCAAAATAGATGCATACATAGACAGTTCAAAACTACTCATAGAATCCTAGAACCATTAAGGTTGGAAAAGACCTCTAAGATCACCTAATCCAACTGTAAATTCCAATAAAGTGATCTAGTCTCATTAAAATACTGAAAATATAGAGAGAGAGCATAAGGAATTACATTATTTTCTGTGTTCACCAACATTTTTTGTTCTCTGAAAACTGGCTGTGTAGATGGATATTAAAGCCTGCTGATGCTCCATCATCACTGAAATATGTTTCATTTAGTGCATTTGGCTGTGTGAAAACAGCAAGGGGCATGAGATATTTAGGAAAACATATCCACTGTGCCCTATTGGAGATAAGAATAAACAAACTTAAAATGTGTAGAGCTCAAATTCAGTCATTGTTTTACAGCAACTTTACAGGTTTTTCAATATATTCCTCACCTTTGTGCAAAGCTGATTTCCTAATCTGTTTCCTGCTTGCTTCTCGTTCATTCAATTCCTGCTGTTTGACCTCATCTGCTGTCCTCTGTAGTCACTGGTTGTACAGTGTCTGCTAATCTCCTGTTAGCTGCTCTGTCGGACAGCTCCGTCTTCAGATTTCTTTGCAACAGGAGAATGATTGCAGACCTTCAGATAAACTCTTTCTTACTTTTGATGCTACTCTTTCTGGCACCTAAGGAAAGGAAATTTCACTGCCATTGTAATGCACTTGTAATATTCCAGAGGAAGAGTATATGAATAACACCTATCTTTGCACACTCTGAAAATGATGCTATGTAGTATGGAATTAGTTACTGATGCAACTTGTGTTCGTTCCTAATTCCACTCAATGCTAAGAAAGATCTTTCCAAATTAAGTATGATTGTAACAATGAAACACATTCCTGCCACATGTTGAACACACAAGCTAGCTTTTCTGTGCAATGCAGAATGAAAAATAACGGGCCCAGCTACATTCCAGATACTGCTCTACTGCTCTTTAGCAAGGATTGGCCAAAAGGGTTTGCACCAAGCAATAAAACACTGCATAAACAAAATCTGGCTCCCAATTACTGTTCACTTAAGAGCTTTATAGCAGTATGAGAAGAGATAGTGAGTCTTGCTTCATTATAAAACGTTGTTTTTTTAAACATCAGTCAGTCTGGACATCTGTCAGAAAGCACAGAAAGAAAACAACCTTTTTTATTTCACTTTTTGTGGAATTACTGTAGTTTCTCAGAAATCTGGGAATAGAGTTTCAGGAAATAATAGAATACTGGGGCAAATCTTGTCATTCAGCTGTACATGTGGAGAAGTTAGAAGCATTTTATCTATTTTTGTCTCTTGCTTCAACTGTCTCATTAGCTACAGGTTACCAACTGACACTCTTGCTGATATTTGCTGATATTTTTAGATGTAGACTGAAGTTCATTTACAATACAACTAGTTCAGATAGTAATTTATTAAGGCGGGAGGCAGTTTAATTCACTAGATTTTATCACTTTCCTGCAGGGTGATATTCCTGAGACACACTAAATACATAAAATTAGCAATCTCAGCAAATACGGGATTGAAGTGAGCGGCAGCTGGGATGGATAATGAATGGTCTTTAACATTAAAGGAATAATAAATACATAATCATATGGTCCTGTCAGTTCTCAAATACATATGTTATTGTCCTTGTCTCACAGACTTGTGTGCTCCTTTCCAGAAAAACCAAGGTGCATATGTTGATGCATACCATTACACTCAGTCTTGTTCTGGGCAAAAGAGGGATTACAGCTTTTATATGGAGCCAAGAATTTGTTGTTGTTCTAATTAAAGTCATAACAACCTATTCCAACACAAAAAATATTTATTATTCCATTTGCAATTTAAGTGAAATGCATAGTCCAAATTACCTATTTATTAAGAAAAAATCTCATTAATAATCACTATAAGTGTTGCACACACATTTCCCTTTTCTCTGATGTTATATCCCCCTTTCAATGGATACCATGCTTCAGGAGTCTGAGGGTGAGGTACAGTGATTCCTTAGCATGGCGACCTCTGAGAGGAGGATTAGGAAAATGATGCTGTGGGTGCTCTTCTGTTCAATTTTTGCATTTCTTTTTTACATTATTGAACAGAATCTTCTTTCTCATGCTTTTTTCATTTGTTCTGAATTTCACCTTACACCTGCTTTTTTCATTCACTTGTTAATACTAAAACTGATTTAACTGGCTTACATCCTTTAAATGAGCAGTGACTGACTGTGGAGATTTCTGTTTTTATACAGTCTGAAGCCTCTGATATCATCCTATGCTATACTTTCTTACATTGTGTTTTTATTCTAGAGTCATGGAAATCATACGTAGAATCTACGTAGAATCACTACTTAATATTTCTTTCTCTTAATTAATGTTAAAACTGTGCAATGAATAAAAAGCAAAGAAAATTTAAACAGTAGGGACCCAAGTAGTAGACTGCTGCACTGATACCTAAAACAAGCTCAGGTCAAAGCAAGTCAGACAAATCCTGAAGCACTGCACTATTAGGTCTGTAAAAGCCTGTGGCCTGTTACATGTGTTGTCAAAAACGTATTCGCTGGCCTGCAGCATGAAGCTAGTGATGAGTTGTCAGATACTCTAGCTTTTCTTTAGACCTTCAGGCCAGAGCACTCCAGAGTGTTCCTGGGTCTGAGATTACAGATGTATCCTTCTGATTCAGGTCTCTATAAAACCTGAGATTGTGGCTGAGAGCAAGACTATCAAAACATTCTGTTGGCCCTTGTTGCATCTCAGTCAGTACCTCTATGTTGACTAGCCAAAATGTTTCAAACTAATCACCAATTAGTGAAACAAATATGACTTTTCCTATTTTCCATTCTTACATTCACTTATCTATGTAAAGATTGAAGTTGGGAAGGAATTGCAGGAATAGCAGTTCATGCAGTGGTGGTGTTTGTGGTGGGGTTTAACACTGAAGGTAACTAACAGCATACTGAAAACAGCAGGGAAGGCAGGGGAGGAGTTCTCCACGAACTAGAAATTTTCAAGGTGAAGATTTTATATTAAAACTCTGAAAGTTACGTTTGCCAGACACGACTTTCTTGACTACTTTTGGCCTCTTGACAATGCAGTGTTATCCTGGGATTCATTCCTGTCTTAACAGCCTTGGTAGAAGTCATTTATCTGTATTTCTTATGTATCTCTATGACCTACATTTTTCAGGTGCAGAATTCCAAGAGATCATGTAGACAATCTGAAGGGAGAAAGAGTTTTTTAATCTATTAATTTGTTAGCAATAGATAATGAATGAATGATCTTGTTTTAATGGTCTTGGATCAAAGCTTTTAATCAGTTTCAAAGGCTCAAACATTGGCAGTTGCTTCCTGGGACTGAATTCTGTCTCTGCCCTCATAGTACGGACAAGCCTGCAGGGCAGGTGCCATAAAACAATAATTCCTTCCTTTTGTAGGAATAGATGTACTAATCTGTAGCCCCCCACATTACTGTAGAGGGAAGAATGTATTCTCCTGGCATTTCTTTGTTGATGCACTTTCATCCTATTGCTTACTCACATATAGCTGAGAGGTGTTATCATGGCCATCTGACACGCTAGCCTAATCAATAACCAAGATGTGCAAAAGCAGAGAGTTCTCTGGTGGGTCTCTGCAGCCTCCTGCATGAGGAAGCATCTAATTATAAGCGACAGTGCCCACATTGCCCTCTTCACAGCATTGGCCTGGGGCATGCAAGAAAAAATGATTCCATTTTCTAGCACAGCTATGTCTCACCTTTATGGGCGTACACCAAAGAGGAACAGAAAATAAATAGCACTTAATTTTGCATTTTTATAATAAGTTTGAAACTAAACACTGGGAAACCTTGTCTGCTCCTGCTAAGCTGATTCCAATTAAAGCTTCTGGCAGAGTTCCAGCTGTTTTACTACCTCAAATAGCACTGAACATAACAAGGTTTATGAAGCATTCAAAAGTCAAATACCCTATTAACATAAACATGTAGTGAAATCAACTCTTCTACAATTTTCAGCTTTCTTTTTTTCTTTCATTTATGTTGGGCTAATCTAAGATGATGTCTGTTTTCTTTGTTGCATCTCCCTTTTTTTCTGCTAGCTGGAATGCAAAACAAGATTTAGTATTTGAACAGTACATGGTTTGCCCTGAGAACTTACTCCCTTTGGCAATTTTATTACAATGCTTTCTATTCCACTCAATTTCGATAGCAGCATTCTGAAGGTTGGTTTCCTACAATGCTTTTATCTCCAAAATAGCAAGTGGTTTATGTTTGCATATTTCTGTTCCGGATTATTTGGGAAGCCTTCTGCAAGCCCGGGTACTAATGCCAACATTTTAAGAAGAATTCAGTGCTTGATTCAACGCATTCATAATTAACAAGCAATAAATAAAAATGAAATGCTCAAAGACATTTCCCGATACAGCTTTTTCATTGTTTAATGTTAAGTCGTTTCTATTTAAATTGAATGAAAATAGAGCATACACTTCCCTGCATCTTCAGTAGAGTGAATATCTGCTATGTTCAAAAATATTCTCTGCTTTTTGCCAGAATGCTGATTAAAGCAGTGGACAGAAGATAATGAACATGCTGGAAACGAACCATGATAAAACCTTCATAGATATATATATATATAATAATTATGGCTTATAAAAGTAGAAGCATTAACTAACAATGATGTATGCAACACTCCAAGTGAAAATCTCTGTAATGATGTTGAAATGAAGGAATTTTTGAATGAGCAGAGACAGCAATTTGAGATTAAATTTGATTCTTCATAAATCTAGTATTGGTCACTATCTTATACTTTGTGAATATGACTACTTCAGATCAAGCTTTCTGATGTTAAGTTTCACCTTTATATTAATTTTGTAGTGCAGTAGCTGATAAGTCAACTTCACAATATAAAAATGTATATTAAATTTTGTCAGTAAGTCATTTCACAGTTACTCTAGAAGTGTAAACTTTCCAGTGCTGCTTAACAAGTTTGTTTTTCCGAGGGTCAGGAATATTTTCTTTTTTCATACATAGCCTCACCCGAAACCCATGCAAGTTTGCTGATAGACTGATTTCTATGAGCTTTGAATCAGATGGATTACACAGAAATGATTTTTGTTTCAGTTGAAATAGGCACTGCCAAACAAGTTTGGAAAGGATAATTCTGGGAATTATACGTGATCCTTGAATTTTCAAAATACAATATTATTTTAATATTCTATTTTTGTTCAAAACAACAAAAGAATCCTTTTAAAATAGTCTTTGATTTTTAAAGAACTTCAAAAATCTTAAGATAAAGGAAGGGTAGATTTTTTAAAAATTGATAGGAATACCCCATACTTAATATCTGTAAATATTTTTTTAGTATACTGAAACACAAACATAAGTACTTTACTTTAGTATTGCATGGCCTTAGGAAAAAAAAAAAAAAGGTATTTAAGAGTATTTTTAATCAAAACAATAAAATTTGTGTTTTAGCCTTGGTAAGAGCTTTCTGAGTCTTATTCAGAATTCATTATGATCCTCTTTTATATGGATAAAAGGCTTTTAAAATACTAATATTTCCATTTTTGCATTACTGAATCGCTTTTTGAAGCTTAAAATTAGTATAAAATGTTGAAGTGAAGCTTTTCGTACTGTTCTGAGATGAAATCTTTAATTCAAATAAACATTATAATAGAGTATTGCACCATTCAAACAGCAGTGAGACCCTGTCTTTTCTCTAACTATTGTAGTCATTTGTGCTGAAACGATAGCTCACTGTGCTAGAGTTTCCACACTGCTTTCCCTTTCTTCCTTTTTCATTGATGGCAGACTTTAAGGTGAATTGCTCAATTTAGTTTGCATTCAGGTTCTAACAAAGAAAAGCTAGTCAGATCCTATTGGGAAGCTCTGCAGTACACCTCCCACATATTCTTTTAATACTACCATACAGTGTCTCACACAAAGAGCTTAATCACTAAAACATATCCTGTTATTTAAGAGCCTTGACTGTAGAAAGCACAAATAAGTTAGAAGAGGTAATGTTTTACCTAGAGTACTGAGGAAGTGCCAAAACAAATCTAAGCACATTGTTTTTTTTAAAATTTGGCTCAAAATATCTATTCTTCAAAAAATTCCCCTATAAGAATGCATTAATCCTTTCCAAGAGGGCAACTTGCTCTTTTATTTACATCAACATTTTGACCAGATTGTAAATTCTTTCTTAATTGAGTCTAAATTCACTAGTGCACCATTTTAGATTTGTTGCATGCCTCCTGCACACTGAATTTATCATGGATTTTTATTCACATCTGTTTAGTTATTCAGCCTACCAACCTAATGCTTGCCATACATCCAGAAATCAGGATGGATTAAAAAAAAAATGCCAGAAGAGAGCAGCAGGACAGTTGATACTTTTGAGTTCTGTATATGAAGATTGATTAACCATGACTAGCTTCAAGTTAAATGTCCGCTGTTTACAGAGGAACACAGGGGGAACAATCTTCTGAGTGTTTTTATTCTTTTTTGAATGATCAAGATGTTTTATTGTTTGAAAACACACTTTCTTAAAAGATTCCTCTCAGTAGCATTTTTTTTTTTTCTTTCTAAGACTACTGATAATACAAGGTTAGTCATTTTAAGATTAATAGATGTGGGATGCAAGAGATGGAACATTCAGAGCATGAAGAATCATTAAGTAGCAACGATGTTTGAGGGATGGATGTTCCTGTATTTCAAATGCTTCATTGCTTCATTGAGTAGTGAACACAGCAGCTCACTCTGAGGCAGATGTTATGCCCACAAATGTTGCAAATGCAAACAATTATCTCCAAAGCATGCAGAGAAAAATCAGACAAACTATGTGATATCCTGGAGGGGAAAAAAAAAAAAAAAAGAAAAAAAAAAAAGGCTGATTTCAAACTGACAAAAGTTTTACATGCAAAACCTCAAATCAATAGGGTCCTTAACAGCATTCAAAGTCAGACTCAGGATTTTGGCCAAGGAGAGATCTTGTGATCTGAATGATCTGGAGAGAATAGAAATCATTCAGCTGAATCTATAAGCTAATTTTTAATTATTGAGGACAGTGAGAACATCATTTCATGTGACTCCAGTGCTCTATAATTGTCTATTGATCACATTGGAAATGTCCTGAACTAGTTGAAATGGATATACTGAAAGATGTAATATCCAAGTTTACTGGTTTATACTGGCATGGAAGTTCATATGCCAGAGACATTACAATGATCACTTCACAGGTATCTCCAAACCAGAAGTTCTCAAATATTTAATGCAATATATCCTCCAAGACATTAAGAGGAAATAGGATGGATGAGGATAACACTTTAATACTCCTTAGTGGTGTGGGAAATGCAGGAGTTTGGCTTCCTGCTGTCTGCTCAACACCTAAAACTGTACAGTCCTGTTCTGTTTGAACAGGATGTTGGGTGGTATAGTAATATAACCTCTGAAACTCTTATTACCACCATCAATAAAACAAAAGATGTTAGAAAGTGGAAAGCAGATGTGTTTACTGTTGCAATTCTTAAATGTATAGCTATTTTCAACCAGGATAGTATGCATACGTTCTTCAAATTTTGTTAATATAATGTTCAAAGATATCTTACATCGGTTGAAAGGTACAAAAAAAAAATGAATTCTAATGTTAATTGGTGTAATCAAGATAAGAGATACAGTGCCAAAGCTATTGCAGTACAATAGTGGGGAATTAAATTTCACAGTAATACAGTGTCATAAATATCTGAACAATCTTAATGTGTTGAAACAAAGTAAGAGCACAGGAATTTTTTCACCTAACACAAGTCACTATAGTGACTTCAGGGCATGAAATGATATCTTTTAATAACATAGATTATACTGAACATCAGTAATGGAAATAAATTAAGCAAATAGAAATACCTGGGGATTGAAACTACAATAACATCATCCTCTCAGCTCATCCAGGAGAAGACAAGGGATGCTTTTGCTTTTCTCCTGGAGCAGATGGAAGTTCCCTCAAATTTCCTGGCCTGCCTCCAGAGCCCATTCCTGATGCTCCACGATGGCCATCTACTTTGTAGTTACTACAGATATGACAGTTAGTTGCTGGGGAAATTGATGGGAACAGGAAACAAAAGGATAACTTATGGATCAGAATAGATTGCTCTGAAAGAATTCAGAGATGTGGAAGCCTTGTTCTATCACTCAGGGAAAATCCAACTCTGAAAGCAATATTAAAAACAAAAGCAAAGAGGAAGGTGTTTTGACCTCAGAGCTCTGCTTTCTTCTCCAGACAACTGACCTGCCTTTTTAAATATTATTATCTTTTTAATACTGAGTCTATGTCAAGTATGTTAAAACAAGGAATTTCACAGCTTTGTAAAACATTCAGTGCTCTTGTGGGCACAACTGAGCAGTTGCTTAGAAATATGTACTCTTGGTACCTGCAGTCCTATGGGACTGTGTTGAATCCCTTAATGCACATTCAGATTTTGCTTCTCTCCTGCACTGCTTCTGACTATCATTGACATTTAATGTTCCGCATCTAAGCTCTCCGGGAGTTTTACAGTGGCAGAGACAAACTTTGGATGTATGTCACAGTTCAGCATAAATGGGCTGAATATTTTTTTCACTTTGAGGATAGTTGTGGGAGATGAAACTTCCTGCTGGTGCTTCATAATGAAAACAATATTCAGACTTACAGCCACAGGTCTCTCACAGCCAGTAATCTTCATGAGTTAAGTAATGCTGGAATGTATCTCCTTGCAGGATACCTCCAGTATACTCAGAAGTGGCAACAGTCTATGTCTGCTTACTGCTGTCAAAAGCAAGTGCCAAAGAAAGTCCTCCCAGTCTGTTTCTTTCATTGCTGCTATGCAATGTCAGAACAGAAGCTAAATGCTGTCAGAACAGAAGCTAAACTTAACCTCAGAAATAATTCTTTACCATGGCCAATTAATTTTGAACATGTTAACTTCAGTCAGGGCTCTTCAGAACACTGCAGTGCTGGTTGTCAAATATTTCTGCAGATATAAGTAGTTATACCCTGTTTTCTTCTGAAAATCCTGGGCCAGTGAACTTCATTACTCACCTCTGCCTGAAGTGCAGATCTTTCTAAAATTATCTCCACTTCTTTGGGAGTTAAATCTCTGATTCTTAGCTTATTGTTGTAACTTTAGTGCTAAGTCCATGTTAAATTAATAGGAATCAATTATTTATTTATTTATTTATGAAACTCTAGGTGAGTGACATAATAGAAAAATTCATCAAGACACAGATAACAGAAAATAATCACATTTAATCTGAGATAAAATGAACTTCTCACTTCCTCTCATTCAGCTGGGAAAATACAGGAGTCAGATCCTTGGAATGCCGTATATTATCAGAATGCCTTTCCTGAAAGAAGGCATGCCGGTTTCCGTACTTGTACTGGAGAAGAGAATCTTAGAGAATCTGTAATACTACATAGCTTCTATTTTGCAAATATTATTGATCCAGACCTTATTCAGGAAGCAGTTTTTATTTTCCTACTGTTAGATTAGTGACTGCCTTCTCAATTTTATAAATGTTAACATCCTTTTGGCAGAGGAAGTATTATCTCCTTGGCAAGTCATTAGTCTATCGACAGCTGAAATACGTTCTCTGGTCTGGTGAGGAGCAACATTCCAATTTCAATATAAACCCATTGACACATTGAGTCATATTTTTCACACTCATGCATTGTGGAAATGTATTCATAAATGCATACTCATCAGTTGTGGGACTTCACAATCATTTATCAAAACTTGAGTAAAAGATTGATCATATGTGTGATCAATCTGTAAAAGCATCATAAACGTTATTAGCTTTGTAGGTGACCTGCTCATGCTCTGTGTTTTGCTTTTCATGTGTGGTTGGTTTTTTATTTTTATTTTTATTTTTATTTTATTTTATTTTTTTGGTGTGTGTGTGTGTGTGTGAGGTTTTTTTTCTGCTTGGAAGCACTTGTAAAAGTTTCGATTTCATTTAAATGCAACAAATTTGCAATCCTCAAAATCTGCTGTCTAGTTATTATTTGACATTAATGCTGGCTGGTGAACACTTGCAATGCAAGAAGTTATTCCTATTCAGCACAAGTTATGCTGTGACTGGAAGACAGATTGTTCAGGTCTGTAGAAGTTTAAGCTTGCATTCATCTTGTAGAATCACTCTTCCATGTAGGTTAAAGCACTGTTGTGCTCAGTATTAGTTTTTGGTAAGGTCTGACACCATAAATACATTCCTTGAAATAGAGATCTAGTAATACACACAACTATTCTGTGAGTTTCCTTGCCAGTGACATCACCCATTCCGTGAGTGGCTCACTCGCATTTTGCAGTGTTTCAGTGTCAAAGAATTGCGCATAACCTCAGCGGTATTCTCTCCACTGTATTTACCCTTAGAAAGCAACAGTCAGAAGGAAACATGTGACAAACATAGGTTTCATATCACCTGGGATCATCAGTACCTACCCATGAAAAATGCCACTCACAATAGTTCTGGATGGCTTGTAAAACTGCATAACTTGCTCTAAAAGTAATGTCTCCTCTTCATTACCTTGGAAAGCACAATAGATACAAAGAGGACAATAACACTATTGGAAAGAACAAATTTTCAATTACAAAACATTATTTTTCAACATAGTGACTGCCATTAGCTATGAATTTTCACCAAAAACCTGCATGCTATGCTCATAAAAATCTGCAGTAGCAGAGGTGACCCATTGTTGCCACTGATTAAATGTACCACCCACCATCTCACCATGCTCATATCCCTTGTTTGATCTCCATAAACATTCAGAAAGCATAAATGAATGTCTATGGGTGCTATTTTTTCCACATGGAGGAACTCAGTTCCACAACTTTGCTTCATCCACACTTCTATGTCAGACATCATACTGTGCTTCAGTATTTCTAGAAGTATCAAAGCAACACTGATCAATCTTATGTTTCATCTCAGTGAGGAACTCAGAGGTAGTGAAAACTCTGGTATCAGCCACCTTGCCATAATCTATAAGTACCTTCTACCCTTTCTCTGTGCATATCTTCAAGAGCAGCACATATTTGTTCTCAACCGCATTTGAGAAAACTGTCCAACCGTGGTAATGCACAGAATACGTTTGTAAATAATAAATTGTTTTATTTCTTTTTCAAAATTGGTGTTTCTGGGGGTGTGTGATTGTGTGCAACTAAGTAAACATGAAGGAGAGAAAAGGACATGCATGCATACACACGATGTTTTGGTCACATCCTCAAGAGTTGCAGAGCACTGTTTCAGTTCATCCCTCTAATCACCTTGAAGACTGAATTGTGTGAGGTGAAGTTTTTTCATTCCTGATCCTTCTATTCAGTTGAAGCAGTGGTTCCATTGATTCCAGATTTACTTTGGTAAAAGAAGCAGATAGTAACGTTACTGAGCTTAATTTTTCCTTTTTCCCCAGAAAAGTGACTTAAAATTGCCCATAAGGAAAAAAATAGGTCTGCAAAAGCAATTTAACTATTGTATTTCCTAGTATTCCTTACTGTAGATAACAAATAACAAATGCTTAAAAAATATTTTTGGTTGAGATGAGCAATGCACCTGCGATTTTATAATTTTCATGTCTTGCCCAGCTGAACACTCATCTAAATATTTCTGATACTTATTCTATAAAACTATAATCTATAGTATCTAGCCCAGAACATATTTTCATATCATAGAATTGTAGAATGGCCTGGTTTGAAAAGGACCACAATGATCATCTAGTTTCAACCCCCCCTGCTATGTGCAGGGTCACCAACCACCAGACCAGGCTGCCCAGAGCCACAGCCAGCCTGGCCTTGGGAGGCATCCCTGCATGCCTCTAGGGATGAGGCATCCACAACCTCCTTGGGCAACCTGTTCAAGTGCATCAGCACCCCCTGGGTGAAAAAATTCCTTCTAATAACTAACCTCCCTTGTTCCAGTTTAAAACCATTCCCCTCTGTCCTATCACTATCCATCCTCATAAACAGCCACTCCCCCTCCGTTTATATGCTCCCTCCAAGAACTGGAAGGCTGCAATGAGGTCTTCCTGGAGCTTTCTCCAAGCTAAACAAGCAAAGTTCCCTCAACTTTTCTCATAAAAGAGGTACTCCAGCCCTCTGAGTGGCCTTCCTCTAGACCCACTCCAAGAGCTCCACATCTTTCCTGTACTGGGGGCCCCAGACACGGACACATCTGTTCTCCAGGTGCGGCCTCACAAGAGCTGAGTAGAGGGGGACAATCACCTCCCTCTCCCTGCTGACCACCCCTTTTTTTAATGCAGCCCAGAACACAGTTGGCCTTCTGGGCTGCAAGTGCACACTGCTGGCTCATGTTCACATTTTTGTCCACCAGGACCCCCAAGTCCTTCTCCACAGGGCTGCCCTCAAGGACATCTTCCCCCAGCTTGTATAAATACCTGGGATTGCTCTGTCTCAAGTGCAGTACCCTGCACTTGGCTTTACTGAACCTCATTAAGTTCTGATGGGCCTACTTCTCCAGCCTGTCCAGGTCTCTCAGGATGACTTCCCTTCCTTCCAATGTATTGACCACACTGCTTGGCTTGGTGTCATCCTCAAACTTGCTGAGGGTGCACTTGATGCCATCGTCTGTCATTGATGAAGATGCTGCTATGCTTCACTAGAAACTAATTTCCCTTAACGTGCTATCTAAGGTTTCACAAATTATATTAGTGGGGATTAAAAAAAAAAAAAAAGCATACTTGTTGATATATATTTTATTTCTACTATTTTTCTGTATAATTGAGTATGGAAAGGACAGTATTGATAAATGATAAAGCTGAAACAAATTAGTTCTTACCACTTCTACCATTTAATGTAGAATATAGCAATAGTTAAAATTAATAGTGTTGCTGTTAGACCTTGCCTTTGATAGTTGGAGACTGTTTCCCTTAATTTTGTTCCTAAAATTATGGCATGTTTAAATATAGTCCTTATAGTCAATTTTATATGTACAATGGTAATAGCAGCATCTCGGGATGTGCTAGCACCAGTTGATTTACATAGTCACCACTGCTGCTCTGGATATGAGCTGGTCTTTAGTTGGCTGGTATCTTTCTTGTGAAAGGTTGAAGTTTGCCTTCCATACTGTAGAAGGAAATATCCTTTTTTAAGAAATCTCTCCTTCACTTGTAATGTGAATATTCAAACATGTACTTCTGTTTTTGCCTGTTGTCTCTCAGTCCACACACAAAGTAAAAAAAGCTTAATTGCAAATCAATTAGTAAATCAGAGATAATTACATCCCTGTATCTAACATATAAATGTAATTGTTGATGCATATTGTTTTTTAAAATTAACTCCCCAGATTATTCTGTTACGATAGCAATTGTCCTGTGTATCAACTTTATCTTTAGAGTATTAAGCCACTCAAATGCAAGGCAACCTTAAGATCTTAGTAGGAATAATTTATTAAAGGTTCATCCCTGTAGAGATATAAAATGTGCTTTTTTAGACAGTGCTAAAACCACAGCCGTAATGTAAATGCATTCTTCAGGAACATTTGAAGGCCACTGGCACTATCAGTCAAAAGATTTAGAAGTCTCAAGTAACCCATGTAAAGGTCAATTAGTATAGGAAAAAGGATTAATAAAGATCTGAAGTGTAAGAAATTTGGGAACTAAGTAGGAGAAATGTATACTAATTATCTTCGTTCAAAACTAAGCTAATTCATAATGCAGAACAGGTTGACTTATGTCAGAATACTGCCTTGGTAAAACACCTCTACCTTCTGAGAGAGAACATAATCCTGTTTCCCTGCTGTATTTCTTCATTTATAGGCTGTCTGAATTGAAAATGCAGATGTTTTACTCTGGGAATTGACTGCAAGGGTGATTGCTTTCAGGTGAAACAATAAATTAAAATTTACAGAGCAAGATAATCTTACTTAGGGAGAAGAGCTAGAATAAGTTAAAGTGAAAACGAAAAAAATGCCTGGTGGCTTGCGCTACATTTCTGTGCCTAATTAGGTAATTAGAAGGTGGGGACTGATGGGTCTAGTGCCAATTAATTTTCTGAAAACATCTTCACTGAGAACAAGGGTACAAATAGGAACTGAAAGCATTTCCGTGCTCAGTTTATACTGGTCACTTTAAAAAGCTTAATAGTGTTTTTAGATAACAAAATAACATTTTTTTTTCTGAATTCCCGGTGCCCTTTACTATTTTGTGCAAATGCAAAATTAACATTATTTAGATATTGACTCAAAATGGAAAGTTTTTAGGCTGATTCTTCATGACATTCTACAGCAGTGAATACATAGTTCTTTTTCTTAAACAGAAGCAGTATATGCAATACTGAACATTTGAAACCAACCCAGATGTGGCTCACTGAGCTAACTATTGTGTATTGAAGTCCACTAACAGACAGATGAATCTCACACAAGCTTGGTTACACAGATAAGTTTACAGCTATATTTCTTCCTGTTTTCTATTGGTTTTGGTTGTTTGGTTGCTTTTTGTAGGCTTTTTGTTTGTTTGCTTGTTTGTTGTCTTTTGGTGTGGATTTTTTTGGCAGGGATGGTTGGGGAGAGATTTTCAGTTCCGAAATTTTGAGAACATTCATTCACAGGCATCTCTGTAGATGTTTTAGACACCCATATATATTTAATGGGGAAGTTAACTCATTTCAGAACATAGAATCATCACTGGTCATAGCTGAAAATAAATTCTCAAAGTGATAGGAAGCACTGCTTCAGTGTGCATAATGTGAGAATGCTTCTGAAGTTTACCTTGACATGGGAGAAATTTCAGAGATGAACTGTAGATTTCAGCAATTAAAACCTCCTTGCATTCACCAGCCTTTGGATGGCATACCATGGTGTGATCGTATAGTTTAAGTAGTGCCTCAAAGATCACAGAATCACAGAATCACAGAATGGCCAGGGTTGGAAGGGACCTCAAGGATCATGAAGCTCCAACACCCCTACCACATGCAGGGCCACCAACCTGAACATTTGATACTAGACCAGGCTGCCAGGGCCCCATCCAATCTGACCTTGAATGCTTCCAAGAACGGGGCATTCACGACCTCTCTGGGCAGCCTGTTCCAGCACCTCACTACTCTCTCTGTAAAGAATTTCCCCTGGCATCCAACCTAAATCTTTCTTCCCTCAACTTAAAACCATTTCCCCTTGTCCTGCAGTTATCAAGCCTTTCAAAGAGCTGATTCCCCTCCTCTTTGTAGGTTCCATTTAGGTACTGAAAGGCTGCAATGAGGTCACCCCACAGCTTTCTTTTCTCCAGGCTGAACAAGCCCAGCTTTCTCAGCTTGTCTTCATAGGAGAGGTGCTCCAGATCATCTTCATGGCCCTCCTCTGGACTCTCTCCAACAGTTCCCTGTCTTTTATGTACTGGGGGCTCCAGACCTGGACACAGTACTCCAGATGGGGCCTCACAAGAGCAGAGTAGAGGGGGACAATCACCTCCCTGTCCCTGCTGGCCACCCCTCTTCTGATGGAGAAGTCATTTGCCTTCCAAGCCGCAAGAGCACACTGCTGGCTCATGTTAAGTTTTTCATCTATCAAGAACCCCAGGTCCCTCTCTGCAGGGCAGCTCTCAAGGACCGCTCCTTCCAGTCTGTATGGATGCCTGGGATTCCTCCAGCCCAAGTGCAAAACTCTGCACTTTGCAGGGTTGAACCTCGTCAGGTTCACCTGGGCCCACCTTTCTAGCCTCTTGAGGTCCCTCTGAATGGCATTCCTTCCTTTCACCATGTCGACTGCACCACTCAGCTTGGTGTCATCAGCAAACTTGCTGAGGGTGCACTCGATTCCATCATCAATAAAGATGTTCCATCATTGATAAAGATGTTAAAGAGCATCGGTCCCAAGACAGACCCCTGGCGGACGCCGCTCGTTACCAGCTTCCACCTGGACATAGAGCCATTGATGACCACCCTCTGTCTGTGGCCTTTCAACCAATTTCTTATCCATCGAGTGTTCCACCCATCAAAGATATTACGCTGCATACCGTAATAAAGAGTGCAACACCTGATCACTCAAATAGAGATACACTTTTATCACAAAAATGGGAGGGGATGGAAATGGAAAAAAGAGAAACTTACAGAAACTTTTAGAAATTTTAAGAACATGACTAAATCTACTTCACACCATTTTTTCATTTTCCACCATTCTGTTTCTCACCAGCTATAGGTAAATCTTCCAGCCAAATATTGTCTTAAGAACTCTGAGATTTTATGAAAGAACAGCATTTGAGAGTTGGAAGTATAGGGTTTCTTTCATAAATGACAACATCTGTCCTCAAATGTTATTTGTATGAAATACTAAATAGGAAAAGTTTTTTTCTCCTCTGATTTCCAGTGATACAATCAAGCATCATTCTGCTTAAAATGTAATACAAGTCAGCCTA
Organism: Tetrao urogallus; assembly: GCF_951394365.1. Classification (NCBI taxonomy): domain Eukaryota; kingdom Metazoa; phylum Chordata; class Aves; order Galliformes; family Phasianidae; genus Tetrao; species Tetrao urogallus. The sequence goes on along the minus strand of NC_136815.1, from coordinate 51,959,219 downwards.
ATGTTACAGTTTCCTCCAAAATTCTTCCTTTTTTTTTTTAATCTCTGTAAATTCTCCTGGTATATGCAAATATCTGACTAGTAATTCCTCCTCCTCTTGGATTAATTACAGGAATGATTCCTATACTCTTACAAGATCTCCACCCTAGAAATTTTGTAACAGGCAATAGATATTAGCAAAATCTTAACTTACTCTATTTTCAAGTATTGGATAAGTTATTCCACAACCTATGTCTTATATCCTATAATTGTAGGTTAATTAAGAGGATGTCTGGATTATCCGATTATCCAATTCCCCACACAAAGCAAGGTCAAACTTGAGAATACATACAACTTTTGGAAGCTTGACCAAATTTTAAGTTTATGAAAAGAACACTGATATTTACTAGACAAAGCAGAATATGTTTTGCATTCTCTTGTTTTCTCCAGAATTAAAACAGCTGTGCTCTGCTAACTTTCATGTTATTCACTGATCTCTCCTGGAAGTTTACATTAACAGCTGATGACAACATGCATTTACTAATGATAATATATATTAAAAAAACAAACAAACAAACAACAACAAACAAATAAAAGAACCACCAAACCTGTTTCTTGATGGAAAATGAAATATCCTTTGATTTCAATATCACATTATCTTAGTCATTGCCTTTATACTTCTGTACTCTTTTGATATTTAGATGTAATTCAGTACATGTTGCCCATAAACCATGCTCCTTTAAACAATTTAAATCAAAATTCAGTTGAAATGGGGACAGTGCTGATGTTGTTTTCACGTGAGATCACACTGAATAGCTAATAACATTTATGACACTTCTGCAGGATGTGGATCAGTAATCACTGCAGCATGTATTATGCTGAATAAAAACTTATAACATTTTGAATCCCAGATACAAGTACTTTCTCTAAATGAATAGTATTGTATTGTTGATGACCCATTATTCAGCTAATATTTCAAAAGCTAATTAAAATCTATTCATGGATAATTTTAAATATATGAAGGATAAATAATGAATATAACAATTGAATGTAATGTGCTTCTTTTATTAATCTTGGGGTGAATAGACATAATAAAAAACATTAATCTTATCTGCCATTAATTTCTTCATTTCTAACTTTCTTTCAACTGAGATTATATCTATATGCAAAATTCTAGCATTCCAGCATGATGCATTTAATTTTTTTTCAGTGGCATAATCAATTTAAACTATTCTACATCTCTTTATGAAACTTGTTAATGACATAAAGTCTGAAGTAATTGGATGAGGGCCACTCCAAATGTAATGCCTCCTATTTCATTATGGTAGCCCAGTGAAAGAAATGGGATAAAACCTTTACTTTCTGTTTGTAAATAATGTCCAGGGACCTCAAATTGAGAAGTCTACCCAACATTAGACTATTATGAAATCTGTAGGAGAATCACAGATGACATGCAACATGAAAAAGGAAGGAAAGACTGATATTATTTGGATCATTCAACATAAAAGAGAGCGAGTACAGCTCTATGGATGCTTATGTTTAAAAAAAAATTAAAATCCATCCATTAAGAGTAAGATAAAGTATTGATTTCTATGACTGGAATAATAAAAAAATACTGGTTGCGAAGATAGATAAGGATTGCAATAGGTTATCTGAGGAAGCAACTGAGTCTTCCTGCTCCAAACAGACAGAAGCAGAATAAAATTCCTCTTTTAATCTGTTCCATAAATTGTTGAATATTCACAGTCAGACTGTCTCATATCAGCTGACAATATTTCTCGGGAAGATTTCTGTATTACCTACAATTGGAAAGCAGAGGTTGCTTTCTAGAAAGCAAAATTTGAAATCTTTCAGGGCTCTCTCTGGTGTGTTAAGATGTGCACTCCATTTCTTGTGCAATACAGTATGACTGAATTTGCTTTATCAATATCCTAGGTAACAACTCTATGGCTGATCATAAATGGTCAGAGCTGAGCTTCCAAAAATAATTTTATAAATTCTGATTGAAATGAATTCTCATTCTCCTAACTAAGTCTTTAAAAGATATTTTGCTTAAAGTTCCATTAGAGGCTAATAATGCAAGACACAGATCATTTTATGTTCACAGACTTCATATGAAAGAGATGTAATCAAACCCAGTTTCCAATGCATTAAAATTAAACATCTTAAATTCCACAATCAATTATTCAAATTATAATCCTGTGTCCTCTATTGCTTCTATTTACTTCTATTCAGTTTTTTCTTACCTTATTTTTCTGTTATGATCCTAAATGCTCAGTGACATATACTTTGTATTTCTTCTCAAAATGCTTGAATTTCATTATTAAGAATACATAATCAGTGCATGATAGTTTTCTTTGCTTCTGCAATTGTCACAATTGTATTTCAAATTACAAAAGCAAGACTTCACCATGTTTATACACGAGCTGATGCATTATGAAAACACATCATCTTGGGGAAAAAAAATGGGGAAAAAAAGTCTTTCTAAATGCATGCTGTTTCCTTAAAACAAGGGAGATAAGCTGGGACATTTATTAAGGACATTTTTCTTTCAGATCTTCATGGCTGATTTTAACTCCATTACCCTGTTCACCTTAGGTGTACAGATGTCTGAGCACGAAAGATAAACAGAGCAGATTATCAACAGTGAGATCCTCTTGGTAGGATCTGAAAGGATATTGCTTTAAACTGATTTGTCCAAAGCTTCAAAATCCGAACGCAAAATCAAACTCCGTTTACTGTAAGCTAGAACAGCATTTCCCACTTAAGGCTTAGCCAAATCAATCATCGACACATTTTTCAGTCTTGTGAACAAGTAGCAAATTCTTCAATGTTCTGGAAGAGCCTATATGTCTTTTTTTCTTTTTCTACACTCTATTTGTGCCACAGAAATCTAAACGAACCAGCCCTAATGTTTCATTTTTCTTTAAAGTCAGCACTAATTCTTGATTTTAAATTAAACAATGATGAGAACAAAGAACAGTCGAGAATAACTGAATGCTCTTTCTTACTGGTTTATTTCTACTTATCAAATATGTATGGTACTTTCATCATAAAGAACCATCACATCAACTTACAGAATCTATTACATTCTAAAACACTGTATTTTCTGTAACAGCACTGTGCAACCTTTTCTGAACTTCCAGAATGCCTTTTTCCCCTTTCACTTACATGCAAAAGAAAAAATTAAACACATGATTCACATGTATGTAGACTGAGTGAGAGTAGCTTTAGGTAGAAAAGTCTGAACATTAACAGCACCGTGACATTTCTCTATAGCGCAGACTGATGAGCTGTAGGGAAAATACAGACTGCAAAGCAAAGCCCACCACAATAAATTGGTGTGTTTTTGTAGAAGAGATTTAAATGCAGAAACGATGATGTGTCTGGCATGTCACACTTATTGTTTATGAATGATGAAATATTTTCCTTCCTGAGAAATGGGTTTGGATTACATTTTCAATGAAGAAAGTGTTGTATGTCTTGCATGGGGCCAATAATATTAAGGAAGAACTTGACCAGAAAAATTGAACCTCAGAAATGCTGCTATCTGCAATTCCAGATTTAATGACTCCATCCTCTTTCATTAAGAAATCAAAGGCAAAAATGGGAACATTTAGACATTAATGATAACTAATTATAAATGTCCTATTTTTCAAAAATGTTACGATCTTGGTGGTTCTTTTCATTATCTTTAATAAACATTGTCTTTTTACTACCTTGAGCACTGACCAAAGAGCAAGTAGCTTTGGATTCAGATTTACAACCTCAGGGGCCATCACTTAAGCACACAATATGAACTCTTTACTTTGGTGGAGAAGTAGAGAAATGGGAATAGTATTGTCATAATATGATGATTTTAAGTTCCTCAGGCTTCGGTCTGTAAACCGAAATAGGCTCCAGTTTCTTTGTCTTCTTCGCATTACCAGTAATAAAATAGGAAAATACATTTAAACTGTGACTTCTGCCCAAAAATACAATAATTCAATTTACCAGTACTACGTACAGATATAACTAAAACACATTTCCAAGAGGGAGTGTGACAGCAAACTGGGACCACTGCAAAAGTAATGAGTCTGATGAATGTTTCCCCCAGGAGAAAGCTTAATGCTAATGAAAAGCAGTTAGGAATACTTATTAGTTACATGGGTAATGGGAAGGCTTTTTGGCTTTGACATTTTTACAAAATTATATTGACGGGGGTAATCATGAGGTCTCTATCTTGTGAAGGAGGCATTTCCACTGAAAAACAAAGATCCCTGTTTGCAAGAAGTACAAATATTAGGCTTCAAAAAATATGCCAGTGCCCTGAAAAAAAAAAAAAAAAAAAAAAAAAGAAAGAAGATTAGACTAAATGAGCAATTCTCAGATTCCATTATCTTGTGAGTACACAAAAATGGGCACAGAAGATGTAAATATAGAACTGAGTCCTATTGTCATGCCATCCATACTGCTGTTGCCCCCCCCTCCCCCATGCTAGAAGAGTGAATACAGTAGCAAATAAGAAGCAAGAACACATTCCACAAAATAAAATATGATGATCATATGCTGAAATTAACTGTTTTTTCATATCAGTTCTTAAAGAAAATCATCCAAAAGTGCTGTTGAGAAAATTGTTTTAAACCAACATAACAAAATGTGCAGCTTTATGTTCTTGAAGAAATGTGTCAAAATACCTAATTCTGATATTGCTTAAAACATTTCCATTTATATGAACTGTGAAGCATAAGCAAAGTGAAGAGACAAAACTACTTCTTTATTGTAAAATGTATGGTGTTTGTATATAATTCGATCTAATTTAGAAAGTCCCTTGTCAGGGAAGCATGTCAAGGTACATTGCATCCTGAAAGGAATTATATATCGGCTCAGTAAAAAGCCACCCTTATAAGAAGTTTTGGGTTGTTTTTTTGTTTTGTTTTGTTTTGTTTTTATTTTACTTTAAAACCATTTAGCAAGGGAATTAAATGAATGGTTCATAATACAAGCAGATCTAGAAGTTCTGCATATTTATGTTTTGAATACTCAATTCTCAACAAGCGCGAATGCAGCAGGGAAATTTCAGTTTCACAGTATTTGTTCAAGGCCTCTGTTGAAAATCATGAATTACCCCATCTTTCCTTTCTGCTGCATCTTACGTTCATTGGTTGCTACATATGGTCACAAGACTGACGACCCAGAACAGACTGAAGCTCTTTAAATTCTTCACAAAGTCCTAGGTGTGTCAGCAACATTTTCCACATAGTCCAAGCTCCATAACAATTGTGTTAATTGTTTTTGCTGAATCCTGTTGACTGGGAACCAAACAGCACAGATGCATATGTACAATTTAGGCTCAGGCAAAATACATCTTCTCTACCTGAATGTTCCTGCTACTGTTTTGCTGGGTCTTATTACTGCTATTATGCTTATTATAATGTGCATTTCTCTGGTAGTATACCATAAAGATTTCCATACCAGCCATAGGTCAGACATGATGCTCCGCCTACATACATTCAGCCAACAATATGCTACTGCAATTTCCTGTGAAGAAAAGCAGCTGACACTAGCTCCCACACAGCCATGGCTAAAAGTTTGAGACAGGGGCTACCCCATCTAAGAAATCTCAAGTACTACTGCACCATACTACAATCTATCAAGCTGATAAGCCCATAGTCTTAACTGCCATCCACACACACACCTCTGCCTTCTTCCTGCTGAGCAGTAAATGGCAAAACAGGCTGTTGGGAGCTGTCAATCAAAAATGCTGAAAAAAAACATTGCTCTATATGGCCCATTCCATTTTCATGGCTAGCTGAGACATTCTTTCAAGGACCTAAAAACAAGGTAGTGAAAGAAGTTGTATAGTAAGACAAACAGTTGCTGTGATAGAAAGACCTGCACTCATGCTTTTGAAACCCTGAAGAACTTTGACACTAAGTCAGTGATTTGTACAAGCTCTTAATGACCTTAAAGGAAGAGTACTGCCACATAGAAGTGCCAGATCAGAACAGTAACTCTGTACAACACAATGCAACTCCAGTTTAGAAATGTTACCCTTAGCTAGAACAAAGTGGGAGATTATATAGCCCAGCGCACTAGTACAGAGACATTCTCTGATGCAATCTGTAGAACTACCACATTAGCATAGTGCTGTTCAAATTCTGTGACCCATCACTGAAGATTCTCCACCATTCCTAGCTCTGCAGACAGACTTGTATTGCATGACACTGTACCGTGCATCTTCAAAATGATGAAAAGCTGATTTAAAGCCTCTTTCTGTAGCTCTGTACTACTCTTACATATCACTCTTTTGTGTGTGAATGACAGGGATACTGTAACACATGCAGGGTTAGTTTTACAGGAGAGGAATGAATCTCCTGAACGCAGAGGAGATGGAATGGCTAAACTGTGCAGCACAAATATTTTTCTCCTCTGCCCACACAGACAAAATTTTATCAGACATATTTTTCTCTCTTATGCAAATCCCACCACTTCAGGATCAAACCATTCCAACATATGAGAACAAGATATGAACAACTCCTCACTGACATAAAGAAAAGTAACTATCTGTTACCTGTCTAAGGTACTGTCACCTTTTAGTAGCTTTGTTCTTATCACAACAGAACTGTGTGAGCCAGATTTAAGAACTTATTTTATTTTAAAATTTATTTCCCTTGTCAATGCTTTTCATTTTACTCCACTTATTTTGTGTGGGTTTTTTTTTTTTTCTTTTCTCTATTTTTTTCAATCTGACAAGTCTCTTTATTACTAACCACATTTGTCTTGTTTCATCTCATTCTGCATTTCCTCACATTTTGTAGGTCTCGTTTTCGTTGTTGTCATTGTCTGTTGAGTTGCTGATGCTTGACTTTTCCCTTAATTTGAGATGAACGGAGGAAAATGAATTATGTTCGATGTTGAACATATGCACACAATAAACACCCGATTTTTAGAAGATGTCATGGAAGCATCTGCTATGCTATATTTTTATGACTGGTATAAAAATGAAATAATTGGTATTTACTTTTTATTTTCATCTTCAGATGTCATTTCTGCCCACCCCCTCTATACTCAAATATGTAGCAGTATATTGAAGTTAAATCCAGACACACACACACACACACACACAGAAAAAAAAAAAAAAAAGTCAGTTTAAAAGCATTTTTGAACTTCTGAAATTAAAACATTCCCAGAGTAAAAATAATCTTAACTACTGCAAAGTTTTATGCTCTCTTGCACTCTATACTCATTACTGACTACAGCTTAAAATCTATGCTCATTAAGGCCTTTAATACCTGTTGGTGTTCATGTAAGTGAAAGGCGTTTGTTTCTGACTACTTAAAGTGAACTGACGTACCTAATAAAATTGGCATTGAAAACTCAGTAAAAGGCTTTTTGGCACCCCAGGAAGTGAGTGGGATCATAACATAATTAAAATATATAGAAGGCAACTGAGTCAGCAAGGCAGCTACAGTACTTGATAACTGTCACTTGATTAATCTTGAAAGCCGATAAAAATCAGAAATAGTGATTGCCCACCACAGGCATAAGACATCCTTGATGCTTTAGAAACATAATCACAGTATTGCAGGAGGTCTAATCAACAGCTACCTATAATCTCTGCAATCGCTGTAAAAAAGCATTAATGAAATATTCATGCAGGTAGCTGTCATAGGCATAAAACATCATAAGCTACTCCTTTTTACTAATAAATACTTCTGTCCTGTTCCAACTTATATGCTTACACAAGCAATGCAGATTTAGCTGCTGATTTTTTCTAGACATAGTTAGCCACAACTCCCCAGAAATGTCAGTCGAGAACAGAACTCTTAAAGAAGTAAAGATCAGATGCTAGAGCCTATTCCTGGAGAAGATGGCTGTTGGAGCCTATTTCTGGAGAAAATGGAGTTAGTTAGCACCCTAAATGCAACTATGCATTTTAGAGGTAGTTTCTTTTGCTTAGAATATAATGCTAAAGCTTAATTTTGGACAGGCAAGAGATTTTGTGGGTATATATGTATATGTATATATATATAATTATACAGTATGTATAAATACTTATGAATCATTCTTGTTCCTACTTCCAAAGCTCAGAAAAACATTGAAGAGGAAGGATTTTATTCTTCTTTATTCTCATGCAAAGGCATTAGAGTGACATGACAACTGTCTATCAGTTTGGGGAGGTCATTTAATTTTTCTGCATGCCTCTTTACAATAATCAGACAGACAAGACGTCATTTCTCTTTTGCTTACAGACAGAGTAAATATTAAAATAGACCCATCACATCACAGTGTGGCTGTACCACAGTGTGGGGTAACCAGGCAATGTCACACTAATAATAGATTGTTTAAAATAATTTCTATGATGTAGAGAGTTTGCAGTGTACATTACAATACCTGTGAAATGTGTATGCAAAATTAACCAATATAATGATGCCTAATCATGAAGCCTTGGAAGAGCTGGATAGCAGACAAAAAATATAAAGATCTCCAGTTTTTTATTAAGAATTAAGAGCCCCACTCATCTCAAGAAAACAGAAGGTTCTTAAAAGAGTGTTAAAAACTCGGACAACTTAAGCTGTTATTTGACAAATACAGCCCCTAGTCTGCTTAACAAGGATAGAGATTATTTTGTGTAGAGCAGATAATCAAAAACTTTGTTTATACAGCATCGCATATGAACTTTTATGCCTTTTTTCTCTGATCAGTATGTTCAACTTTCTTATCTTTAAAGCCTGCAGTGATTATATCCTTGATAGAAAGGATTTAATTTTCAAATCTTTGTTGAATTTCTTTTGTCAATTCAGTACCATTAAATTTTTTCCTGTATTAAAGAAGGCGATGTGGAAAATATTTTTAAAGGCAAGGAATCTTCTAGGAAAAATGCCCATTGATTATATCAAATATACCTCTTGACTCACAATCTAGCCACCCACAGTTCTGCTGTCATTTCAATATCTTTACCAGAATAATAGTACAAGATTCATCTATGTTAGCTGAGAGAACATCTAAGCTCCTCTTAGAGCATCTTAAAATATAAAATACCAAATTAGAGGAGAAGAACTTAAAGATAGATTCAAGAAATCAATTCAGTTCCTTCAAGCAAAATTTGCAACCCTGCTCAAAAACCCCTGCCTAGTAACTATTTGCTCTGTGATAGATATTTACCATTAGAAGTTATCAGGCTACCTAGAGCTACATGGAGGTGTGCCCAGGAGTGTTTCAAATCACTGCAATATAAATCATAGACTCCTAGTTGAAGAGGAGCCCTGCAGCCGGAATACAGCAGATCTCTGCAAGCAACATCAGAGCTACTCCAAATGCAGCACACTGGAGCTCCAAATAGCCAGACTTGTTAAACATAAGCAGAGCAGCTTAAGCTCAACCTACTGTCACAATTAAGACTTAACTCTATATCATGGTCACAGTCAGAGCAGACTCATTGCAGAAATGCAAACAAGCTGCTTCAGACATGTATTCAGGGTGTACAGGCACCTATAACACTCTTTCAACTCTGCTACAATTCAGCTGTCTGTGCTGGGTAATTCAGAACGTGTCTCACACTCCATATTTCAGGATGAAATACTGAATACTTCAGATTATATATACTGAGATACTTTTATATAGTAAATTAATATATATATATAAACTTTATATTATATTTTATATAATACTACAGATTATAATACTGAGATACTTCAGATGAAGTAGCAATGTCCACCTCTTCTGCTTGGGAATCTGCTTAATGTGATGAGACTGCTCTGAAAATGTTTACCACAGCTTATCAGAGCACACAACACAGAAGCAGGCACAGCTGACACTGCAACTTTTCCCCATGAGCTTGCACTTAATGCCATAGTACAGGACAGGTGAGTAAAAGTTTCTTTTTTTTTCTTTCCCTCAAAAGTCATTCCCCTCACTTCATGGTAAATTGGAGAAAACTAATTGCGCAGGTTTAGATTTGTTGAAGTTGCTCCCTCATTTGCTCACCGTTCTCAGAGACCTCTGAATTATCAGTGTACCTAAAGACAACTTCAGCAGGAGAAGCTAGTCTTATCCACACACAGAATAGCTACCAGATGAAGCTGCATCCCTCCCAAGGAATTGTGGGCTTTAATGTCATAAAAGAAGATAACTGAGTCTGAATTGTCTACATCCTATTTGAGTAGCATGAATAACTGGTAAGTCTATTAAAGGCCTTTGTTGCACTAACTACCTCTTTAAAAAAACTTTTGACACTTAATGGCATCCAGTATTAAAAATGAAATAAATGTGATGATGAAAGTCAGGTTTTAGATTGTAAATCCCATGAAATAAAACTCCAAGGAGTTTCAGCTTGCCAGTATTCTGAGAACCCCAATTTTTTGTAAGACGTGAATTAACAACTATAGCTTTTACATCTGAAGAGAACAGATTTCTCTGTTGATGTCCTGCATCTAACACAGCTGAATTCAGATGTTAATGCACTTATCTCTGTTCTAAAGTATTCATGCTCGGTGTAATATGTTCTATCTCTATCTTCAGTGCTTAGTTGTGTGTCTGTTGGGAAGGCTGGGGCAGAATAAAAAAATCTGTTTGATCAGTTAACTCTTGTTTTATGTTCCTAGTCACTGGAAAATAAATCTGGCATCAGATTTCTTAGTGCTCTCAAGTAAGAACATCAATATTAGCTCCTTGGTGATATGACAATATAAATAAAATAATCATCTCATTTATGCTTTCAGCAAAGCACAATGCAACCATCAACTAATTATTGTTAATTAAAAAATATTTGAAAGCCTCTTTTTTTAGAGGTGTGAGAACAAATCATTTGATTTTATAATGACAAAATCATTTTTAAAAAAGATTTTACGGAAATGATGGAACAGGGCATAAAATACCAAAAGAGTTGTAAAAGCAGTTAATTATGTAGTATAATATATGATCATAAAGCAGTCAGGACCAAGTGTATCATGAATGGAGAGTCAGTATTTTATTACCTTCAAAATGTTTCTGCTTACACTCAGAGCACAGTACCCTGAAAATATTCAGTCTGCAGAGAGCCAAAATTATTTCATGAAAACCACAGACAGTGAAATCTCTCCCTGTCCAAACCGCAGGATATGAGAAGGCAGAAAAATCAGCTCTAATCAATTATGCATTTTTTTCATTTTGGTTCTGAATACTTGAGTAATCATCCTCTTACAATTTTCTGGGTAGTATAGGAACTTAGGACATCTGACATGGCTCATATGTGTCATGCACTGTCACAAGTCATTATGAAATGAATAATGAACCCTATATGTTTGAGGTTAGATATGTTGAATGTGTGAAAATGCTATTTTTCTGATATGTGTTCCACAGAATTAAAATCTCTGCCAGTCAAGTAACAACCATCGTTTTTTTTTTCCCTGAAACTGAAATAAATATTTCAAGTAAATGTAAATAAAAATATGTATTGGAGTAGTCAATAACAAAAAGAAATGCCATTTTGTGTCATGCTTCATCTTTTCTGAAAGAAATTCTGGATGTTCTCATAAAAAACTATTTTGGAAAAATAAACAGGCATAGAAATACGTAAATGGATGTAAACTTATCTTTGAGCAGTCAGTCCGTGATCTATAGATACCCTGGAGAGAATACATACTTTGAAGGGAAAGCTTTTCTATCCCCTACACAATTAATTATACATAAAGTCTTTTATTTTAAATAGAGAGAGCCTCTGTGAGCATTTATTTCCCTTCTGAGTGGCAGTCACTGGAAGACAGTAAAGAATGGGGAAGATCTAGATGTATCTAGGGGGTCATAGACTTTTTTGAGTCTTCTCAGAGTCAAGGCTTCTAGGAAGAGTGAGGAGAACAAAAGTGAACTTCGGTGTACATTTCGTAGAACCATATAATCATTTGAGTTGGAAGGGACCCTTAAAAGTCATCTAGTCTGACTCCCCTACACTGAACAGGGACACCTACAGCAGATCAGGTTGCTGAGAGCCTCATTCAGCCTCACCTTAGAGGTCACCAGGGACAGGGCTTCTACCACCTCTCTGGGAACCTGTCCCAGTGCCTCACCACCCTTATTGTAAAAAACTGCCATATATCCAGTCTAAATCTCCCCTCTTTTAGTTTGAAACCATTTCCCCTTATCCTGTCACAACAGACTCTGCTAAAGAGTCTGTTCCCCTCTTTTTTACAGCCTCCTTTAACATACTGAAAGCCTACTATAAGGTGTTCCCAGTGCCTTCTCTTCTCCAGGTTGAACAGCCCCAGGATATGGCTGGCTTTCTGGGCTTTGTGGGCACACTGCAGGCTCATGTCCAGCTTCCCATCCACCAGTAGCCCCAAGTCCTTTTCACCAGGATTATGCTGTCTTTGTTACTACTAACATGACACAATCTTTGCAATTCGTATTTGTTTCACCCCTACAACTTAAAGCCACCTCACCCAAACCAAATTTTTCAGGCTTCATCCCCCATTTTTAAGACTTTCAGTTTTCAGAGAGGAGGCATTTTCCACTCTGAGCCTGTGCCTCCAGGCTGGTTTTCATTCTGGAAGTCTAGCTAGCTTGGATTTAAATCTGGATCTTGGTTATGAAATAGATGGGAAAGATATGTTCTTCTGATCTTTCTCTGTTCCTTTTTCAGACACATATCATCTGCCACTTGGCTAATGCAGATAGATGTGCCTGTGAGTGGGGAGGGAAAATGTCCTTGTTTCATTGGTCTTAATTCACCTGTTTCTGTATGATTTAGTAGAATACCTTTAACCTTTTCATGCCCTCAGACAAAGGGTAAGCACAATAATTATGACCAGTGCAAAAAGAAAACTGGATGAAAAACATCAATCATTTTAGCCTTTGATTGAGCAGGAGAGCAGAATTCACTTCCCTAAAATGGTACCTAAGGCATAGTAAATTATTCACAGATGCAAGCTTTCTCAGAAGAGGTCAGGTCATTGAAAACTCTCTGAAATTTATCGTATACACTCTGGTTGCTGAAACTGGATTTTCAAACCACCACCTCCTTTTCTTTTTCTTCTAATCAGTCATTCCTTGTGTTACCTCTGCTAATATCCTTGGTAAGTGTGGTGAAATTAAACCAGAGTGAAAGCATGGAAATGTAAAGAAAATTGGTGCATTAGCATAAAAACAATATCCAATTCTGTTTTAACTTGTCCTGGGGTATTCTTTTGTCAAAGAAAAGAAAAAAAGGGTCTCAGTGTTTTGTGCTTGAATTGTCTTTGCTATATCGTTGACAGACATCTCGTAATGTATGTTCCCTTCGCTGAAACTAGAGAATTCTTGGTGCTAAAATGACAATTTTCCAGACAGTGATATTGGACAAAATTTCTGACATCACTTCAACAATTTGTCTGATTATGGCTGCTGCCCAATAACATGTGATTGATCCAAGTATCAGATGGAATAAAACTTTTTCTGGTTAGTCCTCAACCTTTTTGATAGCCTATTAGATGTTAACATCCATTTAATTCAGTTCTTTTTGTTTTTCTCTAAAAAGGTTAAAGAATTTGGTCTTTTAAGTCTTGCTTCAATTGTCTGTGTGTGACATGGAAGTTCGCCTTCAAATAAAGTACCTGTCTCCTAAAAGATGCAGTGGAGTTGGGTTTTAGTGCTTTGCAACCATGGTTACATCCACTGCACTTTTCTGAATTTCACATAAATGAGTAACTAGTTTAACACTATTGCAGGAAGAAAGACTATTCATTCACTTTTTTTTTTTTTTTTTTTTTTTTTTGGATGATAGTCCATTATATTCACTCTTTGCTCAAAATAACTCAAATGGAGAAGCACATCATGAACTTTTTGGCAATTATTGGAGCTATATTTTCTTTAATACTAGAAGAAAACAAATATTCATTCCTAAGTGTGCACCTGTCTTTGGAACTAAATTAATCTTAATTTCTGAGGTCTTTTTGTATGACATTTATTTGCAGTATAAATATGGTTTATTTTTTGCTCTATTTTCCTGGTTCATACAATCTTTTTACATTATGAATAGAAAATGTGGTAATAATTCAGAAAGGAAGCTAGAAAGAGAAACCAAGGGGAGCACTTAACCCCCAGCCAGAAATAGTGGTTGCAAACCTTCCATTTGCTTTTAAGGCTCATAAAGCAGCCACAGGCCAGGGGAAGAAATGGAAGATTATAGGCACAGATGGTCTGAGGCTGAAAGACATAAAGGTAACTGAGGAGACTCTCAAGAAACTGAAAAAATATCATTTGTGCTCTGGCTTTGTTTAGCTCTGGGCAGCTAGAAGCAGCTGACTCTGAAAACCTGAAAATCTTTACAGTTTGTTATCCCTTGGTAATGTTCAGGGCTGAACAACATCTGGGACAGCCCCAGACTTAAAGAACTGTACTCAATCTATGATTCTGTGATTGAAGTCATTATTATTCTCAACAGTGTTACCACAACTAAAGTTTTAAGTGCTGAATCTCTTTTTCATACATTTTTATAGTTGTACATTGTCATATTAATTGCTGAACAATGTACAGAAAGATTTCAGAAACTGTGATATTCGGGCACATGGTAAAACAAAGATTAAATACTTATGCCAATACATATAGCATGCTTAAAGCTGAAGATTATACAATGTTACTAAATGATAGTAGGATGTTCTAAACAGTGTCTGGGTTTTAAAAAATGCCTAGAGTACAGTTGTCAGAGTAGAAAATTTCACATAAATAAATCTTTGCACGTGTATCAGTGCTTCTAACCAGCTTCGATAAATATTTATTAGCATGTATGGGGTTCTCTTGACCAGATACTTCATTGCAACAATCAAATTGCTGCAATAAGACATACCAGACTCAAATATACATTTCAACTCTCGGAAAAAAAGTGCACCAGTACTTATGGTCATTGCATGAAAATGCCTGTATCCACATCCTGTAGATATAGAAAATAGTCATGTACGAAAGAAATATTCCTGGGTATTTTTACACTCAAAATCTTGTTACAGGTAAAAGGTAACAAATCCTACTGTATGTAACCATATAGTTCCATACAGTAAGAATTTATCACTGCCCTGACTAAAATATGAACAATCTAATCAAAGCCTATACACAATATGATAATACCAGCATGATAGTCCAAATGAATGTAGAAAAGCCTTATATCAGTAATGTGGTCAAAATTGTCATTAAGAAACTTCTACATTTACAAGTCTATCTCCCTTTTATGTGTTGTGATGTTTATCCTTCCAGGACCTCAAGACTGATTGTTTCCGTCTTTCCAAAAAAAGGAATAGAAATCAGGATTTGCCATGAACTAGCGACATCCTGAGATATCTACTGGGAAGTGGGCAATGTTTGTGATAGAATTTTCTTCTGTCCAAGTACTGGGATCTGCTTGGGTTTCCTTTCAAAAGTTTTTTCTTGCAGTCCCAGCTCCTCTCTCAGGGGCTCTCAGCTAAAGCCCAAGAATGGCAAAGTTGCCCCTCCCAGCCCTAAGTCCCCTCAAGAGCTGCTGTTTGTCACAAGTTTGTCACCCACTGCCACAGCAGAATAGCGTCATATTAAGAATCAAATGGTCAACCCAAAATAGTAGAGCCTGAAAGCACTATTCCTCTCAGCAACTGTTAAACCAGGCTGAACCCAGTTGAGGTCATCACAAGTTTGGAGAGACTCTGAGGCCCTTTATTCTTGGAACAGTATAAGGGCCAAGATCTGTTACAAGTCATGACAAAATTATATTTATTGGCCTACAATGATAAGGGTGGCATGAATGAGCCAACCACTGCTGGAGAATGTGCATTACTTCATTAAGATGCCAGACAGACATGAATGATGAGTCATCTTACCAGATGCTTATCTTGAAACATCATCCTGGGCAAAAACTTTTCTGTCCATGTACACGCTTAGTATGGCAGTAGCAGGGACTGAGCAAACACATTTTCTAGGAAATCTAGAGGTCACCATCTGTAGAAGCTGGCATCCTGAGCAAGGAGAAGGCAAAGGTAACCAAACAGAACATTGCTGGCACCCAGTAAGGAAAAGGTTGCAAAAAGATCAGTTATAAATGAGAAGTGAAGATTTCTATTTGGGGAGATTGTAGAATCATAGAAACACAGAAAGTTTTTACTTCAAAGGGACCTTTAAAGATCATCTATTTCCAACTCATCTGTCATGGGCAAGGACATCTTCCACTAGACCAAGCTGCCCAAAGCCCAGTCCACTTCTAAAGATGAGATATCCACATATTCTCTGGGCCCTGTTTCTGTGCCGCACCAACCTCACCAAACAATTTTTTCCTGATCTAAGTCTACCTTATTTTAGTTCAAAGCCATTATCCTCATCCTATCACTACAATCCATGATGTAGAGTGAATTAAGGAAAATAGGTTAAAAGTTATGTGCCCATTGGGTACTGAATTGGCAGCTACAGATACAGCCTTGCTAAGTCAGATTCTTGCTGCCGATAACAGATGCTTATCTACAGATTTAGACAGTTAGTACAGACAGTGGGTTTCCTGTTTCTCCAAATAACGCTGTTAGCTATCCTATCTCTGTAATGCAAAGTAGCAGGCTCGGACAGTAAAACCACAAATTAACGAAAAAGCAGCAGATTGGTGGATGGAGTTGTAGCAGATAAGACAACAGACCAGAACTAGTCAAGCGTCCTTCAACTTGACCTAGGTCAAAGAGCACATAGCGAGAAAGACATACGGCTTTCATCAAAAGACCACCAGAGACCACTGAGAGATACCATGTATGCGTAAAAGAACTGAGACTTGGAGCAGGAAAAAATGTCAAGCATTTTGGGGACTCATTATAATAACTCAGCCTTTTCTTGGAAATCTAATGCACATGTAGGCAGCTTGTTCTTTAAGTATGTGCCTTTCTTGCCCTCTGGTGGTAACACCCCCTCTGCATCTGGTGTATGCAGAGTGCTGAGTAAACACACCTGCTTTATGACTATTCTGCAGTTATAGAGTTTGATTCCATACGTCAAGAGATCCTCCCCATCTTTTCTGTACGCCTCCTGTTTTTACTGGTATTTCCTGTGCTGGGGGCCCAAAGTTGAATGCAGTACCAGAGATGTGGTTTCACAAGAGCAGAGTAAAGGGGGAGAATCACCTCTCTCACCGTGCTGGTAGCCCCTCTGTTGATGCAACCTAGGATAGAGCTGGTGCTCTGGGCGGCAAGAAAATATTGCCAGAGAATATTCCATATTTTGTCCACCAATGTGGAGTCATGGTCTTAATAGGACTGTAGACCAAGTACCTTTATGTTGATGCTTACTTCTTAACACTGCAGCTATGTTTTTCACATACCATTGTGCTGACATGAGTATTTACTGTATAAATCCATGCAGCCTTGCTAATTTGTACTGAGTCTAATTTGTACTGAAATTCACATATTAAATTACAAGCATGATGATAGGTTCTGAGTATTCCTGTGACTGGGATATAACAAAAAATCTAAAAAACAAAAAAAAAAGTGTACTGTGTTTATTTGAAGTGTAATGCTTCAAATGAAATGGGGAAACTTTGGTCTTGAAATGGAAGCATTTGCTACAACTCATGGAACCAGAGAATCATAGAATATCCTGAGTTGAAGGGACCTACAAGGATTATCAACTTCAACCCCTGGCTCCACCACCACTTCTTGTGCAGAACCTTTCCTAACTCCCAATCTGCCCCTCCCCTGACAGCTCCATGCTGTTCCCTCAGGTCCTGTCATTGTCACAGAGAGCAGAGCTCAGCACTGCCCCTCTACTCCACGTAAGGAGCTGTAGCTGCCATCAGGCCTTCCCTCAGCTCATCTGCTCTGGGCTGAGCAAAACCACTCTTCACACAATTTGCCCTCCACACCCTTCACTACCTCTGTAGCCCTCCTTCAGATATTCTCTAATAGTTTTATGCCTTTCTTATACTATGGCACCCAAACTGCATCCAGTGCTCAAGATGAGGCAGCACATTACAGAGCAGAACAGGATAACTCCTCCCCTCACCTGGTGGCAGTGATGGGCCTGGTGCACCCCTGGGTTGTTCCTTTGAGTTTCCAGGGCACAGTGCTGACTCATGTTCATCTTGCGAACAACAAGAACACTCAGATCCCTTTCCATGGGGCTGCTCTTGAGATTCTTGTCCCCCTGTGTACATATATCCACTCCATCCCAGGGGCAATGGTATATGAATATCAATTAGTACATTGCTTGAATTTCAATTTTACTGTGAACAGTGTGGGAGCAATCTATTTTGTCAATATACTTTTTTTTTTTAAAGATAAATGACATGTGCATTTACCTTATCAAAATTTTATACAACTGCTTCTGTTAATGAGATTTTGAGTGTTGATACTTTCAGATACTTCATCTGTCACAGAAAGAGTGATGCAACACTTAGTCATGTAAAACATCTTGGGGACTAACCAGAAATCAACTTCCTAAAATAATGAGAACATCTGTTCAGCATCTGTTTCTGAACGTAATTTAATAGACGTGAGTACAGGAAAAAATACTGTTCTCATTACTGGCCCATTGACAAATAAAGTAAAATGAAATCAATTGGAATTATTAGTAGCTCCATTTCAACTTAATTTGCATAAGCTATCACTTAAGTCTGACATGATATTTTTTTTAAATCTAAAATATGATCATAAAAATGATTACTTTTCAACTATTATTGCTAACATCAGTTTGGATATCAGAAACAAGCAAGAAAATTTTTAACAAATTTACAGTGAACAATGTATAACAAAACTGTGGATTAACTTTTTTATGACTGAAGCTGCTTGAATTCAGAATAAAATACTGTTTTTCCTTCCTTACATTGCTCTATGGAAAGGTATGCAATGTCATGGAACACGGACCAGTTCTAAAAAGATAATTTCATATTACTTAGAAGACTAGAGAAATTTCTAAAATTTTAAATAGTATTCATTCTTAATCCATTCAATCCACCTTAATTTGAGATTTTTGAAGTATTCAAGTACTGTATTATTTCATTTAGTATATTAAAAGTAGAATATGTGGAATACGAGGTGAAGTTATATTTGTTCTTCAGTAGTGTGAAAATTCTTGAACTTTACATGAAACATCATCAGTGTTTATTGTTAGTGTAGCTATTGATTAGTAAAATCTTGAGTGAAAAAGATTGTCTAATTGAAAAATTAGACTAGCATTAAAATGTTCTGAAATTGACCCAGTATCACATTTTATCACCTCTTTCTCTAATGGAGCTGTTTTGCAAAGCATTTAAATTCATAAGGTATATCTTGGAGTTTTTTAATCACATTCTTTTCTGTTCTGGGAATAATTCATAACTGAGTCATATTTAGTGGAATAGAATTTACAGTTCTAACTTGAGGCCTTCAGATGAGCCCACCTCCAGAAGAATCCTCACACTTCCTGAGGTTCTTGTCCTCAAGAGTTAAAGCAACGTTCCTTGAGGAGGAGGAAGAGTGCGGAGGAAGAGGAGACTTAGATACTAGGAATACACATAGTGAGTCATCCTGTAAATCTACGCCTCCTTTTTCCTTCCAGTAGACCCAGTCTTGCCCAAGACAGAGTAACATCTGACGGCAAATTAGACCTCATATATACAGTGGGAATGGTTGTTTTCACATAAGCATGTGATTTAAGGAACCTGATGGAAAGAGCTCTAAATCCAACAGGTTCCATCTCACAGTGTGTGGGAAAAGCAAATAACTTTCTAAAAGCTTGGCTATCTAACAGGAACACTGGGTTTCAGCCAGCAGTATACAATATTCAGTTCAGTATACAATAGAGCACAAGCTCAGCGCAAAAATGCAATGCATTATATTGTGCAAAATAATATAAATATGAGCCAGTACTTGCCAGTACTTGATTTTCATGCATTATTGCTGTGCATGATTTTTTCCTATTCCATTACAGATTCCTATTCCATTACAGATTAAATTAAATTATCAAGAATTGACATGGGTTGACTGCATTCAAGTGCTGCAGCTCAGATTATAAGCTTTCACAGAATCACAGAATCACAGAATGGCCAGGGTTGGAAGGGACCTCAAGGATCATGAAGCTCCATCACCCCTGCCACATGCAGAGCCACCAACCTCCACATTTAATACTAGACCAGGCTGCCAGGGCCCCATCCAATCTGGCCTTGAACACCTCTAGGGAACACAACCTCTCTGGGCAGCCTGTTCCAGCACCTCACCCCTCTCTCTGTAAAGAACTTCCCCCAACATCCAACCTAAATCTTCCCTCCCTCAACTTAAAACCATTTCCTCTTGTCCTGCTGTTATCTACCCTTTCAAAGAGTAGATTCCCCTCCCGTTTGTAGGCTCCCTTTAGGTATTGAAGGGCTGCAATGAGGTCACCCCACAGCCTTCTTTTCTCCAGGCTGAACAAGCCCAACTCCCTCAGCCTATCTTCATGGGGAGGTGCTCCAGTCCAGGTGCTTTCAGGGCCATGATAATTTGATGTTGTGTTTCCCAATGCTTCACACATCAGTGTTCCTGACATCCAAATACACCAAATAAGCCAGATCAGTTTAGGTGGACATTTTGCAAGGGAGTAAAACATTAGCTTCAATCTGTTTCCCTTTCTTAGTGTTATTCCTCTCTGGCACTGACTACAGATGCCAGACTGGGAGGAGAAGGAGGAACTGCTTTTCTTCCACTAGACACTTGAGTGGTATCATCAATGGGACAGCATGGAAAAGAAGGAGGAGCCTTAGGCTTTCTCCCAGGCTTGTGCCTGACAAAGTATGCTCCATATGACTTGTGGAAGGATGCACGCGCCCTGATGTATGATGTGACACATAACATAAACAGGCACTGAGAATTCTATTCACCTGCACCTATCTCTTATACTGCCCTTATCTCTTAATTTCCTCTGCAACTTTGAGATGAAAAACTCTGAATCAATTTTGAGCAGAAAAAAAGAGAATGGAAATTGGACTTCCAGTTTTTGAATCTGGCATTTAAGTGTTGACTGATTTGTACATGACTGAGGTGCCATCTTTCTAACCACTATTTGCTAATCTTAGAAACAGGATTGTTAAGTACCTGACACATGTTATGCCTGGCTCCACGTTGTGCTATGACCCATACACCCCAGTGAATGGGGGAGAAAGTGGAGCAAAATGAAAGATGATTTTCAGATCATCACCTAAAAAAAAATAAAAATAAAAAAGAATAGTAATAAAAAGGTTTCTCCTGCCTTTACAAAAGCAACAATAATTTATTTCTAAGTCTTGTTTTATTTTGTGTCATGGCCATAGTGAATTTCTATATTTCAGACTATTTTTGGTTTCTTTGAGGCAGATGGAGTTTGCCTTTCACATTATGTCCTGAGGGTGAAGGTTCAATAAGGATGAACTATGCAATCTGCTTCACTATAACATATGACATACTGTTGATCAAAGAAGAACGTGTTAGGGACCAGATGTTATAAGTAGTAATAACATGTCCCAAGCCCTGCTTTCACATAATGCTGGAGCTAAAAGCATCTGTAAGATGTGTTCAATAGGGAAAATGTAAGTGAATACCACAGAAGAAATATCTCTCTTAAAATATTTTTCTTCATTATTAATTCTCCTCTTCCCTTTTTCAATATTTGGCTGTAATGTCCCCCTTGAGTTTAATTTTCTTCATTACTTTTTTATCCCATAGGAATTTAACTAAAAATTGGATTGATAGCTATCTTTAATTTATTCTATTCACTTAAAAAGCAGGGGTCCTTTTTTTTTTTTTTTTTTTCCCAAAAGAGTACAATACTACTGAGAATTATTTCAAATCCTAGAAGAAAGAAGCGTGCTCCAATCAGTGAAACACTCTCTCTTTGTTTCAGTATGGTTGTTGAATTCTCCTCATTCTATTTATTCTTACTGAGAATAATTATTTAAACATCTATGCTACTAAGATATTAATCTGTTGGTGGCATCTTGGCATTAAGAGATGGCACAAGAAAACTGATCACTGTTCCATTTTTCAAATTTGACATGGTTTTCTTATGTTTTGTGATATAATTTCATTTTTCACATCTACAAACAGACTTGTAGAACACGATTGAGAGGAGAGGAGAGGAGAGGAGAGGAGAGGAGAGGAGAGGAGAGGAGAGGAGAGGAGAGGAGAGGAGAGGAGAGGAGAGGAGAGGAGAGGAGAGGAGAGGAGAGGAGAGGAGAGGAGAGGAGAGGAGAGGAGAGGAGAGGAGAGGAGAGGAGAGGAGAGGAGAGGAGAGGAGAGGAGAGGAGAGGAGAGGAGAGGAGAGGAGAGGAGAGGAGAGGAAAAAATGAAAAGAAAAAGAAAAGAGAAGAAAAAGAAAGAAAAAAAAGACAAAAGACAAAAAGAAAGGAAAAGGAAAAGGAAAAGGAAAAGGAAAAGGAAAAGGAAAAGGAAAAGGAAAAGGAAAAGGAAAAGGAAAAGGAAAAGGAAAAGGAAAAGGAAAAGGAAAAGGAAAAGGAAAAGGAAAAGGAAAAGGAAAAGGAAAAGGAAAAGGAAAAGGAAAAGGAAAAGGAAAAAAAAATTTCAAAAGGACATTTGGTATTAATGCAAGTTGTCTAAACTAATCCTTCATTTTGTTTTGGCAAGTCCTCAACTAGGATGCTTAGTTGTATTGCCTCTTGACAAAGCCATCTAAAGAGTCCAGAGAATTACAGTATTCTAAAAAAATAGCAATCCTCCCCATGATTCCCTCTCAAAAAAGAAAGTCAATAAACAACACAGCAAAAAAGCCATGATTTATGAAGAAATCTGCTAGGATTGTTTAGAATAAAGAAGAAAAGACTTAAAGAAGAGTATGTTAAAGGTTTTCAAAAACTGATATTTGAGAAGTGGGGTCATTAATCTTTCTTCCATGTCAATACTGAACAGAATCAGAAGTAATGGATTTAACTTTCAGCAAGAAAGATGTGGGTTAGAAAAACGTCCGTAATAAAAAGGACAGCAAAGTCTGGGATATTGCAGTCTTTAAGTTCCGTTTAGACAAACATTTGTCATAGAAATTAATACTTCAGAGGCAGGTTTATGGCCAAGCTGATCTCTGTTTGCTCTCTCTTTTTCTAAAACTATTTCTTTTCCTGAATCTTTTGTTATCTTTCCTGACTCCTAAGAGGAAAAAGTGATTCTTTCTGATGGAGAATTATAACTCACTACATCACAGGTGGGGTTATGTATGTATCCCTCTCTAGATCTCAGAAATACTAGTAATTTATGAAATGCATAGCTAGTTTATGGTCAATTCCTACCTCTAATACTTGCTTACATAGACAAATATTGGTTTTTTTGTTTGTTTGTTTGTTTGTTTGTTTTAAAGACCATTCCTTGTCACCAATGTTCATAAAATTGTGTTGTTTTGGAATAAGAGTTTTCTGTATAATCCACTTTGATATAAAATGCCATATCATATTTCAAGGTCACAGTCTGTCGAAGTTGCCTACTAATATCTTATTAGGTAATCAGGATGGTTGAGAATTTTTTTCATTCGTGTGATTTATCTTGACTAAAACAGAAGGATGTTTTGGCCTTTAGAATGGAGTCTACTTTGACTCTTAATTTCATAAAATCAGTCTGCAAATTCCAACTGCAACTGAGACAGTACTTATGGTCTTTCCTG